>NC_134859.1:33067500-34298750 GCF_049852395.1 Peromyscus maniculatus bairdii
GAGATCAGCGTTGGCGAAATAGCAAGACAAAGTCTTAGATGATAGATAGACAGACAGACAGACAGATCAAATGTCTTCAAAGGTATTTGAATTCAAATGGCCAGGAACATCCTAGTGTTTAGGCTTAGACTGTTGGCGCCATCTGCTGTCAGTAGTTGGTGATTGCAACGTCCTCACCCGTAGTTGGAACAGATTCTCTTGTTTTGGTTTTGAGACAGGGTTTTTCTGTGTAGCCCTGGCTGTTATGGAACTCTTGACCAGGCTAACCTCGAACTCAGAGATCCATTTGCCTTTGCCTCCCGAGTGCTCGGATTAAAGGTGTGCACCACTACCACACAGCTTCTAATTTTACTTTTACTTCTTGAATATTTATTTATTTAGTTTTTTTTTTTTTTTTTTTTTTTTTTTTTTTTTTTTGGCTTTTCGAGACAGGGTTTCTCTGTGTAGCTTTGCGCCTTTCCTGGATCTCGCTCTGTAGATCAGGCTGGCCTTGAATAGAGATCCGCCTGGCTCTGCCTCCCGAGTGCTGGGATTAAAGGCATGCACCACCACAGCCCCGGCGGACAGTTTTGTTTTAAAGCACTGGACTAGACCAAGGCAAACAAAGAGTACTATGTTTCTATAGCAGACAGAACCTGGAGTTTCTCTGGTTCTTAATCAGAACCTTTTGATGACTCCACATCCGGCTAAGAAACAAGGCTGAGGACTTCCTCAGCGCTTCACTGCTGTCTCGCCACCTCCCTTTCATCTCCAACCCCGTTGTTGTCAGCCCGGCCTCTAATAGAAGGAAAAGCCTTTTCTCCCTCCGGGCCTCTGTGTTGACTGCTGCTTGTTCCCGGAAGCACTTCCTTTCTGCACTCAGCGCTTTTTCTCTGCCCTCAACAGGAATTCCCCATTGCACTTTTGCCTGGATTTGGTATCAGAGAACGCATGAGTTAAAGTTACAGCCGACTTTCTTTCTGGCTCCTCCCACCTCCCAGTGCTCTCGGCTCTCTGTTTTCCAAGTTCTCAGCTCATTCCATCTGGGTTACCTCAAAAGACCTTCACAGAGCAAATGATGTATCTGCATGTGCTGGATAAAAGGAAAAGGAAGAGTCTTTGCGATAAAGAAAACACAAAAGGACAAGGCGACTCTGCCCCCTGAGAGATGCAAGAAAACCTGTTGCTGGGAGCCGGCGTGCCAGCTCAGATGTGCTGAGAAACTAGAGGAGAGCCACACCAACGGTTCCCACTAAAAGGATGTTGCCCGGTCAGGAACGATAGCGGGGAAAATGAGGCTTGCAAGATGAACATGAAACTATTATCCAAACAAGGATAGAGTGGAAGTGAAAACTGGGAATGCTTCAGGCCTACTGAGATATTTAGTCACTGTGTGTGTGTGTGTGTGTGTGTGTGTGTGTGTGTGTGTGTGCGTGCGCGCGCGCGCACGGGCACACACAATAATCAAATCTGTCTGGGTATATGGGAGTGGACCGCAGGAATCTATAAGGCTTCTCACCCTTACAGGCAGGTCCATGTAGCAGCTCCCCAGCTTCCTGCATTCCAGGATAGCCATGAACTCAGCCTAACACATTTGAAGATCACAATGTCAAAGATCACCTCACCTCCCACCTACCCTCCCACCCCTCCCAACGCTCTCTCTCTCTCTCTCTCTCTCTCTCTCTCTCTCTCTCTCTCTCTCTCTCTCTCTCTCTCTCTCTCTCTCACACACACACACACACACACACCAGTCCCAGAGGCTGTTGGGATTTGGCCAGTGTCCAGCATAGGCAGGAAGTAAGGGCAGTGAGGCCAGGGCTTAGACTTCCCACTCTTCCCCTGAGCACCTGGGACCATGTGACTTCCCTCTTCCTAAGTCACAGCTTTCATATTGCTGGTTATTATTGTCAAAGGCCAATAATCTACCACTCTGTCGGCCTGCTATGGGCTAGGCATGCTTTAGGTCTCCTGATGCTTCGTGTGCTGATGGTTGGTTTCCATTGTGGTGGTATGCAAATGGTGGAACCTTTAGTAGAGGTGCCTGGTGGAAAGCAATTATGTCCTGGGGTCATTGTCCTCAAAAGAGACTAATGGTGTTCTCTCAGATTGAATTATTTCCCCAAGAGAGTTAGTTGTTACAAAAAGGGAGAGACTAGCCCTTAAAGCTGCCTGGCTTCCTGTCCTACAAGAGCCTTTTTACACGTGACCCTGCATCTGCCATTCTAATCCCATCCATGAGGGAGCCCTCACCAGAGGCTAACCTCACAGGCCACTCTAACTAGCTTTTCACTTCTGAAACTGGGAACATTTCAAGGTTTTATTTACTTATTTATTTAGGTTTTTCAAGACAAGGTTTCTCTGCATAGCCCTTGCTGTCCTAGAACTTGCTTTGTAGAGTAGGCTGGCCTCGAACTCACAGAGATCCTCCTGCCTCTGCCTCTTGAGTGCTGAGATTAAAGCTATGTGCCACCACCACCTGGCTTCCGCTTCAAGATTTATTTTTATTTGTGTGTCTGTGTCTGTGTGAGTGTACAGCACCTGCGTGTGGATGCCCATAGAAGTTGGCACCTGTGTGTGGATGCCCTCAAAAGTCCGAAGGTAGTGTCGGATTCCCTGGAGTTATGTGTAGTTGTGAACCACCTGCTGTGAGTGCTGGGTCCAGGTCTCAGGTCCTCTGGAAAGGCAGCATGTGTCCTACCCACAGTACCATCGATCTAGCTCCTAAAACAATGAGTTATAAACCTAATTTTCTTTTGTATCACCCAACCTCAGGTATTTTATTCTAGGCTAAAAGATTGCCCCTCCAGGCCTTGAGAAGGTCAGTCTTCACTGTGTTGGCTCAAGGGTCAGCACCATCTCTTTTTTTTTTTTTTTTTGCCGGAATGCAAAAGCAAGGTTTAATTCTGGATATCCAAAAGCAATACAAGCCTAGGCAGGGACTTCGTCCAATACATCCAACGCAGTGGAGTCTGGAGGAAGTGCCCACCTGTCTGCAAGCTCAGTTTTTAAAGGGAAAAGTCACAAGGTTACATCATTTAGGGGTGCTAGTATGGATACAATTCTGATTGGCTTGCTTCTAGGGGCTTCTAGAAATTACTTCTAAGGGAGTGGTTGCCTGCCACCATTTCTCATTGGCTGCCCTCACGTGGGGGCATTTCTGTGGTCAGTTACCCTGGAAACCAGGGAGAGGACATTCCATAGTCTGGCAGGCATTATCTCATGACTATCTTGTGACTCTGTACTTTTACACTTCCTGGTTTCTGGAATCTGAACTGACTGGTTTCAGTAACTAATGGCCTATTCCCAAAAGGAGAAATCTTAGGCCTTAATTTTAGGGTGAAAGCATTTTGGTCTTATTTCTAAGATGGCTCATTTTGGTCTCACATTTCCCCCTTCTCATGTGCCTAATGGAACCCAATCATGGGTTTTGGACAGTTAGCTCCTAAGAATCCCTCTCTAATAATGGCCATGTATAGTCAGCCATCTTGTCTCTATGCCAGGGAGTTTCATTTTGACTCAGCATTTCAGCCTTTTCTGAACAGGGAATATGGGTGACATATTCTCTTCTGGAACTGCTTCGAGCTGGCATTGGGGCGCTGCTGTCAGGGGCCCATAGAAGGCTGAAAAGCTAGTCAAAGACTGGGCAAGGGGGCATTTGTCAGAAGCATGTAGCTGCCTGACCCCATAGGGACAGGGAAGAACCATGTTAGCTGGGCTGGTCCACGTCAGCTTTTAGCAAGTCTGGAGCTCACAGTTCTCTGGAGCACACAGTCATCTGGAGCAGTGGAGTCAGCGACTGAAACCTGGAGGTGACTGCCAGCTGAGTAGAAATCTGTTGAGACAAATTTAAACTAGGAACAGAAGTTAAAATTTATGAACTTATTTGGAACCCTTAGGTCCATACCCTTAGTAATGGGAAAATCAGTAGTCCCAAGACCAGGAGAGAGGAAAAACCATCTTTAGGAATACTTATCTGGGGTCCTTTTGACCTCTGTGAAGTGGGTCTAGGTTTTTATGACTCTTTTGATCTTTTGAGGCCTACTTACAAAATGACATAAAAGTTTTAGATACATTAGTATTACCAATCTATACTGAAATCCATATTGTTAACTAAGCAGGCAATGGGTATCTGTAAAACAGCAGAAGTGGACTCATACCTTTGAGTCCCAACAAGAACTAAAGATTTGGGTTAAAAGCTTTTGCATTTTCCTTCTGTTCAGAAAGCCAGGTATAAATTGGACAGAGATTTTTGACCTGATGAGAAGCACTTTTAGGTTTACATTTAGACATATTTAGATGACATCTAAAACAAATCCAAAATGTTGAGCTTGTGACTGAATAGTAAGTAGTCATTGCTCTACCAGCTCATCAGGGCTCCTAAATGTTAAGCTCTGAACCAGAGAACAGGAGAGTAATCTGAAACATATCTCATTTTATACTCATATCTGAACCTTTATGACTTACTTAAACTTTTATATCTTAGAACATTTTCCTAAAAGTGAGCTAACAACCTAGCTATAGCCTTGCAGAAGGATCTGGTTGATGCTGCCATGCTGACAAAGTTAGAGCTAGCCTGGCCATCAGTACTGTCAGAGATCTGAGAAGGATAAACTATATCTGAGTGCAGACCAAGAAGCTTCCAATCCTATACATTACAGGGACCAAACCCTACCCAGGTCTCCATAGCGTTGGAGGCACCAGTCAGAATAGCATAAATCTTCTTCCGCCATCAGGTTCATAAGGCAGAGTATTTTTCCTGTGGAATAGGGACATGGAAGACTGACCTTGATCACGCAAAAGGGTGCAATCAATTCCAGTGTCCTACTGCTTGTCCACAGTCTGGGCTGGGTCCTGGTGGCAGGCATTGCATTGGGGCATCTTGCCCTGTGGTCAGCATTGTCATATTTCAGGCAGAGATGTTGTGGTGCCTCGTTCGTAATCTTCTTTGGAGACCTTGGGTCACTGCTAGGATCTGGAAGCCTGTCTGATATAGTAAGCTTTTAGATCAACATTTAAATGCCATATTCTGCAGATTTCTGAAGTACGAGGGCTGTCCAGGTATATCTGAATAGACAAACTTTGTTTCTAATTACTTGTTTCAAGCTCAACCCTAAAAACATATGCAAGGGACTGAGTAAATGAGTAAACTTACATCAGTATTTACTTACCCTGACTACAATTAAAAATTGATTACTTATGACTGACTATTTATGTTCTCTAACAGTCTACAATAAGTAGCCTAAAAACAATGCTTTTAAGTTGAAGGTCTTCTAGCATCAAATACAGGTTCAGTAAAGAAACCAAAACAAAATATCATTATACAACAATCTTAAGCCTGAATGTACCTTGGGTAAGAAGAAACATTTTTTAAGACATTGGTTTTTAACTATAAAAACTGTTCTTAAAAGATTAAGATCTCTCAAATGTCTTCTGTAATATCAACAATAAAGTATCTTCTTTTACTTTAAGGGGGAGAAAACATGGCATCACTACAATCTGTGTAAAGAAAAACCAAGCTCCAAAGTGCAAACAATCCCAAATTTCAATATCAGGGATTCATTTATAATCCTTTTGGTTCTTTTACTTAGAGGCTTGGATGATTTCTTTGACCCTACCTTTGGCAGCACATACATAGCCTGACTGCTCCATTTTATTATGGCTGGTGCTTCTGGTGATCATCACTTGGCACTGGAATTTTTTAAAACTGCTAAGGTCCACCACTGCAACTAGACTCTTTTTGGAACTCTAGTCCTGCCATACATTTGCAAACCTCAGCTGTTTCCTATGATTCCTTTATGTTACAAAGTTTAGCTGCCAGAGCAAGGTATATTCCTGTGTATAAAAGCATTGATGTGCAGCTTTAATATTAATCAAATACCTTATTTATTAAACATATGTTGCCATCTATTTAAATTCTCTAGAAACTTGCTGTTGAACACTTGGTAAAGACATAAGTATTAGGTGTTAACCCGAGTAGATCTTTATAACCTTAGTAAAAGATGGCTGCCAGCCACATGGCTGCCCATGAGGTCACCAGCCAAGATGGAGGAAGCCACGTGGTTGCTGTTTAAAGCTCGTTTTTCTAAACAGTAATTACTTGCACACATACACACAGTTGGATCCAAGTTACACACATACATACATACATACAGTTAAAGCTTGCTTACATTTTCAAGTCACATACCTGTATACATACACACATTAGCAGTTTGCAGAATCATTAGGCATTTTTAAGATGAAAACCAATAAGAATTAACTTTCAAATTCAGTATTTGCAGGTATAAGAAACCATAACAAACAGTTTACATCATATCCCCTCTGACCTTCTACGACCTTCCATGTACCCTCAGTCCGTTCCTGTGATCCCTCAGACATTTACTCCAGACAAATTGCGCTTTTTCTTTTCCTTTAAAACAGAAACTCTTACCAAAGTCTTTCTTGTGATTTCCCTCAGTACTCTAGAATATATTGTAAAGTTACAATATTTTAAACAAGAACAGAAATACATGCATATACCATAACAAGAATAACTCTCAATTTGCATCAGCACTGTACTGCAGACAAGAAACTGTTGGTGACATTCCATTCTTGGAGCCAGACCTTGATCAGGTTTTAGCCCCAGGGCAGGTCTTGGGAGCCCCACCCTACAGCATGGAAGAGAACGGGGAAGGCATACACCATGGAGACAAAAGATTGCTGTCAACCTCAGACCCTCAAGTACACGAGAACAGCAGACTGAAAGTGACTTCATGCCCTGGCTGGGCCCACAGACCTGTAGGCCACTCCTTAGCTGTGACCCTGGAGGGGCAGTTAGTTCTCCACCAGCCCCCACACTGAGCTCCTTGAGGCTCCTGCTGGCTCCTGCCAGCTCTGCCCCATGTCCACACAGGAGCCCAGCCAGAACCTGCCGGCCATATCTTGGCCCCACAGTGCTCACAGCCCGCTCTAGCACAAAGCCATGCCTAGTTCCCATGCAGCCAAGCCTCTACTCCACAGCTTTTTGAGTGAGCTGGGGCCCTGAACCCGCTGCATCTAGGCCCCTTGATGCCCACGGCCACCTAGCCCTCTCAGTGGCGCCCTGGGTCCCCGAAGTAGCAGCTGTGCAGCCACTACCTGCCGGACTCATTGCAAGCTTTCTGCTGCCTGCTGCCTGTGCTCTGGTCAGAGAGAGCAAGGAAGCAATGTTAGGTTAGTCTGTGCCAGTTCAACCACTAAAGGGGTCTCCATCCCTTCGGCTGGCAATCCGGCCCACAAGTCCCAGTGCATACACAAGCTCAGGCATAAAACACTCGCACATGTGGCCACAGTTCTCACACATTTATACATTTATGAAGGCATAACAAATAACACTGACGAACAAGATAGGCAGACAAAAAGGAAGAACAAGGGCCCTACAGATGGTTCAGGCAGATGAGAGTCCGGAGAGGGAGCCTTGATAATGCCAAAGACCTACGGATGGGACAGGGACAATTCAACAGAGTCTCCCGATCCCCAGACAGACCCCTCACAGGTGTCCAAACAGATGGACCCCTCACGGGTATCCTAACAGACGGACCCCTCTCGGGCGTCCTATGACGGGGGGACCTGTGAGGACCCCCGCGTCCTGATGAGGGGTTGGAATGTCTTCCAACTCCTCCAGGGTCACCTTACAGGCGCGTCTGCCAAGGTGAGCCTGTCAGATTCAACCGCCGGCTTCGGATAAGAAAATGAAAGTAAAAGGAAAGCAAAGACAAGAAAATGGAGCGCTCTTACCGATCGGTGCAGATGGACCTCCGGAGCTCTTAGGAGTCCCTGAGGGGGGTCTCTGGGGATCCCGGAGAGCCCCCAAATGTTGTGCCCAGATCGTGACCCCCAGAGAGACCACCAAAGACGAGCATGCCGGAATGCAAAAGCAAGGTTTAATTCTGGATATCCAAAAGCAATATAAGCCTAGGCAGGGACTTCATCCAATACATTCAACGCAGTGGAGGCTGGAGGAAGCCAGCACCATCTCTTGACAATCTCCTTGAACCCTCATTACACATTTGAAGGATGTATCATTAGCAAATTCTCCTCAAATGATCCAGTGTGAAGTCCATTGATGCCATTACGCTCTTGCCATGACACTAACTCATGTATACCTGAGTTCCCTCTTTTTTTGTTTTGTTTTTTGAGACAGGGCTTCTCTGTGTAGTTTTGGTGCTTTTCCTGGCTCTTGTGCTGTAGACCAGGCTGGCCTCAAATTCACAGAGTTCGCCTGGCTCTGCTTCCCAAGTGCTGGGATTAAAGGCGTGTGCCACCACTGCCCGGCTCTGAGTTCCCTCTTAAGATACTCTTTTTAGGTACCTGTCAGTGAATGTGTGACAGGTAAGCAGTTTGCATTAGAAATGCTGTCTGAGTCCTTTCCCCAGTACTAAACAGAATCCAGAGAGCAATGGCTACCATAGTCTCCATCTACGTGTTCCTCTGTACCAAATGAGTCCTTAACAGGGTTATCCAGGGAAAGGAAGGAGAGTGAGAATAAAAAGGTGCTAATGAAGAAGATCTGACTTTACTGTTTTGGAGGAAAACTGATTTAGACATACATCACACTTAAAATTTTCTATATTCCAAATCTAAGAATCATGATCAACAATTTTTTTTAAACAATTTGTCCCTGTCCCTCAGTGGAAGAGTGCATTAGAATCCAGACAAGTGAAATGAGTTATTTTTAACTCCTCTCAAAGGATCTAGAACCTTTAGAAAAAGTGTTGTTATATCTCTTGATTTCTAGTGGAGAGGTAGGGATGGATCCAGGTGAGATCCAGACCCAAGGCAGTCTGGCTTCCAAGTGAGAAGGGTGACAGACCACCCCCTACACTAGATTTGAGGAGAGCTGATGCTGTCTTTCAGGATTTTCTTCACGATGGTCTTGGTGTCCTGGGAAACTAACAGAAGCATGCGTTTGAGTTTCATGCGTCTGGAACAGAGGATGCAACAACGTAAGCCTGGGAGACATTTAAGAATTTGGAATAATGCATTCATGAATACACAAGTCATCAGTCTCAGTTTCCAGTCCCTTCTGCGGAGAGTGTGCAGGGTTTGGGACTTCATGTCGACCTTGTACTCTTGGACTACTCTCCCCATACTCTGGGCTACCTGTTGAAGTGATTCATCATCTACACCAAATTCCAGTCGGAACACTTTCAGACACTCCCCCATGTCATCATTGTCCCCGACACAAAACGAATTCCCCCAGCATCCGTTGTCTATTCTCTCCTTCAGGCAAGCCACTTTATCATCAATGATCTTCTCACAGATGCCAGAAAGAGCGTTTAAGGGCCCACAGCACCTGATGTTGGAGAGGTCTTTATGCAGCATGTCCCTCAGCTTTGGGAAGTCATGTAGTAAAGGGTCTAGATTGGATACCAGGAATATGGGGGGTATATTCACCCTCTCCTTCTGTAGACTCTGCTGGATATTCTCCTGGATACTCTGTAGGAGCCGGATCTCTGAAAGGACACATTGGCTGAGGTCCCTGTCCAGCTTGGTCCAGACAATATAGAACCTCTTCCCCATCCTCTGGATGATTTTAGCAAGATTTACATGATTTGAGCTGAACTGCTCAGAGGCGATGATGATGAATAAGTTATACAGCTTGAATTTCATCTCTTCACTATAGCTCTCTATGGTTTGGGCTGTGGCCCCCAAACCAGGCAGGTCCCACAGTACCACATTGGGAAAGTGGGGTGAAGAGTACTCAGCTGGTGTCTGGGTGGTCCTCACCACCCCAGTGGGAGCTGAGTCATCTTCTTCATGGCCAATGATTCTGAGTGCATTGATGAAAGATGACAGGCCATTGCCCGAGTCCCCAGTCAAAGCGATGTTCAGTGGGGTTTGGGACAATATTGCCACCATCTCCTTGATCCCATATACCATGTCCAACAGTTTCCCTTCATTCAAGGCCTTTTCAACAGTCCTGCTGACCTTAGGCAAATCGCAGCCCGTGGTCTGATATGATGCGGCAAAGCCGAAGGACGAATTCAGCGGGGTGTAAGGGGTCTCTGCCATGTTGGGGAGTAGTGGCTCAGCCTGTGGGGGCAGAAGAGGTATAAAGTTAGACATAGGGGGTTATTGGAATCAACAGACTTCCTATCACAGCCTCGGGGGTCCAGATCCACAACCGGGGAAGGCGCAAAGACGTTTCCTGTACAATCAGTTCAGGGGGTGATGGTTCATTCACAGAGGGGAGGATGGTGCTCAGGAGGGGGGCTGTGCAGCTGCTGTGTGAAGGGCTGTACTCCTGAAGCAGGACAGGAGAGGGTGGTCAGATCACCCAGTGGCAACACAGGCCAGTAACACCAGCAGGCAGGACCAGCAACTGAGCATGCTAGCATTGCTCTCCTCACTGAGGCCCGGGCTGGTGAGGACCTGCAAGCCCTCGGAGTCAAGTAGAATTTAATTGTTCTCTTCTAAAAAGCACACTCTGCCTTTTCCTTTTTCAAATGACATTCTTTTTTTTCCCCCTCTAGGGAAATCACGTTTTTCTAGTATATGCTCATCTCCCATCGACTTCCACAGATGAATCAAAACAATTAATTTCGAACTAGCCTGCCGCTGATGTTTTGGTTAGCGCTTATGTTTGTACATTTCTGTGCATAACTGTTGATAGTGTTATTATTATTGGAGGTACTCAGGCTGGTGTGTGAAAGTAGATTTTTCTTGTTGGCTGATTGCTTGCAATGAAATGAAAGCATGAGTGGGCTGGTCCTCAGGACTGAGAAAAGAATTGGTTGGGATCACCAAGTGGATTCTACACAAGCTTACAACACACCAAATGCTCCTTATTGATGGACTCAAAAAGTCCCCTTATCATGAGTGATTGCTATGCTATCTGCTCTTAAAACTCAACTTTCTTCTTGTTCAAGAATATTTTGGTTGTGAGCCTAGCCTTTAATGGCTGAGCCATCTCTCCAGCCCCTTGTTCAAGTATATAAATAAAAACATTCCATCACCCAGGGCTAGAGAGATGGCTCAGTAGCCAAGGGCACTTGCTGCTGAACCTGATGATCTGAGTTCAAACCCAGAAACCCACAGGGTGGAGAGAACCAACTCCTGAAAGTTGTCCTCTAACCACTCCCACATACATGTTTGAGCATACACACACACACACACACACACACACACACACACACACACTGTAATAAATTAAAACAATTCTAAAATCCAAGCCCCCGCCCCCTTTTTAATACAGCCTTTCTGTCCCATTAGGAGCACCCAATGGAACATCTGGAGGCCTGTCTTTTCCTTCCATTGAGGTAGGAGGTTTCCCTAGAAGACCCAGCTATTTATCTGTAGGACACATTCATGACCACAGTACATGCCACCATGCAGCTTCTATTTTCCATCCTCTCCTTGAGCTTGGGCACCCCCCCCCCCCCCCTTCACTCGCACCTCTCCTGGGATAAGCGCCTGATATAATCCAGTCCAGTCCTGCTCCCTATAGCCTCGTCATCCAGTCTTGGGATTTGGATTCATCCTCTACAGAAGGAAATGGGCCAAGGGACCATTCCCTGTTTGAGGTGCTCAGCTCTTTGTAACATGGACACACTCCCGGAACTCCAGTTTCCTGCCTCTGGCACCAGAAAGTCATGCTACCCACCTCCCAGGAATTGTGTGATGGCTTCATGACAAGATCGGTCTGACGTTCTCTGTACACCTCTCAGCTCTCTTGGTGAGGCTGAGGAAGCCGTACCTCGGGTTCTTCCTCCACTCTTCGACTTTAACCACACAGCAAGAAGGTCCTGTGTCTGTGAGTCTGTGTTGGGTCCTTCGAATGCCTTATCTCACTTAACAGTCCTCAAATCCTATTAGATAAGTGGTATTCATTACTGTTGATTGTGGGTGAAGAAACAGAGAATTATGATTAAATAGTCTTTATTTTATTTTTTTTTTTTTTGAGACAGGGTCTTTCTTTGTAGCCTAGGCTGGCCTCAAATTTATGATGCTCCTGTCTCAGTCTCTCTAGTGCTGGGATTACAGGGGTATACCACCATGGCTAAGAACCAGTCTTGAGTTACACACAGAGTGTGTAAGGAATCCAAAGGTTGATCCCTGGAATGTGACTCCATGTTTCTGTCGGTAAAGTGAAGACAATCCTTCTTTTTTTTTTTTTTTTTTTTTTTTTGGTTTTTCGAGACAGGGTTTCTCTGTGTAGCTTTGCGCCTTTCCTGGGACTCACTTGGTAGTCCAGGCTGGCCTCGAACTCACAGAGATCCACCTGGCTCTGCCTCCCGAGTGCTGGGATTAAAGGCGTGCGCCACCACCGCCCGGCTGACAATCCTTCTTAATAGAGGATTTGATGCATGATGAGGGGCTTCCCTTGGGAACCCTGGTCTATTCACTGTCACAATTGTCATTTATACTTTACATGGACACAAAGTTTACAATTTTGGAAACCAATGTGTTCTGTCCTCTTTTATGTGTACCCTAAAACTGAATTGCCATGCTAAAGGAAATTCCCCCAGTGTCTCCAACTACTCAGAACTTGTTTTGGGGTTAAACTCATCAAGAGAACAAGATGCTTCATCAAATCATCATAAAGATGTCCCGAGTTCAGTGGGAGGGAGAATATGGGAAAGGTTGCTGTCACGTGTCACACCCACACAGAGGTCAAAATCCCTTCAAGGCAGTGACTCCAGAGACTATTCAGAGTCCTCCTCCAGCAGCTCCTGTGTCAGACCTGAGAGGATATGGATCAGCCAGGGTGATGCTTCCTGCTTCAGAGTGTCAAGGTGTCCTGAGCTGGGTATGTAGCTATGATGGTGGACTTATCTGTTCTGAGGCAAAGTTGGCTGGAAGCCAGGGGAATGAAACCAGACAAGGTCCAGGAGAGAGAGCATTCTGCACTAGTGTATGGAGATGGGGGTCAGAGAAAAGCTGTGTGACATTTAGTAGTGTCTTGTCCTCAAGGCAACTCCCCCCTTGCCTGTCATTGGCCAAGGTCTAGTTCTGTGTCTGTTTTACTTTACCAAGTGAGTTCTACTCACCAGGGTAGAAGATGAGCGAAAACCATGCTTTTCTCAGAACTATTTATGTGACTGTGATTGGAGATGGAGACTTCCCACACTTGCACACCCTGTACTGGACCCTGTGGGAAATGGTGCAGGTCACGGCTGCACACAGGATCCAGTAACTCTCAAAGGGTTGTATCCTGCTGCAGTCCGTGTATTACAAGCAGACTGGGAAAGGTCATGGGTAACTGTGAAGCTGCAAGTTCTTCGGGGAGCCACTTGGGAGTGTTGTTGTGGATAGCCTCAGAACACTGATCCAGTATTTGCAAAGAACCCATAGAATTCTTTTTGGGATTCATATGCCCCCCATTTCCTTTTTTTGAGGCTCCTGCCTGGATTATACGCCTGTTTCACTCCCTCTGTATAAGGTTGAAGATCCCCATGGAAGAATGAAGATCCTTGGGGCTTCTGGAGGCAGCTTAACAAGTACATCCAACTAGAGAGGGGAGCCGGGCCTGGGATGGAAAATCAGACTCTGTGAGCAGTGTCTTTGGAGTCTCCCAACAGACACACAGAACCAAGAGCATGCTCACACACACTTGCCCATAGCTTCATGAAAGGTGGTAGGTGCCACACAATCCACTCTGGCACTACTTTATTCCATTAAGTTCATTGAATTGAGTTTTACTGTTTCCTACTCCAATTAATTAACTTGAACACATGCTTATTACAACCCACTAAATAAATTTCATGGCTTACCTGGTGCAAAATGAAGCTCATTTATAAGTGGATTTTTTTCTGTGTGGGGCTCTATGTAGTTCACATATAACACAGTTATTATGAATCTCCATCAGAAAGACACATGGGAATGTGGGAACCAGACTAGACTAGCAATGAACCTAAAATCAAGGATTTTTGTGAACTATTATCCTTGTGTGTGCTTCAAACGCTCATTTATTCCTTATTTGATCACCAGTAGGAAAGACTGAGAGGAAAATCAAGATGTTGATTTATCTCTGGAAAGTGTGATAAACTTCCTCAAGGTGAATGGGGACAATATGGAGCCCAGCATGCTCTGTGGAGATGGTGTTTGAAAGTTAGTTTGTAGATTAGTTAATGAGTTAGTACCTTAAACAGAGCCACTTTCTCCAATGCAAATCAAACATCTGGATGGAGTCAGACAGAAAGGTCACTAAGATACCTTACACTCAAAACCCACCCTGAGGTCCAGACAAGAACCAATTTCTTTTTCTGCATATTTTTTCATGTATCTTAGATACTGCCTGTGGCCCATTCTGATCTCGGGAATTTATTCTTGTGGAGAGATGAAGAGGTGCTATCTATCTTAGATTCTAAGAGAAGATGGGTTGCCCTCTCTGCCCTCTTTCTTTAAATTTAGCCATTATTAGAAGAATACCCAGGTGAGCTAGACATTTGCCTCCATGCTGGTGGTTTGGATGGATTCGAGCAGCAAAGATAATTGCAGTGCTGTGTGGTACTGGAGACAGTCAGAGAGAGAGGGCCTTCCTGCTGTGCTGAGCAAAACGGGCCAGACCCTAAGGTCCCATGACCTGGTGTCACAGTTCTACTTTTCATGTCACAAGGACAGAAGTTTAGGGAGACTGGGGGTGAGCAAGCAGCTTTTAGGAGGCTTTTACTTACCAGCTCCAGAGGAGGGTTATGTGGGATCCGGTTGTTAGTGGCCTTTCTGGAAAGTCACTTCTTCCTAGAAAAACGTTGCTGTCCTCCAGCAGTTCTCTATGGAGAGATCTAGAACTGAAATCCAGACCCGGGATGTTCAGAGATGAGATGCAGATGCAGAGGTCTGGAGTCCTTCTGAGAGACCAGTCAGGAAGGGGTGGGAGCTGGCTGACCTCGTGGACGGTCTTTCTGCCTCTGGTCTCTCTCTCCACAAACCTTGCCTTTTGCTCTGCACTTGCTAGATCTGAGTTTTGTTTGCCGGAGGCCAGGACTGGGAGGGGACTTCAGTGAGAATAGGTTTCAGTTTCTATTCCCGGAAACAGCTGTTTTGAAAGATCAGGCTGGGCAGGCTACATAGTGTTCTTCAGAGAGGGGGCAGAGCGTGGCTGTGCTGATCTGAGTTTGACTTGAGTGTGGTGGGGGATGGCGAGATGAGGTGGGGGTTTACCAAGTCTGCTTAGGGACCTTAACAGCCAGCCCAGGGTCAGAGCATCCTGTGCTGAACCTGCTACTTCTTTACGTGGACACCACCTGGGCACTGTTAACCTTCAGGCTCACAGACTCTGGCCCCTCGGGTGCTTGGAGACTTGGGCTGCGACCCCGTTCTGTGTAATGTTTTCCTTGTTTGCTGGCTCTCTTGTCACCCCCACCTCACTGTCCTCCAGAGCACCAGGGAGTGGGGCATCAGGCTCGAATCCTTGCAGCTGGTATTTGAGAGGGAAGAAGGTCTGAGCTGAGAGGGGCCATAGTTTATTTTCCTAGGATCCAGGAGTTAGTTTAGTAGAGTTCCACAGGCCAGTGACAAAGGGGGCGGGGGGGGGGGGGGGGAGGGGAGCCATGCTGCTTTCAGAGGGTCGGCACAGCGCTGTCATTTCCTTTGCTCCTTTTCTGTACCTACTGGCAGGTTCTCACTGAGTCAAGAGGAGCAGGGGTGTGTATGCAAGCAGAACTGAGCCCATTTCATTCTCACTGTGGAGGGAGACAGGCTGGGCAGGGAGCAATGAGGAGGCCCCCACAGGCACTTTCCAGGGTCCTGAACACAACTCCTGCCTACTTGCAGGCTCACTATTGCCCAGAAGTTGGCACAATGTAACCCTCTGGCCACAGGGAGCCCTCTCTGTCACCCCTCCTGGTGACCAGTAACGTGATCCTCTACTGGTGATGGTAGCTTTCTCTTTCTCTTTCCTGGAAAAGACCGAGTTGCTGAGAAGAGGAATAAGTGGGAGCTGCTTTCACATTCCTGTCCTTGTTTAATGAACTGGAGGATTTGAGTTACAGCCAGAAGCTGTCCCTCCTGTGTGCTTTCCTCTAAGTCCTCGGCTTCTGGGCAAAGCCTGGGGAGAAACTAAGCTACTGCAAGTCTCTGGATGATTTTGATCTCCATCTTTAGAGACTGGTGGAGGCTGTCTATCCGTCCTGCTTTCTTTATGTCATTTCCATAAGAACAAATAGGAACAGGTGTCAGGGCAGTACAGGAAGTTCAGGAAGAGAGTTTCTGGAACCTTCCATGTCAGTGAGCCAGAATTCCAACCCAGGCAGTGTCTCCCTGGACCTCAGAGTCAATTCCCTCATGTTCTTGCTCCTGGGAAGTAACTGAGGCCGGGCACAGTTACTCAGTTACTTGTTATGACTGGGCATCAGGGAAAGGTTCCCCAAGTCAGGATGCCATAATGGCTGGCTGGATGCAGTGTGTGAACAGGAGAATCAGAACACAGGCAGCCTGTCCTTGAAAATGCCATTTGCAGAGGATCTTTGGGTGGGACAGTCTGGAGTTAGACCTCTCTGAGGAGGCAAGGCTGAGAGTTCACTTCAGGTGGCCACCTGTTTAGAAGCTGTGTGTGAGAACTGGGCCACAGGGACACATGTAAAATCTAATCAGTTGAGAGATGGAGGTAAGAAGAACCTGAGTTATAAATAACCTTGTGTTATAATAGTGAGTTCCAGGCCAGCTTTGGCTTCATAATGAGACTTTTGAAAGAATTTTTTAAAAAAAAAATCATATAAACAAAAAAAGAAGGTATATATTTCCATCATCTTGCTATGGAAGGAGTGTGGAAGTTCAATGACCAAGTTCAATCTCCAAGTCTGTCATCATCTTCTCTACTTTGTGTGTGTGTGTGTGTCCTTTTGAGTAAAACATTTATTTATTTATTTATTTATTTTTGGTTTTTCGAGACAGGGTTTCTCTGTATAGCTTTGTGCCTTTTTCCTGGAACTCGCTTTGTAGCCCAGACTGGCCTTGAACTCTGCCTCTCAAGTGCTGGGATTAAAGGCGTGCGCTACCACCGCTGGGCAAGTAAAACATTTATTAGAAGAATTATTAGCATCGTGGAGAGGCAGCATAGTGGAGGCTCTGAGGAGAGTTCAGGCTGGCCCACAAAGTAGTGTAGAAAGTTCCTTTTAATAGTTTCAGGGGAAGAGGGAGGTTTCATTCCACAGGATTGTTGAGTAGTCCATAGTACATGCCTGTGTCAGGCTCTCTGATTCCTGGATGGCTGGAGTTTAAGGGTGTCTTACATTTTGGGGAAGGAATGTGTGACTTTGAGTATGTGTAGCAAGTGGTAGAAGGACCTCATTTAGTTACTGTGTACCCCTCATACAGGAAACGCTGCTGATAGCCCTTGGTAGATTGGAGTCTGGTAGGCTGGGCTTCTCTGAACACAACTATGATGGTGGAGAGAGACAGATGGGTGTCACCTGAGAAGGTCAGGTTTGGATTCTAATTGTGTGTGTGTGTGTGTGTGTGTGTGTGTGTGTGTGTGTGTGTTTGGGAGGGGTTAAGACAGCATTTCTCTGTGTAACCATGGCTGTCCTGGAGCTCACTCTGTAAACCAGGCTGACCTTGAACTCAGAAATCCACCTACCTCTGCCTCCCCAAGTGCTGGGATTAAAGGCATGCATCACCACTTCCCAGCAAGAATTTTTTTAAAAAAGATTAATTTATTTTATGTATATGAATGTTTTGCTTGTGTGCATACGCAGACTGTAAGTGTGCCTGGTGCCTTCAGAGGCCAGAAGAGGATGCCAGATCCCTTGGAACTGGATTTAAGGACAGTTGTAAACTACCATGTGGGTGCTGGAAACAGAACCTGCAGTCTTTTTGAAAAATGTGGTCTTTTTGAAAAATGTTTTTGAGATAGAATCTCACTGTGACACCTCCTCCCTCTTGGCCTGGAACTCTCAGTGTAGATCAGGCTGGCCTTGGACTCACAGAGCTCCACGTGCATCTGTCTCCTGAGTGCTGGAACTAAAGGCACGAGTTATCATGACCAGACCCTTAACATTTGATCCCGCTTCAATAGGCTTTTACTCTGATTAATCATTAATTCACTGTAGATAGAAAGGGAAGGTCAATGACTATAAAATAAACAGTACAGGCATTTCTTGGTTTACTTTCTCTGATACTGAAGTGACTGTGGGGAGTTCCTCTCCCTAGCCCTTCCCCCAATATATCAACAATGATATCCTGGTATTGTTTGTTAATCACCACACCAAGTTATACTTCACAGAAAGATTCATGCTGATTCACCCTGGATGAGCAGGGTCTTGTATATAGCTGGGTGACCTGTCAATCACAATGTCACACCTATCACACATGGAGGCATTCTCATGTACAGACAGACATGCACAAACCCATATGTACACACACACACACACACACACACACACACACACACACACACACACACAGGAAAATACCTTGAAGCCTTGTACAAACTATTGTGACAGGCTACTGAAGTCATCCTCCAATTTGCTTTGTGACTAAAGAAAGGGACCAGTATTTCTGTCAGAGGTAGTGTAGGTGTCTTAGCTCCAAGCTCAGCAAATTTAGTTTCTCATGGACCTTGTTATTACTATTATTATTATTGTTTTGGTTTTTAGAGACATGGTTTTTCTGTGTAGTCCTGGATGTTCTGGAACTCATGTTGTAGACCAGGCTGGCCTCTAACTCAGAGATCTGCCTACATCTGCCTCCCAAGTACTAGGATTAAAGGCATGCACTACCACTGCCCAGTGGACCCTGTTCTTAGGTGTGACCCCAACTCACTTACAGAAGGCTTGTCTACTGCAGCATGGAGGAGACTCTGATAGCAAGGGCTTTCCTGGTCTCCTGCTCTCACAGAGCTACAGACCCATGGTATTCTTCCTCCTACAAAGTGCCCGCAGAGGTAATCTATCACACGCTGTCACGATTAGAGCTCCAGTTATCATGAAGACACACCTCAATTCTTCAGCACATAGAACTGTACTTTGACTCTTATATGGAAAGCAAGGTGTTTCCAGTCGGGGATCAGAGAGGCCTTTACCTCTTCTGCAGCTGCCGCCCTGTCTGTCTGCACTTCGGAGCAGGTGATTTCTCTCAGCACTTCATGGTGTAATTCAGGAGAGATGGAGCAGTCTTTTCGTTTCGTCTTCTTTTCAAAATCTCATTGATCTGTGTTTGCTATCTCAGCTTTTATCATTGATGTCACTCCATCTACCCTCAGAGATAATTTTGCATTTGCAAAGCAATTAGTTGCCTTTCCATTCTCTGAAGGGATAAAAAGTGGGATTAATTTCTAATGTAATATTTTGTTTTCTAATAATGAACCCATTTTGCCCTGGCTCACACATTTAACTTAAAAAATTTCTCTCTTAGGGATAAACAGTCTTCTCTAGGGATAAGACTCCTGACCAATCAATTATCTAGTCCCAAGTGATCAGCCCTGAACAGTTACAAGTACAAGCAACACTAAATGGACTAGGCATCATCATCATTATTATTGTATTTTGTGTGTGTATGTAACAATAAATAATTAAAGAAAAAGGGGCTTTGAATTTTAGAGAAAGTGGAGGGATGTGGGGGAGTTGGAAGGGAAAGGGAGGTATGAAAATGATGTAAATAGAGTATTCATGTAAGGAATTCTAAAAAAAAAAAAACATTAAATGAAAAAAAGACAAATGAAAAGTTCTTCTTTCCCTAAGTAGCCTGCAGGTGTCACTATGGTCTCATTTTTCATCCCCTCTAGCACTATAGCCCAGCATGGATGAGCCACAAGAGACCTGAGGGCAAGGACGGTCATAAGGGGTTGACGGTCAGTTCTTGGCTCAGTTATGTGACTTTTCTGGAGAGATGTGAACAGTCATCTCTTCCCTCCAGATAGAGCAAAGCCATTTCCTCCAAGCCTGTCTTAGTCAACCAGTAAACATTTTGGGGTGATTTACAGAAGCTTGGTGATTGAGGGCAGTGGCCTCACTGATAAGTCCACTCACTAGGGGTGATGACTCATGAACGTTGCATCCTTGGAAGCTCCTGTGCAGGCTGTAGGTAGCTCTACTGCAGAAAGTCTCCTCTTCTCCAGCATGTGTTTGCTGCTTATGTAACCTTGGGGAAGGGACTCATGAGTCTTGAGCTTTTGAGGTTCTTGAGTCTCTAAGGTTTTGTAGGTCCTTGGGTTTTATGGGCCTCCCTCCTCCCTTCAGGAGGGAGGGACTATTTCAGTCCAGGGAAAGCCCCTATGCAATGCAGATTGGACTTGGGTTTTACGTGGTACACCATTTTTTTTAAGGGGCGGGGGAGGTGTTGAGACAGACTTTCTCTGTGTAACCCTGGTTGTCCTGAACTCACTCTGTAGACCAGGTTGGCCTCTAACTCAGAGATCTGCCTGCCTCTGCCTCCTGAGTGCTGGGATTGAATATGTGGGCCACCACTGGATGGTACACCATTTTAAGAGGTGTTTTCTCTGTCTCTGTCTCTGTCTCTCTCATCTCTCTCTCCCCTTCCATGGGCTGTGAGGGATTCACAACATGCCCCCACGGTTGGGCATGTTTGTGCATGTCCGGCAGACCTAGACACTTCCGCCTAGCCAGTTCCAGGTCAAAATAGCCATTTCTGGGGGCTGGAGAGATGGCTCAGAGGTTAAGAGCACCGATTGCTCCTCCAGAGGTCCTGAGTTCAAGTCCCAGCAACCACATGGTGGCTCACAACCATCTGTAATGAGATCTGGCGCCCTCTGCCGTACACATAATAAATAAATAAATCTTTTAAAAAAAAAAAATAGCCATTTCTGGGCCAAGGCATCTCGCGTGACCAGAACCCATGACCAGAACCCTGTGGCTTTGCATGGTTGCGTAAGAGCGCGCAATGCGACCAAGTGATCTGCACATGCATGGAGTAGCCACATCGACCTGTTTACACATGTGCCAACCAGCCTTTATAAGCCGGCACCATATTCCCGGCTTCCTTCTCCTCCTCCTCCTCCTTCTCCTTCTTCTCCACACACGTGTCTCTCCGCAGGCCTGAGCACTTGTCTGTCTCTTTCATCTTAACAGAACTCTTGTTAGTGGATTCTGTCGTGTTTTGTGACATTTCCTCGCAGGGTAAGAGCTCCGCTAAATAACTAACAGGCTGAACATCCTCATGCTTTCAACCCCATGAGGCTTTCCCTAAGAGCACGGGCCCAGTGGCCAAGAACTGAATAGATTGCAGCCCTCTCAAACCATGAGCCAAAAATAAATTCTTTGTTTTAAAATTCTTCTTTCTTCAGTTGTTTCTTTCAGGTATTTGCTCACTGTTACAAAAGTAATCAACATGAGTGTTACCTGGCCTTTGTTATTTCCTCTTAACAAGTCAGGACTTGTGAACTAATTTTGGGGACCAAATACAATTTTGTCACTTAAAAATATTTTATTTATTTCTTTTATTTAAAATACATTTTTATACACACTATATCCTGATGATGGTTTTACCTCCCTCTACTTCTCTCAGTTCTTCCCTACCACCTCTCAATCCAGACCCTTCCTGTCTCCCATTAGAAGAAAAAAATAGGCAACTAAGGGATAATAACAACATAAAATATGACACGATAAAATAAAAATAAATAAATCACAACAGGACAAAACAAACAAACAGAAGGAAAAGATTCAAGGAAAGGCACGAGAAACAGCTATAGATGCAGAGACCCACTCATTTTCATACCCAAGAATCCCATAAAAATGCAAAACTGGGAGCCATAGTATATATGCAAAGGACCTCTGGGGCAAAAAATATATAAATAGAAATTAAAAATTAAAGACAAAACAAAAAAACTCTGCTATGACATTATGATACAAAGAACCTCTGAAGACACCCTTGAGCTGGCTTCCTGTTGGCCATCTACTGCTGGACAGGAAGCCTATCCTTCAGAGTAGTTTGCATGCCCCGTGAGACTCCTTTGGAGAAAAACTAAACTTTCACTTGCAACTGGTAATCAGGTGGAGATAGCTTCTTGGTAAGGATACAGTATGTGTTCAGTTCCTTCGGCTCTAGGACTCCATCTGGTGCAGACCCATGCAGACCCTGTGCATGCTGTCTCAGTCTTTGTGAGCTCATATGTGATCAGTTCTGCTGTGTTTAGAAAGTCTTAGACTCTTATACTCTTACCACCTCCTCTTCACAGAGTTGAGCTCTGAAGGGAGAGATCTGATGGAAACACCCCATTTAGGGGTGGATATTCCGAGCTCTTACTCTCTGCATATTGTCTGGCTGTGGGTCTCTATATTTGTTCCCAGGAGGAAGCTTCTCTGATGATGGCTGGGCAAGGCACTGAGCTACGAGTACAGTAAAATGTTATTAGGAGTCATTTTATTGCTACATTCCTTTAGAGAACAGTAGTATTTGGTTTTCCCCTGGGTCCCTGGGCTGTCTAGTCTTAGGTTCTCAGTCACTCAAACAGTATTGGGTATGGGCTCCATCTTTTGGAGTGGTCTTAAGTCAAATCAGATGTTGGTTGGTTGCTCCCACAAGCTCTGTGCCACTATTACACCAATGTGTCTTGCAGTCAGGACACCATTGTAGATTGAAGGGCTTGTAGCTAAGTTGGAGTTTATGTTTATCTTTTTGGTAGTGTGTAGAGCAGTTTATGATTCCAAGAACACTAGCCTACTCTAGGGGTGAGGGCTCTAGCCAAGCAGCAGCTCAGCTTGTGGCCGTTGACTTGTGTAGGTGTTGTCTTCAGCCGCAGGGCCTTGCCGTCAGTTTGTGGAAAGCAATCAAGAGTCTTTGCAACAGCCTGGGTTGTTAGGGGTTCCCTTTGGCCATCAGCTCAGTTAGATGTAACCCATTCCCTATAAGCTTCATTTGGTGACAAGAGATGTCCAGTTTGGATTCTGTCTCTCCGTTATTTGGTGATTTTATGTTTCAGCAAGCATCTACTGTATTAGGTTTTCATCCTACCCCTCAAATGGCCCTTAATTTTAATTGTTTCTCCCAGTATTCCCTCCCTCATCCTTCTCTTCCCTCTTCTTCTCCACTTGATCCTCCCATCCCAGTTCAAAAATATTTAAAATTAATTTATTCTATGACAGTGTCATACATACACAATGTATTTTAATCATATTCCCCACATTTTCCTTTCTTATTGCCTTCCCTCTCTCAATAAACTCCTTCTTTTTAATAAATTCTCCTCCAATTCTCATGTCTTTTATCTGTGGTCCACAGCCTTTTTAAAAGGTTGCTTGCATGGGTGGAAGCTATTGACTTGAGTGAAAACAACATCCCAGTGATTACACCAGTGAGGAACGTGACTTTTCCTACACCAGCATCCATTATACTCCTGTAGCTCCTGAGCAGGACTGGGGCCCTATAAGTCTCCCTATCCATGATGAATGTGGATGCTCCCAGTCTTGTGTACATCTCGTGCAGGTAGCTACGACTGCTGTGGGTTCTTAGATATAACAGCTATGTCATGTCCAGAAGACAGTGTTTCTCATCATTCCTAGCTTTATGCACAAGCAAGTGCAGTATGCAGAGGCCAGAAGTGGGTGGTGGATTCCCCTGGAGCTGGAGTCACAGGCAGTTGTGAGCTGCCTGATGTTATCAGATGTTACTGGACTGGACATTGCTAATATATATAATGGAGTTTTTATCTGAATCTGTCAAATGTTAATGGACTAGACATCATTAATGTAATTTTTGGCTATATATATTATATATACTTATTGGATAGTTTTTCTTGTATTAGTTATAAGCTTTCTTTAATTTTAGACAAAAAGAGAAGAAATGTGGTGGTATTGTGTTCCCCAAAATATTGTGTACCTTAATAAACTTATCTGAACTTGTGTCCTCTGGAAGAGCAGTACTTGTTCTTAACTGTGGAAACTTCTCTCTAAACCCTACTACTCAAAATTTTAATGAGCACAGTTTTCTTCTCTTATTAGAAAAAAGGTCAACAATTACCAGTTTATTTAACGTGGTAGTAAATGTTTTACAAACTAGGTTGAAATTTATGTCTCACTCTATTCTCATCCTTTCAACATGTCATCACATTTGCTTCTGGGTATAATCTGTGACCAAACTCATCATTTCTGATTACATTTGTGGGCTTAAACAATTTCTGTTTAAACCCAACACAGTGCCATCTGGTGAATATTAATAGTTCAGTACCTCATCTAGTGTTTTCTACAAGGGAATAAGAATAGTTGAAGCAGTGGTTTTGAATTTTAGATTTTTATCTGTGTGATCCATAACCAAGACCTGACACACTTAGGCGGACTCCAGTGACTAGTGGGCACATGACACATCTGAGCATCAACATGGTCCTCATCAATATATACTACAGACTCTGGAGAAATATCTCTAATAACAAGGGTTGGCAAGTGGACTCCCTGTATAGTTTGAACTCCTCAGGACACCCTTCATGGAATGTGGGTCCAATATAGACACTAAGTTCAGTAAGAGAAATAATTAACTAAATCCATTTCACCCAACAGGGAAGGAAATCTAAGGCTGGTAGCCCACACTTTTCATACCAGTACTAGAATACCAGACATTTAACAGCACTATGAGTATTCTCCACCCGGCTACCCATGCACACCCAGTTCTTGAAGCTATTAAAGCTCAAGATAGGAATAAGAGGGTGGAGGTCCTTCAAAAGCTCCATACACTGGAGGCATGACAGAGGATTTTAGGGGACGGAGACAAGGAGGCTCGAACACTGATATCTAGGGATGAGTGACAGAGTGACCCGATTCTGTGGGCAACATCTTTACAGTATTATGAGTCATAGCAACAGCAAGAAATCCATTTCACATAAAATAGATCCGAAGGAACATACCTGGAAAGAAAGAATTCACCACTCAATCGCACACTTCGGTCTATTCTCCCATGTTCCGCTGAATTGCATTAAAAAATATTCTATTCCAGGGTTAGGTGGGGGATCTTAAGTCTCTGAAGGTAAAAAAAAAATCTATTCCAGTTGGTTAATTTGAAAAGTCTACTTAAGGCCTGGAGAAATGGCTCAGTGGTTAAGAGCAATTGCTGATTTTGTGGACCACCTGGGTTTAGTTCCTAGCAGCTGTATCAGGTGGCTCACGACTACCTGAAATTCCAGCTCTGGGGGATCCAAAGCCCCCTGGGCTCCCCAGGCACTTGCATTTGTATGATGCTCACACACACATATACATAAATATAAACAAAAGATAACTTTTCCTTTTTTCTTTTTCTTTTTTCTTTTTTTCTTTCTTTTTTTTTTTTTTTTTGAAAACAGGGTTACTCTGTGTGGCCCTGGCTGTCCTGGAACTTGATTTGTAGACCAGGCTGGCCTCGAACACAGAGAGATCTGCCTGTCTCTGCCTCCTGAGTGCTGGGATTAAAGGTGTGCACCACCACCGCATGGGCTAAATAAATCTTTTAAAAGTCCATTTATATTCCACCCAATAAAATTAGTAGCTTATGTAGCATAGTGACTTATATTCCTGAGAGCATTTCCTGTGTGTTGTTCTGTGTAGTTCATACCTTGTCTACCTTGACAGAGTCCTCATCAAAGGAACTCAGTGATGTGGGAACCAGCCAGGTAGTTATAGATTTAATAATTCAGTAGTTTTTTGTGAACATAGATGCTAATATGTACCAAAATCCTGGTTTTGATCATAAATTTTTATTTTGTTTTGTTTTTGTTTTTTGAGACAGGGTTATATCTGTGTAACTGCCCTGGCTGTCCTGGAACTTGTTTTGTAGACCAGGCTGACCTTGAACTCACAGAGATATGCCTGACTCTGCCTCCTAAATGCTGGGATTAAAGGTTTGTGCCACCACCACCAGGTCGAATTCCTGGTTTCATTCCCCATTTGCCCAGCAGGAGGAAAGAGTGAGCTAAAACCAGTGTGTTGATTTATTCCAGAAAGATTTGATATGCTTCCTCATGATTGACAACATCAGGGGCGCACAGGGCATGCATCAGGAAATTGGAAAAAGGGGAGTTTGAAAAGCTCTCAATGCATTACCGTAATGTACAAAGGAACGAGTCTGTGCCTGACTGTGGAGCTGGCTTCTCAATGCAGATAAAATACTTGAGCTGAGTCAAACTGGAAGGGCACACAGACAGCCTCTCAACCCTATCTTGAAACTCCTAGTCCATGGGTAGTGTAGGTAAGGGGTCATGTAGGTGAGGGGCTCATGAGTTCTCATACTATCAGGGTAACCTAGGTAGTGTCTGTGGGTGGTTCTGACAGTGGGGGTCTAACCCTCTAGGAAAATGAGGAGTTTACAGTAGAGATTCCCTTAGATCTGAGTAGCACATTCTACTCCCTTTCCCCCAAACTTGAGCCCCATCAGAGGAGCCAGGAAGTACGAGGAGGCAGACAAAAGAGATGTTCATCTCCTCACTGTTGTGTCGGATGAGTTTAAGCAGAAAATAATGTCTGCTAGCTGCCGCAGAAGACCATCAGAAGGATGGAGAGTGGCTCAGAGATAGGAGCATTTGTTGCTCTGCAGAGGACCCAGGTTCAATGCCCAGCACCCACATGGTGCCTCACAACATTCCTTAATTCCCATCCCAGAGGATCTGATCCTCTCCCATCCCAGATGATCTGATGACCTTGTGGCCCAAAGGTACGCATATGGTGCACATACATACATTCAGGTAAAACACTCATACACAGAAAAGTAACTAAATACATTTTTAAAAAGAAAAGCATCAGAAAGGGGCCTTGAGGTGAACTCCTTGTGTGGGGTAAACCAGACCTCCAGCTCTCCTGTCCTGGTATCAGGAGTCCAATTTCATGTTAGCTCATGAACAGGGTTGTAATGGTTAGGCTCAACTGTCAATTTATTGGCTTAAAAATGATATAGAGAGAGCCGGGCGGTGGTGGCGCACGCCTTTAATCCCAGCACTCGGGAGGCAGAGCCAGGCGGATCTCTGTGAGTTCGAGGCCAGCCTGGGCTACCAAGTGAGCTCCAGGAAAGGCGCAAAGCTACGCAGAGAAACCCTGTCTCGAAAAACCAAAAAAAAAAAACCAAAAAAAAAAAAAAAATGATATAGAGAGCCAACTTCTGGTTGTATCTGTGGGTGTATTTCTAGGGAGGTTTAGTGGTGGTAGGAAGACCCACCCTGACTGGGGGTGGCACCATTTCCTGCACAGAGGGCAGAGATGAGATCAAATTACCAGCATCAGCATTTGTTGCTCTGTTTCTGCAATGTGATGTGACCAACTGTCCCATAGTTCTGCTTTCATACCTTGGTGCCACCATGAACTATGTGATGGTTTGGATGAGAATGGTTCCCATAGGCTCATAGGTCTGAACACTTTGAATACAGTTGGTGGGATGTTTGGGAAGGATTAGAAGGTGTGACCTTGTTGGGGAGGCGTGTCCCTGAAGTTTCAAAAGTCCATGCCATTTCCAGTTAGCTCTCTGTGCCAGCTGCTTGTGGGTATAAGCCCCCAATCAAATGCTTTCTTTTCCAAGTTGCTTTGTCATGGGGTTTTATCAGAGCAATAGCAAAGTAACTAAGATAGATGGTAACTCTTCATAAACCACAAACAAAAATACACCCTTGATTTGAAGTTGTCTTTGTCAGAGAAAAGGATAGGAAAAGTAAGAGAGGCCCTCCACTTACCTGCTATGGAAGTGACTGTGGCCAGATGCCGCTTTCCTCCTGAAGTGTCTCTTCTCTCACTCTAAGGAAATAGCTTGAATTCAGGGAGGGCTTGAGGAAAGATCCTCCAAGATTTCTTATTCACACAGAAGAAAGGAAGGGGTGAGGTGAGAAGTTCTGAAATCCTCCTAGGACATCCAGAGCCCAAGAAAGAGGAGGAGCTGAGAGTGCTCTGATCTTCCTGGGTTTCCTTCCAGATCGGGTCCACTGAAAGCCCCTGTCCTCTGTTTTATGATTTCTACCCCTCAGTTCTTCCTGCCCAGACCCTGTGGGGTGGAGGCTGCAGTGAAGGCTGGTTTGGTTCCTATATTTGGACCTTGTTTGCATATTCAGCCAGTTCTCCATCCTTCTCAGAGGGTCTTAGCCGAATTCCAGACTTTGCATAATCTGCACAGAGATGATCACAGTTCAGCCAAAGGGTCAGGCCTTCCTGGCTCTGACTGTGTAAATCCCCACCTGTATCCCGTCCACCCAGTGTATTTCATCTTACCCTGGGCAATCCTGACTCCCAGAGCCATTCTGGCCCTCAGATGGTTGCACACAGTCACCGAGGCTGCTCCCTGACACAGGGTCCTGTCTCACACCTGCTTCCTCCCACTTCACCGTCTTCATAGGGAGATGATTTCATCAAGAATGCTGAGAAGTGGTCTCCTGTTAGTACCCAGGTGTCTTAGTGGGAAGAGGTACCGAGCTGGGGTAGGAGGGGGAGCTCCGTTTCCTAAGAGCTTGGAATCCTTTGGTTAATGGTTGACTTCTGGAGGGAGCCAGGGACTGGGTGTGTTCACAAGTCATAGCAGGAATAACACACTCATGATATTCCCGAGATGAAAAGGTGGAGTGGGTGGGGGGTCTTCCAGGAAAAGTAGGGGCAGGGCATAAGGAGCCATGTTTCTTTCAGAAGGTCAGGCAGCTCTGTCATTTCCTCTGCTCTTCTGTAATTACTGGAAGTTCTTCCTGCAAACCTGAATAAAGAGGAGCAGGAGTGGAGGGCAGAGCTGAGCCTGAGTCCTACTCTGGAAGGAGACAGGTTGGCCAGGATAGGAGCTAGGTGTCTCATGCAGCCCTGAACTGCCAGCGTCTAGCATAAACATCCTGTTAGCTTGCCCCACCCTATGCAGATAACAGCTTCTTGCTCCCCCTACCCTGCAGGAACTATATAAACCCTCCTGGAGAAAAATAAAGTTGCACCTTGATCAGAATCTTGTCTTGGTGTATTCCTTTGTGTCTCCTGTCCCTATTATTCCATCCTTAGGGTGGTCAGAACCCGTTGAAGCCCTGCTGGCCAGGGCAGTTGGGCAGGATAGGAGCTAGGTGTCTCACGCAGCCCTGAACTGCCAGCATCTTGCTCTGGAGACCTGAGCACACATTCTGCCTGATCGCATTGCCCGATCTCCTCTCTCTTATGCTGCAACATCACCTGTTTCTCTGTGCCTGGCTTCCTCCCACTCCAGCAGGAAAGGGCTGAGGGTAGGCACAAGCACCTGCCAACCAGTTTCAAACAAGGGAATCCTTGGCTGATATGTAGAATTAAATTATATTGTAAAATAAAATAAAAAGGGTCGTCACACTGACTTCCCTTAGTCCTGAGCCTGCCCTTTTCTTTCCATCTGTCTGTCTTTGTTTCTGTCTGTCTTTGTTTATTCTGTATAACCGGAAATCATCTAGGGGATTGCAGCATCCACCCCCTGGCATGAACAAGACTTGAAATGACTGGGAATGACAGAAGACCAAATCAGACTAGCTTGTGGGTGCTGAGAATCAAACCTGCATCCTCTGGAAGAACAGCCAGTGCTCTTAACCATGGAGCCATCTCTCCAGCCCCTCCTGTTACATACCTCACCAGTGCAGGAGGAAGGTTTCTGTAATAAATCATGTCTGAAACCAATCTGCTTCCTTTCACAGCATTCATAGCTATGCCCCAAGCTGAGGGAAGGGAAGCCTGGCCCTGATTTTTTTTGGGAAAATCTCCAAGAAGATAAGCTCCCTCTTTATAAGGAAACAGGGCCAGAGAGCCAGCTCCAGTCAGGAAGAAAGAACCAAAGGGTCACAAACAGGTTTGTCTGTCCTTCTTAAAACAAAGCTATTTTGTCCCCTTCTTTCCTCTGTCTCCATAATATTTTAGAAGGTATAATTTTTATTAATTCTTTGAGTATTTTATACATGCACAGAATGCAGTTTGATCATATTCACTTCCAATCTTCCCCTGACTTCACCTAGGCCCACTCCTACATCCCATATTTCCTTCCAACTTCATGTCCTCTTTTTTCTTTTTTATATTTTTGGTTGTGAGCCTAGCCTTTAACGGCTGAGCCATCTCTCCAGCCCCTTTTTGCTTTTTTATAAATTATAATCCAGAGTCCAATTTATGCTGCCCATGAGGGTGGGGCCACTTTTTTTCATACCAGGAGTCATGCCTGCCTTTAAAGAAAATGGATTTTCCCTCTCACAGAATCCATAAGTCAATGGAGGGGGCTCAATGTACTCCAAGGCATAGTCTCTCAAGCTCCTACATCTCCTTGCATGGACACATACACCCCATGCCATCTGCAGACACTAGAGCTGGCCTTAGATTTCCCATGGCTTCCTGCATGTTTGTTTTCTGTACTTCGTTGGACTGGTGGGAAAAAAAAAATCAATGATTCCTTTGCTGCTTAGGATGAGGTTAAACGTGCAGACAGACCTTGGCATCCTTTCCTGCTGTGTGCATACTTGGGACTGAAGTTTCTGATGTCCTGCTTTGACAGTGAGATTGTCCTGTCTAGTTGTTCATTCACTGTAGACATAGAGGTGAAGGCACACAGCTGCAAAACGTGCAGTTCAGGTATTCCTCTGGGTATTTATCTGGGTCTGGAATGTCCATGAGGACTGTCTTCCTACGGCATTTGTTCTCGTGTGTTCAACCAGTGATTTCCTTGTACAGTTTTAAGCATTTATCACTTAGTACAGCATTTTGATGATTCAACAAACTGCAGAAAGGATTCATGCTTATCCACTCCATACTTACCACACATACCACATATCACTACCACACATAGTATATATAGACTGGACATTTGCAATACACCATAAGTTGAATTGGTAGAAGCTCATTGTTGATAAACAATGGGCAGTTACTTGTTTTTTGTTTGTTTTATGGTTTTTTTTGAGATAAGGTTTGTGGTAGTTTGAAGTAATTGGACTCCATAAGCTCATAGGGAGTGGCACTATTAGGAAGTGTGGCTTGTTGGAGTAGGTGTGGCACCATTAGAAGAAGAGTGTCACTGTGGAGGTCGTCTTCGAGGTCTCTTTTGCTCAAGTTTCTCTCACTATGACTTTCAGAACATTTCCTGTTTCCTGCAATGTAGGACTCTCAGCTAGTTCTCTAGTACCATATCTGCCTGCATGCTACCATGATCCCTGGATGATAATGGACAGAATTTCTGAAACCTTGAGCTACCCCAATTAAATCTTTCCTTTATAAGAGTTGCTGTGGTCAGGTGTCTCTTCAGAGCAAAGAAGTCCTAACTCAGACAGAAGTTGGTACCAGGAGTGGGGTATTGCTGTGATGGGCCAGATCATGTTTTTGTTTGAAGGAATACGAACCTTGGGACTGTGGGTTAGAAAAGTAGTTGAATGCTTTAAGTGCTGCTTAATGGGCCACACTAGTATGAGCATGGAAGACAGTGGTGTTGAATGTGATTTGATGAACTGTGGGAGTTTGCTCATGAGGTTACAGAGGAGAAGAATTTTAGTATGTTGCCTTAGTAGATTGTTCTTGTGATATTTTGGTGAAGAAAGTGGCTGCCTTTTGCCCTTGCCCAAAGAGTCTGGCTGAGGTTAAAGTTCAGACTTTTGGATTAATTCCATTGGCAGAAAAATTCTCAAAATAGCCTAGTATGGACTCTTTCATGTAGTTATTAGTGTTAACTCTAATGAAGATTTATAATGAAAAGGAGCAATCTGAGCAGAGTAAATTACAAAATGTAAATTTTGAGGAGAAAAAGCCCATGATAATAATGGGCTGAACTTCTGAAACTGTAATAAAGCTTCCCAATTAAATGTTTCTTTTATAAGAGTTTTCATGGTCATGTGTCTCTTCACAGCACTAGAAATCCAAAGACAGGATTTTTCTATGTAGCCTTGGGCATCTTGGAACTTGCTCTGTAGACCAGGATAGCCTTGAACTCACAGAGATCCTCCTGTTTCTGTCTCCTGAGTGCTGTGATTAAAGGTGTGTGCCACCACTGCCTACCCATACAGTTACTTGTATTAGTTTTCCTGTTACTGTGATAAAATACCCTGGCAAAAACAATTTAAGAGGAAAGGAGTTTATTCAGGTTCACAGTTCAAGGCTACTGTCCGTTGTGATGGGGGAGACAGCTGATCACATGGCACCTGCAGTCAGGGAGCAGAGAGAGATGAAGGCTGGCGCTCAAGGGCTTTCTCCATTTTATGCCGTCCAAGGCTCCGGCCTAGGGAATGGCGCTGCCCACATTTATGGAGGGTCTTCCCATCTTGATTAACTTAATCAGATAGTATCTTACAGACATTCCCAGAGATTTGTCTCCAAGGCAACTCTAGGTCCTGTCAAGTTGAAAATTGATATAAACCATCACACACAACCCTGCAATGTATAGAAACACTTCCCATGTACATGACAAAAAGCCTCCTGTTCATAATGGACTTCTCTGCTGATGGCTTCTTGTGCTACTTACACTATGGTAAGGGCTTCCCACTGTCACTATTAGTGTTGAAGCACACAGAAATAGATTAAAGTCTGGGTGAGACTAGGCCCTGGGTGTTCTTCATGACACAGAGGCAGGTAAGTGGTCACCAGGAACAGACTGCTCAATAGATGGTGTCACAGAGGACAATGAGTCAAAAAGAGAAGAAATTACTTATGAATGTTACTCACCTGCAGTGGTACACTCCAGTGGTTGATGTGACTGTAGAATAGTGATTCCTAGAAGCTGGAAAGGTGAAGAGAGGAGCAGAGAGAGTTTGGATAACAGGTCCCAAAAGGGTTAAACAGAAGGAGTAGGTTGCGGTGTGCTGCAACACAGCACAGAGATTCTTCTTTAAAATAACCTGTGATGCTCTTTATGAATGAGCAAAACAGAGACGCTCAGATGCCCCAGAGACTGGACAAGGACAGTAAAATGATAAATGTATCCTCAATTGGTCAGTATCTACTGTATATATGTACGTATTAATAGTGGCAATTATCCATTAGTAACAATAATTCTAATATGCCTAAGAATATGGAAATCTGACCCCACAGTTTTTCACAAAATGATATATTTATTTTTATTTGATGTGCATTGGTGTTTTGCCTACATGTGTGTCTGTGTGAAGGTGTTGGATCCCCTTGAGTTGGTGTTACAGGTATGAGTTGCAATGTGGATGCTGGAAATTAAAACCAGGTCCTCTGGAAAGCAGTCAGTGTTTTTAGCTGTTGAGCCATCAAGATTTGATAATTATGTATTGCTTATTTGAGTCACATTTTCACACTGTATCTACAAATAAGTACAATTGCAACTATAAGTAAGTAAATATATATATATATATATATATATATATATATATATATATATATATAATATATATGCTGGTATAAAGTGGGTTAGGATTTATCACCTTGTCCAGGTGATGGTACCAGTGGTAGTTTGAAATAAATGCCCCCCCTAGGGAGTGGCACTATTAGGAGGTATGTCCTTGTTGGAGGAAGTGTGTCACTGTGGCGGGCAGGCTCTGAGGTCTCCTATTCTCAAGTTATGCCTAGTGTGGGACATAGATCCCTTCTGTTCCTTTGGATCAAGGTGCAGAACTCCTAGATTCTTCTCTAGTATCATGTCTGTCTGCATGTCACCCACCATGATGACACAGATTAAACCTCTGAACTGTAACCTAGCCCTAATAAAGTGTTTTCTTTGATAAGAGTTGTCATGGAGAGAGACATGATAAGTTATAGACAGGATGGTGCTGTGGTTTGAAGACCACCACACACTCTTGTGTTAAACACCTGGTCCCCAGCATGGCAAACAGTTGTGAATGTGGCTGAGCCTTTAGGTGTTAGGTCACCAGGCCAGGACTTGTTACTCCTGCTCCTTGTTGTCACCTAGCTCTTTCTGCCACCTCGCTCCCAGCCTTCGCCTACAGCGAGTTCTTTCTCTCACCAGGCCCCTTCCATATGACAGAGCGCATGTCTCCAAAACGTGAGGCAGATTAAATCTTTCTTCTCTTAAGTAGTTTCTGTCAGGTGTTTAGGACACTGTGACATAAAAGGAATTAATACAAATACTATATAGATCCAGATATAATTATAAGGAGATATGGATATGATATATTGCTTCCTGTTCTCTGAAGAACCCCAAGGCAGAGCTAAAAGGTCCATGCTTGCTTTCTGCACATGGAATCCCATGCATGACTCTTTATCCACCTTCTAGAAGGGCAGCTATACATACAGAAAGCAACACTGGAATTTTAGCAAAGAGTGATATTAGATGTCCAAAAGTGATACCAGTTCTCAATAGGATGCTGTGGACAAAGAAGCTGTCTACAGCTCCACATGCTGACCCCTCTCAAATGAAGGAAAGTACCAGCACCCCCACTGGACATGAAAGAGTAAGGTAGTGTTTTGGAGTGATCTTACCACAAGGAAAGACAATTTAATCATCACTTGTGCTGCCTACAACCTGAAATTTGAACTCATTCAGGTTGACTGATGAAGGATATGGAATAATGTAGATGTAACCAACCGTCTTATTAAATAAGAAACACAGAACCAATGTAAAAGAGAAAGCCAAGAGATCAGAGCTCAAGCTAAAATCTCACCCTTCCTCCTGCCTTGGTCCTAGCTTCCCGAAAGAGAGCTACTTCCTGTGTGTATGTCTTTTCATAGTATTTTTGTTCTGCCTTCTCATTGGTTGTAAACCCAAACACGTGACTGCCTCGTCACCGTCTGTATGTACAGCCCTCTAGGTCTTAAAGGCATATGTCTCCAATGCTGGCTGTACCCCTGAACACACAGAGATCTATGGGATTAAAGGCATGCGCCACCACCGCCACACTCTGTCTATGGCTCTAATAGCTCTGACCCCCGGGAACTTTATTTATTAACATACATTCAAAATCACATTTCAGTACAATTAGAAATCCACCACAAAATAAAATATCTTTGTTTTCAAGAATTGAGAGGATCTGTGGATGTGTTCACCCATGCAGGCGTTACCTGGAGGGATCATGGGCAGTGGTCACAGTCCCATCTACCATATATCTCTTGAGTCCATCTGGAGGGAGAATGAACAATGGTCATAATCTTATCTACCATGTGTCTCTCGTGTCCAGGAGATACCACTTCATGTGGAGATGTGTGCTGGGAACCAGCCTCCTGTACTTCATAAACATCAAAAGATATCCACCAAGGCAGGAAACTAAGTTCTTCATCGAACGAGAGTGTGGCAATGCCTGGAGAATCTCTGTGAGTCAAAAGATCCAAGTTTAATTGGACAAAGATATTGTAAGTCATATGTTTACAACCATGTATTCTCATACATGGTGTTTTAATGGGAGACAGCCTTTCTCATGTGTTTTTACACTGTTGATGACTCTTCCTCCACTTGCTGCAGTGAGAGTGTGTCTCTGAAAGAGGAAAGGGACGGTGAATCCTCTGGTCTTTCACTGAAAATGATTGCTACTTCAAAGTAGGCTGTAAGTCAATGTCCAAATCCAGCTGGAAGGTACATGCCTCATAGCTCCATAGCCGCTTCCCAGTACTCTGGGGCATCAGACACACATGACCCCATCTTCTGTGATAAAAACTCCTCCTTAGTGAGAAGAGTCTTGGCATCACTTGACACGGTATCAATGAAGAGACTTTTCAAATAGTAAGTCTTTCTAAAGTAAAGGCCTGTGGCCAGTGGCCCCCCAGTAATGGAGGAAATATATTCAATATATTTCAATAATTTTTCCTCAAAGGACATGTCTGTGGTCCTTGTTAGCAATTGGAGAGACTTAAGTTGTGCCCTGATTTCATTCACAGACACATTAAAATCCTTGGCAATATTCTCCAGTGAGGCATCATCCAGCCCAAAGTAAGACCTGTAGAGATCCAAGGTCTCCTCTACTTTCTGTGTTTTATCTCTGATCAAGCCCCCAAATGAAATGGTGGCCCATGCTCCAGCCTTCAAGGCCTCCAGCCAGATCTTCTGTTTCAGGAAATCCCTCTTCCGGTCAATGGCAGCCTCTGTAACACTGTGCAGAGACATCATGAAGATGTGGCGCTTGTGGGCTGGGAGCTCGCTCAGTAAGGTGGTCTCCAGCTCCGGGAAGTCAAAGTCAGACTTATCAAAGTTAGAGACCAAGAAGACTGGAGGCTCACTGGAGAGAGCCTCCTGGAGATGCTTTGAACAGTTTTCTCGGATTTTCTTTAAGACACTGTCCCTATTGAAAGTCTTAGGTTTACTCCTGACTTCATTATGTATATCATGATCTATCTTGGTGCGGACAAAGTAGAACTTGGTATTCATCTTGGCGCTGGCTTTGGCCAGATGTGCATCAATGTCTTTGAAGCGTGTAGCTGAGATGATAATCAAGAAGTCATACTCACCAAACTTCATTTCAGTTAGGTAGTTTTGTGGTGGGAAGATAGTGGACCCAATGCCAGGCAGGTCCCAGATTGTCATTGTGGGAAGCTTTGGGTGTGGGTATGGAGTTCTCTTCATGGTTGTCTCTACCACCCCTGTGGGGGCTGCACCTTCTTCTTCATCCCTCACTCCCCTCAGGGCATTGATGAAGCTGGATTTGCCCACCCCTGTTTCTCCTGTCACCGCAATGTTCAGCGGGGCTGTGTCGATGTTTCTCAGAGCATCACTGATCACTGAAGCTGCTCCTGGAAGGTTCTTATTCTCCAGGTGGGATTCAATCAAGGTGATGGTTTCCTCAGAGAGGATTTTGTTTTCCTTCTTGAAATTCTTAAAAAAATTTTCAAAGCTGAATGCCAAAAGCTGAGCCATTGGAGCAGAGGGTCTGGAAGGCTTGCCTGTAACTGTTTGCAGTAGAAGTGGCTGAATAAAGGAGAGAGAAGACATTGTAATTATTAGTACAGCAGAGCATAGCCTAGGATTTGTGCTACAGTAAAGCAGGACTTCATCTTCTGTTTCTGTACAGGCAGAAGCGCCTTCCCCTCTGTTCCTGGCTGCTGGCTAGATTTCTGGCCTGCGTGTCCAGTGCCCTCTTGCTCAGGCTCTACTTCTCCCATGGCCTCCCTTTTTCTTTGCTGTCCCATTCGAGGTTCGCTTAATCCACACAGTCTCCTACCCTGGTGTTTATTTCTCATTTAAAATTCTTTTAAATTCTGTTTACTCTTTTCAAAATTAAAAAAAAAACCCCTAAGGGCATAGATCAGTATATCAAAAACCTCAAACAACATCTCTCATGGAAAGGCTCTCTACCTCATGTGAATGCTTTCAAGCATTGCTTCTTAGCCCTCATGACCTCTGGTCTCTTTGCACAGCCTTTCTAGTTTCTCTTGTGAAGTCTGTGAATAAAGGGAGAAGGACCATGAGGTGGGGAGTGGACAATATTCATTCCATGTCCCACAGAGGGTTGGACATATTATTATCTGTGCGTAATGGACTTTGTTTTACTTAAAGAAGACAAATTATGTCATTTGTAGGAAAGTGGATGAAACTGGAGATAATCCTATTAAGTCAGTTAGGTCAGTCTCAGAAAGACAAATATGATTTCTAATTCATGGGGTTTAGATTTTATGTAGATACGTAAATTATATACATATATATGAGATGAAATTGGAAGTGAAACTGTTTCCTAGGGACAAAGGGACTAATGGGTGTATTCTTAACATGCAGCATGTGCTTGTTTGAAAAATTAAAAAATAGATAAATAAAAAATCATTTGAAAGTAGATATGCATCTATGTTATCCCTCATTTTTCAACAGGGGAGGTAGGGGATGGTCTAAGTGGTAAGCAGACTCAGTGGTAAGCAAATCCCCATGTGTCCCTGCTTTCTAGTGTTCAGTCTGTAAACCTCAACCAAATAACCAACAAAAATAAAAATCCCAACTGGATACAGAAAGAGAGAGAGGAAGAAAAAAAATGAAAGAAAGAAAGAAGAAAGGAAGGAAGGAGAAAGGAAAAAAGGAAGGAGAAAGAGACAAGGAGAGAGGAATGAAGGAAGGAGAGAGAGATAGGTAGGAAGGAAAGAAGGAAGGAAGAAAGAAAGAGACATTAAGGAAGACACTGAAAAAATGTGTCCTTATTTTTTTAAAGTTAAGAACCCTGGAGAAATGTATTCCCATCAAACCCCTTCTCTGAGAGAGAGTCAATTCTTTTTTATCCCCCAGAGTTAGAAAGAGCTCTATTAAAAAGAAACCAGGCCTGGAAAGAAAGGAAGAGGGCAGGAGCAGAGCAGGAACAGAGAGGAAACACAGGAAGAGAGAGAGAGAGTCTTAAGGCAGGAGAGACAGGGTAAAGATCAGACACAGAAGAATGACCAAGAACACAGAAGTATGAATGAGAATGTATAATGGCACGCTTGTGTGGAAATGCCATAATATAACCCACCATGTTGTAGATGAACTTAGAATATAATAGTAACAAACACTAAACGAGATCCAAGAGAATACTGATGAATGAAATTAGAACAGAAACATAAGATTTGCTTTAGAAAGTCAGAAGTGTGACATTGTGAAAGACCTTGAAAGTCCATTTTTAATAGACACAATTACACACACATACAGCAGATAGGAAGCCAAGGAGAAAAGGAGAGAAGGAAGGAAGAAACAAAAGGAAGAAAAAATAGAAGGAAGGAAAGTAAAGTAAAGGAAGGAAGCAACAAAATTTTAATAATTTACCAAGGAAATGGAAAGCATGGAACAATGCTCATAAAACACTGATGAAAGAAATCTCAAAGAAAGCTACAAACGATGCTAAGATTCCCATGTTTATAGCTTATAAACATTAATGTTGTCTACGTGTCTGTACTTCACATAGTGATCTACACACCTAACACAATCTCATCTATAGCATCAGTGTCATTTAAAATAGAAATAGACTGTGGAATTATAAAATTCACATGGAAACACAAAAGATTGCAAATAGCCCAAACAATATGAATCAAAAAGAACAGGGCTAGGAGGCATCATAATACGTGATTTCAAGGCATAGTACAGAGCCACAGTGAACAGTATGGCAGTGGCATGAAAACAGGCCATAGACCAACCAACTGCCCAGAAGAGAAGACCCAGAAATGTCTCCAAACATGTACAGCAGACTGCCTGCATCTACCGTCATCAACATCTCAGTAAGTCTTCAAAAGCTAACACTGCACAAAGGGCACATTGTTGACAAATGGAACCGGGCAAACTGGACTCCAGGCAAAACTAAAACTTGACCCAAAAACCAACTCAAAACAGGCCAAAGAGCTTAATATAAGATGAAAATTTGAAGCTCCTAAAGGGAAATGAGTATGAAAAACTTCATCAGATTTTTCCACATAGTCCCCAAAGTATAGGAAACAAAAGCAGACTGAAAGGAGGATTTCATCTAATGGAAATACTTCTTAAAAACAAAGGAAATAAACACTTCAGTAATGAGACAATTTATAATGAAAAGCCTTAAGAGTGCATCATGTAACAGTCTCAATCAGAGAGACCATAAGATCTCAACAGGTGCAGAAAATGGATTTGACAAAATTCATCAGAGTCATTTCAACACAGTGAGATAGCAAGGCACTTCCTGGAATAACTGTGAAAACCCTATTTTTCCCCATTGACTCCTCCCAATATGAGAGGTGTTAGATATGAATTGAACTTACCTTCTCCATAAAAAGCTCTTCTTTGCTAAGGAAACTTTTAACATCATTTGCCACAGTGTCAATGAAGTAATTTTGCAAGTGGAAAGCCTTTGAAAAGTAAGGATGGCTAATGTACTCTAATAGTTTATCTGTTAATGATTTACCCTGCTCTTCTGAGAACAGATGTGGAGACTTAATATTCGCTTTGAGTTCCTCCAGTGGCACCTGCAAATCCTCAGCAATGTTCTCCAGGGATGCCTCATCCAGGCCAAAGGAAGATCTGCAGAAGTTCAAAGTCTCTTCCAACTTCTCTATGTCATTTTTGGTCAAGCCCATAAATGGTATGGTGGCCCATGCTCTTGGCATTAGTGATTCCTTCCAGACCTTCTGTTTCAGTGCATCCCTCTTCTGGTCTATGGTGGAATGAGCAACAGTTGGCAAAGTGAGCATGAAGAGGTGGCGTTTGTGGGCTGGGAGTTCCCTCAGAAGGGTGGTCTCTAGTTTTGGGAAGTCAAAGTCAGACACATCAAAGTTAGAGACTAAGAAGACTGGAGGCTCCTGCTGGGTAACTTCCTTAAGTATACATGAAATGGAATTTCGAATCTCCTTTAAGATGTTCTCTCTATTAAATCTCTGAGGACTACACTGTTTTTGAACCATTAGGTCATGATCTGTATGGGTTCGTACAAAATAGAAATTCCTATTCACTTGCACAATGGCTTTGGCTAGTTCTGCATCATTATGTTTAAAGCGTCCAGAAGACACAATAATGAAGAAGTCATACTCTTCAAACTTGATTTTCTTTAGATAATCATGTGGTTGGAAGGCAGTGGACCCAATGCCAGGTAGGTCCCATAGTGTCACGCTGGGAAACTTGGAGTATGGGTATGATGTCCTCTCAGTGGTTGTACATGTCACTCCAGTGGAAGCAGCCGCACCCTCTTCATCAGGCCCCACGCCCCTTAGGGCATTGATGAGACTGGATTTTCCAGCCCCAGTCTCCCCCATCACTGCAATGTTCAGTGGGGCTTTCTCGATGTCACTCAGAGCATTGCTGATTGCAGAAACTGTTCCCCGAAGGTTTCCATCTTCTAGGTATGATCCAATCAAGGTGGTTAATTCCTGAGACAGGACTTTGGTTTCCATCTTGAAATTTTGAAGATTGGAGTCAAGGCTGGAGGTCAAAACAGGATCCTCCTTCTGAGGGGGTGTAGAAGAGGATGTCTGACCCATAGCTGGGAGCAGTTGATGGTGCTAAAAGGAAGAAAGAACCAGGAAGTCCAAAGAATTAGTTCAGACAGAGCTAGCTAATGGGAAAGCAGAGCCTCTGTAATGGCCCCACATTACACATGGCCTCTTCCCTCTTTAATTAAATGCTCAGGACTCAACTGTATTTACTTCTGGCCTGGATATAAATTTTGGCTCAACTCAGACTCCTTTAACCTTGACCATTTTCCTCTTTAGAGCACTTTGAGTTCTTCAAGATCAAATTCAAACCGATAACACCTGCACTAAGGAGGTCCTGCTAAGGATCTCATGTTTGAGGTCAGCCTGGGCTATGATACCAAGACCTTTGTCTGCAAAAGAAGTTACCCAAGTACAAAGCTTTGCCAGTCTCTTCAAATAAGGACATATTATGACATGTAAATTGAGTTTCAGGTTTTCAGTTTTACTTTAACAATTGACATGAATGGTAATTATTCAAATTCAACTGGAGAGTACAGCTCACGTTAAGAAGAAGTGGTCTTAAGGATGAAGGAACCCTTGTTATATCTCTCTTGGATTTCCTATGACTTTGATATTTAAGAGACTCCTTTCACTCTTTGGTACTCAAAAACCTTTGCTTTGCCAATCAAAATCATGTGGTTTTGGTGGTCATAGGCTCTGGTGGGGGAAGCTGCCAGCGTTGTTTTGTGAAATGGGCATGATATGCCCATTAATTTTCTATCTAAATATTTGTGTTTGCATTCATGAATTAGTACTGTTGTTCACGCTGGCCATGGAAGCTGCTCTTTATAGTGAGTAGGAGTATTATAGAGTAAGTCACAATAGTCAAGGAGTTGAGAATAAGTGATGCTGAATGCTCAGCCATCAATGGGAAGTCTATATTACCCCCTCCAAGGCTCAGTGTGACGCAGAAGAGATGAGAAAAGGATGTAAGAACTGGAGGAAGGCTGGATGTTTTGACAATGTAAAAATGAAATCCCGAAAGGGTAAACACTCAAATAATCCAGTCAATTAGTGCACTAATGAAGTATAGAGACAGTCATCAAGACACTAAATAAATACTTGAAAATGTTTTCAATAGCCTGAGCTATCAGAGAAGAGCAAATTAAAGCTGCTTTGATATTCCATCTGAACAACGTCAGAATAGCTACCATCATGAAACACATTCACAACAACAACAAATGCTGATGAGAATGTAGAGAAGAGGAACCATTCTGTGTTAGAAGTTGGTGCAACTCCTACTAAATAAGTATGAATTTTCTTAAGAAAGTTGAGCACTGGCCCAGGAATCCCATTCGATTCAATCTGAAGAACTCTTAGTCAACAGACCACAGAGATGCAAGCACATCCATGAAATCAAGTCAGTGCAGATATCTGTATACAGAAAAATGGACAAAGGAAACACGATGTAGACACAATAAGATTGTGTGTAGCTGGGAAGAAAAATGAAACCATGACATTTTCAGAAAAGTGAGTATAACTGGAAGTCATTGTTCCAAGAAGAGAATCCAGACCTCAGCAAGACAAATATCCCACATTTTCTTACACAGGCTGAACCTAACCTTAAAAGTATGTGTGTCTGTACCTGTGTTTTTTAGATCCCCAGTCTTTAAAAGGGATCATGAAAGGCTGAAGAGGTATTAAGGCAGGTGGGCAGTCAAGCAGCAAGGTTATATGTAAGAGGGAAGCAGAATCAAGGACTAGCTAGAGGATGAAAATGAACCAACTGGAGGAAAGGGGGAGATGGAGGCATATGGGGGGAGGGGCACAGAAGAGGACAGAGTACATTGACAAGTATGAAGTATGTACAGAGTACAGAGTACATGTATGAAGAAGGTATGATGAAGCTTGGTGATTAAAATACATTAAAAAACTCAGCCAACTAAGAATTTCAGTATTAGCTGGGTGGTGGTGACACATTCCTTTAATCCAGCTCTTGGGAGGCAGCAGCATGTGGATTGTGAGTTTGAGGTGAGCCTGGTCTACAGAATGAGTTCCAGGACAGCCAGGGCGGTTATACAGAGAACACCTTCACTCAAATCTTTTGGTATTTTTTTTTTCTCTAATGGTACATCTGCTGGAGTACTAGTTAGTGAAATAACTAAGTGTTGTGGTTTTGTCTTTTCATATACACATGTGATGGCTCATCTTGGTTGTCAATTTGACTGCATCTGAAATAAACTGAAACCCAAGCAGCTGAGAACACCTGTGTATTTTTCGTGATTAGATAATTTGAGATGGGAAGATACACCTTTAATCTGGTCTACATCTTCTGGTGGCAGCTGGCATAAAAGGACATGGAAGAAGGAAGCTTTTGTTCTTTACCTGCTTGCCATCATTCACTCTGGCAAGTTCTTCTATTTTACTGCTGAGGCATGCCTTTGCTGGTATTAGAACTCACTTCTTATGGATTCCAATGTATACTGAAGATAAGTTGTGACATTCAGCCCCAAGGCCAGAATAACTCCTGAATTTTTTTTTTTTTTTTTTTTTTTTTTTTTGTGTGTGTGTGTGTGTGTGTGTGTGTGTTTCATGACAGGGTTTCTCTGTGTTGTTGTGGTGCCTGTCCTGGATCTTGCTATGTAGACCAGGCTGGCCTTGAACTCACAGAGATCTGTCTGGCTCTGCCTCCCAAGTGCTGGGATTAAAGGTGTGTGCCACAACTGCCTGGTAACTACTGGACTCTTGGCTTTTCCTTCGGGAGACATCTACTGTTGGACTAGCCAGATCACAGTTGTTTAGCCACTCCACTAACTCCCCCTTTAACAGATAAAGATTTATGTAGCAGTTCTGCCCCTCTAGAGAACCCTGACCCAAACTCCCCAGAAATGAGAAATTCTACCTATAGCATCTTATGTGAGGGAAAGGTAGGATGGATTGTGTCTTAGTCAGGGTTTACTATTGTGAGGAGGCACCATGACCATGGCAACACTTATAAAGAACACATTTAATCGAGAGGGGTGGTTGTTACAGTTTCAGAGGTTCAGCCCATTATCATCATGACAGGGAGCATGGCAGCACACAGGCAGACGTGGTGCTGGAGCTGAGAGTGCTACAGCTTGCAGGCAATAGGAAGTCAACTGACTGTCACACTTAGTGAAGCTTGAGAAAAAGATCTCAAAGCCTGCCCCCACAGTGACACACTTCCTCAAGAAAGACCATACTTCCTCCAACAAGGCCACACTTCTTAAGAGTGTCACACCCTTTGGGAACCATTTTCTTTCAACCCACCGCAGATGGCCAACATCTGTGGATCTTAATAGTCATATTATAGAAACAGGTCTCAATACATCATCTGCAGATAAAATCTCTCATCTCCTCCTCTTGAATCTAGTAAAACAGAGCATTTTCTGTGTCCTGGGCATCCCAAGTTTGAACATATGGGTCTTATAGAAAGCAGGTCCAGCACACATGACATCTGGATGGTACATGATGATACTTTTATAAGAAAATAGGAAGATATCAGGTGTTCAGGTACACTTGGATTCTAAGTTCCTGTTCATGCCCACAGGAGAATCAGGTAGACTTTAGGAGATAAGGATATGCAGAGGATCCTGGAAGGAGGACTTACAGCCCAGCCTATCGACAATTCTCCTAGGAACCCTTGGATTTGATAAAATCAAACATCTATTCATGATAGAGTCCTGAAGAAATCTGGAATGGAATGAACACACCTCAACATAATAAAGGCTGCATGTGGCGAACCTATAGCCAATACTATACCAAATGGGAAAACCTCAAAGCCAATGTACTGAGCATGGCAACAAGACAAGGATTTCCTCTTTCTCCACCTTACCAATTCAGTCTAGAAGTCTTAGCTAGGACAACAAGATCCAAGAAATAAACAAAACAAATATAAAGGAAAAGGAGACGTCGAAGAGAATACATTTCTATAATAAGAGACTGAAAGAGTTCACCAGAAACTCTAGAAATCACTTTCAGCAAAGTGACAGAGTTAAAAATTGACATAAATCTTTGTAGCCTTCCTGTATATTAATGGCAAATATACCGAGGAAGAAACCAGGGAATGAGTCTCATTAATACTAGTCAGCCCTTTCTCCTCAACTACACACCTGGGAATAAGACTAACCAAGAAAGGGAAAGCACTCTATAATGAAAACTTTAAAGCCTCCCCCCCAAAGGAAGACAATAAAAGATTAAAAAAATTCTTATGCTAAAGACTGCAAGAATTCATGTTGTGAAAATGACTGTCTTAACAAAACCAATCTACAGATTCAGTGCAATTCCTATCAAAATCCTAATGCCATCATTCACAGAAACAGAAAAAAAAAATCTTAAAGTTCAGTTTGAAAGTACAAAAGATCTCAGACAGACAAAGCAATCCTGAGGTGGGGAAAATGCTGAAGACATCACTGTACTTGGTTTCAAGTTATGTTACAGAACCATGGTAACAAAAGTACCTTGTGAGTACTTTTTTTTTTTTTATACCATCTTCATTTCTAAATGGTTGCTCTTCTTCAGGAATGACCTATCACTAAATTTAAAACATTCAGACAGAGGCTCTGATTCTCTGAATGTGCCACTTGGCTTGTCTCACAAATGTTGTCATCTTAACCAGGGTTTGGATGTGTTCACTGAAAAGCACAGAATTAAAGCCATGGTCCTGTCTCATTAGTCATGGAAGATTTTCAAAAGGAAGTGATATCTAAGCCAGGTGAAAAATGGTGTGTGGAGTAGGCTGGGCAAATGGAAAAGGGGTGGAGTAAAGAGGAGCTTGAGATACTGAAGATGGGTGGAGATAAAGATGAAGAACTGCAGTGCATCTTGAGAACTACTGGTAGACCTGTAGCTGATCTGAGAGTTCAAGTTCAGAAGTGAGGGAGCAAGAGTGGATGGCAATCAAGGGATCACTGAGTGATTCAATGGTGAGAGATAGTGCCCCTTAAGGACAACTGGAAAATGCAGCATACAAAGTGGAAGTGGCCAGATTCTGTGAACAGCATCTTTGCAGCTTCCAATTGTCACCAACAGTAGGAAACCCATTTGACTCGGGACCCAAGTGCATGCACACTCCAAGCACAACAGTATAAGAAAGAATTTACTACTCACTTGTGCACTTTGGTCTACTATATTGTGTTCACTGACTTCTAAAATGATATTATCTTCCATTTGGTCAACTTTAACAAATGTGGTTGTGCCTTACCCAATAAACAAAGGAGTTAATACAAAATGAAGGATATTCATGAATAGATTCTCTATGCTAGGCTCTATATGGTTCTTGTTTCATGTAACTAATCTGAATTTCCATCAAAAAACTCAGACATAAAAACCAGCCTAGCTTTGACATAAACCAGAAAGATCAATGACTTTTGAAAATGGGTAAAGTTCCTGTCATTACATATGTATATACATGTTGTGATAATAATTAATGAATAGATCATCAATTAAGGAATGGAACAGTTGGAATGAAGAGAGAGGGAACCTGGAGAGAGGTGGATGTAGTGTTCATGCATGAAGTTCTCAAAAAACATATTAAATGACAAAAAAAAAAGAATTTTGACATCTGAAAAAAAAGAAAAAATCCTGGTATTATTTGGCCACCATATGGAAAGTTTGAGATAAAAATTTATGTGCTGATTTATTACAGAAAAATAGTATAAACTTCTGCATGAGCCTCAGGTCAGTACTGAGCATGGATTACTCTCTGAAAGGTTAGAAAACCCCAACCTCAGTAAAGTCATCACTGAAAGAGTTTATGCCTTGCCATAGAGATAGTTTCCTGGGTGCAGATAAAACAGTTGATCTGAGCCAGAGAAAAAACGCCACTTAGTAGCTTCTTCTTCAAAACCCAACCCAAAGACCTTCCTATTCCACAGGTGGTCCAGGTAAATCTCATGGCTTCTCCCAGATTCACTGTACACCAGGTGATACCAGTGTGTGTTCTGATCATAGAAGTTTATCTACATGGGGTAAATAAAACAGTTACAGTAGAGATGGGTGTGGTGGTACACACCTTTAATCTCAGCCCTAGGAGTCAGAGGTCGATGGATTTCCTTGAGTTGGAAGCCAGGCTGATTTTCATGTTCTAGACCAGCTAGAGGCATACAGAGTTATCCAGTCTCAAACAAAACAAAAACAATAAAAACAACAAACAGTTACAACTAAAACCCACCCCAAACAGGTCACAGCATTGACTCTGAGGAATCTGGTCACACAGCCTGCCTTCCTTCTCCAAGTTTAAGGTCTCATCAGAAGAGCAACAGACCCAGGAATGTACAGGTGATAGAAAAGTTTGTTGCTGCCTTGATGATGGGTTGGGGTGGTCTTTGGTGCAGAAGACAGAGAAGGGCCCTGCTGTAAACAACCCCTGAGTGAAATAAACTAGAATTCAAGCTCCTCTGCCCTGGTGCCAGGAGTTCACCTTCCATGTCATAAGTAAGTAGGATTTTTAGTCAAGCTGCACTTAGAAATCCTTCACATACCTGCTCCTGAGTGATGATGTGAGTGGCCCTCCTGAGAGGTCAGCTCTTCTCTGGGAGCAAGGTCACTGGGGTGGCTCTCTATGGAATCCTCTAAGCTGGGATGTTCTGGAACCAGATGGGATGAAGAGTGCCGGTTCTGGTGTTTTAGGAGATCAGAACAGCTGGTGAGCAAGGGCTGATCTGCCTGGGTCTCCTTCCAGATGGTGCTGCGCAATCTTTGCTCTCTGCTTTTCACGTCCTGGATTGGATGTGGTGCCTTCGATCCTGCCTCCCTGGTGTGGGTAGGGTTTGGTTTCTAGTCTTTGAACCTGCAGGCTGTTTTACACAAATCAGCTGAATAGGTTTCACATTCTCCTTCAGAGAGGGAGGCGGAGCTCTGCTGAAGTGGCCTGAGTTGAACTCCAAGGCTTCCTGGTGCTTGGGTACCTTGGTAACCAACTCCAGTGTCAGTGCTCCCTGGCACTGACCACTCTGCTTCCTATCTCTAGCCCCTCTGCTCAGATGATGGCATCTATCGCAGGGCAGTATTGACTTTCAGACCCAGGGAGCCCAGGGTGCCATGGTTGCAGATATTGCTGTAACCCCACACCCTTGCTGCTGTCCTGTTGATTTTCTTTCTCTCACCCAGTGGACAATGTAAGTGGACACGTGTTTGTAGGGATGTTGTCCCTCAGAACCCTTCACCTTATCATGAGACAGCATTCTCACCCGCTCAGACTTCACCATTAGGCAAGGCTGCCTCCAAGTGAGTTCTAGGGAGAAACTGACTAGCTCCCTAGCCACTCATGGATATTTCCACTGTGACGGTGAACATTATGTTGAGAGAATAAACTTACTGTGCTTGAAAAAACAACATTGTTGTTAGCTTGAATAAGCCATGAGGAAGTTGCTCCTACTTTGAATGCACCCTGTCTGCTGACCCGAGATTGAGCATTTCCTAGTGCTGTTGGGCTATTCTTAAAAAATTGCTGGTTGTTGTAAAACATTTCACTGCCCCAGCTATTTCTACAAGGTAATGGGTCACAGGATTAAACAGCTAACTGCTAAGTTCTGCTTTTGTATGAGACGCTTGCTTGGATGGCTGAGGCACCTGCGGGACATCTGTTATAAAATGAAGACTTTCTCACACCCAGACAGGATATGAGTTAATTTGGCTCCCCAAAATAATATCTTTATGGATTTTTTTAACCGTTATAATGCTTTGGTTAGCAATTGTCAGAGCCTTACCTACAAAACTCTTTGGTTTGGTCCTGGCCAGTCTTTTTTTTTTTTTTTTTTTTATAATAATAATAAAAAAAGTTCTGACTTACTAAAATCAAAACTTGAACTAAAACCTAATCTCTGAAGGACCCCAGCCCCACAGTCCCACAAATGACAATGCTGGAGTAGGGAAATATTTGTGTCCTGTTATAAATCACTGGAGTTGATTCACACTGACAGACACCTTTCATGATCTCTCCACTTCTGAGGTCTGGGATGTCCTAATGAGAAGGCAGAGAAAGTGTCACTCACAGCTCACATGGGCTTTCAGAAGCACAGTTTTGAACGATATGAACCATTTCCTGCTCTTCAGAGCATAACAGGAAGTGGGATGGTTAGAAAACACAGGATGGCTGGGATGACTCAGGACTGACCCTGCTGAACCCGGTGCTGGGTGGAGTCGGTCACTGCAAATGCGCAGGGCAAGGGTTTCTCACTTCACTTTCCTGGGTTTTGCGGGATCCGAGGAGAGTTTCTGTGCTGTGCTTTCACTCCTGTGCTCGACAGTGCGGTCCTCACGCAGATCTATTCATCAGTCATTCACCACCGTATCTCACCATTCTAAGAACCTGGTGAACTCATGCTCTTTAGATCTGACCTGACTGTTAGCTGCAGAGGTTAGTGATGGGGACCCCCATACACTGCCACCCCCCCCATGCCCAGTCGGGGAAGAAAAGTTAAAGTGGCAGCTTTCCGACTTAGGCAGTGAAGCAGCAGCGAATGACCTTGCAGGTGTCATTTTTAAGAAGAGAAAAAGGGGAGGTCTATGTTGGAGTGGGTAGGATGCGGTGGCATATTTGATCAGGCATGTTCATTAGGTGAGCCAAAGGGGGCTGTTGATGACTGGACTTTAATATTTTGATGTCTGGACCCTAGTAGTCATCCTCAGGAGGAGGAAATGCCAAATAAGAAATAGACCTTGGGGGCTAACTTTCGGGATGTAATGTAATGGTTTTCAGCAAGGCAGAGGGAACTAGGGAGAAGGCCAAGGACTGTCAGAGCTACATGCTCCAGTGGGCTAGTGTCTCCTAACTCCCACTTTTTTGAATTATTTTTGGGGGGGCTGGGTGTTGGGTAAGTGGGCATCATTCTCTCTGGCTGCTTTCTGCTGACCTTGGTGCATAGTTGTTAAGGTATCCAAGGAAGCTGGGTTGTCGGTCAAGGCCAGGAAGAGCAGACTCTGTCTGTTGATGTCCAAGTTCTATTGTACCATCTGAGGCTAGGGAAGTGTAGTCTATGATGCTGGACCAGGAGGTAGATTCCAAAGAAACTGCTGGTATTGGTGGTGGTCTGTAGTTGATTTGAAATCTGTTAGGACCGATGGATGACCACCTGGACAGTGGTAAAGCTAATGAGTCTAAAAAATTTTTTTTTCTCAGATGTACATTTGAAACTGTTAGGTTCATGGTCCTGGTGTTTGGAGAACAGGAGTCTCAGGAGCAGGGGGAGAGGGAGAGATCCCATGCAGAGATCCTAGGGAAAGAGGAGAGATCTCAGAGTAATGGAGAGAGATCCCTGTGAAAGGACCAAGCGGATGCCATAACAGGCTGTCAGTCTTCTCTCAGAGATCAGGCCTCAATTTCAGTTTCCCGAGACTTAAGCAATGGTTTCTGGGAGGGCCATGAACAAAAGGCACAGTCCTTGCAGTAGCTCCCTTTCTACATGAACTCTGACTGCTCAAGGTTCAGCCAGTTGTTTACTGTCTGGGACCCCTCATTAACTTAGAGCTACGTGCATGGGTCAATGTGAAGGTGCAAGGCCATCCAGCCTTCATGGCAGCTCAAGGACAAAGCCTGGGACTTGTCCAGGCCTGCCCAAAAATGATAACTGTAACCCCCAACCAGTAAATTCAAAGGTTACAAAACCTCACCCAATCATATGACGTCAAGGCTTGTACTACCCTGCTTGTGGTTTTTCCCTTTAAAAACCCCTCACCATGAGCACTCAGGGCCGTCCTCCTTTACCTGGCCAGCCAGTTTTTTGGACTCGGACCAAGGCCAGGCTTGCTTGTTACCAATAAACCCCTGTGTGTTTTGCATTGGATATTGGCTCTGTTGTGGTCTTGCTTGGGGGTCTTGTGACATGGCCACAACACCTGGAAGAGAAGAGATACTATGGAGAGATTCCAGGGAAAGGGGAGAGATCCAAGGGAAAGGAGAGAGATCCCAGGGAAAGAGGAGAGATCTCAGGGGGAGGGAAGAGCACACAGGGAAAGGGGAGACATCCCAGGGAAAGGTGAGAGATCCTAGGGAAAGAGGAGAGATCTCAGGGGGAGGGGAGAGCACACAGGGAAAGGGGAGACATCCCAGGGAAAGGTGAGAGATCCTAGGGAAAGGGAAGGGATCCCAGGGAAAGTGTGGCCCCTGAGTCCTCCTCTCCTTCTCCTTCTTTTGCTCCTCCATCTCCTCCCGGATTTCTCCTCCTATTTATTCTCTCTGCCTGCCAGTCCTGCCTATCCTCTCTCCTGCCTTGCTATTGGCCGTTCAGCTCTTTACTAGACCAATCAGGTGTCTTAGACAGGCAAATAACACAGCTTCACAGAGTTAAACAAATGCAACATAAAGAATGCAACACATCTTTGCATCATTAAATAAGTATTCCACAGCATAAACAAATGTAACTCATCTCCAACTATTATTCTACAACAGAGGATGTCTAGACAGTTAATGAATTAAGGGGAGTCACTGGGTGGAGGAATTTTGGCAATCGTTTGGACAGAAGAAAAGTAGGAGTGTGAGAAGAGAGATGAGATTGTGGGGAGTGGGTGATCATGAGGGTACATCAGCTGGAGGGTGAAGATGAATACACAGTGGGGATTAGGAGAGTATTCTGTGTTGAAGGAGGGTTAGGTGTCTGGGTTACCTTATTATCTGGGTTGTGTAATAGGGTAGCCTGGGGCGGGGTTAGGGTGAGTTACAAAAGTGGGGTTGCAGCTTGATGGGCGGTTGTGTCTGTATGACTACTGTATTTACTGATAATGGAGGGGTCAGTCTGATGTGGACATGTGACAGGAAGGAGCTGCCATCTGTACAAAAACTGTAGGCTGAAGTGTAGGTTAGAAGACCCTTTTGCATATGAGAGGACTGGGAGAGGAGGTCTTTGACTACCTTAGTAGTCTCTGGGCAGGAGTGAAGGGGGTCTGGAGAATGTTAGGGTAGAGGGAGAAGTGTGGAGGATTGAGGGGAGGACAAGCAAGGCATGTGAGTGGTGAGTTTTCCGTGAGATCGAAGTTAATACAGCTTTCATAAGGTTAGGACTTGCAGCTTTATCCCCGTTAAATTTGAGCCTTAAAGTTTGAGTTGAGGATAATTGGAGATCTTTTAGCATGAAAATAAACCTTAAACCATGAATGTAGTAAACACCTGTCATTAAAGAATATACAGAATATTATAGTTTTCCTATGATTAGGTTTAAACTGAAGGCAGTATCAGGACAGGAAAGCGTTAAGGTGGGAAAGGAGCAGCAGCAGCAGCAAAGGCCTTGGCAAGGGAGGTGTTATCACAGTGGGAATTTGTAAATTGTGCTGTGGTTTCCTTGCTTATCAACAGTGAGAGTCTGACTTTAGGAAGGAAGGGGGAGTGGCACTGGGCAGAAAGGAGGGGTCTTTGAGGAGTGGGGGGCTCTTGGAGCCCTGCAGGTAGAACAAGTGGCTGAGGAGGCAGGGGAAGGAAGTTAGGAGGAGGGGCCTCAGTCAGTTGCATTAGCCCTACTGGGGCCTAGGGATGCTGCAGACCTTGTAGCACAGAAGGGAGAGACTGGCTGTTAAGGAGTGCTGGAGAGGCTGATGTGCTCTGCACATGAGCACAGATGTCTCCCTGCCAGGCCAGCCTGGACTGTGCAGAGTGGGCGGGGCTGACCTGGAAGTGAGTGTAGCCCAGCCTGATGGGCAAGGAGAAAGAGGGGTGCTGTTGGAATATTAGCGGAGCTCAGGTGGGTTGGAAGGAACCTGAGGACTTTGGCACTTGTGGGTAGTAGGGACACAGTTTGGAGGGGCCTGACCTGTGAGGCTGTGGGCTCAGGCAGGCTCTGCAGCCTCCTGGGCTGGATTAAGGGAGGGAAGTTGGGAGCCAAGAACATAGAGGCTGGTCTGTCTGGCCTTGGTGAAATCCAAGTGGATGGAGGAGTGGGCAGGGTGTCAGACAAAGGAGATTGTTGGGAAGGTAACTGACCATGAGGAGGAGGAGGACGAGGAGGATTAGGAGGATGAGGAGGATGAGGAGGATGAGGAGGAGTGGTTTATTGGCTGGGTCAAAGGACAGAGTTTCAGTTTTAGGAGCAGAAGGGTTTGCCAGGGCCTGAAAGCAAGGAGGCCCTGGGATGGTGAGCAGGAGGTGTACAGGCGGTGCTTGGGGCAGAGAAAGGAAAAAGCAGAGACACAGAGGATCTCTTTCCATTTTCCTGTGGGATCATAAAAGTTGTAAAGATCCGGAATAATGTTAGGATCCTGAGAGCTCTTAGACTGATTATCCAGTGGATATAGAGGTCAAGCCTGGGTACTGCAGGGAATGAGCTTAAGAAGTTTGATGTCTGAGTGCTGTAGCCACTGGAGATTCTGGAGGTGACATTCCCAAGATGAGTCAGTCAGAATGGAGGGGCAGAGCCCATCACCCTTGGTGGTATTGGACCAAAGTTGATATACCAAGTGTCCCTGTGTATCCTGAGAGGCCACGGAGCAGTCTCTTGGAGGGAGTGGAGTGTCACCCAAGCAACAACACCAAGAGAGAGACCTGGGCTTGTCTGGGGATGAATTTGAGATTGTTGACAGTTTTGTTTTCAATGAGGAAAGGGCACCGGATACAGTGTGACCACCAAGAGTGATCGGGTGAAGCTCCTACCAAACCAGACTGGACGAGATGTGCCTAGCTAGCAGCCAGTCCGTGGGATTCTATGGTAATCAGTGAAGTTCATGGCAGGCTGCAGTCTCACCGGGTCCCAAAGGACAGATGGGGGACAGTAGACACTGGATGGCTCTCACCCAATAACCTGGGAGGACTATTCAGGACAGCTAAGGTGGAAGACTTAATAATGAGCCGCTATTGGATGAGGAAATTGGGCTCCAGAAGGACCGGGATGTGTTAAAAAGGGCTGGGAGATTATGGGCCCATATGAATTTCAGTACCAATGAAGGGGACAGTGGAGGCTCCCTCCTGGACTACATATTGGGCATAAAACACACCAAAACAGTTATTTTCACAGAGAGATACTTTATTAAGTGGGGAAAAAAGTTAAAATGGCTGTTTTTTGACTCAGGCAGAAAAACAGCAGCAAATGACTTTGTAGGTGTCATTTTTAAGAAGAGAAAAAGGGGAGGTCTGTGTTAGAGTGAGCTAGGATGTGGTGGTATATTTTGATTGGACATGTTAATTAGGTGAGCCAAAGGGGGCTGTTGATTGACAGACATCAATACTTTGATAACTGGACCTTGGTAGTCAATCTTAAGAGGAAGAAGTGGCCAAATAAGGGAATAGACTTTGGTGCCTTGTTTTAGGGATGTAATCTAATTGTTTTCAGCAAGGCAGAGGGACTTGTGGCAAAGACAAAGTCTGCTTGAGCCACATGCTTGAGTGGGCTAATGTCTCTTTGGTTAGTATGTAGCTACAAGTACTGGGTCATAAGTTACACACACACACACACACACACACACACACACACACACACACACTCACACACACTCACACATATGCATCAGGCACAGTGCCTTGTACCTTCTATTGCTCCATGATGATGGTCTCCTACAATTTCCTTTGTGACTAAAGAAGGGACCCTGGTGTTCCTCTCAGAGACAGTGGATGTGTCTTAGCTCTGATGTGAGCAGATTGGGTTTTTCACAGACTCTGCTCCCACATGTGACCTTGACCCACTCTTTCCTTGCAGGTCTCACTGTGAAATCAAGTCTCTAAGTGAATACGCTTCCCTGTAACCTGCTATCCAGGGACAATGGTGGCTGCTCTTTGTTGTGGGATGTCTTTCTGTATGTTGTGGATATATGTGGCTCCCATTTGGATAATAAATAAAGCTGTTTTGGCCTACAACAAGGAGGTTTACAGCCAGGTGGAAAATCCAAGCAGAGATCCAGAGAGAAGAATGGCAGAGTTGGGATAGAGCTATCCTGCCACAGAAAGAGCAACAAGATGTCAGCAGACCGGTAATGCCATGGCCATGTGGCAACATACAGATGTATAGAAATGGGTTAATTTAAGATGAAAGAGCTAGCTAGCAAGTAGCTGAAGCTATAGACCATACAGTTTGTAATTGATATAAGCCTCTGAATGATTATTATACAAGCAGCTATAGGACCACAGGTGGAAGAGATTTATCAGGACTGCTGGGCAAGACAAGATTGGAGAGTAGAAATTTCCATCTAGTGCTCTCCTCACTCCCCTCCTCATCTCAGGATACACTGGCAGGAAAACATGAGTCAGGGCTGCAGGTATGATGAAGTGAGCTTCTCTACCCCGGTTCTTCAATAACCAGAATTGTGTTGTGTCTTCCAAGGTGAAACCAAGGAGGAGTTTGTGGTCAGGGCTTAGACAGGACATCAGTAAGAATGTGTGTATGGTAGGGAGAAGGGTCGGCTGTGTCTCCAGACAATCAGAGACAGAGACTCCAGACATCAGCTCCTCTTCCAGTCTCTGCTCACCAAGCCATTCTACCTGTCAATGGAATAAATAAACTCCAACCTCTGGGGACTAAGATGCCACGGTCTGAGTTGGCAGAAGTGTATCGTTATTAGTGGGCAGTGAGATGTACTTGTCATGTACTTTCCTGTAAATAGCCCCAAGAGGCTCCCACCCTCAGAGATAGAGTTCATTAAGTTCATTAAGTGCAGGCCATAGCAGCTCTTGACCAATTTCTCTTGCAGCATGGCAGCAACGGCTTTCCTCTGTGATTAGAAGTATCGAAGGACACTGAAATACATGTATATTTTTAGATGTTCATATCTTTATACATACACATCCATGAATGTAAAGGATGGAATAAAATGAAAAACGATTAACACGGGGACTGGGGAGATGAATTTTACATGGCAACCCAGCCAAGTTGTACTATCCAGAGGTACTAACCATCAGGTAGAGCTGACCTGAAGCTGTCTTTAGATACTACGTTTCTAGTGAGGGGACACATTGGACAAACTTCCATAATGTGAATTACATCATCTAAGCCCCTGAGGAAGCTCCAACATTACCAAAGAAGAGAGAATTCTTGCTCCAGGCTTTTGGATACAAGTTGCAACATCAACTCCTGCACTGATGTCCAGGTTTTCAGAAAGAGAATAAGGTATGGACACAGTAGTATTATGGTTGGAATCTGAATTGTATTCCACAGGCGCCTATATTTAATGCTGTGGAGCCTGGGGCGAACGCCAGGGGAATGGAAGTAGGTCTTGAGGGCCAGGATTTTGAATTGCCTGCCTCCTGTCCTCCAGCTCTATCTGCTTCTTCTCTGCTGCCCTACAGACAGCCTTCTGCTTGAATGGACCTCCCTGCTTCTGCCACCTGCCACCTCTGGAGTGATGGCCTGCAGTTCTCTGACACTCTGAGATACAGCAGACCTTCCTCTGTTTTTGTCAGGTATTTGGGTGACCACACGCAGCAGCAACTGATGTTAACTTGTTGTGGACATTGAGAGAGCTGTAAGAGGACACAGGCCTTGATCTACTGCATCTGTTTTTCTGGAGATCTCTAAAACTGAGATAAAATGCACTTTAATTTTTACTCTTGGAATGCCATGCATGCATCTCTCCTCTTTTGGTAGGAAAGCTGTAAGTGTGGAAATTATACAGGTGCTGTACAAAGAGTTGCATTTGGTTGCTGGGAATTGAACTCAGGACCTCTGAAAGAGGAGCCAGTGCTCTTAACCACTGAGCCATCTCTCCAGATGTATTGGTGGAAGTATTAAGGCAACTTCATATAGTTAAAAGGAAGGTTTATTTGGGGTTTTACTTACAACAAGTAAAGGGATAGATTACAGGGTCCGGAACCAGTGAAGTGTGATCCGGAAGGGGTGAAGTGCAGTCCAGTGGCATTCTCTGGAGAACTCTGCTCGGTTGACCATCCAACATCCAGGATTACCATGAACCAGGAGAGCCTGCACATCTGGATCTCATGTCTTAAGAGCTCCTGTCTTGGCCCCGCCTCAGGGGCAGGTAGTAGGTAGGTGTGACAGTTACCTGAAGCCTCACTGTGGGTAGTACTTACAGGTCAAATATGGAACAGCTACCCAGTACAATGTTAGTTGTCAGTCTGAATTTCTTTTTTGTTGTTGTGACAAAATACCCTGGCAATAGCAATTTAAGGCAGAAAAGGTTTCTTTCAGTCATAGTTCAAGGTTATACTTCACCAGAGTGGGGAAATCACAGCAGTGGAGGCTTGAGAGAACTGGTCCTATTGCAAACACAGGAAAAAGAGAAGGGTAAAAGCATTCATGTTCATCTCTCCTTACCTACTTCAGGCAGTCCAGAATCCCCTGCCTTGAGAAGAAGGTCCTGCCTCACATTAAGATTGTTCTTCCAGAGTCCAGGCTGGCTGAAGGCATCCACAGGCCCGTCCAGTGCCACTGGTCAAAGATCAAAGACACCACAGGCCATCCTGGGTCCTCACACCCCAGGCTGGCTGAAGGCACTGGGCTTGTCCATGCCACTATGATGAGCAAATATATTGTGGAGAAATGAGAGACCAAGAGAAGAAGAATGGTCCAGGTGCTGTGCAAAGAGGCTGATTTGAAGAAGGGAAGGCAGTTGAGATCACACTGATATGGCTGGCCTGATTGTCTCCCCAGATCAGGATGACATCTGGGAAGAGCTGCTGTGTAGGCCCATGCTGCATCTGGAGTCTAACCCAGCTAGGGTCTGTGTTGACATCCATGACCCATATTGCCACCAAAAGCCACAGGGATGCCTAGGGTCTAGGCCTCAACCAGTGGCCATTGAGTGTCTGAGAGCCCTGCCATTCCCCTGGATATGCCAATCTGAGTGGCTATAGTGTTGCCTAGGCTGCTGATGAGGCCATGTCTGGTTCCATGGCCCTATAGCAGCCAGCGACTAAGTTGATGTCTGTGGCTCCTGTTACCAAGGACTGTGCAGATGCCTGGGGTCTGGTCTGTCACCTGAGACCATGTTGCTTTCTGAGGGTCATGCTGCCGTGGGGACCGTGCTGATCTGGGTAGCCTGTGCTTCCACTGGGGCCATGGTGACATCAGGGCCCAAGATGCTGCTGAGGGCCATGTATGGGCCCATGTTCCTGCTGCAGCTGGGATGTGTGTTGATGTCAATGTCCCATGTTATCACGGGGCATCATAGAATCCAGCAGTGTTGAAATCCAAGACCTTGCTGAGCCAGTCCCTCCCATCACTGGCCCTGCCCCTTGATGGAAATGCAGCAGGGTAGCAGGTAGCACTCCTCATGGAAGAGCTGGCCTCAATACCCAGGGGAGATGGCCCAACCCCACCCCATGGCCATAGGAGAGCTAGTCCCAATGACAGGGATCTAGGAGAGCTGGCTCCACACCTCCACTGAATGGGATGATCCCAGCAGCTGGGACTGAATTGCTCAGCTACCATCCAGACCCAGATACTGGGCCTTGGTTTGGCCTACTCTATCATCTACCCCATCTATGACCTGCTGGAGCATGTGAAGGGACTGGTCCTGCAGAATAATAGCCACAGGTTCTCTAGGTCTCTGGGCAACAGCAGAATAACCAAGGGGAGTTACTGTTAGGGTGTCATGATCATGGTGTGCCAGAGGCCTTGACCTGGACCAATGGCTCATTACAATGAATATTTGTGGGTAGGGCTGATTGGACAAAAGGGTATGCTGGATGACATATCAAGGCTCCCAAAGCCACTAGGTCAAATGAAGAGTTTCAGTTGCCATTCACATAGTGTGAATTCTCTGTTCACTCAAATTTGCCTTGAAGGGTATGGAATAGATTTCTTTATTTGTATGGACCAAGGGGATCTATAGGTATGTTACTCTTCTATTTTTTTTTTCACCAAGCTCCTCTGGGATGGAACTTGGCCTATGGTCACAGTCCCCACCTGTTGTGTGCCTCCTGTGTAAAGATCACACCTTTTAAGCAGATGTGTTTGTCTATACAATCTTGGGCACCAGATGATGCTGTTTCAGAAACCCCTCAAAGCAATGTGAGAATACAGTAGTGTGTGAAGACTTTCCCAGGGGCTAAAGATCTAGGATTCATTTCATAACAGAATTTCAAATCAAATTCATATTATCATGTGTTATTTACATACAATTTTAATGGAAATGAGGTTTCCTCATGCATTCACACAGTGTTGGTGATTCTTCTTCTACTGCTACAACACCATTGAACACTTGACACAGTGAGCTTCTGACTCCAGAAGAAGAAAAAGATGAATGCTCTGGTGCTCCACAGACAAGGTTTCTTACTCTGGAGTAGGTTATGAGTCAGTGTCCAAAGCAAGGTGAAAAGTAAATACTGATTGGAGCTTGTGCCTCATTTTCCCATCATTCCCAGTAAATCAGGGGGCTTAGATATATATGGTCCCACCTTCTTTTAAAAAAGAACTTTTTTTTTTTATTAAGAAGAACTATGGCATCATTTGCTGCAATATCAAGAAAGAGATTCTACTGATAGTAAGTCTTTCTGTAGTAAATGCAGGTAGCAACTGGTCCACCAGTAACAGAGGAAATGTGTTTGATATATTTCACTCGTCTTTCTTCTAAGGGCACATCATTGTCTTCTGCAGACAAATGGAGAAACCAAAGGTGCACCTTGAATTCATTCAAAGACATGTCAAAATCTTCAGCAATCTTTTCCAATGAGACATCATCCAGTCCAAAGTAAGACCTGTAGAGGTTGAATGTTTCATCCAGATTCTCTATATCATCCCTGATCATGCCACCAAGTGGAATGGTGGCCAATACTCCAGCCTTCATGGCCTCTAGCCGGACTTTCTGCTTCAAGGAATCTCTCTTGAGGTTAATGGCGGCCTCAGTAACACTGTGCAAGGACGGCATGAAGATGTGGTGCTTATGGGCTGGGAGCTCCCTTAGGAGTTTCATTTCCAGCTCTGGGAAATCATAGCCAGACCTATCCAAGTTAGAGACCAAGAAGACTGGAGGCTCACTGGAGAGAATGTCCTGGAGATGCCTTGAACAGTCTTCTCGGATGTTTATCATGACTTTCTCCTTATTGAAAGATTTAGGTTTACTCTTCTGCTCATTATATAAGTCATTATCTGTCTTGGTACGGACAAAGTAGAAATTCATCTTCATCTCTTTGATGGCTTTGGCTAGTTGTGCATCATTTTCTTTGAAGTGTGTAGAAGAGATGATAATGAAGAAGTCATATTCAGCAAACTTAATTTCTGTTAGGTAGTTTTGTGGTGGGAATTTAGTGGTCCCAATGCCAGGCAGGTCCCATATTTTCACCTGGGGAAACTTGGGGTGGTCCTACTGATTTCTCTCCATGGTTGTCTCTGTCATCCCATTGGCGCCTGCACCTTCTTCTTCATCCCATACCCCCCTGAGGGCATTAATGAACGCGGACTTCCCTATCCTTGTTTCTCCTGTCACAGCAATGTTCAGGGTGGCATTCTCGATGTCTCTCAGTGCATTGTCGATTACAGACAGTGCTTCCTGGAGCTTATTTTCCTCAGTGTAGGATTTAATCAAGGTGATGATTTCATCAGAGAGGATTTTGCTTTCCATCTTAAAATTCTTAACGAATGCATCAAAGCTGGAGGCCCAAGCCATGGCTCTTTCTGGTAGAAGCTGAATGGAGCAGAGAGCAGAGAAATTGTAATCATTAATTAAAACAGGGCAAAGCCTTGGTGTTTTCTGGCACAGTAAAGCAGGACCCCTGAGCCTGTCCCACATGAGATCCAGCATTGCCTTTCGTCTCTTCTCTTGGCTCCTGGGGGATGTCTTTCTGTATGCGGTGAATATATGTTGTTTCCATTGGTTAATTAATAAGCTGCTTTGGACTATGGCAAGACAGCTTAGAGTCAGATGGGAAATCCAAGGAGAGAGATAGGAAAGAGAAAGGCAGAGTCTGGGAATATGCTAGCCTTCCAAGGAGTAACATGCCAGCAGACTGATAAAGCCAAAGAACACATGACAAAACATAGATGTATAGAAATAGGTTAATTTAAGATATAAGAGCTAGCTAGTAAGAAGCCCGAGTCATAGGCCATATAGTTTGTAAATAATATAAGCCTCTGTGTGTTTACTTGGGACCAAGTAGCTGCAGGACTCAGGTGGGAGAGAATGTTTGACTGTGTGTGTGTGTGTGTGTGTGTGTGTGTGTGTGTGTGTGTGTGTGTGTGTGTTTGTTATTGGAGAAATGTAGGACCATGGGGCCTGGTGGTAGCTGAGAAACTTTCCGTTTGCATTTGGCTGCCCAATATGTTGGCTCAAGTTTCTACCTAAAACCTGAGAGAACTTAAGAGATTCTAAAACAGAGCCAAAAACAGCTTCCTACTTCATATCTCATGTGGGCTGTGAGATGCAGCTGCATTCAGGCTTGAGCACAGCATGGCAGATTTCCACCTTGGTACACAGAGCTGTCTCCAAGATGTGCAGCACACTGCATGATGAAGCCCTTATTTGTACAGACAAAAAGGGTTTCTGGGTCAGCTGCATACTATCTGATGATAGCATGGACCCCAGAGTTGGCGGGGTAAGTGTGACTCTCATGGGTACCTCTGCCATATTTAAAAGATGAAGTGGGCAGAGTCAGCAGCCAGGGCTGCCGCTTCAGTCTTAGCCACAGTGGAGTTTACAATGATCAGAAAAGGATCATAAATGCAAAAAGATAGATCAGATGGAATAAACCTCTAAATGGTTTACATCATGTGTAAAAATGTATGTAGGCTTGGAAGAAAGAGGAATAGGAGGATAGACATATAAAGAAATAGATAATTAAAAAATTAAGTCTTTAAAGATACAATAAAAGTAATATAAAAACAATCCACATAAAGATGGAAATCACACAGAGAGTCTAGATCATATTGTCTTTGGGAATTTTAATGTAGAAAGATATTTGACTGTAAAGACTACTCATTTAAACCAATAAGTATATTTTAGAGTTATCTTGACTTCAAAATTCATGTCTGAGGATGTGATGCTTTGGAAAAGAGGTTTGCTTTTGTTTCTACAGAAGATAAGAAGCTGTGGATTCTTTCAAGATTAATATGGTTCCATCATGGAAGACCCTTGAGAGTTCTCTAAATGATCCAACATCCAGAACAGCTTCAAGGCAATTGACTCAGAGAATACAACCTCATAGACTACTCTGGTTAGAACTTGACCATAATCCTAAAATTTTCTTTGTGTTTCCATAAGACTACCAATGCTCCCAAACAGCTGGAAGTAGCCTAGAAAATTATGCCCACATTTTCAAAAAATGGATTATGGATGTTTGTTTTTGTTTAGGGGTTGGTAACAAATTGTAATTGGTCATAATCAATCTCTTTCTAAAAGAAAAAAGGGGATATGATATAGATGTGATAGGATAAAAGAGTAGATTACTGAATCTACTTTTAAAGAGCAACAACTTGTTTAAAATGTTTTACAATGCTATGAATTCTAGTTTACTGATACAAATTTAAATTTAATTTTGTTATACTATATATATTTCTACTCTTGTTTAAGGTATTATGTTCATGTAACTCATTTAAAATTATAATGTATAATTGATAAATATAGATTAATATTTAATCATCCATGATAATCATACATAAAGTCATCTTAGTTAAGTTTTCTGGGTATACATAGATATATTTTGATTAGGTAGGTAATCTTCAAACACCTCAAAGACCTACAGAATATGGCACTTAAAATGTTTTAAAAACTTAGATTTTTATGGACAATGAGACAGGTCTACTCCTGGAAGCCCTGATTTACTTCAAAGAAGATGATGGGTATCAAAGAAACTCCATATGGAATTTGCTTTCCTTATGGCAAAAGTTAGCCATTTGGACAAGAAACTTTTCTTGCCTGGAATGCTTGACAAAATGTTGTATTGACTGGATATGCAGGGCCCATGGAAAAATGACCACTGAATTTTGCCAAAAGAAGGCAAGATGGTCCTTCAGGTTCCTGCTTCACAGAGGAGACTGCCAGACCTTCCGCAGGACACAGGGAGAAGCCACTGAGAGACTCTAGGCCTATAGTCTGAACATGAATATTCCAATGTTGCAGAGAAACTTGGGTGACGGTCCAGGCAGCCAGCTGTCTCTGTCATTTCCAGAATTTTGGAAGTTTCTTACAAAGCACTTCTTGTTTACTTAGGTAATATTATATAGTTCTGGGGTCTTTGATGCAGTTGAAGACTAGATAGTTATAATTTTCCAGGGTTATGATAAAAGATAAATTAGGTATGAAACTTTAGATTCACAAATATGGGTTAGATGATAAAATATTTTCTTTAATTTTGCCAAATACAAATAGACTAGATATTGTAACTGTAATTCTTGCATGATAACTGTTGGTTATATATAATTTTACTACATTAAAACCAAAACCTTCCTTTTTGATTAGACAGAAAAAGGTAAGTGCTGGAGGATGTCTTTCTGTACGCTGTGAATATATGTTGTTCACATTGGTTAATAAATAAGCTGCTTTGGCCTATGGCCAGGCAGCTTAGAGGCAGGTGGAAATCCAAGGCGTGTGACAGAAAAGAGACAGGAGGAGTCTGGGGAGATGCCAGCCTGCCACCCAAGGAGCAACATGCCAGCAGACCAATAAAGCCATAGAACACATGGTAAAACATAGATCAATAGAAATGGGTTAATTTAAGATATAACAGCTAACTAGCAATAGGCCCACCATTGGCCATACAGTTAGTAAATAATATTAAGACTCTGAGTGATTATTTTACAAATGGCTATGGGACCACAGGGCCAGGCAGGACTGGAGAAAACTTTAGACTACACTTGGCTGCTGCTCCCACTGCTGACCTGGACATAAAGAGGCCTTATTTTCTGGCTTCACTTCCTCCTAGGGATTTCCTTGCACTTCTTTGTCTAATTCAGTTTCTACTTGATCTGTGCAGTTACACATTGCAACCTTTATTATCAGTTTGAAGTCTCCTTTAAATTCCTTTATTTTCATTAAAATGACACCCATCCAAGGTGTCAATCCTAAAAGGGGATAAAAGAATTCTTCTGACAGGGTCCTCAACCTTATGTGAACAATTTACTAAATTGCCTGTAGGTCATCAAGGCCTCTGGTCTCTTTGCATGGTTATTCTGTTAATAGGAGAATGAAACTGGATGAGGAATGGAAAAGACTGATTTGAAAAGAGTTGTCCAACTAATTGTAACTTCCCTTTCTTCTCTTAGCAGAGATGGGACATGGACTCCATGGAAGCAGACTCCTAAGTGAGTGAACCCTGCTTCCTGGTATTCAGTTGCTCAGTTGTGTATGTCCCTGTATTGTGTTCTCTGGGGTGATTAGGTCAGAAATTAAGACAAAGTAAGAATCAAAGCTTCCACACCAGGCCCTGACAGCAACATCCTGGGTGAACTCTGACAAGCAAACTGCAAAATACTGACTGGATTTTAAAGGTCATTACATTTCTCAAAACCACGCTGGCTCAGATGCTCTAGAAAACAGTAGGATTTAATTGGAGAAAGAGTTAAATCTATAGAAAAAGAATATATTGGGAATCGAATTATTTCATATGTTCCTAAATATTATAATATATATTAAATATATATATATATTTAAATGAAGTTATGCCACTTGGTTGATAATGCCTCCCCTCAGAGCAATAGATTAACGGAAACTTCATTGTCAGGCATGAGAAACTTCTCTTGAGTTGTGGGTCAAGGGAGTCCATGATACTCCCAAACAACACAGGCTACTGCTGTTGCCTTGCTTGAGTCCCAGAAGTTGAAGGGCCCTTTTTCTGAAGACACTATACACTTCAGATACAGGACTTAGAGAAATCAAGGTGCAGCTAAGCCACATTCTCGTCCCCAGATTCTAAATTTCATAGCTTTAGAAGGTGCTATGTAAGTTGCCAAGGGAGGAGAGAATTCAATAATCCCACCCAGCTGTGACACATATGAGCCTCAATGATGATCATTACATTAAGATACCTGTAAAGGTGCAGTGGTCGCATTTATGTGTTGTTGGTAATCCAGAGCTCTCTAATTGGACTACAGACTGGCTGAACAAGAAGAAAACATGCCTGGTAACCGAAAACCTAACCACCCACCTATTGCTAGTGAGGTCATAGATCTCAGAGGAGAACCCACTATGGCTTGTCCTCTCCCAATATAATTCCTATCTGCTTTCTAAATACTTATCTTTATACCCACAGGTAAGTGGAGTTCTCCCTCGCCATCAAACATTCTTCTTTTCACAGCAGTCAGAGATCACGTCAGAAAGCCACAACTAGTCAAATGCAGAGAAGAACTGACTCTGAGGTTCCCAGCCTCAGTGGATCCGTTACAACACAAGCCTTACACCTGAGACACAGGAAACGCTGCAGAAGAGGGTGTGGAAAGACTACAAGACTCAGAGGACCACAAAGTCTGCTGCAAAACCGAAGCTTCTCAACATGACCAGGATGATAGATCCATAGAACCTCAACATTCTGGACAATTCAAAGTCGATGTGGGAAATGGCACCAACAGTTGACATTTCAAAATGGACGTGGCAAATGGCATGGGTTGTCACACTTAGAAGAAGAGTCACAAGTGGTACAAAGCTGCAGAGAGGAGGATTAGTCTAACCCAGAGATGAGCTCCCAATTGATTATTCAGTCCCAAAGTTTCAGCCCTAATAACTATCTGCCTGCCTATCTATCTATCTATCTATCTATCTATCTATCTATCTATCTATCTATCTATCAGTATCTATTTTTACATCAATATATACAAGCTACACTAAATGCATTCATCAGGTTGAGTTTCTATATTTATTTGTTTATAGATATGTCACAGTGATGAAGAATTAGAGGCCATGAATTTAAAAGGGAATAGGAGGTAAGGAAGGGACTGACGGGAAGAGAAGGGGATGATGCACTTATATTTTAATAAACCAAAGGGCCTTTGCTGCATGGCAAGCATTTCAATTAAATAAAATTCAAATCAAAAAGAAAGAAGGAAAGAAAGAAAGAAAGAAAGAAAGAAAGAAAGAAAGAAAGAAAGAAAGAAAGAAAGAAAGAAAGAAAGAAAGAAAGAAAGAAAAGAATCAAAGACGGAAAGACTACTGTTAGAGGTAAGGGCAGTCATGAGGAGACCAACTCCAAAGAATGTAATTCACAGAATCTGCCTAACAACCTTACAGTGATGGACCTGAGCCAGCCAGGGCGACACTGTAGGATATTGTCCCCAAAACACTGGTCAGAGCCCCCTGCTCAACTGCCCATGAGGTCAGCACTTACATACTAGTGCTGGTAGCCTGTTATCCTTCCTGTCTACCCACTCCCCACTTCATGAGGTGATTCCCTGTGCCTCAGAGACTGCAGATAGATATATACAAAAGAAAGTCCCACCACTGATCTAAGCAAATTCATAAACAAAAACTTGGTTATATAAAAAACCAAGACAGCTCATCTTCTCTAAAAAATACAAACCCAGAAGTAACAGCCTTCATGAGAATGACTTAGCTAAAGTTCCAGACAAGGAATTCAAAAGGATGATGTATATGTGATCAAAGAAAGAGAATTCAAGCAATCAGCTGAATGAAAGACAGGGGTCAAAACAGGGTATGAAAATATCATTCAATGAAGAGAAATACTGAAGAAAGTCTTGACTTAAATGAGGTTAGAGATGAAAAATGCATTAAATCAAATGCTCAGAGGAAAGGCTTACCAACAGATTGTATCATATGGGGGCGATAATATCAGGAGTTGAAGACAATATAGAGGAATTGGAAGACTTGGTCAGGGATAACCATAAAAAATGGAAAAACCTATGAACAGACCACATGTGACTTTTGTAACACCATGAAACTTATGGGCTTAGAAGGAGAAGATCGCCATTACAACAGCGTAGAAAACATTCTTAACCAATTGTAGCAAAAATGTCCCCATATTTAGGGACATAAAGCACATCCAGATAGATACAAGAGGCTTATAGAATGCCAGGTACACAGGGCAGAAAAAGAAACTCTTGAAGTCATTAAAGTCAAAACCCTGAAAGCATGCAGAGCAAAGTGTTTTGCAAACTGCAAGAGAGAAACAGGAAGAACTATAAAGATGGATCCATCAGACTAACAAGTGCCTGAGAGCAGTGGAATCTCTCAAAGCCAGAGGGCTCAACCTGATCCTACAGAGACTGTCTGTGGTTGTTGTTGATCTGGGATTTTATCTCCATGGAGTAAATGATGAGTTTACAGCATCAACTCCAAGAGCATCTGGGTAGCCCAATCTGCTGTCTGTCTCCAAGCATGACTTCTTCAGAAGACCAGCAAAGCCCAGGACGAGCAGGTAGAAGAAAGGGCTGTTGCTTCTCTGCTTCAGGATGCTCTGTGGCATGGAAGGATGCTACTGTGAATGCTCCCTCAGTAGAAATCCCCAAGCTCTCCTGCCCCAGTTTAGTGCTCCTCTCTTTTCTTTTTTTCAAGAAAGGTTTCTCTGTATAACAGTCCTGGCTACGCTAGAACTCACTTTGTAGACCAGGCTGCCCTCGAACTCGCAGAAATCCCCCCGTCTCTGCCTCTCGAGTGCTGGGATTAAAGGCATGCACCACCACCTCCTGGCTCAGTGTTCCACTCTTCATGTTATCACACATGTAGGGATATTGGCCAAGCTGAACTTAGAAACCATTCACTTACCTCAGCAGTGGTGACCTTGACCTGATGGTAATGGCTCCTCTCTGAAGGCTCTCCTCTCAGGGAAGGCCTTTGCACTCCAGCAAGGGCAGTCGCCTCGGAATGATCTAGAACTGGAATTCAGACTCAGGATGTTCAGGAAGAAGGGAAGTGAGGTGTGGAGTTCTGATGTCCTAGGAAGAACTGCATAAAGAAAGGAGGAGCACTTGGGATGGACAGCCTGAGCTTCCCCAAGTTACTTTATCGGTCCTGGTCCACACACAGCCCCTGCTGTCTATAATTTCCTGGCTGGATCTGAGCTCTGTTTATCCAAACCACCCACGGAAGGATGGCAGTCAGAGTTGGTTTTAGTTTCTATTCCTAGAAATGGCTGCTTTTCTTGAAACAATAGGGAGGTCCTTTAGAAAAGGTCACAGATGGGTTAAGCTGTTTGAGATTGGACTTATTAAGTCTGAAGCACAGTTCATGGCAGAGACTCTGGGTCTGACCCCATGGTTTCCCCACTGGTGAATGCTAACTCTGGTGTTAGTGCCTAGCTGTGGACAAGCTATCCTTTTTTTGTGGGTCCTGTGTCATTTAGAGATTTACTGGTCTGTCCTAAGGTTTGGTTTTTAATAAATTAGAGGCTTTTAATTAAAAACAGACCAGCCAGAACCAAACCAGAGGGAGTTCGCCAGCAAAGGCCCTGACCATTGCTAGCCTAAGAATTATTAAAACAAAAACAAAAAAAACCCTACGAAGTTATAATTTTTGGGACTCAAATCAACACCTATTCCTGTCTGGGTGTTGGCAAAGCTTGATCTTGCAACAGTATTCCTGCGGAAGCTTCAAGCAACCAAGGAAGCAGGCATCTCATAAAATGCAGACCTTAGCGGTTAGCCTGTTTAATATGTGATCCATTACCTTGTAGGAATAGCTGAGGCTGTGAAATGTCCAACAATCAGCCTTTTCATTTTTATTAATAGCCTAACTGCACCAGGAAGTGGTCCATCTCTGGCCAGGTAACAAGATACACTCAAAGTAGGAGCAACTTCATCATGGCTGCTTATACAAGCTACAGATATTTTTGTTTTACATGCTTAACACATTTATCCTCTAAACACGATGTTCACTGTCACACTTCAAACCCAGTGAGTCCGGCTTAGCTGTCTACAGACCCTCACGGTGGCCTCGACCATTGTGTTTGCTCTCTGTCCTCTTCCTTGTTTGCTGCAGTCTCACCTATCAGCAGTCTTCAGACAAGAGAACAGGAGCAATGAAGAACAGCTGCTCAGAACCCTAGCCCTGCAACACGTGTCTCAGTGAGAAGTGTGTCTGATCCAGGTGATGGAGGAGATTACAATTTCCTAACTCCTGGAGTCATTGAACAGACAGTGAACTTCTGACGGGAACCAGAGACAGGGTGTTCTGGCCACGACATGGAAGCACCAACAACTTTGTGGTATTCCCATCAAGGAAAGGAGGAGGATTTCCTCAGCAAAGGTGATGTGGTGAGCATGGAGAGGAGCCATGTTGCTTTCAGGGGTTTAGGACAGCTCTGCAGTCATAGCCACTGTCTTCTTGGTGAATTCTGGCAAATTCTCCCTGGATAGGGATGAGACGAGGGTGACCAGCAGAGCGGAGCCTGTCCCACATTCAACCTCAGCTGTTGCACATCTTTTCAGGTTTCAGTTCATGCTTTGGGAGACTAACAGGCTGTTTCTGTGTTCTGCTTTCTTTATGAGGTGGCACTAAGCAGGTGGCTGGGAAGACAAGGGTTAGGGGGGTGGGGGTGGGGATTCAGAGCTCTGTATCTCAGTGCGTCCAGAATTACAGCTCAGGAATGCAAGGGCAACACGTCCCCTTATCTCAGAGTCAGTATTTGTTTTCCCCTTTATGTTCTTGGGTAGAGACCCTCCTTGGTAGAACAGAATATAGTGAACTGGACATCAGGCAACTAACAGTTTGTTAGGCAGGAAGGACTTCATCAAATGGACATAGTATGTAAACACAGAAGACAACCAGAATCCATCCATTCTGTCCTTGAAGCATTGATTTGTCACTAACCTTTGGGTGCTACAGTCCAGAGTTGTATCTCCTCAGTGGGCCCAGGCCTGTGGGTTTCCTGCACAGGGTTAATAGCTTAGAAGCCCTGCGTGTAAGTCTTCTCCTTGTGGAAGGAAAATGTGAGGGCTGTTTGCTTTAATTCATCACCTTCTTCCTCTTTAACAAGATTATTTTATAGCTGGTCGATGTCTGGCTGCCTTCACCCAAATGGTGTTTGGAAATAAAAGGGTCCCCAAAGTGAGTGGCACTATCAGGAGGTGTGTTCATGTTGGAGGAAGTGTGTCACTGTGGGAGCAGTGTTTCAGAACTTTTTTCTCAAGCCTCCCTCAGTATGATAGTCAGTCAACTTCCTGTTGCCTGTGAAATGTAGCTCTCTCAACTCCAGCTCCACATCTGTCTTGAAACTGCCCTGGGTCCCATTATGTTCATAAGGGACTGAACCTCTGAAACTGTCAGTGAACCATCCCAAAGAAATGTTTTCTTTATGAGGGTTGTCATGGTTATGGTGTCTCTTCACATCAATAGTAAATCCTACCTAAGACACTTGAATATTTTCTTTTTTCTTTTTATAAAGACTGAGATGTCATTACACACAATCTTTGTATGTTATTGCTGGAAGTTCAGCATACTAAATGTCACAGAACTTTCATTCATCTTCCCACTCTGGAGTCCTCTAAATATCTTAATTCAGAAGGCAGAACACATTTAATCATTCACAGCTTATGTATGGCCCTCAGAAACAGAGTTTGAAAGTCCATACTCTCCCTTGTTCTCAGGGCCATGATTATAAGTCAGGACGCCCAGAAAATTCAGGTGTGGCAGTCATTCTAAGATAGACATGAGCTCTAAACTAGAGTACGATGAGTTGTGCAGCGGTTGAGTTCTGTGTGACCCTGTATGGAATGATAATGGGATAAGAGAGTGAGTGGTGGACTCGTGAGGCTTCCAGCCATTTCTGTTTCTGTCTTTCAAAATCCAGAGTGCTCATATTAAATTTTCTCTTTCTTCAGTCATTTATGGCCATCTTGAGACTGCCTCATTCCCTGTTCCAAGCAATAAATCATGGTTTACCCCTTATGGTATTATCTTTCCTTAGATTCCACTGTATTCTTTTGTTTTGTTTTTAGAGGTTTTGTTGTTGTGGTGGTTATGTGCTGAGATTAGAATCCACAGCCTCATACATGCTAGATAAGTTTTCTGCCATGGAGCCACCTCCACAGCCCCACAGTCTTGTTGTAGGACTGGGCATCTTCACTCATTTGCTAAACCTAACAATGTTGTATGGGAGCCTGTGTAAGAAAGCTGTAAACTTATTGTGAACTATGGGTGGAGCAGAGTACAGAATGTTCTTTGAACAAGGCATTCTACTAAAAGAGTTTCATGAACCATGACAAGTGAACGACCTTGAGAGAAAGGACATGAAGAGTAAGTGCACATTCTAATGGACAGTCTAATGTTCTGGCATTGCCCACATTATATCTGTGGGAAAGGCAAAGGCTTGGGAGGGATGTTTTTGTCTCTTCTCACAAGACCAAAGATAAGACATAACACTAGGTGTTTTCCCTCAGTGTCCTTGCATTTGCTCAAGCCACCTGCAAATGTCACTTTATGTTTTGCTGTAATAATAAAAATGAAAAGTGCTTTGTCTCCACTTGAGCTCTGATGCCTGCAGTCCCCTGGCCCCTCACTATCTTTGGAATATCCTTCCATCCAGAGACTTAGACGCACTGGTCATGGGGCAAGTCGACAATGCTGCTTTGGGTTTTGGTAGTGGGGTGGAGATCAGCTGAGGCTGGGTAGCAGAGACTGATTTGTTTGGCTCTCTATCCGGCAACAGTATTATCCTCCATCCGCAGTTGGAGCTGGGATGTCTTCTGGGTCATCATTTCCGGTTTGTCAAGAAAAGGAGAAGGCAGTTGATTTATTCCAGAAAGACTTGATATGCTTGAAATGATTCTGTGCCTGACTGTGGAGTTGGCTTCTCAATGCAGATAAAATACTTGAGCTGAGTCAGACTGGAAGGGCACACAGACAGCCTCTCACCCCTATCTTGAGATTCCTGTTCCATGGGTAGTGTAGGTGGGGGGTCATGTAGGTGACAGGCTCGTGAGTTCTCATACTATCAGGGTAACCTAGGTATTGTCTGTGGGTGGTTCTGACAGTGGGGGTCTAACCCTCTAGGAAAATGAGGAGGTTACAGTAGAGATTCCCTTAGATCTGAGTAGCACATTCTACTCCCTTTCTCCCAAACTTGAGCCCCATCAGAGGAGCCAGGAAGTACGAGTAGACAGATAAAAGGGATGTTCATCTCCTCACTGTTGTGTCGGATGAGTTTAAGCAGAAAATAATGTCTGCTAGCTGCTGCAGAAGACCATCAGAAGGATGGAGAGTGGCTCAGAGATTAGGAGCATTTGTTGCTCTGCAGAGGACCCAGGTTCAATGCCCAGCACCCACATGGCACCTCACAACCTTCCTTAATTCCCATCCCCGAGGATCTGATGCCCTCTGTGGGCATAAGGTATGCATATGGTGCACATACACACAGGAGGAAAACACTCATTGACAGAAAAAAAAAACCTAAATACATCTTTAAAAAGAAAAGCATCAGAAAGGGGCCCTGAGGTGAACTCCTTGTGTGGGGTAAACCAGACCTCCAGCTCTCCTGTCCTGGTGTCAGGAGTCCAATTTCATGTTAGCTCATGAATAGGGTTGTAATGGTTAGTCTCTACTGTCATTTTATTGGCTTAAAAATGATATTGAGAGCCAACTTCTGGTTGTATCTGTGGGTGTATTTCTAGGGCAGTTTAGTGGTGGTAGGAAGACCCACCCTGACTGGGGGTGGCACCATTTCCTGCACAGAGGGCAGAGATGAGATCAAATCACCAGCATTAGGATTTGTTGCTCTGTTTCTGCAATGTGATGTGACCAACTGTCCCATAGTTCTGCTTTCATACCTTGTTGCCACCATGGACTATGTGATGATTTGAATGAGAATGGTTCCCATAGGCTCATAGGTCTGAACACTTTGAATACAGTTGGTGGGATGTTTGGGAAGGATTAGAAGGTGTGACCTTGTTGGAGAGGCGTGTCCCTGGGGGTGGCCCTGAAGTTTCAAAAGTCCATGCCATTTCCAGTTAGCTCTCTGTGCCAGCTGCTTGTGGGTATAAGCCCCCAATCAAATGCTTTCTTTTCCAAGTTGCTTGGTCGTGGTGTTTTATCAGAGCAATAGCTAAGTAACTAAGACAGGTGGCAGCTCTTCATAAACCACAAACAAAAATGCACCCTTGTTTTGAAGTTGTCTTTGTCAGAGAAAAGGGTAGGAAAAGTAAGCGAGGCCTTCCACTTACCTGCTATGGAAGTGACTGTGGCCAGATGCCACTTTCCTCCTGAAGTGTCTCCTCTGTTTCTCTCTCTAAGGAAATAGCTTGAGTTCAGGGAGGGCTTGATGAAAGATCCTCCAAGGACTCTTATCCAGACTGAGGAAAGAAGGGGTGAGGTGTGAAGTTTTGAGATCCTTCTAGGATGCTCGGAGCCCCAGACAGAGTTGAAGCTGAGAGTGCTCTGATCTTCCTGGGTTTCCTTGCAGATCCGGTCCACTGAAAGCCCCTGTCCTCTGTTCTACGATTTCTACCCCTCAGTTCTTCCTGCCCAGACCCTGTAGGGTGGAGGCTGCAGTGAAGGCTGGTTTGGTCCTTATATTTGGACCTTGTTTGCATATTCAGCCAGTTCTCCATCCTTCTCAGAGGGTCTTAGCTGAATTCCAGACTTTGCATAATCTGCCCAGAGATGATCACAGTTCAGCCAAAGGGTCTGGCCTTCCTGGCTCTGACTGTGTAAATCCCTACCTGGACCCTGTCCACCCAGTGTTTTTCATCTTACTCTGGGCAATCCTGACTCCCAGAGCCATTCTGGCCCTCAGATGGTTGCACACAGTCACCGAGGCTGCTCCCTGTCACAGGTTCCTGTCTCACACCTGCTTCCTCCCACTTCACAGTCTTCATAGGGAGATGATTTCATCAAGAACACTGAGAAGTGGTCTCCTGTTAGTACGCAGGTGTCTTAGTGGGAAGAGGTACCGAGCTGGGGTAGGAGGGGAGCTCCGATTCCTAAGAGCTTGGAATCCTTTGGTTAATGGTTGACTTCTGGAGGGAGCCAGGGACTGGGTGTGTTCACAAGTCATAGCAGGAATAACACACTCATGATATTCCCGAGATGAAAAGGTGGAGTGGGTGGGGGGTCTTCCAGGAAAAGTAGGTACAGGGCATAAGGAGCCATGTTTCTTTGTAGTGGGTAGCCATTCCAGCTTGGTTCTGGAAGTTCCAACCCCCATTGAGACTCTGGCAACTGTCACGCCTACGAGGTTGGGGCGAGGGGAGGCGCCTGGGGACCCGAGAGCTGGATGGGCCAGCGCTCCCTCTGGGTGCTCTCTCGGTGCCGGAACGCTGACAGGTGCAGATTGACTGTGCAGAGCTCCGGAGAACACCGCTGGACTGCATTACACCTTCCCCAGACCCTGCGACCTACCCATTACTTAATTTGTGAGTTACGCCATTAAATAAATATCCTTTTAACTACGTGGAGTGGCCAAAATAATTTCTCCAATATCTGGCGCCCAATGTGGGGCACGAACCCACGACCCTGAGATTAAGAGTCTCATGCTCTATTGACTGAGCTAGCCGGGTTTTTTTTTTTTTTTTTTTTTTTTTTTTTAGTTAAAAGGATATTTATTTAATGGTGTAACTCACAAATTAAGTAATGGGTAGGTCGCAGGGTCTGGGGAAGGTGTAATGCAGTCCAGCGGTGTTCTCCGGAGCTCTGCACAGTCAATCTGCACCTGTCAGCGTTCCGGCACCGAGAGAGCGCCCAGAGGGAGCGCTGGCCCATCCAGCTCTCGGGTCCCCAGGCGCCTCCCCTCGCCCCGCCTCGTAGGCGTGACAGTTGCCAGAGTCTCAATGGGGGTTGGAACTTCCAGAACCAAGCTGGAATGGCTACCCACTACATTTCTTCCAGAAGGTCAGGCAGCTCTGTCATTCCATCTGCTGTTCTGTAATTACTGGAAGTTCTTCCTGCAAATTTGAATAAAGAGGAGCAGGAGTGGAGGGCAGTGCTGAGCCTGAGTCCTACTCTGGAAGGAGACAGGTTGGGCAGGATAGGAGCTAGGTATCTCGTGCAGCCCTGAACTACCAGAGTCTTGCTCTGTTGACCTGAGCACACATTCTGCCCGATCTACTCTCTCTTAAGCTGCAACATCACCCATTTCTTTGTGCCTGGCTTCCTCCCACTCAAGCAGGAAAGGGCTGAGTGTAGGCACAAGCACCTGCGAACCAGTTTCAAAGGGTTGTCACACTGACTTCCCTTAGTACTGAGCCTGCCCTTTTCTTTCCATCTGTCTGTCTTTGTTTACTCTGTATAACCGGATGTCATCTAGGGAATTGCAGCATCCACCCCCTTTGCATGAACAAGAATTGAATGACTGGGAATGACAAAAGACCATGTCAGACCACCATGTGGGTGCTGGGAATCGAACCTGCATCCTCTGGAAGAACAGCCAGTGCTCTTTACAATGGAGCCATCTCTCCAGCCCCTCCTGTTACATACCTCACCAGACCAGGATGAAGGTTTGTGTAATAAATCATTTCTGAAACCAAACTGCTTTTTCTCAAGCATTCAAAGCTATGCCCCAAGCTCAGGGAAGGGAAGCCTGGGCCTGAGCTTCTTGGAGGAAATCTCCAAGAAGATAAGCTCCCACTTTACAAGAAGGTAGGACCAGAGAGCCAGCTCCAGTCAGGAAGAAAGGACCAAAAGCCCCAAACATGTTTGTCTGTCCTTCTTAAAACAAAGCAATTCTGATTTTCCCCTCTTTACTCTGTCTCCATAATATTTTAGAATGTATAATTTTTATTATATCTTTGAGTATTTTATACATGCACAGAATGCATCTTGATCATATTCTCTTTTCCTGACTTTGCCTAGGCCCACTCCTACATCCCGTATTTCCTTCCAACTTCATGTCATCTTTGTCTCTTTTATAAATTACAATCCAGAGTCCAATTTCTGCCACTCATACACCCATGAGGGTGGGGCCACTTTTTTTTTCCTATCAGGAGTCATGCCCGCCAAAATCGATTTTCCCTTTCACAGAATCCATAAGTCAATGGAGGAGGCTCAATGTACCCCAGGGCATAGTCTCTCAAGCTCCCACATCTCCTTGCATGGACACATACACTCCATGCCATCTTCAGACATTAGAACTGGCCTTAGATTTCCCATGGCTTCCTGCATGTTTGTTTTCTGTACATTGCTGGACTGATGGGGAAAGAAATCAATGATTGCTTTGCTGCTTAGGATGAGGTGAATGTGCAGACAGACCATGGCATCCATCCCTGCTGGGTGTGCACTCAGAACTGGAGCTTCTAATGTCCTGCTTTGACAGTGAGATTGTCCTGTCTAGTTGTTCATTCACTGTAGACATAGAGGTGAAGGCACACAGCTGAAAAATGTGCAGTTCAGGTATTCCTCTGGGTATTTATCTGGGTCTGGAATGTCCATGAGGACTGTCTTCCTACGGCATTTGTTCTCGTGTGTTCAACCAGTGATTTCCTTGTACAGTTTTAAGCATTTATCATTTAGTACAGCATTTTGATGTTTCAACAAACTGCAGGCAGGATTCATGCTCATCCACTCCACACTTACTACACATACCACATATCAATACCACACATAGTATAAATAGACTGGACATTTGCAATACACCACAAGTTGAATTAGTAGAAGCTCATTGTTGATAATCAACGGGCAGTTACTTGTTTTTGTTTTTGTTTGTTTGTTTTGTGTTTTTTTTGAGATAAGGTTTGTGGTAGTTTGAAGTAACTGGACTCCATAAGCTCATAGGGAGTGGCACTATTAGGAGTTGTGGCTTGTTGGAGTAGGTGTGGCACCATTAGAAGAAGTGTGTCACTGTGGGGGTGGTCTTTGAGGTCTCTTTTTTCAATCTTCCCTCCTACTTTCAGAACGTTTCCTGTTTCCTGCAATGTAGGACTCCCAGTTAGTTCTCCAGTACCATGTCTGCCTGCATGCTACCATGATCCCTGGATGATAATGGACAGAATTTCTGAAACCTTGAGCTACCCCATTCAATGTTTCCTTTATAAGAGTTGCTGTGGTCATGGTGTCTCTTCAGAGCAATAGAAGGCCTAACTCAGACAGAAGTTGGTACCAGGAGAGGGGTATTGCTGTGATGGGCCAGACCATGTTTTTGTTTGAAGGAATACGAACCTTGGGACTGTGGATTAGAAAAGTAGTTGAATGCTTTAAGTGCTGCTTAATGGGCCACACTAGTATGAGCATGGAAGACAGTGGTGTTGAATGTGATTTGATGAACTGTGGGAGTTTGCTCATGAGGTTACAGAGGAGAAGAATTTTAGTATGTTGCCTTAGTAGATCGTTCTTGTGATATTTTGGTGAAGAAAGTGGCTGCCTTTTGCCCTTGTCCAGTCTGCCTGAGGTTGAAGTTCAGACTTTTGGATTAATTCCATTGGCAGAAAAATTCTCAAAATAGCCTAGTATGGACTCTTTCATGTAGTTATTAGTGTTAACTCTAATGAAGATTTATAATGCAAAGGAACAATCTGAGCAGAGTAAATTATAAAATGTAAATTTTGAGGAGAAAAAGCCCATGATGATAATGGGCTGAACTTCTGAAACTGTAGTAGAGCTTCCCCAATTAAATGTTTCTTTCATAAGAGTTTTCATGGTCATGGTGTCTCTTCACAGCACTAGAAATCCAAAGACAGGATTTCTCTGTGTAGCCTTGGATATCTTGGAACTTACTCTGAAGACCAGGCTAGCCTTGAACTCACAGATTCCTGCCTGCTTCTGTCTCCTGAGTGCTGTGATTAAAGGTGTGTGCCACCATTGCCCAGCCGCACAGTTACTTGTATTAGTTTTCCTGTTGCTGTGATAAAATATCCAGGCAAAAACAATTGAAGAGGGAAGGAGTTTATTCAGGTTCACAGAACAAGACTACAGTCTGTTGTGATGGGGGAGGCAGCTGATCACATGGCACCTGCAGTCAGGGAGCAGAGAGAGATGAAAGCTGGCGCTCAGCTGGCTTTCTCTATTTTATGCAGTCCAAGGCTCTGGCGTAGGGAATGGTGCTGCCCACATTTATGGTGGGTCTTCCCATCTTGATTCACATAATCAGATAATCCCTTACAGACATTCCCAGAGATTTGTCTCCAAGGCGACTCTAGATCCTGTCATGCTGACAGTCCATATAAACCATCACACACAAACCTGTGATGTATAGAAACACTTCCCATGTACATGACAAGAAGCCTCCTGTTCATAATGGACTTCTCTACTGAGAGCTTCCCTTGCTTCATACACTACAGTAATGGCTTCCCACTGTGACTGTCAGTGTTGAACCACACAGAAATAGATTAAAGCCTCCTTGAGACTGGGCCCTGGGTGTTCTCCATGACACAGAGGCAGGTAAGTGGTCACCAGGAGCAGACTGCTCAGTAGGTGGTGTCACAGAGGACAATGAGTCAGAAAGAGTAGGAATTACTTGTGAATACTACACACGTGAAGTGGTACACTCCAGTGGTTGATGTGACTGTAGAATAGTGATTCCTAGAAGCTGGAAAGGTGAAGAGAGGAGCAGAGAGAGTTTGGATAACAGGTCCCAAAAGGGTTAAATGGAAGGAGTAGGCTGCGGTGTGCTGCAACACAGCACAGAGATTCTTCTTTAAAATAACCTGTGATGCTCTTTATGAATGAGCACAACAGAGACGCTCAGATGCCCCAGAGACTGGACAAGGACAGTAAAATGATAAATGTATCCTCAATTGGTCAGCATGTACTGTATACATGTACTTATTAATAGTGGCAATTATTATCAGTTAGTAACAATAATTTTAATACGAGTAAGAATATTTCCATATTAAAGTCTGATTCCTCAGACTTTAAAAAAGATTTATTTATTTTTATTCCATGTTCATTGGTGTTTTGCTTGCATGCATGTCTCTCTGAGGGTGTCAGATGCCCTGGAGCTGGAGTTACAGTCAGTTATGAGTTGCAATGTGAATGCTGGCAATTGAATCCAGGTCCTCTGGAAGAGCAGTCAGTGCTCTTAACTGCTGAGCAGTCTCTCAAAATTTGATAATTATGTATTTTTTATTTGAGTCACATTGTCACACTGTATCTACAAGTAAGTACAATTGTAACTAGAATTTTTTAACTATATATATTTGCATATATATGCTGGTATACAGTGGGTTAGGATAATTATGGGGCTTGAAGAAATTAATTTTACATATTATCTTGTCTAGGTGATGGTACCTGTGGCGGTCTGAAATAAAATGGCCTCCTTAGGGAGTAGCACTGTGAGGAAGTGCGGCTTTGTTAGAGAAAGTGTGTCACTGTGGCGGGCAGGCTTTCATGTCTCCTACTCTCAAGTTATGCCCAGTGTGGAACACAGACTCCTTCTACTGACTGTGGATCAAGGTGCAGAACTCTCAGCTCCTTTTCCAGCACCAGGACTGCCTGCATGCCACCTATCAGGATGATAATGGATGAAACCTCTGAACTGTAACCTAGTCCCAAGTAAATTTTTTCCTTTATTAGAGTTGCCGGTTTCAAGGTGTGTCTTTGCAGCAATAGACACCCTAACTAAGGCAGTACCCAAGTAATTCCTGAACACTGGTGAGGCAGATAAGGCCTAGAGCACTGGGTCATGCCTTAAGGTAACAAAGAGCTCCGACATGTGCAGTAGTATCTGGACCCAGAGGAACCTGAAACTGGACCCTCAAGATGACCACTGTTGACATATGACTCAGAGCCAACCAGGAAATACCACAGCAGCTGGAAGCAGAGCCGGCCAAAGGTACACACATAAATACCTCAGTCCTTTGTTTAATAAGCGAGATTGCTTACAAACTCCAAGAGCCTGTGTCATTGGGTTCTGTGTCTTTGACCCCCTCCCCCACGATCAGAGACAGTGGGACCCCAGCTGCAGAGCAAGCAACACACCAGTATAGATGTTTGGGTTAAAGTAATTTGTAGATGAGATTATATTTTAAACCATGAGGCTTTGACTACTTCGGATGACCCTCCTCTACTGTAAATGCCCCTGTCTAACCAATTGAAGACCTTACAGGTAAACAAAAAAAAAAACCAAAGCAAACTTTGACACTCCTGGGAAGGACAGGAAACAATTATTACTGTTTGGACAGAAGCTGCACTATCAACTTTTCCAAGGATTTCCAGGCTGCAAGGCTGCCCTGGTGATAATGTGCTTGCCAAGGCACACAGCAGATTGAGCCAGTGAGAGACAGGGGCAGGGAGAGAAGCAGAGAGAGAAGCCAGGGAGAAGAAGAGGAGAAGGAAAAAGAGGAAAAGAAAGAGGGAGATGAGGGAAAGAGGAAGAGAAAGGAGGAGAGGAAGTTGAGGACAGAGACATGCTAAGTTATGGAAGGACAGTGCTGTGGTTTGAAGACCACCACATGCTCTTGTGTTAAACACCTGGTCCCCAGCATGGCAAACAGTTGTGAATGTGGCTGAGCCTTTAGGTGTTAGGTCACCAGGCCAGGACTTGTTACTCCTGCTCCTTGTTGTCACCTAGCTCTTTCTGCCACCTCGCTCCCAGCCTTCGCCTACAGCGAGTTCTTTCTCTCACCAGGCCCCTTCCATATGACAGAGCGCAGGGCTCCAAAACGTGAGCCAGATTAAAATTTTCTTCTCTTAAGTAGTTTCTGTCAGGTGTTTAGGACACGGTGTCATAAAAGGAATTAATACAAATGCTATATAGATCCAAACATAATTATAAGGAGATATGGATATGATATATTGCTTCCTGTTCTCTGAAGAACACCAAGGCAGAGCTAAAATGTCCACGCTTGCTTTCTGCACATGGAATCCCATGCATGACTCTTTATCCACCTTCTAGAAGGGCAGCTATACATACAGAAAGCAACACTGGAATTTTAGCAAAAAGTGATATTAGATGTCCAAAAGTGATACCAGTTCTCAATAGGATGCTGTGGACAAATAAGCTGTCTATAACTTCACATGCTGACCCCTCTCAAGTGAAGGAAAGTACCAACATCCCCACTGGACATGAAACAGTAAGGTAGTGTTTTGGAGTGATCTTACCACAAGGAAAGACAATTTAATCATCACTTGTGCTGCCTACAACCTGAAATTTGAATTCATTCAGGTTGACTGATGAAGGATATGGAATAAAATATCCTTGTTTTCAAGAATTGAGAGGACCTGCAGATGTGTTCACCCACACAGGCGTTACCTGGAGGGATCATGGGCAGTGGTCACAGTCCCATCTACCATGTGTCTCTTGAATCCATCCTGGAGGGAGAATGAACAGTGGTCATAATCTTATCTAGCATGTGTCTATCATGTCCAGGAGATACCACTTCATGTGGAGATGTGGGCTGGGAACCAGCCCCCTGTACTTCATAAACATCAAAAGATATCCACCAAGGCAGGAACTAACTTCTTCATCTTAGGAGAGTGTGTCAATGCCTGGAGAATCTCCGTGAGACAAAAGATCCAAGTTTAACTGGACAAAGATATTGTAAGTCATATGTTTACAACCATGTATTCTCATACATGGTGTTTTAATGGGAGACAGCTGTTCTCATGTGTTTTTACACTGTTGATGACTCTTCTTCTACTTGCTGCAGTGACAGTCTGTCTCTGAAAGAGGAAAGGGATGGTGAATCCTCTGGTCTTTCACTGAAAATGATTGCTACTTCAAAGTAGGCTGTAAGTCAGTGCCCAAAGCCATCTGGAAGGTACATGCCTCATAGCTCCATAACCGCATCCCAGTACTCTGGGTCATCAGACACACATGACCCCAGCTTCTGTGATAAAAACTCCTCCTTATTGAGAAGAGTCTTGGCATCACTTGACACGGTATCAATGAAGAGACTTTTCAAATAGTAAGTCTTTCTAAAGTAAAGGCCTGTGGCAAGTGGACCCCCAGTAACAGAGGAAATATATTCAATATATTTCAATAATTTTTCCTCGAAGGACATGTCTGTGGTCCTTGTTAGCAAATGGAGAGACTTAAGTTGTGCCTTGATTTCATTCACAGACACGTTAAAATCCTTGGCAATATTCTCCAGTGAGGCATCATCCAGCCCAAAGTAAGACCTGTAGAGATCCAAGGTCTCCTCTACCTTCTGTGTTTTATCTCTGATCAAGCCCCCAAATGGAATGGTGGCCCATGCTCCAGCCTTCAAGGCCTCCAGCCAGATCTTCTGTTTCAGGAAATCCCTCTTCCGGTCAATGGCAGTCTCTGTAACACTGTGCAGGGACATCATGAAGATGTGGCGCTTGTGGGCTGGGAGCTCTCTCAGTAAGGTGGTCTCTAGCTCTGGGAAATCAAAGTCAGACACATCAAAGTTAGAGACCAAGAAGACTGGAGGCTCACAGGAGAGGGTCTCCTGGAGATGCTTTGAACAGTCATCTCGGATTTTCTTTAAGACACTGTCCCTATTGAAACTCTTAGGTTTTCTCCTCTGTTCATTACTCAAATCATGATCTAACTTGGTGCGGACAAAGTAGAACTTGGTATTCATCTTGGCAATGGCTTTGGCCAGATGTGCATCAATGTCTTTGAAGCGTGTAGCTGAGATGATAATGAAGAAGTCATACTCGCCAAACTTCATTTCAGTTAGGTAGTTTTGTGGTGGGAAGGTAGTGGACCCAATGCCAGGCAGGTCCCAGATTGTCACTGTGGGAAGCTTTGGGTGTGGGTATGGAGTTCTCTTCATGGTTGTCTCTACCACCCCTGTGGGGGCTGCACCTTCTTCTTCATCCCTCACTCCCCTCAGGGCATTGATGAAGCTGGATTTGCCCACCCCTGTTTCTCCTGTCACCGCAATGTTCAGCGGGGCTGTGTCGATGTTTCTCAGAGCATCGCTGATCGCTGAAGCTGCTCCTGGAAGGTTCTTATTCTCCAGGTGGGATTCAATCAAGGTGATGGTTTCCTCAGAGAGGATTTTGCTTTCCTTCTTGAAATTCTTAAAGAAGTTTTCAAAGCTGGATGCCAAAAGCTGAGCCATTGGAGCAGAGGGTCTGGAAGGCTTGCCTGTAGCTCTTTGCAGTAGAAGAGGCTGAATAAAGGAGAAGAGAAAGCATTGTGATTATTTTTCAGCAGAGCAGGACCTAGGATTTGTGCTACAGTAAAGCAGGACTTCATCTTCTGTTTCTGTAGAGGTAGAAGCGCCTTCCCCTCTGTTCCTGGCTGCTGGCTAGATTTCTGGCCTGCGTGTCCAGTGCCCTCTTACTCAGGCTCTACTTCTCCCAGGGCCTCCCTTTTTCTTTGCTGTCCCATTTGAGGTTCGCTTAATCCACACAATCTCCTACTCTAGTGTTTATTTCTTATTTAAAATTATCTTTAAATTCTGTTTACTCTTATCAAAATTAATACCCATACATTGTAAAACCCTAAGGGTATAGATCAGTATATCAAAAAATTTAAACATCATCTCTCATGGAAAGGCTCTCCACTTCATGTGAATGCTTACAAGCATTGCTTCTTAGCCCTCATGTTCTTTGGTCTCTTAGCACAGCCTTTCTAGGTTCTCTTGTGAAGTCTGTGAATAAAGGGAGAAGGGACATGCAGTGGGAAGTAGACAATATTCATTACATATCCCACAGAGTGTTGGACATATTACTATCTGTGTGTAATGGACTTTATTTTACTTAAAGAAGACAAATTATGTCATTTGAAGGAAAGTGGATGAAACTGGAGATTATCATAATACTTCAGTTAAGCCAGTCTCAGAAAAACAAATACTATTTCTTATTCTTGGGGCTTAGACTTTATACAGACGCATAAGTTATATGTGTACATTTGATATGAAAGTGGAAGTGAAACTGTCTCAGGGGACAAAGGGACTAATGGGTGTCTTCTTAACACACAGTATGTGCTTGTTTGAAAACCTAAAATGTAGATGAAAAATTATTTGAAAGTAGATATGTGTCTATGTTATTCCTTATTTTTCAACAGAAGAGGTAGGTGATAGGCTCAGGAGCAAGTCAACTCAAACTCCCTGTGTGTCCCTGCTTTCTACTGTTCAGTCTATAAACTTCAAACAACCAACAAAAATGAAAAATCCTAACTGGATAATGAGAAAAAGAAAAAAAAGAAGATACAAAGAAGAAAGAAAGAAAGAAAGGAAGGGAGGAAAGAAGGAAGAAAAGGAAGGAAGGGAAGAAAAGGAAGAAAGAAAGCAACATTAAAGAAGACACTAAAAAAGTGTCCTCATTTTTTAAAGTTAAGAACCCTGAAGAAATGTATTCCCATCAAAGTCCTCTGAGAAATTCAATTCTTAAGGCAGAGGGGCAAACTCACATGGGGTTCCATCCAGATACCACACACGTTTTCCTTAAAGGTCTTCAGATTTCATATTTTGGACTTTATAGTTCACATGCAGTTTCTGTCACATACTCCCAGGTTACTATAATCTTACAAGGACATTAAAACTGTTTCTATTTCAGACTTTGTGTTAACTTTGACTGTACAAGTTTATCAACACTGATTGTAAAGATACCAGAACTTTGGGATGAAGGTGTAGATACACAGTCATATTCTTTCCTTTTGATGTTAGAAACACATACAGAGCTTTGGAAATTCAGTGGAACACATGGTAAATGCAGGCAGTCAAGAGAGACTGGCTTCATTCTAATATTTTGGTGTATGAAGATTTCAATACAGAAGCTTCAGGGTACAGATATCAGATATTGAGATTCTGCCAATCACCTGGAAGCCATGTCACCAATAACAGTAAGGGAGATGGGGGGGGGGCGTCAGTGTAGACCCTGCAATCCTTAGGAATAATATATTAAAATATCAAAACTCTCAGGTTAATAATTTTAAATTTTGTGTGTGAAGCTGCATGCATGTATACAGGTGCACATGCATACTGTATGAATTCTAGGGGTCTACCTTTCTCTACCTCTCCAGTGTTGGGACTGGGTCCACAATAGATTCACAAGTTGAAGCAATACTTAGGAACTCCTGGTCATTGTGGCTCTAGAAACGAATATGAATTCATGTATAATGCATCACTTATACTCTGTTATTTATGTCATAGTTGCTGGCAATGCCTGAGAGTCCCTAGTCTTGTGTGACCATCTGAGACAATAGTTCTCTACAATTTTGACATGGAATGGACTGAGCCTATACTCAATAACTGCCACCAGAATAAAGATATGGCATGTACACTGTGAAATAAATCCAATATTCCATAACAAGCCATTCTCCTAAGACATATTTTTCTAGAGAAGTTGCTTAGTAAGGACACTCTATGTAAGTAAAGAGATTTCCATTAAGAGGCACAAATTGCTACACAGAAGACAAGAATTACTAAAAATGACTAAGACAATGTTAAACACAAAGGAGCATAGCTCTATAACAAAAGATTCTGAAGAAATTACAATGGATGAAATTCCTGTTAAATATTTCAAAAATAATGACAACTATCTCAATCACATTAGAGGGGAGGAAAAAATGTTAAGGGGGAAATACATAGGATTAGCAGCAGATTATATATGAGAAGAAAGTGAAGAAGGGTATCTGGGATAAAAGGGAGCGATCCAGACAAGCACAAGGTCATGGAGGAAGGCAGTAGAAAAAGGAATGACTAAAACATAGAAGGATGAATGGCAATGAATAATGGCACACTTGTGTAGAAATGCCACACTATAACCCACCATGCTGTATGTGAACCTAAAATATAATAATAACAAAAACTCAATGAGATCCAAGAGAATACTGATGAATGAAATTAGAATGAAAACATAAGATTTACTTTAGAAAGTCAGAAGTGTGACATTGTGAAAGAAACCTTGAAAGTCCATTGTTAATAGACACATATATACACAGAACATAGGAGGCCAAGGAGAAAAGGGGAGAAGGAAGGAATAAATGAAAATGAAGGAAGAAAATCAGGAAGAAAGGGAATGAAATGGAAGGGAATAATCAAATTTCAGTAATTAACCAAGGAAATGGAAAGCATTGGATGAGGCTCACAAAACACTTATGAAAGACATCTCAAAGAAAGCTACAAAAGATGCTAAGATTCCCATGTCTATAGCTTATAAACATTAATGTTGTCTAAGTGTCCTTACTTCACATAGTGATCTATAGATACAATAGAATCTCATCTATAACATCAGTGTCATTTAAAATAGAACTAGACTGTGGATTATTATAATATATAATTATAAAATTCACATGGAAACACAAAAGATTGCAAATAGCCCAAACAATATGGATCAAAAAGAACAGGGCTAGGAGGCATCATAATAGTTGATTTCAAGGCATAGTACATAGCCACAGTGAACAGTATGGCAGTGGTATAAAAACAGGCCCATAGTCCAACCAACTGCCCAGAAGAGAAGATCCAGAAATGTCTCCAAACATGTACAGCAGACTGCCTGCATCTACCGTCATCAACATCTCAGTAAGTCTTCAAAAGCTAACACTGCACAAAGGGCACATTGTTGACAAATGGAACTGGGCAAACTGGACTCCAGGCAAAATTAAAACTTGACTCATCTTTCACCCTACATAAAAACCAACTCAAAACAGGCCAAAGAGCTTAATAGAAGGTGAAATATTTGAAGCTCCTAAAGGGAAATGAGTATGAAAAACTTCATCCGATTTTTCCACATAGTCCCCAAAGCATAGGAAACAAAAGCAGACTGAAAGGAGGATTTCATCTAACGGAAATACTTCTTAAAAACAAAGGAAATAAACACTTCAGTAATGAGACAATTTATAATGAAAAGCCTTAAGAGTGCATCATGTAACAGTCTCAATCAGAGAGACCATAAGATCTCAACAGGTGCAGAGAATGGATTTGACAAAATTCATCAGAGTCACCATGAAACATTTCAACAAAGTGAGATAGCAAGGCACTTCCTGGAATAACTGAAAACCCTATTTTCCCCCACTGACTCCTCCCAATATGAGTGGTGTTAGAATTGAATTGAACTTACCTTCTCCATAAAAAGCTCTTCTTTGCTAAGGAGACTTTTAACATCATTTGCCACAGTGTCAATGAAGTAATTTTGCAAGTGGAAAGCCTTTGAAAAGTAAGGACCGCTAATGTACTCTAATAGTTTATCTGTTAATGATTTACCCTGCTCTTCTGAGAACAGATGTGGAGACTTAATGTTCGCCTTTAGTTCCTCCAGTGGCATCTGCAAATCCTCAGCAATGTTCTTCAAGGATGCTTCATCCAGGCCAAAGGAAGATCTGCAGAGGTTCAAAGTCTCTTCCAACTTCTCTATGTCATTTTTGGTCAATCCCATAAATGGTATGGTGGCCCATGCTCTTGGCATTACTGATTCCTTCCAGACCTTCTGTTTCAGTGCATCCCTCTTCTGGTCTATGGTGGGATGAGCAACAATTGGCAAAGCGAGCTTGAAGAGGTGGCGTTTGTGGGCTGGGAGCTCCATCAGAAGGGTGGTCTCCAGCTTTGGGAAGTCAAAGTCAGACACATCAAAGTTAGAAACTAAGAAGACTGGAGGCTCCTGCTGGGTAACTTCCTTAAGTATACTTGAAATGGAATTTCGTATCTGTTTTAAGACGTTCTCTCTATTAAATCTCCGAGGACTACACTGTTTTTGAACGATTAGATCATGATCTGTGTGGGTTCGCACAAAATAGAAACTCCTATTCACTTGCACAATGGCTTTGGCTAGTTCTGCATCATTATGTTTAAAGCGTCCAGAAGACACAATAATGAAGAAGTCATACTCTTCAAACTTGATTTTCTTTAGATAATCATGTGGTTGGAAGGCAGTGGACCCAATGCCAGGTAGGTCCCATAGTGTCACGCTGGGAAACTTGGAGTATGGGTATGATGTCCTCTCAGTGGTTGTGCATGTCACTCCAGTGGAAGCAGCCGCACCCTCTTCATCAGGCCCCACGCCCCTTAGGGCATTGATGAGACTGGATTTTCCAGCCCCAGTCTCCCCCATCACTGCAATGTTCAGTGGGGCTTTCTCGATGTCACTCAGAGCATCTCTGATTGCAGAAACTGTTCCCTGAAGGTTTCCATCCTCTAGGTATGATCCAATCAAGGTGGTTAATTCCTGAGACAGGACTTTGGTTTCCATCTTGAAATTTTGAAGATTGGAGTCAAGGCTGGAGGTCAAATCAGGATCCTCCTTCTGAGGGGGTGTAGAAGAGGAGGTCTGACCCATGGCTGGGAGCAGTTGATAATACTAAAGGGAGGAAAGAACCAGGAAGTTCAAAGAATTAGTTGAGACAGAGCAAGCCAATGAAAAAGCAGAGCCCCTGTAATGGCCACACATTACAAATGGGCTCTTCTCCCTCTTAATCAGATGCTCAGGACCCGACTGCATTTACTTCTGGCCTTGATGTAAATTTTGACTTGACTCATATTCCTTTACCCTTGACCAATTTCCTCTTTAAAGCACTTTGAGTTCTTCAAGATCAAATTCAAACCTATAACACCTGCACTAAGGATGTTGTGCTATGAATCTCAAGTTTGAGGTCAGCCTGGGCTCCAATACCAAGACCTTTGTATGCAAAAGAAATTACCCAAGTACAAAACTTTGTCAATATCTTTAAATAAGGACATATTATGACATGTAAAATGAGTTTCAGGTTTTCAGTTTTACTTTAACAATTGACATGAATGGTAATTATTCGAATTCAACTGGAGAGCACAACCCATCATCAAAAGAAGTGGTCTTAAGGATTCAGGAGACCCTTGTTGTATCTATCTTGGGTTTTCTATGACTGTGATATCTAAGCGACTCCTTTTACACGTTGGTGCTGAAAACCCTCTATTTTGGCAATCAAAACCATGTGGTTGTGGTGGTCATAGGCTCTGGGGTTGGTGGAGCTGCCAATGTTGTTTTGTGAAATTCGGCAAAATATGCCCATCAATTTTCCACCTAAATATTTGTGTTTGTATCCATGAATTAGTACTATTGTCTACACTGGCCATGGAAGCTGCTCTTTATAGTGAGTAGGAGTATTATAGAGTAAGTCACAATAGTCAAGGAGTTGAGAATAAGTGATGCTGAATGCTCAGCCATCAATGGGAAGTCTATATCACCCCCTCCAAGGCTCAATGTGATGCAGAAGAGATGAGAAAAGGATGTAAGAACTGGAGGAAGGCTGGATGCTTTGACAATGTAAAAATGAAATCCTGAAAGAGTAAACACTCAAGTAATCCAGTCAATTAGTGCACTAATGAACTGTAGAGACAGTCATCAAGAGACTAAATAAAGAGAAGAGCAAATTAAAGCTGCTTTGATATTCCATCTGAACAACGTCAGAATAGCTACCATCATGAAACACATTCACAACAACAACAAATGCTGATGAGAATGTAGAGAAGAGGAACCATTCTGTGTTAGAAGTTGGTGCAACTCCTACTAAATAAGTATGAATTTTCTTAAGAAAGTTGAGCACTGGCCCAGGAATCCCATTCGATTTAACCTGAAGGACTCTTAGTCAACAGACCACAGAGATGCAAGCACATCCATGAAATCAAGTCAGTGTAGATATCTGTATACAGAAGAATGGACAAAGGAAACATGACATAGACACAATAAGATTCTCCTATGTAGCTGGGAAGAAAAGGAAACCATGATATTTTCAGAAACGTGAGTATAACTGCAAGTCATTGTTCAGAGAAGAGAATCCAAACCTCAGCAAGACAAATATCCCACATTTTATTTCGCAGGCTGCACCTAACCTTAAAAGCATGTGTGTCTGTACCTGTGTTTTTTAGATCCCAGTCTCGAGAAGGGATCATGAAAGGCTGAAGAGGTATTAAGGGAGGTGGGCAGTCTAGCAATGAGGTTATCTGTAAGAGGGAAGCAGAATCAAGGACTAGCTAGAGGATTAATATGAACCAACTGGAGGGAAGGGGACATGGAGGCATATAGGTTGGAGGGGCACAAGATGAGGACAGAGTACATTGACATGTATGAAGAAGGTACCCTGAAACTCGATGATTACAATAGATTAAAAAACTCAGCCAGTTAAGAATTTTCAGTATCAGCTGGGTGGTGGTGGCACATGCCTTTAATTTCAGTACTTGTGAGGCAGCAGCATGTGTATCTTGTGAGTTCGAGGCCAGGCTGCTCTACAGAGTTAGTTCCAGTACACCCAGGGCTGTTATACAGAGAACAGGACAGAAGGGTGAGTTCTCCCAAATCTTTTGGTTTCATTTTCGCTAATGGTACAGCCACTGGAGGACTAGTTAGTGAAATAACTGAGTGTTGTGGTTTTGTCTTTTCATATACCCATGTGATGGCTCATCTTGGTTGTCAACTTGACTACATCTGGAATAAACTGAAACCCAAGCAGCTGGGAACACCTGTGTATTTTTTCTTGATTAGATAATTCGAGATGGGAAGATACACCTTAAATCTGTGCTACATCTTCGGGTGGTAGTCCACATTAAAAAAAACATAGAAGAAGGAAGCTTTTGTTCTTTGCCTGCTTGCCATCATTCTCTCTGGCAAGTTCATCTATCCTGCTGCTGGGGCATGCCTTTGCTGGTATATGAACCCACTTCTTAGGGATTCCAATGTATACTGAAGACCAGGTGTGACATTCAGCCTCATGGATACAATAACTACTGGACTCTTGGCCTTTCCTTAGAGAGACATCTACTGTTGGACTAGCCAGATCACAGCTAGTTAGCCACTCTACTAAATCCCCCTTTAACAGATATGGATTCATGCTAGCAGTTTTGCTTCTTTAGAAATCCACCACCAAACTCCCCAGAAATGAGAAAATTCTACCTACATCACCCTAGGTGATGGATAGGTAAGATGGATGGCCAGCATCTGTGGATAATAATAAGTCATATTATAGAAACAGGTTTCAGAAGATCAGCTGCTTTGTTAGGTTATATCTTGTGTGATCTATCACTAGGAATCACACCAGTACCCACCTCAGATGATCAGAAACAGAAAGGTGGTATTGAGGGTCAGTAAGTGAACATCATGATAATAATACAGTTTCTTGAGACTTAGATCTAATAGCAAGGACTGTAAAAGTGGAAACCCATTGTGGTGGTTTAAGCCGGAATGGCCCCCATAGACCAGGTGTTTAAATGCTTGGCCCATAGAGAGTGGCCCTATTAGGAGGTGTGGCCTTGTCAGAGGAAGTATGTCACTGTGGGGACAGGATTTGAGGTCTCTTATGTTCAAGCTGTGCCCAGTGTGGGATACAGTCTGCTTTTTCAGCCTCTGGATCAAGATGTAGAACTCTCGGCCTCTCTCCAGCACCATGTCTGCCTGCATGCTGCCATGTTTCAAGCCTTGATGACAATGGATTAAACCTCTTAACTGTAAGCCAGCCCCAATGAATTTTTTTTTTTAAGAGTTGCTGTGGTCATGGTGTCTCTTCACAGCACTAGAAACCCTAACTAAGACACTCATGGTCATTGAGCTTACCTGGACTCATTCATGCAATGTGGATCAAAGATAGATGTTAAATTTAGTAATGCATAAAAGGAACTCCACTGGGAGGCTGGAGGGGAGGAAGGATCGAAGAGGGGGATCTTGATTGGTATGTAAAATGAATAATTTTTTTCTTAATTAAAAAAAAAGGGAACTCCACATGCTTCACCCAGCTCAAAGAAAATTACAATTTGTAATCCATGGTATTTATATCTACACCCCCACAATCACTATAACACTAACTACATAACACCCACATGGCACATATTTCTGTTGGTGTACTCTTAACTAAAGCACACCTGCTTCCTGGAACCACTACACATCATGAGAGAAGTCAATAGTGGAGAAACCATTTCATCAACAGGTCTTAGAAATGAAGGAAGGGCAGGAAATGTCAAGGGAAGTAGGCAGGGAGGCCATCACACTGGTATGAGGGAATACAGGGCAGAATGAGTGGACATGTGTTCTAGACTGTGGAGAGGACCGGATTCTGTGAGCAGCATCTTTGCAGCTTCCAATTGTCACCAACAGTAGAAAACCCATTTGACGTGGGACCCAAGTGCATGCACACTCCAAGCAAAACAGTATAAGAAAGAACTTACTACTCAGTTGCGCACTTTGGCCTACTATATTGTGTTCACTGAATTCTAAATGATATTATCTTCCATTTGGTCAAATTTAACAAAAGTGATTGTGCCTTACCCAATAAACAAAGGAGTTAATACAAAATGAAGGATATTCATGAATAGATTTCCTATGCTAGGCTCTACATAGTTCTTGCTTTATGTAACTAATCTGAATTTCCATCAAAGAACTCAGACATAAAACCCATCCTAGCCTTGATATATACCAGAAACATCAAGGACTTTTGAATGTGGGTAAATTTCCTGCCAATACATATGTACATATGTGTTATGATAGTAATTAAAGAATAGATCATTAATTGAGGGATGGGAAGAGTTGGAATGAAGAGAGAGGGAAACTGGAGTGAGGAAGATGTAGTGTTCATCCATGAAGTTCTCAAAAAATATATTAAATGACAAAATAAATAATTTTGACATTTGAAAAAAAAAGAAAAAACTTTCTGGTGTTATTTGACCATCATATGGAAAGCTTGAGAGAAAAGTTTATGTGCTGATTTATTACAGAAAATAGTAAATACCTCTGCATGATCCTCATATCAGTACTGAGCATGGCATACTTTCTGAAGAGTTTAGAAAACCACAACCTCAGTAAAGTCATCACTGAAAGAGTTTATGCCTTGCCATAGAGATAGTTTCCTGAGTGCAGATAAAATAGTTGATCTGAGCCAGAGAAAAAGCCACTTAGTAGCTTCCTCTTCCAAACCCAACCCAAAGACCTTCCTATTCCACAGGTGGTCCAGGTAAAGCTCATGGCTTCTCCCAGATTCACTGTACACCAGGTGATACCAGTGAGTGTTCTGATCCTAGAATTTTGTCCCCATGGGGTTAAAAAAACAGTTACAGCAGAGCTGGGTGTGGTGGTACACACCTTTAATCTCAGCCCTAGGAAGCAGAGGTTAGATGGATCTCCTTGAGTTGGAGGCCAGGCTGATTTTCATGTTCTAGAGCAGCCAGAGGCACACAGAGTTATCCAGTCTCAAACAAAACAAAAAATAAAAACAACAAACAGCTACAACTACAAACACGGACCCCGAACAGGTTACAGCATTAGCTGAGGAATCGGGTCACACAGCCTGCCCTCCTTCTCCAAGCTTGAGGTCTCATCAGAAGAGCAACAGACCCAGGAATGTACAGGTGATAGAAAAAATTGTTGCTGCCTCGTTGGTGGGTTGGGGTCCCTCTGTGGTGCAGAAGACAGAGAAGGGTCCTGCTGTGAACAACCCCTGAGTGAAATAAAGCAGAATTCAAGTTCCTCTACCCTGGTGCCAGGAGTTCACCTTCCATGTCATAAGTAAGTAGGACTTTTAGTCAAGCTGCACTTAGAAATCCTTCACATACCTGTTCCTGAGTGATGATGTGAGTGGCCCTCCTGAGAGGTCAGTTCTTCTCTGGGAGCAAGGTCACTGGGGTGGCTCTCTATGGAATCCTCTAAGCTGGGATGTTCTGGAACCAGATGGGATGAGGAGTGCCGGTTCTGGTGTTTTAGGAGATCAGAACAGCTGGTAAGCAAGGGCTGATCTGCCTGGGTTTCCTTCCAGATGGTGCTGCGCAGTCTTTGCTCTCTGCTTTTCACGTCCTGGTTCAGAATCCTGCCTCTCTGGTCCCTAAAGGGAGGGGCTGCAGTGAGGGAAGGGTTTGGTTTCTATTCTTTGAAAGAGCTGGCTGGTTTACACAAATCAGCTGAATTCTTTCACATCCCCTTTCAGAGAGGGAGGCGGAGCTCTGCTGAAGTGGCCTGAGTTGAACTCCAGGGCTTCCTGAGTGCTTGGGTACCTTGGTAACCAACTCCAGTGTCAGTGCTCCCTGGCACTGACCACTCTGCTTCCTATCTTAAGCCCCTCTGCTCAGATGATGGCCTCTATTGCCGGACAGTATTGACTTTCAGACCCAGGGAGCCCAGGGTGCAATGGTTGCAGATATTGCTGTAACCCCACACCCTTGCTGCTGTCCTGTTGATTTTCTTTCTCTCACCCAGTGGACAATGTAAGTGGACACGTGTTTGTAGGGATGTTGTCACTCAGAACCCTTCACCTTATCATGAGACAGCATTCTCACCCGCTCAGACTTCACCAATCAGGCAAGGCTGCCTCCAAGTGAGCTCCAGGGAGAAACTGACTAGCTCCCTAGCCACTCATGGAAATTTCCACTGTGTTGGTGAACATTATGTTTAGAGGATAAACTTAATGTGCTTGAAAAAACAACATTGTTGTTAGCTTGAATAAGCCATGAGGAAGTTGCTCCTACTTTGAATGCACCCTGTCTGCTGACCTGAGATGGACCATTTCCTAGTGCTGTTGGGCTATTCTTAAAAAATTGCTGGTTGTTGTAAAACATTTCACTGCCCCAGCTATTTCTACAAGGTAATGGGTCACAGGATTAAACAGGTTAACTGCTAAGTTCTGCTTTTGTATGAGATGCTTGCTTGCTTGGATGGCTGAGGCACCTGGGACATCTGTTATAAAATGAAGACTTTCTCACACCCAGACAGGATATGAGTTAATTTGGCTCCCCAAAATTATATCTTTATGGTTTTTTTTAACCGTTATAATGCTTTGGCTAACAATTGTCAGAGCCTTACCTACAAAACTCTTTGGTTTGGTCCTGGCCAGTCTTTTTTTTTTTTTTCTTATAATAATAATAAAAAAAACTTCTGACTTACTAAAACCAAAACTTGAACTAAAACCTAATCTCTGAAGGACCCCAGCCCCACAGTCCCACAAAGGACAATGCTGGAGTAGGGAAGTATTTGTGTCCTGTTATAAATCACTGGAGTTGATTCACACTGACAGACACCTTTCATGATCTCTCCACTTCTGAGGTCTGGGATGTCCTAATGAGAAGGCAGAGAAAGTGTCACTCACAGCTCAAATGGGCTTTCAGAAGCACAGTTTTGAACAATCTGAACCATTTCAAGCTCTTCAGAGCATAACAGGAAGTGGGATGGTTAGAAAACACAGGATGGCTGTGGCATGACTCAGGACTGACCCTGCTGAACCAACCCAGTGCTGGGTGGAGTCGGTCACTGCAAATGCACAGGGCAAGGGTTTCTCACTTCACTTTTCTGGGTTTTGCGGGATCCGAGGAGAGTTCTGTGCTGTGCTTTCACTCCTGTGCTCGACAGTGCGGTCCTCACGCAGATCTATTCATCAGTCATTCACCACCGTATCTCACCATTCTAAGAACCTGGTGAACTCATGCTCTTTAGATCTGACCTGACTGTTAGCTGCAGAGGTTAGTGATGGGGACCCCATACACTGCCACCCCCCCCCCCCCATGCACAGTGGGGGAAGAAAAGTTAAAGTGGCAGCTTTCTGACTCAGGCAGGAAAACAGCAGCAAATGACTTTGCAGGTGTCATTTTTATGAAGAGAAAAAGGGGAGGTCTGTGTTGGACTGAGCTAGGATGTGGTGGTATATTTTGATTGGAAATGTTAATTAGGTGAGCCAAAGGGGGCTGTTGATTGCCAGACTTCAATACTTTGATAACTGGACCTTGGTAGTCAATCTTAAGAGGAAGAAGTGGCCAAATAAGGGAATAGACCTTGGTGGCTTGTTCTAGGGATGTGATCTAATGATTTTCAGCAAGGCAGAGGGACTTGTGGAAAAGACAAAGCCTGCTTGAGCCACATGCTTGAGTGGGCTAATGTCTCTTTGGTTAGTATGTAGCTACAAGTACTGGGTCATCAGTTACACACAAATACACATACATGCAGATTGACCCGTGTGCAAACACTCTCTCTCTCTCTCTCTCTCTCTCTCTCTCTCTCTCTCTCTCTCTCTCTCTCTCTCTCTCACACACACACACACACACACACACACACATATGCATCAGGCACAGTGCCTTGTACCTTCTATTGCTCCATGATGATGGTCTCCTACAATTTCCTTTGTGACTAAAGAAGGGACCCTGGTGCTCCTCTCAGAGACAGTGGAGGTGTCTTAGCTCTGATGTGAGCAGATTGGGTTTTTCACAGACTCTGCTCCCACATGTGACCTTGACTCACTCTTTCCTTGCAGGTCTCACTATGAAATCAAGTCTCTAAGTGAATACGCTTCCCGTAACCTGCTATCCAGGGACAATGGTGGCTGCTCTTTGTTGTGGGATGTCTTTCTGTATGTTGTGGATATATGTGGCTCCCATTTGGATAATAAATAAAGCTGTTTGGGCCTACAGCAAGGAGGTTTACAGCCAGGTGGAAAATCCAAGCAGAGATCCAGAGAGAAGAATGGCAGAGTTGGGATAGACCCTATCCTGCCACAGAAAGAGCAACAAGATGTCAGCAGACCGGTAATGCCATGGCCATGTGACAACATACAGATGGATAGAAATGGGTTAATTTAAGATGAAAGAGCTAGCTAGCAAGTAGCTGAAGCTATAGACCATACAGTTTGTAATTGATATAAGCCTCTGAATGATTATTATACAAGCAGCTGCAGGACCACAGGTGGAAGAGTTTTATCAGGACTGCTGGGCAAGACAAGATTGGAGAGTAGAAATTTCCATCTAGTGCTCTCCTCACTCCCCTCCTCATTTCAGGATACACTGGCAGGAAAACATGAGTCAGGGCTGCAGGTATGATGAAGTGAGCTTCTCTACCCCAGTTCTTCAACAACCAGAATTGTGTTGTGTCTTCCAAGGTGAAACCAAGGAGGAGTTTGTGGTCAGGGCTTAGACAGGACATCAGTAAGAATGTGTGTATGGTAGGGAGAAGGGTCGGCTGTGTCTCCAGATAATCAGAGACAGAGACTCCAGACATCAGCCCCTCTTCCAGTCTCTGCTCACACAGCCATTCTACCTGTCAATGGAATAAATAAACCCCAACCTCTGGGGACTAAGATGCCACGGTCTGAGTTGGCAGAAGTGTATTGTTATTAGTGGGCAGTGATTTGGACTTGTAATGTACTTTCCTGTAAATAGCCCCAAGAGGCTCCCACCCTCAGAGATAGAGTTCATTAAGTTCATTAAGTGCAGGCCATAGCAGCTCTTGACCAATTTCTCTTGCAGCATGGCAGCAACGACTTTCCTCTGTGATTAGAAGTATTGAAGGACACTGCAATATATGTATATTTTTAGATGTACATATCTTTATACATACACATCCATGAATGTAAAGGATGGAATAAAATGAAAAACGATTAACAGGGGGACTGGGGAGATGAATTTTACATGGCAACCCAGCCAAGTTGTACTATCCAGGGGTACTAACCATCAGGTAGAGCTGACCTGAAGCTGTCTTTAGATACTACGTTTCTAGTGAGGGGACACATTGGACAAACTTCCATATTGTGAATTACATCAGCCTAGCCACTGAACAAGATCCAACATTACCAAAGAAGAGAGACTTCTTGCTCCAGGCTTTGGATACAAGTTGCAACATCAACTCCTGCATTGATGTCCAGGTTTTCAGAAAGAGAATAAGGTATGGATACGGTACTATTACGGTTGGAATCTGAATTGTATTCCACAGGCTCCTATATTTAATGCTGTGGAGCCCGGGGCAAGGGCCAGGGGAATGGAAGTAGGTCTTGAGGGCCAGGACTTTGAATTGCCTACTTCTTGTCCTCCAGCTCTATCTGCTTCTTTCTTCTCTGCTGCCCTACAGACAGCCTTCTGCTTGGATGGACCTCCCTGCTTCTGCCACCTGCCACCTCTGGAGTGATGGCCTGTAGTTCTCTGACACTCTGAGATACAGCAGACCTTCCTCTGTTTTTGTCAGGTATTTGGGTGACCACACACAGCAGCAACTGATGTCAATATGTTGTCAACATCGACGGAGCTGTAAGAGGACACGGGCTTTGATCTACTGATCTGTTTTTCTGGAGATCTCTAAAACTGAGCTAAAATGCACTTTATTTTCTGCTCTTGGAATGCCATGCATGCATCTCTCCTCTTTTGGTAGGAAAGCTGTGAGTGTGGAAATTATACAGGTGCTTTAAAAAGAGTTGAGTTTGGTTGCTGGGAATTGAACTCAGGACCTCTGGAAGAGCAGCTAGTGCTTTTAACCACTGAGCCATTTCTCCAGCCCCCAAAGATATTGGTGGAAGTATTAAGGCAACTTCATGTATTTAAAAGGGAGGTTTATTTGGGGTTTTACTTACAACAAGTAAAGGGATAGATTATGGGATCTGGGAGGGGTGAAGTGCAGTCCAGCTGTGTTCTCTTGAGTACTGCTCAGTCAACCATCCAACATCCAGGATTACCATGAACCAAGAGAGCCTGCACATCTGGATCTCAGGTCTTGAGAGCTCTTGTCTTGGTTCCGCTTCACTGGCAGTTCATAGGTAGGTGTGACAGTTACCTGAAGCCTCACTGGGGGTAGTACTTCCAGGTCAAATATGGAACAGCTTCCCACTACAGTGTTAGCTGTCAGTCTGAATTTCTTTTCTGTTGTTGTGACAAAATACCCTGGCAATAGCAATTTAAGGCAGAAAGGGTTTCTTTCAGTCACAGTTCAATGTTATAGTGCACCACAGTGGGCAAATCACAGCAGTAGAGGCTTGAGAGAACTGGTCCCATTGCAAACACAGGAAAAAGAGAAAGGTAAAAAGCATTCATGTTCAACTCTCCTTACCCACTTCAGGCAGTCCAGAATCCCCTGCCTTGAGAAGAGGGTCCTGCCTCACATTAAGATTGTTCTTCCAGAGTCCAGGCTGGCTGAAGGCATCCACAGGCCCGTCCAGTGCCACTGGTCAAAGGTCAAAGACACCACAGGCCATCCTGTGTCCTCACACCCCAGGCTGGCTGAAGACACTGGGCTTGTCCATGCCACTATGATGAGCAAATATATTGTGGAGAAATGAGAGACAAAGAGAACCAGAATGGTCCAGGTGCTGTGCAAAGAGGCTGATTTGAAGAAGGGAAGGCAGTTGATATCACACTGATATGGGTGGCCTGATTGTCTCTCCGAATCAGGGTGCCATCTGGGGAGAGCTGCTGTGTAGGGCCGTGTTGTGTCTGGGGTCTACCCCAGCTAGGGTCTGTGTTGACATCTATGACCCATATTGCCACCAAAAGCCACAGGGATGTCCAGGGTCTAGGCCTCAACCTATGGCCATATGGATGTCTGAGAGCCCTGCCATTCCCCTGGATATGCCAATCTGAGTGGCTATAGTGTTGCCTAGGCTGCTGATGAGGCCATGTCTGGTTCCATGGCCATATAGCAACCAGTGACTAAGTTGACATCTGTGGCTCCTGTTACCAAGGACTGTGCAGATGCCTGGGCTTTGGTCTGTCACCTGAGACCATGTTGCTTTCTGAGGGTCATGCTGCCGTGGGGACCGTGTTGATCTGGGTAACCTGTGCTTCCACTGGGGCCATGGTGACATCAGGGCCCAAGATGCTGCTAAGGGCCATGTATGGGCCCATGTTCCTGCTGCAGCTGGGGTCTGTGTTGATGTCAATGTCCCATGTTATCACGGGGCATCATAGAATCCAGCAGTGTTGAAATCCAAGGACCTTGCTGAGCCAGTCCCTCCCATCACTGGCCCTGCCCCTTGCTGGACAATGAGGACCACTCCTCATTGAAAAGCTGGCCTCAGCACACAAGGGAGATGGCCCCACCCAACACCATGGCTGTAGGAGAGCTATTCCCAATGACAGGGATCTAGGAGAGCTGGCTCCACACCTCTACTGAAGGGGATGATCCCAGTGGCTGGGACTGAATTGCTCAGCTACCATCCAGACCCAGATACTGGGCCTTGGTTTGGCCTACTCTATCATCTACCCCATCTATGACCCACTGGTGCATGTGAAGGGACTGGTCCTGCCGAACAGTAGCCACAGGATCTTCAGGTCTTGGGGCAACAGCAGAATAACCAAGGGGAGTTTCTGTTAGAGTCTCGTGATCATGGTGTGCCAGAGGCCTTGACCTGGACCAATGGCTCATTACAATGAATATTTCTGGGTAAGGCTGATTGGACAAAAGGGTATACTAGGTGTCATATCACAGCTCCTAATGCCACTAGGTCAAATGAAGAGTTTCAGTTGCCATTCACATAGTGTGAATTTCCAGTTCATTCAGATTTGCATTGAAGAGTATGAAATAAATTTCTTTATTGGTATGGACCAAGGGGATCTATAGGTATGTTTACTCTTCTATTCTTTTTTAACCAAACTACTCTGGCATGGAACTTGGCTAATGGTCACAGTCCCCCCCTGTTGTGTGCCTGTTGTGTGTGGGGAATCACTCCTCTTAAGGAGGTGTGTTTGTCTATAAATGTTGGGCACCAGATGCTGCTGTTTCAAAAACCCCTCAAAGCAATGTGAAAATACAGAAGTGTGTGAAGACTTTCACAGGGGCTAAAGATCTAGGATTCATTTTATAACAGAATTGCATATCAAATCCATATTATTATGTGTTATTTATGTACAATTTTAATGGAAATGAGGTTTTATCATGCATTCACACAGTGTTGATGATTCTTCTTCTACTGCTACAACACCATTGAACACTTGACACAGTGTATTGGTGAAATTAAGGCCACTCCACGTAGTTAAAAAGGAGGTTTATTTAGTGGCGTAACTTACAAGAGAAGGGATAGGTAGATTGCAGCATGTGGGAAAGGTGCGTCGCAGTCCAGCGGTGTTCTCTGGAGAACTCTGCTCAGCCTACCTCCAGTGTTCAGGGTCCAGGAACCAAGAGAGACAGTGCATCTGGATCTTGGGTCTTCAGGATCCTCTCTTGGCCCTACCTTGTAGGCGTGACAGTTACCGAAGCCTCAGCGGGAGTTGGAACTTCCAGATCAAGGTTGGAATGGCTACACTACAACAGTGAGCTTCTGGCTCCAGAAGAGGAAAAGGATGAATGCTCTGGTGCTCCACAGACAAGGTTTGTTACTCTGCAGTAGGTTGTGAGTTAGTGTCCAAAGCAAGGCCAAAAGCAAATACTGGTTGGAGCTTGTGCCTCATTTTCCCATCATTCCCAGTAATCGGGGGGATTAGATATATATGTTCCCACCTTCTTTTCAAAAAGAGCTTCCTTATTAAGAAGAGCAATAGCATCATTTGCAGCAGTATCCAGAAAGAGATTCTGCAAATAGTAAGTCTTTCTGTAGTAAATGCAGGTAGCAACTGGTCCACCAGTAACAGAGGAAATGTGTTTGATATATTTTGCTAATCTGTCTCCTAAGGGCACATCATTGTCTTCTGCAAACAAATGGGGAAACCGAAGGTGCACCTTGAATTCATTCAAAGACATGTCAAAATCTTCAGCAATCTTTTCCAATGAGGCATCATCCAGCCCAAAGTAAGACCTGTAGAGGTTGAATGTTTCATCCAGATTCTCTATATCATCCCTGATCATGCCACCAAGTGGAATGGTGGCCAATATTCCAGCCTTCATGGCCTCTAGCCGGACTTTCTGCTTCAAGGAATCTCTCTTGAGGTTAATGGCGGCCTCAGTAACACTGTGCAAGGACAGCATGAAGATGTGGCGCTTATGGGCTGGGAGCTCCCTTAGGAGTTTCATTTCCAGCTCTGGGAAGTCATAGCCAGACCTATCGAAGTTAGAGACCAAGAAGACTGGAGGTTCACTGGAGAGAATGTCCTGGAGATGCCTTGAACAGTCTTCTCGGATGTTCATCATGACTTTCTCCTTATTGAAAGATTTAGGTTTACTCTTCTGCTCATTATATAAGTCATTATCTGTCTTGGTTCGGACAAAGTAGAAATTCATCTTCATCTCTTTGATGGCTTTGGCTAGTTGTGCATCATTTTCTTTGAAGCGTGTAGCAGAGACGATAATGAAGAAGTCATACTCAGAAAACTTCATTTCTGTTAAGTAACTTTGTGGTGGGAAGTTAGTGGACCCAATGCCAGGCAGGTCCCATATTTTCACCTGGGAAAACTTGGGGTGGTCATACTGCTTTCTCTCCATGGTTGTCTCTGTCACCCCAGTGGCAGCTGCACCTTCTTCTTCCTGCCCCACCCCCCTGAGGGCATTGATGAATGTGGACTTCCCTGTCCCTGTCTCCCCTGTCACAGCAATGTTCAGGGTGGCATTCTCGATGTCTCTCAGTGCACTGTCGATTACAGACAGTGCTTCCTGGAGGTCATTTTTCTCAATGTGGAATTTAATCAAGGTGATGGTTTCCTCAGAGAGGAGTTTGCTTTCTCTCTTAAAATTCTTAAAGAATTCATCAAAGCTAGCGGCCCAGGCCATGGCTCTGTCTAGTAGAAGCTGAAGGGATCATAGAGGAGAGAAATTGTGATTAATTAAAGCAGGAAAAGCCTTGGTGTTTGCCTGCACAGTAAAGCAGGACCCTGACCCTGTCCCACATCAGATCCAGTGTTGCCTTTTTCCTCTTCTCTTGGCTGCTGCTTCCATGCTGACCTGGATATAAAGAGGCCTCCTTCTCTGGCTTCATTTCCTCCTAGGAATTTCCTTGCACTTCTTGGTCTAACTTCCACTTACACTGTGAAACTACCCATTGCAACCTTTATTATCAGTTTGAAGTTTCCTTTAAATTCCTTTATTTTCATTAAAATGACACCTATGCATGGTGTCGACCCTAAAAGAAAGTTAAAGAAGCAACACTTCTCCTGGCAGGGTCCTCAACCTTATAAGAACACTTCACTAAATTGTCTGTAAGTCCTCAAGGCCTCTGGTCTCTTTGCATGGTTATTGTATAATGAGTAAATGACACTGGATGAGGGATGGAAACTACTGAATTGAAAAGAGATGTCCAACTAACTGTAATTCCCCTTTCTTCTCTTAGCACAGGTCAGACATGGGCTCCGTGGAAGCAGACTCTTAAATGAGTGACCCTTGCTTCTTGGTGTTCAGTTGCTTAGTTGTGTATGTCCCTGTATTGTGTTCTCTGGGGGTGATTAGGTCAGAAATCAAGACAAAGTAAGAACCAGAGCTTCCACACCAGGCCCTGACAGTGACATCCTGGGTGATCTCTGACAAGCGACCTGCAAAATGCTGCCTAGATTTTTAAGGTTATAACATTTCTCAAAGCCACAGTATCTCAGATACTCCAGAAAACATCCGGAGAGATGGCTCAGAGGTTAAGAGCACTGGCTGTCCTTCCAGGGATCCTGAGTTCAATTCCTAGCAACCACACTGTGACTCACAACAATCTATAATGAAATCTGGTGCCATCTTCTGGCATGTAGGCATCCATGCTCACAGAACCCTGTATGCATAATAAATAAATAAAATCTTTAAAAAAAGAAAACACCAGAATTAACTTGGAGAAAGAATTAAAACAAAAGTATAGAAGACTACATTCAGAATCATTATATATATATGTATATATATATATATATATATATATACCTACACACACACATATATATGTATGCACGTAGATATCTATCTATCTATAGCTATCTATCTATCTATCTATCTATCTATCTATCTATCTATCTATTTATCTATATCTATATATATAGGTATGTATATACACATACACCTATCTATATAGGTAGGTATATGTATATTTATATACTTAAAATGAAGTCATTCCACTTGGTTGATAATGCCTCCCCTCTGAGCCATAGAGTAACAGAAACTTAATTGTCAGGAATGAGAAACTTCTCTTGAGTTGTGGGTCAGGGGAGTCCATGACACTCCCCAAACAACACAGGCTACTGTTGTTGCCCTTGCTTGAGCCCTGGAAGTTCAAAAGGCCCTTTTGCTGAAGACACCATACACTTCAGATATAGGACTGAGAGAAATCAAGCTGTATCTGTGCCAAAGTCTCCTCCCCAAAGACTAGCTTCCATTGTATCAGGAGGTGCCGTGCAAGTTGCCAAGGGAGGAAAGCATTCAATAACGCCCCCACCCCCGCCCCGAGCTGTGACACCTGTGAGCCATAATGATGATCATCACATTGAGATATCTCTAAAGGTGCAGTGTTGACATTTATGTGTTGGCGGTTCCCTACAGCTCTCTAATTGGACTTTAGGCTGACTGAACAAGAAGAAAACATGCCTGGTGACTGAAAACCTAACCAACCACCTGTTGCTAGTGAGCTCATAGATCTCAGAGGAGAATCTACTATGGCTTTTCCTCTCCCAGTATAATTCCTATCTGCTTTCTAAATACTTATCTTTATACCCACAGGTAAGTGGATCAGCACTTACATACTAGTTCTGATAGCCTGTTATCCTTCCTGTCTACCCACTCCCCACTCCATGAGGTGATTCCCTGTGCCTCAGAGACTACAGATCCCCCAACCTCCAGTGCCTGCCAGGCCTCTTGCCCACCCACTGCCTGGTCTGTCAGAGTTGCAGGCTGTCTACCCACCAACTCACCCAGGGAGGTCAGCATTTACTTCTGAGTCTCAGACATCCACATTTACCTGACCCCTGCTGACCACCCCATGTATCAGAGTCTTCAAAGCCCACCCAGCTGCTTCCTATTAGAAAATAAGTAAGTCAGTAGATATATACAAAAGAAAATCCAACCAGTGATCTAAGCAAATTCGAATACAAAAACTTGGTTATATGAAAAACCAAGACAGCTCATCTCCTCTAAAACATACAAACCCCAGAGTAACAGCCTTCATGAGAATGACTTAGATAAAGTTCCAGACAAGGAATTCAAAAGGATGATGTAAATGTGGTCAAAGAAAGAGAATTCAAGCAATCAGCTGAATGAAAGACAGGAGTCAATACAGGGTATGAAAATGTAATTCAATAAAGAGAAATACTGAAGAAAGTCTCGACTTAAATGAGGCTAGAGATTAAAAACACATTAAATCAAATGCTCAGAGGAAAGGCTTACCAATAGAGTGGACCATATGGGGGAGAGAATATCAGGAGTTGAAGACAATTCACAGTAATTGGAAGACTTGATCAGCAATGATCATAAAAATTGAAAAACCTATGAACAGACCACATGTGACCTTTGGAACACCATGAAACATATGGGCTTAGAAGGAGAAGATCTCCATTCCAACAGCATAGAAAACATTCTCAATCAATTCTAGCAAAAAGTCCCCAAATTTAGGGACATAAAAGCACATCCAGATAGATACAAGAGGCTTTTAGAGCTCCAGATACAGAGAGCAGAAAAAGAAACTCTTGAAGTCATTACAGTCAAAACCCTGAAAACATACAGAGCAAAGTGTTTTGCAAACTGCAAGAGAGAAACAGGAAGAACTACAAAGGTGGACCCATCAGACTAAAACTGCCTGAGAGCAGCGGAATCTCTCAAAGCCAGAGGGCTCAACCTGATTCTCCAGAAACTGTCTGTGGTTGTTGTTGATCTGGGATTTTATCTCCATGGAGTAAATGATGAGCTTACAGCATTGACTCTAGGAGCATCTGGGTAGCCCAGTCTGCTATTTGTTTCCAGCAAAGCCCAGGATGAGCAGGTGGATGGAAGGGCTATTGCTTCTCTGCTTCGGAATTCTCTGTGGCACAAAAGACGGCTCCAGAAGGATGCTACTGTGAATGCTCCCTCAGTAGAAATCCCCAAGCTCTCCTGTCCCAGTTTAGTGCTCTTCTCCTTTCTTTTTTTTGTTTTTTCAAGAAAGGTTTCTCTGTATAACATTCCTGGCTACCCTAGAACTCATTTGTAGACCAGGCTGGCCTCGAACTCACAGAGATCCCCCCGTCTCTGCCTCTCGAGTGCAGGACTTAAAGGCGTGCACCACCACCTCCTGGCTCAGTGCTCCACTCTTCATGTTATCACACATGTAGGGTTATTGGCCAAGCTGAACTTAGAAACCGTTCACTTACCTCAGCAGTAGTGACCTTGACCTGATGGTAATGGCTCCTCTCTGAAGGCTCTCCTCTCAGGGAAGGTCTTTGCACTCCAGCAAGGGCAGTTCCCTCAGAATGATCTAGAACTGGAATTCAGACTCAGGATGTTCAGGAAGAAAGGAAGTGAGGTGTGGAGTTCTGATGTCCTAGGAAGAATTGCATAAAGAAAGGAGGAGCACTTGGGATGGACAGCCTGATCTTCCCCAAGTTACTTTATCGGTCCTGGTCCACACACAGCCCCTGCTGTCTATAATTTTCTGGCTGGATCTGAGCTCTGTTTATCCAAACCACCCACGGAAGGGCGGCAGTCAGAGTTGGTTTTAGTTTCTATTCCTAGAAATGGCTGCTTTTCTTGAAACAATAGGGAGGTCCTTTAGAGAAGGTCACAGATGGGTTAAGCTGTTTGAGGTTGGCCTTAAGTCTGAAGCACAGTTCATGGCAGAGACTCTGGGTCTGACCCCATCATTTCCCCACTTACGAATGCTAACTCAGGTGTTGACGCCTCTCTGTGGACAAGCTATCCTTTTTTTGTGGGTCCTGTGTCATTTAGAGATTTACTGGTCTGTCTTAAGGTTTGGTTTTAATAAATTAGAGGCTTTTAATTAAAAAGAGATCAGGACCGTCCCGAGACCCCAGCGCACGGCGCGCAGGGCGCTCCCGGCCCAGCTCGGTCCCCCTGTCTTCACCATCGCCTGCCCTTCGCCGCCTTCCTTCGCTTCCACCTCCACCCCCCCTCCGCAAGTAGAGGCCCCCTGGGGGGGGGAGGCCCGGGTCCCGGAGCAGATTTCCCCAACTCCCTCAGGCCCCCCCCCCGCCCCCGGCCGGCCAGAGTGTGAGGAGGGCCCGGGCCGGCCCGCGTCGAGAGTGAGGAGGACCCCGGGCAGGCCCACGGGCCGTCTGGGGCCTGATCCATCAGGCCCCGCCAGGCGTGTGAAGACAGGGGCCCGGCCCGGCCGGAGGGCGAGCAGAGGGGAGGGGCCTGCTCCGGCCCGGCCGGTGCGCGAGGCCTGGGGCCGCGGCCCCGCAAGGCCGCCGCCGCCGCCGCAGCGATGGCCCAGCAGCAGATGACCAGCTCGCAAAAAGCCTTGATGCTTGAGCTGAAATCCCTGCAGGAGGAACCGGTGGAGGGCTTCCGGATCACCCTGGTGGATGAGTCCGACCTCTACAACTGGGAGGTGGCCATCTTCAGACCCCCTAACACCCTCTACGAAGGCGGCTACTTCAAGGCACATATTAAATTTCCTATTGACTACCCATATTCACCACCTACCTTCAGATTCTTGACCAAAATGTGGCACCCCAACATTTATGAGAATGGAGATGTATGCATTTCAATTCTTCATCCGCCTGTAGATGACCCACAGAGTGGAGAACTGCCCTCTGAAAGGTGGAATCCTACTCAGAATGTGAGGACTATCCTGTTAAGTGTAATCTCACTGCTTAATGAGCCCAACACCTTTTCTCCAGCCAACATGGACGCCTCAGTTATGTTCAGGAAATGGAGAGACAGTAAAGGAAAAGACAAGGAGTACGCTGAGATCATTAGGAAACAGGTCTCGGCCACTAAGGATGAAGCAGAAAAGGATGGAGTGAAGGTCCCCACAACCCTGGCAGAGTACTGCATCAAAACTAAAGTGCCTTCCAATGACAACAGCTAAGATTTGCTCTATGACGACTTGTATGACGACGACATCGATGATGAAGACGAGGAGGAAGAAGATGCCGACTGTTATGATGATGATGATTCTGGGAATGAGGAGTCGTGACATGTTCCTTCAGTGCCCCTGTACTGCCCTGACTTCTCGGGCCAAAGGGAGGGGAGCAAGTGGGGATCTATGGTGGCCCCTCAGCAAAAACTTACTCATGGGGTGGGGAAACACACAGCTCCAGCTGACTCCCCTGCGGATCTCAGTTTGCTCCTTTTTATGGACCTTACTGGAGAGAAAGTGCCCTCCACGGAATGTCTGAATTCTTGCGTTCTTGACCCTCTCATCACTGTATTGATTCTTTTTAAAAAACAAAAACAGCCACCACCCTTCAAACTCCCACCTCACTTCATCTCTGCAGAATGTTCACAGCAAAACACGTTTGTCTGTTTTTAGATTCTCGAAGATTAGTCTGTTTAAGACATTAATGTGTTTAAAGCTGGGGACCACTGGGAGTCCACAAGTGCTGCATATATTGGGTAGCAAAAGAAAATGGGGGAAAAAAAACACAAAACAAAAAACAACAACAAACAAACAAACAAACAAAAAAACCCCACAAAACAAACTTCAAAAAAAAAAAAAAAAGCCAATTTGCCAAGGTTTAGCTGCTCCTTTCCATTAGTGCATGTGCATTTGTTCAGTCCCGTGGTGGTGAATTTTGTTTCTTTCCCTTCCTAAGGCTGGGATGCGGTGGGCATCAGGGACTTACTCTTGCTAAGCCTGATGAAATGTGCTGCTTCTGCCTCTGTGACATCGTCCCAACATGGAGGCTACAGCTACTCTGAGGAGAGAAATCAGATTTTGTTTTTTGGAATCGATTGGAATCTAAAGCCTGAAATAAATATTCATACTTTACATAGAACTGAGCACTTGGTTGCTATTTATTTTAAAGGTAGGGTAACTTTTTTTCTACCAACGAGGGGGCAGGTGGGGGCGGGGGGAAGTGGAGGTTAGTGTGTGTGGATTTTTAGTTGTGAAAACAAAGAATTAAAAATTATAAAATTATACCAGTTTGGTTGATGCTGCTGAGGGGGAGTGAAAAGTACTAGTGGCCACTGTTGGGAGCGGAAACATCTCAGATACTCTCACATGAAGTTTTGTTTTTTTTATTTAAGTAGCCACTTTGAATTATTCAGTATTAATCCTAGGTGCATGTGTTAAGATTTTGGTTTTCATTGAGCTGCTTATACTGGTAGTGATCGTGGTGGCTGTGTGTGACTTGGATATGATCTGGAGGTTTTTCTCTTCTCAATGTGCTTTGGCCATGGCGCTTCCCGGGGCCTCTGTTTGGGCGGGGCCCCAGTTGACTGCAGGCATTTCTAGTAGGCAGCTGTTGGCAACTGTCTCCCAGATTTGAGCCAAGATTGAGCTCCAGCCTTCACCAGCCAGGGACTTCACGTTTGAAATGAGATTTCTGTTCCTGGTGTAGCAAACTGCTATGATGTGAAACCAGTTTTCAGAAGGATAGGATGTTAAGATCTTGGAGCGCCAGTGTCCATTCTTACCTTCAGATCACAGCTCAGAAAGAAACCAAAGGGCAGACAGGAACTGGGGAGGACGGAGGAGGGAGGACAGATCCTCCACTGTCCAGTAGGCAGCCCTGCCTTCCATGCTTCCTCCTCCTTTCTGATCTCAGGGTTTTCAGTCACTCTTCAAACGCTCCTGAATGAATGCTATTTCCCAGCTGTTCTCTGGCCTCTAAAGTTTGCTCTGTTATTAAAGGAGAATGTTGAGACTGGTCCTGAAATAACTGATATTAATCTCCATGGGCCCAGGGCTGTACATGCATCTAGTGACTCAGGAACATGGCTGCTGTGGGATGGTCTGTATGTCAAATTGCTCTGATTGGTCAATAAATAAAACACTGGTTGGCCAGTGGCCAGGCAGGAAGTAGGTGGGACAAGGAGAGAGGAAAATTCTGGGAAGCAGAAGGCTGAGGCAGAGAGACACTGCAGCCGCCGCCATGACCAGCAGCATGTGAAGACGCCAGCAAGCCACCAGCCACGTGGCAAGGTATAGGTTTATGGAAATGGATTATTTTAATCTATAAGAACAGTTAGCAAGAAGCCTGCCACAGCCATACAGTTTGTATGCAATATAAGTCTCTGTGTTTACTTGGTTGGGTCTGAGCGGCTGTGGGACTGGAGGGTGACAAAGATTTGTCCTGACTGTGGGCAAGGCAGGAAAACTCTAGCTACACATGGCTGCTGTGCTGTGTGGACGACAGTAAGGAGAAGTTCCCAGAGGCACTCCTTGGTGTCCCCTCAGTGCTCCCTAGCCTGCAGACCTGGAGGCAGACCCTGTGATAGTGCCCATCTTCCTCCCCCTGCGCCTACCCCGAAAGTTACAGCTAGTAGTTGGATCTTACTCTCTTGGCACCCTAAACATAAGCCTTTCGTGCTAAAGGATCTCACACCTGGACATGCTAGACACCTTGGCATTGTGGGAGGTGCCCTGCTGGCCTGCGTTGCAGGTTGACTCAGGGAGCCAGAGAGGCAAGTTGAGGTTGAGGTGGACCTCGACATTGCTGTTGAAGGCACGGTTGGAAATCGGCAGGAGTGCAGGCTATGTTGACCTGCAGCAGTTGGCCGTCACAGACTTTGAGAACACATCCTGTGGAAAAACACTTGAGTGTTTTTTCTCTTGGGAGTAGATGGCGGTTTCGGCTGCAGGTAGAGCCCTCTGAGTAGAGTTGGTCACTTGGTGTGGAAAGAACAAGGTTTTAGTCTACCCTCCCCCCCACCACTGGGTGAGTGCTCTTTACTTCATGTATCCTCAGGCTGAGTGGACAAAATGTGTAGTATCACAAGGCTGGTGTCGCTTCTCAAAGTCACCCCACTTCTCTCATCATTCCAGCATTCTCTTAGCCACACTATCTTCTTCTGTAGTCTTCTTGGCCCTCTCCTGGCCATTATTTGCTGGTTCCCTTATGTTTGATCCTGTCCATTGGAAGGGAAGTGCACAGCTCTCTTGGAAGAGTGCCCTCCCTCCCGCCCTGATCCACAAGGTTTACATTTACAACTAAAAAGATGCAGATGCAATTCAACTGAAACCAGCGGACACACCCAACTTTAATATTGGTTTTCTTAGCTAAAATTGCAGACGGATTTTTCAGTTTAACTTATGAGAAGTTTATCCGATGCATTTTGTGTTGACTCCCCCTTAGTGATTTTGTCTTTTTCTGCCCATCTGTCTACTAATAAAAACGTGAAATTAAAAAAAAAAGAGATCAGGGAGAACCAAACCAGAGGGAGTTTGCCAGGAAAGGCCCTGACCATTGCTAGCCTAAGAATTATAAAGGAAAACCCCCCACAAAGTTATAATTTTGGGGAGCCAAATGAACTCCCATCCCTGTCTGAGTGTGGGCAAAGCTTAATCTTGTAACAAACATCCTGCAGATGCTTCAAGCATCCAAGCAAGCAAGCATCTCATAAAATGCAGACCTTAGCGGTTAGCCTGTTTAATCTGTGATCCATTACCTTGAGGAATAGCTGAGGCTGTGAAATGTCCAACCATCAGCCTTTTCATTTTTATTAATAGCCTAACTGCACCAGGAAGTGGTCCATCTCTGGCCAGGTAACAAGATACACTCAAAGTAGGAGCAACTTCATCATGGCTGTTATACAAGCTACAGATAATTTTGTATTACATACTTAACACATTTATCCTCTAAACATGATGTTTACCCTTACACTTCAAACCCAGTGAGTCCGGCTTAGCTGTCTACAGACCCTCACGGTGGCCTCGCCCACTGTGTTTGCTCTCTGTCCTCTTCCTTGTTTACTGCAGTCTCACCTATCAGCAGTCTTCAGACAAGAGAACACAAGAGCAATGAAGAATGACTGCTCAGAACCCTGGTCCTGCAACATGTGTCTCAGTGAGAAGTGTGTCTGATTCAGGTGATGGAGGAGATTACAATTTCTTAACTCCTGAAGTCATTGAACAATGAACTTCTGACGGGAACCAGAGACAGGGTGTTCTGGCCATGTCACAGAAGCACCAACAACTATGTGGTATTCCCATCAAGGAAAGGAGGAGGATTTTCTCAGCAAAGGTGATATGGTGAGCATGGAGAGGAGCCATGTTGCTTTCAGGGGTTTAGGACAGCTCAGTAGTCATAGCCACTGTCCTCTTGGTGAATTCTGGCAAATTCTCCCTGGATAGGGATGAGACGAGGGTGACCAGCAGAGCGGAGCCTGTCCCACATTCAACCTCAGCTGTTGCACATCTTTTCAGGTTTCAGTTCATGCTTTGGGAGACTAACAGGCTGTTTCTGTGTTCTGCTTTCTTTATGTGGTGACACTAAGCAGGTCCCTGGGAAGACAAGGGTTACTGGGAAGGATTCAGAGCTCTGTATCTCAGTGAGTCCAGCATTCCAGCTCAGGAAGGCAAGGGCAACATGTCCCCTCATCTCAGAGTCAGTATTTTTTTTCCCTCTTATGTTCTTTGGTAGAGACCTTCTTTGGTGGAGTGGAATACAGTGACTGGACATCAGGCAACTCACAGTTCGTTGGGCAGGAAGGACTTCTGAAATGAGAACCCACAGAAGTATGACCAGTAATTTATTAAGGGATGAAATGGGAATAACATATTCAATGAATATAGAATGAAGTGGTGCTGCCGCCTCCTCGTCTACCAGGGAAGGATGGTGAGAGCTCAGTACCAGCTCACCAATCCATGGGGTCAGGAAACCTTCCAGGTTCCAGAGAGAGAACTTGACCCTCCTCCTCAGTTCTTATCTGCTCACATACCCAGAGAAGATGCCCCCTAGGCCTGTTACCCTTATACCACTGGCCGAATGGATCGAATTCCCACAACACTTCAATGGACATAGTATGTAGACACAGAAGACAACCGGAGTGCACTCATTCTGTCTTGAAAGCTGTGATTTGTCCCAGATCTTTGGGTGCTACAGTCCAGAGTTGTATCTCCTCAGTGGGCCCAGGCCTGTGGGTTTCCTGCACAGGGTTAATAGTTTAGAAGCCCTGTGTATGTGGGTCTTCTTCTGTGGAAGGGAAATGGGAGGGCTGTGTGCTTAAAGTCATCACCTCCTCACTTCTGTAACAAGATAATTTACTGCTGGTCGGTGTCCCGCTCCCTTCACCCGGTGTCCTAGGCATTGATCAGGTGTGAGTCTGTCTTGCACACGCTTGAGGTTTGGCTTGTCATGCCTACTTTGTGTGCTACTGTTCTGAGTACTTAGTGTCACTGAAACCTCTCAGGGATTTGGGAGCCAGATCAGGAGATCCATAGTGAGGAGCCCTCAAAGCCCTGGAATGTCCTGACTCATGTCTGGGATTTCCAATTTTTTTTTTTAAATTTCTGCCCCATCATTTGGTAGTTCTTCAAAGATAGTTTTGATAGCTTCATTCTTCCATGTGACCTCACTAGATATAAGAAGCCAGCTTTTATTTTGTGTTTTATGAATGAAACCAAAAACCAGAGCACAGAAATATTCATTTGTAAGATCCTATTTCCTTAGAGCTCTTGAGGGGCTGAGATCTGGACAATGAACCTTGGAGACAAGAGGCAGGTGACTTTGGTGTCAGAATCCCAGACACTGTGCTCACAGGAGTGGGGAAGGATGGTGAGAGCTCGGGAGCTGAGACCTGAGTCCCTCACACGTAAGGACTTATCTCTGTATTATTTTGAGTGCCGTGCTGTGAGCCCACCACATTTCTCTTTTGATGGCACTGCAGTAGGCACATATTGATGGTCTCTCTGTTGCCCTTCTCCTCATGTGTTTGACGGTGTTGTCCTGGTATAACTTGATCATTAGCAACTTTCCACAGCATGTAACTATTCCAAGAATGTGCAGAATTTTTGCTCACACACCCACACATGTGAGTAGGTGTACTGGGTCATCTGTTATACAGGAACAAATACCCACTACACAAGTAGACACATATACCAGCTCACAGGAATGCAGATACAGCTTTGTCTTTGATCTGGGATGATGAGGTCACCTATCACTTGCTTTGTAACTCAAGAGAGAACCATAGTGTAGTGTTCCTCTCGGAGACACTGAAGGTGTCTTAGTTCTGAATTAAGCATATTTGGTTTCTCTGAGACATTGAGACTGCAGCTCACTCTTGCTTCACTTGTTCATTTGCTGGACATGGTGGGAGTGTTGCCCATTTGTTGGACATGGTGGGAGTGTGGCCTACATGAACTCTCAAAGGCTGTGACAGCATGAACAAGACCTGCACAAAATCAAGCCAGCTCACACCCTGGCATGTTTGGAGAAGAGCTCATGAAGTCCCACCCCTTTCTGAGGACCTATTGACAACTGGGGTCTTCTGGAGAAAGGAGAATCAGTTTTCTCAGGGATGCCCCAGAGAGGCTACTCATGATCTAGTAGATACTCCTACACCCATGTGCATACAGGCAGCACTAAGGGGACCAGTAGACTTTTTAAAAAAGAGTGCATTGTTAGATGTGGTGGCACACCTTTAAATCTAGCATTCTGGAGGCAAAGGCAAGTGATCTCTGAGTTTGAGGCCAGCCTGGTCTACATAGTGAGATCTAGGCATCAAGTAGTAATATAGTGATCTGGCCTCAAAAGAGAGAGAGAGAGAGAGAGAGAGAGAGAGAGAGAGAGAGAGAGAGAGAGAGAGAGAGAGAGAAGAAGGAGGAGGAGGAGGAGGAGGAGGAGGAGGAGGAGGAGGAGGAGCAGGAAGGGAGGGAGGGAGAGAGAGAAAGGAAGGAAGGAAGAAAGAAAGAAAAGAAAAGAAAGAAAGAAAGAAAGAAAGAAAGAAAGAAAGAAAGAAAGAAAGAAAGAAAGAAAGAAAGAAAGAAACAGAGAGTACGTGAAGTTGGGAATAGAAATATGGCAGTGGGGATGTAGGAGGAACTGGAGAGGGGAATGATGGAGTGGATTTCATAAAAACAAATTACATATATGAAATTCTCAAACAATAAGAAATTTAAAAATTAACCTCTGATATATTAATAAATAAGCAAACTGAATTCCCGAAACTCACCCAAAACTAACAAATGATGCTGTAATAGTAACAAAAGGATGTTGATTTGGTTGGAACACATTGTATAATTGTGTTGATATGTTATACTGTCCACATAATATAGACAAAATTACTTGTGAATCAAAATAATTAAAAAATGCTTAATGATATGGAAGTTCTGACTACATAGATTTGACAATTACGTGTTGTGTATCTGTGGTAGTCAGTGTTAACTGTCAACTTGACAGAATCTAGAAACACCTGGAAGGTGGGCTTTTCTGGCATACCTGCGGGGGAGTATCTTAGCTAAATTAACTGATGTTGGAAAACCTGTCCTCACTTTGGGCCAGACTGTGCTCTCAGCAGGGGCTCCTGGGATGGAGAAAGTGAAGAAAGTGGGCTGAGCACCAGGAGGAATCCGTTGCTCTCTTTCCTGATTGTGGATGTGATGTGAGCAGCTGCCTCAGCCTGGATGGACTGTGTCTGTTGTTCAGTCACCGTGGGTCAGGCTGTCCCTATTTGTGCACCTAGGGACTTTCTCATGGGAGGTAGTTGGAAGGAACTGGGCAGAGCCTCCCCAGCTTCCGGGGTTGCAGTTATTCAGGGACCTCAGCTCCTCCCTCCCTCTTCTGTTGGGCTGACTGTTAGGGACTTAAAGAGAGGCCGTGTTTGGCTCAAACTCGACATGATTGCACCTTCATGCCAATCATTTTCCACCATTTTCCTTAGGCTGTGGACAAGGGCTGGTCCTCTAGGGCAACCAGGGAAAAACCTTCTCTTTTCAGCCTCGGCCCTCCCCAGAGAACATTGACTGGATCTGCCACCACTAGGAGGTAAAAGAGCCTTCTTAGCTCCTTTAGCTCAGTCCCAAAGGCATCTGTGGCAGGCCTCACTTGTGTTATGTCAACAACTTCTCTCCGAGGACTGCCTTTCTCAATGTTTTCTTTCTTATTCCAAACATACTTCTCTTGAACTTTTGCCTGACTCAGGAAGTGCTCATCTGGAGTTTTGAAATTCTTCAGCCAGGTGGAAGCCTCTAAGGGTTGATCAAAGCTCTGTTCGTTACAGGTGGATTACAGATGCTCCCTGCAGTTATTGCCCAAAGATGAGCGTCTGGGATATGCAGAATCAGCCAGTCATGTTTTGTACAGAAATGAACAGCATGGCAAGGCCTGAGATTTTCTTTCTGTTCCCTTCTCCCTGAAGAGAAGGTATCCACAGCTGGTTGAGCAAAATTGGTATTTTTCAGGTGGCCTAGAAGCTCTAGAGCTGACTTCTTAACTATCAGGCAAGCTTCAACAAGTCTTCACCAGCACCACATATCGAATAAGCAGACTGTGAAGAAATACTATCTTCAGCTCCTGGAGGGGGATGCTGCAATGATGACCTTCACACTGTTTCCTGGTAGTTAGCCAGGTCACTGTCTCTGGTGTGGGGGAAACAGCTCTGGGATACCCAGTTGGAACCTGACTGCTCTGAGATGTGTGGGCAACACATGTAAAAATTATCTTGGGTCCAACTTCTGTACCTTGGAGAAAATCCTGGTGGTGGTGTTTGTTTTGGCTCTTTCTGGGGGACCTGCCACTCAGCTCCCAAACACATCACCCACAGAGGCTTTTTCTTACTTATGAATGCCAGGTCTTATCTTGTTTGTTTCTTGCCAGCTTTCCTTAAATTAACCTATGTATCTTTTGCCTCTGGGCTTTTCCTTTTTCTCTAACTTCTATAAATCTTTCTCCGTGGCTTGCTGTGTAGCTGGGTGTCTGGCCCCTGGATTTCTCTTCCTTCTCTGGCTGCTAGGCCACTAATCCCAGATTTCACCCTCTATATATTCTCTCTGCATGCCAGCCCCACCTATCCTTTCTCCTGCTTTGCTATTGGCCAGTTCTTTATGAGACCATCAGGTGTTTTACACAGGCACAGTAACACAGCTTCACAGAGTTAAACAAATGCAAAAGTAACACACCTTAAAATACTCTACTACATCTGGTTATTCCCGTCAGCATCGGCTTGCTCTCGCGAGTCCACCACCAGAGCGCCTGCTGCTGTGATGTCTCCAGCAGCTGGATCTGAGGTGCCAGTCCTGCCGCTGAGAAGCAAGCTCAGGTCATGTGGCAGGAAGGCTACTGATCTTTTAAAGTTAACTTTGTATTCTGTTACTTTGCTGAAAATGTTGATCTAGAAGTTTTCTGGTGGACATTTTGGGACCTCTTAGGTGTATCATACCATCTGCAAATAGGGGTAATTTGGCTTTTCTTCCTGTTTGTATCCCTTTAATTTCCTTCTCTTGTCTTACTGCTCTGGCTAATAATTCAAGCATTCTATTGAAAAGGTGTGGGGAGAGTGGGCAGTCCTGGTTTGAAGGGGTTGCTTTAAGTTTTTCTGCATTTAGGATGATGCTGGCTATGGTTTGTTGTGTGTAGCCTTTATTCTGAGTTCCAGGAAAGTCGAAAAGCTGCACAGAGAAACCCTGTCTCGGGGGAAAAAAAAAGAATAAGCCTCTGTGTGTGATTTATTTGGGAGCTGGGTGGCAGGCCCCCAAAGAGACCAAGAGTAAGAAAATAACCAACAACAGGTTTTGTTTGCTTGTTTGTTCATTTTACCATGTTTTCAGTACCAGGGTAAATTCCTTCTGTGGAACAGGCCTAAAACCCAATCAGGAGCTGCTGGTTACTCCCATAAGCAGTCTTGCCACTATTACGCCAGTGGGCACATCTTGTCTGCTTGGTTGGTATTATAGTCAGTCTGTAGGGTCCAGGCAATTTAGAACACATCGGTCTGGAGTTGTTGGAGATCTGAGACCTGGAGAATGAAGTCAGGTGACAAGAGGTTTGTGGCTGTAGCTGTGAAAGGAGATGTTCACAGCATTGGGGAAGGGTTGGTAAGGCCTGAGGAACACCTTGTGCTTTCTACCCTCCTCCATCAGCAATCTCTAGGTCTACATGCCTCCAAATATCCAGGAAGCCCACACAGGTTTCTCCATAGCCTATCAGCTGGTCCCTTGCATTTCTCTCAAGCTCTACTGTCACCTGTACTCCTCATTGGCTCCCTACTTACCGAGGAAGGGTCGGAGGTATAATCCAGACTCCCCCAAATGTCACCTCATGTAGTAATCGCTATGGCCCCTCAGGAACACCCCATTCTTTCATCATGTGTGGTCTGATCCCTGATCTTGAGTTGTCTTCGTGGCTCTGGACCCAGTAAGAGACCAGACTCACACGTGTGCCCTGGAGCTGAAATGAGGGTAGACCGCCACAGTGCTCCAGACAAGAAAGACAAGGAGGCAGGGCAATGTGTTTCCTTCATTCACTGGTGTTTTTGCGAACTCCTCCCAGCTTTTGTCTTTGTCCCCAGGAGTCCTTTGGCTTCAGAGAGCTCATTCCTCAGGCATCTTGGCTAAGTGACCCCCTCACAAGCTTCCAGGAAACTGCCTTCCTGGCCCCAAACCTTCCAGCCTTCCTTTCATTCTTTGGTCATCTTGAAATCATAGTGTTCACTTTCTTTTTCCTGGAAATGGTTATACTTCCCAAGCACATAGAGAAGTTAAGTTTCACTTTTGCTTTCTGCAAATGCATCTGTTACCCATTACTCGGCTCCGCCTATCCATATACAGTATCAGCGTTTCCTTCTCTCTGGACACCGGGGCTCATCGCTCCAGACCCCACGGAGGCTCTCTCCAGCCACTAATCTCCTTGCTGTTTTCCTGTGGGAGGGCAGATCCTTGCAGCTGTTGGTGGCTGTGTGGGGGCTGCAGTGAGCAACAGACTCAGCATTTTCTACTCTTTTGGTGGAAACCTCGGCTTTGATTATTTACAGCAGAAGCTCTTTGGGGCTGGTGAGTGAGAAAAGCCTTTGCCTTCACAATGAACCGAGTTTCAGCTTTGTGGGCCCAGGGCAGAGCTGGCTTGACTAAGTAGCGAGTCATGTCAACGTCTTTTCACAGAAGGGAGTTGTGGGTCTGGAGCTGCTGTTTGGTGGTGCTGGGAGAGTTGTGAAAAAGTTTGGGCCCGAGCAGAATGCTTATGGGAAGCCATGCAGTACTCACTGTAAAACAGCTTCCTGTTCTGAGTCCCGTGCTTCACTATTGAGCTATTGGCACAACTCTGTGAGTTTTTCATAATTAGCAAAAATCTAAGTAATGTTTTAACATTGGTACATGAATAAAACCTGTTTGCTGAGGTCTGATAATGTCTGTCCTTCTCTATAAGAAGGCATCCTTTTCCATTTTCACACATCTCACAGAATATACCCGAGAGTAAATGTGTCTGTTTTTAAAAATGCTCAAAGATCTCTGCTCAGTCTAACACTCACCTTATATCATTAGTAATCAGAAATAAACTAATTCTTCTTCCCGTTCCTGCTCTTTCTCCCTGCTCCTCCTCCTCCTGGCTTTCCGCCTCCCTTTCCTTCCCCTCTATGTCCTCTTTCGTCTTTGTTCTGGGATTGAACCTTGGTCTTCACACATGCTAGGCAAGAGCTCCACCACTAAGCCACAGTCCCAGCCCTTTTATTGTTTATATCTTTAATTTTTTTAAAAAAATGTACGTGTGTACGTGTGTGTGTGTGTGTGTGTGTGCGCGCGTGCGCGTGTGTGTTTGTGTGTGGTGTGTGTGTGTGTTTGTGTGTGTGTGCATTTGAGTGCATGTGTTTGTGTGTGTGGTGTCACACAAGTGCTATGTCTAGAGGTCAGAGGACAATTCTGGGGCGTCAGACTTGCCTTCTCCCTATGGGAACTGGGTCTCTCTTGCTTCTGTGGCTGGGCTGTATAGTCTAGGTAGCTGACCCGTGACCTCCATGCTTCAGTCTCCCATGGCGGTCATATCAGAGTAGGAGTGTGGTGGCTACCGATGTGAATCACCATAGCTGGCCTTTTATGTGGGTTCCAGGGGTCACAGGTTGTCAGACTTGCACGGCGAGTGCTTTTACCCACTGACCCATCTTCCTGGCCCTGTTTTTACTTTTCATTAGCAATAAAATGATTTTTTTAAATCACTGACAGCATGCACGCAATAAGGAAATTAATTGTGTCATTGTTTGGTTTTTAAAATATTACTTAAATATGCATTAAAGTAGGTTTACATTTAAGAATTTTTGTATTAAAATTTTCTGCAAAGCAGATCCTTTCTTAATACATTTTCCCATGTTGCTTCATGCCTAAACAATCTACAAACCTATAAAACTATCAACTCTAATGACCTAGAAGTCGATGCACATTTTATAGTTAGAGAAGGGCATCCACTTCGGTTTTATAAATCATGTGCAGTGTCCACACTGTTTATCATCAATCAAATGCTGATCACATATTGCTGTCTCCCAACATGGTCTGCTGTGAGTGACTCTTTTCTTGGTAGAGACAACATGTGGTTTTAAAACCATGAAAATGGCCAAAACCAAATTTTTTAAGGCAAGATTTTACTATGTTATCAATGTAGCCATGGCTAGCCTTGAACTCACAGTTCTTCTGTTTCAAGTGCCTCCCAAGTACCTAGTGCACTTATGTTACTTAGCCAAAGCTGATGTTTGTTTAAAAACAGCAGAGAAGGTGACTATTTAAATATTCTGTTTTATTAAAACCTCAAGATAACAAAATGCTACATAGAACGTGAATGCTTCTATCATCATTTAAAGATTTATTTATTTTTATTTTATGTTTAAATGTTTTGCCTGTGCACACGTGTGTACACCACGGGTGTGCCTGGTGCCATCAGAAAAGGGCATTGGAGCCTTGGAACCAGAATTACGGAGTGTGGGTGCTCTGGAGGAGCAGCAGGTGCTCCTAATGGCTGATCCAGCTCCCCAGATCCCTCTATCATAATTTAAATGGTATCAGCTAAAACAAAATTTAAGAATCAATTAAACAGATTAAAACCACATTAGCCTTGCGAAGCAAAACCCACTGGGATTCTGTTATAGAGGCAGAGCCCAACCACTACCATTCTGGAGTTTCCAGAATTTATTTTTGAAAAATCACTTTGCTGAGTTATGGCTTACAGGTAGAAATAACTACATTGTTATTTTAGAAAGGCATACTTAAATTCCCGATGCACACTTCATTAGTTTTTGTTTACTGAACTGGGATTTATTGCTTTTTCAGAAAATATGGCATATCTTTTAAAATACACATATTTAGTGATTAAATAACCAAGAGTTATTAGGTTAAAAAGAAAGAGAATGGGAGAGAGAGAGAGAGAGAGAGAGAGAGAGAGAGAGAGAGAGAGAGAGAGAGAGAGAAGGAAAGAAAACAGTGTCTTCAGGACACAACAGGACTGACTGTGAACTCTGACTGTGAACACACGAACTCTCAGAGACTATGGCAGCACATACATACAGCACAGATCTAAGCCAGTGGGGCTCCCAGCACTGAGATGGGGAAGTAGACGTGAGCTCCCATCCTCAACCACTCTGCAATTAACAAGCACTTGCAAAGGAAAAATTAACTTCTCCAAGGGGGTCTCACTGGGTATACAAACTATGTTCAAGGGCAGGCTGCATGGTAGATGGCCAACACGAAATGAACTTAAAGGTTTATTTGGGGAGGTTTTTTATTGTTTGTTTGTTTGTTTTCTTTTTTGTTTGTTTGTTTATCCCCCCCCACCCCCCCACCCCCCGACAGGGTTTCTCTATGTAGCTTTGCACCTTTCCTGCAACTCACTCTGTAGACCAGGCTGGCCTCGAACTCACAGAGATCCATCTGCCTCTGCCACCACCGCCCGGCTTATTTGGGGAGTTTTTTTGTTCTGTTTGTTTGTTTGTTTGTTTGTTTTATCACATATTGCTTTATTTGGGCTTTTTTTCTTTTTTAACCTTTCTGGTCTCTTGATTATATATTGTGGTTTACAATTTTAAGTTTCTATGGTGTGTGTGTGTGTATTTCTCATTCTCTTTCTTAGTTTCTTTTTGTTTGTTTGTTTGTACATTTTTAAAAACCCTTGTCTTTTTAATTTACCTGTCTGTTTTCTTAGAGGAGAATCAGAGAAGGAATGGAGCTGGAGGGGCAGGGAAGTGGGGAAGATCTGGGAGGAGATGAGGGAGAGGAAACTCTGATCAGGATATAGTATATGGAAATAACTTTATTTTCAATAAAAATTATTAGGTAAGCATTCTGTGTACTTTTATATAATGAACATAAAAAGGAATGTTACATGTTGGATATTTCACTTTGCTCATTTATTCTGTAGGTCTTTTATGGGTGTAAAGCTTAGAAAGAAAAACTTCCTTAAAATTCTCATTAGATTCGGATGGTTTAAACCACAAGTAACACTAAGCTCAACTCTGATATTACCTTTAAAGTAGAAGTTTCTAGAAGTTTTATTTCTTAATTTAATGATCTGGTTTACAGCAGTTAACTAAGTCAAGATTTTTTTTTAAGAAAGTATTTTCTGTTGAAGCTCAGAGTGGAAGAAATGTTTTCTGTGTGCTCTTGCCTTGAAAAATAAGATTGTGGAGCACAAAGAGAAATGGATAAAATTCACAAGTAGTTCCTGGCATCCTGCCAGCTTTCAGTCCGATGCAGCAAAGTCCACAGCTGTCACGTGTGAACATTTCAGGAGTGAATTTTACGATGGAAGTGTCTACAAGTCATATCTGCTGTCCTAACTAGGAGGTTCCACTAACTTCAGACACGGCAGAGGCGCGTATCTGGCAGACAGGCTGTCGCTATGAATGAGGAACACGTAACACGCTGGAGCAAGGCATAGAGGCCGTAAGAACACAGTAATAAGACCTACTAGAGACACATCTCTTAGTTCTCTCTGCCATCCACTTTCCACTGACCTACACAGCTACAGCTTTATAATTCCTCCGAGAAGGAAACATCTCCCACACTATTGCACGAAGTAATTTCACTGCACATTCTATACTGCAATGAGACCTTCAGCTTCTCTTGCAGAGCTTGGCCTGTCTCAGCGGGATGTCTTTGGAAGGCCAGCTTCTCCTGCTTCCCCAGCTTCTGGGTCCACTCCTTGTTCCTAAAGTTGTATGCAGAGTTCGTGTGTGTAAGCCAGTGTTCAAAATCTGGGCTCTCTCACCTTATTTAGATTTGCTTCAGTAGCGGTGGCCATGGTGAGGCCACTTCTCACCAAGAAGCAGTCCCAGAGAGGCAGGAGAAGGGCCTGGCCTGGAGTCAAGACCTTCCTTTGTCCTGGGCAAAGGGACAACTTGCTTACATCAGGCAGGCCCCTCCCTGCAGTCTTAGGGTGGCTTGATTTGTACTTTTTAAATTTTTCAGTAGTCTTCCTGATTTGCTCAAGCTGCTCATGAACTCACTTTGGAGCCCAGGCAGGTCTTGAACTTGCCACCCTCCTGCCTCAGTTTCCTGACTAGACAGGATTATAGGCCACAATAAAATTAATATGTTCATTTTATTTTGCTTTGTCTAGAAGTTAAAAGCATGTCTTTCCTCTCTTGATCATTGTTTCTGAAGGGTCTGTGTGAGGCAGGAGACACTTGTTCTCCATTAGATGAACCCTTCATTCCTGTCTTAAAGACACTAATGTGTTAGTATATTTGAGGTTTGCTAATTAGTGCAATTTGATAACTGGCCATTGCATACTTGTGTGGAAATATCACCAGTTCCCACTCACAAACATGGGCAATTTTTTTTTGTGATATATATTTTTTATTTTACAATATCATTCAGTTCTACATATCAGCTATGGGTTCCCCTATTCTCCCCCCTCCCACGCCCTCCCCTTACCCCCAGCCCACCCTCCATTCCCACCTCCTCCAGGACAAGTCCTCCCCCGAGGACTGTGATCAACTTGGTAGACTCAGTCCAGGGAGGTCCAGTCCCTTCCTCCCAAACTAAGCCAAGTGTCCCTGCATAAGTTCCACGTTTCAGACAGCCAACTCATGCAATGAGCACAGGACTTGGTCCCACTGCCTAGATGCCTCCCAAACTGATCAAGCCAATCAACTGTCTCACCTATTCAGAGGGCCTGATCCAGCTGGGAGCCCCTCAGCCTTTGGTTCATAGTTCATGTGTTTCCATTCATTTGGCTATTTTTTTTAATAATTGAGTAAAACTGAAATTTATTATATGCCACAGTCGTCCTAGGGACCTCCATGCTATATATATAGCCTCTATGGTTCTATGGGTTGTGGTCTGATTGTTCTTTATTTTATATCTAGAATCCACCAATGAGTGAGTACATACCATAACTGTCTTTCTGGGTTTGGGTTACCTCACTCAGGATGATTTTTTCTAGTTTCATCCATTTGAACATGGGCAATTGAAATAACAGAAATTTATTCCCTTCAAGCATTGGAAGCCAGAAATCCAAAATTAGTTCAAAATTAAATGTGCAATTGAGCCCATCTGGATGATGCGAAGTATTGACCCCATCTGAAAATTGTCAGTCATGACAGCCAACTCACTTTTGCTGTGTAAATTATATATTCACAGACTCTGGGGTTATGATGTAGACATCTATGGGATCATGATTCTGACACTGCAAGGAGGGCTGCCCTCTTCTGAATCGGGGATACAGAAACTGACAAGATAGAAAATAGGTGTGTCTTCTTCAGGGGTGACACCTAAACTCACCAGGACTATAAATGAGTTACAGAGACATGACTCAGTCCGTGAGGATAGGAGTGGCCCCCAGGGGTGAGTTTCTGTTTTACCACTTGACTCTGCTTGCCTGTCTGGTCTTTCTCCTTTCTCACAGATCTTCTGCAGTAACGACCATGGATCAGTTCATCTCAGCCTTCCTGAAGGATCCGTCATTAAAGAATTGCCAACAATTGGCTGTGGAATTCTTGCCTCACTACTCTACATTAATCAGTAAGGCAGGAGGCATGCTCTCTCCAGAAACTCTGAGCTATATTCAAAAAGCCCTCCAGGAGGGAAAGCTGACGGATATGGTGAGCCAGATTCAGGAAGCACTAACTGCCGCGGAAAACGCTTCCTTGGAGATCGCTATCATTGGGGAATCTGGGGCTGGCAAATCCAGTTTCATAAATGCCCTGCGAGGGCTGAGCCATGAAGCAGAGGGGTCAGCTGGTGTAGGGATTGTGGAGACCACTATGAATAAAACCCCCTATCAACATCCAAAATATCCCCAAGTGATGTTCTGGGACCTGCCTGGGACTGGGACTCCCAATTTCCTCCCAGACACTTATCTAGAAAAAGTGGGATTTGCTAACTATGACTTCTTCATCATCATATCTTCCTCTCGGTTCAGCCTTAATGATGCTATCCTGGCCCAGAAAATCAAGGATGTGGGGAAGAAATTCTACTTTGTTCGAACCAAGGTGGACAGTGACTTATATAATGAAGAGAAAACCAAACCCAGAACCTTCAGAAAGGAGAGGGTCCTTCAGCAGATCCGAGACAACTGTCTGGCTAACCTCATTAGTACTGGAGTGTCTGAACCCCGCATCTTCTTGATCTCCAACTTTGATCTGGCTGACTTTGATTTCCCAAAGCTGGAGGAAACTCTGCTGCAGGAGCTCCCTGGGCACAAGCGCCATATGTTTGCACTGCTGTTGCCTACTATCTCTGATGCTTCCATCGAGATGAAGAGACGTCTTCTCAAGGAGAAGATCTGGCTGGAGGCCTTGAAGTCAGCAGCTGTGTCTTTCATGCCCTTGGCGACCTTCTTGAGTGGCTTCGATTTGCCTCAGCAAGAACAGTGCTTGAAGGAGTACCGAAACTACTTTGGCTTGGATGACAAATCGATTGAAGAGATTGCCTACAAGCTCAGTAAGCCCATGGAAGACATCAGGGGCTGCCTCAAGTGCTTGGATTTCTGGTCCCTTGTAAAGGATGATAGCATGGCAGTGAAAGCCGCGAAGTGTGCTGAATCTTTTTATGCCGTGAAAGGAGGTCCTGAGTCTTCTGTCATCCAGGGTGTGAAAGTCTACTTTCTACGCTTAAAATTCCTTGACACGGTGGCTGATGATGCTAGGCATCTCTTGAACAAGTTATAAAGAGTAAATATTGCCTGGCTAAATTCAGTAAATGAATTTAAGGGCTTGTGTGTTTCAAGTTGGGAAGTGGGGTGTCCTTCCTCCAGACTCCCAGGCCAGCTCTTCCCTAAGGTACACAGATGCCTGTCCTGTGGAGGAAGTCCATTGCTTCCCTTTAGAAGTCACTCCCATGTGCAAATTGTTTGACCCTAGCTTGTTTTCTGTGTTCATTGATTTATCATGCTTGATCTCCAGCAGTAACACACTCCCTGCTTTCAACTATTCTCTGTGCTAAGAGAGAACCTGTTGCTGATCCACTTATGCTGGAAAACACACACACACACACACACACACACACACACACACACACACACACACACACAAGACACAGCAAAGCAAAACCAAAAACCAGTTTGTAATAGCAAAATGAGAATTATACATTACTATTTCCCAATTCTTTCTCAGTTATCATCTCAACACCCTCCTCATTAAAATAAAGGATGTTCTATAAATATGAGAACACTATTAAATGGTTAATAAAATGTTTGCAGTGGGAAAACGCAACATGATCAGGAGGTGGTGACAAGATTAAGTAGTGAAGTAGGAGCTGAAGGGACACTAGCCCAATTAGCACACTCAAAGGGATGCTAGCCCACTCGAGCATGTGGCTCTGGCAGGCCTTGCCCTTCTCTCCCACGCCCTCTGCCTTGCTAAAAACTGTTAGGTTACATTCTAAAGGGAGCCACCAAGGTCTTGTCTCTTATTTGACTACTTCCTCCTCCTGAGGCTGACGATCAAGGTCCAGCTATCGAAATGTTGAAGTCCAGCAATCAGAAGCCCCCTTTGGCTCACTTAACTAACATGCCCAATTAAAATTAAACACCTCGTCCTAACATGAGATTTCCCGTTTTACCTTTATAAACAGCCATTTGCTTATGTGCGGCCATCTGTCCCTTCTCTATCCAGAGGCAGTCCTTTGTCCCTCTGAGACAAATACCCTGTCCCCTTTCCCTTCCCCTTCTCCCTCATCCCCTACCTTCTTTATCACCACATCCTAGCCCATTCTAACACAGCTTTTTTTTTTCTTAAAAATTACACTTGAAAAGTCATTTGCCGATGTTTTTCTACATGAGTAAGAAAGCGGCCGCTTTAACTTTTCTTCCCAGTTCAATAAAGGATCTCTCTGTGAAAACAAGTGTTTGTGTTTAATCTGGGGTCTGGGAGGAAGCCCCCACTGTGTGCAGGGTTGGGTTGGGGTGTCTCCTTCAGGAGAAGACCCAGGAAAGATCATGACATGTAAGAGGTGGCAAACACTGGGTGTGTCTGTAACTAGGAACCCTGCACACTAATGTAAGAACAGGTATGGCTGATCGCAGGGACAGCGGAAATCTGATAAAGACTAAGGGATGGGGGGCCAGGCGACGGAAAGGGTGTTGAGAGGGTCCTGGAATCACTTCAAAGAAGGCCTTGCTAGGATTTTGTTTCTTCCTCAAGGGAGATAGAAGGCAGGCTGGGTAGAGGAACAGGCTGCCATAGTGTCCCCAGATGAGGGTCCCTGGTGTCTATTGAAGCATGCTTGTGGGGAGACCAGGGCATCACCTGGGCGGCTGTCTGTATTCATCCCAGATGAGGTCACGGTGGTCGGGAGGAAGTGATAAAAAAACCAAGTGTCTGCTGGGGGAGTAAACACAGAATATGAAGTAGTAGCAATGGCAGCCGAGAGGCTGGGAGGAAGGATTGTGTGGGGGGACCCCTGTGTGACCTGGAGGGCAGCATCACCCCTACCTGACATGGAGGGGAGTGGAAGGAGCTGAAGCGAGGAGAGGAATCTGGGGTTCAACTACATTCACAGAGTCAGAATCTTCCTAGACATACATACCAGAAGGAGGTGTTGTGTAGATAGTCTGATAACTGAGGTGATAGGGAGGGATCCCGGATGATCTAGGATGGGTTGAGTTAACCAAATGGGTGAGCGGATACAGCAGGATCAGAGTCTGGACACTACACAGACACCTCAACTTACTTTCAGGTCTCCTTGTGGAGAGATTATACTGGACTTATGCACTTCTTGTTTCATTTTCTTAAAAGCTGGTAATTCATTAATTTTTTTTTTTTTTAGTCTTTCTTTTGCCTTCGGGATGAAGTGTCTTCTCAAATGCCACTGTCCTTCCTTCATGGTTTAAGGCTCATATTGCAAGTTCATTAACAAATCCCATCTTAAGGCTGAAGTTTTGGTGCTAAGTGTCACAGAACCTTGACTAGGACCCATCCTTTCTTTTTCCTTGGCCTGAGATATGGCCACAGTGTCTCCATTTTAAGGCAACCATCCTGGAGCAACTCCAAACAAAGTGGTGGAGAAGCACATGGCTGTCAAGTGCTCCCCTTCCGGAAGGTGTGAAAGGGTTGGGTTTGGGGTGTTTGTAATGAAACACTTAGAAGAAGCCCTTAGGAGGTGTCATCTAAGGGTCCAGGTGTGATACACCCCGTTTTCACCTCAGGGGCTCTGACTGGGCATCAGAAGGGGTTTTGAAACTTCAGTTAGAAAGGACTAGTGAGACTACTCAGTAAGAAAAGGGCTTTTGCCACACAGACTTGCTGGAGACCTGAAATCAAACTCCTGAACCCATGTAAAGGAGGAAGAAGAATCAACTCCACAGGATTGTTCTCTGACATTCATACCCATGCTATGGCATAACCACCCTCCTCCACAAAACACATTCACAAACAACAACGACAGCGATAAGTACAACCTGCAACCTGACAAATGTAAAGATAAGAATTAGGTTACCCAGCTCAGAGTGGACACAATCAAAAAAAGCCAGAGGGGAAAGCTTGCTGGAGTGAAGTGAAGAGGTGTGTGGTCCATGTGTCCCATCTGACTCACAGGCAAGAGAGAACTGGTGAGGAGTCATCTCAAGTCCCTTCCTGAGGCATTCTGGGAAGGCTAGCTTCAAATGTGATGTGCATATGAGAGAAAATTGTTATTAGTCTTGCTGGCTCTCTCACACGTGGAGCTCAGATTTAAAATGGTATGTTTGTGTGTTTACAAGTGTGTGTGTATTTATACGTGAGGTTGTATAGGTCATGAAATCAGAAAGGGGATCATGAAAGAGGAAGAGATCTTATGGATAGTGGGAAACAGAGATGGTAGTGGAATACACCCAAAACAAAAGCAGAGATGCAAGCTAGCTGGGGAAGAGAGGGAACTAGCTGTGGGGACGGGGTCATGGGGGATGGCAAGTGGGGAGGAAAATGAACGTGCACAAAGTTTAATGACGTGTATGGAGGGGCTGCAATTCAGCCCTTACTTTGTACGCTAGCCTAAAGCGTTGATTAAAATTAACCTTCCTTGTTTTTAATGCCTCTGCTTCCAACTCACCAGATCCACTAGAGAATGTCAAAAGTGTTCCTGAAATGAAGCACAGGAAACCCATTTCAGCTTATCTTCCACCAGCCCCTCCAAGGCCAACACCCAGAGGCCTCTCACTTTCCCATTAGAAACCATTCCCACCCCCCCACCTACCTACTCTCTGCCAAATGTTAGACACAGGCTGGCCAACTTCCTTGTTATTGCGAGCTCTGAGTAAACAGCCAGTGTTTGCTTTCACTTTTGATGTTTATTTCTACAGGTCAAAAAGGAAGCTAGGAACCGAATGAAGATGAATTACATAACAGCAAAATGCACAGGCCGCAGCTGAAGTCGGCCTGATAGAAATGTACAGCTTTAAATATCTGTATTAACAATACCAGATAGGGTGGACTTGATAAAGAGTCACAATTTTTTAAAAGATTTATTTATTTATTATGTATACAGTGTTCTCCCTGTACATAATGCCTGCATGCCAGAAGAGGGCACCAGATCTCATTACAGATGGTTGTGAGCCACCATGTGGTTGCTGGGAATTGAACTCAGGACCTCTAGAAGAGCAGCCAGTGCTCTTAACCTCTGAGCCATCTCTCTAGCCCAGCCAGGATGTTTTATAAGACCTCAAACCAACAACCTGTTCCAATCCCATTAAAAAACTCAAAACAGAAAAGCAAACTCAGTTTAAAAGAAAGTGGGGAAATAAAGATCTGAACAGACAGAAATATTGGCAAAAACTAGCCAAAGTTGGTTCTAGGGGGGGAAATTGATATAATTTACAAATAATTAGCTAAAGTCTAGCTAGACTAATCCAAAGAAAGACATACATGACCAAAATCGGAGATGGATGGGGCAGGCATTGCTGGATCTGTAGAAATGAAGGAATTCTAAAGATCTGTGGAAGTCTTTGTTCAACAAATAAGCCAATATAGATGAAATAGTAAAACTCCTAGAAATACACATGATGAAAGATGAAGACTTAATAGAAATCTGAAGAGTCTGTACCAAGTAAACACTCTGAATAAATGCTTTTAAATCTTCTCGTAGAAAAGTCCAATATATGGATATCAGTTCTACACTATATGTTCACTAGCTAGAAAAAAAAAGGGCTTGAATGATGTTTCTATAAGGAAATGATAAATATCTGAGAAACTGGGTATATTTAAGCAGATTTAGACACAACATACACACGCATTGAAAGATTACATGGTACCCTGTTAATTTTTGTTTTCTTATATTAGAAATGCATTGTGAGTATGTGTGGTACATGCAAATGTTTGTGCATTTGGAGGCCTCTTGGGATGCCCATGGAAGTGAGGGAGCATCTCTCAGGAAGGCTATCGCCAAGGCATGTCCTGAGCCTCTAAGTCTACTTGTGGGAGCTTCATCATTGAATGAGTCTTGAGGAACTCATTCACTGCTCCCAGTATCAGACGGAGATCCTTGGCATCGGACTGAGAGTCAGGTCTCCTCCTGCAATTATGAGCAATCACTGCAGGGAGACCTCTGAGGCCCTGCAGAGCCCAAGGCAGTGGTGCTGTCACCATCGCTGGAGCACGAACCCTTTGCTGGGCCTTCCAATGTCAACATGAAAAGTTGGATACTGTCCCCTCGGCAATTCCTAGTTGACCTTGATTTGCCTTCTGTACCAGATGGGGGCTTAGCCAGAGTCTCTAAACCTTCCACATTCAGGGACTCTTGAGACCATAGTCACTGTTCACAGCCAGCCTTAGGTGACCATTGTCTCCCCACATTGCTGTCTTTGTGAATGACAGTGACTGATTGCAGTTACTGATTAGCTGCAGTTAATGACAGTTACTGATTGCAAAGATGCTGTTCATTTTATGTGTATAATTCTCAGGTGACTACTCAGCTCCATACACTGAAATAACCAAATGAACAAGATGCAGAGGTTTCTGGGCATGAAGGAAGAACCCAAGAATTGACCTGCCCAGGTAACCTTGTGTATGAGTTTCCACAATGGGTGCTCAAAAAGGCAGTAGACACACCCCCACTGTCTCAGGACCCTTGGACAACTATTGGTGGCAACTATTAGTCATGCGCAGTGGCACCTTCTATCACGAGGACATCCTCAGGTGTACCTTTGACAGCTTCCACACTCCAGTTCCCTCTTCTTCAGTTTATCCAGACAGGCTCCCCATCTTTTGAAGAGTTCTTAGGTGGAGGAGAGAGGAATTAAGAAACGATAGAAAGAGAGACCTAGATGATGAGAAGACAGAAACACAGAATAGCTTTGGGAAGGCCTGAGTCAATAACTGACAGCAGCTTCCTTTATGCACAAGGGATTTTTATAACAATGCCAAGGGGAGAGGCAGAAGCACACCGTGCAGCCACGTGTAGATCCTTCAGAACATCAGGTAACCATGACTGTGGTCAAATTGTTCCCTTATGCAGCCCTGCTGGGTAAAGCAAGCCTAGATTCTCTGACCCTGAGTAGTTTCTCACTAGGAAGCCTCTGTGGGCTTCCACAAAGGCTACGTTCAAATCTCTATGAAAATGTTTTTGGCTGTTTAATTGATAACAAAAGCTCATATTTCAGCAATAACAGTGAAGAAAACCTAAGCAGAACAATGTCTAACATCACCTCTTAAAGTAAAAGTTAACCTGGGCATGGTGGTGCATGCCTGCAAATCCAAGATTTGAACCGTACAAACAGGAAGATCAGGTGTTCAGGGTCATCCTGGTGACATAGTGACAACCAGGCTACAAGAGACACTCCTCCCGCCCTCCCCCAAAACCTAAACCCAAACCAACCAACCCCAAATAAAAAAAATACACAATTTAAAACTAAGAAAATCAAAAGGAAAACAAGCTCTCTGTCCTGGCTGGACTCTTGGCTCTCTGCTGCCCTCATGTGGCTATTTGCTTTCTTAGCAGGTAAGGCTAAGGGAGCCGCTGAATTCTTACACAATTCTACACTCTCTCCCTTGAAACACGAGTGGCCTTGTCCTAGGTAAAGTGCCACGCACAAGTCTTCCTCATCCATGGGGCAACACCACTCTACTTCCCACCACAGTTAATGACAGGTCTGTCTGGTTGCAGGTTACCCCACTGGGGTTACTCTCAAGGGCTAGCCTTCTCTCATTCATCCATCCATTCATTCATTCATTGCATCATCTGACCCTTCTAAAACACACCCATTCCTGACTCCTTTATGTCTGCCACTTCCTTCCTGATGTTAGCACTTGTATTGATACTCTGCATAATGGCAACCCTCCCTAACTGGTCTTAGCTTCTAAATAAAAGGTATTTCGTTACATTTATGCATATGTAGCACGTTGGGAATCGCTTGTTTCTTTGACTTTTCCATCATTACATAACCTGTCCCATACCCCAGGCTACTGACAGTCAATCCATCTTTGTAAACATAAAAGCTTCAGCAGGAGAGGCTTTCATCAGCAGGCCCCCACCCCCACCCCACCTCACCACCCCCACCACCCAGACCTCCTCCCTTCTGCTCCCCCATAATTCCCTCATGTCCAGTCTCAATGTCCACCTCATGTCATCCCAACACTGCAAGCCGACACCAGGTTCAAGGCCTTGACTGTCCAGTGCTACATCCCCAGAGAGGGCTTCTCCCCCTCACCCACTGAACCCTCCCCTCACACCGTATTTAGAAGTGAATTCCTCTTCCACTCTGAGTCTCTTTGCTGCCTTGTGTGGCCCACCGCAAGCAATGGCCACGCACAGTGTGTCTTATGTGTGTGAGTTTTGCTGACTTACGTTTCCTGGTGCCCCTTTTGCATACTGTAGTCATCCCGGGCCCTTAAAAACAATGACTATATTATGTTCTCAGCAAATACTCTTTGGATGAGTAATACTGATATTATACAGAACAGCCTTATGAAAATTGTGTCTCGGCTCACATGTCTCAACTCCATCTGTTGGGTGTGTAGGTGGTGGCTTCGTTTCTCTTCCCGTGAATGAGACTATGGAAGAAGCCACTTCATCTCCCACTGTTCTCTGTCCCACAGCAGCACTGTTTTCTCGAGCTTCGCTTTCACCTCTCTCAGTTTGTGCCGTGCCTTCCTAACACACACAACTCTTCAACTCGGGGACTCACTGATGGCCTCACAAGCAGAGAGGAAGAAGGTGGGGAAATGTTAGTAAGACAGTAAGGGAAGACGAGGGGAGAATTAGGTCAAAGTGGAGGGCTTCCAGAAAGAATGGAAAATTACTCACTCCCCCACTGCCCCCAACAACAGCAGAAGAAAGTGACCAGCACACTGGAGACAGACAGACAGACAGACAGACAGACAGACAGACAGACAATAGGAGGAAGGGTGTGCTGGTGCAGAAATAGAGGCTGGAAACGGACCAACAGCTGGTACAGGAACTGTGAAGTTGGGATGGCAGGACGGGAAAATGGCTGTCGCTCATCGTTTGTTGCGTGCCCTGCAGAAAGACTCAGCAAGACACCCTCTAGAGGGAGCTCTAGCATTAAAATAATCTCATTGTCCTTTTCCTGTGCTTGCTCTTACTAGGTGAGAGGGGACAGGAAATAGCTGCCCTGTCTGATCCAATCTCCGTCCACCAACCTCTCATCTAGGGATGCTCCTGTCACCCTGGAAACTCTCTGTTTCAGACTGTGGGGCTTAAAGAGACAAAAGCCTCCTCTCACAATGATGGGAACGACAAAGAAACTAGGAATCCTCAAGGTGATGTATATGCAAAATGTCACAATCTTATCATTGCACATTAAACACAGGTATCAAAATGCCATACTATACCTTGTAACACATCAGTTACGCAAAGGGCAGTGTGAGAGAAAGGAGACATTGTCAAGAAGACGGCAGTGTGGAAATGGGTCAGACTGGCTTCTGCACGTCTACCCACTGAGTCCTGCACCTGCTCTAACGCACTGCTGTAACGGACTGCTCGCTCACCTGAGCTACAGAACTCTCACTGTCCATGCCAATGCTTACCACAGAGAGTCAGTGAGGAGGGTGAAGCCATGGCTCTCATGAAAGCCGTAGATGCCAGCCCTGGAACTGGCACTCCCAAACTAATGACGAAAGAGACCCAAAGGAAGAGCCAGGGCCAATGGGGATAGAGTAAGGAAACTGGTCAGGAAGTCCTCAGGGACCAACCAGAACACAAGAATACAGGAGTTTGAAGGAAAGTTTCTTCATATTATATCTGATTCCCCCCGCCCCCATTTCAGCACATTCTCAGGAAGTCTCCAACGGTGGCTTTCCCCTTTGAGTCCACACTGCATGACAATCCACACCTTTGCCTGCTTTGAGTTGTGAGTGATATGCAGAGAACTATTGATACATGATACAGAGATCAAATATAGGTACTAGCTACACATGGGGGACTGGGGTAGGAGGACCATAAATTTCAAGGAAGCCTGGTTTACGTAGCAAGTTCCTGGACAGCTTGAGCTACCAACAAAAATCAAACTAAGCAAACAAAGTGCCATTCTGAACACCATCCTGGCCCAGGGTATTTATAACCCAGAGGGAAGGAATATATTGCTTCCATATCCACAATGTCTGATGGAACATGGCACCTGGGACTCATCCCAAACCCTGTGAGATATTTCTTTTGGGTCAGGAGGTGTGCTTCGTAGTTTATAGTGCACACTACCAGAGTCTACATTGCCTGTGCCTCACATTGCCCTCTAGTCACAGACCATTGTTTTCACAATAAAAGTGTCCCAGACTTGACAATAAACTTTATGGTCAAAGTTTTAAATTTTTTTGACTTTATGTGTCCCACATGTAAGTTCATCTTCTCACTGGCCAATCCTGGATGAGAAGAGTAATGTCTGACCCCTTGACCTCGGCTTCCCAAGAACAGAGGTTCCTCCAGGCTTATGGGGGGCAGGGCCATGGGACAAATGTGAATGTGACAGAGTCAGCATCTGCTCTCATGGAATTTCCAGCTTAGTTTTAGTAGAGTACAACAAATACACACAGTTTTCTGCCTATGTGAAAGTGTCACAACAAAATCCACTTTTACAATGCACATATGCTTATAAACATAAAATAACTGGTATAATAATTTCATAACTAGTCTCAATGTGCCTGATTGCAAACTTAGAAAGTTACAAAGAAATAACACAGAGAAAAAGAATACACAGCAGAGCATAGGAAAATTGAAGAATCAGGAACAAGTTGGTATACTTCTTTCATTTTTGCACACACTTAACATTTTGTAGGGCTTGGGGAGATGGCTCAGCATTTAAGGGCACTGACTGCTCTTCTGGAGGACCTGGGTTCAGTTCCCAGCATCCACACGGCAGCTCACAACAGCCCAGGGGATCTGACACCTTTCCTAGACACAGACCTACATTCAGGCAAAACACCCAAACACATAAAAAAAGATAATAATTATTATTCTATAATAAATAAAGTACACTCAGAATCTCCTGTATGATCAAGCAAATCTGTTGCCTAGAAGTTGTAGTGCAAACTCTCTCTCTCTCTCTCTCTCTCTCTCTCTCTGTTGTGATCTACTAAGGCTAAGCTGGATGTTTCATGAGAGCAGGGGTGCATCTCTCCCCTGTTCCCTCTTCTTGTTAGTCTCCATCCTCTTTCCAAATCACCCCAACCCAGTTTTTTAAAATCTGCATTTTGCAGTCAAAAGAAAACATGATGCTCATCTTTCTGAGTCTGTTTTATTTCCATAGCTTTTATTTTATAAGAAGCATTGTCCAGTTAATTGAATTGTATGCCTGAAAAAAATAGAAGTTTCTTGTGAGTCCAAACTCCCTTAATGTCTGGGGGCCAGTAACTGACGAGTAGATATCTGTCAATTGAAAACCTAGTCTGGAATTAAGTGTATTAGCTCATGGTGAATCTTTGCATAGCATATCCAGGTCCTGGGTTTAAGACTCATGGTAGATCTTAGTGTAGCATGTCTAGGTCCTGGGTTTAGTACTCGTTAGTGCAAACACCATTACACAAACTGGCCTTTGTCCAGGCAATGCAGTGGACACAATATGCAGCCCAAAGGAGCAGATAAAACAGGAACACCCCAAATCACTGTAATAACTCAGATAAAGGTTAGAAAAATACTCTATAATACTGTTTTTAAAGTATTTGTTTATTTATTTTTAAACAGACAAATATCCCAGGCTGTGCTGATCTTCCAATTCTCCTGCCTCCACCTCTCAAGGGCTGGGATTACAGGCATGCACCACTCTCTCCAGGGCTTCATGTACAGCAGGCAGGTACTTTATCAACTGACGAACTGAGCTACATCCTCAGACCAACTGACCTTTTTTAAAATCTTTTATTTTTAGCTCATGCATCTTAGGTTGGCCATGAACTTGTTTTGTCACTGAGGATGATACTAAATTTTTGAATTTAGTCCTATCCTCCACTTCATGAGCCAAGGGAGGATAGACATTTGTCACCATACCCAGTTTATTTTTCAAAATTTAAAGTTTTTATTTATTGATAGAGTCTTGATAATTCCTAGAATCAAGCAACTGTCTTGCCTCAGCCTCCAAAGTATGTGAGACTCCAAATCTGTACCACCATAGCCAGCTAACACTTGTTAGAGTGAATTCATGTCTTCCTGGCAGAGGGGTGAGTTAATTCTACAGGCTCAGCGCTTACAGATGAAGTGTTGGTACATAGTTCCAATTGTTCTGGTTGGTACATAGCATGTATGGTTTGATATATTCAAACTACTAGAGAGATGTAAGTGTGCATGGGTTTAATCAGGGACAGTTCCTGGAAGAAGAGAATCTGATTAAACTTTGGACAAGGCAGATGGTTGGGGTAAGAATAAGGAGAGAAGCCAGAAGGACATTTAGTACTATAAACATTAAAATTAGTTTGCTGGATTGGGCACCACCTAGGAGGTGTCAGTAAGAGGCCAATGGCAGAAGGTGTGCACACTTACACAGTGGAAATTCTGGCGGAAGTTGTGCACACTTACACAATGGAAATTCTGACAGTTATCTGGCTAAGAAAAATAGCTTCTATTTTCACAAATCCTTGGAGACTTCCCTTGGCAAATAGAACTCTCAGGAAAGGAAGCCCCCTACAAAGTTCAGTGAAATAACCATGCTCACTACGCAATGTTTATTTTGAGACGTTAGCTCAGTGGGCTGTCTAATATCATGTTTTCTTGGCAGCTCCGTCTCGGTCTCTCTGTCTGTCTCTCTATCTCTGTCCCCCTCTTCAGTGCTAGGAATGAATTTAGCACCTCTACACATCCTAAGCAGACATTCTACCAATGAGCTATATCTTACCCATCTCCTTCCTTTAAAATCTTACTTATTAATGACACCGTTCTCTATAACCAAAGCCTGAGAATAAGCAAGCACCTTCCTGGGACTTAGCAAAACTTCCAGAACTCAATTTGGATGCCCCACTCTGCTCTCTGCTTTCCATAAGATAATTGGGTTTCCAGGAAAAGATGGGTTTATTGCAAATGTGGACAGACAATTGCTGTCCAGCTGGGCAAGATGGATGTGAGTCCTGTTGATAGTTGAAATGCAAATGACATCGAATAAAAGTTTGAATTCTGCTCTGTGTTATTGGAGGGGAAACAGGTTAGTCTAAACAGTCAAAAGGATGGGGCAGGAGACCTCCAGTGCCCAGATGGTTGAGGTCACCTTGAGCATCATATTGAGATTCAGCCTCAAGCAAAGGAAAAATAACAAGAACAAATAAAAACCAAAGTGATAGATGGTGGCATGTTTTTTGCTAGACAACTGTACACATCTATCACTCCCATGTATACCTGCTATATCTCACATACAGATTATGAAAACAAATCCATCTTTACCCTGTTGCTTCTGAGTAGCAAAATGCTCTGTTTTTATTCTTTGAAGCAGTCTTCCTAAGGTTTCACAGTATAAAGACGAGGAGTCTCTAAAAAGAACCCTAGAGACTTGTTTTCTGCTATCTAAAACATTTTTCGTTTATGCCACTCATGGGAGAATATATTATATAAATAACAGACTAGTGATAGCTTCATAAACAAATAAGGTGCATGGCACATTATATAAATTAGAAAAAAATGATCACATGTGTCCCAGTGCCTGGAACCTAAGAAACTCCGAATAGAAGATGAACATTAGTGAGAAGCATTACGTCTTCTGGTAAGGAAAACATTCTAACTTTAAATGATAAGTGATACAATCTCAATGCCCTGGTACTGCAGTGCTTGTGTTAACAAAGGCTTCCATCCTCTATAATATATTCAGAAACAATTCTGCAAAAGAAGGAGTGGGAAACCCCATTTATCACAAGAGATGCAGTTAGTACCGGATTAGGGTTTATAAAGTCCTTGCCAAGTTAGCAGTGGCCATGCACCTCTCTGTTAATGATTAAACTGAGTCTCACAGAGAGGGCATTATTTACTGGTTCCCACAAAGCTACGATGTGACAGAGTCCAGCTCCAGAGTTCAGTGCTGGCTGCCAATCCTGCAGCGGTCCAGCCCTTTCTGGAGTGCTCCAATCACATCCCGATTCCTCAAGCTATAAATGAGGGGGTTGAGCATAGGAGTAAGGACCGTATAGAAGATAGACACCACCTTGTCCTGGCTTGGGGTCCGGTATCGCCTTGGCCTCAGGTAGATGAACATGGCTGCCCCATAGAAGAAGGAGACAGCTGTCAGGTGGGAGGAACAGGTGGCCAGAGCCTTTTTTTGGGATTGAGCAGAGTGCATACGGAGCACAGTTCCTAGGATGCGAGCATAGGAGGCTACGATGATGGAGAAAGGGAAGAGCAGCATGAAGACACAGCAAACAAACACTACCTTCTCAAACAGGGATGTGTCCACACAGGCCAGCTTCAACAAGGAAAGCATCTCACAGAAGAAGTGGTCCACCTCCCTCAGCCTACAATAAGGGAAGGTCATCACCACCACCATCTGCACCAGGCCATCTACTATTCCAAAGGCCCAAGAGCTCCCAACAATCTGAAGACACACCTTCTGATTCATGAGGACAGGATAGTGAAGTGGGTGGCTAATGGCCACATAGCGATCATAAGCCATGAGTCCCAGCAAGAGCCCCTCAGATCCCACCAGACAGACAAAGAGGCCAATTTGTATGCTACAACCCACAAAGGAGATGGACTTCAGACCAGACAGGAAGTTGACTGCCATCTTTGGCACATTGGTGCAGACCAACATGAGGTCCATGAGGGAGAGCTGACTGAGGAAGAAGTACATGGGAGTGTGAAGTCTGGGGTCAGTGTAGATGAGGAGGATGAGGAGAACATTCCCACAGAGTGCCACTGTGAAGACTAGCATGACTATAGAGAAAAGAAGAAGATCAGTTGGGCTGTGGGAGAAGATGCCCAAGAGGATAAAGTCATCTGTGGATGAGTGGTTCAACCATATCATCATGCTCAATTGTTGTCCCAGATCATCTGAAAACATGGACAAAGACATTAATTGATACCTCTCTCCCTTCCCACCTCTGATTTTTTTCTCTATCCCACACACGCATGCATGCAATCACACACACACACACACACACACACACACATGCCTTCTCTTCCTCCCTCCTCCCCTCCCTCCCTCTTTGTCTCTGTACTAAACATTCTACCAGGGGACTCATGCACACTAGGTAATCATTCTTCCAGTGAGTTACATTCTCAAAATGGAAAGACTCTTATAAAGGAGCCAGCAATATCATCTAATTTTATATGAACAAACACAAATATAAGTGTAATGATGCCTTTTTTTTAAAAAAAAAAAAAAGCAATATTGATGATGTTCATGAAAATGTTGGACCTCAGGGGAAATAAAAGAACAAATTTGCTGGGTGTGACCATGTAAATCATCTCAGTGATTCATGAGGCTGAGACAGGAGGATCATGAGTTCGAGGCTACTCTGAGTTCTGTAATGCTCTCACTCTGTCTTAAAAAAAAAAAACAACCCAACAACAACAAAACAATAATAATTATAAATGATTAAGTGGCAGATCCCGACTGCAGCTCTTAACATTAGCTTCATACTCTGACCATTTTGACCTTATCTTCCCCTCAATAGCATTTCCAGGTATTTTGTTTTATTTTTGTGATTTGAGAAAATACTTACTTTGACTCACAATTTGCATCGTAAAAAAGTGAGAACCTTTTTCTGATCAGTTTGTAGCTATACTTCCAATTACTCTTGAGTCTTTATTCTGAACATCATTAATAGGCATTATTTTCCCCTTTTGTTATTACTTTATTATTATTATTTACTCAATTTTTTTCAGGTAGTGCCTTACCATATAGCTCAGGCTGGTTTCAAACTCTTTATTCTCCTGCTCCAATCTCTCTATTGGTAGGAACACAGAATTGTTGAACTACAAGAAGGAATTGTCAGACATTCTTGTAGGTCCGCCAGTAGTTCAGCAGCGCAATATTTTCCTTTTAATTTTGTATTAGCTGTCTAACACTATATAACAAATAGCTCCAAGATTTAGCAACTTAAATGAAACACACGAAGAAACATTAATTATATCACAGTTTCTGTAGGCTAGTGGCCCCGGTACAGCTTAGCTGAGTGACCATTTTAGTGTAGAGCCCATCATGTGGCCATTGTCAAGCTGTCGGCCAGGCATGACCTGAATAGGCTTCACTCCAAGATCACTCATACAACTGTTGGCAGCTTTTGTTCCCTCCTCACAGGGCTCCTCATAACACAGAAGCTAATGTCTCCACGGATAAGACATCTGAAAGGTGAGAGCCAAAGTGCCCTAGGTAGAAGCTGAAATCTCCTGCGAGCTGAAGTGAGAAGTGGCACCCCATCAGGTCTGCCGCTTTCTAACCACTAGATCCGAGTCACTAAATCCAACTGACTTTGCCAAGGGACCACATGAGGCCATGGACACTTGCGAATGGAGATCAATAGGGACCATAACCTACCACTGGGTTTCAAGGGCCAGTTTCAGGTTATGGTTACTGGTATAATAAGGTGAGTGCCAAAGAGCTTGCTTGAGCCAGGAATCTTGTCATTCAGGATAGATGGAGATTTTCATTGACTCTAGAGCTAAGACACAGATATTTTGAGATCATGAATGTGCCTTTATTCTTCAGAGAAGAGGCAATGATCTCTGTCCCAGTGACAGGCTGTGTGTAGCTGCTAAAAAGTTGCAATCAACTGTTGCTTCCTCTATTATCAAGTCCATCATTCTACTTGACCTTGCAGTGGTTCAGTGTTCAAACAGATGCTCTTTACATGAGGACACATGCTCTGAAGAGATGTCTACATGGCCTTGCATGAGGAAATGTGGAACCACAGCTTTGGCCTCTATGGTACAGACACTTTACATCACAGCAGGTTATTACTGGGAAAACATATCCTGAGAGAACAAGTTCACTTCTCTGGGAGAAATTATCAATTAGAAAGGCCAATTCTCTTTCTCTTAATTTTTGGCACATTGAAAAGCTTTCTGGTCCAAATAATGAACTCTTAACATTTGTAGATGCTCTTATTAATCTTAAAAAGCAGAATTGGTTTCCTGTGAGACAAAATGCTCATAAAGAAGTGAATATTACATAGTTTATGATAAGTAAGTCTTCTCATTGTTTCACTGGGATAGATTCCCAAGCATAAGTGAACATTAAAAGTGCATGTCTGACTCTTCCAGACTCAGGACAAATCCTCAGAGTGATGACAATGAGTTTGAGATATAAGAGTCAGAAAGTACATCTGTCTGTCCTTCTGGTTAACTCTCCAGATGACCCACAAATCATTGGATCTCAAACACTCTTGAGTCTCATCCCAGACCGACACTTGCATTTGACATGCACAATAAACACAGTTGCATTTCTTTCTAGTATGACACTTGCATTTGACATGCAAAATAAATACAATTGCATTTCTTTCTGGTATTGTGAACAGAATCTACTAAGCTGTCGCTCTATCCTCACAACCTAGAAAGTGTTATCTCTTTTTCTCCTCTCCTCTCCTGTCCTCTCTTGTCCTCTCCTGTCCCCTCCTGTGACCTCCTGTCCTCTCCTGTCCTCTCCTATCCTATCCTCTCCTTCCCTCTTCTCCCCTTCATTTAAAAGAAAAAGAAACTCAACAATGAGCCCTTGCTAGAGGCAGACAAGAAAAGGAAGAGGATATGCTAATATATAAATAGAAAGGGGAAAATGAACCAACTACCGGTAATAGGGATTACAAAAGAGAAAGTGTCTGTGTGTGGGTGTGGGTGCATGAGTTGGGGGGGCTGGCAGGAAAGAGACCCTACTCACCATTCATTGGGTTTCCTGCAGGAAAACAAATTCAACACAGATACCCAGTGGAGGAACTTTAACCAAATATTTTCATTGTCATTTTCCTGTGCCTGCACTTACTAGGTTAAAGAGGATAGGAAGTGGCTAGCAACTCTTCACAGATCTGATCTCCCTCCTCAACCACATCCACCTCTGAGCCTGGCTGTGGATGTTTACACCACCCTGAGGACTCTATTGCAGACAGTATGTCTCAGATGAACAGCTTCTTCTCATGAGGAGAAAGTTGACAAAACAATAAATATTTGAGGTGGTGGATATGCCAATTTCCACAATCTGATCATTATTACATTGTATATATTAAAATATTATACTCAATCCTTAAATATGCATAATTATTATACATCAAAGCAAAGGAAGACAGTAGAAAGAAGGAGAAAGTAGACTGAGTTAATGAGATGGTGGTTATGGATCAGAATCAGCACTTTAGAATAGGAGGCCACTCACTGATGGCTGCCTTCCCCCTCGGTCATCAGTCTCTTACCTGCCTTGCAGAACTGCCTCCTCCTGTCCACACGGGAGCTTACTACAAAGGCTGAGTAAGGAATTCTCATGAGAGCCCATAAATGCCCGCTCTGGAACCAGAGTCCCCAAGCTTACAATTAAAGCCACCCAAAGAGGGAGCTTGGAGACAACAGCAGAGGCAGGGCCAGTGGGGACACAGAGAAGAAAGTCACCCAGAGTTTCCACTCTCTGGGCCAGCTAGAGCTCAGGAATATAGAACTTTAGGGTTGTCTCTTGGTGTTCTATCACCTTATCCTGGTGACTCCCAGGGACTGTGATAGGGCCTCTAGCTGTGGCTGTCACCTCAGGTCCTTTCTGCAACTACTGTCCAAATTTGCCCTCATAAAATCAACCTATCTCTACTGATTGCCCACGATATATAGAGAATTTGAGATATTGTACTTGAATGAAATGTGAGCACTGGCTAGGTGTGGTGGTTCATACTGCAATCCCAGCACTTGGAAGGCTGAGGCAGGAGGATAGAAAGTTCAAGACCATCTTGAGGTACTAACTTAGTCACTGTCTATTTCCTTGAAGAGATACCATTACCAAGGCAACTCTTACAAAAGAAAACATTTAATTGGGGGCCTTCTTACAGTTCCAGAGGCTTAGTCCATTATAATCATGGCAGAAAGCATGGCAGCAGGCAGGCATAGTGCCAGAGAAGGAGATGAGAGTTACATCCTGATCCAAAACCAGAGAGACAGAAAACCTGGACCTGGTGTGGGCTTTTGTAACCTCAAAGCCCACCTTCAGTGATGCATTTCCTCCAGCAAGGCCACACCTACTCCAGCAAGGCCACACCTCCTAATCCTTTTAATCCCTCTCAAGTAGTGGCACTCCCTAGTGATTAAGCATTCACAGATATGAAGCTATGAGGCCATTCTCATTCAAACCACCAAAGGTACATAGCAAGACTCTGGGGGAACAAAAGAAAAGAAAAGAAAGAAAAAGGTGAGTGCTGAACACAAGCCTGGCCTTGAGGAGTTTACAAGCTAGTTTACAGCCATACTCACAAAACCATACTTAGTATCTGTCCTTTAATTTAGAAAGGATGTTTTCAGAATATGCATGCACATATGTGTATATTTATATATACGTTTACTGAAAAATTTGAATATATATGCATTTGAACATATATATATATATGTATATATATATATATATATTCAAAACAGACAGTGAAAAATATTGAGAGTAATAAATAGGGTTATGGATAGAGTCAGGCTGAATGAAGAATATGGAAATAAAAAACTGCATATATTAATAAACTTTATTTTATACACACTATGTTTATTTTTAAATATTTTATGTAATTAGAAATAAAGGACATCTCCAGCCATCATGAACAAAGCATTAGTATGCATCACTATAACTCACTAAGAGAACAATCGACAGTTATATAGGATGCAAGCAGAGCTCACCCGTGTGCTCTGTGGCAGAAGACATGGTGCACAGGCCTAGGTCTAGGTGGGAGCCTGGGCTTCTGGCTCCTGGGTGGCCACAGGGCAGGGTCCATCAGGGATATGGGTTGCAGGAGCTACAGTGCGTAGGACCAGAGGCTGTGGCATGACCAGGACAGCAGAATCTCAGCCTAGATCTTGAATGGCAGTTCACTGGGGTGGTGGCGCTGGCTTCTCCTGGAGTGAGACTGCTTTTGCTGCACTGGTGCACTGATGTTCTGAGATGGACCTACCCCTGCCTGCCCCGTGGGCATGGGATCTCCGTCTGTCAACATCATCTCCACCTTCCATTTCAGAGAAGTGTTCACTGTTTTCTCCAGACAAGATGGATGGGTTTGTGGGAGGTGGAGAAGCAAACACCTTGGGGTGAACAGCAGTGATGAGAGGATGAATAAGTTCAACATCTCAAAGGAAGATGACAGTGGGATCTCAATCAGAATGAAGAACATAACACTTCACACAGAGTAATGGCCAGAAGGAGGAATGGAACAGGACACCAGTCAGAGCATCGCAAGAGGAGGGATGAACACAGCATCCCCTGTATGGCAATCCACTTTTGGGTAACCCAGGAGAACTCAGGACTGCTCATCATCTTACAGAACTAGGAACAAAAGAGCAAACAGACCTGAGCCTTTGCCTCTGTAGGGTGCTTTTAGAGGCTTGACAGCCACAGGGAACTGCTAGGCACAGTGACTTCCATCTCTTCAAAGAAGGAATGAAACCCATGTGGAAGCATGGTGCAGAGAAAAGTGGGACAAGTGGATTGTTTTGCTGCAGAAGGACTTGTCCTTCCGTGGCTGGGGGAATCTCACCCTGGACATGTTGATGAAGCAGTTCTATGGGGCTGTGGTCTGTCCACTTTCAAAAAGACATTACTTCAACAGAGTCACAATGCCAGGGATCAGTCTGAATCTGTACCACAGTCTGAATCTGTAATGTGCTTCAGGGAGCACTAACTCTCCCTCGCAGCACCATCACTGAATATAGAAAATGCAGACAACACCAAAATACCAAACAGGCTAGGTCCAAAGGCTCCTTCTCGGAGGCTATGGAAGCAGAAATCAAATGTGACCATGTGATCATCTGTGTCTCTGGACTGAACCATCTGGCGGCTGATGTCATTGAGGACACTTGCTTGGTTCGTGTGTTACCTGGAAGACTTTTCTGTCCTTGGAACTGAGAGAACAGCTAGTGTTTTAATTATAGGCTGACTGAATATAGCATTTGAGATTGCCTAATGATGTGATGATGTCAATTTATTTATTTTTATTGAAAATAGATTTTTTTTCACACATCATAGTCTGATTAAAGTTTCCCTTCTCCCAGCTCCTCCCAGATCTTCCCAACCTCTCCATCCACACAAACCTGCTCTTTTCTTTCTCTCTCTCATGAAAACAAAAAGGCAACCAAAACAAACAAAAGAACTGTAACAGGACAAAACAAACAAACAGACAAACAGAAAACAAAGAGCCAAAGAAAAAGCACAAGGAACACATACAGACACAGACAGACAGACACACACACACACAGAAATCCCATAAAAACACAAAATTGGATATATATACATACATCTATGTACACACACACACACACACACACACACACACACACACACACACACACACACACACACACGGTGTGAGGGTGTATGTGTCAGCCAGTCCAGAAACAAACCGCTCTACCTAAGTCACTAGTCACACTTCCCCCAGAGTGCCCAGACCTGTGCAATAATTTCACATACGCCCCTGTGAGGGCGAAAGAAACTTAATATGGTACCAGGCACCCCTTAAGGGCCTCTGACATTGACCCTGGGTTGCCTGTGAGAGCCTAGTGGCCTGCAGGTGAGATAAGAACAGGATAATGATGTTGCTGCTTTCTGCTTTTGGAAACTCACTTAGCGCTGTGGGACTGGGATGAAGTGGTTTTTTTTATTACTATACAACGGGAGAGAGAAACAGCGGGGAAGTCAAGAGGTTTCTTGTCCAGCTCCGGATTCCGTAGAAATTGTGATGTACACCTTTGATATCATCTTTATAAAACCTCTCTTTAGCTCTCTTCTGCATGGAGTGCGGTTTGCCTCTAAGGCGGCTGTCTTTTCTGCTAGCAGTAAGAACAAACTCGTTTAATCTAAATTGAATCTAAGTCTTAGTTCTTTCCCAGTAGATTCGAACACCATAACAAAGCAAAAGACCTGTAACACACACACACAGAGAGAGAGAGAGAGAGAGAAAGAAACCCTCCCAGAGTATAGAATACCATGGAGTTCATCTTGTCTTGGCCATCTACTGCTGGGCATGGGACCAGCCCTTTAGTATGACTTGTATACTCATTGTGATAGTCTGAATGTAATGGACCACCATAAACTCATAGGGAGTGACACTATTAGGAGGTGTGGCTTTGTTGGAGGAAGTGTGTCACTGTGGAGCTGGGCTTTGAGGTCTCATATATGCTCGTCTTGCCCAGTGTCTCAGATCACTTCCTGTTGCCTGCACAATATGTAGAATTCTCAGCTACTTCTCCAGCACCATGTCTACCTGCATGCCAACATGTCGCATCATGATGATAATGGACTAAACCTCTGAACTGTAAGCCACCCAATTAAATGTTTTCATTTGTAAGAATTGTCATGGTCATGGTGTCTCTTCACAGTAATGTAAACCCTAATGACACCCAGTGAAGACTCAGTTGGAGCAAACTAATTTTTCCTTTGTGAGTGGTTGTTGGTTGAAGATATCTTCTAGGTTATGGATGGGAGCTTGTGTTCAAATCCCTGTGCATGCTGCTACAGTCTCTGTGAGTTCATATGTGCACCAGCCCTGTTATGTCTGGAAGGCCTTGTTTCCTTGCTCTCTTCTATCCCCACTGGCTCTTACAATCTTTCCACCTCTTCTTCTGCAAGTTCCTGAAGGGCATGAAACCTATGGAGATGTCTGGAAGTGTTTGGGTGACGTTCAACCGCATGCCCCTATCTTGCAGATGCAAATGCTGTTCCTTCCCCTCTTGTCTAAGGTTAGAAATGCCGCAAGGGTAGGACTGTGTCCAGTACTCACCTCTGCTTCAAGTCACCTCCTCTCTGTGTTTCACTCATGATTGAAAGATGTAGGCTAACTTCATGAGGGCAAGGAAAGGACAAGTGTGGTTTGTGGTTACTGGGAGCACTTGAGGGGAGGCACATAGGTAAAGAAAGATTCCTTGAGAGCCTGGAAGTTGGGGAGGGGTTGGGGTGTGTGTGAGGGTTGATGGTTGAGGCTCTGAAAACATGCTGAAATGGGGAAAGAAGTAGAACACATGGGAAGTTTCTCCATGCTCCTGTTGAGGCCCCATGGCCTTTCCTGACAGCCTTCCTCATCCAGTCCCCGCTGGTCCTGTATGAGCCACTCTGAGTTTCTTTAATTGTAAACCTGGGAGTTCCAATTGCAGGGCTGGAGTCTGGGGGCTCTCTAGGGAGACTTGGGCGCCATGGTCCTTTCTCAACGCCTGTGTTAAGTAGCTGTGTGGGTAGTGGGGGATAATTCTACGACTCAAGTGAGAGACAGTGCCTCGTGTAAACTGGGCAGGCATCAGTGGGTGAGCTCCAGCATCCACAGGCTGACTCTGGCACTTCTGCCCACCATCTTGACTAAGTCTCCTCTCTCTGTCTCTCTCTCTGTCTCTCTCTGTCTCTCTCTGTGTGTCTCTCTCTCTGTCTCTCTCTCTCTCTCTCTCTCTCTCTCTCTCTCTCTCTCTCTCTCTCTCTCTTTTCTGCTTTGCTGGGAAGAGGTGCTTGTCTGTCTGAGCCCTGCTATCTGAACTAGAGTGGTCCAGAAGCTGAGGGTTGATGGGGAAGGAACTGAGGAAGGAGATCAGAGTTAGCGGCAAGGTAGCTCTTCCTTATCCCCTCTTCACCAGTAAATGCAACAGAAGAATGATGAAATAAATTGGAAGTGAGAAATTCCTCCAAAGAGCATCGTTTTTTCCCCACAAGGGACGCACGAGAAGGTGAGCAAGGGTCATTCCCCTTAACACACTTCCTCTCATCCTGACGGCACTTATTACTGGCTATTGATTTATTCCTTCATTACAATGTGCTCATCAGTATTTCTTCTGCTTTAGGTTGTCTGGCACTATTAGAGTTATTGTTTCTATTTTCTTCTTTTAAAAATATATTTATTTTATTTTATGTAACGGGTACCTTGCCTGCATGTATGCATGTGTACCACATGTGTGCCTGGTTCCCACAGAAGTCAGAAGAGGGCACAGGATGCCCTAGACCTGGAGTTAAGGATGGTTGCGAGCCACCATGTGGGTCCTGGGATCTGAACCCGGCTCCTCTGGAAGAGCAGCCAGTGCTCCTGGCCGCTGAGCCCTCTCTCCAGCCCCTTATTTTCTTCTTTTTAAAGGAGGACATTCACTTTTTAGCGAAAGGTCTCCCTCCCTTTGTTCCCAAATAACCTGGTAAAGACAAGGTGGCCTCTTTTATGTTGCTATTTCTAGGAAGGAAAAGGGAAATCATTACCTAAGAAACCATATTTTTAAAGGTTGGTCTTAGGAGAAAAAGAACATGTGAAATTCTAGGGGAAAAATGCTGAGTTGTTTTGCATAGAAAATGGTCATCCAACAATTTTTTACTGGCATCATAATACATATGCCAACACTGTCACAGGACCAGGATGCTCCTTATGAGCTAAAGTCACATTTGGAACACAGGCTGTAGTCGGGAGAGCAGAAGACAGATCACAGAGATAGAATGCAGCATGCCCTGTGGTTTTGCCTGCTGTGAAAACCCACAGCAGGAAAGCAATGAGGGGTGGAGGAAGGATTTCACTTCTCCATATTCAGGGTAGTCTTCATGGAGAAGGTGAGGAGGGGAGTGAACAAGCAGAGCTCATCCATGAGGAGGGAAGAACAAGTGTCTTCTGAGACTTCAACTGGGGTGAACCCACAGTCCTGGAGGATCTGCAGGGACAGTGAGTCAAGGGAATTCCAGGGAGCTTAGAAGGGAAGATCTGGATGGCAATGGGGGGACCATTGATGAAAGTCTTACTTTTCTTTTGGAAGCACTTTGGTTTTTCTTCTCCAAGGGGTAGGTTCACTCCAGTGTTATGTGTCCACAGACTGGCATGGGAATCAAGAGCAGACTGGGTGGTCAGTCAAGTGAGAGGCCATCACTATCATCCGAGGGCAGTGTTCATGGTGTGACTGGGTAGGAACTAGCATGTAAGAAGTATTTAGGAGAAGATCCGATCAGATAAGGAGCCGGTGGCTCCTGATGGTTGGGACATGTGTTTCGAGAAGGAAAGGAATCAAAGATGGCTGAGGTGATATGACTTGGGCAGCTAGACTGACCAACTAACTACTGAGCTGGGAAGGAGGTGAAGACAGGTGTTCTTCTGGAGAAGACTAACAATGGCTCTACTTGTCCATTTTAGGAAAGACTGGCCCAATAAATTCATCTAGGTTGGAGAAAGAAATGGTGTTTGTTAGTTTATAGTTAAGAGGGTTGGCTGGAGGCCTCCATTTCCTAATAGTAGGATGGAGGGTTCTCAGCACACAAGAAGAACTTCTCCAGTGAGCACTAGGGGAGACGTGAGTTATTTTGCCTGCTTGATCTTAAGACCAATATAGCTGAGAAGGTCCTTAAGGCTATGGGGACAGTAATTCTCTTTAAGGGTATGGGGACAGTAATTCACTCCTATAGAAAAGCCCATCCCTGGATATCACTGTTTGGAAGACTACCTGGGCACATATTCTGGCACATCAGACATGTTCTGTTCTGAGGAGAAATGGATGATATGCAACTTCTTGATCACTGGTCTGATGTAGCCCATCCTAACATAGGGAATTACTCCAGGTCTTTCTATCCAAAGAACCCATTGTCCTGGGTAACTGCCTCACTTCACTTCTGCAGTGGGTTAGGTAGACACGAATACGCCAGTGCACAAATGTTTCAGAGGTGCAAAGGCCGTCCATTTGTGAAGAACCTCCTTCTGTTTTATAAATAGCTGAGGCTATTTCCTATGTTATCATTCATTTTTTTTTTTTCACCAAGAAAGAAATCATGTAACAAATAACTGTGCTCGGGTCAAAAACAAGCTCCCTGAAGTCAAAGGAGGAGGATTTCTGCTTTCAGAACTTGGAACTCCTAGTCATGTATTACATCTGAATTATCTTATTCAGCCAGCCATATTCATTGAGGTCCTGCTATGAACTAAATGCTCCCCTAGGGGCTGCCCAGATGCTACTGTGAACAACAGATGATTTTTATATTTCAGTGAGATGATATAGGCATTAAAACAGGGGGAAAAAAAAGCATACATGTAGCCAAATGAGGTAAGTAATGAAAATCAGATCAGGGAAGGGCCTTGAAAGTGTAAAATGCTTAGGTTTTAATATGACTTTTCATCTCTAGAGAAGTTGGCACTGAAGTAAAGCTAGAGGCAGGTTAGAGATAGGGATCTGGGCAAAAAGCCTGCCTCAGAGACAAGTTCTAAAAAGTGAAAGACGGAAGTTACAGATGTGTCCAGTTTGAGGAAATTCAAGGAAGCACTATGAACACTGGGGAATGGTATAATTTCCAAGGCACTAGTGGGTGCAGCTATATGAGTGAACACTCATGTGTGTGTATTTTCAAACATGCATGGAAGTCCTGTGTGTCTGTAAGAATTTGATTTGTATTAGACTAGGTTGGGAAGTCACTGATACACTTTCAGCAGGAGTTTTTATATCACTTCATACATTAGTAGAATCATAAGAACTATTGTGAAAATAGACTCAAAGGCTTTAGTAACAGATGCTGGGAAACCATGAAGAAAGACGTAAGTAATTATCATGATGAATCGTGGTAATTGCTGTGTGGATAGTAAGGATAATTAGATTCTGAGAAACCTTAACTATAGAATCAAGAGGTTTTTAGATGGCTTGAATGTTGATTGAATGATGGACAGAAATATTGGAATAAAAAAGATTCCAAGACCTTTGGTCAGAATTAAAATAAAGGATCAGTAATGAAGCCAAGCATGTATTATACTAATTACATGAATTACACACCTGTAATTCAGCACTAGGAAAGTTGAAGTAGAAAGATTGCCTTGGGGTCAAAGCTAACCTAGGCTACATGGTGAATTCCCTGGCTACCATGGGGTTTAGGGCCAGACCCTATCATCTTCCCTTATAATATATTAGTTTTCTTTTGCATAGGAAATAGTCTCAGTAGTGTGAAAGTGTGACCCCAGCTATTTAAAGCCAGTGTTGTATAGCAAAGCCAAGATATTGCTGGCTGAAGGATTGTCCAATAGTTTTGTAGATTCTATTGTTCTTGGTATAGATGTATACAACACAGACATGTAATACAGTTCTTTGAACTAGCGAAGTGTTGTGGCATATGAAAGGCCATTGCTCTGTATATTGCAAAGCAAACATTGTTAAATTTTGGTGAATTACAAAAGCTGTATCTAACTGAAGAGGAAGAATTTGGAAACAAAGGCATGACAGCCCTGTCTCAGAGCCCCTCTGTGTCTATTTTCAGGTGACTGTGAATCACTACTGAGCCATGGGAATATGGCAAAATGCCTCATCTATAGATGGGTTCATCCTCTTAGGTATCTTCTCCCAGAGCCAGACTGACCTGGTCCTCTTCTCTGCAGTTATGGTGGTCTTCACAGTGGCGCTCTGTGGGAATGTGCTCCTCATCCTCCTCATCTACACTGACACCCGACTTCATACTCCCATGTACTTCTTCCTCAGTCAGCTCTCCCTCATGGACCTCATGTTGGTCTGTAACATCGTGCCAAAAATGGCAGCCAACTTCCTGTCTGGCAAGAAGTCCATCTCCTTTGCGGGTTGTGGTGTACAAATTGGATTTTTTGTCTCTCTTGTGGGATCTGAGGGACTCTTGTTGGGACTCATGGCTTATGATCGCTATGTGGCCATTAGCCACCCACTTCACTATCCCATTCTTATGAGTCAAAGGGTCTGTCTCCAGATTGCTGGGAGCTCCTGGGCTTTTGGGATCCTTGATGGAATAATTCAGATGGTGGCAGCCATGAGCCTGCCCTACTGTGGCTCAAGGTATGTAGATCACTTCTTCTGTGAGGTGCCAGCTTTACTGAAGCTGGCCTGTGCAGACACATCCCTTTTCGACACCTTGCTCTTTGCTTGCTGTGTCTTCATGCTGCTCCTCCCCTTCTCCATCATTGTGGCTTCCTATGCTCGCATCCTGGGGGCCGTGCTCCGTATGCACTCTGCTCAATCCCGGAAAAAGGCCCTGGCCACCTGTTCCTCCCACCTGACCGCTGTGTCTCTCTTCTACGGGGCAGCCATGTTCATCTACCTGAGGCCAAGGCGATATCGGGCTCCCAGCCATGACAAAATCGTCTCTATCTTCTATACAGTTCTTACGCCTATGCTCAACCCCCTCATTTATAGCTTGAGAAACAGGGAGGTGATGGGGGCACTGCGGAAGGGGCTGGACCGATGCAGGATTGGCAGCCAGCACTGAAAATCATGGTCTAGTGCTTGGCTGTGTTACCTGCTGTTTGCGTTTCATTGGTAAGCCATCTTTGTTTTGTGAATCTCTGTTTCCTTATCGATAAAGGAGACTCATGACACTGGTCCTCTCACAGGGATTTTGTAGGGACCCCTTTACATGAATTGAAAACTTTACAAGGGAGCATTGCTTCACTATTATTGTTATTATTGGTTGTTTATAACATCCTTCAATAAAATTTACTTTATTTCTTAATTATTCTTGGTAGCAGTTGCCTTTTATTGAGTGCTTGCTAAGGACTGGGATTGTCTTATTCCAGTCTGTATTATTTGATAGGTAATTCAGGATAAGAAATGTGGGTGTCTTAAATGGGAAGTTTCCAGGTGGTAGGAACTGAGTTTCTATAATACTTGAATAGTTTTAGCTTCCTCTCTGTGTTCTAGTAGAGGCTTTAGAAACTGCCCTTTAAATTTTTGGTTAGGGGCCAGTGAGATGGGTCAGCAGGTAAAAGTTTCTTCCACCAGGCCTGACCACCTGAGTCTGATCCCAGGACCCCCACTGGAAGGGGAGAACCAAATCTCATGAGGTGTCCTCTGGCCTTCACACTCATTCCAGGACACACATGGATTTGACATACAGAGGGAAAAATGTAATTTTACAAGAACATGAGTGGACGTGTCCTTTAAAATTTGGGATATTTGCTTATTTGAGTCCTTTGCCCATTATTAAGTTGAGTTTTAATTTTTTTTCATGAGTTGGAGTTTTTGTCTGCTGCAGAGACTGTGACCTTACAAGACATATGAGGTGCAGATATTGTCTCCCATTCCCTAAGTTGTCTTTTTACTTTGGGATAGTAATATTGATATACGAAAGTTTTTAGGATTTTTATAAAGTCCAATTTATGTATTTTTTTTTTTACTGTTTGTGGCTTTGACATCATAACTCAGACTACACTGTCAAATTCAAGGTCATGATTATTGACATCCACATTTAAAAAATGTATTGCTTCCAGTCTTATTGTTAGTTCATTGATTTATGTTCAGTTCATTGTGCAGATCATGCCATGTAGAGGTTGAACTTCATCCTTTTTTTCACGTGTATGGATATCCAATTGTTCTAATGTTTGTTGAAAACACAGACTTCTTCCTCCACTCAATGACATTAGCATCCTTGCCAAAAGTCAGTGCGTCATGAATATGTGGGTTTATTTCTGAACTCTAAGTTCACTTCCTGTTTTCTTTCTATCCATCTTTATGCCAATATTGAATTGTTTTGATTACCACCATACCACTGTTTGATACTGTATTTTGAAACTAGGGACTGTGAATCCTCCAACTTTGATCTTATTCGATATTATTTTGCTATTGGTCTTCTGAAATTTTCCATTTTGAGTAGTTTTGTCATCTTAACAACATCATATATCTCAATCTGTAAATATTGGAATTCTCTTTGTTTAGCTAAATGGTGTACTTTCATTTTGGGTGTCTAATTGGACTATGGCCTGCTCAAGAGGACGGAATTCATGTCTTGACTGTAAACCTAGCCAACAAACTGTGGGAAAGGTCCAACTGAAGAGGAGAGCCTGCTACTGCCATTTTCCTAAACCAATATAAACTTGTGGAGACAAGGTTTTACTATGCTGCCCTGGCTGACCTGGCACTTGCCATATAGACAAAGCTGACCTCAAAGGCACAGCTCTGTCTGCCTTTGCCTCCTGAGTATTGGGATTAAAAGCTTGTGCCACCATGCCCAGCCCTCAATAAAACTTCTAACCAAACTTAAATACTTATCCGTGTGCCCACAAATGAGTATAGCTCTCATTCCTCATCAAAGAAGCTCCCTTTCTGCGGCAGATGGAGACTATTATGGAGATCCACAGCTGGTCAAAATGCAGAGAATAAGTGACTATGGGTACCCAGCTCCACATAATCTACAAGGCAACCCCAACACCCAATTTTCAGGAAAAGTCATGGAAGAGGGAGAGAATAGATTATGAGAGCTAGAGAACCAGGATTCCTGCTACTGTAAACAAGCCCAGCATAGTGACAATGTCACTTGACATGCTAATGTGGCTGAGGAAATTTCACAATGCCTCACCCCTAGATGAAGAGCTTGAGTCAACCAATGGCTGCTGAGAGTGGGATAATAAATTTCTTTTTTCAGGGTGAGCTCCCTGATAGGTTATGCAATTCTAAGTGTCAGTCCTAAACACATATATATAGGCATAACACTAAATGGGCTCAGTAGGAAATACGTGTGTGTGTGTGTGTGTGTGTGTGTGTGTGTGTGTCTCTATAAATATATAGTATATATAGATAGATATGCAATTTGGTCATACATGTAACAATAATAACTAAAGGCAAAGAGATCATGAATTTTAGAAGGAATGGGAGAACATGGGATCAATTTGAGAAATAATAGGGAGGGGCAGAAATTAAGTAAATACAGTATTAATAAATCAAAATTTAAAGATAAAAAATTTAAATGGAAAAAAATCACCATGACCAAGCTGATTTCATCCCACAGATGCAATGTTGGTTCAACATGAGCAAATCAGTAAATGTCATACAGCATGTAAATAGAATTAAGGAGAGAAATCAACAATTGTCCCAACAGACAGAAACAGGCCTTTGACAAAGTTCAACATTCTTTCATAATCAAATCCCTGAAGTCACCAGAATGAGCAGGAACATGCTTCAATGTAATAAAGCCCCACCCCCGCCCGTACACACACACACACACACACACACACACACACACACACACACACACACACGCCAGCTAAGCAATGACAAACTGAATGCATTTCTTCTAAAGCCAGGAAGGAAACAACGTGGCCACCACCACTGCTGTTGTAGAGCAGGAACAGGAGAAAGAGAGAAACAGATACAAACAGGAAAGAAAGAAAGCAGAGCATCTCTGCTTGCAGACCATATGATTAAAAGGCTCTACTGACTCCACCAGAAAAACCTGTGACCTGAAAACCACTTCCAACAGAGTGACAGGGTACAAAACTGGTATACAAAAATCTAGCTTTTCTACACACCAATAACAAACTTGCCAAGAAAGAAATTGGGGTGGAGGAAGGGCTGGGGGAATTCCACTTATAATACCTTAAAAAAAAAAAATAGGGGCTGGGGAGATGGCTCCATTAAGAAACTACTTGCTGTATGTTTGGACCCCCATCACACACATAAAAATCTGGACACCTCCCCCTCCCACGCACACACACACACACACACCCATCTGTAATCCCTGGGCTGGGGAGGTGGAGACTGACAGGTTCCTGGAGCTTGCAGGTCAGCGGGACTAGCTGAATCAGAGAGCTGTTTGTTGGTTTCTTTGTTTGTTTGTTTTTGAATCAGGAAGTTTTACGTTCAGTGAGAGACATTGTCTCAAAAAATAGGGTGGCGAGTGGCTGAGGAAGACCCGGTTTCACACACACTCGCTCACACCCACACATATGCAGGCATGCTAATACATACACTAAAGGAAGCAAAAAGACTACTACAATTAAAACCTTAAAACACTGAAAAAAATTAAAGAAGATGCTAGAGATGTAAAGACTTCCTGTGCTCATGGATTGGCGGAATTAGTGTTATGAAAAAGTGTTTTTTTTTTTTTGTTTTTTTTTTTTACCAAAATAAGCCCATTGGTTCAATGTAACCCCCATCAAAATTCCAAGTACTTTTCATAGAACTAGAGAAAACAATCCTCAATTTCACAGAGAAGCACAAAAGACTCCAAATATCTCAAACATTATTCAGCACAGAGAGCAATGCAAGAGTGATTACAGTGCCTGATCTTAAACTATGCTACAGGGCCACACTGACAAAAACTGCATGGTGTTAGCACAAAATCAGACATGTAAACCAACGGACTAGAAGATCCAGAAATAAACCCACACAGCTGCAGCCACCTAATTTTCAACAGAAGTGTCAAAATACACTGGGAAAAAATGACTTCTCTCTCCCTTTCTCTCTGTCTCTCTGTTTCTCTGTCTCTGTCTCTCTGTCTCTCTGTCTCTGTCTCTCTCTCTCTCTCTCTCTCTCTCTCTCTCTCTCTCTCTCTGTGTGTGTGTGTGTGTGTATGTGTGTGTATTTTATATGTGAACCCGTGCATTCATGAAAAGACCAGAGAAAGATGCTGAGTGTCCTACCCTCTCACTCCCCACTGTATTCCTTTGTGGCAGGGTATCTCACCGAAGTGGAAGATAGGCACTGGCAATCAGTAAGCCCTGGAAATCTTCCCTCCACAGCTCTTGGGTTACAGGTATGTGCCTGGCCACATATGGCTCAACCACCGTTCCTTTAAGAGATGGTGCTGGGAAAATCGGTATCCTCATATAGTGGAATGATACCAGGTCCATTTCTCTCACTGAATCAAATCAAAACTCTTGACATAAGCCCTCAAACTCTGACATGGCTAGAGAAAAGCAGAGAAGGGATGTGTGGAGATACAGCATGTGGAAGCACTCTCTGAAAAGGTTTCCAAAAGCACAGATACAATCCAACTGACAAATAGGAGAACACAAAATGAAACAGCTTGTGTGCAGTACGGGAAACGATTGTCAGAGGAAAGAAACAACTGAGGGGCTAGAAAGATGGCCCAGGAGTTAAGAGCTCTTGCTACTCTTGAGGACCAGAGCTCAGTTCTCAGCACCCACATCGGGAAGCTCCTAAGTACCCAGAACTCCAGCCTCAGGGGAGCTGATGCCTTCTTACAGCCTCCACAAACACCTGTAGTTGTGTGCACAACCTCCCCAAATATGTATTTGAAATAAAAAAGAAATTGAAATAAAAAGAAATGGCCTAAAAAACTTTGCTAATTGTACATCAGACAGGGGATTAATATCCTGACTATATAAGGAACTCCTAAAATGAAGCACACAAAAATGCAAATCATCCAATTAATAACTGGCCCAATGAACTCAATAAATAGCTCTTCAAAGAAGAAATAAAAATGGCCAATATGTATTTGAGAAAGGGTTCAACATTCTTAGTCATCAAAAAAAATGCAAATTGAAATGTCACCAGGATTTCAGCCCTCTCCAGTCAGGGTAAGCACCATCAAGAAAGCAAATAACAATAAGTGCTGGTGAGGATGTGGGGAAAGATCCCTATACAGTGCTGGTGAGGATGTGGAAAAACATCCCTATACAGTGCTGGTAAGGATGTGGGGAAAGGAAATCCCTGTACAGTGCTGGTAAGGCCTTAGCTTGACTTATTTCTTGCCAGCTTTCCTTAACTCATTCCATCTACCTTTTGCTTCTGGGCTTTTACTATTCTCTTAGTTTTGTAAACCTTACTCTTACTCCATGGCTTGCTGTGTAGCTGGGTGACTGGTCCCTGGAGTTCTCCTCCTTTTCTGGCTACTTCTCATTTTCTGGTCCCAGATTTCTCCTATTTATCCTCTCTGCCTGCCAGCCCTGCCTATCCTTTCTCCTGCCTTTTTATTAATATTACTAATTAATTAATTTATTATTATTTATTTATTATTAATAAAGGCCATTCAGCTTTTTATTAGGCCATTAGGTGTTCTAGACATGCACAGTAACACAGCTTCACAGAGTTAAACCAATGCAACATAAACAAAAGAAACACACCTTAAAATAATATTCTCCAACATTTACCCCTTTTTGTCTAAATAAAAAAAATGAAAGATTTTAACTTTAACATAATAAGACTGTACTCAGTAAGAACAATTATCAAGTAAAGATTATATTTATAATGTAATGAATTCCAGTTTCTTTGTGTCTGGCAAATTAAAAGAAAATACTCCATTATCTATCTTATCTTAATGACTCTAAAGTTTTATACCTAATTACTCTCTATCGTAACTAAAGAAAACTGAAACTGTAACTATCTAGTCTTCAACTCCATTGAAGACCCAGAAGAATGTAATATTATTTAACAACAGAGGCATTTGGCTGCCTGGACAGTGGCCCACAGTTCCTCTGCAAAGTTGGGTCATCCATCTTCAGTCTACGGACCCAAAATAACTGGCAAACTTTTCAGTGAAGCAGGAAATTTGAAGGACTGTCCTGCCTTGTTTTGGCAAAGTTCAGCAGTCACTTTCCTGTGCATCCTGTACGTCCAGTCTGCACAGCACATTGTCAGCCGTCAAAGGCAAGAGCAGTTTCTTTTCCCAGTGGCTAACCTTGCCACAATGAAAGCAAACACCATAAGGAGTTTCTTCAACACCCATCATCTCTGAAGTAAATTGGTGCTGCCAGGAGCAGATGTGTCTCATTGTTAGGAAAAACTTTAAATTAACAAAACATTTTAAATGCCATATTCTATGAGTCTTTGAAGTATTTGAAGACCATCTATCTAAAATATATCTATTTAACCTAGAAAATAAGCCTAACATATCTACAAATTTGATTGTTATAAATGACTACTGACCTATGTTTACTGGTTGTCCCTTATAATTTATAATAATAGCTTTCAAAAACTAGAACTTTACTGCTGTGGGATGTTCTCTATGCTGTGAATGTGTTGCTCTGATTGGTTAATACATAAAGTGCTGATTGGACATGCAGGAAGTATAGGCGGGACAAAGAGAGAGGAGAATTCAGGGAACAGGAAGGTTGAGTCAGGAGACGCTGCCAGCTGCTGCCATGAGAAGAAACATGTAAGGTACTGGTAAGCCATGAGCCACATGGCAAGGTATAGATTTATAGAAATAGGTTAATTCAAGACATAATAACTAGATAGCAAGAAGCCTATCATGGCCATGCAGTTTATAGGTAATATAAGCTTCTGAGTGATTAGTTTATAAGTGGACTGTGGGACTGCGGGGGCTTGGCAGGGGCCAAAGAGAAACTCTCAAGCTATGCTTTGCTTTACATTTTAAAATAAACTGCATAGAAACAATACTTTAAACAATGGTAGAAACACATATCAATATGTGGTAACAAAAACAACCTTAATTTGTATCAATATACAAAAATCCTTTAAACAAGAGTAGAAACATATATACAGTATAACAAAAATAACTTTAAATTTGTATCATTATTCTATATTCCCCTAGATGATAACAAACATCTATAACCCACCAAACAACCAAAAGCTACCCATACTCCCAACTCTTGGGTATGTGGGTATAGTTTTCTGCATATTGCTTTCTGCTGTCTGTGGATGAAGTATCTTTAGGGTCCCTGAGAAAAATTTGAGATAATGACCAAGTCCTGGGAAGACCAGCAGCAACCTTTGCTGATAGATATCACCTGTCAGAATTCAAGAGGTCTTCCCTGATTAAATCTGATCCATATTAACCCTGAAGGAATCCATAGCCTCTCAAAACTCCAAAGCATTTTTTATTTCCATTTGACAAATATATTTTTTGACTTCTTCTTAAAGGTAAGGCATTTCTAAAGCATCTATATTGGCTCAATTTTGCAGTCCAATTCACAATCCCATGTGTCCTAGCAGCTGTCTTTTGCTTCTCAACAATAAAAAAAATTCAAAACCAACACAATAACATACAGGATCCAGCCTCCCTGCATATTTCCGATATCTACATGGCTTATTCTTTTTTATATTACTTTATCTCTTTAAAGACTTTACTTATTTTTAAACTATTTATTTTTTTCTATGACTATACCCTTTTTTTTCTTTTCTTATGCCTATGCACATTCTTAAACACACTGTAACTTGTTTAGAGGTTTTCCCATCTGAATCTGTTTTTATTGCATGTCTTTTAGCCTGTTTTGACCATATGAGCAAACCTTTAAACTGCTAAGCTGCATGGACCTCTACCCATGACTTTGGCAGCTGGCTCCTCCCACTTCTCTGTTGGGGGGAAGCCAAGCTGAAAGCTCACTAGCTGGTCAGAGGTTCATGCTGAGAAACATGAACCTTCCCAGAGCTCTAGAATGCCCATGCTTGCACTGCGGCAGGCGTTTTTACTTAGTTTTTTTGTTCCTGTTTAACTTACTAGCTGTTCAAGGGCTCTCTTGTCTGGTAGAAACTGTCCAGCAGAAATTCTTAAAGGAGCCGTATCACATACATGCACACACACACACCCTTTTTTAAAAATCTTTCTCAGGTCCTATGAAAATAGAAGCACCACATTGGTACACCAAAATGTTGTTATTGGTTTTCTACTCTTTGAGGAGGCCTGCCATCCAGCTCCCAAATAAATCATACATGGAGGTTTATTCTTAATTATTAATGGCTGGCCTTAGCTTGACTTGTTTCTTCCTAGCTTTCCTTAACTTATCCATCTACCTTTTGCCTCTAGGCTTTTTCTGTTCTCTTACTTCTATAAATCTTACTCTTACTCCATGACTTGCTGTGTAGCTGTGTGGCTGGCCCCTGGAGTCTTCCTCCTTCCCTGGCTACTTCTCCTTTTCTCCTCCCAGATTTCTCCTTCTATATATCCTCTCTGCTTGCCAGCCTTACCTGTTTCTCTTTCTCCTGCCTTGCTATTGGCTGTTCAGTTCTTTATTTCAGACCATGATGTAGTGGGAAGCCATTCCAGCTTTGATCTGGAAGCTCCAACCCCCATTAAGGCTTTGGTAACTGTCAAACCTACAAGGCAGGGCTGAGAGAGGACCCTGAAGACCCAATATCTGGATGGGCCGGCTCTCTTGGTTCCTGGACCCAGGACATTGAAGGTAGACCAAGCAGAGTTCTCCAGAGAACACCGCCAGACTGTGCTACACCTTTCCCAGACCCTGCAACCTATCCCTTCACTTGTAAGTTACCCCACAAAATAAACTTCCCTTTTAACTACATGGAGTGGCCTTAATAATTTCACCAATACCATCAGGTGTTCTAGACAGGCCAAGTAATACAGCTTCACAGAGTTAAACCAATGCAACATAAACAAAAGTAACACACCTAAAAATAATATTCCCCAACACTATATAGTGCTGGTGAAGATGTGGGGAAAAGGAGATCCCTATACAGTTCTGGTGGGGATGTAAAATGATGCTGTCACTATGGAAGTTAGTTTGGATGTTCCTCATAAAACTACATTAAGATGCAGCTATACCTCTACTGGGTATGTACCTATAGGACTGAATCAACCTACCACAGGCATACTTTTACACCCATGTTTGTATCATTACAGTATTCACAATAGCGAAGAAACTGAACAAGCCTAGATGCCTATCACTAACTGGATGGACAAAGTAAATGTGCTACATACACACAACATAATTTTATTCAGATGTAAATGAAACTGAAACCAACTGGAGAACAATATGTTAAGTAAAATAAACTAAATTCAGAAAGACAAATACACCATATTTTCTTATTTATTCATTCAGAATTACATACACTATATTTTTTTTAGCATATTCTTCTCTGTCCCCCAGCTCCTCCCAAATTCCCACCCATGCACACACTCACCCACTTCATGTTGTTTATCTCTTTTAAAAGAAAAGAGCTCACAAAAATAAGTATGGCATCCAATTTGCATTGGTGTTGTAAGCATGGGAACTGCTCTGGAGTGTGGTTGATATACCCAGTGTTACTCCATTGAGGGTAGCTGATTTTCCCGCTCCCAGCTGCTCTCGTCTGTGAATAGCTTCTTGGCTAGGAGCGGGACTTTGTGTCTACCTCCCCTTCTCTGTGCTGGGATTTTGTTTGGCTTCAACTTATGCCGGTCTGGTAAATGCTGCAATGTTTTCTTTTACACACAGTCTCTACTTTTAATTCTTTCATTCTCTCTCTCTCTCTCTCTCTCTCTCTCTCTCTCTCTCTCTCTCTCTCTCTCTCTCTCTCTCTCTCTCTCTTCTCTAGGTTAAAGTAGAAAGGGGACCCCAAGAGCGGAGGAACGGGTTGCAAATGAGGGGAGAGGGAAGAGAAGCAAGTGGAACACATATGATATGAAAGCAGAAAAGCAGAAAGGTTAACATTTGAAGGAGGAAGATGACCGGCCATAGGGAGGCAAGGGACATGGGGGAAAGCAGAGGGATAAATTAGAAGATACTGCATTTGAATACCATGCTCTTTTGACAGGCTTTAGGGAGAATGAAGGGAAGCAACATTGATAACTACAAATGGGGACATGACTTTATATGGTCATTTAACTTTCACAGTGTGGAAAATGGGCCTTGTCTTGGTTAAGTCACTTGCCCAAGTTAAGCCTAAGTTAAGATTCTCATTTAGCTTTGTCTGATGTTGTCTGCCTAGTGCCTGTGTTCCGCTACCTCTTTTGTTTGCATCGTTTTCTGAGACAGGGTCTCACTTTGCACAGGCTGCCTCAAAGTTACAATCTTACTGCTTCACTTTCCCAGTGCTGGGATTGCCAGTGTGGTGTGCCCCCTTACGTCTTGCAAATGTCTTAGTATGAGAGAAGCCCATTTTTCTGTAAAATGGGTGGTGGGCAGAAGGTGAACAGTGTCAGGGACAAGTGACCTCTGGATATGTTTGCTATATCCTCCTGGAGGACCGCACTGAAACACAATAGGACTGAACTCTAAGGTAAGGGTAACTACCCTAAGTGGGTTAGGCAATAGGAAGAGGCTGGAAGATACTTCTGTGTGGGGCTCTGGAATATTCTAGGTGTGTTGTTGATTCTACCTACATACATTACTTAATGGCAATCATCAAAGTAGAGCACATCACAACACAAAAGCCAACACTACCTATTTGTTTTTGGAATGGCAGGAAGACCCAGTATTCCCAGCTTGGTCCACAGAAACCCTCAGGCCCTAGTTTCCACTGTGTCTGCCCCTGGGAGGGAGTTTGTTGTGGCCCCGAGATGATTGGAGAACTTTGCAGGAAGCTCTCTTTCCTCAGAGGTTTAATTTCAAGAGACTGGGGCAGAAGTGTGGTGGAGGACAGGTCTCTAAGGACTTATCAAAGCAGAAGCAACTTTCCTTAGTCACAGCAGAGATAACAGTGGGTGGGAGCAGACAGGGGATAAAATCTCTCAGCCAGAAACTGGCCCTGACCCTGGCAAGGGGTCACGCCTACAGGTGAGAACTCTGTGCTCTCTTTCCCCTTCCCCTCCTGGTCCATGGTTCTCCTGGAAGACTAGAGGTAGATCTTCTAGAAGACCTTTCCCTAGCTCCTAAAGCTGGTACCAGACTTTCAGGGAGGAGCTCTTTCTTTCTTTTCTGGGATTTCTGTAGTTCTTTTTTCAGCTCCCATCTCCTTCCCATTTAGTGTATCTCTTCAATATCTTTCCAGAGCCTCTTGGAACACATTGTTTTCCCAACTCCTATGTAAGAGTCGTTCTAGACAGGAGGTTGTTTTGTTTTGTTTTGTTTCCTGCAAATCTCTATTCTCTGTTCCCTAAGCTCCTTGCACTTCTTTTCCAAATCCATTTCTCCAAGGAGCAGGAATTACTTCAGCTTGTCTGCACTGAGGCCACCTTGAAGATCTAACTCACTGACTGGAGCAGTGTTGCTAGGGGGGTGGTGGTAGATGGATGCTGATCGCTAAGACCATTCAGACTGTGCTTGGGCCCTTCTCTGGTCCCCCATACATTCCTACCATCATTATTTCTGTGTGTGCAGGTGAGACTCTTCCTTTTTGCATCCTGGTCCTCTCCTTTGGGTCCTTAAAAGCCATCAATGTCTGTGCAAGTCACCACTGCTCCTGATACTAGCTTACTCCCCTCCAGGTGTAGAAGTCTTGTGTGTCTCCATTTGGCTTCTAATAAGACTGGTTTTTTTGTCCTAATCCCTTATTCCATGGGTAGAATTAGAGAAGACCTGGCTGTCTTATTCAGTTCATCATTTAAGGCTGGGGAGATAGAGTGGCACTGAAAAGAGGTGGCATCCTCGGAGTCTTGTCATAGGTTTTAGGAAGAGTGAGTATGGCTTGGTATTTTCAAGTCAAGGAACAACTAAACAATAGTCGGACTCCCTGAAGCTGGTATATGTTTTCATGAGACCCTCAAAGGGTTGGGAGAATTGTCTCTTATAATATTGAGACATCAGATTTTGTCTGAAAGGCAGCAGCAAAATCCATTCTAGTGGACCAACAACAACCAACAATATGTCCCCCTTCTTGGATACAAGTCACTGCTCCCTCCTCCCCTACCACCATGCATTTCCCCTGTCTTCGTGTTCTCCTTTTGAAGGGCAGTTAGAACTCCGAGCTCATTTGGAGAAGCGTGTGTTGGTGTGTGCACTCCCTTTTCTTCCGCCTGCAGTCTTCTTTCCCTGGGAGAGATCTCTCTGGTGGGGCCGATTTCCACTCTTTTTCTGATGCAAAGCTCTTCAACGAAATTCCCAGGTGTGCTTCTGCTTGAGTCGATTACGTACAACAAAGGCTTTGTCAAGAGCTGATCCTACAAAGGAGAAATTTTAATTAACACAGCTTCAGGCTGTGTTTTGTTCACTGACAAGCCAAGTTCCCAGAATTTTTTTTTCCAAAACTATATTAACTGTTTGTTCAATACGTGTTTGTGACTGCAGCGGACTCTGTACTTTCTTTGGTTGGCTTTTGTCTTACAGACAGACTTCCATAACAAATCCTATTGGGCATCAATGTAATATTATATTTATTTATTTTAACTAGGCAATTTTCTCACAAATTTAAAAATGCCAAAGATAAAAAACTGTGTCCCATGGAGACTTTCTTCTCTAACTCAGTGTCAGCAATCAGAGTTGTATGACTCTTTCCTCTGAGTCAGAGTTGCTGTTTTCTTGCACACTAGCCTGGATACTTGATTTGTGAGTACATGTGTTCAATGCCTGCTATGTGTCGTTGCATTTTAAAACAATTTAGAGAGAATTCTGTAGAAACTCACTAAAACCCTGTTTCTTATTTGCATCATTCCATTGTTTAATATTTCTCTTATTGAATAATTAGATTATTTGTGATTTTTTTTTTACTTTAATCAAACCTATGTCTTGTCTACAAGTCATTTTGCACACATTCAAATATTTCTGTAAAATTGCCTACCAGGAGAGCTGCTCAAAACAAAACAAAACTCTACCCTTCTTTTCTGAAAATCGGTCTTCTGAGTGCTTCTTCCCATGTTAGCATCTTATCACTTCCTTTCCCACATCATGACCTTGCCCTTGTCTTTAACACTTCCTTTATCTCACTCAAGGGTGGTAAAGTGGTTTTGCTACTTCCCTGAGAAGTCTCCTTTCTCATCTCTATTGTCTTGCTAGTTTTCCTTCGCTAGTGGATAGAAATTTATGTCTGCTAGCCTTGGATGTTGGCTCAGATTAAAGAATTAAGTATTAGTATTGAGAACAAATTAGCTCTGAGCATGTGTGAGATATGCTCGGTGCAGCCTCATTTATATGATGGGTTTGGTTATTTCTGTCTGGCATCTGGCTTTGAGTGATTCCTGAGCTAGTCACATTCCCGACTGCAGGGAAGGTCCTCTGGCTTCCTGCTGGGTGGAAATGAATCTGAGTCCAGGAGAAAAGCCCAGACAATGTGCCATCTTCACATTGCCCTTTGGACTTGCAGTGGCCTCAGCTTCCCTGGTCTGTAACTTCATTTCCCCTCCCACAGAGAAGCAGGCTAGTCTGTCTGCAGGGGTGAGGAAGAATCCCTTTATGTGGGGTCGGGGGAGACATGTATGGCAGTCTGTTTCTTCAGTAGACTTCCAGGTGATCCCTTTGTTGGTCCCCTGCTCATCCTGGTTTACATTGCTGCATCCTGCAATCAATTCTGAGCACTTGGGGGTTTGCTCTGTGGTTACTATTCCGTATTATCACTGCCACTACTGGGCTTAGCCTTCTAAGATGCAGATACTTCCACCAGCTGTGGCAATATCAGTGCCAGCTGCTGCCCTGCTATTTACTTTCCTTGTTTCTCTGGCCACTCTCCTTAGAGTGAAGTGTTAAAGATGTCCATAATGGGCAGGGGCAAGCACCCATCTTCCCCCAGAACTGGAGATCTTCATACCATATGTATTTTAAAGGTAACCTTTAGTAACCCTCAGTGGCTGAGAGGAGACTCTAGGAAGTACCTGGTGCAACCCCCTCTCCTTTCCCTGCCACAGAGGCAGAACGGTTCCTGTAAAGTGTCCATCTGTGTGACTCTACTCAATTTCTTTCCCTCTCCTGGGGAGAGTTTGTGTTTTTACCAGTGTGAACTACTGGTTTTAGTTTAGTCCGTCTCTCTGGGGAAGGCGCCTGTGGTCTATTCGCTGGTGCTCCTGTCCCACCTCTTCCTTTGTTTCTGCTAAGTCTCTACTGCTTCTGCCCCTTCAGGATGTGTGGTATGCTCAGCTCAGTAATCAGAAAGTTCTTGACCTTTCCACTGCTCTGGGGGAACTTCTAAGGGAACTCCAGCTCAAACACTTCCATTTGCAAAATACCAATGTCTTAGACAGATTCTACTTGTGATCACGTGTGATTTGTGAGAGAACTGTACCCTTTCAATGTTGAGCCCAATCTATCTTCAGGCATATATTATGTGATATATTGATATATATGATATATTTGAGGCAGGGTCTCACTATGTAGCTCTGGCTGTCCTGGAACTCACTGTGTAGACCAGGCTGACCTTGAACTCACATAGATTCATCTTCTTCTCTCAAGTGTTGGGATTAAAGGTTTGCACCACCATGCCTGGCTAAAAATATTTGTCAGTTAAGTTTTTAAGTTAAGGATCTTTATTCCATACTTGTTGCAACTGTAAGTAAATATTCTGACTTTTTCTGTTAATTTTGCTAATTAGTTGGTGGTAATTATGGGAAGACTAATGATTTTTAGGTGTAGAATTATACATAACTTATTTTTTTCTCATTTTTGAGCCACACAATAACCTGATTTAGCATAACTTTAAAGTTAAACTAATTTTCCATATTTCTTATAGAAATGTAGAAAGTACAAAGAAATTTAGGGAAGTGATATTTAATGCCACTACATAGAACAGATTACACTGTTAATATCTTGGCATATTTTCTTCAAACCTTGAGAAATTCTTAAAACCATTACTACTTTTTTATATTATAATGTCATAAATAATCAAGTATTGTGGCACATACCTTTAATACTAGCACTGGGGAGCCAGAGGCAGGTGGAACTCTATAAGTTTGAGGCCAGCCTGGTCTTTAAAGTGAGTCCCAAGACTGCCAGAGCTGTTGCACAGAGAGACCCTGTTTCAATAAAATAAAATAAAATAAAATGTCATAAATATCCCATTGACTAAATATTATTTTACCATATATCATAGTTTTTAGTTACTTCTGAATTTTTATCATATTTTGTGTGTGTGTGTGTGTGTGTGTGTGTGTGTGTGTGTGTGTGTGTGTGTGTGTGTCACAGCACACATATGGTGGGCAGAGGATCACGTGCCAGAATCTTTCTCTCCTAACGTGTGTGATCTGGGGATAGAACTCAGGTTGTCAGCCTTGGTTGTTAGCCTCTTTACCCTCTGAGCCGTCTCGCCGCCCCTCAGTTACTTCTCTCTGTTGGACGCTTCCATTGCCTCCGCTATTCTTCATTTACTAAGTGTTTTAAGATAAGAAGTTCCATAAGGGCCAGTGAGATGGTTCAGCCGGTAAAAGCCTGAAGACTGCAGGCCTGAGTTCAAGCCCTGGGATGATGTGGTGGAGAGAGAGAACTGACTTCTGCAAGTTGTCCTCTGACCTCCACACAGGTGCTGCAGTGGCGGGGTTGGGGGGCCGGGGAGACATAGGTGTGCACCCTCTGCCCCCCAGGTAAATGTAATTAAAATGTGTTTTAAAAACATACTGGAAGCTTTCATGTCTGAAAATAATAACGAATCTTCCTTGGCCTTAGTTTGCCATTAATGAAACTAATGGCCATCCTTTTCCCACAAGGACTTTGTGTTCTTATTTGGTTTTGCTTTGAAATAGGTCTCACTATGTAGCCAAGACTGACTTTGATCTCAAGTTCCTCTTGCCTCAGTGGCCCTCATGGGGAGTGAGATTACAGGTGTGCACCACCACACCTGCAACTTTAAGGGTAATTATGAGGGTTAGATGTGAAGATGCAATAGAGTCCTTACCATGGTTCCTGGCACATGACGGATGCTCCAAGAAATGGCACCCACCATCAGTTTTAAACCACTAAGTGCTGCTCACATTCCCACAGTACATTTTCACCATCCATCAGCTTCTGCGCCTACTGGTGTCTCTATTTAAATAACAGGTAACTGAAATTCAGACAGATTATGCCCACTTGATCATTTTTACTGCCTACATACTTTTATGAAAAAAGCAAATCCTTAAGTGGTTATGATCTAGGGCCTTTACTGATTTTTAAGTTATCTTATTGTGTGGTGATGGTGTTTGAACCCAGAGCTTTGTGCATACTAGGTAAGTGATTGATCCCTAACCAACATCCTTAGCCCAGACCTAGAGAGTCAGATATGAGACAGGAGAATAGACCAGTTCCTGACAGGTCCCATTAATTTTTTCTAAAAAAGCTTGAAACTTATTTCTCAGTTACATGTAGAAAGTGTTAGAAGATAACCAACACTTTTTTTTTTTTTTTTTGGTTTTTCGAGACAGGGTTTCTCTGTGTAGTTTTGGTGCTTGTCCTGGATCTCGCTCTGTAGACCAGGCTGGCCTCGAACTCACAGAGATCCACCTGGCTCTGCCTCTCCAGTGCTGGGATTAAAGGCATGTGCCACTGCTGCCTGGCTCTTTTTTTTTTTTTTAATCTTTAAAGAGACTACACATTTATTCTAGACAAAGTCATATTTAAAGATGACAACACACTGGGCAAAGCCACAATGTCCTCAACATTATGTTAAATATATTTATATATGTATGTATTATAAGGTTGACTTTTATAAACCTGCTTCCAGATCCCAGCTTTCCCTGACAATGGCCTGGGCTGGCAACCAGACTCTCATCTCCCACTTTGTCCTCCTGGGCCTCTTCTCCCGCTCGCCGCTGCACCTCTTCCTCTTCTCCGTTATCATGGTCATGTTCCTGGTGGCCCTCTCTGGCAACGGGCTCATGATCCTCCTCATCCTCATGGACTCTCGCCTGCACAGCCCCATGTACTTCTTCCTCAGCTGGCTGTCGCTCATGGACCTCATGCTCATCTCCACCATTGTGCCACGGATGGCTGCTGACTTCCTCATGGGCCGTGGCTCCATCTCCTTCACAGGCTGCGGACTCCAGATCCTCTTCTTCCTCACCCTCCTGGGGGATGAGTGCTTCCTGCTGGCCTTCATGGCCTATGACCGCTATGTGGCCATTAGCAACCCCCTGAGGTATTCTGTAGTCATGAGCCGCCGTGTCTGCTGGCTCATGGTAGCAGGGTCTTGGCTCTTTGGCCTGGTGGATGGGCTCATCCAGGCTGTTTTTACACTCCGCTTCCCCTACTGTGGCTCCCAGGAGATTGACCACTTCTTCTGTGAGGTCCCTGCTGTGCTCAAGCTGGCCTGTGCTGACACCTCCCTCTACGAGACCATGATCTATGTCTGCTGTGTCCTCATGCTGCTCCTGCCCTTTTCTGTCATCTCTGCCTCCTACATCCGGATCCTGGTGGCAGTGCTCCGAATGCGCTCTGCAGAAGGCCGGCAGAAGGCCTTTGCCACCTGTTCCTCCCACATGATGGTGGTCTCCCTCTTCTACGGGGCTGCCATGATCACATACATGCGGCCACAGGCCTACCACTCCTCCAAGCAGGACAAAGTGGTCTCTGCCTTCTACACCATGATCACCCCCATGCTCAACCCTCTTATTTACAGTCTAAGGAACAAAGAAGTGACTGGGGCCCTGAGGAAACTCCTGGGAAAGTGTCCCTGTGGCGGTGGGGCTCCTGGTTGAAAACAGCACGGAGGATGTGAGCCATGGAACTTGAGAGCCTGGATCAGCCAACTACGGTTTGACTGGGGAGACACAAATGTAGCCTATTGAAAACACATGCACACATTTGTGTTTTCTTCATTCTTGAATATTTTTACTGGGTATAAAATTATATGTTCATAAGTTCCTTTTTAGTCTTCAAATGTCTTTCTATTAGCTTTTCTAGCTACTTCTGATCAGAAGTCACCTGTGTATTTTAATGAGATCCTACATTGTAAGGTTACTTTTGGTTATTTTTTTCCTCTAGATATCTTGTCTTCAATGACTTGAAAGTGGTATGGCACTAGTGTGGGCTTGTTTTTAACCAATGAACTTGAATTGCCCTGAGATTGTTGGATCTATAGGGAAGACTATAGATATAACTTTAAAAATAATGTATATAAATACCTGTCAGATTTGGGGGACTTTGTTGATGTGATCCTTGTTTTGTCGTTTTTATTGACAGGGTCTCACTATGTAGCCCTGGATGGCCTCAAACTATCAAGCCTCCTGTCTCAGCATCCTCTGTGCTGAGACTATAGCTCTACCAGGCCCACCTCCTCGCTCCTTTCTTAGACTCTTTGGACTGACATTCTGCAGCCACATATTCATCACAAATGTCCCATGAGATATGAGCTAACTTAACAATTTCAGACTATCCGGATACCCAAACGTGGGTATCCAATGCAGCCATAATTCTTTCATTCGTCTTCATGTGTTTTGGTTCTGCAATTTTTTATTAGCTCATTTTGCAGTTCGGGGCCAGCGCTCTATCCCACAGGCCAAATCTGGCCCCCTGGCTGTTTTGATCAAGCTCCACTAAGTCCCCTTCACGCTAAAACAAGAGTTGGGTTGTTGTGACAGAAATCATGTGGTCTACAAAATCCTGGACTATGAAGCAGCTCGTCCTTCACAGTAGAAGCTTATCTATCTCCATCGCATGTTGTTGACATTTTCTCTCCATTTCCAAGATGGCTCTGATTTCACACTATGATCCATCACTTCAGCCATTGTATTTCTCAAGTTTAGAGTCATTTTATTCTTAGAGCTTCCATTTCTCTTTCAAACACATTTGAAAATCTCCATATGTTCAATTATTCTCATAGTCTTCACATTCATTAAACAATTTCTGAGATTTAAAGTCATGATCTATTTCTAAACCCATGTGATCTCTGTTTGCCTGGATGGATGGCTTTTCTCTGAACAGGGTCATGTTTTCTTCACTTTTTGCATGTCCTACATTTTCTGGCTTTGTTGTGCACTTTGAATAAAAACATAATTGAAAACTAAACTAGACAATTTTGTTCTATTTTATTTTGAAAGAGAATGTCCTCCAAACTCCCTGTTAATAAGGCAACTTCCAGGTCCTATTTGGTTTAAAATGAGATAGCTACCCTTCATCACAAACCTTGATTTTTTTCTATTGCCATGCTCACTTAGGGTAGTTTTTTGATCATAGTAGGATTTGAGCTGCAAGAGGTTGGATTCCACTTCTAGCCATATGTGTTCATCTCTGTATGTACCTCCATTAGGGCACTGACTAAAATGTAATTGAGAAGACTTTCCCCATTTTTTAAAGCACCATTTCTTGTATCCTTTAGCAAAATATCTCTGCAGGGAATATTTAAATTTATCTAGAGACAAAGACAGGAAGATTGCCAAGTTGGAGGTCAGCCTGAGCTATGTAGTAAAGATCTTTTACCAAAAAAAAACCATTTTAACAAAAGATATTAAACTTGGGATTCTTCCATATTCCAACCTGTTATACCAGCCCATTAATAGTCTAATTGATCCTGAATTTGGTTTGAGAAATCGAGAGATAAGAGGATACTTTATAGGGGAATTAACACTCCTTCATAATATATTAAAAAGGAAAGCCAGTGAAAGAAATGAAGGAGTATCATTATATACAGCCAATGACTCTGTGGCTCGAGTGTCAATTCATCTGTGAAGGGATTTATCTCATGTTTACCCACTGCTTTACACCATCTGGCATATTCATTACGATTAGCCCATGATATAGAAGTTCGTGTTTCCAACCTAATTTATGAGGTCCGTTATCCCAGGGCCCCAAGGGGCAGGGTCGGCTCTATGGTGAGGAGGGAGGGCAGCTCAGCAAGGCCCTCATACTTCGACACATGGTTCTCATGGGCCCTTGTGGTAACACATGCAACAGATACCAACACAGACCCAGCTGCGGCAGGACCACAGACCTAGACATGGCGAGCAGCAGCAGCTGAAGTCTGGACCTTGTCACCATGGCCCTGGGTAGCAGCCCAGGCCTCTCAAATCAGAATAGGCCCAGCAACAGGGTGGTCCCTGGACTTCAACATGGCCCCAGGTGGCCACCCAGATCCCGGGCAGTCCCAGGGCCTTGGGTGCTAACAGGAGCCACAGACGTTGACGTAGACCGTAGCTAAGGTAGGGCCATGGACCCAGACATGGCATGGCCCCCAGCCACAGTTCGGGCACAGACGACACCATGACCATGGGTGGCAGCACAGGCCACTCAAGTTGGCATGACCACAGCGGTGGCAGGTCCCTTGGACTCCAACTTGGCCTCAGGTGGCAGCGGCCCAGAAGCCGGGTATCCTTGTGGCCTTTGGTGCCTCATGTGTTTTTTATGTGGAGATGAGGAAGGTGCATGCTCATGAGTGAGGGATCCAGTTTGGATTCCTAGCACCCACATGAAAAAAGAAAAACCAGGCATGGTGGCAAATGCAGAGTAATTTCTACCATCACAGGCTGGAAGGTAACAGTGTGTGCACTCTTACCTTCCTTCCACTCTACTCTGCACAGAGGAAAAGACAGGGTGTGTGTGTGTGTGTGTGTGTGTGTGTGTGTGTGTGTGTTTGCATGCTCACCTGGTTCCAGAGAGAGCAAGGGGAAGGATGAGGTAAAGGCATGGGTAGAGAGAAAGACTTTGGGGTTTTAAGGTGCCAGACTTAGCAGTTTAGCACTGAGCACTCCACAGAGGCAGAGAGGAAGCCAAAGCCCCACTATCCCTGTGGGAGTCGGAGACATCCACTGACGTTTGGCTAGGCCTCAGCAACCCTCTACTGGGCTTGGCCACTCCCACCTCCTTGCTTCAGTTTTGGCTCTAGATTCACAGTCTGGGGCCCATCTCTCTAAACCTCTAGGAACCTTGTGTCTCTCAAACTCCAACTTCTACTTCCCCCAAATGTGGCCCATTCACCATGGTGTCCTCGGGTTAGGAGAAAGTGGGTAGAAGCATTCACTGGTCCAGCTATTTTCCAAGAGAAGCTAAGTAATAATATAAGGTTAAGTTAAGATCTTGGGTACCTAGGCGCCTCTTAAGTAGTACCCAAGGATGGGCAGGCACAGGTGTGGCCCCTGGGTGCAGGTCAAGCGCCCCAGAGACAGAGCCTCTGCTGCTCAGGGTCTTGGGATGGTTGTCTCTGTAGGCTCTCTGCCAGTGTTTCAAAGGACAGCATTGTTGGGAGACCACAGGGGTCGTAGGTCTCAGGCTTGCCATAATGTGGGTGAGCTCTCTGACTTGAGAGGTGCCCTGTCTTTAGGTATAAGACACTAAGTTTATGAATAACCCCAGGGCCTTTTAAAAGTGAGATTTAAGAGCTTGGAGAGAGATAGCTCAGTGGTTAAATGCTTAAGGCTGAGAAATCAAGACATCCAAAATGAGATTTAAAAATTTCAGATGCTGAGAGAATGGAAGAAGTGAAGATAACTTTGAGGAGGGAGGACAGGTCTCACCTGAAGGCTACTAGGAGAAAGGACAGAGTGAGTCACTTAGGAGACAGGAGTGTCAGGACGGGAATGCGCCTAACTTCTCTATCAGCAGCTGGATCAGTGACTGGGGTTTCCGGAGATAGGCTGTTTGAAGGAGATGATCCATACCTGAGGCTGAAGGAGAGAAAACAATATGGTGGTCTATTCATTTCCTTATGAGAGGAACTTTTCATAAAGGCTATCTGTGATATACTAGGCAGGCTTACGTATGAGGAAGAAATGTGACTAAGACAAAAACATGGATAAAAAATTAAATCCAAGTCATTTAATTATATCCAGATCACAGAAACAGATTAAGAAATTCAATTTTGGTCACCTCAATAGTTGTCCAGGGTTTTTCTTTAGGAAGGCAGAGTGAGGTCTGTGTATAGTTCCTGGTAGGCAATCTGGAGTCTGATATAACAAGACTCTAGTCTGGCCTAGCAGATGAAAATCAGGACCTGAAACCTTTCTCTGTCTTTACCTCTATTGAAGGGAGCAGGCAAAAGCACTTTGGCCTGAGCACTGCCATTGTGACTTCAGACTCCATTTTACCTGTAGGGTGAAATAAAGTTCAGGTTCCCAAGCCCTAGGGGAGCTGAGAACTTTCCAATGGCTGATCAGCCTCCTCCCAAAAACCAGAGAAATGGTCGTTATGGGTCTTTAGTTCTCTAGAAACATTATGGCTGTTCCTAACAACAGAAAGAACAAATGAATATGATTGGTTAGAATAGAAGGTGCGAGTTGTAGGACATTTGACAAGGATGGAACACACAAAGAAAGTTCGTAATCTTTGATTCCTGATTGGTGAAAATTGTTAACTGTAACTTGGCAACAAATGTTTGTGATTTTTGTGCTTATAAACCCCACTCCTGCCCCTGCTTGGGGCTGTCAGGAGAAACAAGGCTCCCGAGTCCTTGTCCTGCAGCCCTGGCTGATCAATGACCCGTTTATGTGGTGACTTTATTAAAATCTTTGGAACTCGTAAGTGCTGTCTCTCTCCTTCCTTGTGGTGTACCGACTGGGTGTAACACTGTAACCGTTCCCTCTCTTTTGTCCTGACTCATTCCCAGGGGCAACAACAGAGTTTCGGAAAGCTAAACAGAAGACAGTGAAAACTTAGTTGATACTCACTCGTTACACTATTCAGTTTGGGCCAAACCCTCACATGTTGTCTCAGGCAACCGACAAATTTACTCGGTTAATGTGTGTGTGCATCCTGTGAAGGATGTAGAAGTCAGGGTGTATGTGCACACATGTGCATGTGTTAACTGTCTGGGTCTGTCATGCAGTCAAGGTGTAGTGGTATTTACTCCGCCCATGACCTTGGGCTATACGGCCCAAAGGGGGCAGGTGCTTCCTGCTGTTGTGAGTGACCATAAGGAAAGGGAAGGGAGAGGGGTCACATGGATACATGGATCCTTTTTTTTTTTTTTTTAAATCCTGGCGTGATCAGACACCGGATGGGCCTGGGAATTAAACCTGGGTCCTCTGGAACATCAGCCAGTGCTTTTAACCACTGAGCCACCTCTCTCCTCTGTGATCCTTCTCCCTTTCCTTATAAGAGGTTACGTACAACAGCAGGAGGCATTGCCTCCTTTGGGCCAAATAGCCCAAGGTCAAGGTGGAGCAAATATCACTATAACAAGGGGCTTTTTATTTCTGGTGAGCTCTTTTTTTTCTTTTTTCTTTCTTTTTTTTTTTTTTTTTTTGAAGTATTTTTTGTTTGTTTGTTGTTTTCCATTTTTTTTTTAACCTGAATTTGCTCACATTTTCCAAACAGGAATAGAGGTGGCAAGAACACATTTGAATATTGTTCTCACATACCCACCCCTCAGCTACTACCGTCTCTTTTTTTCTCTGACTCAAACCCCGACAGATACAAATGTCTTCTCAAACCTGCTTTGCCATCATCAACTCATTATTGCAGCCTCCCAAACCCGCAGGCATTCCCCGCAAACACACTGTCTGAGCAGACCAGGGAAACAGGAAACAGAAACCAAGGAACAAAACACCCACCAACAAAGACAAATCCAGAAATCAGCACCTAGACTTATAATCATCTCATTCTCTTCAGTTACTCTTAAGATAGCTTAAGATAGTTAACTGGTGGTAATTAGCTTCCCTTAGCTGGAGCAATGGGTGTCGGGGTAGTGCCTAGATAACTTCTGGTATCTGTTCTGGATAAAAACTTCCTGCTAGGCTGCACAGCTCCTCAGAGTGCACTACAAGGACCACTCCTGTGCCTCTGTATGGCTGAGCCACAGACTAAAAAGTAGCCCTGAGATATAATCAAGTTTGGTACTTTTATGCCTAAAAATACCAACTAATGATAATTTATTTAATGATAATTTATTCTCTCTTTTTTTTAGTGCCAGAATGGATACTCAAATATGCCCATGTCTATTTATGTGCATGATGTGTGCATGAAATACTTTATAGTAAAAAAAATTGAGTAGTAGCTATCTATGTCTGTAACACAGGCAGTGTTAACCAATGATGCTACATTTTAATCGATTATATAGATGTTCCTTCCACTGGACTCTTCCAGAGCCTGCCATACTTTCTCTGAGTCTTTGGTGCAGTGGAAAACTCTGTGTTGGAATTCAAGCTACCCCCATTTTTGCTACAGAATATCACGGCTTTCATGACTGTTTTAATTGTCAGTCACTATTTTGACAGTGCCATATTGTGGTTTAGGAACAAAATTTCAAAAACACATTTTATTCATTTTGCAAAGCTTTATGAGGGAAGACAAATACACCAGCAACTTAACCAACAGCCACTGTTTATAAATGTTTAGTCTTTATTCTTATTTATTCCAGTGTCGTGCATTTATACATAAAATTTTGTGTTGTGTTCTCCATGGGAGAAAAGGTATGAGGGAGAATTTAGTTTTGTTTTTCAGTGTTGAGGGTTGTGGATGGAACCTAGGGACTTACACATGCTGGACAAATGTTCACCACTGAATGACATCCTTAACCCAGAAAGCTGGCTTTGATGGCAGATGGCATAGGAGTAAACTCTAAGTTATACATTGTAGCCCAGGCTGGCCTGAAACTCATGGTGGTCCTCCTGCCTCAGACTCCAGAGTCCTGGGATTACAAGAAGGCAAGAATTGACTCAAAAAGTTGTCCTTTGACCACCACACCACACACCACAGAGAGAGGGGGGAGGGAGAGAGAGAGAGAGAGAGAGAGAGAGAGAGAGAGAGAGAGAGGGAGGGAGGGAGGGAGGGAGGGAGGGAGGGAGGGAGGGAGGGAGAAGGAGGGGGAGAGAGAGAATATAAAGTTTTAAACTAATGAAAGAAGGAAGATGGATGGAACTCCACAGTGATGAAGAGGCACAGGGCACAGTTTGCTTCAGTATTAGGCAGAACTTACACAAGCATAGTAACAGAAATTAAAACCATTTGGGGGGAGGCTGGAAAGATGACTCAATGGTTAAGATCACTGGCTGCTCTTTCAGAGGACCCAGGTTTAATTCCCAGCACCCACAAGGCATCTCACCACTGTCTGTAACTCCAAGATCTGACACTCTTACACAGACATACATGCAGGCAAAACACCAATGCACATAAAAATAAAAATAAAAAATAAAAATTTAAAAAGACTTGTTTTTAAAAGCTCTTTTAGATAGATACAGAAGTAAAAGATGAAAAGTATGCAGGAGCTTGGCTTCCCTCTGGGCTTCCCTCTGGGCATGGTGGGACCTACCTCCTAATTCCAGCCTCTGCAGGTTGAGGCAGGATGATGGTGAGCTTTAGAATAGCCTGGGCTACATGGCAAAACTTGTCTCAAACAAACCAAAACAAGCAACCCACCCAAGAACTAAGTTTTCAACTACTATATTTGAAGTAAATAGTATTTTAAATTGCTCAAGAAATCACCATACAGGCATATTATTTAAAAATTCATATTCATGTTCCAAGGAAACTACTAAGATGCACTGAGTGTTATTGACTGTGTGTACAGGAGCAGGAGAGGAGTGATGCAGGGCAGTAATGTTGGATTTCATAAGTGAATTTTTTCTTTTACCTTTTACATTTTCTTTTGCAGTGTTGGTTGTGGTGGTATTGTATTCCCCAAAATATTGTGTACCCTAATAAACGTATCTGGGGTCAGAGAACAGAAAAGCCACTAGATATTTAGGATAGGCAGTGGTAGCACACGCCTTTAATCCTAGCATTCCAGAGGCAGAAATCCATCTGTTCAAGGATACAGCCAAGCATGGTGACTCATGCCTTTAATCCCAGAAAGCGAGCCTTTAATCCCAGGGAGTGATGGTAGAATGCAGAAAGGTATATAAGGCGTGAGGACCAGAAACTAGAAGCATTTGGCTGGTTAAGCATTTGGCTGGTAAAGCTTTCAGTCTTTGGAGCAACACAGTTCAACTGAGACCCATTTGGACGAGGACTCAGAAGCTTCCAGTCTGAGGAAACAAGACCATCTGAGAAGTTGGCCAGGTGAGGTTAGCTGTGGCTTGTTCTGTCTCTCTGATCTTCCAGTATTCACGCCAATAACTGGCCTCAGGTTTGATTTTATTAATAAGAACTTTTAAGATTCATGCTACAGTTAGTGCTGCACACACAGCTATGCCCTTCTAGCCCAGTGCTCTAACATTGACTCACACACCTAGCTCCAACTGATGTTGAGAACCATGTGCAGAATAATGTGTCCATTTCCCAATGTCAAGTAGCTGACATATACTGTCCATATTTGTTTTGGTATTCATATTATACATTATTCAAATTTTCCCTATCAACTACTTGAAAGTTCACAGTGATTTTTCTCCTTCCTCCAACCCTCCACTCCCTCTTACTCCATCCTTCCCTCCTCCCCCTTCTTCTTCCCTTACCCCCCCCAAGAAATTAAACCCAGAACCTTTTATGTACCAGTTATGAAACCAGACAAGCACAGTAACTCTACCACTGAGCTCCATCCCCACCCTTATAATAGTCATTTTTTGTGTAAAAGTTAGCCACTTCTAAAACTGTCTTTGCAGTGCTTTAGACCATAAATAATACTGTAGGTGGTAAGGAAGTTTACTGCATTTACTCTACATCAGACACTGGGGTAGAGAGAGAAACTGGAGGACAGCAGAAGGACAGATTCAAAGAGACAGATCAGTGTTGTCCTTTTGAGGAAATATGTTATTAATATTGTTATATTCAGTAGGTATTTGTGATCATTAGGTATTCTTACATAATTACTGTTTGCAATTAATCAGGTGTAGCTGGAAGTTTTCCTGTGTCCCACTTGGTCCACAGCCACTCAGATCCAAATAAACACACAGAGGCTTATATTATTTTTAAACTATATGGCCTAATGGCTCAGGCTTCTCACTAGCTAGCTCTTATATCTTAAATTAACCCATTTCTATAAATCTATACTTTGCCACGTGGCTTGTAGCTTACCAGTACTTTACATCTTGCTTCTCCTGGCAGCAGCTAGCAGCATCTCCTGTGCTCTGTCTTTTTCCTTCCTCTCTCTCTAGTTAGAATGTCCTGCCTGGCCTTACTCTGCCTCACCATTGGCCAAACAGCTTTATTTATCAACCAATCAGAGCAACACATATTCACAGCATACACAATGGTATCACCCATCAACGAGGATGTTGCTAGATGGTAGTGTATATATGTGGATTTGATCTCTAGCAGAGAGATCTCTTGGGAGAGAGACAGAAGAAAATTTGGCTCTAGAAGGAGATAAAATAATAAAAATTATTTGAAGATGCCATTTTTCTGGATTTGAAGATGAGGAAGGGGTTAAAAGCAGAGGAATGTTGGCAGCCACTCTATGTTTAAAATAGGGAGCCTGGCAGCCAGAAAGCCCCAGAAAGTCTCTTGTTTCTGCTGTACCTGGAGCCATGGTTACAGGAATGCATGTGTGTGGGACACCAAGCTTGTTACGTGGGTCTGAACTCCAGACCTCATGATTACACAGCAAGAGCCCTTAATTACAGAGCCATCTCTCCAGCCCCCAGATTTCTATCTTTAGTAATAATCTAGGAAGCTGAATAGTATTAATAATAACTAAATGGCCAAGTCTTGACTATAGTAGTACTTTTCAGTGGAACCACCAACCTGCAAATAATGACATGGATACTTATTATTAATTATAAGTTTGTCCTTTAGCTTAGGCTTGTCTCAACTAGCTCTTATAGCTTAAATGAACCCATTTATGTTAATCTACATCCTGCCATGTGACCTCACTTCTCTTCCATCTTGCACCTCCCTATTTCCTCTCCTGTCTGGTGACTCTGTCTTTCTTCCTCCCAGAGTTCTCTCCCAGCCAGGAAGTCTCCACCTATATCTCCTGCCTAGCTACTGGCAGTTCAGCTTTTTTATTACATCAATCTAGGCAATACAGCTTCACACAGTTTACAAATAGTCCACAGCACTTGACAAATAACCCGACAGGTCTCCTAATCTATCCCCTGCTTCTGAGTTAGGATCAAGTATGAAAGCCTAGATATAGATCCTAACTAACTGTGAGTAAGACATCTCACTTCAGTCAGCCTGCCTCTAGCCTCTCCATCCCAACAGCCCACAATCAGAACACTGAATCTTACTCTGTTCCCTTTCCCTCCCCCCTTTTAGAAAGGGTCTCACTGTGTAGCCCCAGCTGGTCTGAAACTTGCTATGTAGAACAGGTTGTTCTTAAACTCAGAGACCCACTTGCTTCTGTTTTCTAAGAGCTGGGATTAAAGGAGTGCATCACCACCTCCAGCTATCCCTCCCTGTAATTAAAGCTTTCTTTTTTTTTTTTTTTTTTTTTTTTGGTTTTTTTTGAGACAGGGTTTCTCTTGTGTAGCTTTGCGCCTTTCCTGGAACTCACTTGGTAGCCCAGGCTGGCCTCGAACTCACAGAGATCCGCCTGCCTCTGCCTCCCAAGTGCTGGGATTAAAGGCGTGCGCCACCACCGCCCGGCAATTAAAGCTTTCTTATGCCTCTGTCTGCCAATCAAAACTCAGGTGGCAGAGGCTGACTCCCTTGCTATAGCAACTCTGGGTAAACAGCCTTTGGTTTTCTTTGATTAGTCTTCATTTATTTCCAGTGTGTGATAATTATTTGTTTAGCAAGTGATTAGCCAGCAAATGGTGTATAAAAGTACGAGTTGTGAATCGAAGACAAGGGTCACTGAATGCCTAACCTGGTCATCCATTAACAAAACTCCCAGAGCACAGGCAGACATTCTTTCTGACACTCAGTGGTTACCCTGGGACAAGGTAAAGATGGCTCTTGGGAAAGAATAGGTATGTCAGGCAATATCCCAGGGGGTCTCCCTCTGTGATTTAATGGGAGTCTAGGGTATTTTTGAAAGTTAGGGCTGTGGGGAGTGAACTTTGTCCTGGAGCCAATTCATTATTTGGGTTTCTTTTTTGGTGTGGAGTACATGTCTATTCCCTGGTCTCATTAATAGCTGGGCCTGGTGTCCCAAGACATTTGCCTTGTATAAACCTGGGACATGAGCTCATTATTGGTTTTGAAAGAGACAGAAGACAACCTTGAGTGGTTAGTTCTATAAATTTGTGTCTGGAGCTTTGGAGTTGGGGGCAAAGAGCACATAAGGGTCTCCTCCCCAACCAACACTTTCTCACACATTCCACCAAAGCCTGGATTTGCAGAGTGAAGTAGAAGGTGAACCTGGGGGGTGGTAGGTACTGAGGAGATGAGGGAGGGTCTGGGAGATGAGGAACTGATGATGGTCAGGAGTTGGGAAGAGATGTTCTGGCTTTAGCCTTTTGCTTCAGGTTCTCTGGAGAAAGCTGGGCTGAACACGGAGATACCTGGGTGCTTTGACTGGCAAAAGTACTAGAAGCATGAAGATGGTAATCTTAGTTTTCTAGGGTTAAGTTGTTGTCTTTGTTCACCTACTCTTAGGCTCTGGACTGAGGTCTAAGGTCAGCAAGTAGACCCTTTGAGTCTTGACCACATGTGCATCCATTATCCTGACCACCTCAGGGTTGGCCTGAGCAGCTGTGCTCTGGCTTCCTTTATGAACACATGTCTATCACTTACTGTGTCTTAGGTGGCTCCTCATTGTTTCCCACGATTTTCTGACTCTACCCAGCTTTCCTGCTACTATCAAAATGAGAATAGCTATGGGCCCAGATTGCCCTAAACCAACGCGGGTAAACCTATTTCCTGCCCCTGTAACTCACCTGAGGAGCCCCATCCAGATGCAGCAAATAAGAATCCCAGGAGGACAGACCAACAAATTTGCTTTTTAATTTGTTTTTGGTTTTGTTTTATTTGTTTTTAGAGACAAGGTCTCATACCTGTAGCACTGGCTGTCCTGGAACTCTCTGCAGTCCCCCTGTCTCAGCCTCCTGGGTGCTGAGATTACAGATGTGAGCTACCATGCCTGGCAGGTTTTGCACTTTTAAAAAATGTTCCAAAGTGTCCCAGAGACACAGCATGACTAAGAACCCTAAGCACCTTCCTCCCCCTCACAAGTGCAGAACTGTCTCTGGTTAGAAAATAGAAGAAGTTTATTTGTTCCTTTGAATGAAGCCTGGTTGGCTAGCAGACGATAGCTCCAATTACCAAATGAAACTGCGAAAATTCCTGCTTCTGCTCATAAAAAGACTCATTTCAAGCGTGTGCAGCATTCTTTGCCTTGCTTTAATACCTTTAAGGTTATGTTAAGGATTCTATCTCTCTCTCTCTTACTCCCCGCCCCCTCCCTCTCTGTGTCTATGTATATATACAGAGAGTGTCTTGCTCTTTAGTCCAGTTTTGATCCTTTAGACACTTGCTACCACATCTGGGTAGTTTTAGTTGACAATGTTTTTATATATTCTTCGGGGTATAACACAATGCTGTATGTGTACACATTACAGGATGCTCAAATCAAGCTAATGAGCATATGCATTACCTCACATCCTTATTTCTTTGTGGTGAGAACGTGTAAGCATTGTCACTCTTAGCTGCTGTGAGGTGTGAAATAATACTTTGAACTATGGTCACCGTGCTGTGCACTAGATAAGAAAACCTTTTTTCTCCTCTGCACGCAGCTTTGTGCCCTCTGACTCTCGTCTCGGGGAGTGTTCTGAATTCTGACAGATGCTGATAGAATGTATCTATAGAACCAATAATGCACATCTCCTCACCTGCCACTTAGGAAGTGAGTATTGGCCCAATTCTTCCTTTGTAAATGGGGTGAATGTGACAGAAGAGTCACTGATTCTAAACCAGCTAGTCCAGCTAGGTTAAGCACCAAATAAGGCAAATTATATTTGACCACGACACACCCAGGCATGTCCCCAGTACCTGACCTCAGGTTTTCTAAAGTCCAAGTATTGAGATAAGATAGAGGTTGGGTTATATCCAGAGAAGCATATCTGAGGTTATGAGGCTCCCGTGATGCCTTTGACATTGACATTCATCTTTGTTCAGCACCTGCCTCTTTTGAGCAGAAAACAAAACCTCTCCCCACCCAGAAAAAAAGAAAGAAAGAAAAACCTCTCAACAAAGATAGAGGAGAAAGACACACTTTTTATTATTGAATAAACCTTAAGCCAGATGTGATTCCCCCAACCCCACGGGGATGTGCTATGAACAGAAAAAGGGGAAACTTAAGTTTTTGTCTGCATAAGCCCTTGTAACCAGGTATGTCACATCCTTACACAGCTCTGTGGATGGACCTGGCTCGGGCAGCAGGGGAATAAAGAAAATTCAGACACGTAGAAAAGCCCGGATTGGGTGGACCAGGTTCTCTGATGGAAGAGCTTCGGCACCCTGGAATCTTATACAGTTGGATAGTGAAGCGAGGTTACTACATAAGCTGAACAAGGAGGTGGGGCTATGAGATACAGATGAACAAGCAGGTGGGGCTGTTATACAGCCTAACGAAGAGGCAGGTTTACCTACCTTGGTAGGTGCAGTTTCTGCAGGGGAGCAGCCTTCAGGCTGTGAACATCCGAGGGTCAGAAAGCTATGGTGGATATTTCCTGTACAAACTGTCAATGTTCACACTTGGACTCAGAGGGAAGGCTTTGCCATTTCCCTGAGCCTTGCCCTGGGAAGGCTTTGCTATTTTCCATGGCTCTAAGACACTGGGGTCCTCAATGTGGCTGTGCCCATGTCAACAACACACATTTACACAGGATGTCACTCACTCCCTGCACAGGTATGTGTATCTTCTTTCAGGCAAATGGACATGTCCTCAAAGAAGAGGACTTGACTATACCATGGTCACTCACAGTTTGTCCTAAATGTGCTTGCTGATTGAAGTGACAATCTGCTAGATATTTGGCTTCGTGTAAAGGAAAATTGAACTTCTTACATCTTCCTGAGAGGATGCAATTTTTTGTTTCAGAAGGAAGGGCCAGGTCCAATCAGGTTCTCACTCTACCCTAAAGACTGAGATGAGGGCACAGCCTCTCCTTCTTTCCTTCTTTTCCTCTTTCTCCTTCCTCCCCCTCCCCTGTCCATCTTTCTCAAGGAACACACTCAACTCAGGGCCTCAAACATACTGGCCAAGGGCTCCAGCACTAAGATATAACCCCAACCTTCTTTTTTTTCTTTTTTCTTTCTTTCTTTTTGAAACACGGTCTCACTATGTAGCTCTGGCTGGCCTGGAACTCACTATGTTGAGCATTGTTATGGTGATATTTTATTTGTATTAAAATGTTATTTGTATGTTAATAAATAAAGTTGTCCGGGGGTCACAGCTCTATTAGCAAGCCATAGGAAAGCAGGCAGTGGTGGCATACGCTTGTAATCTCAGCACTTGGTAGGTAAGTCTCTGTGTGTTCAGGGATACAGCCAGAATTGGATACACATGCCTTTAATCTCAATACCAATCATAGAAAACCTGGAGGTCTATACAGACAGGCCGTGACGAGGTGGTCATGTGGTTGGGTTTACAACCAATGAGAAGGCAGAACAGAAACTCTATATAAAGACTTTAACACAGGAAGTAGCACTGGTTCGGAGAGGAAGGACCACCGCAGGAGGAAGGGTAAGGTTTTAGCTCTTAGCTCTGACCTCTTGGCTTTCTTCTTTGCATTGGTTCTGTGTTTCTTATTTAATAAGATGGTTAGTTACATCTACACACTGTGGCCTCGAACTCACAGAGATCCAACTGCCTCTGCCTCCTGAGTGCCGGGATTAAAGGTGTGCACCAACACACCTGCCAACCACAAAGTTATTAAAAGACATACATCTCACAGAGAAAGAACTTACCTAGTTTTCTAAGGTAGGTGCTCCAAACTAAGGAGTGAAGAGAGTCTCCCCCTTTTAAATTAATAATCATGCTTATGTATAATATATATATATATATGGAGGTCATGTGACATGGCATGTGTCTGGAGGTCAGAGGACAACTTTACGGGGTCAGTTCTCTCCTTTGACCTTTGCACGGCTTCTCGGGCTCACTCAGGTCATTAGTCTGCCATAGCAAATACTTTTACCTGCTGAGCCACCCAGCCAGCCCTCTTCCCTTATTCTTAACAAGGAGAATTCAGCCTTTTGGTTTTTAATTGTGTTGCCTTTGCCCCTTCCATCCAAACTTCTTTCTCCTTCTGTCTCTTGGGTCATCCAATACTTTGCTTTCCTGTCTTTTAAATCCGCAGCCCCTTTTCCTGACGCTGCTCCTCCCCACCTGCCACTTAGGTATCACTTATCTCTCCTTGTGCTCTCCAGTCCCCATACCTGTGTCTCATTTCCTCCTCTCTCAAGAGAAATAAGGGTCAATTCATGCTTGGTACACTTGAAAGCAGCTGAGAGAAAATGAATTTTTACTGTAGGAGGAAAGGGTAGGGCAGTGGCAAAGGGCCAGTCTTCGCCTTTTGGGAGGAAAATGTTATGTTTTGTTTTATGCTACTGAGATGCCCAATAAACAGGTTTTTTGCTTGTTCATTTCTCAGGGTCATGGCGGAGGAGCTCTGGAACCATTCCTCCCTATCCAGCTTCATCCTTGCAGGCCTGTTCAGCCACTCGCCTTATGACTCCTTCTTCTTCTCCCTGGTTCTTCTGGCCTTTGGGGCCGCTGTTGTGGGCAACATCCTCCTCCTGACACTCATCCAGGCTGATAGACGCTTGCACACCCCCATGTACTTCTTCCTCAGCCAGCTCTCCATCATGGACTTGACAATGACATGCACAGTGGTACCCAAGACGGCAGCCAACTTTCTCTCGGGCAGGAAGTTCATCTCCCTGGCAGGCTGTGCATCTCAGATCTTCCTCGTGGTCATGGTAGGAGGAGCTGAGTGCTTCCTCTTGGCTGTCATGGCGTATGACAGGTACATGGCAGTCTGCTACCCACTGAGGTACCCTGTGCTCATGAACTGGAAGGTTTGCTCTTTCCTGGCCATGGCATCCTGGATGGGAGGGATGGCAGACAGTGTGATTGATGTGGGGATGGTCTTCAGCTTCCCCTACTGTGGATCTCTAAAGGTGGACCACTTCTTCTGTGAGGTCCCGGCCCTGTTGCGCCTCTCCTGTGCTGACACCTCACTGTTTGAGGACCTCATCTACGCATGCTGTGTGGTGATGTTACTGCTGCCTCTTGGGGTCATTGTGGCTTCTTATGCTCGAGTCCTCACAACTGTGATTAGAATGCCCTCCACTGAGGGGAAACAGAAGGCCCTCACCACTTGCTCTTCCCACCTGGCTGTAGTGGGCCTCTACTATGGGGGGGCCATACTTAGCTACATGCAGCGGGCCTCATCTAGGACACCAATGGGAGACAGAGCCACCTCCATCTTCTACACTATCCTCACTCCAATGTTCAACCCACTCATCTACAGCCTGAGGAACAGGGAGGTAACCAGTGCTCTGAGGAAGATGCTGAGGAGGTAGGGCATGTAGGCAATCCTACCCTCACACACCTTACTCTAGTTTCTTGTCTTATCTGTTCCTTCCTCTGTTTAGGCTTCCCTGTTATTTCCACCTTTCTTGAAACTCTCTGGCTGGGTAGGATTAAGCTGTGAGCTGAGAGTAATCTTCGAACATGTAGGACACCTGGAAGGATGATCTTGAATAATAGATGGCTCTTGTTAGAGTCACATGACCCTTTCCTCCTCTAAGAACCACTGTTTTGAGGATTCAAAGCCCATGGTAAATTTAAGAACCATCAGATGCCCTGTTTGTGTCCTCTGGAGTTGGCAGGCACAGCCTTTCCTCTAGACTACATATTAAACTGGGTTGTAGCTCAGTTGTTAGCATGAACAAAGCGCTTGACTCCCTTCCCAGCACAGGAACCGGACATGTTAGCCCATGACTTATAATCCTTTCTCTTACGAGGTAGAGGCAGGAAGACCAGAAATTCAAGGTCATCCTTAGCTACAAATTGAGTTCCAAGCCCCAGTCATGAGCTGGCCCTGTTAAACACACACACACACACACACACACACACACACACACACACACACACACACACAGAAACCTCAGTGAACCAAGACTGGAAACCTATTTGAAACTCATCTGCATATCAAAATGTGGTACACAAAGCTTGGCTATATAAGAATTGAGAAACATTGGGCAAGGTCACTTCTCTGTGGAGTTTACATTCTTCATCTGTACAACCATGGTTGTTGACAAAATTACACCCAAAGTTTCTTGGCATTCACTAATAACTAATTACTTTCTGTGAAACTCCATTTTTATGTGTTCATTATTAGAAAATATAGTTTTGTATCTTTCCACAATCATACTTAACACAAACATACTCAGTGTGTTGCCTAGGCTGACCAGGGCTCAAGTGTCCTTTGAAGTCATCGGGACTGACACTGGACAGTAGGATCTTGTAACGTGACAATAGAAATGAGATCAAGTCATACGTTATAAACAAGACAGGCAAACACGGTTGCAATGTGACTGGCTGACTTCAACTACAGCTAAAGAGAGAGCTCTGAGCCTTAGTCCAGAGAAGGCTGCTTCTCACTGGACAAAAGGGAGCAATGGGCTTTTATTAACTTTGCGGAGCATAAGCTGAAGTGTGTTAATTGTCCACTGGTCAGGGCCATGTTCTCAAAAGTTTGTCATCTTGCATGCAAGCTTTGTGACCTTGTACTTGGTGGGCCAGACTTTCCTCAGGAACTGCTGAATGTCAATTGGTGCCACTGTCTTGTGTAAACATCCCAGCTTTATGACAGGGCTGGATGACTTATAATGTTTATGTTGACAAGAAAGCATAAGGTCAAGGTAGAAGAAACCCAAGCCAACTCCAATGGACACTGGGCCAACTTAACCATGTAATTCAGTCCTGGACATAATTCTCAAATGGTCAACATAGCTACACGAAGAGTTGAGCAGAGTCTGCTCAAAAGCTCTGAAGCAGCAAAGGATATAGACATGCTATACAGACAGAGATGCTAAGTATTGGATCCCAACTGAGCCATCTTATCAATATCTACATGTTCAAGTGAAGAATAAGTGTTTTTAGCAAACGCAGCCCCCAGGTTTCTGCAGAGCAAACTTGGCAATGATTATCACAATTCTCATGTGACAAGTGTTATCTGTACTGAAGCTAGTGGGCTAATGATGTATTTATTGTCCAGTTGTTCTGTAAAAACATTCTGGCTTTCCAGACTAATCCAATGTTTTACAACAAAGCCATGGAGCAAGTACAGGATGGAGGCAGAGGAGAACACGGACCATGTTTTTAATGTGTAACGTGTTAAGAGCCCAGAGTTTATTTCATCACCTTGGGGGTAGTCCCTGTTGCAGGACTACAGACACCCACCTGCATTTGTTCTTTCATTATTTATTTTTGTTGTGTTGGGGACACGTGCTTTCCACACAGTAGGCAAGGGCTCTACCACTGAGCTATAATGCTAGCTGGGGCTTGGCAGCTTAAGAATGGAATCAAAGTGTAGAAATGTTAAGAAAGTTGCATAGTATTGATTACTGGTTTGGGTTTCACTTTCTGGGGACACAATTAACAAGTAAACGTGGTATAAGCTACAGGTGTATGAAGTGCTGTTTGGCTTATGTGCACATTTGCAAACTATTGCCATGGAATGTGGTAATCTTTCACAGCCAGAGTTTAAGCTGTAAGAGGTACAGAGAGGTACAATCAAGAGAGTGCACAGACAGATCGATTTTGGGGGGTGGTGCCAGGGATTAAGCCCTATGTTAGACACACTAAGTTAACCACCGGCTCCCAGAATGTTTATCATTGAAACCAAAGCTGAAACGGAAATGATGAGATTGCTGCAGACAGGGATGGGTGTTTGTTTGTTTGTTTGTTTTTTGTTTTTTTTGTTTTTTTTTTTTTTTTTTTTTTTTTTTTTTGTGTGTGTGTGTGTATAAGGTGCTTTGTATCATCTTGCTTTGTTTGAGATGGTACTTCCCCGGTACTTCCCTGGCTAGCCTTAGACCCTCTATACAGCCAACAATGACCTGGTCTTTCTGTCTCACCTATGTGCTGGGATTATAGGCATGGACCTATGGACTATCAGACACAGGCACAGGAATTGACTTTTGAAAAGACAGAGTATCTTTAATACAGATATTCAGGAGGGCCTTAGGACATGCACTTTGGGCGTTTTGTCTCTGAGATGGTGTCTCATCTCACTTTTCAGCCTGGTCTAGCCTTGAACTTATTTATGATCATCCAACTCTCATGCCTCAGCACCTCCACCCCTAATTGCTGAGATTACAGGTATGTACCACCATACCCAGGTCAAGAGATAATCTTTTTGATCTACATTTTCAATAAAGACCTCCTTTAAACATATTGGACCAAAAGAAAATGTCTAATTAATTGTTCCAGCACACAAGAGATGCCACCAGTTCCCTGGGACTTCACAGTATGTCAGGTAGCATGTGGAGATACCCATGAAGAAGGAAACATGGTCCAGTTCTTAGGGAGTTTAGTGTCTGGGCCAAGATTCAAAGTGTTCCAGCTAAAGAGGCAGCTAAAAATGAGTTCTAGAGTGGAGAGAAAGAGAGAATGAGAGCTTGCTGGATAGAGAGAACCAGGCCCACCTCACATGGGGTCTAGTCAGGCAGTGTGAGGAGATAGAGCTCTGAAGAAGAAGAGAGACAGGGTTTGCCCTGGGGTTGTTTGTTGTTTGTGTTTGGGAGCCAGGGACCCACTATATAACCTACCTAGGCTGGTCCCAATCTCGTTATCTGCCCATGTGCTGGGGTTACAGGTGTGTACCAGCATGCCCAGCTGATCTGTTTTAGTAGATCCACCCAGGCTGCTGTGCAGGGCACATTGGGAAGTTCCTGCAATGATCGGGTGAGGGGTTATGGAATTTGGATCTGGGTAGAAAGGAAAGTGACCAGAAGTGAACAGGTTCTGAATACATTTTAAAGTTTAAATTGTTGTCATGGGGGAAAATCAAGATAGAGTAGCATTAGTTTGGAATGCTTATGATGGAATAGGGAGCTCTGTATTTTTGTTGTTGTTTTGTTTTTTAAGACAGTGTTTCTCTGTATAGCCCTGACTGTCCTGGAACTCACTCTGTAGACCAGGTTGTCCTTGAACTCAGAGATCCTCAGCCTCTGCCTCCCACGTGCTGGGATTAAAAGTGTGCACTACCACCTGGCTGGTTGTTTTTTAATGTGATGCTGGGCATCAAACCCAGAGCCTCCTGCATGCTAGACAACCGCTCTACCACTGAGCTATATCTCCTGCCCAAGGAGGAAGTCTTTGTTAACCAAGTGGTAGTCACTCACACAGCTGAACCCCTAAAGTGGGCTGCTGAACCCCTAAACTAGGCTGCAGACTCCCCTACTCCAATGGGAGTCAATCTATGAGAATTCCTGTCTCAGGACATGGTTGTGAAGAGCAATATTTTCCTACATCACTACAGCACTAACGTTTTACTCATAAAATCAATACTCATGTAAGTTTTTATTTTTTTTAATTTTGGGCTCCTACTCATTTCCCTTTGACTTAATGTCTTGTCTCATCCTTGAAAATGTAAATGTCACCACTCAGTTCATCTTGCAGATTATCAATGCAGAAGTACTCTCCCCCTGCCCTTTTTTCTTTCCTAAAAGCTCAAGGACAGTTTTATTAGAGGTTAATGCAAACTGTACAGATGCGATGAAAATCCTGACAGCCACAAGGAGAAGGGGGAAAAGTTATGTCTTTTAAGCTAGGCATAGAGTACAAATAGAGACAGCTTTTAAGAAAAGAAAAGGCACTCCCAAGAATGGAAGGATGCTAATGAACTGAGGAAAGAGCTCTAAAGTCCTTCCCCCCACTTTTTTTTTTTTTTACGATTTATTTATTTATTATGCATACAGTGTTCTGCCTGTATGTTTGACTGCAGGCCAGAAGAGGGCACCAGATCTCATTACAGATGGTTGTGAGCCACCATGTGGGTGCTGGGAATTGAACTCAGGACCTCTGGAAGAGCAGCTAGTGCTCTTAACTGTTGAGCCATCTCTCCAGCCCCCCAACTTAAGCTTATGCTTTTTTTTTTTTTTTTTGGTTTTTTGAGACAGGGTTTCTCTGCGTAGCTTTGTGCCTTTGCTGGAACTGGCTTTGGAGACCAGGCTGGCCTCGAACTCACAGAGATCTGCCTGGTTCTGCCTCCCGAGTGCTGGGATTAAAGGCGTGTGCCACCACCGCCCCCTTCCCCCTACTTTTAAGAAGTATGTTAGATTTCTACTAAAGACTGTGGAAACATCTTGCTTTTTGTGGGAGCCCACAGGGGTTATTTAGTGAGACCTTAGTCAAGGTTAGAGAATCTGAGCTTGCTTTACCCAGCAGGGCTGCATAATGGGATGATTTGGCCACAGGTGTGGTTACCAGGTGTTTGGAAGGGTCTACCCTTGGCTGTATGGTTGCTTTGATCTTGCAAGGGGGAGGTCTTCTGTCTCTTCCCTTGGCATATTATAAAAAGCCTTTTGAATAAAGTTCTGGGTGGCTGGGTATTGATTCAGCACTGCCCCACTCCAGCTATCCTATGTCTCTGTCTTTCTTACCATCTCTTTCTATCTTTCTATGCATCATTTCTTCATTCCTCTCTCCTCCACCCAAGAACCCTTCGAGAGGTGGGAGCAGGTCGGAGCTGGACTCCGGCAGACCCACAGCTTTCCAATAGACTTTTGTCCAGTGAGTTTAGCGTCCATTACTCCTTTTTGTCTATGCCATTTATTTCCATGATGTAAATAAAGCCAGTAACTTTTTCATTCCACCCTCCCCATTGTCTTTTAGATAGGTTTCATTTGACTTTTTTTTAAAGTTTCCCCTTCAAAAAAAAAAAAAAAACAGAAAAAGAAAAAAATTAAAGTGTTGCCATAGACTTATGCATTTAGATTTTAGTTAGCACCTAGTGCTGCATTATTTTATTGTCTAATTTTTGAGGTTATAATAAAATTACATCATTTTCCCCTTCCTTCTTCCCAAGTCTACCCACATATCATAATTCTTTACTTTCTTTCAAATTCATGGCCTTTTAAAATTAATTGTTATTACATGTGTATATGTATATACAGACATATTCCTAAATATAGCTTGCTCGGTCTGTATATTGTTACTAATACGTACGTTTGGGAGTAATACTGCATTCTTGCCACCCTAGCCCTTCCCCTGCTGTGCTGGGGAACTAATACACTGACTGCCCCAGAGAAAGTGTCGGTGAAGTTGAAGATGTGTGAGATCCCCCAGGTTAGGCAAGCACTCTACCCCTGGGCTCCACCCCAGCCTCATCATTGCCCTTATTGATTTCCACGTTTCTATTGCCGCACAGATGGCCAGGGAAGTCACTACAAACTGTACCTATGTCGGTTTGCTTTAAAAAAAAAAAAACAAAACACTTATGTTTATTTACTTATTTTAATCAACAAGCAAAAATTGTGTATATTTGTGGTGGACAGCATGTTTTGATAAATGTGTGCATTCTGGAATGGCTAAACCAAACCAAGTGACATATAAATTACCTCAGCTATCTATTTTTATGGCGAGAACTCTTAATATTTACTCTGGTTTTAAAGTATGCACTCCGCAGTTCCTAATCACAGTCCCCATTTTGCACAGCAGATCTGAACTACCCTGCTCCCTATCAGTTTCTGAAGACTGACTTATTTTATAGCACAAAAGTGGGTTCAAGTTTGGGGCTTTCTATACCCCAGTCCTGGAATCAAACATTTCTCCCTTCTCATTTTAGTAGGAAATGATGTTTAAAACTCAGATCTTAGCCATAGGTGAACTCATTGCTTATGTAATGTCATTACTTCTAGACTTTTACAGAATATACAAAATTACACAAAACATACAGAAATATATATACAAACTAGCGGATACTTCTGATTTCTTTCCTATCCCCACAGTGCACACTCCAGAATCCTGCTATATATACAAACGATCTTTCATTTGCCCGCTTTCCTTAAAGATTATTATATACACACAACTGCATATGCCAAAGTCCTATGGTCCTTCTTCCTCTGTGTGAGCCTCTTTGGCAGCAAGAGAGGAAAGCGCTGTCCAGGATTTCAGGATGCGGCCTGGACCTGGCCTTGGGGTCACCACAGGGCCTCATCACCAGCCCAGGCGAGGTCCAAGGGCTCATAGGGCTGTAGCCAGTTGTCATTGTAGTTCTCTTCGAGGACTTGTGGCCCTCTAACCGGCAAAGAGCAGATGGTCAGGGGATCTGGATGTTCGCTGCCATCGTGGGCTCGGGGCCTGAAGTAGGCGCAGAGCGCCCCTGAGAAAGTGTCGGTGAAGGTGAAGATGTGCGATCCATCTGACGCATTGAAAAAGGACAGCTTCCCCTCCTCGTAATCCAACAGGACGCCTACCCTCCGAGGAGGCACTCGTAGCCGCAGCGCCACGCGCTGCGGGTCCAGCACGAAGTACTCGCAGGAGTTCCACAGCCCCATCACCCAGTAGCCGGCGGCGGGGCTCAGGCGCGCCGGCCCCAAGCGCTCCACCGACTCCAGACACGCGCCCAGGAACCAGCGGCTGCGCCGGCCCACGTGCACCTCCCAGTAGTGGCGGCCGCTGCAGAAACGCTCCCGGCTCAGCACGCACGTCTGCTCCGAGAACCGCTGCAGGCCGTGGGCCGCGATACTGGGCGCCCCCGGTCGGGAGGACACACTCTTGAGGTCGTCTGAGACCTCCAGGCTAGGGTGCGCTGTGGTGGGGTCCAAGGTCACGTCCACTGAGCAGAAGCATAGGGTTAATACCCGCTGGGGAAGGTTCAGGCACCTCCTCTCCTCCCACCTCCCCTTCCCTCCCCTATCCTCCCTTCCCCTCCCCTCTCCTCTTCCCTCCCTTCTCCCCCCCCCTCCCCGCCCCCACACACTGTCAACTACCCCCTCTTCCCAGAGTGGCACACTCCTGAAGCCTATTCCTTTCCTAACAGACAAGTTTCCGACTCCCATTCTTCGGTTTCAAATGAAGTAGGTTCATGGGTAGATTTACTAGGATGGAGTCAAGCCTTTTGCGGCTTGTTTCCTCTGGTCCCACCATGCGGTCTGAACAGCCTCGCTGTGCCTCTGCTTTACAGCAATTTTAGAACTCTTAAAACCACAGGGAACCTCTGAGATCTAATCCAGTGACCTACACTCCAACACCCATACCCCAAACACATCCATTCACTTGATGGTTGAGAAATTGGAGGATAACCCCCAAATGCCCAACCCACCTGTTTCTTGAGACAAGGTCTCCCTATATAACTCAGGTTGATCTTGACTCATGATCCTCCTGCCTCAGCCTCCCAATGCTGGGATTTCAGGTGTGTATCATTCCTGCCTGAGGGTCCCTTCTGAGGAACAATCTGAGAGGTTCCTTTCAGATTCTGCCGTTCTTCTACAAACAGATTCCAGAAGCAACCTTCCTGCCCTTAGGAAATGAACCCAGTAAACCCCCAAAAAGCTGTGCCTGTGTGAGAACAGCTTGTGTATGAAACGTGTGCACATGAGAGTATGCAGCATGCTTTATGTATACTGTGTTCATTTCCAGGAGATGGACTTGGCTTCTGGAAAAACCTTTCCTCTGATGTCAGACCCCTCCCCATCCTTTCTATGCAAGACCCAATCCAACCCTGTCACCCTGTCAGTTTCAGTTACTTACCTGCATATTGCTGGGCCGCTCTCCACTCTGAAACCAGAGAGAGAGAAGGGACTCAGACTGCTAAGCCAGCAATTCTGGGACCTTGAGGGTGACTTCCCTTGCTCAAGAACTGCCCACAAATTAAATATCCTCATCCCCACCTCTGGATTGGATTGGACAAGGGTCTACCAAGTGGTGTGCAGCCTCAAGTTACATTGGGAAGATGGAACACAGAGGCAAGGAACAAGCAGCCGCGGTACCAAAGGATGAAAATGAAACCTATCTCCGCCTGGCCAAGCTCAGTTCTGGAGGCCCTGCTGAGCTGGGCTCGGTTGGTCCTAAGATGCCTTGTAGATACCCAGTCTTCTCTTTACAGCCTCCGTTTTTATTGTGGATCATTACGAGTAGATTTTTCTTTAGTTTCCCCTTGTTCTATTTTGAAACAAAGAGTTGATCCAAAACAATAGAAGACATTTTTTCAGGATGCTAGAGGATTAACTCTGGACTGGAATCAAAACAGTCAGTGGAACTTTAGAGATACACAGCTCTAATATGGAATAACTTAGTTCCAGCAAAGTGTTGATCCAATGTTAGTTTGCCTATGAATTTTAAACTATTCATCCAAATCAACTTGAGAATTTTTAAAGGAACTGTGTAAATTTGTGTTTTTAAAGGTTCATTAACTTTAAAGGGGAAGCAGATGTGGGGAAGAAAACGAACTATAAAAACCTGAACTATAAAAACTTGAACTATAAAACTTGAATTATAAAAACTTGCTATAAACACCATAATGGTGTAAACAAGGAGTAGGGAGGTGAGCCCACAGATAAGAGCATCTTCACTGAACATACTCAAGTCGAAACCTTGCCTCAATGGGAAAATTACGGCTGGTGTACTAAATGGCATTGAGAAGGCCCATTCAGTGTACACAGACAAGTCTGTGGATTATCACTTCACACCCAGTGTGGGGACTTCTGTAGAACTGATTAATGGACGTCTATATGAAACATATTATTGCAGTTTGGATCTAAAACATTCTCCAATGATCCCGAGTCAAAGGCTTAGTCCTCAGCTCTTCACTATATGGAACCTTAGTCTCTGGCCTCTTCTGGTTCTCTTTTTGCTTCCTGCCTACCACAAGGCAAGCAGCTTTCTCTACCACACATTCTGTACTCACTGCTGCCTTGCCACTGGCCCAAGTGACTATGGATTTACCTCTGAAACTGTGACCCCAAGCAAACCTTTGATCACTGTAAGTTTACTATTTCAGGTATTGTGCGACACTAACAGAAGGCTGAGAAATACTCTATAAATTAATAAAAGAAATTATAAGACAATATCATTGTGGTATCCTTAGCATAGACCTTCAATAAAACTTCAGAAGCATAAGCCACTGGTAAAAATTTGATTAATTAACTTTATCAAAAGTAATGATCTCTCTTCACTAAGGGGAACATGGACAAGACTAACAGCAAATAATACAATAGTAAAAAGGAATCCATGTTGTTTAATGTCAATAATAATATACATATATATTGATAAGGATATATATACATTATATATCAATAAGAATATATGTAATATAGGAATGTTCAAAATCTTAGCATCCAGAGATGAGCCACTAATAAAGGAATGAGGAAGCATTTATTCCCATGGGCCAGCAAACTTAGAGAGCTAGCTCACACAGGGTGCAGGTGTGCAGAGACTCACCTTTGCTGATGGCAGGATGATGGCTTTCTGGGAACCCTTTGTCTAACTAACATCTTAATCTCCCTTCCTGGTTGTACCTCCTAGAGAAAAGGGGTGATAGGGCAGCACACTTCAGGCTTATTCTGTGTGGTTTGCAGTGGTGTGCCGTGAGAATCAGCAAGAAGAAACAGACCTAAGACACCTACGAGGTGGATATTTGAACAGTGATGCATATAGAGAGCAAGGGACAGGCAGCATGAAACACTGATGTTTACACAAACTAAAATGCATGTGACAAAGTAGAAATTCAGATTTGCAAGAATAGATACAAAACAAAATATGTATTAGGCTGATGGTCTTATGGAGGGAATATAGGCCCTTATGGTATTGTAAGGTCCCGAGAAATTCCTTTCCCCAAAGCTTGGCATTTAGACAAAAGCTAGCATTCCTTCTGGACTTAAGATAGTTCCTACTTGCTAAAAGGAGTCATCTCCTTAGCCCTGGCAAAAGTGACATCAGCTCTTCCATTTACCCGTGCCTGTGGTGTCTATTACACTATCAGGGTCTATGCTAGCCTCAGGGCTCCCTCAGCCCTGCTGGCACACCCCGCCCCCTACCCTAAACCTCTGCAGTCCCTGGGCTTCACTTCCCCTCCCCCACCTTCTCTTCCCTATGTAACTCAGCTGTTTTGGCTACACATTCTCTGGGTTCTCTTCTTGATTCTGCTCTCGGCTCCTCTCCTGCACCTCTCTTCTGTTTGCCCTCTCTCTTCTTCCTTCTCTCTTCTCTTTCTCTCTCTCTCTAACCCCTCCTCTCATGAGCCAGTTCAGTCTGAGCTCTTCCAGATGCCTCTGACTGAACTCTCCTTCCTGTCTACAATAAAAACCTCCTCAGCCGTACCTAGGAGTGTCCATGTCCTCATATTCATTCAGGTGTGAAGAGAAGTATTTACATATATAGTAACATGTCTGCTCTAGACTGGCAGGCAGTTGGAGGGTGAACATCAGAAATTCAGGTGACTGTAGTGTGTAACCAGGATTAGAAGCAATGTTTTCCCACATGTAGCCTCTGGACAATAAATATAAATATAAAAGTGAAACCTGGGTCTGACCTCTACCAAGTAAAATATGCATACAACATGTGAAGTGTATGAAAGAAGGCAGAAGCACCAGAGAGACTGTGATGCTGCCATGGACAGAGAGGAGCCGGCTAATGATGACTTAACTTAAGGTTTTTTGTTTTTGCTGTTGTTTTTAGCTCTATGATGGTGTGGAAGCCATATGTATTCATTAGAAACCATACTTGGAATTTTGATCATTTCTCAGGCTGGTGATTGGTGACATGTTTACTCTGTGGAGATGCTGGGAAGCCACAGTGAGTCACAGCCCCAGACAGTCACGTGATCAGAAGGTACCCGCACAACACCCTAGCACTGTACTGCTCATCTGTGATATTTGGTACATGTATCAATGCGTTTCCAACTTAGACTATTTTCAATGTACAATTTACAGTGCATTTTCAATTTACTTGTAAATTAACTTGTAAATGGAAATGTCCTAAGTTGGAAATGCATTTAGAGGGGGTGTGATTCGATCGTGGTAAGTCAGGGAGCCCAGTGAGAAGCAGTGGGAGAGAACAGGCTTTACTCACCAGCCTGGCCTTCGGACCTTCTCCAGTCTGAAGCAGCAAAGGAAAAGGGGAATTAGAAAGTCAGGACACCACATCACATCTGTGTCACAGCTGTCTGAATATCCCTCCCCTCCCCACCCACGCAGTCTGCACAGTTCCAGCCTGGGGTCATACTTTGTTGGGAGACAGCTAGGGTACAAAGTCAGGACAGGAAGGAATAGTTCTGGGGTGGAGCGCACTTACCAAGCTCTGTCTGAAGTCTCTCTGCAAGCAGAACAGAGAGAAACATCAACCTTTTGAGGCAAAGACCTTCCTCAATCTCAAACCACTTCTGACTGCAACTCTACCCTTGAGGCCACACTGCCCTGTAGAAGGAGGCTCATCCCCTGCACTCCAGGGCCTTTATCCTATCTTCATTTCAGAGGAAGACATCAACAGGCACTGGGCCCGGGAGGAAAACAGGCTTGGTTCTAAAGGGTTTTTCCCAAGGCCCCGATCTGGTTAGAGAGAGGTTCATTCTTTCTGAACCACGGGATTTCCTTGGCATTTGCAGGGAGGGGAGCGGGGGCAGAAGTGTGTGAATAAATAAGCCCAGGTACCCAGCACAGCCTATATGATTTGGGGGGTCATTTGCTGACCCCCAAGATCTTCATTTAAAGACAGGAAGGATACCACAATTATTTCTCCTGGCTAAGTGGAAAGGATCCGATTCTGCCACTAGAACATAGGCCTCTGGTCTCTCCCTCTTTTGTACTCTTTATATACTAATATAGACTGTGGTGTTGATGACTCATTGAAGCGGTTTTGCTTGGCAGGATTGAGTAGGCAGCAAGACAGGGCTCTCTACTCTTGCTGTTTGTCTGGAGTTTTGACAGGGCAGTCAAATTTTTGTTCTCTGGATCTTCATTCTAATTATGGGGGCCTTCTCCAGTTCCCCTTTATTTGGGATTTCTCAACCTCCTTTGTTTTTTGTTTTGTTTTTGTTTTTTTGAGACAAGATCTCTCTATGTAGCATGACCTGAAAATTACTGAACCTCTTGGGTCTGTCTCACCAGTGGAATGCTGGGATTTCTGGCCTGAACCAAGGTGCTCAGATCCCCACCTTCTGTTGAACACCCCTCTGCTACAGCACACCCCTCCACGGTTTTAAGTGGGTGTGTTCCAATGAGAGGGAAAGGAATTTACCAGAGCATTCCCATTTGAGTGCAAGTTCAAGAGTCATTCTTCACAGTGGCATTTGGCTTAAAAAAGAGAACGACAGATTCCAGGAAGATGAACTGGAGAGGGTAAACACTCCAGCAGGGTCTGCTCAGAGGTTCTCCTGTAGAAGGAACCCTGAAGCTGGACACCCACAGGCAGCCCATCTCAGTCTGATTGAGGAAGAAGTGGTGCACAAAGACGGATGAGAACCAAATGGATGCTCTCTTCCTCAAAGGATCCTAGCTGCTTGAAGGCCCTTTTCTGTTCCAGAGGTGGCCAGTTAAACTCACTTGTCCTGCAGCCTGCCCTGTGGTGAGGAACCCAGAACTTACCCAACCTTGCAGTCAGTCTACCTGGAGACAAAAGGAAAAAAAGGATGCTCTCAGTGTGGGGAAGGACCAGACAGATTATGTACATGGTGTGCAGACTCAGCTCTGTGCATCTGGAAGCCAACCTGGGTGCCTGGACACTCTCAGTCCAAGCAAACTCCGTCCTTCCCTTTCTCTGCCCCCCTCTGTGGTGGTAATCTAATTGTACTGAAATGTGATTTTGATTGTATGTTAATAAATAAAGTTGCCCAGGGGTCAGAGCTATTAGAGCCATAGCAAGAGTGTGGCGGTGGTGGCACACGCCTTTAATCCCATAGATATCTGTGTGTTCAGGGATATAGCCAGCATTGGAGACATATGCCTTTAAGACCTAGGTGGCTGTACATTCAGACAGTGACGAGGCAGTCACATGTTTGGGTTTACAACCAATGAGAAGGCAGAACAAAATACTTTAAATAGACGAACAGACAGGAAATAGAACCCTCATTCGGGAAGCTGGGACACCGCAGGCGGAAGGGTGAGATTTTAGCTCTGAGCTCTGACCTCTTGGCTTTCTCTTTTGCATTGTTTCTGTGTTTCTTATTTAATAAGACGGTTGGTTACATCAACACCCCTCCTAGACCCCCCCTCCAAGACTTGCCTTGGAAACCCAGCGGGTCCCCGGGCCCTGCTTCAGGATGTGGGGAGAGGGCACCTTTGCTGACTTACCTCTGTCCTTCTCGCCCTGCTCCTTCAGCTTTTCTGGAAGAAAGAACAAATGGGGAAAGCTGAGTAGGGCCTGCCCGAATCTAGGTCTCATTCCAGTCTGGGTGGCCTTCTGCCGCTGTGTCCCTCCAGGGCTCCCCACACCCCACCACTTTCCTATTGAGACACTAGCAGGTAGACTCCCTGGTATGCAGACAGGGAGAGGGATCATGGCTAGGTATTAAAGGTGGCAAATTTCCAAGATGGCCAGCTTCCTCCTAACCTCCTTACTTGAGACAAAAGTCTAGCAGCTTTGGCCTCCCACCAGCAGGCCCCCTGCTGATGGACTAACTCAACAAGTTCAAGGGACATTTGGGGACCAATTAACCATCCTATCTATCTCAAACTGACCAACCCTGAAGTAGGGGAGGAAGACTCTTCAGAGGCTTTAAAATCCCGGCCCTCAGGAAAAGACCGGAATTTTTTCGGCTTTTCAAGCCCCCCCACCCACCCACTTAGCTTCTCAGAGGGTCTTTTTCTCTGCATGTCTCTGTTGCCTGTGTGTGTTTCCTCATCCCCAATAAAAACCCTTTTCAAGTGTCAATTCTGTCTACTGAGCTTGAGATTTCTCTGCTGCTATCTGTTAAGTTTCAGATATTTCCTGTCTTTTAGTTATTTAACGGCACAGAAAACAAACCGGATCCAGACCCCTAGACTGCATCTCTACGGAGCAAAACCAGCTCCAGGGCCTGCCTCATACCTTGGGAGCATCTCTGCTTGTAAAAGTACTGCAGAGCCAGGATGGTGAGCACAGCCAGACAGAGTGGGAGGGCCGCCAGGGTTCCCAGGAACGCTTTCTTCCAGGGGGACGGTCTGGGTAGGAATACATCTGGAAAACAGGTCACATGGTGTTTGTTGTCTCGACTTAGGCTCCGCTAAAATCACTAAGACAAGACTATCTTGGACCTCACAACTGGGAAAGCCTTGAGTGACCTTAGGGTGGCCAGTTGCACCGGGAGCCCCTGCAGCCAGGTATGAACTGGACATGAGGACAGCTGGTCAGTCTTCACTCCAGGTAGGATCCAGAGCAAGGGCAGGACTAGTGTGAGCATCAGGAAAGGGAGGACTGTGAACTGAAGCTGAAGGACAGGTCCTACCTGGTCTGCCCTTCACCTCACCACCTCTTATCACTGGGCGGCCACTTCTTCCAGCTCTGAGCCTACACTTCAGTGAACCCACAATCCAAAGTGTTTTGTTTTTGAAAACCAGTGAGCTGTCCTGCCTGGTAGGAGAATCCACAGGTGGCCACTTGCTCCCTCACGTTGATCTCAGCTCTCACACCACTGGAAGAATTGCTAACAAAGCCAATAGCAGTTTAACCAGAGCAGCTCCCCCAAGCAATCCCCAGGGGTAGGATGCAGCTTGGGGCTGTATGCAGGCCAGGGCAGCTCCGAGAGTGGCCAGAAGCTGAAGGGATGAGAGCAACCTGGAGCATAACCCTGCAGAAGCATCTGTGCCGGTTCAGTGATGTTTGTGTCTGTGTGAGTTAATTATTCAAAGGTAATGCTTTATCCCAGAGGGAGGCTTCTTTAAAAAAGCATTTTTAATCTTTAAGTATGGTAAACTGAGGCTGAGATCACAGTGGTTAAGAGCCCTGGTTGCTCTTCCAGGGTCTCATGTGAGAGATAAGCTTTGTACCAAGGTATCGAGGACTATGGGGGTCCAGCCCCTCGATAGTTCCCTCCCAGGGTCCGGGAAGAATCTACAACCAGCTGATAATTAATCTTTGATGGGAAGAAATGAATCTATGTACACGAAACTCCTTAGTCCATATTTTTTATTATTCTGTGACAGTTACAAGCTTATATTCTGCTCTCATATTTAGGTCATCTTTAGCCTGATTTCTCTCTACACTTGTCTGCGATTCCCTCTAGGTTCTATCTTAATTCCTTCATCTAGTTCTGCCCCTTCTAGGTTCTCATCCATCTTATTCCTTCCCATATCATTTCCTCTCCCATCTCCTTCTCTCTCATCTGGCTCTTCCTCCTCTTCCATCTCGTTCCTCTAGTACTCTCCTGTAGCCCTTCAATCTACTTCTTCCCCATCTCAGTTTGTTCCTCTCAAGTTCTTACCCATCTAGTTCTTCCATTCTCTTCTCTTCTCTCTGTCTCTCGTGCCCTGGGAGTTCTGGTATATATACACTTACAAGCAGTATTCCCTTAGCAGTGCAAAACCAGGCTTCCAGGGTCAAATGGAGGGGTGATAAGAATCACACAGGGAGGCAATAACCGTTAATTATCACTTGCAACCCCAAAGGGAAGTGACCAATGGGGAAATGAATTAACTAAAGGCTAAATTCAGGTAATATCTAAGAAGAGGGTTCTTATGTGCTCAACTATAATCTTAAACGTGGTTGGTAGAAAGTGTTAAGAATCTATAAGTTGCTAGGTCAATGGGAGAAATAAAACTGTCTTCTTTTTTCCTGTAGCTCCTGTCTGTCCAAGCTATCTGCCATTTTTCTGCAGGGTGGGGGAAAGTGTGCTCAGTCGCTAGGCAACCTGTGTACAGCTAGATGCCTCTGGTGATAGTTAAAGGGCGATCTGGAACTGGCGGTAAGGTTTGGGAAAAGAGGAAATAAGGCTTAATTGGCACATCCGCCAGGCCTTCTCAAACAGGTAGCCTGGATGCTTAAGTCTGTTCTAGAGAGTACAGAGGTATATCTGATAAGGTACTTTCCTCCATCCGGTGATGGACCTGGCCGGATGCTACCAATAATGATAATTACAGGGAGGCTTGAACTGGGGTTCTGGCTGAGCATAGCTGTTAGCACAGAAGTTTATCTAAATATTCCTAGAAGTGGTTAGGTAAGGAGTTAGAGGTCTATAAAGTTAGTAAGGCTGTAAAAAAGGAGGGGTCTGAGCTAAATTGTGTAAAGCTATTACTTAATGTCTACCTGACCTAGGCGGTGTCCCCTTGTGGAATTTACCTTAAATCAGGAGACTCGCCTGTGGGTTGTTATCACTGTTAATCCTTGGAAATTGGGTGACCACCTGGGTGATGTCTCCTTTAGTCCTTGAAAGTGGCTAGGGGAGATATCTGATTCCAGAGAAAGCCTTTCCTGAGGCTGTTCTCCAAATACCTGGAATGTGTATGTCCAGAGAGTGATTAGTCCACATTGTTAGCCCTTCTTAGGGAAAAATCAATTGGGAAAACTATGAAGGCACACATGATTTTCATAACAGAATACAGCTGATATATAACAAGCCAAGTAACACCAAAAACTCCTTGGGATTTGGCTTCCTCTGGAGGAATTCCCTGATTCCTCCAGGTAGTGACTTTGCCATAACCAGCTGAGTTCTTATGATATTCCTGCGGCCCGCAGCACCAAGGAGCTAAACCCTAGCCCTCTTCTTAGCCACGCTTAACAGTAAGTTGAGTGACATTAACTGTACCCGCATGTTGTACACCTATCACCAGTCTCCATTTCTAGAAATTTTCCATCATCCCACACTGTCCACTGAACACTAACACCTCATGCACTCTGGGCCTGTAGGCTGTTTAAAACCACTTACTGTACTCTCTGTCTATATAAACTGGACTGTTCGGGGTACCTTACGTAAGTGAAGTCACACAGTATTTTTTCCTTTTGAGTCTGATTTATTTTGCCAGCATTTGTAGTCTCTTCTGAAATGTAGGTTTCCTGGAACTCCATTGTCACCGTCTTGTACAATGGGGTTGGCCACACTAGGTTTATCCTTCACATACAGCTTTCACTTCGCAATCTGCTGTCTCCCTGACTTGGTGGTTAGACCTGGGTCCTCTGTTCCAGCCTCTGTGGTCTCTCCACCTGAGATCCATTAACAGCAATGGACATAGGCAAGTATATACAGATCTAAAGGTCTATGTATGTAAGCTTAATAATAAATTATAAATGGTATAAATTTAGATATATACGGATCTAATCTAAGGTTCTCTTTAGGATTTTTTTTTAATTCTTTATTCCTTTGAGATGCAAGCAAGCCTATTAGAAAGCTAAACAACTTTGACAGCTTTATAACCCAGGACTATTGTTCTTCAGGACCATCCATCTGACAGGCAAACATCAAGGACAAGATACCCAAACCCTTTGTGCTCTGAGGATTTAAATTTAGGGTCCAGCTCCAGGTTGAACCTTCATGCTTGCCTTAGAGATGGGTACACTTTGCTTTCCCTTTGGATAAGGACAGCTAGCATAGATTCCCCTACTACCCAGCAACCAGGGGAATTTAGAATGAACTGTGCATGACAAATTATGCTGCAAAGTCAACCTACTTAAGGGCATGTTACAGTCTGTCTTGAGATCATGCATACAGATCGTGCATGTCTGCCTGATACAAAGGAAGATGGTATTTTCTGTTATAACTATTGACTTAGATTTATAGAAAAAATAACCCATAGGTTAGATTTGTCTCCAAGGCTTAAAACAATAAAGACCTTGAGGGCTGGAAAGATGGTTCATCAGTTAAAAGAACTTGCTACTATTCTAGAAGACCTATAATTTGATTCTCAGCACCCATGTGATGGCTCACAACCTTTTGTAACTCCAATTCCAGGAGATCTTATGACCTTTTCTGGCCTCAGAGGACACCAGGAATGCAGCTGGTGCACAGACATACATGCAGGCAAAACACCCATACACAGAAAATAAAATAAAATTTAAAACAATAGACTTTGAAACCAAGCAATGGCTGAAATTTCAACTCTTTGCCTGAACATCTGCTGACCTAAGTTGCCTTTTTATAACCCAGATCTACATGACATTACTCCCAGGTACCCATTTCTGCTCCTCAGTTCCCTCTAGTACTACCACCTTCTAAGGCAAGCTATTATTCACTCATTTTATCTTTTGAATCACTCCCTGGGATGGGAACCAAAGGGTCAGAATTTGGGGTTCTACAAATAGTGGCTTGAGGGATGATGTTAGGAACAGAGGATTCCCATAACGATTTATAGTGAGCTTTATGAGTTTGGTGCATGACCTTTGGTATAGAAATGCTGCTCCTCTGGGCCTCCTTATTCTCTACCCGGTTGCCACTGCACTCTCAGAGAGTTACTCTTAGCCAAGTAGATTCAGGTTTCAAACCCAACCATAATCAGTCACACCTCAGAATCCTTATGTCCTCACAGAACCACCTATGGGCCAATCAACACGGAGCTTTTGATGATTAGAAAGATATGTGTGAGCCAGTGCCTACTGACCTGCAATCTGGAGCACAAACTCTTTCTTCTGGGCCAACAAGGGGTTCTGGATTGAGCAAGACACATTGCTATGAGTCCCTTCTCGGACAATCACAGATGTGTCCAGACTGAACAGGCCTTGGGCATTCTTGATAATGGCTTCAGACTCTGGAGGAAGGCACTGCCCCTGGTGGTCTCTCCACTGAACCTTTGGCTTGGGGTACCAGCCACTGGATCTGCATCGTAGCTGAATGCCTCCTTCGTTGAAGCCCTCAAGGGAGATGTGTGAGTCTGAGCCCAACCCTAGGAAAGCAGGATTGTGAAAGATCAGGCTCACTCCTAGAAGCTAAGCATAAAGTTCATGCCACCATTCACCATCTGAAGTCACCATAAGATGTCAGGAATTATGACTCTTTTATTATGTATGTGAGCTCACAGCCCTCCAGCTATGAACTGACAAGGACAGTTTAGACTAGACAGGGACATTAGGAAATATTCAGAAGAGGGCTATGTGCATTCAGTTATACTGTGCAATAAGTGATCTCACTACAACGAAGAATCATCTCACCCCAAATCTCAACTGAATATCCTGTTAATTCTCACTAGATCTCAAGTGCCTATGGTATATGCAATCCTTTCCCAGTCTAATAGAGCTGGCTCTGTTATCTATCTAGCTATCATTTGTCATTTAACTATCAATTTATGTGCTAGAGGTCAAACTCAGGTCTTGTTCATCTAGGTAAACATCCTATCAGTGAGCAATATTCCCAGCCATATATTTTAAACTTGCAAAATATTAATATATTTGTGTATGTGTGTACAATATATCCTGAGTCCATCTTTGTTGGTGGTATGTATATGGTTTCAAGGCAGACCACTCTGAATGTCTGTAAAAATAATCCTCAAAGAAAAAGAGGCTATCAACTGAGAGTGGGGGGATGGGAGGGATTGAGAGAGAGTAGCTGGAAAGGGTTGGAGAGAGGAAAGAAGGGGAGAAAAGTGATGCAATTCTATTTTAATCAAAAACACATTCGCATATCAATGTTTAAATACTAATAATGTATAAAATACATACCAGGAAAGCCTCAGGCCTTTCTCCATCATTTTTATTCCTTACATCCTCACTACTTAGGTAATCAAATTCTATTAGCTTCTAGCTAGTACATCTTATATTTCTTTCTGCTGTATTCCCCTTTATTTCTTGTGCACTTTATATACATCATCAAATTTCTTTTTCATGTTGTTTTTCCCTCTTACTAACGGATTCGAGGAATCATTACACATCTATTCACTGAGCTCCTTGTCTTTCTCGCTTCTGAATGTGGACCGTGATGATGGACCACATTCAGCTCCTATGTGTTGGTATTTAGGAAGCTTCAATGCTCACGAAATGCTAGGTGATACTACAAATATTAATCTTGTACAAATGCCTATTATACCTTGATGTCACTTTGAGTCACCTTGTCATTATGGACACTAATTATCTTTTCAGCTGTTTTGAAGTCATTCAGTATTTTTTATGAACGTTTTCTCCCTTTTATTTGCTGCATATAAACTTGTAAGGATTTCTTTTTTTAACTTTTTAAAAACTTTTTTTGTTTTCTTTTCTGGTACCGAGGATTGAACCATGGTCTTGTTTGTGCTAGACAGGCACTAGATAGACCTCTGAGATATTTCTTCATGCCCCATCAATGTTTTAACACATTGTGCTTGTTTGCTCTCAATCCAAGATTCCCCGTGCCATTATGTCTCCTTGAGTATCTGGCAGCTCTATCCAATCCTGCTCCTGGCTGGCTCCAAAACATACCTGCTACTTCCAGCTCCCACGTGGCTTCACCAGAGAAGTTGTCAGAACGAAAGCGGCACCCATATTGGCCCTCGTCAGAGGGAGCCACATTGAGGACATGCAGGGTCACACTGCCATCGGCAATGTCATTAGCTTCGAATATGGTCCTGTTGAGGAACTGTGGCATCTGTGGGCTGGAGAGACCCTGCTGTTCCTGGTACAGGTAAACCACATTTGAGACCTGGGTCCGGAACCAGCGGATCTCCATGTGCTTTGCATCCAGGTACGGTGACAAGTGGCATGGGAACTCCACCGTTTCCCCGACAAGGGCCAAAATGGATTCTCCAGGACCCAGCACCTTGATCTCATCTAGGACAACAATCCAAAACAATGGCCAAGATCAACCCACTTTAAACTTAAGTTTTTAAAATTTGCAAATCAGAAATCTATAGCAAACTATTCAAATGACAACAATGAGTTGCCATCTAACAACAACCTGTGTGGTTTCCTGGAAAAGAAGTTGTCATGAACAAAAAGTCCGAGCATGAGTTAAAATATATATGTACACATGTTCCAACCAAGCACACTGTACAGGACTGGACTGGTTATTGGTTTGAATCAATCGAGAGTAATGCTATTTGGTCAAGGGAGCACACTAAATGCAATGTTTGACAAAAAATAAATAAGCCTATGATATAGAATAGAGAATTGCATATTTGTGTAAGTGACAAAAAGAAAATTATGCCTATGATATAGAATAGAATATATAAATATAGAATGGTGAAAGCACACCAAGAAAAAGATCTTGAAAGAGAGAAGCCATATGGCTGATGATGGTGGCGATTCTGCTCAATGAGAATTGAAAGTCTTATTTTGTTCAGGTCTTAGTTAGAATTTCAATTGCTCGGATAAACGCCATGACCAAAAGCAAACTGAAAAGGAAGGGACGTATTTCATCTTACAGGAAAGTCAGGGCACGAGCTCAAGGCAAGAACCTGGAGGCAGGGACTGAAGCAGAGGTCATGGTGGAGTGCTGCTTACTGTCTTTATTCTCCAGACTTCTCAGCCTCTTCTTATATACCCCAGGATTCCCCCGCCCAGGGTGGCACCACACACAGTGGGCTGGGTCCTCCCCTGTCAATTATTAATTTTAAAATGCCACAGGCTTGCGTGCAGGCCAATCTTATGGAGGCAATTTCTCAAGCGTGCTTCCTTCTACTCATGTATCTCTGACTTGACAATAAACTAGACAGGACAGGCAGTTTTCACAGTGTTTATCAATAGAACACACATCTACAGCTTCTATAAAAACAAAACATATAGAAACATGATCTATGGGTATACTCTGCTCTGTGTGGTTTAGTATTTAAATGCCTGCTGAATTCTGCTGTGGAGAGACCTGTCATGATCTTTCATTTGATCATTTCTCTTCTTTTGTGGAGTCTCCAGGTGGTCTCTCTGCTCTCCTTAAATCAGTCCATTTCCTCCTTTCCAAATTCAGCTAAAACTTCTTCCCCAGACTCCAACTTGCTAGATCTCCCTCTCCATCCTGCACTTTGTCTGTAGATCATATGTCATTTTGGACAAAACCTTTTGCCTCCTGGATGACACCTGGTCAATCCCAATTGCCTTCCTACCAGATTCCCTGTCCAGGGTCTCTTCAACTGTCTTTCTCACACACCTAAGCTCTCTGTCCCCTGCCCCCCTCTCTCCAATCCCAGTTTATCCTCCATCTATTTCCTTCCAGGGAATGTGTGCTTTGCAAGACTTTCAAGGGAAGGAGACTCGCTCTTAGCTGTGCTTATCTTTGCTCCCGGGTGGTGTATATGGGAAACGGGCTGGTGACTGATGGAAGAACATCAAGTGGTATGGCTCTTTAACGACTGGTTTAGAGGTATCGAATGGTGGTCTATAACTGCAATCCCAGTACTGGGGAGGCTGAGGCAAGAAGATTGTGAGTTCCAGGCCACCCTAGGCTGCATAGTAAGAACCTGTCTCAAAAGCCAAACAAATAAAGAGTGACAAAAACAAATGAAAAAATAAACCAACCAACCAAACAAAAAAAATCCAAAACCTTGCGTGGGAATCTTTTTGCATTTTAGCAGTTAGTATGATCTGGTGCAGCATTGTGAGAGCCCGTCCCTAGAGAGCATCTAGCAAAGATAAGGGCAGAGTTTGGGTGCTCGTATCCTACCTGGGTGGACTGAATATGGATGCGAATCAAATACACTACCTGAATTCACCTCCCCCAGCTGGAGAAAGAGGAGAAGCTGGGTGAAGAAAATGCTGCTGCCCCTCGGTACTTGCTTCAGAAACCCCGGGAATACTGAGAAATCTGCCATCTGTCAGCAGTGCAGGCGGGCCACCTGGAAGATAATAAACATGCGGGGTGATGTGGGCAGCCCAGCGCGACTGAGATCTGCTCTTGTCTCACTTATTTGTTGTTTTCTGATTTTGGAGTTTCACATCAGGCCCGTGGCTTCTTTTAAACCCTGACGGGATGTGAGAACTGCTTCTAATTTTACCAGGCAATGTTGTTACCATTGGGCTTGTTGGAACTCACGGAGTTGTGAACGGACAGGACTGAAGGATCCCAGAGGAAGCCAAGTATTGTTTAAAGTCAGGAATGGAGCCATACATTGTGTGGGGGCCCAGTGTCACCCTCCACTGGATTAGGGACACGCCCCAGAGAATGGGAAATCTCTGAAGAATCTCAATGCAGCTTTATCTCCCTTCCTCTCCACCACGTGTATACAATTTTCTCTGCCCTGGAACATCAAGTTCATTGAACAGAGGAAAAGAGCTGTTTTTTTTCCAAAACAGAGTATATGTCTGGTAGCTGCCTGTCAACTTTTGGGACATTCTGGGACAGTTGCATCTATTCTGATCCCTTGGGTAGTACTTTCAGGGGCTTAGCTAGTCCCTTTCATTCTCAAATTTAGAGCATCTTTAGGCCCAACTGATGGAGGAAGGCCATCTGGCAAGCCCTTCTCCCTCCTGTGGAGACTCAGACTCAGCCCTCTCAAGGCTGTCTCCTCTAAGGCTGTCTCCTCTAAGTCCCCCTTGGGTTCTGTGCTAGTATCTAAGCCTACAGGCCAGTGAGTCTCATGTGGCCAACACATCTTGGAGTGCACACAGTCTCTCCACATAGCTTCTTTATTTAGTTGTGTAGCTGGATGGACCGCAATGTTTGTGCTTGAGCAATGGTAGGAACCAATGTCAGGGAAAAGTTTAAGCCTTCTATGGGTTGACAAGATGTTTTAGTTGCATGCAATAGTACATATCTATATCCCAGTATACAGAAGGCTGAGGCAAAGGGGTCACGAGTGTAAAGAGAGCCCGGGCTACCTAGCCAGACTCTGTCTCAAACATAGAAATGAAGAAATACTCTATAAATAAAAGTCACCACCTTCTCCCTCTCTCTCCACTTTCAAAACATCAGCCTCCTACTTTTTTCTAGAAACTATTTATCCCATCACAACAGTTCCCCCTGGGGAGGGGATATTCAGTGGGCTTTTCACTCTTCATCCCAACTCACGTTTCTACTCTGTCTTTTGTCACGGCTTAGTGACCCTCGTACAGCCTTTGCTTCCGCTGAGCACCAACCCCACTGTCTGCAAAACCACTGGTAAAAGACGTAAGATTGTACAGTAGGAAGGCTGCAGTCAGAGGAGAAGCAAGAAGGGATTGATGAGGGCCTCTCAGAGCGGCCTCTGGGCTAGAAGAACCCAGACCGGTAGGAGCACAGTAGTGTGGTGGGAAGTGCAGTGGTCTGAGAAGTCAATGTGCCGGGTCCTGGGCCTTTGGAGCTCAGACTCAAGTGTCGTGGAGGGAAGGCAGAGAAGCAAGTTGGGTCTACTCCATTTGTGTCCCAGACGGGTTCTTCAGAGGGAGGAGGGCACACAGCCCTCTGGAGCCAACCTGTCTGTTTTGATGGTTATAACTTAGTGGGATTATTAGTTGTGCAATAACTAACAAGACCAGAGGTCCTGCACAGAGATCAAAGCTCTGGAGGACAGTAAGACCTCTTGTCCTTTGTGGCTGATGACAGAAATGTGTATGTGCCTCCCCGTGGCAATTCTGACAAGTGGCAACCAGGCATCTGAAGCCACACTTCCTTTGTGTTTCTTAGACATCTTGTTTCCTTCCCTTCCTTTTGCACCTTAGTCCTGGGGACTGGTCATAGCTTAGAGCCCCCAAGAGAGCAAAGCCATGTGGGGCACAGCACCACTCAGATAGCACCTTGCAAAGCAGTGGGACCGACTGTATTTACGGGACCAGTTGGATGAGCTCCAATGTGAGGAATTAGCCAACTGTGTTAGGTGGTAGCATGAGTCCACTCAGGAGAGGACGCCGGGGCATTGGACAGGGAGCTTAATGAACTCTTGCTCTGGTTAGCCTAGAAGACGAGTCTGTTCTTTCCCAAGTGGCAAGCAAGTGGGGTGGTGTGTTCCAGAATTGCTAGAGGATCCACAGTCCTCTGTTGTCATTTCTCTATTGTGATAGACACACATGATCTCCATCACCAAAGCTACAGGAGAAGAGGTTGAAAATACAAGGAGCACATGCGCGCACACGCTGCCTCCCCCCATGCACATGCAACTCATGCATATGCCCACAGCAATAGCACTAACATAAATTGAACACTTCTTTATCAAACACTCACCTTTACCGTCAGTATCATTACTACTTTTACCAATAAACTCCAATTACAGGTAGGGAAAGCGAGGCATGTGGGGCACCTTAACACACAGCTGGTGGGTGGTAGAGTGATGTTTCTACCTCAGCTGTTTACGGTGCCTGTTTTCTCTCATCCAGCTTCCCACCAGCTGTGTTGTCTCAGGTCTGGCTTCAGCTTTTATGTGCATCAATAACCCGAAACCATAACTGTTGTTATGAATCTATTAAGAATCACCCAGCCTCGAGCAGTACTATCCCCCAGCTGCACTAGAGAGAGTAGATCACAAGGGATCCAGCTACAAGACCAATCAATCAGTGGATTGAAATTTTACTGCTAGTTAAAGCAACTTGAAGTGTCCCTAAGACTTCTTCGCTAGCATCCCCTCAGATGGGGGTCACAGGTACCTAGTTCCTGTTCAGTATTCAGGGGTATCTGCTGGATAGCCTTTCACTGGAAACCAGTGGTCTGGCGACTTCCTGAAGGGAATAGAAGACATTTTCCTAAAGTGACTTCGTGGGTGAAACTCCACACCCCTCCCCACCACTGCCTCGAGGTTCCTTTCCCACCTGTCCTTCAGCTAAAGGCTCTGACCCTTCCTGGAGTGCGGGTGCCCCCTAAGAGGAAACACTTTCTAGTTCCTGCCATTTGCACCAAGGTTGAAATGGGCTCCAGATTCTGATTCTGGTGGAGAAGTTTGGCCGGAGAAAGGAAGGAGCTAGATAGGTTGAATGTGGGGGTGAAAATGGGGACCTCAGTGAAGGGGCCTCGGACCTAGCTAAGCTGTGCTGGTGGGGACCAGAGTCTCTCTGGCTGCTGGGATTCCCTGGGATGTTCCTTTCTGAAGACACCAAGGATAAAGGGCACACTGCAGTATTGAAGCCCACCTCTCACCTCTTCTGCTTGGCATTTGCTGCTTTTACAAACCGCAGTTGGTGTGTTTCATCTCACCGTTACCCACATAAACTCCAAAGGGCAAATGAGCCTTAGGCACCTCCCGCCCCTTTCCCACTCCAGTGCTCACTACTGCTCGCTAGCCTACAATAGTGTGATTTTAGTTGGCCCATAAGAGGATTTCCACCCTCTTGTCTCTAGGGGCTGAGTTGCTTTAAGAAGGGAGTCCTGAAAGAATGAACCATTTTTATCTGCGAGCGGAAAAGAATGCATCAGAATCTTGCTTCCTCAGAGGGGCAAACCTGAATGGGCATCTCTCCTAAGACACCTCAACACCTAACAAAACCACCAGGATGAGACAATAAGAGCTTCTTTCTATGATAGGCTTCCCCGGGGGCCTCGCTCTGTTTTCTGCTGTTTCTAGAAGGTTCATACAGTTATTGCAAGGGAGCCACATACCTTTCAGGTAACAGCAAAAGATCCAAGTGGCAGACGGATGCTGACAATCTCACCTCCCTGTAAAGGAGATGACTATGGAGTATTAGTCCTTGATGCTTAAGACCCTTTCCACATGGACTGGTAGCTGAGCTCAGGAAGTGGGGGGTGCAGCTCATGAGTGACAGAAATACTCACCCACCTTCCACCTTAGGACATAAGCTATTGGTTCTGCCCTTTGTTATAAAAACCAGAATAGACAGAACAAAACGAGGAAGTCTCCGTCATATCCTGTCCCCGTGAGGAAAGTCACAAGTTAAATTCCCATAGAAAATGTTCCTCCAGGGTCTTAGAACGAGGCCAAAGGTACCTGAGAACTTTATTAGAACAGGCTGCATCTGCAGAGGCTAAGGGCAGAGGAAGAATGCCCAAGCTGGCTACCCAGGATTGCTGGATAGGTCAAGCTGGCTATCCAGGGGGCAGGACGGTTATCTCAGGTTAGCCTCTCTCTCTTCCCAGTCACATTGAAAGAGACAGAGACTGGACTGCAATCTCCATTAAAAGCTGAGAAGTGCTTTTGGACCCAGCTTCCACTTAACCCATCCTATCCCTTTGCAGGGAAACACCGGCAAGGAAATAGCCTGGGAACTTTGCCACAAAAGAGACTTACAACAGCTGCTCATATCCAGCTTGGAAACAGTGGGGGTCTAAACATTTCTCCAGTGAAGCAGAACTGCACATGGCACTGAGTGGGATAAAAGAGAGGCCAGCTAGGGGTGGAGAAGAATCTACTCCTCTCTTGAGTTTGTTACAGAAAGTGTGTCCGTCCTCTGCAAGGCTCTCCAGTCATTTGTGTCACCTCTCTCTGCACCTTCAACCGCCATCCTCACTTCTCCATTCCTCTCTCTTTGCCTTTCTCACCTCCTAATCTCACTGAGCAGGGAAGCAGAGCTGCCCATTACACCCACTGCCCATGCACAAGACATCCTGTCTGCCTCTTTTCTGCCAATCAGCACTCTTTCCCAAGATCCTGCTCAAAATTCCTGCCTCTGATGTGTGAACTTGACCTCTTCCTGTGTGCATACCTCTTCCTTCTCAGTCTTCATAAGGGGGTCTCTGAAACCACCATAGCCAGCAGAGTAATGGTCCACAGGAGGCAAGAAGGTAGTTTGTTTTAACACAACTAAGCAGCCCATGTTGGTTCAAACTTTGGGAGTGTTACCCCAAGTAGTTTTTTTTCGGGCATATTTAAGCACAGTTTGGTAAAAACTTTTCTGGTGATAATTAATTCAATCCTATGTGCACAATAAAGCACAAAATAAACTAAATGAAGATCAGACGTGACTACGTCGAAACTCTTTATAAAGTACACACAAAACCTTCAATAAAGATGAATTCTATAGACTGGGAAAAACAAACTTATGATAAGGGTCTGGGGGAAGCAGGGGGTGTCAGCCATGTAGATGGTGCAAAGGTCATCATGCTATTAACTATGTCTGCTCTCAACCTGCTAGGCAGCTAACAGGTTATGTATTTCTTCTTTTGAAGGAACAACCCTGTGTGTTTAACATTCCAGGTTCCCCTAGTGCTTATCTGTGAGCACAAGGACCTCTGTGCCTCCCATATCTCCCTCTTCTTTATTTTTTTAAAGGAAAAACGATGATTATAACAGAGGCTAAGATTGAATGCATTGCCTGCGTGGCTAGTATAAGTAACATAGTCAATCATAACAGAGTTCTAAGACTAGCTAACATTAACAGAGGACCTAGAAAAGGGGAGAGCAATATTAACCATGATGGCTACGCAAAGGTCGCTTGAGAGATTTTGTTTATCTCTTTATGCAAATCATTAATTTGACCATCAGTAGTATGAGAGAAATCTGACACATTAAAGCAACACATGACAAAAAATTGTTGACAATCAAAATTATGCTTGAGCAACAAATAATCTATAGTAGCTTTATTTTGTAAAACTGTGGCTCTCAATTTGATCATCTTTTAGTTGATTTCTGCTAGTATTTTTGCTATAATATTAGTAGTTTTACTAAACATACAAGCCTTTTTTTTATTTTCTTCTTTTTACATCCTAACCAAAGCTTCCCCTTCCTCCTCTCTTCCCAGTCCCCCATCTCTCACCCTGCCCCCAGCCACTCCTCCACTGTCTCTTTTCAGATTCAGGCAGGCATCCCATGGACATCAGCCAGCCATGGTACACCAAGTGCACTGAGACCAGGCACCCCTTCTTCTACCAAGGTTGAATGAGGCAATCAGACAGAAGGAATAGGTCCCAAAATCAGGCAGCAGAGTTAGAGACCCCTGCTCTCACAGCTAGGAGTCCCACATGAAGACCAAGTTACACAACTGTAACTTATATGCAGAGAGCCCAGGTCAGTCCCATGTAGGTTCCCTGGTTATCATATACAGGCCAGTTTTGAGACCTCTCTTTGTGTTCCAGTAATCATTCCTGGGACTGGTAATAAAAAAGCTAGTGTGGATGCAACCATCACAGGATCTAATAGATGTGAAAGAATCATCCCAACTTTGAGGGAGCGCTCTTAATTCCATTGATAGATTGCAAAGATTTATCGAACAAAATGGATGTAATGCGGCCTATCCCACATAAGCCTTTATAACTCACAGGAAAAGCAGTATATGTATCATTTTTCCAAAGGCAGTTGCTACCAGAGGGAAAGGTATGGCTAGAGGTAAAATTACAATAAGGAGGAATATAAGCACATTTAAAGCATAAGCATCATTATTTTAAAAAACACCATTGACAGGAATATCAGGGGAAGACCTATGGATACAGGTGTGGGTGGATTCTAATGCATATGAGTAAAAAAATTTAAGAGCCCAGGAATAGATGGGTCTCCTCTGATACAAAAAGATTATTCTTGTTGATTGCCATGTACCAAACAAAGCCAGAGGTTATTTTCTAAACCATTGGCAACAGATAGCACTATTCTAGGTACAGCAACATCAATACATCAGATACTCCTTTTTCATCTTCATACAACTATAATTTCCACTATCAGTTCTCTGAAGAGTATCTAATTATGCTAAAATCTGTATTATTGCATTTGGACTGACTAATTAGATTAGTCCAACCAAAATAGCCTCCATTCATGTGACTCAATATTCGTATAACGTCTTTTGTCCAGACAATTGGTCCCAAAGTATAAAAACAATCCTTAGCATGGCAAAACAACATCATAGTGTCTCCTATTACAGGAGTGCCTTTTATCACCCCTGATAAAAGGCATTTGGATTCTGCACTGATAAACTGAGAATTAACATGTAATATAGTCAGTAAACATAACAGCATCCTTCCTGTGTTAGTAGTGTTGTGTCCTTGTTGTCTCCCCAAGGTCTTGACTTGATGAGCAAAAGTCTTGATGTCTTCCCAAGTCATCAGCTTACTCTTCTCTCTGGTCATCTCCCTGGATGGGTTTGTCCTCTACCTTCACAGGCATCAGTGGTCTCTGGGATGTTCTCCTGGTCGGGTGCATCAGAGCAGAAGCCATCTGGGACTTCATTTATTTTGGGGGAAGAAACAAAAATAACCTCACCCTGATGTTAGAAGAACACCTGACCCTTCCTATCAATTAGTTTCTAGCCATTCAACATATATTTTAGGATATGCCTCTTTTAGGGCAAAAATTCTTTGAGGAAACAGCAGAAGTATTGTCCTTTAAAGTGAAAAAAAAATAAAGCTAGCATGATTAAATGTAGCATAGCACATGGAGATGTCAATAGGTTTATAGACTCACTTTTTTTTTCTCTCTCGAGACAGAGTTTCTCTCTGTAACCGTCTTGATTGTCCTGGAACTCACTCTGTAGGCCAGGCTGGCCCAAACTCGCAGAGATCCCTCTGCCTCTGCCTCCTGAGAGCTGGGATTAAAGGCGTGTGCCACCACCATTACCCTCCACCCTCCACCCCCACTCCCGGTAACTTGTTTTTCAGTCCCTTTTCTATTTTTAGAATTTGCTGTTTAAGTATTTGATGGTATCTTTCCACAATAGCTTATCCTTGTGGATTGTAAGGGATTCCAGTAATATGATTAATATTCCATAAATTGCAAAGTTTCTTAAAGCATTTTCTAGTATAAGCAGGACCATTATCTGTTTTTAGTTACAATGGGAGTCCTAGAAACAAAAAGGTGTATAATAAATAAATGATAATGGCATCCTAGGTTATTTCACCCCTGTGAGCAGAAGCAACAATCATATTTTTAAAAAAGCATCAAGTGTCAATGAACATAGCTTAAATGTCCAAATTCTGAGATACGAGTAATATTTTTTGTCTAATTTGATTAGGTTTTAATCCTCAAGGATTAATTCTGCCAGCAGAGGGCAGTAGTGTGAAAGAACAAGATGGTCTGTCCAGCTTCCTCAGGAAGTAAAATGATTGTACCTGTAAAGATTTGCATTTTGATAAAGTTCATGAGATTTTTGAATGCCCTGAATACAAAGTATTAGCGCCAAGGAGGGGGTCAGCACATCGGCTTGAGAAATAGGGGATGTTAATGGACCTGGTAGATTAGAATGAGCATGAACAAGAGTTATAAAAAAATGTTGACTCTGTTGTCTTACAGACATCTGAAGTAAAAGGAATAACTGTAAAATAACATTAGTAGTGAGGTTGTGTTTAAGTTTTGAAGTTTCTAAAAGAGAAACAGTTTGAGCACAATTTATAGAGTCAGTTAAAATATTCAGTGGCTGAGAAACATCTAATAACAGCTGATTGATTACAGCAAGTTCAGACTATTGAGCTGTACAACCAAGGGTTCGTACAATCTTCCTTTGTGGAGGGTGTTGGAATCTGTATATAAAAAATCAGCTCTTTGTCCTTATGAAAATCCATCTGTCAAAGCATTAAAACTAATCTCTGTAGGATTTTTAGAAGTAATTTTAGGTATCTAAATATAATGGGGTATCATCAAAAGATTTCTTTCATTTTTAAATTGATTCTTAGGGAAATACACCCCAATCTCACTCATTTCACAGTCCTTTCATGTCTGCCCTCTACCCTTGTAGCCTACCCTCACAAAAGAAAAATAATAATAATAATATTTCGCTCCTCCATCTTTCCCACCTCTCCATCACTTATTTCTTTGTTGTAGAGGCTGCAGTGGGTCACACAGTATACCAAACAGCCTTACTTGCAAATCTTCATTGCAATAAGTTGTTGATCTGGTTCAACACCTCTAACTTCCGGTACAACACTAATACTGAACCCTCACGGAAACTTCTCTTGGATATCCTGTTGTTGCCCCCTCATAGAGATCCTGTGACTGTGGTTCTATAGGACTGTTGTTTGTTTTTGTTCTTTTGGGTACTCGCCACCCAGCTCCCAAATAAATATGGAGACGTATTCTTACTTATGAATGCCTGGCCTTAGCTTGGCTTGTTTCTTGTCAGCTTTTCTTTCTTTTTTTTTTTTTTAAAGATTTATTTATTATTATGTATACAGTGTTCTGTTTGTATATATGTCTGCACGCCAGAAGAGGGCACCAGATCTCATTACAGATGGTTGTGAGCCACCATGTGGTTGCTGGGAATTGAACTCAAGACCTCTGGAAGATCAGTCAGGGCTCTTAACCTCTGAGCCATCTCCCCAGCCCTCTTGCCAGCTTTTCTTAACTAATTAGCTCATCTACCTTTTGCCTTTGGGTTTTTAATCTTTCTCTATTTCTGTATACCTTTCATTATTTCTTACTCTGTGGCTTGATGTGTAGCTGAATGGCTGGCCCCTGATGTTCTTCTCCTTCTTTTCTCCTTCCTCTTTCTTTCTTTTTCTTCCAGATTTCTCCTTCTATTTATTCTCTCTGCTGCCAGCACTACCTATCCTTTTCCCTGCCTTGCTATTGGCTGTTCAGCTCTTTATCAGACCATGAGGTATTTTAGACAGGCACAGTAACACAGCTTCACAGAGTTAAACAAATGGAACATAAAAAAAATGTAACACATCTTTGCATCATTAAATAAATGTTCCCCAGCACAAAGGTAACACATCTTAAAATAATATTCTACAACATAGAACCAGTCCCTTCACACTCTCCAACAGCTCATAGATGAGGTAGATGTTGGGGTGGGCCAACTCAAAGCCCTGGATGTAGGCCTGGTGGTAGCTTAATTGGTCAGTCTGGGTCTCCACTGGGATCACTCCCCTCAGATGAGGGTGAGGACCAGCTCTCCCACTGCAGCAGCAGGAGTGGTGGGGGGCAGTTCTCTGAGGGCTGTCAAAGGTTGGGACCAATTCTCCCATGTGCATATCGTTGGGGTCAGTTCTCCCAGAAGGGAGGACAGCTCTCCCACTGAGGCACCCTGCAAGGGGCAGGGCCAGTTTCTAGTGCCCTGGTCACTGGGGCCAGCTCTCCTGTGTGGTAAAATAACCCACAGACATCAACACAGACTCTGGCTGTGGTAGGACCATGGACCCAGACATGGCCTCGGCCACAGCTCAGGCCCAGACAACACCATGGCCCTGGATGGCGGCTTAGGTCACTCATATTGGTATGGTCCTGGAGACAGCATGGCCCTTGGACACCAAGTAGCCTCAGGTGGGGACCCAGACCCTGGGCATCAGCACAGCCTTTGGTGGTAACATGGGCCACAGACTTCAACACACCCCACCTGTGGTAGGGCCATAGACCCATACATGGAGCTTGGCTGCAGCTTGGGCCCAGGCATCACCATGGCCTTGGGTGGCAGCACAGGCCACCTAGATCAGTATGACCCTGGCAGTAGCTTGGCCCTCTGACATCAACATGGCCTCAGGTGGCAGCCCAGACCACTGTTTTCAAAAGGTCTTAAAAGAAGGTCTTTAGAACAATGTTTATCTGTAGATCCTGAGTAACATGCTAATGCTACTGGCCAGTTATTATCAGTGTGAAACAAATAATAACCCTGCATTTTATTTAGTGGCACAATGATTTCTATAGGCTCTTTACCAGTAAGTAGTTTAAGACCTGTCCTTCTTATCATTATCAAGTTTATGATTTCCTATCAATAAGGAGTTACAGATCATTTCATAGAATTATGACATGCATAAATTTCTATAATGTCATTGCTTTGTTGATATATAATTCCAGTAGATGAGGAGGAGGAAGGAAGGATAAGAATTGATAAGGAAGTAAGAGATTAATTCTATGAGCTTCCACTTTAGCCACAGCATTATTTAATAAACTAATAACTCACTCTGCTTCAGGCGTGATGTTTCTTATAGCATTTAACTGGAAATAGAACTTAAAAGCAACTTAAAGAACAGAGCCAAATACTTAGTGGTGATAGGCAGATAAGGACATACCCAATGACATGGCCCAAAATTCTTGTTAGTAGTTGAGGGTACATTGTTTGGGAAGTTTTAAGCTGAGAGGATGATGGCGAATTAGATGTTGAGTAATAATGTATCCCAAATAATTATAAGGTGGTTACCTCTGTATTTTACCCAAAACTATGTTGACATTTTACTCTTTTAGTTTATTTATCACAAAACTGATATACTCATTTAAGTATGGATTAGGCAAGCAGGAGAGGAGAATGCCTTTCCCAAGATCCTGCTTAAAATTATTACTTCTGATGGGCATTCTGATGGGCAAAATTCCTCTCCCTGTGTGCAAATCTCTTCTTCCTCAGTCTTTGACTTATCCCTTAATTTGAATTTTCATAAATGTCTCATCATGGGTACATTTGTAATTTTCTCTGAGTGACTGTCTTCTTTTCAAGCATCCGTATTCCTCCTGGAGTCTAGGGATCAATACTTCTTGACATATTGTCATAGACACTAGCAGAAACTCTTGCTAAGTTCCAGGGATCCCCTTGGATTGACATACAAAAGGGACTTTCATGAAGCAGACCTGAGTTTTGCTTTGTGCTACTTGGGTTTAATGATTTCTTATCCATCTCTCTCAGTGTGGATCTAAATTTACATTCCAAAATAAACCCAATTCAGTCCTCACATGTTATAAGTGTGTGCTCTTTTTATTTGAATTTACAAAGTTTTGACATTTTTTCCACATTTTGGTTTCTGTAAGCTTTGTCAGGGCGTTACCTTTTTCATGCTGTTCTTGACTGTTTTGGCACTGGCATTATATTAATCGAACAGCAGTTTTAACATTTTTATTCTGCTTTCCCAAATTTGACACAATTTGACACAAGGGTGTGTTTATTTCTCTCTTTAAATATTTGGTTGGTTTTGTTAATAAAATATTGTGACTTCGGTGCCTTCTATGAGGGAAGACTGACTCAATGTCCACTGGCTATGAGGCGTCTGTGTGGAAAGACTGACTTGATGTCCATTGGCTATGAGACATTTGTGAAACACTTTCTTTGACTTAGATTTGCACTGTATATTCTTGTATGAAGTTCTTGTTCTGCCACATTCAAGCATGCAGTTATTTCAAACAGTTTACCATGTAAATATCCACTTCACCTGTAGTGCCCTCCCCCCCCCTTGCTGTTCCCTGTGCAATATAATCACGCCATTTCCCTTGGTTTTGGTCTTTGGTGCTAGACGCTCATCCATATCAATAGTATTTTACATTTTTTCTTTTTGGGAGGCAGAGTCTTTGTAGCTCAGGCTGGCCTCAAGCTTCCTATATAGCTAAGGATTACCTAGAAAACTCCTAATCCTTCTGCATCTGCCTGTCAAGTGATGGGATGACAGATGTGCACCATCTGCCCGACATGTTAACAGTGCCTTGCACTGTCAAACTTTACTGTGTTTCTCTGCACTCCTTGTCATCTATTCAACTCTTTCTTGTGGCTTCCATCCTTCTTTCTCTTTCAGCTTGTTTCAAAGTAAATATTAATATTTTAAGATTTTAAAATGCTAACTACAAATATAAAAATACAATAAAAACAACATGCTTATGTATAACTACATGTACATTATCTATAGTCTTTCTACTTTTGTCTGTTAGTTGTTTTTGAGACAGCGTTTCTCTGTGTAGCCTTGGCTGTCCTGGAACTCGCTCTGTAGACCAGGCTGGCCTCCAATTCACAGAGACCTGCCTGCCTCTGCCTTCCGAATGCTGGAATTGAAGGCATACACCACCACCCTCTTTCCACTTCTAATATAAATACTTCTGGATATAACTTAGACTCAAAAATTACATTAGCTACTTTTCATAATCAATGCTATCACTTTGTTATAATTCATTCTAAGAATTTATAAACTACCATTATGATTTTAAGGACTGCTTTGGTTACTTTATGATTTTAAAATTATCCTCTGTTGTTGCCACTTAGCACAACTGAATGGTGATTACAGAGTACTGTCTGAATGACACCAATTCCTTGAAAATTCTTAAAAGCCGACACATGTAGCAGTAACTTGTAAATGTTTATAAATGTCCAGCCTGTGCTTCAAAATCATTTCTGAGGAACACCACTCTTATAAAATTGTCCACTAGGGCAAGCTTATTAATTTTAATTCACATTTCTATATTGTAACTTAGTCTATACATGCAACCAGTTTTAGGAAGAACCACACACAGCTTCCTTATATTTATGCCTTACTTGTTTTATATGTCTTATACATATATTAATATTATGATAGATCAATATTTTTTAAAAATTTATTCCATCCTGACCTCAGTTTCCTTTACCTCCTCTCCTCCCAGTTCCCCCCTGACCCACATCCATTTGCCCCCAGATCCACTCTTCCTCCTTTCCCTTCAGAAAAAAACAGGCCTCCCAGGAATATCAACTAAACACAGCATGTCAAGTTATAATAGAACCAGGCATATCCCCTGATATTAAGGCTGGACAAGGCAACCCAGTAGGAAGAAAAGGGTCCCCAAAGCAGGCAAAAGAGTCAGAGACAGCCCCCACTCTCACTGTTAGGTGTCCCACAAGAATACCAAGATACACAACCAAGAACACTTGCTCAACTATATTTATAGCAGCTTTATTCATAATAGCCAGAAAACAGAAACAACCTAGATGTCCATCAGCTGTTTATTGCTCAGCTATTTAAAAAAAAATCATGAAATTTGCAGGCAAATGGATGGAACTAGTAAAAATCATCCTGAGTGAGATAACCTAGACCCATAAAGACAAACATGGTATGTACTCACTTATAAGTGGCTATTAGATGTAAAAAAAAATCATGCTACAATCTGCAGGTCCAGGGAGACTAAGTAACAAGGAGAGCCCAAGGGGGGGACACATGGATCTCCCTGGGAAGGGGAAATAGAATAGATTTTGTGGGCAGATTAGGGGTAGGTGGGGATGGGAACAGGACTGATTAGGTAGGGTGAGGGGTGGAGAGAGAGAGAGAACTGGAAGAGACAACTGGAATTGTGTGACATTTCAGAGGTGAGGTAGAAACCTAGTGCAATGGAAACTCCCAGGAATCTGTGAGGGTGACCATAGCAGGACTCCTAGTAATGGGGCCATCTGAACTGGCCATCTTCTGTAACCAGGCAAGGCTTCCAGTAGAGGGACTGGAACACCAACCCAGCCACAAAACTTTGACCTACAATTAGCCCCATCTGCAAGATGTGCTGGGGCATTAGAGGTGCAGGACTTGTAGTAGCAGTCAATCAATGACTGGTCCAATTTGAGACCCATGCCATGAGAGGGAGCCCATGCCTGACACTTCTTGGAGGGTTAGGAACCAGAGTCTGTGTAGCCCAGAGATCAAGAGTAGAAGCAAATGTGATTGGAAGGTGTGTGTGGGAAGTCTGTAGCTGAAAGTTTTTCTGTGTCCAACTTGGTCTGCAGCCACTCAGAACCAAGTAAACACACAGAGGCTTATATCAATTAAAACTGCTTGGTCATTAGCTCAGGCTAACTACTGACTAGCTCTTATACTTAAACTCAGCCCATTTCTGTTAATCTGTATGTTGCCACATGTTCCGTGGCTTCACCTGCGTGCCATTATGTGCTGCTCCCTGGACAGCAGGCTGGCATCCACTGACTCAGCCTTCCTCTTCCCCTTTTTTGTCTAATAAAAATAACTTCTATCAATTTCAGTGTTATCTGGTTTTATGTTGAGGTCTTTGACCTACTTGGACTTGAATTTTGTGCAGGGTAATAAGTATGGATCTATTTGCATTCTTCTACATGCAAACATCCAGTTAGAACAGTACCATCTGTTGAAGATGCTTTCTTTTCCACTGTCTATTTCTGGCATCTTTGTAAAAAAAAAAAATCAAGTATCCATAGGTGTGTGGATTTATGTCAGGGTCTTTGATTTGATTCCATTGATCCTCATGTCTGTTTTTCTGCATGGTTTTTATTACTATTTCTCTGTAGTACAGCTTGAAATCAGGGATGATGATACTGAGAAGAAAGTATATTCTTTTGTGTTTGGGTAAAATGTTCTGTAGATTATCTATTAGGCCCATTTGGTTCATAATGTCTGCTAACTTCAGTATTTCTCTATTTAGTTTTTGCCTGGATGACCTGCCCATTGGTGAGAGTAGGGTATTGAAGTATCAATATGTGAGGGCCAATGTATGTTTTAAGCTTTGGTGGTATTTCCTTTGTAAATGTTGGTGCTCTTGTGTTTGGAGCATAGAAGTTAAGAATTGAAAAATCATCTTGGTTGACTTGCCTTTAATGCGTATGAAGTGTCCTTCTCTGTCTCTTTTGATTAGCTTTGGTTTAAATCTATTTTGTTAGATAGTAGAATGGCTATAGAAGCTTGTTTCTTAGGTCCATTTGCTTGGAAAATCTTTTTCCAACCCTTTGAAGAGGCAATGTCTATCTGTGATATTGACGTGTGTTTCTTGTATGCAACAGATGGATGGATCCTGGTTTCACATCCATTCTGTTAGTCTGTGTCTTTTTATTGGGAAATTGAGTCCATTGCTATTAAGAGATATCAATGACCAATGATTGCCAATTCCTGTTATTATGCTGCTGCTGCTGGTGGTGGTGGTGGTGTGTGTATGTGTTTTCCTTCTTAGGGTTTTGCTGGTGTGAGATTATCTATTGCCTGTATTTTTATGGGTGTAGTTAACCTCCTTGGAGTTTTCCTTTTATTATTTTCTGTGTGGCTGGATTTGTGGACAGATACTTTTTAAAATTGACTTTATTATGGAATATCTTGTTTTCTCCATCTATGGTGATTGAAAGTTTTGCTGGATACAGGAATCTGAGTTGGCATCTGTGTTCTCTTAGAGTCTGCAGAACATCTGTCTAGGACATTCTGGCTTTTAAAGTCTCCATTTAGATGCTGGGTATAATTCCTACAGGTCTGTCTTTATATGTTACTTGGCCTTTTCCTTTGCAGCTTTTAGTATTCTTTCTTTGTTCTGTATGTTTAGTGTTTTGATTATTATGTGGCAAGGGGACTTTCTTTTCTGATTCCTTCTATTTGGTGTTCTGTATGATTCTTGTACCTTTATAGACATACCCTTCTTCAGATTAGGGAAATTTTCTTTTATTATTTTGTTAAAAAATATTTTCTAGGCCTTTGAGCAAGGATTCTTCTTCTTTTACTTCCTTTATTCTTAGGTTTGATCTTCTCATGGTGTCCCAGATTTCCTGGATATTTTGTATCAGGGTTTTTTTTAGATTTAATATTTTCTTTGACAGATGTATTTGTTTCTTCTATTGTTTCTTCAACACCTGAGATTCTTTTTTCCATCTCATGTATTCTGCTGGCAATACTTGCATCTGTAGTTCCTGTTCACTTACCAAGATTTTCCAGTCCAGAATTCCCTCAGTTCATTGTCCCTATTTCCATTTTCAGGTCTTGAACAGTTTTTTTCATTTCCTTCAACAGATTTCTCTTTTCTTGTCTTCCTTCAAGGGATTTATTCATTTCCTCCAGTTGTTTATTTGTAGTTTCCTAGATGTATTTAAGGGATTTGTTCATTTCCTCTTTAAGGGCCTCTAGCATCTTTACAGAGGTGCTTTTAAGGTTGTTTTCTTGTACTCCAGCTGTGTTGGAATATTCAGGGATTACTGTAGTAGAATGGCTGAGATCTGCTGGTGACATACTGCCCTGGCTGTTGTTGATTGTGCTCTTACAGTGGCATTTAGGATCTGGGTTTGTGGTGATTATAAGTCTAGGTGCCAGTTTCTGAGTTTGTCTTTGTTGGATGGGGGTTTTGCTCCCTGGTTTCCTTGCTGGTCTTCTTGCTGGAGTGACCTGTAGTAGAGTAGAGGGTCTCCACCCAAGTTGGGAGCTAGAGCTCTGACAACCGGAGTGGCCTCTGGCTAGCTGAGGGTCCTCTGGGGATCTGAGTGCTGGAGTGGCCTCTGGTGGAGCAGGGGGTTTTGGCTGGAGGAGGTGCAGGCAGGATAGATAGGGTGAAGAGGGGAGGAGGGGCTGTTGGGGTTAGGCTGGGCAGGTTCTGGGGGAGTGTTGGTGGCCCTTGAGTGGGGGTGGGGGGCTTACCTGGGAATCTGAGTGCTGGCATGGTCTCTGGTTGAGATCAATATTTTTCAATGTTAATTTTTCATGGTGAATGAACTCTTTTGTTTGTGAAATAAATATACTGATAGCAGTGCTTTTTCTTCCTTAAATCTTTTTCTTTTCCAGACACATACATATTATGGTTCTCCTCTGAAAGAAAAAAGAAATAAAAAGGAAAGGATAGGAAACATAACTGCTCCTAGGTTTAGTGGAAGACAAAGTTTATTATAGATATGTGAGAGAATATAGCCAGAGGCAGGGACATCTGGGAGAGTCTAGAGTGGGCATGACCCTGAGCTGTGCCATGTGGGGAGAGGAGTAGAGAGAGGGAAAAGAGGACCAGGTACAGCAGCCAGGAGGCCCAAAAGTACAAAGAAAGTAGGCAACCAAAATGGTTGGATTATATAGGGAAGAGCAACCCAGCCCCTAGGCTGGAGAGCTCAGGGTAGGGCTTGGGTATGCCAGCCAGGAGGGCCCTGTAATAGGTAGGGACTGAGGGATGTAGGGAGAACCTGGCAGCCAGGTCAGCTTTGATATGTTAAATAGACACCTCAGCCATTGGTACCAGGCTGGAAACCTAACAGTCAATATGTGTCTTTAACGGTTCTCCTTTTCCAGGGAACAGTTGTCTTCTCTGTGGGGAGATGGACTTGGTGTCCATTGGTTATAAGACACTTATGAAATACTTTCCTGACTTAGATTTGTATTTGGTCCTCATCCTCCTTTCACAACTTCCCTGCTAGTCCATCTCGTGGATCAGGCTGGGGTGCTGAATGGAGTGTCATACATTCTCCAGAGCCATGAGAGAGGACTCCACATGAAACAGGCCTTGCATGTCTTTACTCAACAGCAGATTCTGGGAGTAAACTATTTGCATCTTTCCACTTCACTGAGGGCTGAGGGAACCGTCTTGAAGTCTCACGGAGTAGCAGAATGTCACCATCGATAGAAAACAGAGGAGCTGAGTCAAGTTCTAGAGAGAAAACACACAGAAAGGAATGGCAGAGCCTTTTCTAAATTGGAAGTCAACTGTGAAATGCATTCTGTTGTGGAAGGTGCAAACTGCAGAAGCCATGACTGAGTTAGCACGAGGGTGAGAATGACCAGCCATGACTTCCTGCAAGTGGCATTTGCACCCTGCTATGTCAAATCAATTGTTTTTTTAAGATGAGTGGACAAGAATGAGAAGTATGCCAGGCAGAAGCACACATGTGTAATGTCATGGGAGGGTAGCATCTATATGACCACATGTTTTGTCTATGACATCACCACAAAGAGAAGCAAAATTCCATGTGCTTTTCTGTGATTCCTCAGGGTATTGGCAGCACAAAAGTCAGATAAATATTTGCTGAGCAGATAAACGAGTGAAAGAATAATAGTATAAACACTAAGAAAATGAGTCTGTATAAGATTCATGTCTCCCTGCTCCTCTGCCTAAGTAAGACTATTAAACCCTGTAAATAACAGAAGTGTTCTGGCAGGTAGAAAAGGGAATCAACTGAAGAAAGGGAACTGAAAAATCTTATGTTTACCTTCAACCTAGCAACAGATGGTGGCCGGAGTAGCCCCACCTCTTACCAGGATAACTGACAGCAGGCAGAGCGGGTGGATTCCCCCTGCTCTCCAGCTTCAAGGCAAGGGGAAATGACTTTGAAAAGGACAGATCTAAAGTTGATGAGTTCCCACTAGTTTGGTTTGGTTGTCTCTGACGTTTCCCCATCATGATCCTGATGCACTTGCTCATAGAATCCCTCTTCTCTCTCTTTGACTAGACTCCTGGAGCTCAGCCTGGTGCTTGGCTGTGGATCTCTGCATCTGCTTCCATCAGTTACTGGATGAAGGCTCTATGATGACAGGGTATTCACCAATCTGATTACCTGGGTAGGCCAATTCAGGCACCCTCTCCACTATTGCTAGTAGTCTAAGCTGGGTCATCCTTGTAGATTTCTGGGAACTTCCCTAGCACCCAATTTTTCCCTATCCCCATGATGTCTCCCTCTATCATGGTATCTCTTTCTTTGCTCTCCCACTCCAACATCTCCTTGGAACTGGACTAGGCCCTCAGTTGTGTAGCTTGATCTGCTTAAGGGGCCCCCGGAAGTAGGATCAAGATCCATTCTTGGTGCATGAGCTGGCTTTTTGGAGCCCATTACCTATGGTGGGACACCTCGCACAGCCTTGATGCAGGGGGAGGAGCTTGGACCTACCTCTACTGAATGGACCAGGCTCTGCTGACTCCCCATGGAAGCCATACCTTGTTGGAGGAGGGAATGGGGGATGAGTTGGGGGCGGGGCTGGAGGGGTTGGAGGAGGGAAGAGAGGGGGGTCTGTGGTTGGTATGTAAAATGAATAAAAAATTCCTTAGTAAAGAGAGAGAGAGAAAGAGAGAGGGAGGGAGGGAGGGAGGGAGGAGGAGGAAGGAAGGAAGGAAGGAAGGAAGGAAGGAAGGAAGGAAGGAAGGAAGGAAGGAAGGAAGGAAGGAAGGAAGGAAGGACAGGTAGGTAGATGCTGGCCTGTGCTTCCAGTAGTATGGTACCTATTAGTTGGACTCTTCAATGGCAAGAAAGCCACGTTCTAAATCTTGGCATGGGGAAATTGTGGGAACTTGGGCTGTAACCTGATAGGAGAGTCAGTCAACAGTATTAACCATAGTTCACAAATGAAATCCCCAATCCTCCCTGCATTCTTAGCCTTTTTGAGGTTTGGGGTTTTTATAAACTTAGTAACATTTACAGAGATGGGTCCTTGACTTTTTTCTCTAATGCTGATTCTTATTTTGTCTTAAAGTTAATAGTTTAATTCCCTGAGGGCAGCATTCTTTCTCCTGTCTCAGTGGTCCCTAGAGTAAAGAGAGGATGTCTTGCTGTGGGCCCCCCATGCCTGGCTGGACTGGTGCTTCTCAAGGTGGATTGGACAGATCCTAAGACTGAGTATCAGCCTTGGTGGCTCCGCCGAGATCCTGGAGCAAACCACTCCGTCCAGGGCACGCCTCTTGTTGCCATGATCAGAATTCTCATGCTGCTGATTCCGGTGACTGTCCTGGAGTGATACCACATGCAGGGCTCCTGTCACCTCCCTGTCCTTAGGAGCCTATATCTCTTAGCCACATGTGTCATACCCTGTCCTTAGGAGCCTATATCTCTTAGCCACATGTGTCATACCCTGTCCTTAGGAGCCTATATCTCTTAGCCACATGTGTCATACCCTGTCCTTAGGAGCCTATATCTCTTAGCCACATGTGTCACACTGTATCCTTCGACTGTCATAGATGACAGAGGAGCCTTCATTATTCAAAGTCCTTCATCATCTTTATTTCACACCTGAGTAAAACTCTCATAACCTGAGGATTTGGGGTATCCGGCAAAAGGTGGGACTGAGATACAGTTCTTCTGGTGTCCATCCCCCTAACTGATCATCACCAACTCTTGTGTACTGAACTCTTACACTATCTGCAACACACCCCACCCCAAGTCAATCCCACTCTCAGAACAATTACTGCTGTGCTGGGAGCGGGTTGTCTATTGCTCTAGTCATTCCCTTTGACAGGGATAGATGCCAGCATCCTCCCTTGGAGGGCTTTTGCTGCCCACCCTCCCTCACACTATTTCCCTGTTGCACTTGGTATACAGTATTACAATTACATGCACCCAAGGTCCACACTAGCAGAGAATTTGTGGTCAGACTTAAACTTTCTTGGCTACTACAATATTTAGGGCTACTTGGACATGGCAGCAGTAAGCAGGTCAGTGTAACTAAGTAGGTAGTCCATTAATAGGCCATTTTCTACAAAATGATTTAATGTAACCAAGTATTTCAAATCAATAAGGACATTAATGGATAAAGGATAACTGATGATTAGTTATTTGGAGAGGAAGGAGATGCATAGTTTAAGATAAATTCTAGAAAGATTGTTTGAAATTTATGGTTTAAAATTATGTTCACAAATGCTTTTATGTTCTTTTTAAAGAGATGGAGTCTAGTTGCCCTCCCCTTGGGGATGAGCTTGCCTTACTGACTCAATTCTGTTCAGTTACTTTCCTATTGTTGTAATAAAACATCATGGCCAAAGCAACTTACAAGAAGAAAGCATTTAATTGGGCTTATGGTTTCAGGGAACTAGGAGTTCATCATGGCAGGGTAGCCTGGCAGCAAGCAGCAAGCATGGTGGCAGGAATGGCTGAGAGTGCACATCTTGATCTGCAAGCAGGAAGCAGAGAGGCAACACTGGAAATGGCCCAAGTCTTCTGGAACCCCAGAGCCCAACCCTGGTGACACACCTTCTCCAACAAGGCCGCACCTCCTATTCCTTCCCAAATAGCCACCAACTGGGAACCAACTGGGAACCAGGTACTCAAACACTCAAGCCTATGGGGTCTTTCTCATTCAAAGCACCACAGCTTCAGAGACTAGGATGTAAAAAGCTCTACGAAATTTTTTCTTTGCTTTTTCTTGCATCATTTGTTACCATTCCATAAGGACACTCAGCTAGACCTGCGGTGGGGGCCACATTGTCAGCAGTCACCTATGTGAGCCCGTTTGGAAGTAGATCCATCTCTAACTAAGATACTTCTTCAAATGGATCTCATGAGAGACCTTGTGTCGAAACCACTCAGTGAAGGAGAACAGGGTGAATATGAGCAAAGGACACTGTATACCTGAATGGAAACATCATAAATGTGACTATAAAAACAAAATGCATATAAGTTCCTGGCCAAAAGAAACATAATAGAACAATAAGTGCTTTTATGGTATTGGGTTTTATGGATAACCTGATATATATATACACACACACACATATATATACATATACATACATACACACACACATATATATATGTGTATATATATATATATATATATATATATCAAGCTATAACTAGTTCAAAGATCAAAAAGCAGTGTTTTTAAAGATAGAACAGAAGAAAGTTTGGAAAGAAAAGGATCTTTTGACTCTCGTGGAAAATTCTCATGTCACTTGAATATATATATTTCACCAGCTCATGCAACAAATGAAGCCACACTGACCATGTTGTTGGATGATGCCAGCTTTGGTTTCAGAGTTAAATGTGGTCCTTGGATCCCCCATGTTTTTGAGGTGCCATGGCAGTGAAAAGTCTGTCAGTATCCACCAAATATCCAGTTCCTCTTGTTGGCAGCCTCCTTTGCAGCTATAATGAATGATTCTGTACAGTTCAGTCTGGCCAAAAAGATAAAGGTGTGACAAAAGACACCGTTAGGCCCAAACCTTAAAAAAATATACCATGGGGTTAGGGGACCCTGGAGAGACGGCTCCTCAGTTAAGAACACTTGCTGCTCTTACAGAGAACCAAGGGTTGATTCCCAGCATCCATATCAGACAACTTAAAGCCATTCTTAACTCCAGATCAGGAGGTTCTAGGGCCCTTTTCTGACCTCTGTGGGCACTGCATATATGTGGTACACATACAGGCAGGCACACACATATACACAAATAAATAAAAGTAAAAATTTAATGATTAATCAAAAGTACACGATGGAACCTTCCAGCCTTCTCTTCCTCTACAGTGATATCTCCAGATTACTTCAACCAAATCTGACCCAGCCTGACTACCCTACCCCTTTCTAGGGTCTCTGGATCTTTGAAGGGTATTCTTCAGGGCCAGAGGGCCAATTCAAGATATGTGTGTCTGTCTAGATGGCTATCTCATTCAGTTTAGTGTGTGTGTGTGTGTGTGTGTGTGTGTGTGTGTGTGTGTGTGTGTGTTCTAACTCAGAGTCCTGTGCATGCTAGACAAGCTTTCTCTTAGTGAGTTACACCTCTAGCCAATTAGAATGCATCATGCAGACAGTTGACTTCTAGAGTTTGGGGGATCCTGGTTGTTTGATGGCAAGTTTCTAAGTCCAGCTTGCTCTCCCCTCCAACACAGCTCAACAGCGCCACCTGCCACACACTGCACAACCGGAGCGTCCAGGTCTGCAAGGAAAAGGGAATCAATCAATCACTGGGCAAACGGGAAGGTAATGTTCAGGACAGATTCCAAAGGTGACTCTCTCCTTAAGGCAGCAGATGTTCCTGCAATGAAGAACAAGTCCACACAAGAGTTTGAGAAGATATCGCCTCTAACTTAAGGACAGGTAGTCCCTAGAGAAGTCACAGAACCAGACAAAAGTAAGTTGAGCCACCATATCCTCTCAGCCCGCACATTTGGAGAGAAATCAAGCTGAGAAGCATGGAACCAAGGAAGCAGTTCGCTTCAGGTCGGTTTTCTCACCAGTACATGAGTCCCTTGAGAATTTAGCAGTCTGACTCAATTTAGGTTTGATTTTAATTTTTCACTCACGAATGCATTTATTTATTATTGCAAGTACTTATTAATGCAAGTATTTATTCAGTGGGTAACACATACCAGTTGACTTTGCCCCAATCCTTGAGCTTACAAAGACGATATATATATATATATGGTGGCTCTCGTATTCTAGTTATATTGTGTGCTGTGGGATGTTAATGTATGTCCTGTGGGAGCCCTTCTTGGGTTCCTTGTGGCGTTACCCAGCAGGTTTGCATAGAGGATGATTAGGACCATGGTCCTGAGTGCAGGTGTCTGAGATGGTCTGCACTTGGCTGTACTGGGGGATGGTCTGTATGTCAAGTTGCTCTGATTGGTCAATAAATAAAACCTGATTGGTCGTGGCTAGGCAGGAAGTATAGGCGGGACTAACAGAGAGGAGAAATAAAAGAACAGGAAGGCAGAAGGAGAGGCTGCCAGCCACTGCCAGGACAAGCAGCATGTGAAGATGCTGGTAAGCCACGAGCCGCATGGCAAGGTATAGATTTGTAGAAATGCGTTACTTTAAGATATAGGAACAGTTAACAGGAGGCCTGCCACGGCCATACAGTTTGTAAGCAATATAAGTCTCTGTGTTTGCTTGGTTGGGTCTGAGCGGCTGTGGGACTGGCGGGTGACAGAGATTTGTCCTGACTGTGGGCAAGGCAGGAAAACTCTAGCTACAATTGTGTATTGTGATTGGGATCATGGAGTAAGCTGGTATAATAAGGAGGTGAAATCTTTCACCCTCCAGCTACCTTACTATGTTTAAATTTAAATTTGAATAAACAAATAAGTCTCCTGGTTCAAAGTACAAGGATAGGCACTGAAAATTCTCCTTCCCCCCTCGTCTTCCAGCAGCCCAGGCACCTCCTCACCATCAGCCAATGTCAGTGGTTTCTGACCAAATGATTGGGAACATTTTTATAAGCATACATGAATATGTTCATGTTTGTTTATCTTACATAAATTATATAGTATTAATGGCTGGGATATTATAGGGGTTTTGTTGTTGTTATATTGGCTTCTTAGAGCATATCTTTTTTTTTTTTTTGTTACTGTTGTTATTTTGTCTCTTGTTTGATTTGAGAAGTTTCTCTCACTATGTTACCCAAACTTCTGGGTTCAAATGATCCTTCTGCATAAGTTTCTTGAGTATCTGGGACTACACATCTACATCACAGCACCTGGTTTATAGCACTTTATAAAGAGTTCCTTTCTTTCTTCTTCATAACTGAGTATGGCACTATGGTTTAAATGTGTTCTCCTCAAAGTTCATACCTTGGTGTTCTAGCCCCCAACACCCGAGAATATAATCTATTTGGCTCTAGGGTCAGTTCAGATATAAACAACTAAACTGAAGTCATAGTGAAGAAGGTGTGTGTGTGTGTGTGTGTGTGTGTGTGTGTGTGTGTGTGTGTGTAATGCACATATGTGTGCATGGGTATGTAGGGACAAGATCAACAATGGGTGTCTACCTCTATCATTATCCACCTTAATTTTTGAGACAAGGTCTCTCACTGAACCCAAAGCTCACTGATTCAGCCAGCTACACAGAGCTGCTCATCTCTGCACCCTGGTGCTGGGGTTTCAGACCTATACTGCCAAGTTTGACTTTTGACATGTGTCCTGTGGATCCAAACTCCACCACGCCCGCTTTCACAGCAAGCACTTTGTCCCTGAGCCATTTTCCCAGTCCTGTAGACTCTTTTGATCTGGGATTTTAAGATTCCTGAACTGTGTAAGTTTTTGTTGTTTAAACCACAGAGTTTGTGGTGTTCTACCATGGCAACCCAGGCAAACTAAACCCATGTGGATGTCCAGTAATTACTTCTATACTTTGGACTTTTAGGTGTTTCTCCAATCTGTTGTTTAAAAATACAGCAATGAATCACCTTTGACTGTGCCATTTCACAGTCGTGTGTGTGTGTGTGTGTGTGTGTGTGTGTGTGTGTGTGTGTTAGTCAGTTTTCTGTCACTGTGAAAAATACCTAAGCTAAATCAAATTAGGGGAAACAATGGTTTAATTTGGATAGCAGTTTCAAAAGTTCTAACCCATGGTTGGTGGACCCTGTTACTTTAGGCCTATGGCGGCATAGTATATCATGGTAGGAACATGTGGTATAGGAACAGCTGCCCACCTTGAGTCAACCAGAAAGCAAAGAGAGACAGGAAGTGTTTGGGGTCTCAGTACCCACTCACAGGGCATATCCTCAGTGGCCTAACTACCTCCACTAGGTTCAGCCATCTCCTAATAATACCATGGTGATCGAGCCTCCAACATGAGTCTTTTAAGGACATTTTTGATAGCAAATATAGCACTATGACTATGCCACATGGTGAGTATCTGGAGCAGAATTGTGCCAAGGGTTATGTGCACATGAATCCATACTGCCCAGTGTCTTCCCTAGAGCCTTAGTCAGGAGCTCCAACCCACACAGCAGAAGAATGTGTTTCCACCTGTTTTGTTACCAGACTCAGGGACCTGCCATTTTGGTGGGAGAAAATATGGTGTTTCTGTAAAGTTTGTGTTTGCATTGTTGAAAAAAAAGGATTTATTTATGCGTTTGAGTGTATTGCTTGCATATGTGTATGGACATACACTGTGTCCATTCCTGGTGCCTGTGTAGGCCAGAAGAAGACTGGAACTGGAGTTATAGGTGGTTGTGAGATGCTACGTGGATGCTGAGAATCAAACTCTGGTCCTCTGCAAGAGCAGCAAGTGCTCTTAACTTCTGAACCATCTCCCCAGCCCAAGTTTGTACTTTTTATGAGTCATTGGTGGGAGTTTTCTTTGAAACCAGTTTCCCAGTGGGTTGTTCATCTTTCTTATGACTTTTAGAAAAACTCCTTGTGTTTCAGGGGAAATGGCCCTTTGTGATGTAAGATGCAAATATTTTTCTTAGGTAGTAATTTGAATTTTTATTTTCCTTGTGGTGATTTTTCCATAAAAAGCATTTGACTTTGGTGTGTTTGCATTTATTATTCTTTATTTTTCCACTGTTTATCTTTTGTGTTATAATAAAAAAGAAAAGCATTTCTATATTCCAATATGATCAAAAATTTTCTGTGATTCTTTTCCTAGTACTTGTATGGAAGCGGCAGCAGCAATAGTGTAGCAGGAATCTTAAAAGTTCTTATTAAGAAAATCAGGGGCTGGAGAGATGGCTCAGAGGTTAAGAGCACCGGTTGTTCTTCCAGAGGTCCTGAGTTCAATTCCCAGCAACCACATCGTGGCTCACAGCCATCTGGAATGAGATCTGGTGCCCTCTTCTGGCCTGAAGGGATATATGCAAGTAGAACACTGTATACATAATAAATAAATTTTTTAAAAAAAGTTCTTATTAAGAAAATCAAATCTGAGGCCAGTTATTGGGGGTGAATGCTGGAAGATCAGAGAAGCAGAACAAGCCACAGCTTCCTCACCTTGCCAGTTCCTTAGCTGATCCTGTTTCCTCAGACTAGAAGCCTCTGAGTCCTCATCCAGAATGGGTCTCAGCTGAACTGTAGCTCAAAAGCCTAAAAGCTTAACCAGCCAAATACTTCTAGTTTCTGGTCCTCGCACCTTATATACCTTTCTGTTTTCTGCCTCACTCCCTGGGATTAAAGGCTCACTTTCTGGGATTAAAGGTGTGTGTCACAATGCCTGGCTGTTTCCAATGTGGCCTTGAACTCACAGAGATTCAGAGGAATGCCTCTGGAATGCTAGGATTAAAGGTGTGTGCTACCACTGCCAATTCTCTCAGTTTAATATTGTGGCTGTCCTGTTTTCTGACCCCAGATAAGTTTATTAGTGTGCACAATATTTTAGAGGACACAATACCACCACACAATAGTGATGGCTAATGCCTTGTGCATTTACTTATTTATTATGACGGGGTTTGCTGTGTTGTCCGGGTGAGTGTTGATACCCAGGGCTTAAGGCAGCTCATTGCTGCAGTCTTTTATGTGTCTAAGAACTAAAAGCATGCACCCTCCTCAGCCCATTCCTGGCTCATGTGTGCATTTAACATTATTATTTTTTTTTTTAATATCTGAAGCTTAGGCTGGTAGGAAGACTGGGGTTTAAGGAAAAACAAGGTTTCGAAATGCTTCCCAGTTGTCCTGTGCCATCTTCCCCTCACTGATTTGAACTATGACCCACTGTATATGATATGCCTGCCCCGTGCTGTTCTCTAGTTACGGTTTATACGCATGCCTGGGAATTATGCGCACTTAATCACTTACATGTTTTAGTAGTCCTCCCCCCATCGCTGGGTCTTTTTCTAAGACATTTTCTGGCTAGAAGCAAGCAAAGGTCTGCTCACTTTCCAAGTGAATTTCAAAATCAACAGCGGGTTATAAAGAAGATTGCTGTTGTTTGCTATGGGAGCCATTACAGATGAGAAGAAGGGCATCTTTCTGATTCCAGGTCATTTCTGTCATATGAATGCAAGACACTTTGCATAAGCTCAGTTGCACTTCTGTGTTCCCAGCAACGCTGCAAAGTTTCTTCATATAGGTCATGCACATGTATTGTGAGTTCCTATTTCATTTTTGCCTTGTTTCTATTATAAATGTACTTTTGCTTCATTTATTAGAATTATAGTTTATACATAAGGAAACTATTGCTTTCTTTGTGTTAATTTTGAAAACACATACTTTACAGTGTTGTCTTATTGTTTACTCTGGTTTCCCAAGTTAATTCCTTTGGGCTCTATAAAAATAAAATCTTGTTATCTGGAACTAGGATAATTATGCCCTTGCTTTGCAATGTTTATATTCTAGTTTTTTTCTTATCCAGCTGCAATGGGAAATAATGATAGTAATGGGTAACATCTTTTTCTGGCTCTTTGAATGTTTTCAGTGTTTCCCCTGTTACACTTATAAGTGCCTCACCCCCTATTGTTCTTATTTTAGGACTCTTTAAAATGTTTTGTCTCTTGATCCAGTAATTCCTCCTTTTGTCAACCATTCCAAGAAGCATTCAGAAAAACCTTTGCACAGCATTGTTACAGAACTAACTTACTTTTAAAAGACTTAATTAGGAAGCACCTCATAACTGAACAAGAGGAGAATGGTTAATGAAATTCTAACTCAACAGAACACCACAGAAAACAGTAGCATCATGGGAAATCATAATATATAACTTTGTTTTTTAAGTCACTATAAAAGTGCATAGGCAGTTTGATTGCAACACTCTGAAAAACATCCACTCACTGGTGGGAGAAAAGGAAGGACAGCTTGGTGTGGTGGCACACATATTTAGTACAGCCCTGTGGAGACAGGCAGGTGGATCTCCATGAGTTCGAGGCCAGCTCGGTCTACATAGTGAATTCCAGGACAGCCAGAACTACATAGTAAGACCCTGTCTCAAAAAAGGAGGAGGACCTTTACAAAGATGTTAATGGTAGTTGTCACTAGGTAATTGTCCTGTTTTTGTTCGTTTGGTTGGTTGGTTTTTGTTTGTTTGTTTGTGTGTTTCGGTTCGGTTGTTGTTGTTACCTTGACATAAGCTAGAGTCATCTGAGAGGAGGGAACCTCAATTAAGAAATGATGGACTACAAGCTGTAAGATAGATTACAAGTTGCTTTTGGTCAATAGCAATAGAAAGCTAACTAAGACAGCAACACAATGGCAAATAATCTTTTCCTCCTTCTTTCAAGTTTTACATGATGAATGCATGTTTTGCTATTCCAGGAAAGGAGATTTTAAAATAAAATTATAACCAAATCAAACAGCTATACTTGAACCACTCCAAATAAAAATAAATTTGAGACATCACCGTCGCAACACTTACTGGCCTTCTAAAGATGCACATCCATTTCCAATGGACACATGACATGATTCATGTATGAAATCTCCGATTTTCTAGTTGCCATATTTAAAGCAAAAGGGGGCATATGAAATTAATTTCAACAACACATTTTATTCAACCCATTGTGAGACCCACCTCTTCCCAAGGCACTGCTAAGTTTGAAACACTATTGACTTCTTAAATCTGTTGTAATCAGTTATTGTTAACCAATTCTTCACCCTTGCATTGAAAGCATCCCTTCTAATGTTCACCTTCCTGTAAACAGACATATATATTGGAGGATGGGGCAACAGGACTCTTTAATTAGCAGCTGTCTAACTCTTCCTTGCTTCTATTTCTGCGCTGGCTACCTTGAGCAAAAACATTCTGAGTCTAACAGTCAAGCTGACCGACCTTATGCCAGGACCTGTAGGGAACACCCTGAGAGAGGTAGGTAGAGCTGGCGGGCCCAGAGAGCACACACCAGGACTATTTGAAACAGTCTGTACTGGTGTTTTGCTGTCTCAGGCATCAGTAAACTCTAGATGACACTGTAATCATTTCCACCTTGTTTAGAGGGGACACTTGCCCTGATGATCTAGCAGAGTAGCTGTGCTGAGAAGCAAGACCATGATTGCCCCCCAAAATATCTGTGATTGGTCCAAACACCCATTCTCAGTCTCTACGAGCAAGCTATTCAGGTTCATTTAGTGAACCAGCTGGGAGATACTATCCTGTTCTATTTCCTCTGATGTTTCAAAAGCAGGTTCAATCTCTTTCATGGTCTGGCCTGCTCTTAGGAGCCTAGGTTGGGCTAATAACACATAAAGCAGCAGCAGGGACATCAGAGAGTGGCACCAATGATGGCAGAGGCAGTGGAATGGCACCAGCAGTAACAGCAGAGCAGTTGGCAGACCAAAGTGAGCGCCATAAGACAGCTAGCTGCTTCACAGTAGGCAAGAGCCAACTGAAGAGTTTGGGACTAGCCACAGTAGGAAGATGGGTGGCAAGAAGAGGGAGACAAGAAGGTAGAGCCTTGGTGCTGAAGAAAGATAAAAGACTGTAAGAAGCCAAAGAGGAGAAGTTGCATTTGGCCATCAGAAGAGTGCCAAGAGCCATCAAGTCTTCAGGGCCAAGGTATCCCCAGGCTAAGACTTGTACTACCGACTACTGCCAAGGCCTAAGCATTCTGATACCCAAGGCTTGTATGGGGGCTGTGAAACTAGAGCTCCTGACCTAACCCTGTCACTTACTGCCATCAAACACCAAGAGAAGGTAAAGCTGCAAGAAACCACCAGCACTTGAAAGCCTACCTATGCTTCCTAATCTGTTAGAGCAAAGGAACTCTTAACCAGATGGTGACAAATGGAGCCCAACTATTATCACTCTAGCTTGTCGTCAGCATAAGATTACTCATGCTTTTTATAAACATTCTCTCTTCCCTTCTTAGCTTGGACATCCAATGTGAGTTTTACATTTATAATGTGTCTTAGTTCAGAGTAGCCATATCACATGTTTTAATAGCCACCAAATGTTCATAGCAGCTCTACAATGGGTAATCTTGGTCTAGACTGTCTCAGTAGCTGTTTCAAAGGGGAAGCTCTGAAAAGGGAGTGTGTGTGTGTGTGTGTGTGTGTGTGTGTGTGTGTGTGTGTGTGTATGCATGTGTGTATGCGTGTGTGTGTGTGTGTGTGTGTGTATGTGTGTGTATAAAAGGCCAAAAAAAAAATGCCTGCAAAATAACAGAAATCATGGAAGGGAAAAACCATCATCCACAATAAAAATCACCCAAACCAAGATGCTTTATTTAGGGTTCCCAATGATCCCTCTCTGCTGTCCTTTACTGAACAAATCGTCCCAATCCAGATATAGATATTGCTATACTTTGTTGTCTAAAACAAAGAACAAACAAGCAAACAACAACAAAACAATCCAAAATCTTGGGATGTAGGCCAGCCTAATATAATAGCCTTTAACTTAGACTATGAATTCTTCTGGAGTCCTCAGAGAACTGCCCAAAGCTCTTCCAAGTTGTGCTATCCAGTAATTGGGCTCCTAGCAATATGTGGCTATTTCAATGAAATTTAATTAATCATTTGGTCATCAGCTGCATTGGTCACATTTGTAGCACTGGGTAGCTGTGTCTCGGCCACTGTTTGGATTGTAGGAGAATCCTGCCCCAACCCCCAACCTGTCCATGCTCTTCTCCACAAGTTACTGCTTGCTGGCCTGACAAGGACCTAGGGCTCTTCTCCATCTTATGGTTCACTACTGTTGTACTCTGCTCTATGTCATAGCATACTTCCCACTGGCCTTGGCCTCCTTAGAGATGCCTAGAATTCTGTAGCTTGGTGCCCAAATGCGGTCAAAGACACGACTACACCAATAACTTCCATTCTCTCTACATATCCACCTCAGGGCTTGCTCTGAAAGAAACAAAAAACAGATATAGACTGATGCAGATTACAGGCTTTAAACTGGAGTTTTGTAGCTAGGATAGGGGGGTTGGAAAGGAGTTTTCTTAGTGGCAGAATGAGGAAGTTAGCTGTTTTCCCTAGATAAGCTGTTTTTGAAACTGCAAAGTATTGGGGGAGAGGGTCAGCTACTTTTGCAGTCTCAATAGCTGGCTTCCTGGAAACTTGAACTCAGCTGAGGGCCTTGGCTGTGGGGGGAGCCTTTTAGAAAGAAGGGGTACAGGTCCCTCATATTTTGCTTCCTCTCAGGAGCTCAGCCCCGCTTCCTAAGAATCTCTCCTGTCTCACTTGGTAACTGTGAGTTCAGCTTCACAGGCAGGAAGTGAAGTATCTATTCTACCGCCACTCCATTATTTTATTACCCGCCCCCAACCCACCCCGGAATATAAACGCCCAAGACAACAGGAAAACGCCCCCTACACATCTTGGGCATCCGGGCTGAAAGTGCTCTCCAGTCCGGGTAAGAAGGCCAGCAGCGCACCCGCAAAGCGCGGGTCACGTGCGCGAACAGGGCCGGACCACCGAGAGTCAGTCCTCCAGCATCCTAGAGCGGCCTCGGAAGTGCCCCCGCGGCGCGGGTCTTTCCGGCCGGGCAGTCCGCGCTTTTGTCCCGCCGGCGGCCGGGCTCCCGCGGCGCCGCCACAGCCAGTACGTGAGTCCCGGGCCGCCCGCGCTCCCGCCTCCCCCCGGCCCGCCACGCCCTTCCCTTCTCTGCTCTCGGGTCTCGGGCGGGTCCTTGGGGAGATCGTGACTTCCTCCGCGCTCCGGGAAGCGCCCTTCAGGAGGGAAGGGGAAGGGGAAGCCAGGCCGGGGCCCCGAGGGCAGCTCCTGCCGTCTGAGCTCGCCCTGGGCCGAGGAAGGACCGGAATCCGCCCCGGCTTCCTTGACTGTTCGTAGCCATCTCGGGCTTAGAGGGAGGAGAACCTCGATTATTAGCGCTTAAAAAATTTGCCCTGATTGCGGTTAAGTTTGTTTCTGAGACTTAGAGGTGACCTAATTGGGTCACCCCTCCCCTTTATTTTGGTGGGAGAGAGGCGTTGAGAGACACCTGCGGGTGTGGAAGCAAACCCTTGTACTTCCCGGCCGGCTCCTAGGAGAAACTCATATGTAGACCAATTGCGATCAGAGAAGGCCATCTGCCCTACCCCCACCGCAGCAAACAGAGAAAGTGTTGACTTAGGGAAAAGCTTTGAGAAGTATTGGGGCAGGGATGTAAAAGATAAACAAAGGCCGGATGGAGACGTGCCCGTGGTGGTGTGTTATTTTAAGATGGTTAATCTGGGTGGCCAGGACAGTTTATGTACGTCTGAATCTGTGTGTGTTTGTGTGTGGTGTGTGTGTCTATTTGAATAGGTAATGTTCATGTGACCACTACACTAGAATATAAAAAGATTTTAAAAACAAAAATTTAATGCAAAATATAAAAACAAGATTTTCTTCCGGTGTTCTCAACGGCGGTCCTAGGCCCACCTTAAAAAGTTAACACTTTTGTTAAGATCTTGAATAGACTTCCAAGATTTCTTTATTCAAATGCTAGCAAATATATAATTCGTTCCTCATATTCAGACAGGTGGTAGCATAACAAATCTTTCTGCTTCCTTGTTTCTTTTACTGAATCTGTTTTACATATCTCTATCGGGAAACAGGTTTGTTGTTTGTTTTGCACACCTGGAGTGGATTGGCTATTTTAAACGAGGTTTTAGATGAGGATTGTATTTTATAATCTCTGAGTTGTTCCCAGTGCTTTTATCTCAAATGGTAGTATTTGGAATGATTCTATACTAGGATAAGGATGTGAAATTAGGAAGGGACTGAGATTAATAAAGTATTTTTTGTTTTACATTAACTCAATCAAAATATGCTGAATTACTTGCTTCAAGCCAGTACCTGAGTGAGCCCTTAGCTTCAGAAAAATTTTTACACTGCCTTTCACAGTCTTTTGCTTCCATTATTCCTGGAGTAGGTAGAACTCTCCTGCACTACCATGAGAATATTCCATTACAAAAACCCCTTCAATCCTTATTCCTAGCTTTTAAATAATAGAGACAAGTCATATATATATATATATATATATGCTTTTCACAAATTAAATACGAAAATACCCAGAGCATAAATCATACTCTTGTCTGTATCACTTTCTCATATAGTTCCATCTTCCATTTACACATCTACCACTTAGGTGCCCTTGAGTTGGCAGACATTCTCTCTTGATTTCATTCTTGTCATCTGAACATGCCTGAATGACTTTTAGTCATTTGAACGACTATTATTCATTATAGTCATCAAATGTGTTATCTAAGAACTTAGGGTATGGAAATCCTGGATCGCACTTGAGTTATAGGACATTGCCTTGTTTAATACAGTTGAAATCTGGAAATTCAAAGTAGCTGCAGGCATGTTACACCAGTTTCTTCTTGCAGTCTCTTATCGTAGGAGCCATTTTCCACTGAAACAGGATTGCCCTCTTGTGAGTTGTCTCAACTTTTGAGAAGTACCTCCTCACTGACCAGAACAGACAAGGTTCTTGCTATCTGCAGACACTTTTGTAGGACTTAGGGGTAGAATGTGAACAAGTGTAGAAATAGCCCAGGGTTGTGGTCTTATGTAATTTGTGAGGTACAGAGACCTTTTCATGGTTCACTTCCACTGATGTTACCGGACTGTTAAGTCATGATGTCTATCAAAAACTGACCAGAGAGATTTCCCATCTAGTTCTGAGAAATTAAAACCTTTTTTGGTCCTTTCTAGTCCTGTGTTATAGGGGACATATGATGGCCACCACATCCATCCTATTGATTATATTGTAATAACTTCATCTTGAAACTTAATTCTTGGTTCTCTTAGCCCCTCCCCCAATCCATTCTCCCTTGGTGGTGGTGGCAGCAGTGATGCCATTAGTCTCAGGAGAGAGAGGCTATGTGAGTCAAGGCCAGCCACTGCTATACAGTGAGGCTTTGTCTCAAAAAAAAAAAAAAAAAAAAAGAAAGAAAGAAAAAGAAAATTAAGCAAAGTAAAAATAATACAGTGAGTGAGCTGTTTGCTCATAGTTTCAGGATTCTGCTACATTTTTCTCACCTTTGCCTTTTTGTTTTTTTTTTCCCTTGGTTGAAGCATTTTAAAGCAAATTCCTGATCTGCTTTTTTTATTACCCTCATGTTTGTCATTAAAAGTGGCATATACTCCTAACCGCTGTAGTACCACTACATTACAGCCTATTTTAGCTTTGATTTTTTTTTTCTTGTCTAGCAGCAGTAGGCAGATTACTGGGCCATTTGTCTACAATAAGCTAAGAAGGGCTTATACCTTTTTAATGGAATGTTTATAATCAACAGCATGGTCCAAAAAAACCTTAACTATTAATACTTATCTGACCCTTTACAGAAAAATATTGCCAGCCCCAGATTTAATAATGCCTATGCTACTCATTGCTTAAAACTCTGGAAGAGTAAGTGAACTCTTCACTTTGAGTCAGACCCTGCTGAGCCCTTGTTGCTTACCTGTCTGGTTTCCCCTGCTGCTCTATGTTCCAGATGTCTAAAGTGTTAGAAACATTAGTTCTCCCGAGTGTACTCCTGAAGTTCTTAGTTGTTTGGGGTGAAGGGCAGCCCTCCCACCTTTTCTGATACCTGTGCTGATGCTCTCTGGGGTAGACCTTGTTTCCCCTATCCCTTTATTCCCTGGACTAGCCCCAGGCCTGTATATGGGGGAAGAGCTACTTATTATGGGTATGATCTAAGTTCCTTGTGCACCGTTCACTCAGATAACCACGATACTAGAATGTACCCTCAGTTCTGTTCATAAGGATGGCAGTGTGTTTTATTACACTCTCAGTTGCCTTATATGCTAACAGCATTTATGCTCCTGCTGTCTTGATGTACTTTTGCCTGTGTTTTTGATTATGTGAACTAGACTGCATGTGTCGAAGAGCACCTACCCAGAGAGGGTTAAGGAGCCTTGGCCTCTGACTAGATTGGAGAAGCAAACAGTAGTATTTATGATTTCATGCAGTTGAGGCCAGTTAGTAGCCAATCATACGGTCACTGCAAAAATGAAGTGACTAAGGATTAGGGAAATTAGAATTCAGTTTTTCAAATAATTGATGGAGGGGTTGGAGAAATGGCTTTTTATCACTATCATCAGGACTTGAATTCAAATTCCCATGTGAAAAGCCTGGAGTTGTACCAAACACCTGAAATCTCAGCACTGAGAAGGAGAAAGACAGATCACTGAAGCTTTGTGGCCAGACAGCCCAACTGATTGATGAGAAACCCCGTCTCAGAATATACATGGAGAGTAATTGTTGAAGACACCTGACATCAACACCTCTGGCCTCCACATGCACACACACATGTAAATGCATGCTTATACATGTGAGCACACCACACACTCATACCTGAGGGAAAGGACAGACTGAGAATTAGTGAGTGCAGTGGCAGTAAGCAGTAAGTCAGTGCCCCTTTTGTGTCTAAGGACACATTAGTAGCTCGATACAGAGGATTTGGCCTGATGTTGTGGTGTGTGTTAAGGGTTTAGTTTTGTTTTTGTGCTACTCTAGCAAATCCTGCAGACTGGGTAATTTACAACAAGAGCCTGAGAAGTCCCAAATTAAGGTGTTGGTGTCTCCTGAGGCCTTCTTGCTCTGTTTTCACATGGTGAAAGGAACCACATGATAGAAGAGCAGAGAGAGCCATAATAAGTTCTTTATAAAGAACCCAGTCCCACAATAATGGCATTAATATGCTGTAACATAAAGACAGTGTCTCCATGGCCTTATTACCCACTTCTACCAGTAACAGTGTCACACTTTTGTAACCCCCAATCATTGACAGGCTGAAGCTGAGATCTCTGAGCCTGGGACTTCAAGTTCAAGGCCAGCCCCAGCAACATAGTGAGACCTTTTTTAAAAAAAAATTAATTATTTTTTTAGAAAAAGACCTGCTTAATATTATATTGGCAGTTTAACTTAAACATGAATTTTGTTTTAGTTTGTTTAATGACCAACTACACATTTTATGACAACTCTTAGAGGAAGAATTGGGTGGGGATAAGAATGAATGAAGGCAGAAAGACTGTAGAGGGCAGTAGTCCAGAAGAGAATTCTAGAGGACTGAAAGTAAGGCCTAGAAGCTGGTGTTCATACAATAGGATAAGTTAGTTTTATAGGCTGTTTTGAATGAAGTTGAGAGAAATAAAAGAGGCTGCTCTGATTAAGACAAAGAGGACAGTGGGGCGGATAATAGGATCTGTGTTTGGATAAAGGCTTTGGGCCAAAGATAAGTTTCTAACAGACAGCTTTTAGGAGTGGGAGAAGTCATACAACGGAGCTGTCTGGCCAGCATAGAGTCAAGAGGAAAGGTGAAATGAAAGGATTAGAACATAAGAGCATCAGCAGCTCTGCCAAGGAAGCATGTTATCTAGAAAAAGCTAGTGCAGTGAAAGTTCGTGGTCTGAGTGAAAGAAATCAGCTTGAGCAGATGAGGCTTACAGGGAGACAGGTCACTAAACAGAGACAGGGTGGTGAGAGGAACACTGAGAAGGGAAGTAGAATTGATGGAACTCTTAAGTGTAGTTTTTGATGTTTTGAAAACTTTGTATTTGAAGGTAATTTTAAATATATAGAAAAATTCTAAGAATGAGAATAGTGAAAGAGGGGCTGGAGAGATGGCTCAGCTGTTGAGCACTGGCTGCTCTTCTAGGGACCAGGATTCAGTTCCCAGCACCCACATGGTAGTTCACAGTAGTCTGTAACTCCATTTCCAGGGGCTCCAACTCCTGGCTTCTTCAGTCACCAGGCACACATGTGGTATATAGACATACATACAGGCAAACATTCATACACATAAAAAGAAATCTCAAAAAAAAAAAAAAAGAATTGTGAAAGATACCTTTTGTTCATATTCACCTGTAGTTAGTATTTTATTTCATTTTGTCCTCTTGCTCTCTCATATACATTTTTCCCAAGTTATTTGAGGATAATTTAATACATCATAGTCATCTAACCCTGGATATATATATATGTGTATATATATATATATATATATATATATATATATATATATAAATTTAAAAATTAAATTTCAACCATTTGCACATGTGTATATGTGTACATGTGTGGCACAGCACACCTGTGGAGGTCAGTAGACAAATTACAGGAATTTGTTTCTCCTTCTCCCATGTGGGTCCTGTCATGTCTTCAGGCCTGCTGAACCATTGCACTGGCCCCCACGTATAATTTTTTAAGGAGAGGGATATTTTCTTAACCAACTACAGTACAGTTGTCAATTTCAGTAAATGTAAAGTTAATATTTTATTTTCCAACTTTGCCAGCTGACACTTTATTTTGTTTATTTTTGAGGCAGAGTCTTACTATATAGCTCTGGCTGTCCTGGGTGTCACTATGTAGACCAGGCTGTCCTTGAACACAGAGATCGGCCTGCCTCTGATTCCCAAGTGCTGGGATTAAACATGTGTGCCAACACATCTGGCTCTGGCACTTTTTAAAAATAGAACAATTTTAGCCTTCTTTAGCCTATAATATTTCTAGAACTTCTCTTTGCCTTTTAAAGGTTTGGAAAAACAGTTCCTCCTCTCCTTACAGCCCCTTTAAAGAACAGTCTTCATTTTGGATTAACCTGTTTCCTTATGGTTTTGTTCATGTAATGTATTCTCATAGGCCCTGTCCTTCTCAGGATGTTATTACAGGAAGCATATGATGTTCTTTTGCCCCCACTAGAAATATTTATTAATGTAGAACATCTGTCAAGGCCTTGCCTAATTTTATGCACAATTACTATTTTCTCTAATAAGCATTCTGAGAAGGAATATTTAAATCCAGCAAATAGCCTATTCTTTGTGAAAATTTCTCCCCAGACTTAGAATTCATTGGTGATCTTTTCCTTATCTAGTCTTTACTCTGATAGTTATGGAATACTAATTTATTCTGTTGTAATCAAGAAGCCTTCCCCCCTTCCTGGCTTTTATCTGTATGGACTTGTGCAGTCCTGTTTTTAGTAGATTATTTGTCATTGCTGTGCTTACTTATTGTGCCTAAACTGGATATTCAATCTGGCTCTTGAGAGTGCCTTGACTTTCCTGTTCTTTCCTTACTTGTTCACAATATCGCACCACACCACACCACAGCTCATTTTGTACTGTTCCTAGCCGTTTCTCTAAAGACTTGCCTTCTCTTTAGTAGGGGATACTAGAAGAAACCAAAACTTTGTGCTTATATCACAGTGCTGATACTTTTCTTCTTGACTTGCTGGCAGTCAGAGCTTATGTAGAAATAGTATGTATATATGTCTACACTTACATATGCACATACTTTGTTTAAAAATGAGTTTACACAATACTTGTAATTTATCCATATAAGGTTCTTTTTTGCTTTTTCCTGTCCTTTATGTGTATATCTTTTCTTCTTTCATGAGAATCCTGACTCCTAACAAAAGTCACATTTGAGTTCCATAGTACATCAAAAATTGTTTCAGAATTGCTTTGCCCATACTGCTAGCAATAGTTCACTTGTTTGAAATTCTCCCCTGTACCTCCCCACCAATCTTCAGAAGATTGAGTGTAGACAAGTATGTAATCAAATATCGTGTTCCTAAGTTAAATAGATTAGACTTTTTTGTTTGTGTATTCTCGTCCTATGGTTTTGGTATCCCTGTGAAACAGAGATGAGGTCACTGTTTCTGTTTACTTCCTATTTTAGCAATTTCCCCTCCTTCATAGTCACTGATTTCATTTTATCCTTTGGTTATGCAGACATTATTATGCTACCATAAGTGAAAGCTACACTGTGCTATAATCAGTGTCTCTGCACCTCTCCATCCCCTAATGCATTATTCTCTGACTCCACCTTTTGCAAATATCAGTTGTATCTTGGTATTACTATAGAGATAAGCAGATAAAATTGCTTGCTTTTTTCTTCCTTTCTTAGCAACTGCACTTTTTTACTTTTTGATAATATAATACTATACAGCCTGGAATTTACTACCTGTCAATGAGATGTTCTCCTTTTCCAGTACTTCTTTTTTTTTTTTTTTTTGGTTTTTTTGAGACAGGGTTTCTCTGTGTAGCTTTTGTGCCTTTCCTGGAACTCACTTGGTAGCCCAGGCTGGCCTTGAACTCACAGAGATCCGCCTGGCTCTGCCTCCCGAGTGCTGGGATTAAAGGCATGCGCCACCACCGCCCGGCTCCAGTACTTCTTTATGTATATTTTATATTTAGTCTTCTGTGCTTGCAGATTTAGTAATTTACCAGATTTTCAGTTAAAATTGTGCCATAAGAATTCTGTTACCCATACACATGTTCTTACGAGTGCACATATGTATACACATGCGCACTTTTGTAGTATTAGAAGTATTTGTTAATTGTGGATTGAAGGGGATATGCATGTATTAGCACAGATTTTCCCACCACAAAGCTTAATGTAAGTTTTCATCCCAAGCAATCTATGAGAAGGGGATATGCATGTATTAGCACAGATTTTCCCACCCAAAGCTTAATGTAAGTTTTCATCCCAAGCAATCTATGAGAATACTTGTTTTCTTCATAGATCAACAGGATCTATGGTCAGGTTTCGAACATTGGTCAGGGTAACATGAGAAACTATCTTATTGAAGTTCTAATGATATATTTTTTATTACAAAAAATAATTATACTTTTACATGTTTAATAATTTTCTAAAGGAAAAACATTATATTGACGTGGTTAATCATTGTCTGAAACATCCTGTGTATTCACTGAACAAAATAATTTTTTAGACTACAATAAGAAAGCCCACAGCAAGAGAAACATCTAAAGCGCAATTAAAAGTTTAAGGAAGCTGACTAGTGACTAGCTTTAAAACATTTTAACATATTTTGATCATAGAAATATTTCAGTTTTCAAACTGCAATGTTTGTCATAGAAGCCTGTGCACCAAGAAGCTGTTTCTAGTGTGGGGGTAAATTTTTACTTTTTTAATTTAAAGAAAAAACTGAGCCATGTTAGCACCAACAGGCTGTACTGTTACAGAGTATCACTTGATTCTTTTCTTCTCTAGTTTGAAATTAGAAAGAAAAGGAACTAAGTTCTCAGAGTACACCATGATTGTCAAGTCATAGTCACTGAATTCATGTATGATGGTCTACAGAAAAACTACTTGATTCTAGTAGTCCATTCCATCATATCTGTAGAGGACTTTGTTAGGCTCTCTGGTCTCTACCAACTTTAAGCTCCCTACAGGCAAAGAGATCACAAATGCTGGGGGGCTGTCCCAGTCTAGGAGGTTATCTTTTTGTAGGGAATGAATTAAATGTTTCTAGGCTTTCTCTCAAAGTAGTCACTGACCTCTAGAACAGAACCTGACTGAGGTTTCTTTCCTCCCTGTCTGGTAATCCCCAGATCAACAGTGTTAAAAGGGACAACAGGAAGCCAGGAAGCAGTCCTAGTGCTTCCAAGCTTTGCTTTGCCAGCTTTATCCCCGCTAGTAGGCATTTCTTTGGGGCTTCTTTCTTTACAACGAAGACCCAGTAAGCCACTCTGAAAAGGAACTGATCCTTATGACTTGGAAGAAATCAGCATTTCTGATCCGAGTCGTTGCAGAAGGTTTGGTGCCTTCGCTTGTCCTGTTAGCTCTTCTGGAAGGACAGAACCACATATTCAGGGACTCTGTTTTTCAGACTTAGGTTTGGGTTCCACAAGCCTTTCACCTTATCTTTTCCTTCTTCTTCGGAAACCATTCTACACAGAGCTTACTTCTTAACACTCCCTCCCTCCTCCTCCTTTTTACTCTTTCTCCCTCTCTCCTTCCCTACTCTCCCTCTCCTTCTTCCCTTCTTTCTGAAAGTTCATACAAGGCTCAGTGTATTCCATATGGGTCCTGATGGTTCTAGACAAGACAATCCTGACTGTGCTGGGAATGGCCAGTGGTTTCATGGCCTCCAAAGCTGTCATTCAAGCACTTCTGATTTCTTAGATTTTCAGTGTCTACATCATTGGACTTGCTATGCTAGAACTGGTACAAAAATTGGGCTTGACACTGTAGGGCTTCTCAAATACCTGGAATGAGTTTCAACTTCTCACTGATTTCACAGCTGCCATTTACCATTTCCTCTAGTTCGTGTGGTCCTGCCCCACATGTGGTCATCAGCCCCAATCAGACAGGTCCATGTCATCTTGATAAGCAACTCTGTATATCTTCTACCTTTTCAACTGCAGTAGAGAAAAACTGGTGGCATAACCTTGGAGACCCTGTTTTTTCAGGAACTTCTTGTTGCAGATTCTTAAGGAGTCACTTTTCTAGGCCCTTTAGATGGGTTGACTCAGATATTACTATGGAATCTGCAAAGTCTGACAGAAAGAAATCTGAGCATTCTCCAAAGTCTGTTTTGTGGTGAGCCAGTCCTGGAGGGGGCCGGGGTAGGCAGGGTGCTGGGTATATAATGAGCATGAAGACCAGAGCCAGGTTTGCTTCCAAGAAGCCATTTGCTAAGAACACCTATGCTGCTGGATTTTGACTTCAGTGTAGCCCTTGGAATATAGCTTATTTTCTATAAGGACTGATCTTTGATAAACTAGCATGAGCTATCAGATGTTTGGGAATCAGAATGGTCTTGAGGGACTCAGATGTACTGGCCTGGTGCAGAACAGTTATATCAGCTTTAAGGATCAGGACAGTGGGATCTTCAGGCTTACGGCCCAAACTGCTGAGTCTTTCCAGGCACATAGATACTTAATTGACTAGATTTCTGTTTTGAGTGTATTCCAGTTAATGACAAATGTTTTGTCCCAATGGCCATTGGAACTATTGATCCTGCTACTGAAGTGTCTCTTTAAACTGATAGATGTGCTCTACCTGTTGATATAGCTACTCCTCTAATCTTCAGAGGCATTGTAATGGTTTATGCAGCTGAATCAGCGTTCACCAATTGCACATCATCTGTACTTGGTTCATCCTATAGTATTCTACCAACAGCAAGTTCCAACACATCATTATACCTTGAAAGCGGTTCAGTTACTGAAGCAGCCACTCTGTTCCAGGGAGATTTTGTTCTGCTCACTGTTTAGCTTAGAATACCAGTAGCTCTTGGTGAGCCAAACAGGCTTTGGACAGACCCAGACACCTTAGTAACCTTAGGGCCTGCGGTAGGGTTCTTGGTAGAGTACAGCCTTTTCTCTCACCTCTCGTCACAGTTCTGACAGTATTTTCTGGCATTTTCTTTTGGGAGTGGGGGTAGGAATTTGTTTATATAAAAGTATGTATATGTAGTTAAACATCAGTCTTGTACTGCATTTTGGTTATGATTAGGAAGCTTTCTCTATACCCAGGTCATAGAGTCATTAACTCGTGTTTTGTTTTGTTTTGTTTTTTTCCCTAGTATTTGTTATTCTTGTGTCTGTTCTATTATTTCTAGCTTCTTTATATTTAGAGCTCTGTTCCATTTGGAGTTTGTCCCTTTGTGTGGTATAAAAGATCTAATTTTATCTTTTTTATTCCCCAGATGGCTTTATATTTGTTACAACACTATTTTATAAAACTGTCTTTTCCCCAGTAATGCCATCCTCATCATCAATTTCTGTGTGTAGCTAGAATAATTTCTGGGTATGTCTATTTATATGCCAGTAACACATTTAAATTATAGAAGCACATTTTTAATTATAGCACATGTTAATAGCCAGTGTGACTAGTAGTCACTTACAGCTCTTTTTCTTCCCTAGCAACTTTTTATTTTAGGAAATTGTTTTTTATGGCTGTAGGAACCTTAACATTTTTCTCTTCTGAGGAAGTTAAAATGGAGGGGCTAAAATTGAAAAGGAAAATCTCTGTTGTATGTGGAAACAGAAGAATATAGTTAATGTATGCTGCTGCTGAATCTTCTAGAACTATGCTAGTCAACCCATTAGTTGCACATTTCAAGTGTTGTGGACTGCTCTACCGAAAGTAATACAAGGAGTAAGGGAACTAGGCTGGGCACCGTTCTTCAGTGACCTCATGCTGGGGACTTAATTTTATATATTTTAATGTCTGCCAGGTCATTTTTCATCTTCTAAATAATCTCCTAAATTTCTAACTTTTTTCTATTCCTATAGAAATTTCATTATTCCTATAGAAATGAGTTGTGTAATGACTCTTTACACAGGTCCACTCCAAATCATGTATCTTTTATTGCCCATTTTTTCCCTCACATAGTTAAATAGAGTTTTCTGAGATTCACAGAATTTCATAATAATGTTCCAAAATGTTACCCAGAGCAGGAGGGAAAGATCACATTTTATATGTTAACAAATGCTTCATTTTCTAGGGTTGGAATAAGTCAGCTTTTTCTTAGAAGTCAGTATGTCAGAAAGTCAGTATTGATGTCACGTAAAGTACCTTCAGGAGACCAGGTACCCTGCTTGGGTATTAAAGTCTGCTTTGGGAAGTTTATCTTTTTTCTGAATCATGAGCTTTTTCCATACATATTAACCTTGATCCAATAGTTTAACCTTTAATACATAGTAAGTATTACAATGAATTGTATTAACATTTTGCCTTGACCAAGGGACAAGTACTGTTATTACTGGTTTTACATGGCTATCATTTAATATTTACAACAGCCCTATTACTTTCATTTTACAGGTGAAGAAACTGCTGTACAAAGAAATTAAGTAGCTTTCTCAAAGATCAGGTAACTAGGTATTTGAACTTACAGTATTCTAGTCATTTTCTGGTCTGTGTGAGGGTTGGTTTCAAGATCTTACAGATAGCAAAGTCTGCAACAGATGCTCAAGTCCCCTATTTAAAATGATAGGATACTTACAAATGACCTTTCTGTGTACTTTAAACCATTTTCAAATTACTTGTAGTGCCTAAAAACTGCGTGAGTCTTTGTTATATTGTATTATTTAGGGAATAATGATAAAAATTAAAAGCCTGTATATGTTCAGTACAAATGTAACTTTGTTTTTCTGAATATTTTTGATCAGAGGTTGGCTGAATCTGCAGATGCAGAACCTGTACGTATGGAGGGCCTCGACTTCTTTGCTCAGTGCCTTGAGGGGTTGTCATCTTTGTTTCACCATTCTCGAGACAAGGCCTTACACCGTAGTTCAGGCTGGCCTGGCACATGGAGTCACCTTCCTGCCTCAGCCTCCAAAGTGCCGGGATTACAAGTTGGGCCATCACACTTTACTGTTTGTAATCTTTGACATGCTGTATGACTAATTTATTCATAAGTAGGAATGAAAACTTTATTCCTTGGCAGGCTGGAACATGTTCTGCTATATAAATTCTTCCATGATTAGCCACTTTCCAAGGACAGTGTTTTCTATACACAGAAAAGTCAATTTACAGTAGCTACAGCTTTCTTTCTTTCTCATTTCTGGTCACTGTCCTCATAATCTTATAACTACAACTACCTGCCTGATCCCTCTTCTAGGGTACTGATTTATCTTCTTCTTTAGTTTTACCTGCTCTCTGCTGATTTATGTGTAACTTTTCAAAGAAAAATTAACCTTGCCTTTGTTTTTCCAATTTTTTTCTTTCTGTCTTCTGTTTTTCAGAGACTTTTTTTTATTGTTTTCTATGAGGTGACATTGAAACTGATTGGTATTGTCTGTGGTTCTGTGCATCAGCCATTCCCATTTTTAACTTATCTTCATGCTGGGTTAATGTAGAAATAAAAAAGCTTTTTGGATCATCAGCAATCTGGGCTGTAGTTTTAGCAGTAGTTCTCAAGGTGTTTAAATTTTATTAATGACCCCCATCATATCCCCAACAATTAAAATGGTGCTTATGGGGCTGGAGAGATGACTCAGAACTTAACACTTGAATGCTCTTGCAGAGACCTGGGTTCAGTTCCTAGCATTCAGTGATGGTTCATAACCATGCTTAACTCCAGTTCCAGGGGATTCAGCTACCTCTTCTGAACTCATTGGGCACTAGGCATGTACCTGGTGCACATTCCTACATGCAAGCAAAACACTCTTACACATAAATCTTTAAAGATTTTTTTTAATGGTACTTGCCACACACAAGCAAATACCTGTCAAAGGGATAAGTTGACTTTGTTATTTGCTATTGTTATTCTTTCTTTTTTTTTCTAAATAAACATATCATTTTCATTTTCCTGGTCTAGTGTCACATTTGAAGACAAGCATGGAGGATGAGGAATCAGCTAAAAAGAATGAAAGTAATTCAAATACAGACTCTCAGTGCACAAATGTGGAAATTCTTCACAAGGATCATATGCAGAAATCTAAGTTTGATGACACTTGTGTTTATGTAGAGAAGCAATTGGAAAGTCCTGAATGGAAAATAATGAAGGAAGACAAAAGTAGCATCAAAGAAAAGATTGACAAATCTAAGAACACAGAAAATATAAAAATAGAACAGGATGATGAGGCATCTGATAAAAGTTTGTACCCAAGTGCAGATACCATGTACCAGACTATCCCTACAGAGCCAAGAATTAGTGAACAAGGTGAACACGTGGAGAACATTAATGGAAACTTGCACCCTACTCCACAGCAGAAATCTACTGCTGTTAAGAAATCACATAAGTGTGATGATTGTGGAAAATCCTTTAAATATAATTCTCGCCTTGTTCAACATAAAATTATGCACACTGGAGAAAAGCGCTATGAGTGCGATGACTGTAGGGGAACTTTTCGTAGCAGCTCCAGCCTTCGAGTTCATAAGCGCATCCATACTGGTGAGAAGCCCTATAAGTGTGATGAATGTGGGAAAGCCTACATGTCCTACTCTAGCCTTATAAACCACAAAAGCACTCATTCTGGGGAGAAGAACTGTAAATGTGATGAATGTGGAAAATCCTTCAATTATAGTTCTGTTCTGGACCAACACAAAAGGATCCACACTGGTGAGAAGCCATATGAATGTGGTGAGTGTGGAAAGGCCTTCAGGAACAGTTCTGGTCTGAGAGTCCACAAAAGGATTCACACGGGGGAGAAACCCTATGAATGTGACATCTGTGGGAAAACCTTCAGTAATAGCTCTGGTCTGAGGGTCCACAAAAGGATACATACAGGTGAGAAACCCTATGAATGTGACGAATGTGGGAAGGCATTCATTACATGCAGAACACTTCTGAATCATAAAAGCATCCACTTTGGTGATAAACCTTATAAATGTGATGAGTGTGAGAAATCTTTTAATTACAGCTCTCTTCTCATTCAGCATAAAGTCATCCACACTGGTGAGAAACCTTATGAATGTGATGAATGTGGGAAGGCCTTCAGGAACAGCTCGGGCCTCATAGTGCATAAACGAATCCACACAGGAGAGAAACCATACAAGTGTGATATCTGTGGCAAAGCATTTAGCTATAGTTCAGGCCTTGCAGTCCATAAAAGCATTCATCCTGGAAAGAAAGCCCATGAATGTAAGGAGTGTGGCAAGTCCTTTAGTTATAATTCACTTCTTCTTCAGCATAAAACCATTCATACTGGAGAGAGACCTTATGTATGTGATGTGTGTGGCAAAACATTCAGGAACAATTCAGGTCTCAAAGTCCATCGGAGGCTCCATACTGGGGAAAAACCATACAAGTGTGACGTGTGTGGGAAGGCCTATATCTCACGCTCAAGCCTTAAAAATCACAAAGGAATCCACATGGGGGAGAAGCCCTATAAATGCAGCTATTGTGAGAAATCCTTCAACTATAGCTCTGCCCTTGAACAGCATAAAAGGATTCATACAAGAGAGAAACCCTTTGGGTGTGATGAGTGTGGAAAAGCCTTCAGAAACAATTCAGGCCTTAAAGTACATAAACGAATCCACACAGGGGAGAGACCTTACAAATGTGAAGAATGTGGGAAAGCCTATATCTCACTCTCAAGCCTTATAAATCATAAAAGTGTACACCCTGGGGAAAAGCCCTTTAAGTGTGACGAGTGTGAGAAAGCCTTCGTCACATACCGAACCTTTTTAAACCACAAAAAGATTCATCTTGGAGAAAAGCCCTACAAATGCGATGTGTGTGAGAAATCTTTTAACTACACCTCACTCCTTTCTCAACACAAAAGAGTTCATACTAGAGAGAAACCCTTTGAATGTGACAGGTGTGAGAAGGTCTTCAGAAACAACTCAAGCCTTAAAGTTCATAAAAGAATACACACTGGGGAGAAGCCCTATGAGTGTGATGTGTGTGGAAAAGCCTACATCTCACACTCAAGCCTTATTAACCATAAAAGTACGCACCCTGGCAAGACACCCTATACATGTGATGAATGTGGAAAAGCATTTTTCTCAAGTAGAACTCTTATAAGCCATAAGAGAGTCCATCTTGGGGAAAAACCCTTCAAATGTGTTGAGTGTGGGAAATCATTTAGCTACAGCTCACTTCTTTCCCAACACAAGAGGATCCACACAGGGGAGAAACCTTATATATGTGATTGGTGTGGGAAGGCCTTCAGGAACAGCTCAGGCCTCACGGTGCATAAAAGGATCCACACAGGTGAAAAACCCTATGGATGTGATGAATGTGGAAAGGCGTACATATCACACTCAAGTCTTATCAATCATAAAAGTGTTCACCGTGGAAAGCAGCCCTATAATTGTGAGTGTGGGAAATCTTTCAATTACAGATCTGTTCTTGACCAACACAAAAGGATCCACACTGGAAAGAAGCCATACCGATGTAATGATTGTGGGAAGGCATTTAATATCAGATCAAATCTTACCAAGCATAAAAGAATCCATACCGGAGAGGAATCTTTTAATATGGCAAATATGGAAAGTCATAGTGGCACATTCCAGAAGATAATCTACTATGAGGGAGGGAATGCTCTGGAGGGGACCAGGATGCGGATGATGCCTGTGCCTATATGGGAGGCACAGCCTACCAAGTCTCAAAGAAATCAAATAGAAGAAAAACTTTATGAATGTAAGAATTTCTGAGATCCTTACTCATGGCTTATAATTTTTATAGTGTAAGTGGAAGAATTCTAAATAATGATGAACAATTCTTTATATATGATTCAGTCATAGCAAGGACAGTTCTAGTGCCACAATAGTTGAGCCCTTTAGGAATACAAAATACCACTAGATAGAAAACCTTTCAAAGTGATGGAACATTTAATAAAAATCCTCCCAAATAGGCATACATTTCTGGACATAAAACATGAAGGTAAAGGACTTCAGTTAGAAATCATATTCACCATTACAAAGATGCTATTTGGATAAATGAGTAAATAAGAATGTAGAAAATCTGGTATAATTTTGAACTCTATACTTTTGTCAGTATAAAAATCCAAGAAGGGCCACTAACAGGCAAATTCAGGGAGAGAATGGTTTCAGGGAATATCAGTTTATTAGTAGTCACAAATTATAGACTTAACAATAATTGTTTGTGGTAGGGAGATGACAACTTCTGAAACAATTTAGATGTCCTAGGAAAAGAAAAGGCATAGTCAGATCTGTGATCTAGTCACATTAAAATGCAGATTTGTTGGAATAGACTATTATACTAATTGAACTGGTAAGAACAAGTGAACTCCCTTAATAAGTAATACACATGATAATGAAAGCCTGGAAGGTGGCATTCACACATACTAAGAATGGAAAGGATTTCAGTATCTTCAGTAAGTAATGGAACACATCTTCATTATGAGTTTGCACCTTACAGAAAAAAATTTCAGGGAATTCTATGAATTAAAAAATGTTTCAACAGGTGTTTTATTACAAGGGCAAAGTAAGTATCAGTAATTAGGAGGAGGAAGTTCCTGTTTTTAAAACAATATTAAGTATTTCAGAAAGTTATCAAGATTTCATGTACTAATGTGTATATTGTCTGTTGTAAAATATGAATATGTTCAGAACTCGCTTTGCCATAAAGGGCAGGTAGTTATGGTAAGGTAAGGCAAAACCCCAATAAAGAAATGCCTCAAGTGTAACTAGGCTGTGGCTTACTTTAGATGGAATAAAGAGCCATTTCTGTGTCATATCTTTCCTTGTAAGTGGTACAAGATAGCCAGAAAAGTTTCTTATCTGTGAAGATTCATCCATCAGGCTAATATCTGAGGTTTCAACAGAACTTAGATCATGCTTATCTCAGGGGAAAACATGAATTTTTGAAGAGACCATGGAAAAACAATCTGATGATGATACTGAGGCTGGATTATAATTTGTTAGAGTGGGTAGGCTGTGTGAGTTGAGTGATCTGTCACTATACAATTCATTATGAACAGAATTTAATATAAAATATTAGTAACTGTAGCAGTAAACATTAGGTATCTGAACAGTAAAAGTAGACTTTTTCTGAGTTGAGCTCCACTCATAGTATTTGGTCAAGTTATTAGCACCAGGTGAAGTCTCTGTTCTCAGGCTTCAGATTCTACAGTCATTACAAAAGACAGTTTCTAGCCAGATCCATATTTCTTTAAGGATTCCTGTCTCACAAAATGATTCCCATGTCTCCTTCTGGGAGTACTAGAAAGTACTTTGTTTCTGCTTCCAAATTCCCACTAGTAAGATTTGAAAGATGAGGTGAAAAAAGGGAAAACATATTGTTAACCCTCAATTCTTCAGTATAAAGCCCACACTTAACGTTGTTTTCTGCACGAGACACTGGTAAATTTGACCCTATCCACAGATTTAGGTTATTTAGCAAATGTTTGTTGAGAATCTGCTAGGTACAACCCACTGTCCTAGGCACTAAGTAGGGAAAAGTGGGAGCAAGAATTAGTTAAGACTATGAACAAACCATTCTTGATAGACACACACATGCACACACATATGCGTGGCCTAACTTCTAAAAGTGTTGGAAGAACATTGACCATAGCTAACCAGAAAGAGAGGTATGAATATTGGTTTCTGATGAGTGGGAAGTAGAATATCCTGAATAAAGGGAGCAGAGCAAGTGTTGAGGAATCCTCCAGAGAGGCTGTGTTGTGGTAGGCAGAAAGACAAGACTCTCCATTCCCATTAGCTGTTGAGGAAGGGGATTACGCTTCATTTGCTAAAGAAAAGACCACTTTTCATGTGCCTTATGGCCAAAGTAGCTAGTGTATTTGTGGCTTGAGTTCCATTCCTCTCACACTCCTCCCCCCACATCCCCGTGTGACCTCCAACTTGACCTAAGGTACTACCTAGTTTCAAGGATGACACAGGTTAAATACAAATATTAAGGTTGGCCGCCTTTCAGAAAAGATTGTGAGTTTTGTGGTGCTGTGGATCAAACAAAATAGATTTATGCATACTATGCAAGTGTTCTACCAGTGAGGTACGTTCCTGGCTCTGGTCACTTTTTTTTTTTTTAAGTTTTAATCTTTATTTTTAATTATGTGTATGTATGGGGCTATGTGCTTGAGAATGTATGTGTCTAGGAAGTTGGAGGCATTCCACTTGAGCTGGAGTTCTAAGTACTTGTATGCTACCCGATATGCTGGGGACCAAATTTGAGTCCTCTTGGAGAGCAGTACAAACCCTTAACTACTGAGCTATCTTTCTAACCTACTTTTAGCTTGGCATCCTGATCACCCCAGTGCCTCTTGGCCTAGCCTTGAGTATTATATATGTAGGGCCAGGTAAATGATACTTAGGTGAACTCAGATGTATATGGGTCTCCTGGTTTCTAGTCCCATAGGGACACCATGCTTCAGATTCAGTTCAATGAGTTTATTGTGGATAAGCCTGTTTGGGCCAGATGAATGTGAGATTAGTGATCATCCTTGCCTTTTCTAGTAAATGATATGCAATAAGAAAACAAAAAGTGAAAATGTTAACTTATAAGTGATTATATATACACACACACACATATAATATATACACACACATATATACACAAATATATACACACACAAATTATATATATATATATATATATATATATATATATATATATATATATATATATATATATATATATATATATTTGGTTTTTCAAGACAGGGTTTCTCTGCATAGCTTTGCTTTGCACCATTCCTGGAACTCACTCTGTAGCCCAGGCTGGCCTCGAACTCACAGAGGTCTGCCTGCCTCTGCCTCCCGAGTGCTGGGATTAAAGGTGTGCACCACCACGGCCTGGCCAAAATGTATTTTTAAAGTTTGCAAGGTTAAGAGAGAATTGGCATGGTGAAAAGTAAATTGGAATCTGGAAGATCAGAGGCCTAAAGTGCTTTTATCTAGGAACAGGGATAAGAGATTTAATTTTAGTTTTTATGAAGTGTATGGAAGGTGTGTATGGAAGGTGGCATAGACATGTTAACAGGATAAAGATAACTTTAAAAATCTGGGAAGAAAAACCTCAATGTAAAAAACTAACAGACATTCTGTTTCTGGTAGAGGTGGGCTAAGATATTTGGGTCAATTTTCAATTTCCACCAAAAATGAAAAATAATGTAATTTTTAAAGGCACATAGTAGTATCCTGTCTTTAGTACACTGGCTACTATAACAAATTGTAGAGTGCATAATTTAGAAATAGCTATTTACAATTCTGGAGGCTTGCAAGTGTAATAATGGGGCACCCTCAGGTTGCATGTCTGGTTAGGATCCATTTCCTGAGTCATAGAAGGGATGTCAGTGCACCACATGTGGATCAAGGGGTCTTGAGCCTCCTTTATAGGAGCACCAATACCATATATGAGTACTCCACCATCTTGACTTAATCACTTCCCAAAGTCCCAACTTTATAATACATTGATGATTAAGTTTCTACATAAAAATATAGGGGTTGGCAGTGAACATATAGATACCTCAAGAGAGCGCTGAGACTGGAAAGACAGTGGATAACCCAAGATAGTTTAAGAATAGGATCCTGGGGGTTGGAGAGATGGCTCAGAAGTTGGGACTTACTATTGCAGAGGACCCACACCACGTTTGGTTCTCAGCACCCACTTGGGAGGCTCACAACCTTCCATAACTTAAGCTTTAGGGATTTTTAATGCCTCTGGCCTTAATAAACCCACTTTCCTTGAAGTGATGGGTCCTCTAGCCAGGCCTGCCACTGTCTCATTGGATTGACCATTAAGACAAGAGCATGTCTCTACCTAAAAGTAGATTCCACTCTTTACATACCCATTGAGAAACTTCCCATTTAGATTCAACATTTCTTCTCAAGCCATGAGTTGTGTTTGTTGTGCTTAGAAAGCAGCAACCCCCACGCAAAGAAGCAACAAAATTTGATGGCTTAAAGTAGGGTTTTGCCACCAGGAAACCTGGATTTAAAAGAGAATTCTTGGCTGGGCAGTGGTAGCACATGCTTTTAATCCCAGTACTTGGGAGGAACAGGCAGATCTCTGAGTGTTTGAGGTCAGCCTGGTCTACAAAATGAGTTCCAGGACAGCCAGGGCTACACAGAGAAACCCTGTCTCTAAAAACCAAAAAATAAAGACTCTCACTCCCAGATGGCCCCCGGCCAGTAACTAAGCCACTTATGTTGATGTATCCTCACCTGTCTTGTCAGGATAATAGCTCAAAGGTAAAGAGATTAGAAAAATCAGCATAATTGCAGACCCAGGAAGAGTACCTGAAGTGAGAAAAGTGTAAATGAGGGTGTATCAAGTATGGCTGGCCAAATAGTAGCTCTTTTCCAAGCATTGTGGAACACCAAGACACTGAGGTAATAGAAGGCAATTCTTAACAGAAACTCAAGAAAAATTCCCCAAGGTGTGTCATATACAGATAAAATGAAAAGAGGCAAGAAAACCAGGATTTGGGGTCTGTTTTCTCAGTGATTAACTTGCTCTAAAAAAAAAAAATCTATTGTTCTGAGCAAGTGTGCTTTATTTTTTGCCAGAGGGGTTCAGCAAGAAGAGCTCAACTTGAGTCTGGCAATGGACACTATTAGATTAACTGAAGGATGTGGCAATTTTCATCTTTGGTTTAGGCAGCCTTAGGAAACTCATGTATGCACATTTTGCCCCCCCCCCCCAGGCTTTTGTTGTTAACTGTGATGATTTTTTTTAACTTGGTTATTCTCAGATATGCTAGAGAGTATATATACAAAAAAAGTGAGTGCCAAGTACCCATTATCTTAACTATGGCTGTTTTTTAGTAAGTGCCCATTAAGGTCTAAAAAGATAAGAGGACATCCTGGGGTTGTTAGGGACTCACTGAAGAGGGCAGACAAAATTCCTCTGGTCTCAGATACAAACCTAGGGCCAACATTCCAGTCAATGCAATGATTATGAATTTGTTTCCTGTCCTGCACGCAATTTTCTCATCTGTAAAACACAATTCTTTAAGGGTTAATGAAAAAGGGCCAACAAAATTGCTCAGTGCTATACCTGACAGCCTGAGTTTGATCCCTGGGACACATGGTCAAAAAGAGAGGACTCCTGCAAATTGTCTTTTGACTTCCACACATGTGCCCCCACACAGATACATTTGTGGATGTCCTGGGAATTGAACTCAGGCCATAAGGCTTTGCAGATAGCACTGCAGCTCAAACTCAGCACACTGAGCCATCTCAGGCCCTTGCTTTTGTTTTGAGACAGCTCTCATACATTTACTTAACTAGTTTGGAATTTGCTCTATCGATGAGGCTGGCCTCGAGCTTGCGATCTTTCTGCCTCTGCCTCCTAAGTGCTGGGAGTTTTAGATATGTAGCACCACTCTCGATGAAGCCTGCATTTTCTGTTAAAAATACCATGCAAACAGCTGCTTCCAGAGTTTCTGTGATGCAGCACTGTCTGCTCATTGAATCCCTGAGCTCTAAGACCCTTTTCCATCTTTCTCTCTTTTCTGGTCACTGGTCAAAAACCTAAGCATGCTGCCCTGACACTGGTCTGTCTTACTCTTTCTCCTAAGCTCTCGCTTCTGCCATGCAGCTAGCTGCCTTATGACCTCCATTGCTAAACTTGTCTGCTTTCTTGGACACTAAATTCAAAAGGCATGGTGAGCTCTCTTCCTCTCCTTGTATTTCCCATCCTGTCAGCTGCCACAACTTTCAGCTTGCCTTTCCTGTTTTTCTTTTCTTTCAAACTATAATAATACTGTCTTTGAGCTTTAAAAAAAAATACTATTGTAGACATTATTGTTAAATTGAATAATGTTTTGTCTTATTTTCAAAAGTTCAAAGTTAAGAGAATAAGCATTAATAAAAAAGAAAACAACAAAGCCAGGTGACGGCACATGCCTTTAATCCCAGAATTCAGGAGGCAGAGGCAGGCAGATCTCTGTGAGTTCGAGGCCAGCCTGGTCTACAGAGCAAGATCCAGGACAGGCACCAAAACTCCACAGAGAAACCATGTCTCAAAAAAAAAAAAAAAAAAAAAAAAATCAGTAAAGTCAGGGCTGTCACTTCAAGTGTAGGAAATTTAATAAACTTCTGGTGTGATTGAACAAGAAAAACCAGAAAAGTATGAATAATCTAAGTTAGAAATGAACAGGAGGGAATCATAGTAGACATTCCATAAGAAATCAGGAGTTTATTTTTAGACATCCTAACATTTGGATGTCCTAGTTAGAGCTTTGTTCAGAAAACATACTCTGTATTTGCCGTCCTTAAAAATGTGCTGAGACTTGCTTTAGGCTCAGCATGCTTTGCCTTTAGTGAAGGTTCACAACATTGGAAAAGAACATGTGTTCTGCAGATGCTGGATGTGGTCACCTACATGAAGTCATTAGGTTAACTTTGTAATGTATCACACATATTCACTGTTACTAATGAATGGTAATTTGTTGAGTTACCCCTTTACTGTACATTTGGTTTTACTGAGGCCACATGGATATAGAACTGGCTAGTTGAAACTTTATGAAGGAAAACTTGATTCTAGTGATGCCTTTTGCTTATTTAGTCTCTTTTCTCTGATATTAATAGAGCAACTTCTTTCTGATTATTGCTGCATGGCTTATCTCTTTCCATTTTTTTTAAACTTCGAATATTTCTGTGCTTATGTTGGATATGCCACTTGGAAATCACATATAATATTGTTTAATCCAGTCTAGCAATCCATTTTAACAGGAACATTAGCCTTTTTTTTTTTTTTTTTTTTTTTGGTTTTTCGAGACAGGGTTTCTCTTGTGTAGCTTTGCGCTTTTCCTGGAACTCACTTGGTAGCCCAGGCTGGCCTCGAACTCACAGAGATCCGCCTGCCTCTGCCTCCCAAGTGCTGGGATTAAAGGCGTGCGCCACAATGCGTGGTTGCTGATTGTTTTAGATTTAAAACTTACTATTTTTTAATTTCATTTGATTTCAATTATTTCCTATCATGTCTTCAGACTATATAAGAATTATTCTACTAGAATTCTATTATAATTATTCTATTTTCCTTTCTAATTTGAAAATTATATTCTCTTAGACTGAAATAAAACCTATTTTTTTGAGCTAGGGCCTAACTATATAGATTAGATTAGCCTCTAACTTGCTGTGTTCCTGCCTCAGCCTTCCAGCTGCTGGAATTACAAGTATGTGCCACCACATCCAACTTAAAAGATATTTTTGTTAGGAATACATTTCTTGGATGGGTCCCATGTTCTTTTGTCACAACAAACCACCTGTCTTGGAATTTTACTCTATCCATGTATTTGTTTAATATATATTTTAAAGACTTCTTTTAAGGTTTGCTTCTGTACCTTTGGTTTACTTGTGTTTTATTATGAAGTATCTTAGTGTAGACAATTGTTTTAGTAATCCTATTTTGGTTTCTTTGTGCTCCTGTAGTTTTGGCTCTATGTCTCAGTAAACTAGTGCTGAGATAGTAGATATACATACAGCCTTCTCTTCCAGGATTTAAATAAAGGTGTATTTGACCTTCTCACTGTATCTCCTGTGTCTCTGGGCATTTTATTCCCACCTATCAGTTTCTTCACTGCTTCCCAAGTTTCATTCTGGATTTAATTTGTCTTCTAGCCCACTGGTTTCTCTTCAGCTGTGTGATCTGCCACTAAATACATATATTAAGCATTTAGTTATGAATTTTTGTTTCAGTTGCAGACTTCATAGTAAGCAGACTTCTGTTGCATATCATTCTTAGATGCAGTCCATCTTCTACTGAGACAAGGTTTCCCATTGGCTTGAAACACATCAAGTACGTTAGATTAGTTGGTCAGCAACTACTAGGGATCTGTCTGGCTGCCTGCTCAGCACTGGGGTTACAAGCACATACCACCATTCCTGGCATTGGCGGGGAAGGGGCTTGCAAGGCAAGTACTTTACTGATTGAGCCATCTTCTCAGCCCCTAACTGTAGTTGAAAGTTTTCATGTGTCCCTCCCAGCTGTGTGGTCCCTCAGCCACTTATAAAATCATCACTCAGAAGCTTATGTTAATTTTAACTGCTTGGCCATCAGCTCAGGCTTCTTACTGACTATCTCTTACATTTTAATTAGCTCATAATTCTTATTTATGTTTACCCTTGTGGCTTGGTACCTTTTTTCAGTTCTGCCTTGTCATCTTACTATCTCCGTGTCTGGCTGGCAACTTCTGTCTCAGCTCTTCCTCTTCTCAGAATTCTCATCTGCTTACTCCACCTATACATCCTGCCTGGCTACTGGCCAATCAGCATTTTATTAAACCAGTGTACAAAGGTATTATCCCACAGCATTTCTGCTTTTCTGTCCAATCAAAAAGGTTTTAACTTTAACATAGTAAAATTATATATAACAAAACAGTTATCATTCAAGAATTACAGTTACAATATCTAGTCTATACTTGGTAAATTTTCTATTTATCCTGTATTTGTGAGTCTAAGGTTTCATATCTAACTTACCTTTTATCATACCCAAGGAAAATTATAACTATTTAGTCCTCAACTACATCAAAGACCCCAGAAGGATATAATATTACATAAGTAAACAGGAAGTGCTTCGTAAGCAACTTCAAAAATTCTGAAAATGACAGAGATAGCTGGCTGCCTGGACAGTCACCCAAAGTTACTCTGCAATGTTGGGGCATCCATTCTTCAGACTACAGGCCTAGAGTCTCTCAGTCACTTCTTCCTGTGTCCTGTAGAATGTCTGGCAGTCTCCTCTGCGAAGCAGGAACCTAAAGGACCATTTCACCTTGTTTTGGCAAATTCAGTGGTCATTTTCCATGTTGCATGTGGTCTTGCATGTCCAGTTTATACAACATGTTATCAAGCAGTCAACACAAGGGCACTTTTTTGCCCAGTGGCTAACTTTCGCCACAAAGAAAGCAACTCCATAATGACTTTCATCAGTGCCCATTATCTTTTCTGAAGTAGATTGGTGCTGCCAGGAGAAGACATGTCTCTATGTCCAGAAAGTCAAAGTTCTTAAAACATTTTAAATGCCATTTTCTGTAGATCTTTGAAGTGTTTGAAGATTACCTACCTAATTGAAACATATCTATGTATACCTAGAAAACTTAACTAACATGATTATAAGTTTGATTATCATGGAGACTATTAATCTGTATTTCTTAGTTATACATTACAATTTTAAATGAGCTATATAAACATAATACCTTAAACAAGTAGAAATATACATACAGTATAATAAAAATTAACTTTAAATTTGTAATAAACTAAAATCTATAGCAATTTAAAACATTTTACACAAGTTGTTGCTCTTTAAAAGTAGATTTAATAATCTACCCTCTTATCATAACTATATCCTATATCCTATCCCCCTTTTTTTCTTTAGAAAGATGTTGACTATAACCAATAACAATTTGTAACCAATCTCTAAACAAAGACAAATATCCATAATCCATTTTTTTAGAAATGTGGGCATAGTGTTCTAGACTACTTCCTGATGACTGTGGGTGCTGGTAGTTTTATGGGGATCCTGAGAAAATTAAGAATTATGGTCAAGTCCTGACTGGAGTAGTCTGTGACACTGTATTCTCTGAGCCAGTTGCCTTGAAGATGTTCTGGATGTTGGATAATCTGGAGACCTTGATCAAACCATATTAACCTGGAAGCAATCTACAGGTTCTCATCTTCTATGGAAACAAAAGCAGAACCCCTTTTCCAAAGCAACAAAAAATGTCCTTAGACATTGAAATCGAGATACCTTAAAAATAAACATTAATTTAACTCAGCAGCTTTTACAATCAAATGTCTCTGCAGTTAAAAATCCCAAAGACAGTGTAATCCAGACTCTGTGTGTGATTTCCATCTTTATGTGGCTTATTTTTTATATTACTTTTACTGTCTCCTTAAAGACTTTATTTTTAAAAACTATTTCTTTATATAACTATTTATCTTCCTTTTCCTCTGTCTTCTAAGCCTGCGTACATTTTTATGCACACTGTTTAGGGTTTATTCCATCTGAATCTGTCTTATTGTGAATCTATTGCTTTAAACTGTAGCATGACTAGGACTGAAATGGCAGCTTTGGCTGGTGGCTCCACCCACCTCAGCTTTCCAACATGGTAAAACTATGTTTACTGCCAGCTCTGGGGGAACCATGCTCATCACTGACTCTGTGAAGCAGTGGGTCTATGCCTCTATCAAAGCAGCATGTAGCCCAGAAGCCTTTTTTTTTTTTTTAATTCGTACTAGCAAAAGCTAAATCCACCATGTACCATGCTGTGTGGCTTTCAGGAATCTGCCATGCTGTACTCAAGCCTGTATGCTGTGAACCTGCCATACTGTAGCTCAAGCCCATACACCACAGCATCTCTGTACCTCAGTGTCTCTATATCTCGACCTGCATGAGACATGAAGTAGAAAGCTATTTTTTTTTTTTTTTGGATCCATTGTGTGTTTGTTTAAAAGCCTTTTAAAAACTCTTTTAGGCCTTATGGAAATTTGCGAGCCCATGTTGGTATGTCAAATGTAGTTAGAAGTTTTCCTGTGTCCTGTCTGGTCCTACAGCCACTCAGACCCAAGTAAACACACAGAGGTTTATATTAATTATAACTGCTTGGCCATTAGCTCAGGCTTATTACTGACATAAATTAACCCATAATGCTTATCTGTGTTTAGCCACATGGCTTGGTACCTTTTCTTTGTTCTGCCTTGTCACTTAACATTTATTACTTTGCTTTTTTTGCTGCTGATTTTTGGGTAGTCACTGATGCACACCATTAGATTTCTTCTGTCCAAGTACTTAATAGTGGCTTTTTGGGGCAGTAGTGGCACACATCTTTAATCCCAGCAGTTGGGAGGCAAAAGCACGTGGATCTCCAAGTTTGAGGATGCCTGGTCTACAGAGCAAGTTCCAGGATGGCCAGGGTACACAGAGAAACCCTGTCTAAAAACAACCAAAAACCAAAACAGAATGGCTTTTTTTTCCCTTGTTGAAATCTGATAGGCTACACTCTGGAAGCCTGTGACCTTGAGCCTTACATTTCCTACAGAATTCTTTAACAGCTCACATCCCTTCTTGATAGTTTATTATTTTTCAGGAATAAGGAACTTGGCTCAAGAGCTAATAAATTTTGTTCTAAAATCAAGATTCTAAAATGAATTCAACTGAACAAAATTACCCTGCTCAAAGTCTTAGTCTTAGCCTTAGTAAGGTTGGATATGGGGGGTGTCATTGCCATTCTCTCTATTTTGTTTCTGTTTGCCTCTTACAGAGAAATTTTATCTTCTACTTTATAAAAAGTAATATCTGAGATAGAAGAGATTTGCTACCTACTGATAGTTGTAATATCTTAAGGTCATTTAAATTCAGTATCTTAGCCAGGCATGGTGGCACCTGCTTTTAATTCCAGCACCCAGAGACAGAAACAGATGTATCTCTGTGAGTTTAAAGGGCAGTCTGGTCTATATGGTCAGTTCCAGGATGGCCAGGGCATACATAGTGAGACTCTGATTTAAAAAAAAAAAGGATCTTTCATTTCTATTTTCTAAATTGCTTAAATAACTTCTGGAGTTTTTCCTAGGCCTTGTTCTCTGAATATGCCATTAAAACAAAAACAAATCCAAGGAATAGGGTGTCCTACATTCCTGCTTTATTAGGAGGCTGCTTCTTTTAAATCAAAGATGAAGCCAAGCCTGTTATTATAATAGAAATACTGTAATAGCAACACTGACTAATTTTTTCCTTTTTTCCTGTAATTTTACCACTTCCCTCCTACTAAGAAGTACTTTAAAAAAAAACTACTTTTATGGGAAAAGTTGCAACTTTACTGAGCCCCACTCTCACCTCCTCCCACATCTAGAACCAAGTTTGTTTCCCTATGGGAACTAGATGTTATGTCTTGGATATAACTTGAGAGCCCCCCTCCCCCGAAAATTTTTTTCATGTTCTAGAACCCCCACTCCCAGAGTGGTGATGTTGTGGTGGCTGGAACTTGAAGAGATAGAGTCTAGTAGTAATGAGTTAAGTTGTAAGGGCCATCACCGCTGGAAAGGGCTTAATGCTGGTCTCCTGAAGCTAGTAAAACAGTACATTGTTAGAAAGCCACTTCCAACCTTACATTTCTAAAGCATTTTATTCCTTCTGTACATGGCTGATTCCCCTTCAGAGTCTCTGACAAGCCAGGTAATTCTCAGTAGGACTCTGGCACAATGCTGTTTAGAACCATTCAGCCATCATCCAAAAACCTTCTGCATTATAATGTACACAGCATCAAATACCTTGTAGCAACAGAAAACAGACCAACACACTGTATAACACTAGTGCACCTTTGGAAGGGAATGTTCTGAGTCTTTCACATCCCCACAAATCTTCAACATAACCTGAAGTTGACTGTCCCATTATGGCTGATTTATTTAGGAGAAACTAGGATGTGCCTCGAGTTCTCTAACTCCATCTCTATTGTGTCTCCTCAGTCAGGAGCAGAGGACAGTGGCCAAATACCATGCCTGAATTTTTTCAAAGAACAAGGCCTCAATGACTGAGCAGCTTCATGGCACTTACTATGGAGCCTCTTGGGGGACTTGTAGCTCACCTCTCTTACCTTCCTGATAGTGTTCCTTTAGCCAGTCCCACAACTACAATATTGTAGGTAGGCTATGCAGATTGCAAGGTTAGACCAAGTTCTTTGCTGATTAGCCAGGGATTGAAAGGTTTAACAAAAGATAGTGACTGTGGCAGAGAAGAAACTGATTCAGCACACCACAATAAAGCTTTGCTCTATTGTCTGAGATCCCTAAGAAGGTAAGAGCCAACCAGACTGGAACATTCCTTTATTGTTGGGATACAGCCACTTTAAATTTTGGAAGGAGATAAATTAATAATCTACCCATTTATACTTCTAGGAATTTGTTCAAACAACTTCTCTTAGTTCTTGAAACAGCCATAGCGTCACTAGGGCAACATGTGGGGGAAGTTCCACCAGCAGCTTGGCACTGTTCTTAACTGCTACTCAGCACCAAATGGGCACTTTCCTCTCCAAACATATGGTTTTGATTTTCTAACAAAAGGAATCTTAGCATACATGACATTACCACATTTGCATTTATATAGTGACTCACGTTCTCGTGAAAATACACATCTTTTTGCATTCTTCCTGAGGGCTTCCTAGTAACTCATTGGTATTCTAGTCATAGTGTAGCTTATTTAACTAGCCTTCTCATTGGGTCCTTCAATACTTACTGTGTAGGAAATCAATGGTCACACTTGCTCCTAGTCACTGACTCTGGAAAGACAGTCTACATGTTTACATCTCATCCTTGCTTCACTGTTCTGCCCCAGTGGGCCTGTGTCACACACTAAACTCTTTCCAAGGCAGTCTGCTCCTTAGCTTAGTTTATATTCTCATGAAAATATAAGGTCTGTTCACATAGAGTTTGATAACCCTAGTTGGTGGCTATAACAAATTGCCACAGGTCTGTGACTTAAAACATCAATTTAGTATTGTAGTGTTCTGGGGATCAGAAATCAAAAATGGGTCTTACTGAGTTGTGGATGCCACAGACTGCCAAGGAAAAGCCAACACTGGTGCCCAGATGGCCTCATGAGGCACTTCAACTGTTGTTCTCAACCACCCAACTGCTCACCTGTGAACTACTACCTGAGGAACAAGATAAAGACCTATCTTGTTGAAGCCAGTGGATTGGCCCATAAAATCATTTACCCTTTCTGTTTTCTAGTTTCTGACAACCCAGGGGGTTATAATTAAATGAGTTGAACAGAAGACAGAAGAGGAACACAAACACCATATCTTTTTCATGAGCAAGAAATAAGCATTTGGGTACATTTAAGTCACCGAGGTTTGGGATTTATTTGTTACCAACACTTGTATATCTACCTTGGCTTATAAAACATCCACTGACCTCCATACTACTAGTCAGAAGAGGCTAGGTTCCTATCAATGAATTAAAGGTAGAGTGACCAACATAATTCATTATACAACTGTTCCAGTGTGATTATTTTCAAGTATCTCTGGCTGAGTGGTAAATTATGTGGATGTTTATATAAAAAGAGAAAAGTACCCTGTACCACTCTTGCTTCATGGTTTGGGCTAAGCATTCTTTTCTCCAATCTCTCTGCTTACCTCATTTCAACAATCACACTGCTATATCAGGGCATTGCTGTTACTTGGATGGGTGAAGTTATGTTGTTACCAGTCCATGTTATCATCAATAACCTTTCTGATTTTTTAGTCTTGTAACTTAGTCTTGTAATTAGGTCATAAGCATGAAACCAAGGACTTGGGAGTTTTTGTTTTTCACTTGAGCTTATATAAATTCACATGCAGATAGGTGTGAGACTACAGAGATCCTGTGGACCTTTCACCTATTTCTCTTCAGTAACATCTTGTAAAATTATAGAATATTGTCATAACTAGGAAGTTAGTTGTTACAGCCCAAAGATCTTATATATTGTTTGTTCAGTTTTTCTTGCATTACTATAGATTTAGTTCTATACAATTTATTCATGCCAAGATTTGTGTCATCCAAGATACAAAACAGCCAAGTATGATCTTGCTCATTGTCATTTCTCCAAGGCCAAGCATGATCCATGGCACAAGAAGACCTCTAGTGAATAGTTGCTGAATGAATGAAATATACACTAGTGATGGTTCTAAGGCACTATAACTGAGATGCCAAACTCTGTAAGTATGAATAAGATACTTGTAACAGGCCAGAGGTAGGTTTGCAGGATAGCCATTCCACCAGTATCTGTAGTTCTATTGAATTTCCAGCTGGCATGCAAAGAAAAGGTGGTTCTTAGACCAGTAAGGGCAAGAAGTGGTATACCACAATTTTTCATACTCTTTTAGCCAGACCTTAGATACAAATATATACCAAGCTCAAGGGAAGCTAAGGTATATTTGCCTACAGTTCTTTCTCTCCTTGCTCTTTACAAGATTCACCAAGATAGATCATATGCCCTCACCTCACTAAGGTTGGGCTCTGGCCAATGGAGTGTGAGTAGAAATGATAGTGTGTCAGTTTTGGGCTGAGACCTTGGATCTCACCCAAGGATTTTGTTTCTGTTTGCAATTGGCACTGCTGCCATCCTTCATGAGTTGAGTCTCAGTTGGGTAGCCATTGGTGAAAAGAATCAGAGAAATAAATGACACAACTCTAAATTGGTCCATAGCCTGAAGCAGTGCTGCATCTGATAGCATGAGAAAATTATCAATTTTCTTTATAAGCTACTGAGATTTGAGTGCTGTTTTCCACAAGCTTAGCCCTGGATTGCAAGGTTACTTTTACTATTACACACAGGAAGAATGAACATTTGTAAACTATAAGTGCTTTATAGACATGAGAGAAGCTGCTCCCAGGACAAAGAAGAAACAACTACTTGGAGAAGATCCTTTAGGAGTTCAAAGAATAAGTGGCCAGATTGGTTGCATAATTAATGTAAGCATGCTTTCCACCTGTAATGGAGAAAGGATAGAGATTGGTCAGTCAAATGTCCAGTGACAAAGCAGGAGCACATTTGCCTAGAGGCATCTTGGGAATCAAGGCCAGGTAAATGATGGAAAACTGGGTCAAAACAAAACATTAAACCAGGTTGGGGGAAGTTTTCACATTGAGTAAAAATGTGGTGCTAACATCAGAAGCCTGAAATAAGTGCATTTAAAAATATTATGTAATTCATGTCACTAAGAGGCCTGTACCATCAATTGAAATCTACCTCTAAAGGATAATTTCTTTGGAGAGTTTCACTGCCTCCAACTTCTGCAAACTGAATGCAGCTTTTTTGTGGGAAGCAGCTCTCTGAACTACTTGCTGATTATTCTGCCAACAAGAATTTGGATATGTAGAAATGACATTGATTTTTTTTCCCTACCTGGTTAATTGCTAGAGACTAGAAAGGTAGAAAGCTCTTAAGAGCATAGCAACTTGGGTGTGAATATCTACTTTGAGGTGTATGAATTAGCCTCTCATCACATATTGGCTGCTAACATGAAACTGGCTGAAGAAAATAAGATGATTAACACATTTCTTCAAATAGGGATAGAGTCTAACTTTGACCCAGTTTCCCCTTAATACTTTATGAAAAGTATTGAACAATTAGGTATCAACAGACTGGGACTATAAATGCCTTCAACTTACATTCATATGTGCCAACATTTTACAAAATTTGAATTCCCTCTTTTCCACAAACACAATGATATATTTTTAAAACATATAGTAGATACAGCACAATGATTGCTAAAACTCTTCAATATGAACCACCTAATAAAAACAATCTTTTATAGAATTATACCACCATCACATTCAAGGAATTTAGCAATTATCCTATTAGTAACCACAACTAATATAGGAGTCCTTAAAAACTAAATCTATGTGTATGTGCATGGCACTTATGCCATAGTGCATGTGAGCATGTTAAAGGGCAAACTGAGGAAGTCACTTCTTTCTTCCCACTGTGTAGGTTCCAAGAACCCAACTTAGGTTGTCAGGCATGGTGGCATGCTCCCCTTCTGAGTCATCTCACCAGTCCCCCTAAGTCATTTTTTAAACTTTCTAATTGTCTTCTGAAGATTTTTATGGAACTTTAATCTATGATGCAACCAAGGTTTGAGGGTTCCATCTGGAGGTTAATCTGGAAAATCTCCCCCACATTTCCTTCTATATGGTTTTGACATATGGCACAGACTTGAAGAATCTGGGTAGCTAACTGGAAGGAGGCTGCATATTCTTAGCTTATCTATTGCTTTCCAGTGTTATATATGTTTTAAGTAGTATCACCTTTCAAATGAAGTCTAAAAGTTTGATTAGATTGTGTCTTAACAGTTTTTCTAAGAACACTTCATAGACACCATGCAAAGAAGCCAATAAATTGGAATCTTCCACAAGGGATATGTAATGATTAAGATTTGGTTGGGGAAGTAACTGCCATGTTTTCATGGAAAAGTGCATTTGCCTAGAAATAGAGACTGGAACAGATAATTTATATGCTAATACACTGTGAGTGGTACAATCTTATGAAATCAAGTGAGGAGAAGGGAAAAAAAGGGGGGGGGGACTACAATGAAGTCTCCTACCAAGCTGTCCATGGCTTCATAGACAGCTTGGCTGAAAGATCATGGAATTTAATGCACTGGGACTTGTGAACAGTTTTACTTGTAGTGGAATTTCAGTAGAATCATTGTATCTACGGTAAACATTAGAATGGTTGTTTTCTAGTGCTTTGACCTTGAAGAAATCATTGTAGGAAATAGTGATTGTTTTCTGTTATCTATAGTTGTTTTTCTGAAGAAGCTTACAGCCTTTGCCTGACTTTGGTCACAAGATGGTCCTGGCACACTTAAATGTCTTGCATTTTGAATACTGCAAATAGTGCATAATAAGGAGTAAAGTTGCAGGGGTGTGATGTTTTCTTTCTCAAAACAGATTAGATTAGGGGCTTTGGTATGAGGAACTTGTTTTACCCCAAAAAACAACTTTTGTGTAATAATCAATAGATATGCTCCTGCACAGCAGTTCAAGGTTCAGCACATCAAGATTTCCTCCCTGCTGCCACAGAGCCTGAGTCACATCCTGGAGCACCCTTCTTTTTTTGTTTGACCATCCCTTGTAACTCAGAACATCAACAGTTACTGTTTCTGACAAATGACTGGGGAAAGCCAGGGCTACTATGCTTCCTGTGATCCTGATCTGCTACCGCAGATCCAACCTTGGCAGGTGTAATGACAACCTTGTCAAAGGTCTATCATCTCAAGAGATAAGATAGAAGTTGGTAATGAGCATCATGTTTATCCAGGAATCAGGACCATTCTCTTCTCCCAGCCTTCCCTGCTGGCCCTTCTCCTGCACTTTGTAACTTAATTCTACTCTTGCCACTCACTGCCCTAGTTTTTTTGGAGACAGGGTTTCTCTGTGTAGCTCTGGTTGTCCTGGAACTCACTCTGTAGAACAGACTGGCTTCGAACTCACAGAGACCCACCTGCCTCCGCCTCCTGAGTGCTGGGTTTAAAGGTGTGGGCCACCATGCCCAGATTGAATTGTAGTTTGCTTTTTATTGCCATGATAAACAGCATGACCAAAAGAAACTTGGAGAGAAAAAGGTTTATTTCAGCTTATCCAGGCAGAAACTGAAACAGAAGCCATGAAGAAATATAACTTACTGACTTGCTCAGTCTGCTAATACAACCCAAAAACCACCTGTTTGGGGGTGGTACCATCCTCAGGGGGCTGGGTCTTCCCACATCAATCACCAATCAAGAAAATGCCTACAGGTTTGTCTATAGGCCAGCATGATGGGGATATTCTCTCAATTGAGAATTGAGGTTTCTTTTTCCCAGATGACCCTAGGTTGTGTCAAGCTGACAAAAAACCTAACCAGCAGTGTTACCATGTGGCAATTTTTGGAAAACTAATGCAAGGAATGATGAAATATGTTTTTGTTTGTTTGTTTGGGGAGATTTCTGACCCACAGGCTAGGCCAGTCTTCCAAGGCCCATCTATCAGTCTGCAGTTCGATATATAATTGTGAAAAGCAGCATTCTGGTTAACAGTCACACAGAGAGTCTTAAAGCAGACTGAGTAAGTCCTAGCTATGGGACTCTGATGAAGTAAAGTTTCCTCATCTCTTAATCAGAGTTGCTTTGTGCCTGGATTCATTTATAAATTTAGTATTTTCTTTAATTGACTTTCCATGTCTTCTAATATCTTATCTGCTTTTAGGATTAACATTTTCTTTAACTGAACTTCCATTTCCTCTAACTTCTTGCCAAGACCTGAAATTCTCTCTTCCATGTCTTAATTTGTTGTTGAAGCTTACCTCTAAGGTTTGTTTGACATCTTGAGTACTTACTTTCAGTTTAACTTTAGTGTGGGTTTTCTTTAGTGATTTTTATTTCTCTCTTAAATTCTACTTTCCTGTCTTGAAATTTTTTCACCATTTCATTCAACTCTTTTGTTTTACAGCCTTCATTAAAACATTTAATCATATTCTCTTCATGGTCCTCAAGCATATTCATAACTATGCTGAAGTCCTGTATTTCAGCTAAACTGCTTTCTTCAGGACCTACAACAATAAGGTTGCTAGCTTCTAGAGGAGGTATATTGTCTTGGCTCTAGGCATCTGGAGTTAGGATGGTTGAAGTGTTTCTTTGCATAGGTATCTGGTCTCCTCTTTGCTGGGTGGGTATTCTGTTTTTGCTGCTGTTGTCCACTCTGGATCCTAAGTGTGGTGGCTGTGGGGTCCCTGGCAGAATGTTTCTGTGGGTCAGCAGGTGTCACAAATGAACGGAGCTAGGCTAGCTGGGAAGGCTGAAAGGAGTATTGGGAAAGAACTAGGACCAACCTGTTCTGCACCAAGAGTAAGAGTCCCCAGAGAATGGAGGTGGGGTGGAAAGAGGGGAAGGACAAAGGATAATGACGGTCACTTGCCTGAGTCTCAGCCTACTGTGGCCACTGGGAGTCCCTGGTAGAGAGTGGTTCTGCACATTATCAGGTATTACAAAGGAATAGGGATGTCTAGAAGAGCAAACGTAACAGTTGTAGGAATCCTGTGAATTAGAAATCAATGTGTGCAAAGTCGTTCAGGATTTTCTAAAAGGCTGAGAACTATGGATTACTTACATCATATAAGTCTAAGTTAGAACGTCACCTAACAAACTAGGAATAAGTGTGAAGAAAGTAATCCCCTAGGAAGAAATGGTAAAATTATAAAATACACAGTAAAATGATACTAGGGGACAGAAAAGCAATAGTCCCTTAGTCCCTGTGTAAGTAAACTGGTGGCAAAATGTGAGTTTTGCAACTCTTTGGGTCTGGTGTCCCAGGTTTCGGCACCAAAAATATAAGTAAATTGGTTGCAACCACTCTGGGTTTGGTCCTGGATTTTGGTACCAAAACGTGAGTTTTTGCAACTCTGGGGAAAGTGTCCTGACTACCTGGGGGTCAGGTAACACCTTGAGCTGCTTAACAGCTCTGATGGCTGAACTGTAAGGAGACAGTTCAGGCCTGGAGGGCGAGGTATTCTGGACACCTTGAGCTGCTCAGAACAACAGCTCTGCCCTGAAGCTGTCCCGGACACCTGGAGCTGTTTGGCACAGCTCTGATAGCTGGAACTGCAAAGAAGTAGCCCAACTCTGGAAGGGAAATTTTTCTGACTTCTCAGGAGAGTCAGGCCTGGAACTACTTAAGCAGAGAAACGTATCCTGACTCTTTAGGAAATACCTGGTGTGATAGAAGATGGTCTCCCCGCAGGATATAGCTACCTGCTCCTCTCCTGGAGAGCCTCTACAGATGAGCTTTGCTCAGCCCCCACTTAAGGGGGCTTCCTAGCAGAGCACTGCTTCTCTGCCTAAGATGTTGCTCCTTTTGTTTCACTCTTCGAAAGGGGAAACCCTTGCAGAAATACAGCAATCTCATCCAGCTCTGGAGAAAAGTGTTACTTTTTAGTTCTCTCTCTCGTTCTCTCTCTCTCTCTCTCTCTCTCTCTCTCTCTCTCTCTCTCTCTCTCTCTCTCTCTCTCTTTCTCTCTCTCTCTCTCTCTCTCCATGGAGGGACGTCTCAGCAAAAATCTTCTATTCAGCTCCTCCTTGCTCTGCTCTTTCAGCTCTCCCTTGTTTTGTTCACTGAGGGACATCTCAGCAAGGATCTTCTCTACGCCAGTGAATGAATATCTTCACACACAAAACTCTTTTGAGAAAGAGACCTATTTGGGAAGGAGGAGTCCAGGAGAGTAGCTGCCTCTACCAGGGTGGAGAGAACAGTCTTTTTCTAACTGACCAGGCAGAGAGGTTTAAACAGGAAGTCTTGGGGGTGGAGTCAACCCCGGGCTCAGGGTTCTACTATCCTGCTCTGTGATTAGTTGGTTTCACAAGTCAGCTGGCCAGGGGCAGAGATGGCTCTGATCTGACTGAGTCGAACTGTGTTTCTTTCTGCCCTGATCTGAACCATCTTTCCCTAGTTCTGGGCTCCAGGGTCAGGGTGGGTTTCTTTAGCCAGCCCCTTTTCTCTGGAGCAGGTTTGAGGGCAGTGACACTCTTTCAGATATGGAACATATCTGAAAAGGAACATATCAGATAAGGACAAAGGAGGTTTTGGTAAGGAGAGTTCCTATTTTTAGGGAGATACACTGGAAAGAGTAGCCAGAAGGCCTTCCAGTGAGCCTGGATTTCAGTAGGGACATCTGGGCAGAGGATCAAGATGTAAGGTCTTCAACATAGATATGATAATTCAAAGTCACGAACATATCACCTCACTGAAATGAGGTGCATAGAGCAGTCATTTCCATGGACATAAAGTGAATGGCAGCTGTTTGCTGGGGTTTATCAGTAAAGGGAAATGGGGAGTTATTGCTTAGTGGGCACAGAATTTTAGTTTTGGAGGACAAAATAAGTTCTGAAGATTAGTTACATAGAAATATGAATGCACTTGGACTATTTAACTGCATTTTAAAAGGCTAAGATGGTAAAATTTATGTGTACTTACAAAGATTAAAAAATTTTTTGAAGCAGTGGAGAAAAAAAAAACCCAGGAGCTATTTATGTCATGAAATCAAACTAGTAGAAAGATTTTAGAAGATAACCACCCTCAATGTCCAATGCAGCAGACTGGAAGATGGAATGATCATTAAGACTGACCTCCTACTAAAACTAGATCTCACTTTGAGTTGCCACAGGAAGCCCAGGAGTTAGGAGTACCCTGAAATCAGCACTCTTTACCTTGCCTTAGCATTATGAGATGGATCTGGATCCTAGAAACGAAGCTCCAACAAGCAGTGCATTTAACATGATGCAACATAATGGCACCAGGGGACCTAGAAATACTTCTAGGCTCTGTCACCTTAAAGGCTGATGTCCAAATGTATACACTTTCATATTGAGACAGTGTGATTTATCTCATGCAAAAAAGAGAGATTATAGCCAGAACTCATATCTATGCTACTTTGCACTTGCATTTTCTATGATGTTCTCAACAGCAATGTAAGATAGCTCCTTTCTTAAGAACTTCATTTTATAGAAGAGGAACTGAAATTTGCACTTCATGGTAGGTATGTGTTGAGGTGAACATTAGACTCTCATCTTCCAGTCTCTGGCTTAATGCAAGATCACCACAGGGCACTGGGCACTCTTCACCCTTCTCTTTACCCCAGCTGAAGAAGGCAATCAAGAGTGGCTCAAAATACTCTTTTCCTAAATTGTTCCTTTTGTTAACTTATTGGGAATTTCTACTAGGGCTACTTAGGTCTTTCAAAGCGGCATTAAAAACAAAGACAAAAAAGCTGCTGATGTAGAAACTGCTGCTATCAGATAAATTTACAATTCTTTATTAAAAAACAAACAAACAGACAAACCAATAACCATTTACTAAGCTCTCTGTATTTCACCTTGTTAAGAGGCACAACAAGACCAAAACACAAGTTCCTATATCTACAAACCATATTGGAAGACAAGATTTAAATACACAAAAGCCATCTAAGAGTGATCCAGAAAGAAAAGTAGATAGTAAAGTGAGTTTACAAAGTGAGTTTCAGGATAGCCAGAGCTGTTACACAGAGAAACCCTGTCTCAAAAATAAACAAAAAAACAAAGCAAATAATAATAATAATAAATATCCTGCAATGAGTTTGCTCATCTGTGGGATCCTAGAATTTAATAAAGTTATCCTAAAATTTCCTTCTTTCAAATAAATGACTAACTAGAGCTTTCATTTTGTATAACACAGCATCACAACTCTTCTCATTTTCATAAAATTATGCACAAGCTACTTTTCTAATCAGCAAATGAGGAAACCTGGGCACAGAGGGGGAGGGGTAAGAGTCTGTCCATGGGCACAAAGCTTTGTAGTATGGTAGCATTTGAACTCAAGCCTGTTCTTGCACTCTTTGCCATAGCTCCTCCTGTGCAGGATAGACTCCTGCTTCCTCAAATTTCCTTACTTTTTAATGGGATGATTTATGTTGTTTTGTTCTTGGAATACCTATTTTCTGTTTTCCATTGTTCCACAAATTTGGTCCTCTTGGTTCAGATTTCTTCAATGTGCAACCAATTTTCTAACATTTTCTTGGCTGCATTCTATTCTGTAGCAATTTTCTTTTTATTGGAAGGAGTAAAACTCACTCATATTTTAAGTCTGGCCTCTTCCTAGATACCCCATGCCTTTTCTTATAATTTGCCAAGTTAAATCATCAGCATTCTATAGCTCTCTTTTCTACTCCTCTTTCTTAGTTTTGATCTCATAGCCTCTTCATGGGAGATTTCCACACAGTAAATCACTAGAACCCAAGTTTCTTCTATGACTGCTCCAGTCTCCTATGTACCGAGGGCTGCTCACTTTTCCAACCCCTCTCTGGCTATTACTGTGGGTATTGTGGATCTGAGGAATGCACAAAGGGATTAGACCAGGGACCGCTATGTAGAGAGAATTTCAAGACAGGCAAGAAAGAAGTATCAACTACACAGTGAAGTTTCAAGGAGAATGACATTTAAGTTGGTAATAAAGTCTGATAACTTCAGGAAATGGAGGAGAGGGAATATCTAAGCTGAAAGGAGCTGGGTCCAAAGTCTTTGGGGGCCTCAGGCCAACAGTCTCTGGTCTCTTCCCTGAGATGAACTGCCTGAGCTGTTCCCAATATTGACAAACTCCAGAAAAGGCAAGCTCTCTCCACCCCCGGCTGCCTCTAGTATTCCCTTGCAGTTGCAGCTGAGGAACTCTGATCCATTTGATATATTACCCACTTCTCTACTGAAATCCCAGATGTTTTTCAACCACTCAAAAAAGCATGTCAGAATGCAAGCAAGGAAGCCTAATAAGCCCAATCATGACTTCAAATAGTCTGACTTTTTTAGTAGGGTAGATCATCTGAAAAAGCCAGCTCTTTAATATTTCCTAGGAATAAATCAGTGGTCACAGACACACACCAACTTATCAGTGAGAACACTGAAGTAGCAGGTACTGTGGTAGACTGGACTTTTATGAAGCCTGTGGCCTTCCCACCCCTCAAACTGGACTACTGAGCCACTTTTAACTTACATTTTTCCATTGTTCTGAAGGAGCTTAGTGTTTGCTCTGAGAGGGATGATATATTAACAACATATTTGTTTCAGAGTAAAGACAGAAAAGAATGTAGCACATATCTAGCAAAAATCAGAGATTGTCCGGGGAAGATTAGAGATGTATTTCTCTATATCCTTAATAAATATTATTACTTAAAACACTAACCACTTAAATACTTTCAACAAGTAAAAATGGTTATTCTGGCTTAAAAAAAAAAAACACTTCAAGATAGATAAAGGATTACAAGGTTTTAAGTTTGTTAACATTGTTTTCTCCAAATTTCAAATGTTTTAGAGAGGCACAGGGAAGTGATTTGGTCAGGGTACATGATGCACTGGTCACTGGAATTAGGATCAGAACCGAGCTCTTGAATTTAAGAATCAGAACCAGTTCAGAATTTAAGAAGCACAACTAACCCACTTGGGTTTGGTTGTACTTGAAGTAAAGGGTGTATTTCTCTCAAACCTGAGGTACTTTCCTTCAAGACTGTTGGTGATGAACCTTGTCCCAAGAGATAGTCTAATTAATTTTATACCTCTCTACACACTTCTTTACATTAGCACTTTTTTCATTTTTATTTTGTCAATTTCTGAGAATGTTTCCCCACTTCATGTGACCTAAAATGTCCTGAAGGCAAAGCATGTGTCTATTTCTGATGGTGCTCCTTGATTGGTTCCCTCTCCTACCTTCCCACTTTGTACCCTTCTCCCACACAAGTAGAAACCCAGTATTGGAAAACTCAGTCTCTTGACTCAAGGCTACAATTACTCATAGTGTATTACTAGGGCAACTCCTATTTGGGCCAGTCTAAGGAAGCACAGAAATGGACAAATGCAAATTCACACTTAAACAGGCCTGGGAAAAACCATAACTCATATGGGCAAAGAAATACATTTAAGAACAACTTGGATTTCTCTATTATATCAGTTGTATTTTAAGAACTCCAAGAAAAGAGGACAGGTCATAGACAATAGGGAGTTTGCAAGTGGGAAGGGCATTGCAAGTGCTTCCCCTGAAAGCTCAGTATACACAGCTCCTTGGCACTTATGATTACTGTCTGTGAACTCCCAAGTACTACAGATTTGTAAGCTCCAGTTTTAAAAGGGTCTCCACATCCATGGTCTCACCTGTTCCTTATCTGGCAAGGTAAAAGATAGGTTTCTGTGTCCTAGTTTGGTGAAGGAGAAACCCAATCTCTTGAGCCAACATAAAAAGATGACAGCACCTGAGCCTACCAAATATTCATGAAATTGAACAAATATATAGATGAGGGTTTTAAGGAAAATAGGATGTCTACTCTTAAGAAGTACATAATTTAACTAGAAAGAAATGTCCAAAGTAAAATTAATTAAAATCACAATTCAAGGATTAAATAAGTCAGGATAAGACATGAAAGAGTAAATAAACCTTTTATGGTGAAATGAGACAACATGCTTCACTTTCTAAGTGCACTTAACATAGCCTTAATCCCATCAAGGAATTCCCACGTTGTTGCTCAATATTCTGATTTTACTCAGATTTTTCAGAGCATCTAAACAGTCTCTAGCTTTACACCTTAGCTCTTGTGAAATCTGGGTTTGTCACATTCTCTGTTGTCTTACATCAGAAGTGCAAATGCTGGCTAAATTAACATTTTTAAAAAGATACATAGAACATGAAAAAAGAAAAGGGGAAAATTTAGTCTTTAATATTCTAGAAAATTCTATGCTCACCACCTGGAGTTGCGGAAGGGGACTGATTTTAGAAAATGGTGACTAATGAATTACTCATGCAGAGAGGTAATGGAAAAGGGAGTCCAGGAAGACAAGATAACCAGGAAAAAGGAGACTGTACATAAGAAGTCAAAACGTCTTTTTTTTAAAGACTGTTTCCTTCTGAAACAGTCTGATAATCATGCTCACTGGTTCAACAGTGACATGAAGGCTACGGGGTAACCAACCACTTTCTAATTGGATTTGAGTGTCCTCGGTCATAGTCACCTGCCCATGATCAAGCCAACAAAAACCAGCAAACATAACAGCATTACTGGACCCAGTGAGTTACAGACAGACAGACAAACAGAAAGACAATGGAGGTGGGAGAAGGACATGTCGAGGGGTGCTCAGAAAGCATAGGCAGTAAGAGCTGGGGGTGGGTATGATCAAGATACATTGTATACATGTATGAAACTATCCAAGAATAAATAAAAGATAGTCTAAACGTAGTCAAATTATTGCATGGAGGCCAGGTGTGGTGGCACACACCTTTAATCCCAGCACTCAGGAGGCAGAGGCAGGAGGATCTCTGTGAGTTCGAGGACAGACTGTTTTACACAGTGAGTTCCAGAACAGTCAGGACTACACAGAGAGACCCTGTATCAAAAAAATAATTTAAAAAACCAAAATTACTGCATGGAAATGTTTGTGAATAAATCATAAGAATGGTAACACATTTTGAGCCTTTAGTACACAGACTGGGACGTTTGAAGCACTTATGCATTAATTCATTAAATGCTCACACTAATTGAATAAAGTGAAGGACTTTCATTATTCTTATTGTAGGTATGAGAAAACTAAGGTACAGAAAGTTCTGGCAACTTTTCCAAGTATCATAGTTGTTTGCTGGCAGAACTGGAATAACATAAAAAACAGAATCCTTAGATTTAAAGGGTATTTTGTATCCAGGAAAATAAACAGTGCAATTTGGAACTTTTAAGTATGGTGCTTCAAAGAATAGTTTATTTAAAACAATTTTTATTTTATTTTATGTGTGTGAATGTTTTGTCTGAACACTGTATGTATGCCTGGCGGCCCAAAGGCCAGAAGAGGGTACGCGATCCCCTGAAAATGGAGTCACAGATGATTTTAAGGCACCATGTGGGTGCTGAAAACTGAATTCAGGTCCTCTGTAAGAGTAGCACGCATTCTTAACCGCTGAGCCCTATCTCCGGCCTCAAGTACGGGTTCTTTTAAAACAGGTGGCACTTGCTAGGGCCAACTGTAAGATTTGAGTAGGCTCTAACATCTCTGCAACTTCCGTCACACTTCCGTCGCTCTAGGAGCTCACCCCTGGGGTTCTGACCTGTGGCTATTCCGTTACTAGTTATAAAGAGCTCGGCACAGCGCGTGTTCAATAAAGTGACGGGGCTCTCTCCATCCTTTTTTAGGAAGGTCCTACCTCATTCAGCGATGCAGTGGAACATAGCGAGGAATGAAATAAAAACTTTTCCTGGCGTTGCTACTCAGGAAACTGAGCTCAGTAACAGGCCTGCTATGACAGGCCTTGCCGATTACCGGCTCTTGGCATAAAGAGTGCCTAAAAGACCTCAACAGGCCCCTGGCCTCAGAAGCCACTTCAACCGGGCCGTTGCTAGGCGACCTTCGGGCGGTGGGATAGAGGTAGGGCAGCCTGCGCAGGTTCCGCCTCCACTTCCCGCCCAAGTTCCTCCCCCTCGGGCAGTCGGAACGTCAACTCGGGCGACCGGCCGAAGACCGGCGGCGCATGCGCGCTGCCTCCCGCGCCGCTCCCCGTGACGCACGCTCCGGCTCTAGGCCTCAGCCTCCGCCCCGCCCCCCGATGTACGGCTCCCGCCCAGAGTCCCCGGCGACGTCCTCACAGGGGGCTTCTGCAACGCCTCGTCCTCCACCTCGCGAGCACTGTAGACTGGCTCCCGGGTGCAGACCCACCTCCCGTGCTCCCGTGGCGGCGGTGCTGATGGGCGGGCAAGGGCCAGGCGATTGGACGGGATGCGAGGAGCCAGCGGTTGCCCGGTTCCTACTTCCGGAGGACGGGCGGAAGTGGCTGCGGTGCCTGGCGGGAGGGGGACAGGAACGCGAGGGGAGGGCCGGGCCGCAGGGGGTCGAGGGGGTGGGGCCTGCTGGCGGCGGGGACCCGGCCCCGGCCTGGAGCTGGAGCTGGGAGGGCCGAGGCTCCCAGCCGGCATCGGACGGGCGGGGTCCAGGTAAGGAGCCGGGGTGCAGTGGAGGGACGGAGTCTGAGGCGCGGCGGAAGCGAGGGATCGGAGTACTGGGAGGGTCTCGGTGTCACTGGGCTGTGAGAACGCTGTGCGCGGGGTTCCGAAGGAAGGGTGGGAGGAGTTAAGTTCTTGGCGGGGGGTGTTCTGTGTCCGCCACGCCCCTACAGGAAGAGGGGTGCGTGTGCGTGTGTGTGTGCGTGTGTGTGTCAGTGTCTGTGTGTCTGTGCGTGTGTCAGTGTGTAAAACTCACAGAAGAAAGGGGCACCAAGGAGGGCTCCCAAACTGAAAAATTGGGGCTACTGCAAGCAGGACCCAGGCCTCAAAGATTCCAGGAGAGTGCTCTCGGGAGTGGCCCTGTGAAGGAGTTTGAAAGAAATTGGGAAATACATCCTTACCATAGATTTGGAAACGGTGGGGGAGGTGAGGGTCGCAGGGGATGCCTGTGGAAGGTGCCAGCATCGAGGTCCGGGTAGGATTTAGTCCAATTGACAGGAGGTAGGAGATTAAAACACTTAACACCCGGAGAAGCTTGAGAGGATTAGTAGATGGTGTTTTAGAGAGTAGGACCTTATTTTCTGTATTTTTTTTTAGAAGACTGACAGTACTTTTCTTTACATTTCTGTACTGAAAATAGGTATGGCACAAGTCCACATACACGTATGCTCAGAATGATGGGGATACAGTATTGCATGGTGTGTACTTTATACAAATTGTGTGGAGTAGTTAAGAGAGTTTGTTGGTTGAACACAGTAAAGGACTGTAGTAAATATGGAGGGCTCAGAAATCCATGTGGGCATAGTGTCCTAATGTTTAAATGTTCCACAGGTTCACACAGAAATCAGCCTCCCGGGCCATGTCGATGTCAAAGCCTGTTTCTTCTGAGCCCCAGCAGAACCCAAGTGGATCAGTGGATGATTGCTCTTGCCTGAGCAAGAGATGGCATAATACCTGGAGTCTGCCTACTGCAAGCCTCTGAGCTTTAGAAGCCAGCTGGATGAAGGGATGTAATAGACGCCTGGGAGGGACACTGAAGTCAGCAGTGGGGGGGGAGGGGCCTGGACACACCCCTTCCCCCCCAGACTCCTCCCTGACAGGGTCCACCCAGCCATGGACTTTGGACCTGGATAAGTGGAGAGAAGCTGTGCTTTGGTGGATCTGGTTCTCAGTTTTGGAAATGGAGTGTTAAGTGGGGCCTTGATGATCTTCAGGAGAGCAACTGAGAGAAGAAAAGCAAGGTAAGGTTTCTATCTCCTTTCTCACTTAGTGCCTCGCTGTTGCTGTGCAGGAGATGTGAATGGGAACAGTCCGGGAATGCTGCCATGTCTAAAGTCCGGGCACCTCCTGTGTCCTGATGGCACTCGGGAAGCGTCACCTCTACTTCATTCACTCATTTCAAGGCTAGGCAGATTTGCTCCTAGCCTGTTCCTTCCTGAGGCTACAGCAGCTAGCTAGCTGGTAAAGGATTGTGAGTACTTGCAACTGTGAGCTTAGGTGGGTGAGGTGAGGTCAAGGAGAGCGTGCAATGGGGCTTCTGCAGGGCTGTTGGATTAATTACCTCTAAAGGCCTTTCCACAAGGGAGATAATAGGATTTCAGACCAGTCTGGACTAAGACCGAAATGGATTTCTCTGGCAGAGGCAGGCTGCTCAGTTTTGGGAATCTCTTAACAGAATAAGACTCCAAGGGAGGGGGGAAGTGGGGCTGGAGGATAGGAAATGGTTAGATAGCTTCCTAAATTGTCTCTCTTCCTTCTTCCCCAGTAAGGAAGTTTAGGTCATGAAACCTCATGGAAAGAACAGAAATAGAGCGTGAGTTTGGGGAGCAGTAGAATTTGTGGTCTAGTTCAGACTTTCCTGGTCAATGTGCAACCTGAGAAATGTTAACCACCTTCTGTCCTATTCTCGTCACACTAGAAGAGACTTCACTCAGGTTGCTACTAGGAACAAATGGAGTAATTTTGCATTTTGAAAAGTACCCTGGGCCTTGTACATATAAAACAGCACATCAGCTTTATTTTCTTGTTTATTATAACACATAGAAAAAGCTCTGGATGAAAGTTCTTTCTTTTACTGAATGAACATGCTTGCCAGAGCCTTAACAGACGTCTTGTTTTTGTTTTTTGTTTGTTTGTTTGTTTTTTGAGTGGGGTTTCTCCGTGTAACAGCCCTGGCTATCCCGGAACTCTCTTTGTAGTTTGGCCTCAAACTTTCAGAGATCCATGTGCCTCTGCCTACCAAGTGCTGGCCTGCACCACCACTGCCCAGACTCCTTAGCAGACATCTTAATTAAAGGCCTGCCTGGGGTTTGTTCCGTCACGTTATGTAAAAGGTGGACAGTTTTAGGAAATCTTAAATCAAGGGATCCTGTCAGCTACTGCATTGGCTTGGATGGCTCTCCACTTAGCTTTGCTGTGCCTTTCTCTTGGGGGTAGAGGGAAGTTTGAAGACTCAAGAGCCAGTGAGAAGACCGAACCCGATTTCTTGGAGTCAGTGCTGGACCTTTCTTTTCTCCTCTGTCATAGTCTTGTCTGCTCTTTCAGGTGCCAAGTGTTTCCAGACTGACATCTCTTGGGCTTTTGTTTTTCTTCAGGTTGTTCATAACCCAAACAAGTTGTCTTTGTACCCGCCTGCTCCTTCTTTGAAATTTACCTACACCAGTGTGCCTGCTTTTCCTAGTGATGATAGGCAGCAAAAAGCAAGGGACACACAGTGTATGTACTTGAGGCAGCAGCATGTGGTGGCAAGGGCTGAGGTCATGAAGCCTGGAGGTCAGTTACAGAGGAACCTCACATTCACTGAAAACAATGACTGTTCTTCCTTGTCATAGGAGTCCCTGTCTTTCTTCGGTGGCCTGAAAACTGGGCAGCCCAGCCTAAGTAGGTCTTTCTGGCTCTGAGATGTTCTCTTGTCTGAAGCTTGTCATGGCCCCTTAGAGGACAGGCTGCTATCTATGAGTCTCAGTGTCAATGTGTCACCTTCCCCAAATCCACTGAGCAAATGCATGGTTACCAATCTTTGCTTATGCATGGGGATCACAGTGATCTCTTTATGGCTATGTGATCCCAAGATGCCTTCTGAACCACCTGTAGGGCTTCATGTGTTCTTTCCTTATCCTGTGCGGAGTCCCTGCTGGCCTGTGAGTGCCTATAGCACCCAAAGTACTGAGGAGTTGAGTTGCACTGATAGTGTTAATGTCATTCAGAGTGTCCAGGCTGTTGTCTGGCTTACCTCACTCTAAGGAAGAGTGTGGGGATGGTTATATTGTTATTGTTTTCCTAGGGTGTTTTTTTTTTTTTTGGAGACAGGGTTTCTCTGTGTGGCTTTGGTGCCTTTCCTGGAACTCACTCTGTAGCCCAGGCTGGCCTTGAACTCAGGGATCCACCTGGCTCTGCCTCCTGAGTGCTGGGATTAAAGGCATGGGCCACCACGGCTGGTCAGCCAGGCAGTTTTCCTAGTTGGAGGAGGAGCTACAGAAGCCCTGAGCAGGAAGAGCTCACCTAAAGGGTGTGGCATACGCTGACAGCACTTGTGCAGTTGAGTGCTGAGTGGCCTTACAGCCTCAGACGAAGGTTCTCCCGGGAGAGAAACCCAGGGCCCTGACAGCCCCCCTGGTAAGTCGTTTCCTCTTTAGTGTGAGTTTTCACCTGCCAGAGCACTGCCGACTCTTCTGCCAGACATTTCTCTCAGCTTTCTCACAGGGCCAGCAGATTGCTAGGGTACCACGGTCAAGTGTACCAGGCTGTTAGCCAGGCTAGTGATGAATTTAGTCACACATTGTGTGGGGATTTTCAACTGAATTTATTGAGACCTTCCTTTATTCTAAAAGGAATCAGAGGTGGCTAATGAAAAGATTCCACAGGCATTGCTCAGTGGTCTATTGTTACTGAGCTGAATTTCTGTATCGTCATGTGGTTTGGGACAGACATGTTAGGAGGAATGATAAAGGAAACGAAAACATGAGCTTAACACTTTGGTTTTGCTTCCTCTTATGGTTTTAAGAAAAGATCTGTCACAAATTCAGAGCATGAATCCTTTCCAAACTGCAAACACTTAGGGGTATCTAGGCTGAAGTTTCTGAGGAGCCATTTCCTGGGATAGTTTTTACTTTGATCATTAGTTCCTTTTTGGTGGTAGTAGAGTAGGCAGGCAAGCATATTACCTTTTAATTCTCTGTTATCCTGCGACTAGATCTTCCTGGTTTTCCATTTGCACATAATCTGATCCCAGGCTCATCCCCAGAATCTAGACACCCAGCTCCCGTTTCTTCAGCTAGTCCCTGATGTAACCTCTAGAGCCCAGGGCCCCAGTACTGATACCTGCTGCTGCCTGGGCTGCTCAGTCCTCCGCATCTGCAGTACCTAATATTATCCAGGATGGTGATTGGAGCTCCTTATATTTTGGATCTATGGACCAGTTTCCCAACTTTTTACACTTCTAGGGAGGTTACACTTGGTGGTTTTTCTTCACACTTTGGCACTAAGTGTAAGGGCTGTAAGTCCCTTAATTCCTTTTTATGGGAAGTAAAAAAAGGACCAAGGTGTAGAAAACCAGTGGCATTCTCTTGGCACATGCATGGGCTTGAGTTTCCTGTTACAGTCTCTCCAGTCAGCTAAACTGGAAATGGTGGGCATACACATACCACACCCACACACAGCTTCACTGATGTGTCAGCCCTTTCCTCTACTTCAGGGCAGGATTCCAACTGCTGCTATCAAGATTCCTCTGCTGCCCCACTGTGTTCCTGTCACATGGGCAGAGCCATCTCAGCAGTTCTCAGGGACAGGTGGGTGCTAGGTTTGAAAGCTGGAATGCCTAAACCTAAAATCTGACTATGACTTATGATTAACAGAAAATTTACACTTACCCAAAGCCTCAGACTTCTCTGTAGACTAGGGAGCTGCTGAACTCTGCAGAGTTGCTGGGAGAGTACAGAAAGGTCAAGGGAACAGGCCTGGAGGGAAGGGTGACTCTGTGTCTAGTGATTCCTTACCATTTTAACTCCTCACCTGCCTACAGGAGCCTTATGACACTCATCTACTTCGTACGTAAATCCTGGTGTCATGTTGGAACAAGCTAGTGAACACAATCACTCGGTAAACACATACCTAGGCGTCCTCTGCAAAACTTAATGAAGCCTGCAGGTAGGAGGGTCTGAGATTTGAGTGTATCCAGTAATCAAATGGCAGTGTTCTCTGAAAAGTCACCCCCTGAGCAGCCTGTGGTTTCCTGCTCCCCAGTCTTAGGTGTAAGAGATGGGCGGTGGGAGCCCAGGTTTCTGCAAAGGGCCAGGTACCGCAGGATGTGGGAGAGAGTGAGGCTGTGGTACTGAGATGAGTGGACTGTAAGGATTCCAGATACTTCTGAATTCCAAAATGGCCCAGCCAGTGAAATCTGGCTTGCTCTGAGTAGCACCCTATTATGCAGACCTCAGACCTCAGAAAGTGTGCTCCAGGGCCACTGCTGACACCTAAGTCAGGCCCTGAAGCTCCTGGTTTGCATTTTTCCTCCCCCTCAGACTGCTTGAGGCTCTGATTGAAGCATTCCTGCTGAGCTTGTCCTGCTTGTTCACCTGGGCCCTGATGAGTCCTTGTCCCCACCCCCCTCAAACTCCCTCCAGGTTTCTTTTACTTCAGATACAAAGGAGTACAGATCCAGGCACTCCCCCATTCACTTTTAGGGTTACTACAAAAGCCTGTGATTGATTCCTTCCCTCCTTAGGGCTTCGGTTCTACACTGTGTACAGGCCTAGCTCTGGTTTCCCCACCCACAAAGGAAAAAACAAGAAAGAATCGAAACGGCTGGCTCTTGCTCGCCTTGGGCAGCAGGTGTTTCCTCCCTTGCTTCCCTTTTTGGCACCTGGCGCTTGTTGATTGCACGCACTGCACTCACCCCTCGCCTTTCTCCAGCATACATTCTACAGCTTCCCTGGTTTAGGTATAGGGAAGAGTTCCCAGGTTCTTCGTGTTGGGTTTGGTGAACGCTTTCCTTGGGAACACTCGCACCCCTCAGAGTCGGTGAGGCTCTAGACTCGTGGGCTGGGCTGGATAAGGGGACACTCTTGGGGAAAGTCTACACTGGACTAGGCTGAGGGTGTGAGTGGGATCGCCATCTACACGGAGTTGTGACCGGAGAGGGAAAGGGCCCCAAACCAACATCTCTTCCGCCACTGCCTTTCGAAGTTGGGAGATCCGGAAAACGCGTTGTTTAGATCTTGACGGGTGATCGGGAAGTCAGCAGACGAGGCAGGCCCCGGAAGGAGGGGCCAGCGCGGACTCGCCCGTGGCAGGGCGGGGACCAACAGGCGGGTGGGGGAGCGCCGCCCCGCCCTCCCGGGGAAGGGCCACGTTGCCCGCTGGCAGGGCCCGGCGGGCGCCGCAGGAAGGCCGGCGAGACGGGACGCGGCCGCGCTAGCGCTGGGTCTCGCCGGTGCTGGGCGAGCCTGCTTCCAGACTAGCAGAGTTGGGAGGATCTGGTGAGCTGGGCCGGCGTCCACAGTCCCGGGGCTTGTCCCAGAAGAGCAGGGAGGCCGTGCGGCCAGGGGAGTCGGGTCTGAGTCCCGAGTGTGCTGGAAAGCCCGGGCTGTTGAGGCGGCGAGAGTGGCGGGCCCACCCGAGGCTGCGCCGCGCGAAGTCTCCCCCGCGCGGGGAAGTGGGAACTTAGCGCTCAGCAAGCAGCAGGATTCCCGGCGGGCCTTCAGCTGCTGGAGGGAGGGCGGCTTCTCCGGGAGGGGGTTGTTGTGAAACTCGGCTGGAGGGCACTGCGGATGCGGGCGAGGGAGAGGTGGGGTCGCCCTGAGGGAGCGGGGGACAGGGATGGGAAGTGGACTTTCTCCAAGCCTCACCCCAGTCCAGGCTTCATAAGTTACAAGAGCTTGTTTTGCTCAGCCATAAGGAAAATTTGACTCAATATTGAAATATGTAAATTGGCAAGAAAACTTTTTTCCTTGGTCTCTTTGCTAATGTATGTGGAACAGGGGGGCCCCCAAGAGGTGCATAGCCCCCCATATTACAAAATGTGGTGCAGAGGGACTGTGGCCCACTACTCGGTGCCTCCATGGAAGAGTGGCCTTAGGCTGAAGCTTCATTTTGTTAACCTTTGCTACTGTAATGGCTTTCGTGCTAGAGAACATCGTTGGCCCACTTTATTGTCTATTTTAATACTGTCTAGACTAGAGCATCCGTTATTCTGGGGTCTTCCCATTTCAGTCACTACTACTTGATCGTTTAGTGTGGAGATCACTAATAATGGTGGCATTACATCCCTGCTTGTTTCTCAGATGGCTCCACCACAGTGTGTTCAAAGTCCGAGGCATGTGCAACAGGTTAAACTTATTTTCTACTTAGGACATTAGGGAATTGTCCTTCTTATCCAGACATCAGGGACCTTGGAGATGACCAAAGTCAACTTGTCTGTTTCCAGATGAGGAACTGACACAATGGTTCATCACGTTACTGGTTCAGGGGTTATGGGGCTTGCTGTTGCTGGGCCGTGGGGCTTTCATGCTTTTTGCTGTACCAGCATTGTATTTCTCTCTCACCTTCTCCCCCAGAGTGAATAACCTGTATCCCTTCCCTCCTAGGTCGTACTCTCTACACCCTTGAATTATTTAGCACATCTACTCTGACTCCTTTTCAGTTTTTCCTTACCTCGGAAATTATGGACCTGGTACATCACACAAAGTGTAACAACCAGAAAGTAATTCACTTAGACAGCCATTGTGTGTGATGTGTTCTGTGTGCTTTGGATTTTTTTTTTTTTTTTTTAAGCTGTGCTTTGTATGGTACTGGGCAAGGCAGAGATAGGAGGGGCCATTCAGTAACATTTCGTTCATCTCCGTACTTATAAGGCTAGACATAACATTGGCTTTCCTGCTCCTGGTGGGAAGTTGACTATTTGCTGTTTACTTGTTAAGGAACACCTTGGGCAGAGAGAAGGGCAAGCATGGATGGAATCAAGAATGCTAGAAGCTAGATGCGATAGTGCAAGCTTGTAATATCAGAACTCGGCTGGCTGAGGCAGGAGTATCATCAGTTTTAGGCAAGCTTGCACAGCGTATGCCCTCTTTTTAAAAAAAAAGTCTTAAAAAAAAAAAGGAATTGCTCTTAGGCATCTCTTCAGATGAAACATGTGAGTAGGTCCCATAGGGATTGGCAAGACTTGCCCAGGGCCACCTGGTGTGCAACTGAACCCTCAATATGCTGAGACTCAATTCTCACCCCACCATGGTGCAAATGTTGTTGTACTCGGTGGTGTGGATTCACCTACTAATTTCCCCCAAAGGAGTCCTAAAAACACTGGGAAAATGAAAGTCAGTTTTGAGTATGTGTATCACAGGCATATCTCATAAACTGATATTAAGAACTCAGGTCAGGGTTGACCAGATATTCTAATTTGAAAAGGGAAATATGGCAAACTGTATTTTCTTGAATGGCCTTGTTCATAAATATCCCATTCCACATGTTGCCATTTCACTTTGTCCTCTTCCCACTTCTTGGTGAGATTTTCCATTTTCATCCCTTTTTCTGTATGTATGTACACGTTTTGCCCATATGTATGTTTATGCATTTGCATAAACCACTTGCATGCCTGGTGCTCTCAAAGGCCTGAAAAGGGCATCAGAGCCCCTGGGATTGGCGTTACGGAGAGTTGTGAACTGCCATCTGGGTGCAGGGAGTAGAACCTGGGTCCTGTAGAAGAGCAGCCGGTGCTCTTCCGTGCTGAGCCAGTTCTCCAGCCTCATTCATCCCTTAAATATGGTGGGGACCAAGTTTCCTTGGGCAGTGAGTAAAGCAAAAGTGATGCAAGGCTGCATGAAGAAAAGGCTTCAACTGGCTCCTTCTCTTTCTTGGAGCTCTTCCTTGTCTTTGGAGCCCAGCCACTGTGTTCATAGGAAGCCTGGACCACATGGAAAGAACACATGGTAGTGTGGCCAGCTCTGCAGCTACTGCCCCGGTTAACATCAACAGCAGACTACAGATGTGTTAAGAAAACAACCGTCTACAGGTGTCCAGCCCTCAGCATTTGAGTCTTCCGGCCTGAGGTCCCAGCAGAGACAGGAACTTCCCTCTGCCCCATTTTCTAAATTCTTCAACTAGTGATACTGGGTGAGGGAATAAATGATTGTTACAGTTTTAATCCACTAAGTTTTGAAGTAATTCATTGTTTACCAAAAATACTGATAAGAAATGGTTGTGAGTAGAGCAGTCTTCAAAATCTGGACTGGGGACCTGAGTGTAGCAGGTAGGGAGGAGCACTTGCCCTGCTTATCAGATATTCTGATCCATTTTCTTCTCATTATTTTAAGTACTGACAGCTGTAATGAATCACCCCAAACTTAGTGGGCTTTGTTGTTGCAGTCAGATGTGGCTGGTTCCCTTTCATACTTAGTAGTGGGTTTTAGCAGTCAGCTGGAACATTAGCTGAGCTTGTCAGCCAGAATACTTGAATGTTCTGTCTTGCTATGCGGCCCAGGTTAGTCTTGAACTTGCAGCATTTCTCCTGCCTATGCCTTCTGAGTGTTGAGAGAACAGGTGTGCTCCATTATACCCAGCTATCTTGTCTTTAAGGAACCACTTACAGGAAGCACACACTACTTCTGGAGTCATAGGTCTCCTCAGAATCAAAGAGAGGGTACGTGGACGACTGTTCCCTATGGAGGACAGAATAGCCAGCGCTTTGAATGAAGAGCTTCCAGGAGGGGAGATGTGGTAGTCCTCTGTGGAAAGTGAAGTTCTTCACTTTTGCTACTGTTTTGATCTTCATTGTCCCTGCTTTAGTTAATACCACAAATGGTACTTGATGCAGCCTTTCAAACTTGACACATATGCAAACACTGTAGCAGATATCGAGGACATAAAGCCTCTTCTCCTAAGGAGTGAGGTAGGAGCTGAGGAAGGTGTGGTCTTAGATTCTGTTACAGGGAGAGAGTGCAGAGGAAGAGCAGTCATGGGGAGGCTTGGTTGTATCTGTCTGGGATGATACAGACCTAAAGAATGTGAATGTTTTTAGGTGGTGTATTGCGTAACATTTCAGGAGCAAAGACACAACCGTGTACAAAAGCAGTTACTGGTGTAATAAGTAGTCTTCTGAGGCTTTTGTATGGAATCCATGTCATTCTTGGTGGAAATGAGATTACAAAAGAATGCAAACCAGTTGTTGTGAAGGCCATTTCTGTTAATGTTTGTTTTTTACTCTCTGGGCTCTTTACTCTTTTGGGGGGCCTGCCACTTAGCTCCCAAATAAATCACACATGGAGGCTTATTCTTTCTTATGAATGCCCTGCCTTAGCTTGGCTTATTTCTAGCCAGCTTTTTAAAAATTATCCCATCTACCTTTTGCCTGTAGGCCTTTATCTTTCTCTATTCTGTATCCCTTTCTTTACTTCTTACTCTGTGTTTTGCTGTGTAGCTGGGTTGCTGGCCCTTGGTGTCCTCTCCTTTTCTTGCTGCTCCTCCTTTTTCCTCCCACATTTCTCCTTCTGTTTCTTCTCTCTGCCTGCCAGCCCCGCCTATCCTTCCTCCTGCCTCACTGTTGGCTGTTCAGCTCTTTATTAGGCCAATCAGGTGTTTCAGACAGCTTCACAGAGTTAAACAAATGCAACACAAAAGAATGCAACACATCTTTGCATCATTAAAACAAATGTTCCACAGCATAAACAAATGTAACACATCTTAAAATATTATTCCACAACACATTTCTGTCAAACTAAGGAGTCTGATCCTCCCCCCCCCCCCCCCCCCCCCCCCCCCCCGCCGCTACTAGAAGATTGTTTAAAGAGAAGCCACAGGTAGATCAGGTCAGCTGGGGAACTACGTCAGGGATTCCAGATTAAAATAATATTCATACTAGAGAAAGAAAACAGGTTAAAAGGTTTGAGGGCATGAAATGAGAATGGCAGTGAATGGGGAACTGTTTCAACCCTGGCATAACTCTGAAGCTTCTAGGACTAGATATGTTTCTGAAGTTAGAATCTAGCACAGAGTGGGAAGGGGTTCAGGAGCCTCCACCCCTAACTGAGGAACTATTGACAGCTGCTGGCTTCAAGAGGAGGAAGAATGAGTTTTCTTTAAAGATTGACTCCTGGTAGATCGCCCCTGTTCCAGTGGATGGCTCCACACCCATGAGTGTATGGGGTTTGCAAAAATTGGAGTGAGAAGTTATGGGTGGATTTGGACCTTGGTGTGTGTGTGTGTGTGTGTGTGTGTGTGTGTGTGTGTGTGTGTGTGTGTGTGTGTGTAATCAAAAAACAGCATATGAAATTCTCAAAGAGAACATTGATCTGGTGCACTTACTCTGTTATAAGAACAGTGCATGATAATCCACTATGTTTATTTTTGTAGCAGAATGTGAGTGGACACCCAAGTGGGATGGAGAATATAAATAGCCCCACATTAGATTAGATCAGAGGCTACCAAGTGGGGTGCTGTTTTCTTATCAAATGAGTTTAGAAAAGTATTTTTCAGTGTGTTTTGGATTAGAAATGGCAATGAAGGGATTGCACGTGTGTGGTGTCCACACTGAGGACATTTTGGAGGTTTCATGCACTTGGTGTATGTTGAAGTTTGTAGCTTGCCAGTGTGTGGAGCTGATTCCTTCCTTGTGTTGTCCTTTGCTGGTTTCACTGGTGTGGATGGTAATGGGGAGGTGGACTATCATGATCTGAAAGCATGAAGGAAGATTATCTTGGTGTTTATTTTGTTGTATAGCTGGTACTGTTCTCAGTGCACTGTGGGTTATCTCATCCAGTTCTTTTTTTTTTTTTTGTTTTTTTTTGTTTTTTCGAGACAGGGTCTCTCTGTGTAGCTTTGCGCCTTTCCTGGATCTCGCTCTGTAGACCAGGCTGGCCTCGAACTCACAGATATCCACCTGGCTCTGCCTCCCGAGTGCTGGGATTAAAGGCGTGCGCCACCACCGCCCGGCTCTCATCCAGTTCTTAAAGCAACTTGCTGAGGTATTCCATGATGGTTTCCATCTTAGAGATGAGAAAATTGAGTCTTAGAGATGTGGAAAAACACAGAAGCATTGCTTCTTGGTTGTCTGGCTTTATATATATCTGCTGTGTCCTTCTTAAGATGCCTGAAATGACAGAGTAGTGCTCCCGGGAGGAGCTTGTCCACCCAGCCAAGGCCTGAACTGGACCATACCTCCAGACATGGCAACTGCTGTAGAGTGCATTACTCGTGGTCAGTGTGTGTTCACACACTACTAACAGCCAGATATAGCTGAATATCCTGCCCTGGAGAATTTGTGGGAAAATGACATAGGGAATCTTGATGAGTCTCAGTGGAGAGGCAGATAGGTCTTCAGCGGGATTGATTGCGTTCTTCCTGGTAAAACAAGCCAGTGCTGTTGCAGAGTTCCTAGGGAAGGGCTGGGCTAGGGCAGGAAGGAACCCAGAGCCAGAGAGAGCTCTTCCCAAGAAGCCATCCAGCCACTCTGAAATTTGTAGACTTGCTAACAATCCTGCTGACAGACAATCCAGGCTTGCTTTGGTCTGTATGCTAGTAGGTGCATTACACCTAGTTCAACATCTAGAGAAAATGAAAAGTCATTTGAAGGTGTAAAGTCACTTGAAGGTGATTTCTTGAGGTTTTACCACCAGCCTGAAAACTTACAGGTAGGTCTGAAGTGTCTCATTGACAATTCAAGGACTGTCCACTCCCCTGTTCCAGAAGACAGCACTTAATGAAGTTTAATCTCTCTGTCTTTTTCCCACCTTTTGTATCAAAGACCTTTTTCTTCTTAGTCACTTAGTTAGAAAGTTAGCAGGAAGATGGCGGTACCCTGAAATCCTGGCCTTTGGAATACAGGGAAAGTTTCAACACTGACCACATTTTGAAGGGGAGTGAAGGAGAACCCGATAATTGGTACATTTCTCACCTCTCCCAAGAAAGGATTGTAATGAAGTAGGGATATAATGTCACAGCTGAGTGGAAATGACCTAAGGTTTCTATGAATACTGGCATTCTGGAACTGTGCGGGGGGGGGGGGGGGGGGGGGGGGGGGGGGTTGGTTTCTAGAAGGAAGATGAATGAATGGTGGGGGCAGACAGGGAGTTGGGAGGACAGGACCCAGATCACAGGGCTTTAGAGAGTAGATCTGAGACCCAAGATAGAGAGAGAACAGGGATGTAGTGCAGAGGAGGGTCAGTGATACTATGGTTTTTTTCTTGTGTCCTGTCCCCTTCCTCTAGGACTCCTCAGCCTGAAAAACCCTCTAGCCAAATGAGCTAGGAGAGAGAACAGGGATGTAGTGCAGAGGAGGGTCAGTGATACTATGGTTTTTTTCTTGTGTCCTGTCCCCTTCCTCTAGGACTCCTCAGCCTGAAAAACCCTCTAGCCAAATGAGCTTCCTCAACCGAAGAAGCTTCTAGTTCTTGTCTCCTCACGCCTTACAAGTTCATCTGTTTTTAATGTTATGCCCCATTCAGCCTATGCGGTTATGGTATTTTCTGTTCTGAACTACTTGAGGGCATCTGTCATGGACCTTTGCCTCTAAATATTTCAGTATGCATTCCCTAAGAATTGGGATGTTCTCTTACATTCCTCAGTAGATACCACTAATTATATATACTTCAACTTACTGTCAATATCAATTTTACTTTGTATAATTAGTGTCTTAAAATTTTTTTATTTATTTTTGTATTTTATGTGTATGTGTATTTTGCCTACTTGTACGTATGCATTCATGGTGCCTTCAAAGGTTACAAGAAGGTATCAAATCCCCTGGAACTGGAGTTGTAGATGGTTGTGAGCTACCTTGTGAGTGCTGGGGTCTGAACCCTGGTCCTCTACAAAAGCAACAAATGCTCTTAACCACTGAGCTCTCCAGCCCCATAGTGGTTTTTTTTTTTTTTTTGTAAGAAGAGTTTTATTGAAGTATAATTGACACACAATAAACTACATGCCTTTAAAAGATACAGTTTGTTTTGATATCGCTATATCTATCTATCTATCTATCTATCTATCTCTATCTACCTACCTACCTACCTATCTATCTGTTTATCACCATAAAACTATCACTATAATCAACATGATAATCAAGACAGCAAACATCCACTCACTCCAGAGTTTACTGATGTCCTCCAGCCCCAAATGGAGAACTTAGGTTCCTCAGCTGTCACTAAGAGACTTGGGAGTTGTAATTTTGGTTTTGTGCCAGTCTTATGAGTAACGTTTAATTTGCATTTTGCTTATACTTGAAATTAAACACTTTCTGCTATGTGTAAGGATTTCTTAATGTGTGTATGTATTTCTTATGAGCTACCCTTATTGGCTCATTTTCTATAGAATTTTTTACCTCTTTGTCCTGTTATTTGAAATTCTTCCCCTAGTGTGATATCTGTGATTGATGCTGCAAAAGTGTTCAGTTTGTTCTTTTTCCCTGTGCTGTTTATATTCATGTAAAAGTCTTTCAAGTAAGGAAGAACATCAGTTTTCTTTGTTACATCAAGATTTTGAGTCAAACTTAGAAAGCCTTCTCGGCACTCATGTTTTCTCCTACACTTAGTTTTTTTTTTTTTTTTTTGTTGTTGTTGTTGTTTGATTTGTTTTTAATTTGTTTGAATTTCTGGAGCACTTGGAAATTATCCATATATAGATGTAATTTTAACATCTATATTTTTTTCAAATTCCTGTATAATAGTTATAATTTTGTTCTATTCCATTGGATAGTCTGCTTATTTATAACACAGTCTAATTACAGACCTTTACTAGTTATTATTTTGATATCTCATTGAAGAAGTCCCTCTTCTATTTTCAGGTTGTTGTTATTTGTTACCACAATGAAAGAAGTGTTACTTGTTTTTCCATGTTTGGCTTTTGATCTACAGGATTACTTTGAGTACTGTTGACAGGATTGTGTTCTTTCTGGCTGAGTAATGCTCCATTGTATATCTATACCACATTTTGTGTATCTGTTAACCTGTCACTGACACTAAGGCCGAGTCCCTAACTTGGATGTTGTGGGGTAGTGCCTCCATAAACATGAGTGTCGTAGGCAGCCTGACTTTACTTCTGACATCATTGTATTAAACAGAATAACCAGACCCAGAAAGACAAACATTTTCTCTCATGTGTTTCCTTACTAAGTCAGGTATGATATTTGATTTTTTAAAATCAGTAATTTTAGGGCAGCTTGACTTGAGGAGTGGGAGTTAAATGGTCTTACCTCTCCTTCCTTCTGAACTAGACATTGGCTCAAAGGCAGGCAATGAGATCTGTCTGGTAGGGGACCAGGAATTTTCCTTTTTCCTTTTTCCTTTGCCGTTCTATTCCACTAGCATCGTTCTCTGCCTCCTGGTCAATCTGACACTGTTTTTCGGAGGACTCATGAGCTCGTTTTGAAGTGGTAGAGCATGTGGTCCTACTCCTGCAGTCATCCTCCTTGCTTCCCTCTTTCCTCACTTTCTCACCCGTGCCCAGCCTCTCCCCTGTGCCCAGCCTCTCCCCTGTATCACATAGAATTACACGTACTTGAGCTAACAGTTGGTTTTCTCTCTCCTCTCTCCAGGTACCTGGCGTCTTCCTCGTCTCAGCCCAGAAGAATAAACCCTTAGACTTGGGGAAGTGAGCCAGGCAAGCCGAAGGCAGCCTTGAGCCCTCCCCTTGCCTGCCCTCCCCTGTGGGGGCCAGGATGCTGAAGAAGCAGTCTGCAGGGCTTGTGCTTTGGGGTGCTATCATCTTTGTGGGCTGGAATGCCCTGCTGCTCCTCTTCTTCTGGACACGCCCAGCACCTGGCAGGCCCCCCTCAGACAGTGCTCTTGATGATGACCCTGCCAGCCTCACCCGAGAGGTGATCCGCCTGGCCGAGGACGCCGAGGTGGAGTTGGAGCGGCAGCGGGGACTGTTGCAGCAGATCGGGGAGCATTATGCTCTATTGAGCCAGAGGTGGAAAGTGCCCACTGTGGCCCCTCCAGCCTGGCCCCACATGCCTGTGACCCCCTCACCAGCCGTGATCCCTATCCTGGTCATTGCCTGTGACCGCAGCACTGTCCGGCGCTGCTTGGATAAGTTGTTGCACTATCGGCCCTCAGCTGAGCATTTCCCCATCATTGTCAGCCAGGACTGTGGGCACGAGGAGACAGCACAGGTCATTGCTTCCTACGGCAGTGCAATCACACACATCCGGCAGCCAGACCTGAGTAACATCGCTGTGCAGCCAGACCACCGCAAGTTCCAGGGTTACTACAAGATCGCCAGGCACTACCGCTGGGCACTGGGCCAGATCTTCAACAAGTTCAAGTTCCCAGCAGTTGTGGTAGTGGAGGATGATCTGGAGGTGGCACCAGACTTCTTTGAGTACTTCCAGGCCACCTACCCACTGCTGAGAACAGACCCCTCCCTTTGGTGTGTGTCTGCTTGGAATGACAACGGCAAGGAGCAGATGGTGGACTCAAGCAAACCAGAGCTGCTCTATCGAACAGACTTTTTTCCTGGCCTTGGCTGGCTACTGTTGGCTGAGCTGTGGGCAGAGCTGGAGCCCAAGTGGCCCAAGGCATTCTGGGACGACTGGATGCGCAGACCTGAGCAGCGGAAGGGGCGGGCCTGTATTCGTCCAGAAATTTCAAGAACGATGACCTTCGGCCGCAAGGGTGTGAGCCACGGGCAGTTCTTTGACCAGCATCTTAAGTTCATCAAGCTGAACCAGCAATTTGTGTCCTTCACCCAGTTGGACTTGTCATACCTGCAGCGGGAGGCCTATGACCGGGATTTCCTTGCCCGCGTCTATGGTGCCCCCCAGCTACAGGTGGAGAAAGTAAGGACCAATGACCGGAAGGAACTGGGGGAGGTGCGGGTACAGTACACTACTAGAGACAGCTTCAAGGCCTTTGCTAAGGCCCTGGGTGTCATGGATGACCTCAAGTCTGGTGTCCCCAGGGCTGGCTACCGGGGCATTGTCACTTTCCAGTTCCGGGGCCGGCGTGTCCACCTGGCACCTCCACAGACCTGGGATGGCTATGATCCTAGCTGGAATTAGCAGCATCTGCCTTTCCCTGCTGGGTCTCCTTGCCATATCATGAGTTGAGACAGGCGTGCAGTCCCTGGGCTATACCATCCTGTCAGTGGTTCCCTCTTGGGTCTATAGATCTTCCTTTTTTCCGCTCCCACCCCCCAGTGGCATTCTAGTGCACAGATCATAAGATGAGGGTTATACTCCCGTTGTCAAGGGAGTCATATATCAGGAGAACTATTGTGTGGTGTATTTGGGGGTATTGAACAAGAAACCACTGTGTGGTATGGGGAGACTTGGGCTTGTTGGGGCCAGGATGTCCTGAGTTCTGCCGAAGGGCATCTACAGAGAGCTTGGCAACTCCAGCTCTCTCCACCAGGCCTGTCAGCCCTGAGCTGGCTCCTGTCAGTGTGAGCCCACCTTATGTACCTACCCCTTCTCCACCTTCCCCCAGTGTGGGGCTGGGCTATGGAAGAAGGAATGGGTTTGTGGCCAAATGAGACTAACCAAAGGGGTTTCACTGTCAGGGTCAGATTGGAGTTGTTTGGTGCCAGGGGTCCCTGCCTCCTGGCTTCTCTTATTGCTGACTCTCAGTGCTCTTTCCTGCTGCATAGCAGTTTGTGCTTGGGAGATGGGAGTGGAAAGGGAAAGCAGGCCTTCTCCTGGGTTAGAGCCAGCTGTCAAGAAAGGTGTCCGGAGGAAAGCCTGTACTTGGGCACCCCTCTTCTTGCCCATGGCCCCCTCTTTTCTGAATATCAGTTCCCTCCATGTTGTTTGGGAGGATAAAGTGCCAGCCAGGTGGAAGACAGTGGACTGACTTCTGTGCCTCTTTTCTCCAGAGGTCTGGGGTAGAGGCTTCTCCCTGAGGGGTGGCTCTCGGTGGCCATCTCAGAGCTAAGTACACCAGTAGCTGAGACCGGGACATCTCTGACCCCAAACTAGCTCCTGTCCTGCCTTCCTAAGCATTCCCACATCTTTCCTGGCCAAGATGCAGGTAGCAGGTTGGAGAGAAATTTGTGTGTTTTTGTTTGTTGCCTGATCTTAGTTTCATGGAAGAAAAATGGAATCTACAGAATTATTTTCAAAAATAAAGTAAAGGCTGAATTGTCTGAAAGATATGTGTCTGTGTCCTAGGAAAGGAGGTAAAAAGTGGGGTTGGGGGGCAAAGGGAGAGAGTAAAGTCTACAGGAAAGAGCTAGACTTGAGGGAAAGAAAATGAGAAAAACAGGGTGGGTGGGACCAGGGGTAAGGCAAGGGGGAGTCAAGGATGGCGCCAGGGAGGGGAGCAAGGCCAGCCTGTGGGGAGGCCCCAGGCTGCAAGCCTGCTGTTCATCTTCAATTGGCTATGGGCTCCTTGGTTAACAAGTGGCTCTGGAGTGGTCTGCAAAATACCGTGGTGTCTAAACCCTTGTAGGAGCTGTCTTGTGCCACTTTGCTCACTCAGCATCTACTGGGCACCTCAGCAAGCTGCCCATGGATCCAGGGTTTGCAGTGGACATAGGGCAGGCTATGCACTGGCATTTCAGACTCCTGATTGTGACCTCAGTGAGAAGACATTTATACCCACAGCACATCTGTCCCACCCTCAGCGTTTACTGAAATTTCACCCATATCACAAGCAGCACCCTCTGAGAAGTTTTATTCCCCACTAACTAATTTGTATGTGTATTTATACGTGTGTGTGTGTGTGTGTGTGTGTGTGTGTATGCATGCTCATGTGTGTGCAGATACACATGTGTGCCTTTTCATGGAGTCCAAAGGTCAACCTCATGTCATTCCTCAGAATACTGTTACTTTTGAGACAGTCTCCCAATGGCAGAGAACTTCCCCATTATGCGAGGCTGGCTGGCCAGTGAGCCCAGGGATCCACCAGTCCACCTCCCCAGTGCTGCCATAATTGGCCTTTTTACATGGGTTCTGGGAGTTGAACTCAGATTCTCTTGCTTGAGCAGCAAGTAACTTATTAGCTACCTGCCCCCCCAGCCCATTTTTTTTTCAAAGTGATTCTTGAGAACCCTGAGTCTGACTGTATGACAATCAAATTTGGATCTGGCCACTAGTGGTAGCGATCACTGGGAGAAGTGGGGGGTCAGTGACTTTGTTTTGCTGCTCAGGAGTGCAGACTAAAACAGTGGAATCCGTTTCACCCATCTTAAACTTTTACATTGTGGCCTTGGTTGTGTCTCCCCTTGATGCTCTCAGATGGATTATTTAATACCAATTTTTTGATTTTGAAAGGAGATAGTCCATTGTTTGTAGCTATAGACACAGGGGCTGGAAGAGGAGACACAGCATATCCCTGACCATTGAGTGGGAAGTCGTTTGTCCGGACTTGATGTTCTCAGCATACTTAATGAATGTATTTAGCAGTCCCTGGCCAAATGCTTTGTTCGGAGCTCTGCCAGTATTGTGTTGCTGCTGTTACACCAGTGGAGGAGCAGGCACAATAGGGGTGAACTTGATCAGGGGTGCTTGGGGCAGACCCGGGATTTGAATGGAATGTATGCTGTAAACAGCGGAGATACAGGATGTTCCGTTCCATCCCTTAGTGCCTTCTTCAACACCCCTCCCCAGCCTCATTTGGCCCCAAGGCAGCAGGTGGTACTAGACTTCCGGAATGAACAGCCAGTGGTCTCCTACCCTGGATGGTGGGTGTGTTACACTGAGTCTAGGAAATACAGAACATGAAGAGGCAGAAGGGGATGACTTCAGGCCCGCCAAAGTTGTACAGACACTTAAAAACAGCCTGGCTTCTCGGGTCTTCCTCGAAATGAGGATTGCCTTTTTGAGGTCTCTCCGTATTCTGTTTACTTTTGAAGTATGCCCCCAAAGAGTCAGCTTGCTGCTTGTCAAGGCACCCTTGAGGTTCATGTGTGCATAGTTGACTAGGAACCCCGATGTTCTCGTGGAGGACCAGTGGGTGTACCGGCTGGAAGACCCCGTGGTGGTAAATACTGCAGAGTCCTGTTACCCTGCAGTTTAGAGATCCCACCGGCTGGAAAACCCCGTGGTGGTAAATACTGTAGAGTCCTGTTACCTTTAGGTTTAGAGATTCCACAGTCATCCCGAGGTCGCCTCTGCCCTGGTGCTTTCCTGCTGTGCTTCTGCTTTTGTCTCCCAGCACTTCTTGGTCCACCCACTGCCATCCTCATGCCCCTTCACTCATGACTCTGATGGCTTCGGGATAGTCGTCTTTGTCTTCCATATGGCCTAGCCCTCTTATCTGGGTCACATTGACATCTTGTTTGTGGAGTGAGTCACCCAGTGTAGACAGATGTATTGGATTTAGTCTCTGTGGCAAGGCTTCTGAGTCTTCAGTAGACTGCCCCATCTCTTCCCCATCTGATCCCTGTCGGGTGGGTTGCCAGGAGAGCTGAACCTCTTAGGGAAGACCAGGAGGGTGGGAGTTAGAGGGTAATTACAGCACTTGACTGAAAATCTTACTTTAAGAATGTCTTTTCTCTGTCATTACGTATTTATTTTAGGAAGTCAAAACAGATTGCAATAATATCCATGCTTCTTTACCAGATTTATATTGTGGTGTGGGATCCTACCAGACCTTTCTCACGCAAATAGAACATTATTTATCAACAAATTCATAAAGTTCTGCAAATACTTAGCTTATATAAGTTTACATAACTAATAAGTTTATGTAACATAATGTTACCCTCATTCTTAAGAAATATGGGTCTCAGCCTTCCAGGTGGGAATTTCAGAGCAGCAAGTGGTTTGCTACTGCAGGAGCCCTTGGGCCCTGTTTTCTACACACTTGGCTAGCCTGGACAATTCACAGGGAGTTTGTTTGGAAGCAGAGGTTAGAGGCCCTTTCAGGTAAGGGATCAAGTGCCATGTTCTCTTGTCCTAAGGCTGGGAGACAAGGCATGGTGGGCATGGATTACCCAGTGATGGGCCTGAGCTGAACCCTGCACTGGGCCAGTGTCTGTATGCCTCACTCCAGAACAGACCTTGGAACCTGCCAGGGTTTCGTCCTATGAGGCCAGGACGGTAGTACCCTCCGGAAGGTTATGAAGATGATTTCATGTGTACAAGCAACATGAAGATAGTCCCGTGGGAATTGTCTCGTGTTTTCCTTTCCCAGTGCTCACCTTGGTTCCCCCGCTCTAGGCCCTCACACCTTCACGAGTTTAGAAGGCTGAGTGGCCGTCTTAGAAGCTGTGTGCATGGGCCCCACACGGTACTGAAGTTGGTGTGCTTTGCCCTGCTGCCTCCCTTCGCTCATTTGAAGTCTGACCCTTTCTACTAAAACTGTAAGTGACTCAGAACTAGAGTGAGCTGCACACAACAGGAAATTTGGATCTTATGAGAGAGAGGGGCTGGTGAGATGGCTGATCAGGTAAGAGCATATACTGCACGTGCAGAGGACCCAAGTTCAGTTCCTAGCACCTACATCAGGCAGCTTACAGTCACTGGTAGCTCCAGTTCCAGGGGATCTGACCTCACGCTTCCTGGGGCACCTGCACACGTGTTACATAGATGTATACAGGCACAGACACATACAACTAACACAAGTCTTTCAAAAAAGAGAGAGGCGGGTGATCTAGGGCTGGCTTGGTGGCTTCTGATGTCATCAGGGCTACAGATACTTACATGTTGGTGTCACCCTCCTTAGCATGAGGCTTCCATTCTGGGTGTCACTCCTTGGCTCTGAGAGTTCCAGCTGTCACCCAGGTTAGGCTGGAAGAAAGGAAGACAGGCTAAAGGAGGGCCAGCTTCTGTTTCTGGAATCTGCAGCCAGCTCCTGGTCACAGGTCCATGGCCACAAACAGAACACACAGACATGCTCTCGGCAAAGGAGACGGAGAAAGTAATTTGCCAGCTAAACTGACGTTTAGTCAAACTAGAATTCCTACTGCTAAGGAAAAAGGGAGCGAGGTGTGGGAAGCCATCGATGCTGTCACACCTGCAAGGCTAAAACCAGCAACAGTGATCGAGGGTTCTTGGAGAAGGAAGGGTAATGATGGTGTTGTGGAAGTGCATTAAGAATCCTGACCCAGAGAAGGGCAAAATTAAGCTTCCTGAAACCCTTACTGGGTTCTGTGAGAACTGTCCTATCATGGTGAGGCCTTACCAGGGTCACACGAGTAGTAGTCTCATGGTTTTACCTTATTGTTGTTGGTTTTTCAAGACAGGGTTTCTCTGAATAGCCCTGGCTGTCCTGGAACTCTCTGTAGACCAGGCTGGCCTTGAACTCACAGAGCCGCCTGCCTCTGCCTCCCAAGTGCTGGGAATAAGGGCGTGGGCCACCACCGCCTGGCAAGAGTAGTATTCTTAAAGCTCAAACACATCCACAGAAATGCTGACTGACAGGCACACGCAGTGGGATGAAGGAATCATCTTCAACCTACGGCTCTAGGGTCCCCGTTCAAGATGGATCTAGGCATCAGGACAGAGTAAAGGGGAGGGAGGACAAACAGTCCTTCACCCTCCCACACACATGCACACACATTCCATTCTTTAGAACTTAGCCCAGGGCTCTTAGTTGCAGATCAGGGAAATGGAGTCTCAGCCTCCCCACATGTGTTCAGCTAAAACTCTTCCCTAGCACAGGCATAGGCGGGGGAGTGTGGTTAATGGCCAGGCAGTATGCGTGAGTATGGAGATAGGGCGCCTTTGCTCAAATACCTCTTGGGAATGTAATTATATCTCAAGGTTTCTGTTTAAGAAAAAGGAAGAACTCAGACCCTGGGGTGGGTGGTGAGATCAGACCCTGGGGTGGGTGGTGAGAACTCACCAAGACCCTCCGTACCCTTCCAGAGGAAGATGCCAATTAGTACACACTGTGGGAACAGCTGCCTCCATCCTGCATGAAGCTGCAGCAGGAGTCAGGCTGCGTATATGCCAAGTTAGGCTATTGAAGGCCCATTAGTCCCTTAATGTCACCATATCAAAATAGTAGACACAGATGGTTTCTTTTGGCTCAGGATTTGGAAGTTCCAAGTCTAAGATGGGCCACTCTGATGGCTGTGAGCACTCTGATCCATATCCCTGTGAGTGCTCACATCTCCAGCTCAGGAGCAGACCAATGAGCTAGGCCTGGGTTCTACACCTCACTTGGGGAAGCCAGCGCACCTCCAAGTGACTGCAGATCTCCCACAGGCTCCATCACTGCCCAGACACCACCCTGGGGACCAGGCCTTTTACACAGGGCTTCTGGAAAGAATCCGACATTCAACAACAAAGCTTGTGTGACTTCATGATTTGCTTAGAATCTTGGGCTGAAAGCTCCACAGTAAGGAATCTCACTTCCCTGAGAGACTCTCACTTCCCTGAGAGCATCTCACTGGAGAGGCCCGATGGGGTGGTTGGCGGCCGGCAACAGCATTTGGGGCTTCTGTGAGCGAGCCATCCTCGATACCCAGTCCTGTGGAGCCTTGGGAAACCCCAAGCCTAGGCTGACATCTAACTACAACTTGGTGTGAAGTGGCAATTACCTGGCCAAGCCCTCCCTCAATTTCTACCCCCCAGTAGCAAAATAAATGATTAATTTTAGTTGCTAAGTTTGAAAGTAGTTGATCAGTGAAAACAGTTACTGGTTAGAACTCTTCTTGGCTGTTGGGTTCTGTCCTTGAAATGGAGAAGTCTTTGCAACCAGAATGGAATGCTTAAACAAATATTTTGAAGATAAGAATTTCCAAACATTTACTTATTACTACCCAAGGGTGAGTGTGGTGTCCGTTCTTTTACTAAGGTATAAATTATCTTTTAATTAAAGGGTAGGAATATTATTTTATTCACCCCTAACTTTTTTCAATTTTGCATTTAAAGTATTTTTCAAGTTTTTAATTAGGAAAATTTAAGCCCATAGGAAATTGAAAGATTAATGCCAAGAAGACACACAATTCTTCTACAGAGGTAATACAAGAATTAATATTTTGTCACGTGCTGTCTACATGCACATTATACACACACCCTTTTATCTGTCCCATCAATAGGTTATAGGGCAAATCTTTTAAAAATAACTTTTAAAATTGATTAAGTTCCATATGGCACCATGGGTTTCTCTGGTGTTTTCATACATGTATGCCATGATACTTAGCTCTTAATCATCCCTCTTCTCTGCTTCCCTCCCCCATCCCGCCTGCCCCCTGCTTCTAAGCAGTCTTCCACTTTCAGGGCCTCTTATTCCAGTGGTTCTCAACCTCTGGGAGTCAAACAGCCCTTTCACAGGGTCACATATCAGATGCCCTGCATGTTAGATATTTACATTACAATTCATAACAGCAGCAAAATTATTATGAAGTCGCAACGAAATGATCTTGTGATTGGGGATCATCAAACATGAGGAACTATATTTAAGGGTCGCAGCAGTGGGAAGGTTGAGAACCACTTCCTCACTCTGGTACTCTCACTTCCCTCCCCAAAAGTTCTCTTCCTCTTTTCAAAGGTCATGGTCCCCTACGCGCCTGGCTCATTTTGCATCCCGTAACCATCTGCAGCTGTTGACTCCACTCCAGGTGTCATGATTTAACTTTTTTCTTACAGCTGATAAACTGCATTGTTTGTGCGCACCGCCTTGCCTTTGTGCGGTCACCTGTTTGATGGGCATCTAGTGTGGATATCGCAGCAGCAAACATGGATGTGCGAACACCTGAGGGATGCAGACACAGAATCCTTCAGTTACGCATCCGGGAGCCACACAGCTGGGTCATATTCTTCTACTTTCAATATTTTGAGTAACTTCTGTACTGACCTCTAGAATGGCCCCAGCTCACACTTCCACAAGCACTGTACAAGGGGTCCCGTCTTCCCACCCCCACCCCACCCCCACCCCCGCATTTCTCTTCCTGGTGAGAGTCCTTTTGACTGGGTGAGATAAGATATCAAAGCAGTTTTACGTTGCATTTCCTGCTGGCTAAGGATGTTGAGATTTCAAACATTTTGAAGTATTTTCTGGTCATTTGAGTCTTCTTTGGAGTACTATCTATTCAGACCATCACCCCATTTATTGATTGGATGATGGTGGTGTTAATTTTCATCACTTACTTACAAATATTTTTAGAAATCTGTAAGTAATGTGCTAATTGTTCTGCCATTGTAAAAAAAATGTAGAAAATTAGAAAGAAATAAAAGTCATTAATAATTTCACTTCCTAGATTAATTTTTAATTTAGGTATACTAAGCAAGTGTGTGATCAGACTTTGGTCTTCATTAGGCAGGAGTGCCCTCTAGTGGTAACTAGGAAAATTGCACCAGATGGGAATTTTTCTGCTCAAGGTCCCTTGGTTGTATTGACTTTTAGACTCGTGAGTTTCTGAAACTGATGAAGATCCTGTTGACCCACACCCGGGGCTTCCATCCATTATAACAGCTGCCTTTCTCTGCTCCTGGCCTGGCAGCTCTACACTGCAGTCAGATGGCCCGCACATTGAAGTCAGTGCCTTTCTTCCCCAGTGAGCGGATGTCTCTGGTTTTCCTAGGTTCTTTCCCTCTCTGTCAGTTTGTCCTTCCTGCCCCTTCCTCCACTTACATCGTGTCTTATGTACACATCATACCTTCTAGGACTTCTGATACAATTTGCTCTCGATAGTTTTCAACCTATCCACTTTGGCCTCTTTGCAAATTAGCACACCCAAGCGCCTGCATTTAGAAAATGAAGTCTCTATAATACTTTTAAAATGTGATATGTCTTTTCCTCACAAAATTAAAAGCAATAAAAAGACCCTACTTACATCACTTAGAAACTGTTGTTTGCGAAGACACAGGCAGGAAGCTACACACTTTCTGCAAGCAGTATTCTCAACTCCTCCCCAGGCAGTCCAGAGAGCACTGAACCACACCTCACACACCACACGGTGAGTCCATTTGTCATGGTATGCACGAATAAGAGCGAATCTTCCTCTCAGGATAAACGAATAAAGTCATTGTCGTTGTGACAAATCTGTCAGGAAGAGGTAGGGGGTTATTTGTCCCCGTGGCAAGCATGTGATGAGTCAGAATGAAGAGAACAGGCATCTGGACGTTTAGGAAAGTGTCAGTCCAGGGTGGGCTGGAGTGCAGTGACAAGAACTGGGTGGATCTCAGGGTTTGGGGCCAATGATCGTGTTGCCTTGCCTTAGCCAGCTGCTTCTCAAGAGCCTCATGCTGTGAAAGGTGGAATGTTTCCAAGCCCCTTTCTCATTTGGGGCATCTGGAACACCATGATGTGACCGGCTTGTGAAATAAGATTACTTCTGACTAAAATGTAGCAGTGTCAACTAGGGGGAGGATGAGATGGTGGATGGTGCTGAGTGAAAATGCAGCAATTCATTCGATGGAGTATGTTAGAAATTTTATCTGGGAGATGGGGGTAGATTCTTATCTGCCATATTTATAGTTTTCTCATGTCAACCTATAGTAAATGGGTTAATGCTTTGAAGACATTTTTTTTTCTCCAAACACATAGCAACAAAGTATAAATAAGAAAGGAGATAGACATATCTCTGGTGAAGTATTTTTTTTAAAAGTATCCAGAACAACACACAAGACAATGGCACCCGGGACTTGCTCCTCATGTCCAGGAGACAGTGGACTAGCATCTTCAAAAGGTTCAGAAAATTTGTCAACCTTCCTAAATTTTAGATTTGGCCAAAATTGTATGTGTTAGTAAAGATAAATTCATAAGCCAGTTTCACATGCATAATATCTAAGGGGCTTTGTTCTCATAGATTCTCAATAAAAGAAACAGTACAGGTTAAAGGGGCCACAATACATGAAGTATACCTTTTACACAAGTATACACAATACCTTTTACAGAAAGAAGGGGCTGGACTTTAAGAACAATAGCAAATTTAGTTACTAGTCAGTAGGGAAATTTTCTTAGCTAGTGCATGTAAAACTCCCCCCCCCCATTGCTTTGTTTAATGTGGTGTGTGAAGCTACATTCCCAACAAGAATAAATGAGACTGGGAAACAGGTATTTGAATAAATAGTGCGCATTAAAGTCCTATTGTAATGATAATGGTTAGAAATATATATGCTGGGCATCTCTAGTCTCAAAATTCAAAGTCTAAGCTCTAAGTCCAAAATCTAAGCCTTTTTCTATATAACTTAGGCCGGGCTGGAACTCACTAGGTAACACAAATTGGCCTGGGATTCAGAGTCCTCCTGCCTCTGCCTCCCAAATGCTAGGCTTACAGACAGATCTGTGCTACTAGTTCAAAAACATTCTTACTGTTAACATGATGACACCACAAAAGGAGTATTCCACATCTGACCTCATATGCAGGGTCATAGTCAAAACATAGGTACATTAAACATATAATGTAAATTCATCTATCTATCTATGTATCTATCTATCTATCTATCTATCTATCTATCTATCTGACTTCAGCGTACATATATACAGGACATACATGAACTAGTAGGCTTGGGTCCCATCCAAAGAAAGAGAGGAGAGAGAGAGAGAGAGAGAGAGAGAGAGAGAGAGAGAGAGAGAGAGAGAGAGAGAGAGAGAAGTTCAGAAACATTTGTTGTTCCAAGCATAAACATTTTGGGTAATATTAGGCATTGCCTGTGGTTTGGACTGTGGTGCTCCTCACTCAGATTTCCCATGGCCTTCTCAGAGCAGGTTGTGGGTGGACACTTAGAAATTCATTGGGCAAAGGTTCTCCAGGAAAGGAGGACAACAATATGTCAGAGGGCCAGCAGGAGGGCAAGCTGGGAGAACCAGTTGGATAGGATGGCATCCTGGTGGTGAGGCTTGGGACTTTTTCCTGAAGATGTCCTCAGCACCGTCTGTAGTCCGACCAAGTTGACCATATCTTGTCCTGCCTCCATGCTGACCCAGCCCTAGTCCTCACATCTGATTGGCTTTTCTGGTCTCTTCAGCACCTCACAGCCACACATATCCTGGCTGTTTCTTTATAGGTTGGCAGGTAGATAGCAACTGAAGGGTTCAAAAAAAGTGTGGTGATATTTTATTTGTGCATCCCAATAAAGTTTATCTGAGGATCAGAGGAAAAAGCCAGCCACTGTATTAAACACAGAAGTCGGGCAATGGTACCACACACCTTTAATCCTATCACTCAGGAGGCAGGGATCTGTCTGGATCTCCGTGAGTTCGAGGCCACACTGAGAACAGAGCCAGGTGTGGTGGCACATGCTTTATATTCCAACACTAGTTAACCATGGAAGTCTGGAGGTCTGTACACACAGACAGGAAGTGACAAAGCTGGGCAGGAAGAGGAAGTGATGTAGCTGGACAGAGAGCAAATGAGATAGCAGAACAGAAAGGCATATAGGCATGGGTATACAGGAAGTAGGTCTCTGGAGACTGAGATGAGGTGAGGTTAGCTTGTGACTTTTCCTATTCCTCTGATCTCTCAGGTTTTCACCTCTATATCTGGCTCTAGGTTTTTATTTAATAAGACCATTTAACAATTTGTCTCCAAAACAACAATTAAAAAAAAAAAAAAACCTCACATCTGTTAAAGAGGGCCACATCTGTCCAGGCTTTTGAGCTTCTGGATCCTTTGCTGTGAGTCAGTCTGTACTCATGGATTATCTAGCTGTCAGTATCTCTGAAGAGGTGGTTTGGTCTTCAGTGGGAATGGCTGCAATCTGGTGTTCCCTTTGAGAGGGCCATCTGTATGTTTAGTCTCAGTTTGCACTGGAGTGCTCCAATATCCTCTCGACACCCTTCACTAGTTTATCCTATCCTTTGTATTCACTCTTCCCTCAATCCCATTGTCAGCTCAGGGGTAGGCTTTCCCAGGGAAGGAAAGCGTGTCTCCGTTGTTGGAAGCACAGGCTGCTCCACTGTGGTCCAGGCGGTCAATGTAGCTGCTGAATTTACCTGGAAGCAAGTTCAGCCTTCCACCCTCCATCACCACAGAGTGTACAAATTGATCAAGGTGGAGATTGAAAACCACATTGATGGAATACCATCATTCAGGTGGTCTGTGGTCCCTTAGGAGAGCAAGAAGGCAATTCAAGATAAGATAACATTAGCTTTTAGCCACAGAGCCGAGGGTCCCTGGACGCTTTACTTTACTAGCAGGCTTATGCTGAATCCTAGAGGTCAAGGTATACGGCTGCCTTTTAAAAACAAAACAAAACAAAAAAAAAACCATGATAGCAAGAGGTTTTGGTACTGTCACAGTCTAAGCAAGAGCAACCCTATCCCCCCCCCTCAGCACACACACATTTTTCCCCCCTATTAATGAAATGTATGCATATTAGAGACAATTTGGTAAAGATTTTAAAAAGGTCACCCATACTCCCAGCCCTCTAGTCACTGTTAACATTTTTGGCTTTCACTACTTCTCTGCAAAAATTTAAAGACAGTTATCATGGCGGCTAGAGAGATGGCTCAGTGGTTAAGACCATGTGCTGATCTTGCAGAGGACCAAGTTCCCTTTCCAGCACCATGCTGGGTGGCTCATGACTGCCTGCAACTCCATTTCCAGGGGATCCGATGCCCTCTTCTGGACTCCGTGGGTAATTACATGCACATACCCACACACAGACACATACGCACATAATCAAAATTGAAATCTTAATGAATATAGTTATTATTATTGCATAGTTAATTATATGTCTTTTTTTCTTATGAGAAAAGTCCTTTATGGACGACACATTCGTTATACAGGAACTACACAGGGAGGTGGGGGTGGGGGGTAACACTCAGCCAGGACAGCTGCCACAGGAACAAGATTAGAACTATTCAGAAGCAGCATCGAACACTAAATCATTCTTACAAGTGTAAGTCAGAACCTCATACAAAAGGAAGATGGGGAGAAGCCACTCATGAAGTAAAAAAAAATCTATCTACACAGATACGAACACCCATATTTTCTCAGTGCTTCCCCCCCTTTTCTCCACAAGGAACAAATCAGACAAAGGAAAACTTCATTTTTCCAGGGTCACTCTATTTACTGCAGGTTAGGGATAGGGGCCTCATGTGGGTTTGGATTCAAGGAAGCTGATTCAGTGCTGATGAGTTACTATGGGAATGCTCAAAGACATAGGCATGAATATTAAGAAGGACAGGAGCCAGGCCGTGGTGGCGCATGCCTTTAATCCCAGCACTCAGGAGGCAGAGGCAGGCAGATCTCTGTGAGTTCAAGGCTAGCCTGGACTACAGAGGGAGTTCCAGGAAAGGCGCAAAACTACACAGAGAAACACTGTCTTGAAAAAAAAAAAAAAAAACAAAATAAAGGACAGGAAAATATGGGGCAGTGCTGGAACATGGAAGTGCCTGCCTTCAATCCCAGCATTGGGCAGGAAGCAGGAATCAGGAGGAGGCAGGAGGAGGCAGATGTCTGAGTTTGAAGCCAGCCTGATCTAAATAGCAAGGTCCAGGCCAGCCAGGGTTACCTAGTAAGAACCTATCTCAAAAACAAAAACAAAAACAAAACAAAACCCCCAAAACTATGGCCCACCTAGTTTATACGTTATGTACAAGGGCGCCAGTGTCTGGAAGCACATGACTGTTCACTGAATCCTTAGCAAACGTCTCACTTGCAGAGGCAGAGTCATGTCCAGCTGTGAGACAGAGGAAAGAGGTATTTTGACCCAGCACACTAGGTCAGTCACACACGCCAGTTCCAAGCAAGTTGGCAAGGATGGGCAGCTGACTGCTTGGTGGGTGAGCTCTCTGTGTCCCTGGTTCCCTCCCTGGGGCTGCAGCCAGACTCTACTGTTCCCTCGGGACCCCAGACTGCGAGTTTAATTTACGCTCCCCTCCAACTGACTTGTCCCGTTAACCCACCCCACCCCCTAGCTTCCAACAAGGGATTCTGGGGAAAGAGAAATGGAACTACCTCTATGCTGGTGACTGCCGGTCTTATCTGAGGCCTCCTCCAGAGACTTCACCACACTGTTCTCCTTAGAATTCAGCTCATCCCCAAATTACTCATGCCAGCCTTTCCCGGAGGAATCAGTTTCTGCATTCCTTATTAGCCTGGGTGAGCGTTTAAGCATGTCCTTGGACATTTCATCCTCATTTAAAGCTTTGATCCTTCAATGAAGAGGAATTTTTTTGTTGTTTATTTTTAACACACTAAATTTCTTTAGTGTAGTGCAGTTTGAGATAATTGTAAAAAAAAAAATCAAAGACTGTTTAGTACTTGACAGCATCAAATAAAACTGGAAACAAGGAGGCTAGAAGATGGCTTAGTGATTAAGAACTGGCTTCTCCAGAGGATCTGGGTTCGAACCCAGCACCCACAAGTGAGTTTTAAAACAATATGAATTAATTTTTTTTTTTGTTCTGGGGGGAGGAGTTTGTAATCTGAATGTTACTAGAGTTTTCCTGGTCTTGCCTGGCCCATGGTCAGGACAAATCTCTCTCACCCACCAGTCCCACAGCCGCTCAGACCCAACCAAGTAAACACACAGAGACTTATATTGCTTACAAACTGTATGGTTGCAGCAGGCTTCTTGTTATCTAGTTCTTATATCTTAAATTAACCCATTTCAATATTAATTCCTTGTCCCGCCTATACTTCCTGCCTGGCTACTGGCCAATCAGTGTTTTATTTATTAACCAATCAGAGCAACACATTTGACATACAGAACATTCCACAGCACCTGAAAATTTCCCTTCTTTTCTTCTGCTTAAAACTATAGCAAATTGTTCGAGGTTGGCCTGGTCTACAGAGCGAGTACCAGCCAAGCCAGGGCTACACAGAGAAACACTGTCTTGAAAAATCAAACTGCTGGGCGGTGGTGGTGCACGCCTTTAATCCCAGCACTCGGGAGGCAGAGGCAGCCGGATATCTGTGAGTTTGAGGCCAGCCTGGTCTCCAAAGTGAGTTCCAGGAAAGGCGCAAAGCTACCCTGTCTTGGAAAAAGAAAAATCAAACCAAACCAAATCAAAACAAAACCCCAAAACAAAGCAAATAAAAAACAATGCAAATCATTCTATATATAGTGTGTAAGACAAATTGCTTGTCAGTCTTATTAATAAAAAAAACCTGGAGCCAGATATTGGGGTTAAAACTGAAAGATTGGAGGAATAGAACAAGCCACAGCCAACCTCACCTTACCAACCCTCAGCTTCCAAAGAGATCTACTTCCTGTGTACCCACACCTATATGCTTTTCTGTCCCTGCCATCTCACTTCCTCTTCCTGCCCAGCTCTGTCACTTCCTGTTTGTCTGTACAGACCTCCAGACCTTTATGGTTAACTAGTGTTGGAATTTAAGGTGTGTGCCACCACACTTGGCTCTGTTCCCAGTGTGGCCTTGAACTCACAGAGATCCAGATGACTCTCTGCCTCCTGAGTGCTAGGATTAAAGGCGTGTGCTACCATTGCCTGACATCTATGTTTAGTATAGTGGCTGGCTTTTCCCTCTGATCCTCAGATAAGCTTTATTAGGGTGCACAATATATTGGGGGACACAATATATCACCACATTTCCTCTTTTTTGTCTAAAATAAAAAAATAAAAAAGTTGTAACTAATATAAGAAAAACTATATACAATAAGCACAATAACCATATACTGTATATATGAGCAATACATATATGAACAATGTCTAGTCCATTTGCATTTGACAAATTCAGAGAAAATACTCCATTATCTATCCCATTTTTGTGAATTCAAAGGATTGTATCTAATTTACCTTCTATCCAAATTTTCATTACTCAAACTATCTTTTGATCTCTTTCAAACTTACATACTTTACACCTCTTTGGTGAGTCTCTTTTCTGAATTTCTTAACAAGGAAAACTATAACTAATCTACAACTCCCTCAGAGACCCAAGAAGGAAATAACATTACCTATTTAAACAGGGAGTGCAAATAAGCGACTCCCCAAAAACGTGAGTTATGACAGAAACAGCCAGCTGCCTGGACAGTTACCCGAGGTTTCTCTGCAACATTGGGGCATCCTTTTCAGCCTACGGGCTTAGCATATCTGACAGACTCCTCTGTGAAGCAGGATTTTCTAAAGTGCTTTCCTACCCTGTCTTGGCAAGGATCGGCAGCCCTTTCTTTTGTGTCCTGCTTGTTCCGTTTGGACAGCATACTGTCAGCAGTCGATACAAGGGCACTTTCTTGCCCAGTGGCTAACTTTCACCACAATGAAAATAAACTCCATATGGAGTCTCTTCAATGCCCATCATCCTTTCTGAAGTAGATCAGTGCTGCCAGGAGCAGGCATGTCTCATAGTCACGAAAAAAGAAAAAAAAAATCTATGTTATTAAAACATCTCAAATGCCAAGTTCTGTAGATCTCTGAAGTGTTTGAAGATTACCTGTCTATCTAAAATATATCTGCTCGACCTTGAAAACATACTTAAATGACTACAAGTTCGATTGTAACGACTATTAACTTGCAATTCTTATATCCTAATTAGTTGGTGATACTTTGAGGAGAGGGGACAACTTTTCACAATAATAAATGATACAGGTCTCTCTGTGCCCAAATATATCCATATGTAACCTGTTTTCCATGTCAGATGACCAGCTACAGCCGCAATGAGCCTGTGCAGGAGACAGCACATGGCCAGACTTGGGACACAACAATGACGACTCCTTCCCCTGCTGTAAAAGCCTGTCCTTCCATCAGGCACTCTGACTTCCCACAGTCTCCAAATCACACCCACAGGGTCCTCATGCTCATGAGTCATCTGTCTGAATGCAAAAACACAGTGCAACTCCCCGAAAACATCCTCATGACAGAAGCTGGACACTTGGTCTCCAAAGGGAGAGCCAGGCTAATTCAGGCAAAGGTTTAAAGCTTTTCACAAGAAACCGCTGAACTTTCCAACATTCTGAATAACTACAGAGAATGCACAGTGGCCCCGTGGCCATGTGTGCCCAGCAATCCCCAGTGTTGGGTGTCAGTCATGTTTTACACCCACCATCTGGTCATGAGAAACACTTGAAACCTGGTAGTTGAGAGACTGCAGCTCCTGCACAGGGGAAGCATGGACTTGACAGAGTCCCAGGTCAAGAAGGCTAACAGAATGAGCTCCCAACACTGCATAAACTGCAAGTGCATGTGGACAGTGGCTTGAGACATATCTAGACAGAACGATTATTCACAAACACAGTTATTCAGGTGGAAGGTCCACTGAGGATAGGACAAGTGAAAGAATGTACTCCCAGGATTCTCACCTCATTCTGGGCTCTGTCTGCAACTCATTCTATTGTGGCTCATGAAAGCTATGTATTTATTCACTATTGATCTACATATTTTCATACTGTTCCCTCTAAAACTAAGGGCCACTGGCCTTGCAGGCTAACACTCAGCTAATAACCCACCACCCACCACAAGATAAAAGATCAGTGGTGCAGAGGTAAAATAGGAAACGAGGTATGGTTACATTTGGAGCCAGATGCAAGGGACAGAAGATGGCACCCTGCAGGTGAGTGCCAGAGATAAACCATGATGCCTATGGAGAATCTGAGATGCTGAGACAGAGGGTGAGTTCAGACATTTGAGATGAGGAAGCAGCACTGTCAACTGTGTGCCTCCTCTCAAGGATGCAGTGACCTCAGAAGAGATGGAGGGCTACCACAAGATGTATGTGATTCCCATGGAGGGGTCTCTGCGAAACACTTCCAGCTACTTTCCCAATCTATGTGTTTCCAAGGATGCTTGACACAGTTTGGGAGAGACTAAGGATGGGCCAAGCTGGGAGGTAACTGAAGCCGGGATGCCCTTTGGGATTCTCAGAATGAAGTGAGGTGAGGCCTCTGTGACCTCACAGGTAAATCTCTGCCACAGTAATATCAGTGTTCTTTGCCTGAGGGCAACAGAGTCCACCAAGGATGGCTGGTATTCGAAGCAGGCCCAAGCGTCTGGGTAAGCTTGGGCTGTTTTCTGGGATGGACGCTACCTGAAATTCATCGTGAGTGACTCAGTGTGGGGCACTTCTTCATTGAGGCCTTCAATGGGGAGACTGAAACATAGTGAGGTCATTGAAATGTTCCTACCTGAGGACAGCTCACCCTAAGAACTAGAAAGATCAGGGGTCAGACATCTTACAGCAGTGGGACTGGTCCCTCAAGACCACAGGGAGAGACCCCCTCCATCTCACCAGGGAGAGTGTAGCATGAATCTTAACAGGTCTTATTAATAAAAACAAACTCGGGCCAGTTATTGGGGTGAATGCTGGAAGATCAGAGAAGCAGAACAAGCCACAGCCACCTCACCTTGTCAATTCCTCAGCTGATCCTGTTTCTTCAGACTGGAAGCTTCTGAGTCCTTATCCAAATGGATCTCAGCTGAACTGTGCTGCTCAAAGCCTAAAAGCTTAACCAGCACTAGTTCCTGGGCCTCACGCCTTGTATACCTTTCTGCTTTCTGCTATCACTTCCTGGAATTAAAGGCTCACTTTCCAGGATTAAAGGCATGAGTTGCCATGCCTGGCTGTTTCCAGTGTGGCTTTAAACTCACAGAGATCCAGATGGATCTCTGCCTCCCAAGTGATAGGATTAAAGGCGCGTGTGCCACCATTTTCTGGCCTCTATATCTAGTGGCTGTTCTGTTCTCTGATCCCAGATAAGTTTATTAGGGTGCACAATATTTTGGGGAACACAATATCACCACAGGAGAGAGGCCTGGAATTGAAGCTGTACAGGTGTCTCTAGACCAGGACTCAGCATCCAGCATAGGTAACAAAGAAGGATCCATTCCTGTTTGAATTAGACTAACACATTAGATCAGCACTCATGGCTTCTCCAGGGAAGGTAGGAAAAGCACCCGGAGGACTTCCATCTGCTCTTTCCCAAGGACTTCAGTCCTTGCAGTAGCAATGTTTTCATTTGTACTCAGTTGTCACAGTATGGACACAAACATCCATGTCACTGTCAGAGTAAACACCCTGAGAGCACTCTACCTTCTAATTCTGTACATTTGCACTTTGTATGTGTACTCAAGTGTGCGCTTCTGTCTGCAGGTCATATGTGTGAAAGTGCTTATAGAGGACACGGAATGCTGTCACGTATCTTCCCTATCAATATACACATTGCTAGATGAGACAGGGTAACTTTTTGTTGAGGCTTTGTTAATAAGATGAACTCACCACAGGGAACGCCTTCCGCAGTGCTGGAACAGAGTGCTCAGCACAGTTTGGGGAAGCGTGGTTGTTCCTCATGCTGCACTCAGGCACAGAGGAAGGAGCTGGACAGAGGTGTGGTCAAGTCTCTGTTACCTCATATAACAGCTCATTGCCAAGGTAAAGGCTGTGGTGTTGATGTGAGGGAGCTCAGTGTCTACTGGGGTGGGCTGGGATTCTGAAAGAGCTGCTTGCAGGTGTGCAGTGAGGTTTGGGCTCTGTGGTGGGAAAAATACATACAGGATTCCTGGGATGAAGGCCTAATTAACAGTGTGTTATACTGAAAAGTGGGAGGGTGTAATGTGAGGCACAATGTGGTCCTTGAGGTGACCTTTAATAGGACCTGTGCTATAGCAGCATAAAAAGCTGCAGTATCAGTGGGATGTGTGCCAAGAAATTGTCAAAATAAGGACTCAGGGAGATGACACCCACAACTCATCGGACGATGAGGCCCAGGGATGGCCACCCCCAGCCTGTGCTGCAGACTGGTACAGGATGAAGTTCTGATGTTGTGCTGTTCTCCAGTGAGTGACGCTCTCAGAAGTCATCGACTACCATTGCATGGCCAGGTAGAGAAATTTCATGACATCCTGCTTTCTGGGCTATTCTATTTCAAGATTTGTTTAATGGTGGTGAAGGAACAGGTTGCAGGGCAAATTTATCAATCAGTTTGGTACCCAGGACCCAGCAGATGGCACACTCCAAGTTTCACAATGAGAGAAACTTGCTGATAACCAGAGCATCAGAAATGATAGACTAAGAATTATACTTTGCACATTGAGTCTGAGTATACATACCTCATCTCCACTGGACTTGTTCTTCCCAGGGTAAAGTTCTCTAGAGAAAGAGGAGGCCTGGATCTGAGCTTCTTCTCATGTTATGGTCATAAAAGACACCTTCAGATACTTCCCATAAGTACTAGCCCCAAATATACCCATGCACCTGGACAGCCTTTGAGATTTCCCAAACAGTGAGACCTGGCCTCTGTGACCTCACATGAAGGTCACTATCATTGTGATATGCCCTATATCTAAGGGCAGCAGAGTCAGAGTAGGCAGGGATTTAAACCCAGGAGAATGTGGGCAGGGATCCATTTCAGGTAAGTGACTGCAGAAAATTCTTTAGGTGAAGAAGTGGTCTCACACCAGTGTATGTAGTTGGCAGGGGGATTTCTGGAAGGGTTTTGAAGGTACAATTCAGTGTCTGAGGGGTTTTTAATGGACAAGACAGGTGTGATCTTCAGACGAATTGCAATTCAAGGACCAGAAAGAGATCCTCACAGAGCATGGCCATACATGACATACAGGGACAAGACACCATATCCAAATCAAGGAAGGAGGCCTTGTGAAGATCTGCACAGCCTCCAATGCCTTAGCATGGCATCCTCTAGATGCACAGAGGACTACCCTGTGGTAGTATTCTAATTGTACTGAAATGTGATTTTGATTGTATGTTAATAAATAAAGTTGCCCGGGGGTCAGAGCTATTAGAGCCATAGAAAGAGCATGGCAGTGGTGGCACACGCCTTTAATCCCATAGATCTCTGTGTATTCAGGGATACAGCCAGCATTGGAGACATACGCCTTTAAGACCTAGAGGGCTGTACATACAGACAGTGACGAGGCAGTCACGTGTTTGGGTTTATAACCAATGAGAAGGCAGAATGACTTTGAAACGACTGATACACAAGGAAATAGCTCTCTTTCAGGAAGCTGGGACACAGCAGGAGGAAGGGTGAGATTTTACTTCTGAGCTCTGACCTCTTGGCTTTCTCTTTTACATTGTTTCTGTGTTATTTAATAAGACGGTTGGTTACATCAACATCTGGTGCCCAATGTGACAAGAATCCATTAAAAACCGCTTGGCTTGGAGGCAGGTCCGCTTTCCCACAAGGGCGGCAGGCCGGGCGGCTTCCTAGTCCGAGCGGCGGCCCCCTAGTCCGAGCAGTTGGCTTCCTAGCCCGGGCCTAGGTCTGCTTGGCCTCAGGCCGGACTAACTGAGCTGCTTGCTTAAAGCCGGTGCTACAAACAACTCAGACCTGCCCTTCCGAACAGGGCCCTGCCTGTAAAGCCAACGCACGTGGTCGGAGCTTAAGGAAGCCAGACACAAGCCTTGACTCGGCACAAGAGGGAACACGTGGCTGGATTTAAGCTTTAGCCGGCTACGCTTTCTTGTGCGTTCTCTCTCTCTCTCTCCCTCTCTCTCTCTCTCTCTGGATTTACACCTCGGACACTAGGTGGCTGTTTTGAAAATCCCCTCGGATTTCTACTGTTCTATGCAGATTTGGTAAGTCATAACATATCAGATATTTTAAAGGAAACTATCTAAAAGAGAATTTTTTCCACATTAAAAAGAAAATGGGTTTTATGTGTACATTGGAAGAAAATTGGGTTTTGTTTGAAATTTTAGGCAGTCTGACAATGGAACAACTATATGAGATTAATGTTGATCGAATTATGCAGTTTATTACCATGCTTATCCTCATTTTACTATTTAAAAAGATAGTAAATTTAAGTGCCAGGATGACAACTTTAGAACAACTTGTTAAACCTGTAAAAATTCAGACAGAAGAAATTAACAGCGAAGTTGTTTCAAGTTTGGATCATAAGGTTATAGAAAGAAAGCCTGTTTTCACACAGTCACCCTTAATTTATCCTGTAACCATACAGCAGATGCCTGATCAAATGGCTACACAAAATATTTGGGCTCCAATTGAAATGTTGGATTTAAAAAGGTTTAAGGAGGCAATAGTATCTTATGGCATGTATTCCCCATATGTAAAGCAAATGTTAAACTCTTGGTCAACATATAATAGGATTGTACCACAGGACTGGCGGGACCTTGCACAAGGTGTTCTAGAACCCAGCCAGAGACTTCAATTTCTGACCTGGTTTAAGGATGAGACTAAAAACATAGAAAAACAATGGAGGGATAAAGGAATACAAGTTTGCCAGGATCAGCTTATTGGAGAAGGCCAATATGCTTCAGTACAAACACAATGTTTATATGATGTCCAAACCCTAATATTATGTCGAACGGCAGCCTTGAATGCATGGGACAGAGTTGAGGAACCAGGAAAAAATCTGAGTCATTTACAAAGGTGATGCAAGGCCCAAAAGAGTCTTTTACAGATTTTTTACAAAGACTGGCTTCAGCAGTAAAGAGAATGGTCTCGGATTCAGAAGGTAGTAAGGCAATAATTGAATCTTTGGTCTTTGAGAATGCGAATGCAGCATGCAAAAGAATAATCAGGTCATTAAGGGCAAGATCTGCACCTTTGGAAGATTGGATTAGAGACACAGTTAATGTTGAAGCTGATGAGCATGATGATATGTGGGTAGGAGAAGCAATTTCAAAAGGTTTGAGAAATGTTAGATGTTTTGGATGTGGAAAGCAAGGACATTTGAAAAGGGACTGTAGACAGGTCATTCCTAGAAACAATGTTTCTTCAAGGAACAATGGCAACAGAATGCCCCTTCCTTCTGGAGTATGCAGAAGGTGTGGTAAGGGAAAACACTGGACCAACGAATGTAGATCAACAAAGGACAGACAGGGTAATCCTTTGCCTCAGTCTTCAGGAAACTCCCAGAGGGGCCTCATGCAGGTCCCTGTTGCAAATCCAGTTCAAACCTTTCCTGCAGCCATAGAGAAAATCTCTGCTCTGAGCAATTAAATAACCAAATGCCTATTGGAATAAATCATGCTGGTCAGATGATAAAACAGAGAGAATAGAAAATTCAGGAGAAAACATAAAGAAAATTTTTTGGCAAACTTCTATTAATGAACAGAGACCAAAATTAACGATAAAAATAAATGGTGTTTTGTTGTCTGGTCTGGTAGACACAGGTACGGACGTTACCATAATTGCACCAGAATTTTGGCATCCAACTTGGCCTCTTCAGGAGGTAAATGTTCAACTGTTAGGAATTGGGACATTATCTCAGGTGAAACAGAGTGCAAGATGGCTCGAATGTATAGGTCCAGAAGGACAGAGAGGAAAATTAAAACCATATGTGGCTAACATAACTATGAACCTGTGGGGTCGAGACTTGTTGCAACAATGGAATACTCAGATTAACATCCCTCCAATCTCAGAAACAAATCATAAACTAGCACATGTTTCTGAGAGAAATATTAGAAGATACTGTTCTAATGAGTGGTCACCAGCCATCCATATTATACAAGAACAGGGCACAACAACTGATGATCTTCCAAAGACACCGACAGCTCTACCTTTAAAATGGTTAACAGACAAGCCTGTATGGTTCCAGCAATGGCCTTTAACAACAGAGAAACTCCAGGCTTTAGAAGAGCTGGTATAAGAACAGTTAAATGCTCAGCATATTGAAGAATCAACCAGCCCTTGGAATTCTCCTGTATTTGTTATTAAAAAGAAATCTGGTAAATGGAGAATGGTAACAGACCTTAGAGCAATTAACAAAGTAATTCAGCCAATGGGCTCTCTACAATCTGGGATGCCTTTGCCTACTCTGTTACCAAAAGGATGGCCTCTCATAGTTATTGATTTAAAACACTGTTTCTTTTCAATACCCTTACAAGAAAAAGACAGAGAAAGATTTGCTTTTACAGTGCCTACTTAAAATAATTCTCAACCGGTTAAAAGATTTCAATGGAGGGTCCTCCCACAGGGAATGTTGAATAGCCCAACTCTGTGCCAATATTTTGTACAACAGCCATTGGAAGTGATACGTAAAAAAATTCCTAAATCTATAATTTATCATTATATGGATGATATTTTACTAGCTGACTCAAATGCAGATACTTTAGAAAGAATGTTTGAAGAAGTAAAGAATATTTTGCCTTGCTGGGGATTACAAATTGCTCCTGAAAAAATACAAAGAGGAGATTCTATTAATTATTTAGGATATAAAATAGAGCTACAAAAAATTAGACCCCAAAAGGTGCAAATTAGGAGAGATAGACTACAGACTCTTAATGACTTTCAAAGATTATTTGGAGATATTTCTCATCTACGAACTATTGTTGGGGTAAAAAAATGATGAACTGACTAATTTGTTCAAAACCTTAGAAGGCGACAAGGACTTAAATAGTCCAAGAGAATTATCACCTGAAGCTGAGAAAGAATTAGCCTTGGTAGAAAAGAAAGTGCATGAAGGACACGTGGATTGTATTGATCCAAAGCTGGATTGCATTTTGGTTATTTTACCTTCTAGGCGTTCTCCTACTGGAATATTAATGCAGAGGGAAGATATTATATTGGAATGGATATTTTTACCAAATAAACCAAATAAAAAATTAAAAACTTATGTGGAAAATATCTCTGACTTGATTTGCAAAGGAAAATTGAGACTTCGTCAATTAGCAGGAATAGACCCAGCAGAAATTGTCATACCATTAACTAAGGAGGACATTGAAAATTTATGGACAGAAAGTGAACCTTGGCAAAGAGCTTGCAGTAATTTTTTTGGGAGAAATTAACAGCAAATATCCCAAAAGCGATAGAATTGATCTTATAAAGAGACCTGATTGGATCTTGCCTCGAATTGTACGGCAAAAACCCATCTCTGGAGTTCGTACATTTTATACAGATGTCAACAAAGAAGGAAAGGCAGGTTACAAATCAGAAAATTTAAGTAAAGTGGTTCAAAGTCCGTATAATTCAGTTCAAAAGTCAGAATTGTATGCTATTCTGTTGGTATTAATGGATTTTTCAGAACCTCTCAACATAGTAACTGACTCTCAGTATGCTGAAAGAGTGGTGTTACATATTGAGACTGCAGAATTTATCCCTGATGCTTCAGAATTAACTTCACTATTTATTCAATTACAAGATACAATCAGGAAAAGGAATCATCCTTTATATATAACTCACATTCGATCCCATACTGGTCTGCCAGGCCCTCTAGCACAAGGCAATGATGAGATTGATAAATTGATAAGAAATGTGCTGGAGGCCTCAGAATTTCATAAAAAACATCACGTCAATAGTAAAGGTTTAAAAAAGGATTTTTCCATAACCTGGCAACAAGCCAAAGAAATAGTAAAGAAATGTCCTACTTGTTCCTTCTACAATCAAACGCCATTACCAGCAGGATGTAACCCAAAGGTTACTCAGAGAAATGAAATCTGGCAGATGGACGTGTTTCATTTTGCAGAATTTGGAAAATTGAAATATGTACACCACACCATCGATACTTATTCAGGATTTCAATGGGCAACTGCTTTGAGTTCTGAAAAAGCTGTTTCTGTAATCACTCATTTGCTAGAAGTTATGGCCATCATGGGTATACCTGCACAAATCAAAACTGACAATGCTCCATCATATGTCTCTGTTAAAATGAAACAGTTTTTTGCTTATTACAATATAAAGCATATTACAGGCATACCACATAATCCTACAGGTCAAGCAGTTATAGAAAGATCAAACAGAACTCTAAAGGATATGCTAAATAAACAGAAAGGGGTAACAAAAACCCCCAGAAATAGACTGCATAATGCTCTTCTTTTTTTTTTTTTTTTTTTTTGGTTTTTCGAGACAGGGTTTCTCTGTGTAGCTTTGTGCCTTTCCTGGAACTCACTTGGTAGCCCAGGCTGGCCTCGAACTCACAGAGATCCGCCTGCCTCTGCCTCCCGAGTGCTGGGATTAAAGGCGTGCGCCACCACCGCCCGGCGCATAATGCTCTTCTAACTTTGAATTTTCTGAATGCCAATGAGAAAGGAACAACAGCTACAGGGAGACACTGGATAATAGAAAAAACTACAGAATTAAATCAGCCTATATACTTTAAGGATGTGCTGACCTCAGAATGGAAACCAGGGTATGTATTACATTGGGGACGAGGTTTTGCTTTTGTTTCTACAGGAGAAGATAAGCTGTGGGTACCATCAAAATTGATAAAGGTTCGATTTGAACAAGAGAGACCTCTTAATTAGAGGAGATGATAGTTCATCAACCAGCATGAACATCCAATTTAAACTAACTTGTATCAATAACACATGCCTTTTCATTTAATCAGATAATAACTTGCCAAAAAGGAACAGCCCCAAAATTAGTCTTGGGGAAAGGTTTTTGTTTTTGTCTTTTAGGAGAATGAAGGTTAAGGAATCTGAAGAACACTGGACAAATGAGACAACTGAAGAAAAGGGACAAATCATCTATCCCAAGAAACAGAGTGAAATGGTGTATGGGTATATATTATCTAAAAAATTTTTATGTCTTCCTAAATGTTTGTTTCTGCTTTTCTCTAAAGATTTAACACTATTGGTCTTCTAATAGTCCCAGTTCAATTAAAATTTAAAGCTGACTTTGGAGTTGGAGAATGGCTCTCTCCTTCTTTAAACTCAAGCATGTTGTTAAAAGGAAAATGCAAACTCCCTGTATCATGCCAGAATAAAAGAGCCATCTTCTGCTATGGGATAGGACAAAAGCCAAATTAATTAAGGGACTATTCTATTACTAATCTCAACTCTTTGATTCTATTCTGATTCTTTAAACTCTTCTTAAAGTATGAATTTTATATCAAAATTTACAAGATTAATATATATATATAATTATTTATACATTTTAAACTTTGTTAAGATATGAATGGTCATATAGAGTACTAACTAATTCTAGAAAAAAAAAGGCTTCAATTACCTGCATATATATGTCTTTGTGTTCGAGTCTCTTATCAGTTTTCTGCAGGAAATCACGGCCAGGCCTAACATCAACTGAAGTCTCCAGAAAGAAGATGGGACCCCACAACAACAACAATTCCACGTGGACAATAATAATATCATTAAGCTGACAAACATCATCCACAGATCAGCTTTGAACTACAAGGTGCTCAGAGCAATTTTGAGATGACTAGCTGAGATGATCCAGTCTCAAAGACTACTTGAATAAGGACTTGAGATAAACCCTGAACTTTGGCAGTATACACAGACTGGATAATGAAGGATATAGTTACCTCTCCTAGAATTTGACAATTAACCTAAAGTTTTTCTTTCAGGATAAAGAAAACTTCGCCCATACCCAGCAGGAAGCAATTTTAAGAATACGATGCCCACATTCCCAAAGAGGTGGTGTGGGGCGGGTGGTTTTTTGGTCTTTTTAATGGGTTTTAGGTCTGGGATAATTTTCAGTGTTTGGGGGGGGGGTTGGTTACAAGTTATTGTCAAGGGTTAGGAAAAAGGCTAAACAAAGGAGATTAGATTTAAGGTTCTTATTAAAAAAAAAGAAAGAGAGAAGAAAGAAAGAAAAGAAAGAAAGAAAGAAAGAAAGGAAGAAAGAAAGAAAGAAAAAGAAAGAAGAAAAGAAAAAGACAATTACTAGTTTTAAATACTTTACATTGGATTGGATTGTTTTATATTGTAAACAAATTTGAAATTGATATTGTTAGAAAATGCTATATGTATATTTCTAATTGTATTTACACCATTCATTTAACAATGTAATGCAATTTTCTGATCCTTGAAATTGTATTTATACCATTCATTTAACAATGTAATGCAATTTTCTGATCCTTGAATGTTATTATTACCAACTATTAGGATATAAAGAAATGAAAGTTAGTAGTTAGACATTACAATAGAACTTGTAGTCATATTAGATATGTTTTAAAAATTGAGCAGAGATGTTTTAGACAGGTCATCTTCAAACCCTTCAGAGATCTACAGAATATGGCATTTAAAATGTTTTAATAACTTAGAAAAATTTTCTTTTTTGAGACATGTCGGCTCCTGGCAGTACCAATCTACTTCAGAGAAAATATGGGCATTGAATAAACTGCATATGGAGTCAACTTTCATTGTGGCAAAAGTTAGCCACTGGACAACAAAGTATCCTCGAATCAACAGGACAAAATGGACAGACAGAACACGAAACAAAGGACTACTGATTCTTGCCAAAACAAGTGTGGTTATGGCTTTATCAAAAGGCATCTTCTGAGGCCAGGACAATATGGCCCCATCCCTGAATTGGCCTTCGCAATCCGGAAAAGGTACAGTGCCCTTTTCCTCAAAGGCAGCTTAACAGGCAGAGGGCCGATGGCTTCTGTTGTGCAATGGAACAGCAGCTGAAAGCTCATGCCTCTCGAAAGTAGACTGGCATTTAATAGAGGGATGTGGAGAAGAAGGGGATGCAGAGATGAAGCCATATATACACAGCCAAGAAGAATGGACAGCTGAACTCAAAAACTGTCAACAATTTCCAGAATTTAAAATCCTGAATCATGACAGGACACTAGTGGAATTCAGGCATTTCTGGTACATGGACTGCTCTCACCCAATGTGAGGTTGAACTGTTGACCTGTGTACATCCTACTTCACAAATGAGTCTGTCAGAAACGCTAAGCCTATAGGCTGAAGATGATGCCCCAACACTGCAGAGAAACATCAGGTGACTGCCCAGGCAGCTGGCTGTTTCTGTCAACTCACAAATTTTTTGGAAATTTCTTGCATGCACTTCCTGTTTTTATTTTTGTTAGCTAATATTATTTTTTTCCTTGGGTCTCTGAGGGAGTTGAAGATTAGTTAGTTATGGTTGAAAATTAGTTAGTTATAGTTGAAAATTAATTAGGATAGAAAGTGCATTAGATACATCTTGGATTTACCAAAATAGGATAGATAATGGAATTATTTTCTCTGATTTGTCAAATACCTGTTTAGGTATTCATTACTTGTATATATTGTATATAGTTATTGTACTTTTGTATATAGTTTTTCTTTTGTTTTGCTTTCTTTTGCTTTCTTTTCTTTTTATTAAAATAGAAAAGGGGAAATGTGGTAGTATTCTAATTGTACTGAAATGTGATTTTGATTGTATGTTAATAAATAAAGTTGCCCGGGGTTCAGAGCTATTAGAGCCATAGAAAGAGCATGGCAGTGGTGGCACACACCTTTAATCCCATAGATCTCTGTGTGTTCAGGGATACAGCCAGCATTGGAGACATACGCCTTTAAGACCTAGAGGGCTATACATACAGACAGTGATGAGGCAGTCACATGTTTGGGTTTACAACCAATGAGAAGGCAGAATGACTTTGAAACAACTGACACACAAGGAAATAGCTCTCTTTCGGGAAGCTGGGACACAGCAGGAGGAAGGGTGAGATTTTAGCTCTGAGCTCTGACCTCTTGGCTTTCTCTTTTACATTGTTTCTGTGTTTCTTATTTAATAAGACGGTTGGTTGCATCAACAATACCCTCTATTGTAACTCCTGTGATATCCATTCATGGGAGGGTACCACAGGAAGAAAATGCAGCATGATGTTTTGTTGGGACTCTCTTGTGGGTTTCACAACTTAGAAGCATCAGCCATTCTGTATGAGTTCATGGGCACTCCCCACCACAGGGCCAGTAGCTGTACAACAAGAATGTCTTTCCTAACTCTCTTTTTTCCCTATAGATTTCATCTTTCTATTTGTATAATGAAAATTTATATCATCTGGATGGTGGGCTATAGATGTCAATGGCATGCCATAAAAGATCACCAATATTATCCTCTATAATTATCCACAAGTCTATTGTTTTGTTTTTTTCTCTTTTTTTTTTTAGAAACGTTGACCATGTACGAACACTAATGTAAAAGTATGTCTTGACCTACAAGAACTCAGAATGATCCACTGCATCAGCTGTAAAGAAACTGGTATGTTTGACCCCGAGGATGGCTAGACCCTCAGTGGTAAGATATGTAGGCATGTCCCAGCGGCTCAAATGAAAGAGGCCTTGGGCACTTAAAAAAATAGGTGAGTGGGCCTGAGCCGGACCCGGAAAGGCCAAGCAGAATGCAAAAAGCAATGTGGTTCTGACATGTGCTGCAGGCTGCAAAAATATATGAAGTAGGAATCCAGCTGATTATGACAAGCTAATGCCTGGAAGAAGCCAAGGGCCTTCCAGAGGTCAAGCTGAGGCTCAAGGAGTCTTAGTGATATTGGCTTTTGATTATCAGCCGTTTCCTGCTATGAGTTTCTTGTGTGCTATTGTAGCTTTTCCATCATTTATTGGGCATCATTTCCCCTCTATTAATGGAATATTTAGATAACCTTCTGAGCAGCAATGCAGCCAGGATCCCTAATTTCAGGCCTTTCTGTAATTATTGTCATTAGCAGCATCTGGCCAGGACCATCCCTGGATGGACGAAAGTACCTTATCAGAGATACCTCTGTATTCTCTAAGAACAGACTTAAGTGCCCAGACTACCTGTTTGAGAAGGCCTGGTGGGATGTGCTAATTAAGCTTAACTTTCTCCTTTCCAAAGTCTTATCTCTAGTTTTAGATCCAACCTTAACAATTAATTTAGAACTAAACAGTTCCAACTTACAGGTAAATCGAGCTGTGATGGAAGTTGCCTAGTTACCTAGCAACCGAGCACACTCACCAGAAACAGCAGGAGCAGAGAGAGTTTAGAGAGATACTGGCCAAAGGGATAAAAAGGCAGTTTTTATTTTCAGTGTGTGTGTGTGTGGGGGGGTGCGGGAGACAGAGAAGAGAAAAGAGAATGGAAGAACTAGATGGGTAAGAACTGGAGGAACGAACTGAGATGGCGAAGAACTAAGAACTAGATTGAAGGGCTGGAAGAGAGAACTAGAGGGACGAGATGGAAGATGAGGAAGAGCCAGATGGGGAGGAGCAAGATGAGAAAGAAGGAGATGGGAGAGAAGCTAAGATAGGAAAGAGCTAGATGGATGAGATCCTAGATGGGGCGGAACTAAGATGAGAAAATTAAGATAGAACATAGGACAGCAGATAAATGCAGAGAGAAATCAGGCAAGAAAGAAGCTAGGCACGAGAACAGAACTGAAGCTGTGTAGATAGGATCTTGTCCCAGAGGAATAAAGTAGATGGACAGAGAACTTGGTGTACTTAGATTCATTTCCCCAAAATAATTCTCACCGTTTGTAGTTTCTCTTCTGGGCCTCTAGGAAGTATATTATTAAGGCTGGTCCTTTTAATAATATATAAGAGAGATGATTCCTACCAACCCCTCCCTAATCATGGATACACGGAGGACATGTTTTACAGACAGGAACATACACATGGATCCCTTAAATAGTTGAAACACTCAAAAGTTTACTACGTGGCCTCCTGCCTCCTGTATTTCCAGGATCAATTGTTCCTGAAAGGGACCGAAGCTCACTGACAGTCACCTCCAAGCACCATTTGCCGTTGGGGCAAAGAAGCCTGGTTATTCTTGTATGGACAGGTGCTAAAGCAGTGCTTCCTTCAGTTTCCCTTCCCTGTAATTCTCCAAGTATCTCCCATGGTCCTTATTTCTGAGACTATCTGGGCCCATGTGGGGCTGCTATAAAAAGACGTCCCAGGTCAATGGCAGTTTCCATGTCTGCTGAGGGCAACTTCCTGTTTCCTGAAGGGAACCTATACAAGGTGTCCCTTCATCTGATCATTTATCCTACCTTCATGATGTAATCACCTCCCAGAGGCTCCACTTGTCATCTCTGGAGCTATATGATCACAGCATGGGAATTTGTGGTCCACCGTTTTCAAAAAGAGCAGGGGCCTATGTCTTAGAAACCAGAAACATGGCTTTTGCTCTTCTGCATGGTTACTCCAACCTCCAAACCTGCAGCTGTCAGTAACAGAATATTCTGCACTGTTCTACAAGTAGGAAAAGATGGGCCTCCTCAAACCACAGATGTGAAGGGAACTGCAGCCACCGCCACCTCTAACATGACAGGGACAGACTGGAGGAGCTACATACAACAGACTCCAAGCCTCTCTAATCAGCCTGGCTTTGGTCTCATATAAACCAGGAAAGCATGAAGGCTCTAGGGTTGGCTTTAGAATCCTTCCTTAAGTGCTCCCAGAGACACACTTGTGTGTATAGACACATAGTTGACCATCAGCACACAGAGGTTTAATTACACTACACAAAATCCCTAAGTACGTAGGAAAGACTACAGGGCAAATAAACATTTCATTGACAATATCAGTCAAATATGAAGGACTTCTGCCTGAGAAGTGAGTATGACCCACATGAATGGCCAGACTTCCCACATTCTAGAGAAATTCCAGGTACCGCCCACATGGTCAGTATTGGGACCTCAGATACATTAGGCCCAAAGACAAGATATGTCATAGTATGGGTGACCTTCACAGTCCAGTGGAGAACCAACAACTTAAACTTGAGTCTCAGCATGATCTGTAACACGATTCTTAAAAAAATCTTATAATAAAAAACCCAGAGCCAGATATTGGGGTGAAAGCTGAAGATCAGAGAAGCAGATGTGTGGCCTTGAACTCACAGAGATCCATTCTGCCTCCCGATAGGATTAAAGGTGTGTGTGTGTGTGTGTGTCTGTCTGTCTGTCTGTCTGTGTCCCAGGTGGTCTTATTTCTGGGGAAAATAGAATGAACAGATTCCATTTTATCTCACCCTTCGAAAGCAGCTATAAATTGCAGACAGGAAACACAAAATTTTTATTTGTGCACCTGAAATTTAAATAGGCAGATTAAGGGGAAAACATATTTTAAGAGCAACAAACTAGCAATGATTTTATCATGTCCTCCCTTTTGTATCCACCTGCCTCAGTACAGTGTGGTCTGAAGCCTAGACGTGGACACTGGGCACACATTAACTGTTCCAGGACAAACTTATAGTTCTGCCTCAAGGATGAAAACGGAATCCACTATTCTCTGGGAGACTCTGGGGCAGCCCATTTTCTCACTCCTTTGTGTCCAGGGGCCCCAAACATGAGTTTGGTGAAAACAGTACAGAAGGGGAGAGAGCCTGCCACAGAGTCCACGAGAATCAACGTCTGGCGAGACTGGAAAATTCTCCAATCCACAAAACCCTATCGTGTCCCCCTCCCTTTCCTCTGCTTTTCTGCCTCTTAGCTCCAGTCACAGGCATAAAAGGGAAGTGCATAGCAGAGAATCTTTAAAAAAAAGATTGTATGTCTGTCTGTGTGGAGAGCTATGTGTAACAGGTCTTTCTTTGGACCACCAGCTCCTGAATAATGGCACAGAGACTTCTTATTAAGTATGAAAATTTGGCCTTAACTTAGGCTTGTTTCCAACTAGCTCTTAAAAATTAAATTAGCTAAGTGGTGGTGGCGCACACCTTTAATCCCAGCACTCGGGAGGCAGAGCCAGGTGGATCTCTGTGAGTTTGAGGTCAGCCTGGTCTACAGAGCAAGATCCAGGACAGGCACCAAAACTACATAGTGAAACCCTGTCTTGAAAAACAAAAACAAAAACAAACAAACAAAAAGAAACTTAAATTAACCCATTTATATTAATCTACATTCTGTTATGTGGTTAATTACCTCTACTCAGTACCATATGATCGATTTCCTCTGTGACTGGTGGAGAATTTCCTGCACCTCAGATTCTTTCCCAGAGTTCCTATCTCTCCCCGGAAGTCCCACCTATCTTCTCCTGCCTAGAGACTGTTCAGCTATTTATTAAACCAATCAGAAGGTGCCTTAGGCAGATGAGGAAGGACAGAGACACATCTTCACACAGTGTACAGCAAGGTTATCCCAACTGCTAGGTTTCCATAGGATTATGTTAGTACTGGCAATTAGGTTTTGATGTCCTGAGAGTGAACAATTCCAAAAGGAGACTGAGAAAGAAAAATCACCAACTGTACACCAAAAAGAAAATATTTAGAAATTCATTTAGCCCAGGAAGTAAATGCAGCATATAGAAATCTATAAAATGGTAACAAAAGAAATGCAAGCAAATGGAGATACCATGACTATGGATTGGAAAGCTAAATATTGTTAAGATGGCAACACTATTCCAAAGTACCCTACAGATTTAATTCAATTTCTACAAAATGGCAAAAAATTATTTTTATTGCAAAAAAGAGAGACACCTACTCTAAAAGTTATATGGAATTTAAAGATCCCCTGAATAGTCAAACTTTTCCTCAAAGAATAAATGCTTAGTTGGATCAATGACATATGTAATTGAGAACATAGGATTTGATTAAAATTCTATAGAAATAAGACACCTGGATTGTGGTGAACATGGTAGGCTTGTATGAGACACAGAATATGATCTAATTTTAGGACTATCAGGACTTGGGTTCAAGTTGGGGATATGTGAGGAATCTCACAATATAAAGTTGCATGAGCCAAGTGAAATGGTGTGTTCTAAGGACCCTGAATAGGTTAATTTAAACTGGGCAGTGTGTGGAGAATAGAGGAGCTGAGACTGGGCAGTGTGTGGGGAATAGAGGAGCTGAGACTGGGCAGTGTGTGGGGAATAGAGGAGCCAAGACTGGGCAGTGTGTGTGTGTGTGTGTGTGTGTGTGTGTGTGTGTCTGTGAATAGAGGAGCTGAGACTGGGAGTGTGGGGAATAGAGGAGCTGAGACTGGGCAGTGTATGGGGAATAGAGGAGCTGAGACTGGGCAGTGTGGGGGGGAATAGAGGAGCTGAGACTGGGCAGTGTGGGGGGAATAGAGGAGCTGAGACTGGGCATTGGGGGGAATAGAAGAGTTGAGACTGGGCAGTGTGGGGAATAGAGGAGCTGAGACTGGGCATTGGGGGGAATAGAAGAGTTGAGACTGGGCAGTGTGGGGAATAGAGGAGCTGAGACTGGGCAGTGTGGGGAATAGAGGAGCTGAGCATAATAAGAATATCTTGGAGAACCAATCAGTCGGTTATAATTGCCACATTGGGGCTCAGAGGTCTCAAAGGCACAGTTGATAAATAACTCTGTTGCCATTGCTGTTAAAGAGGTATAGACAAAATCCAGAGTGGGAAGGGTGGTTTAATAATATACCGGGTCCTTCCTGGTCTTGGTTAGGGTAAGTGAGCCAGAGTGCAGCGGAGAACACTTCCTTCTTAGTTATGTGCCGGAGCAGGTGAGACTGTTGAGGAAGAGGGTCATACACACAAGCAAGACTTATCTAGGATCACAGCTGGGCTCCAAGCTCTCCACGTCACAGTCAGGTCCTGAAGTCAGGACCAAAGAGGAACAGATAGAAATGAGGGAGATAAACACAACTGTTTTTTTTCCCCCAGAACTCAGTGAATACAGAGTTGGCAAGCTATGCCGGTTTTACAGTTCCTTCCAAAACTCATTTTCTGAGATGCCTCCTATCTAAAATGCAAAGCAAATAGAAGACATCAAATCCAGGGGACAGAAAACAGAACCATAGCTCAAAGTGTGGAAACTAAATGAAGAACAACTTATTATTATTATGAACAACAATTTTATGGAATAAAATTCTTCTTAATTTTTGGCAAGTCTGTGTTTAAAAAGTAATGTATTCTTTCAGACTTTGAATTTCAGTTAAGCAGACTGTACTCATTTTGTTCTCTGGTCTTATACTACAGAATGTTGCTGAGTTATTGTTAAATATTTCATGAAGGAGTCTTGAAGATCACCATAAATATTTACAGGAACGAATAAATGTGGTGTGATTTCTCTAGAGTGGGTGTTTGTGTTGCCAATCAAGAGAGAATAACTGAGTCAGAGAAAGTACAGACTGATGCAGAATGAGTCCAAGGATGATTTAGTGCCTACTCAGCTGTGGTTGAGAGTTCAGTTCTCCAGAGGCTAAGGAGAAGGTTACATATGCAAGCATAACATGAGGAAACTGGGTTAGATTTAATGTATTTTTATACATTTAAATTATCTTTTAATGACATAGTGTTGATCTCATTCCTTTCATCAAGCTCCAAGCATTTAGCCATTGACACTGCTGCCATTCCACATCACAGCGACTGGTGAGTATCTATGTTCATCTCTCTGTGTGGTTTTGAGTGCCTCTGTATATGAATAGTCTCCATAAACAATGAAATATGTTTGTAGTTCTGACAATAAAACCAGGGCTTCCCCAATACTAGGCAGTTTCTTAACACTTCTGTCTCCAAGCCAGTAATAAAGTTATTGGATGAGAAGTCAGATACTGTTGTCATGATGGCATAGTGAGTTGATGAGTCTTACAGTAAAAATGACATATTTGAACCTCACTAAGCAGGGGTGAGGGGTTGGGGGCAGTGGGGATGGGTTCTGTGGATGTTGGGGGTCTAAACCTCAGTCCTCATTTGTGTGGCATGTGCTATACCTCTGTGCCTTCCCAAGACCAGTTTCACACAATTTTAAAAGCAATTCCCATGGTACTGAGTAGGTCCAAAACTCAGTGTAATGGGAACAGGACCAAGAGGCTGGACTAAAGTCTAGGAATGAAGAGGTGGCTGAGAGGTGGTTCAAACACAGATGATGTCATTCCTAATCCAGATATATTCTGCCTAAAGTAGAAAAAAGCAAAACTAGAAGGATGAGGGGAAGTGAACTGGATACCAGGTTAGATAATAAACTCACCATTTAGGAGTACTTAAGGAGTACTCTATCCAATTGAGTGTATGAAACCTTATTTTTCATAGGATACACTGATTTACCTTCAGGTACTTGTTCCTGACCAAAGCTATGGGGAGCTTCAACACCAGTTTGGGAGGAGGCTTCATTTTGGTGGGCTTCTCCGACTGGCCTCGACTAGAAATCATCTTCTTTATTTATATTTTGATTTTCTACTCCTTCACTCTCTTTGGCAACACCGCCATCATCGCTCTCTCCAGAATGGACCCCCAATTACACACTCCCATGTACTTCTTCCTCTCCCACCTCTCCTTCCTGGACCTCTGCTACACCACCAGCACTGTGCCCCAACTCTTGATCAACCTTCATGGACTTGACAGGACCATCACTTATGGAGGGTGTGTGGCCCAGCTGTTCATATTTCTTGCTCTGGGCTCCACAGAGAGTTTGCTCCTGGTGGTGATGGCCTTTGACCGCTATGCTGCTGTGTGTCGTCCCCTGCACTACATGACCATCATGCACCCCCTTCTCTGCCAGGCATTGGCTGTTGTCTCCTGGATGGGAGGCCTCATGAACTCTCTGATCCAGACAAGCCTCATGATGACCATGCCCCTCTGTGGCCATCGACTGAATCACTTCTTCTGTGAGATGCCCGTGTTCCTCAAGTTGGCCTGTGAAGACACTGAAGGGACAGAGGCCAAGATGTTTGTGGCCAGAGTGGTGATTGTTGCAATTCCAGCTGTGCTCATCCTGGGCTCCTATACACAGATTGCCAGGGCAGTGCTGAAGGTCAAGTCAACAGCTGGGCGCAGAAAGGCTATTGGGACCTGTGGGTCCCACCTCCTGGTAGTTTCTCTGTTTTATGGCTCAGCCACCTACACATACTTACAGCCCAAAGACAGCTATTCTGAGAGCAAGGGGAAGTTTGTTGCCCTTTTTTATACTATCATCACCCCCATGCTCAACCCTCTGATTTATACCCTGAGGAACAAGGATGTGAAGGGTGCTCTGTGGAGGGTGCTAGGGAGAGGCACAGCCACAGGGTAGGAAAGAACAGGTGAGCAGTAAAAAGCTTTACATTCTGTCAGTCCAGAGGGTTTCAGTGGGAGAGGGGAATTGGATGTCAATGCAAGTACAATTAATTATGTATATCATGTGACTGTCAAAGCATATAAAATTAGAAACACAAAAACAAAAACAGTCCTGGGCTGGCAAGATGGCTCAGCAGAAAAAAGGACTTGCTGCCCAGGATCGGAGTTTGATGCTTGAATTCCATATGGTGGAAAAGATAGTCAAGACCTCTGATCTCCCTATACATGTGTGTGTGTGTGTGTGTGTGTGTGTATGTGTGTGTGTGTGTGTGTACAATAAATCAATAAACATAATAAAATTAAAATAAAAGAGAACAGTCCCCAGGAGGCATCAGAATACCATCTTTCTACCTTTTTCTCAACACTACTTTTGTCTCCCAACTTCATGCTTTTGAAAAAAATATATAATCCAGGGGGTCCATGTAGGGCCACCTGCATATGCATGGTTGTGGAGCATCAGGTCTAAGTGGGGCCTCAATATCACCCCATTTTCCTGATGTATCATGACCCTATCTGGCTTCAGTCATAACTTGGGGTCTTTTGTGAAGGCCTCTTATGCAGTGCCTAACATTCCTAGCTTGGAATAAACAAGCTTATGAAGAGCAGAGCTGTTTCATGTAGTGTGTGAAATTCAGACAGGGGTTCATTTACCCTCTTGGAGAAAAAGGCAGAATCATTTATTACACACACTGCAACAAAGCAAGGCGAGAACGATCTCCTAGCAGAACCCTAAGTATCTATCATGCCAACTGGCAGCATTCCTCTCCTGTTAGATAGAGGTGAGATTAGGAAAATGATGATACAAACAGTAAACTAAGGAAAATTCAAAGAAATCTAAACATATATATCCTGATGCAAAAATTTATATAGAATAAAATCTATATTTGTAAGAAAATTATTAATGGAAATTTAAAAGAAGCAAGGGAAGAGGCTACTCTTTATCGTGTGACAAGCTATGTGAAAGTTGATTTGGGGGCTCCATTTTACTGTTCTTAATCTCTGTTTTATTTGACTATCAGTCTTTCATCACTGTTGTTTACTTCCATGTATTTAAATGGTGGTTTCGTGTTTACAAGTGCAGAGATCTTTGTTGATAGACTTTTGTAAGTATGATAAATGTTGTGTTAACTGAATCATGTTTTATTATAATAATTTTCCACTGATTTTGCTTATGTTTGCAATTCATTTTGTCAACTATGTCATTAATTGCATTGCCAAAGTTGTTATATTCTGTTGTATTCTTTGGTTGATGCAAAAATAGAATTTTCACCTCAAAAAGTATTTTGTGGATTTTCCTGGGCAGATGTGAGGAAACATCTACTCACCTAAGATAAAGCAACCATGACAAACCAAAGAAGTTATTTCACCCAACTCTACCTTAGCAAACCAGGGAATCATTTGGGGTCACTTACAGGAGTGTAGAAGGCTCAAAGGCTGCTGCATTACCAAAAAGCCCATCCCAATATTGGTGATAGCACAGGAAACCACATTCATGGACTGGACTTTCCTGCCCACCCGCAGGTGTCTCAGCCAGTCAGACGAGTCTCTTCTCCACAGCAATTGTCTCTGCTTAAGCAAACTTGGGGAAGATTGGTGTATATCTCGTTAGTTTCAGGAACTTCTTTTTTTTTTCATTTTTATTAAGAGATTTTCTACTCACTCCACACACCACCCACAGATCCACCCTTCTCCCTCCTACCACTCCCAGCCCTCTCTGCCAAGCCACCCTGCATGCCCACATCCCCCAAATCAAGGTCTCCCATGGGGAATCAGCAGAGTCTGGCCCACTGAATCTAGGCAAGTCCAAGCCCCTTCCCACTGCACCAAGGCTGTGCAAGGCATTCACACCACAGAATCCAGGGAGAGATTCCAATCCCCTGACTGGGTGCTCCCCATACAGTTCTAGCCAAACAACCATCTTCTATATCCATAGGGCCGAGTCCAGTCCCATGGGGGCTCCACAGCCACCAGTCCACAGTTCATGGGCTTCCTCTAGTGTGGCCTGTCATCTCTATACGTTCTCCCATCATGAACTCGACGTTCCCTGCCTACAGAATCTCTCCTCTCTCTCATCAATTGGATTCCCGGAGCTCAGCCTGGTGCCTGGCGGTGGATCTCTGCATATTCCTCTATCAGTCACTAGACAAAGGCTCTATGATGACAGCTAGGTTATTTGCTAGACCAGTCACCAGAGTAGACCAATCTAGGCACCCTCTGGACCACTGCCAGCAGATCAACGTGGGGTCATCCTTGCAGATTCCTGAAAGCCTCCCCAGCACCCTGCCTCTTCCTATTCCCATGATGTCTTCATCTATCATGGTATCTTCCTCCCTGCTCTCCCACTCTGTCCCTATTCCAGCTTGACCCTCCCATTTCCCTATGTTCTCATTCCCCACTCCTTGCCCTCTGCCACCCCCCATACCCAGTCTGCTCATGTAGATCTCATCCACTTCGCCTTTGCAGGGTCATCCATGTATCCCTCCTAGGGTCTTTCCCTGTTAGCTAGCCTCTCTGGATTTGTGGGTTTCAGTCTGGCCATCCCTTCCCTCACATCTAGTATTCACTTATGGGTGACTACATACTATGTGTGTCCTTCTGAGTCTGGGTTACCTCACTGAATATGATATTTTCTAGGTCCATCCATTTGCCTGCAAATTTCATGATATCATTGTTTTTTTTTACTACATATACTCCATTGTGTATATGTGCCATATTTTCTTTATTCATTCTTCAGTTGAGGGGCATCTAGGTTGTTTCCAGGTTCTTGCTATTATGAATAATGCTGATATGAACATAGTTGAGCATGTGTCCTTGTGGTAAGATTGAGCATTCCTTGTGTATATGCCCAAGAGTGGTATAACTGGGTCTTGAGGAAGACTTATTACCAATTTCCTGAGAACCCACCATATTGATTTCCAGAGTGGCTATACAATTTTGCATTGCCACCAACAGTGGAGGAGTGTTCCCCTTGCTCCACATCCTCTCCAACATAAGCTGTCTTCAGTGTTTTTGATCTTAGCCATTCTGACATAGTTATTTTGATATGCATTTCCCTGATGACTAAGGATGTTGAGCAATTCCTTAAATGTCTTTCAGCCATTTGAGATTCTTTTATTGAGAATTCTCTGTTAAGCTCTGTAGCCCATTTTTTAATTTAATTGTTCAGTATTTTGAAGTCTAGCTTTTTGAGTTCTTTATATATTTTGGAGATCAGCCCTCTGTCAGATGTGGGGTTGGTGAAGATCTTTTCCCATTCTGTAATCTGTTGTCTTGTCTTATTGACCGTGTCCTTTGCTCTACAAAAGCTTCTCAGTTTCAGGTGGTCCCATTTATTAATCATCGCTCTCAGTGTCTGTGCTACTGGTGTTATATTTAGTAAGTGGTCTCCTGTGCCAATGTGTTTCAGACTACTTCCTACTTTATCTTCTATCAAGTTCAATGTAACTGGATTTATCTTGAGGTCTTTGATCCACTTGGACTTGAGTTTTGTGCATGGCCACAGATATAGATCTACTTGCAATCATCTGCATGTTGACATCCAGTTATGCTAGCACCATTTGTTGAGATGCTTTCTTTTTTCTATGGTACAGTTTTGGCTTCTTTGTTGAAAATCACATGTTCATAGGTGTGTGGATTAATGTCAGGGTCTTCAATTCAATTCCATTGGTCCATGTGTCAGTTTTTATGCCAATACCAAGCTGTTTTTATTACTGTAGCTCTATAGTAGAGCTTGAAGTCAGAGATCATGATGCCTCCAGAGGTTGCTTTATTATACAGGATTCTTTTAGCTCTCCTAGGTTTTTGTTTTTCCATATAAAGTTAAATATTTTTCTTTCCAAGTCTGTGAAGAATTGTGTTGGGATTTTGATGGGGATTTCATTGAATCTGTAGATTGCTTTTGGTAAGATTGCCATTTTTGCTATGTTGATTCTATCTATCTATGAGCATGGGAGATCTTTCCATTTTCTGATATCTTCTTTGATTTCTTTCTTCAGACACTTAAAGTTCTTATTATATAGGTCTTTCACTTGCTTAGTTAGAGTTACCCCAAGGTATTTTATATTATTTGTGGCTATTGTAAATGGTGATGTTTCTCTGATTTCTTTCTCAGCCAATTTATCATTTGTATACAGGAGGGCTACTGATTTTTTGAGTTGATCTTGTATCCTGCCATCTTACTGAAGGAGTTTCCCAGCTGTAGTCGTTCCCTGGTAGAATTTTTGGGGTCACTTATGTATACTAACATATTGTCTGTAAATAATGAAAGTTTGATTTTTTCCTTTCCAATTTGTATCCCCTTGATCTCCTTTTGTTGTCTTATTGCTCTAGCTAGAACTTCAAGTACTATGTTGAATAAGTATGGGGAGAGTGGACAGCTTTGTCTTGTTCCTGATTTTAGTGGAATTGCTTTGAGTTTCTCTTCATTTAATTTGATGTTGGCTGTCAGCTTGCTGTAAATTGCCTTTATTATGTTTAGGTATGTTTCTTGTATTCCTGATCTCTCTAGAATCTTTATCATGAAGGGGTGTTGGATTTTGTCAAAGGCTTTTTCAGCATCCAGTGAGATGATCATGTGGTTTTTTCTTTGTTTGTTTATATGGTGTATTACATTGACAGATTTTCATATGTTGAACCATCTTTGCATCCCTGGGATGAAGCCTACTTGGTCATGGTGCACATTTTTTTTTTTATGTGTTTCTGGATTTGGTTAGCCAGGATATTATTGAGTATTTTTGCATCAATGTTCATGAGGGAGATTGGTCTATAATTCTCTTTCTTTGTTACATCTTTGTGTGGTTTGGGTATCAGGGTAACTGTAGCCTCATAAAAAGAATTTGGTAATGTTCCTTCCATTTCTAGTGTGTGGAACAATTTGAAGACTATTGGTATTAGCTCTTCTTTGAAAATCTGTTAGAGTTCTGCACTGAAACCATCTGGTCCTGGGATTTTTTTGGTTGTGAGACTTTTAATGACCATTTCTATTTCCTTAGGGGTTATTGGTCTATTTAAATAGTTTATCTGGTCTTGATTTAACTTTGGTATGGGGTACCTATCCAGGAAATCGTCCATTTCTTTCAGTTTTTCCAATTTTGTGGAATACAGATTTTTAAAGTATGACCTGATGATTCTCTGGATTTCCTCATTGTCTGTTGTTATGTCTCCCTTTCCATTCTGATTTTGTTAATTTGGATGCTGTTTCTCTCTGCTTTTTGGTTAATTTGGATAAGGGCTTTTCTTGTTGATTTTCTCAAGGAACCAACTCTTTGTTTCAATGATTCTTTGTATTGTTCTCTTTGTTTCTATTTTATTGATTTCAGCCCGCAATTGATTATTTCCCTGCTTCTATTCTTCCTGGGTGAGTTTCCTTTTTCTTGTTCTAGAGCTTTCAGTTGTGCTGTTAAGTCAATAGTGTGAGATTTCTCCAGCTTCTTTATGTGGGTATTTAGAGCTATGAATTTTCCTCTTAGCACTACTTTCATGGTGTGCCATAAGTTTGGGTATGTTGTACATTCCTTTTCATTGAATTCTAGGAAATCTTTAATTTCTTTCTTTCTTTTTTGATCCATTGGTGATTCAATTGGGCATTATTCAGTTTCAATGAGATTGTAGGCTTTCTGTAATTTTTGTTGTTTTTGAAATCTAACTTTAAGCCATGGTGGTCTGATAAGACACAGGAGGTTATTTCAGTTTTTTTTTTATATCTGTTGAGATTTGCTGTATGACCAAGCATGTGGTTGATTTTGGAGAAGGTTCCATGGGGTGCTAAAAAGAAGGTGTATTCTTTTGTGTTAGAGTGGAATATTCTGTAAATATCTATTAAGTCTATTTGAGTCATAATGTCTGTTAGTTCCCTTATTTCTCTGTTAAGTTTCTGTCTGGCAGACCTGTCCATTGGTGAGAGTGGGGTGTTGAAGTCTCCCACTACTAGTGTTTGGGGTTTGGTGTGTGATTTAAGCTTTAGTAATGTTTCTTGTACAAATGTAGGTTTCCTTGTATTTGGGGCATAAATATTCAGAATTGAGACTACATCTTGTTGGATTTTTCCTGTGATAAACATGTAATGTCCTTCCCAATCTCTTTTGATTGATTTTAGTTTGAAGTCTATTTTATTAGATATTAGGATAGCTATACCAGCTTGCTTCTTAAATCCATTTGATTGGAAAGTCTTTTCCAAACCTTTTATTCTGAGGTAGTGTCTGTCTTTGAAGTTGAGGTGTGTTTCCTGTTTGCAGCAAATGGATGGATCTTGTTTCATATCCATTCTGTTAGCCTGTGTCTTTTTATAGGTGAGTTGAGACCATTGATATTGATGGATATTAATGACCAGTTATTTTTAATTCTTTTTTTGTGTGTGGTAGTGTTGTATGTTTCCCTTCTTTGGTATTTGTTGGTGAGGGACTATCTATTGCCTGTGGTTTCATGGATGCATCTAACTTCCTTAGGTTGGATTTTTCCTTCTAGTGCTTTCTGTAGGGCTGGATTTGTGGAGAGATATTGTTTAAATCTGGTTTTATCATGGAATATTTTGTTTACTCAGTCTACGCTGATTTAGAGTTTTACTGGGTATAGTAGTCTGGGTTGGCATCCATGGTTTCTTAGTGTCTGCATAATGTCTGTCCATGACCTTCTGGCTTTTAGAGTCTCCACTGAGAAATCAGGTGTTATTCTTATGGGTCTACCTTTATATGCTACTTGTCCTTCCTTTGCAGCTCTTAATATTTTTTCTTTATTCTGTATGTTTAGTGGTTTGATTATTATGTGGCGAGGGGACTTTTTTTTTTTTTTGATCCAGTCTATTTGGTGTTCTGTAACCTTCTTTATCTTTATAGACATTTCCTTCTTTGGGTTGGGAAAGTTTTCTTCTATGATTTTGTTGAATATATTTTCTGTGCCTTTGAGTTGGTATTCTTCTCCTTCTTCTATCCCTATTATTCTTAGGTTTGGTCTTTTCATGGTGTCCCCAATTTTCTGGATATTTTGGGTCATGACTTTGTTGGCTTTAGTGTTTTCTTCGACTGATAAATCTATTTCTTCTACCATATCTTTAATGCCAGAGATCCACTCTTCCATCTCTTGCATTCTTTTGGCTATACTTGCATATGTAGTTCCTGTTCATTTACTCAGATTTTCCACTTCCAGCATTACCTCAGTCTGTGTCTTCTTTATTGTCTCCCTTTCAGTTTTCAAATCTTGAACTGTTTCCCTCACTTGTTTAATTGCTTTCTCTTGGCTTTCAAGAGATTTACTGATCTCTTCCCATTCTTTGTTTGACGTTTCCTTGATTTCTTTAAGGGAATTTTTCATTTCCTCTTTTAAGATCCATAATATCGTCTTAAAGTCATTTTTATGGTAGATATCTTCTGTTTCTTCTGTGTTAGGATGTTCAGGTCTTGCTGATGTAGATTCTGATGGACCCATATTGGTTTTTATGTTGTTGACTCTATTTTTGCACTGGTGTCTACCCATCTCTTTCTCCACTTGGCATCTGTGTCTCAGGGAGCCCCTCTTGGTCTGATTGATACTCTTGATCCAGTGGTAGCTTTTGGTGTAGTCAATGCCGATGGACTCTGTGTCTCAGGAAGCAGCTCTTACCTCAATTGGTGCTAGTGGGCTCTGTCTTAGGTAGTGGCTGAAGTTTTAGTGCATGGTAGATGGTGGTAGTCTGGCCTGTCTGCAGGAGGTCTTCCTGCCAACTGGCCTGAAACTGGGACTCAGGCCAATTGGGTGCTGGCTGGCTCTTTCAGTCCAGTCGGGTGCTGGCAGTATCTATCTCAGGGAACAGTTGAAGCCTCGGTTGGGAACTTCTTGAGACTTTTTCGTTTTGTTTACTTTCTAAGCCTTAAGGAACCTCCCTCTATTCAAAGAGGGAAAGTTTCAATGCAGAGGAAAGACCTACAAAAATAACTTCTTTTGATATTTGATTCTCTCTGCAACCTCTTCTCCAACAGGGCCTGAATCTTTTTAAAAAATATTTTTTATTATTTTATTTTTAAAAAAAAAGCTGTCTAGTCATATGTGGTTGTACATGCTTGTTCTCACAGCGCCTAGCAGGGTGAGGCAATGGACTCTTTTTTTTTCTTTTGAGAACTTTATCTTTTTTATTTATTTATTTTTTAAATTATACTCATGATATTAATAACATTTGTGGTATTCATAGATTACATTCGCAGTATTCATTCATTCATTCAAATATATATATTTTAAATGTCAAATGTCATTTCTTGAAGGGGGTAGGAGGTCTTAATTACAGGCTTATAGCACAAAGGGAGGACCCCAGAGGGCAGAAGTTTGCTACTGATGTTTTACAATCTTGCATCTAAGCTGTTAACGCCCATTATTCACGATATACAGACAAGGAACTTCCCTTAAGCATTCAGGAGGGTGGAACCTGGCAGGGAATTAGCACTGGGAGGATATCAAGGTCAAGGTCCTCAAGCAAAACTGTAGTCAGGGCCCTGCAGGTCCCCCTTTTATTAAAAAATGAGCTTCTGACTTGGGTTGCATGGGATTTCAGCAGGTCAACTTACCTGTCATGGAGACGCCTGCTCAGGCCATACAGATGCTCTGTCTTAGGTTGGTGAGTACCCCCCAGGCATTACCTGTCTCTGAATATTCATTATCATACCAGCTCAATTGTGTGTGAGCTGCATGGTTAATTGCTGCCAAAGATCTCAAAGTGGCACTGGGCTTGCAATCTGTGTGTTTGATACAGAAAAGACAAATAGAGGTCCTATCTCACCCATAGCCAGTAGGATAAAGGCAACTGAGCCATTCCCTTCCTTATTGAGCCATACTGTACTTTGGATTCCTTAAGACCCTGAATTTTGAAGCAGGTGATATGGATGTTTGATAGTTTTTCTCCATCTAAACCAGGCCAGCATTGGGCTGTCTGTCAACTTTTCACCCAGGCATTCCAGTTGACATACAGTGATAAAAAATCAGTATCTTTAATTTTTTAGCTTTGTTGAGGGTAAAACCAGGGCATAAAATAAGAACTAGTAATTGAAGTAGATTTGTGAGAGCAAGATAAAACATCAGATTTTAGTTGGACAAATAATCTACGTTCATGAGAATGAACTTCAGATGGAAATTCCATGGATGATGGTAAAACTTGGTTGGGTTATTTGAGACATAGAATATGATCTGATGAAAAGGCTAATTAGATTTGGGACAAAGTAGGGAAAGTACAAGAAATGCACTAACACAGTATTTCACAAGCCATATTAAAATATATGTTTTGAGGACCTGAACAGGTCACTAGGGGTTGGGCAGTGTATGAGGGATAGAAAGAGATGAGGACAGCACACAGTTCCTGGAGAAGCAGTTAATTAATTGTAATTGGCTCAGGGGTCCCCAGTGATCTCCAAGGTCACACTTGAATAAACAGTCCTGTTTCCACTTCTATTAATGGGGCTCAGGCAGTGTCCCAAGGGTGGGGATGATACAGTCTGCCTTAAGGTCAGGTTGGATGATATACTGACTCCTGTCCAGGGCCAGCTGGTTATGGTGAGGGAGCCAGAGCACAGTACATGATATTCCCCCACTTTGTTATGGGCCTCAGCAGGTGATCCTGCTGGGGGTGGTGGCCTCAGGTAAGTATGATTTCTCCAGGACCAGAGCTGTGATCAGCCTGCCATATCACAGATACAGTTGAGACCAAAGAGAAAGAGGTCTTTCTCAAACACTTCTAGATGACATTGGTGTGGAATGGGTTTCATATTATCTAGAAGCCAGCGGGACTGAGGGAAGTAAACACAATTCCCGCCCCCCCACCCCCCAGGACTGTTTTGAGTACAGACTGGGTGGAATACTCTGGATTCACAGTCCTTCTACAACTCCATTTCTTTGATGTCTAGGATCTAAGATGCAATCCAAACTGTAGACAACAGATCCAAGAGACAGATCACAACCATGGTCAGAGTTGCTGAAAATCAATGAAGAACAGTTTATTAGAGAGGCTGAGAATGGAAGAGGATTCTCATTTGGAGGCAATGTTCCCTGTGGGGAGTTGGGAGTTTAAAATATCAGTTTTTCATTCAGACTTTGAATTTTAGTTAAGCTGACTAGGCTCCTTTTATTTTCTGGTCTTATACTACACAATGCTAGTGTGCTATTATTAAAAATTTCATCAAGGAGTCTTGAAGATCACCCCAAATGCTATGAGATAGAGTGAATGAGGTATGATTTCTCTAGAAGGTATTGCCAAGAGAGATTGACTGAGTCAGAGAAAGTACAGACTGATGCAGAATGAGTCCAAGGACGATTTAGTGCCTACTCAGTTTTGGTTGAGAGTTCAGTTCTCCAGAGGCTAAGGAGAAGGTTACATACACAAGTATAACATGGGGAAATTGGGTTAGATTTAATGTATTTTTATATATTTAAATTATCTTTTAATGACATAGTGTTGATCTCATTCCTTTCATCAAGCTCCAAGCATTTAGCCATTGACACTGCTGCCATTCCACATCACAGCGACTGGTGAGTATCTATGTTCATCTCTCTGTGTGGTTTTGAGTGCCTCTGTATATGGATGGTCTCCATAAACAATGAAATATGTTTGTAATTCTGACAATAAAACCAGGGCTTCCCCAATACTAGGCAGTGTCTTAACACTTCTGTCTCCAAGCCAGTAATAAAGTTATTGGATGAGAAGTCAGGTTCTGTCACTATGCTGGCACAGTGAGTACATGATGCATCTTAAAATAAAGAAGACATATTTGAGCCTGATAACTCACTGAGCAGCGGGGGAGGGTTCTGTGGATGCTGGAGTTTAAACCCCGATCTCACTCGTGTGGCATGTGCTATACCTCGGTGCCTTTCCACAATCGGTTTCATACTATTTTAAAAGAAATTCCAATGGTACTAGGTAGGTCCAAATCTCAGTGCAATAGGAACAGGACTGAGAGGCCGGGCTAAAGTCTAGGAACAAAGAGGAAGAGGAGATGAGGTTCAAACTCAGATGATGTCATTCCTAACTGAGTTATATTCTACCTAAAGTAGAAAAGAGTAAACCTAGAAGGCTGGAGGAAGTGAACTGGATACCAGAATAGATAATAAACTCACCATTTAGGAGTACTTAAGGAGTACTCTATCCAGTGAATGTATGAACCCTTATTTTTCATAGGATGCACTGATTTACCTTCAGGTACTTGTTTCTGCCAAAAACTATGGGGAGCTTCAACATCAGTTTGGGAGGAGTCTTCATTTTGGTGGGCTTCTCAGACTGGCCTCAACTAGAAATCATCTTCTTTGTTTATATTTTGATTTTCTACTTTTTCACTCTCTTTGGCAACACCGCCATCATCGCTCTCTCCAGAATGGACCCTCAATTACACACTCCCATGTACTTCTTCCTCTCCCACCTCTCCTTCCTGGACCTCTGCTATACCACCAGCACTGTGCCCCAACTCCTGATCAACCTTCGTGGACTTGACAGGACCATCACTTATGGAGGGTGTGTGGCTCAGCTGTTCATAGTTCTCGCTCTGGGCTCCACAGAGAGTTTGATCCTAGTGGTGATGGCCTTTGACCGCTATGCTGCTGTGTGTCGTCCCCTGCACTACATGACCATCATGCACCCCCTTCTCTGCCAGGCATTGGCTGTTGTCTCCTGGATGGGAGGCCTCATGAACTCTCTGATCCAGACAAGCCTCATGATGACCATGCCCCTCTGTGGCCATCGACTGAATCACTTCTTCTGTGAGATGCCTGTGTTCCTCAAGTTGGCCTGTGAAGACACTGAAGGGACAGAGGCCAAGATGTTTGTGGCCAGAGTGGTGATTGTTGCAATTCCAGCTGTGCTCATCCTGGGCTCCTATGCACAGATTGCCAGGGCAGTGCTGAAGGTCAAGTCAACAGCTGGGCGCAGAAAGGCTATTGGGACCTGTGGGTCCCACCTCCTGGTAGTTTCTCTGTTTTATGGCTCAGCCACCTACACATACTTACAGCCCAAAGACAGCTATTCTGAGAGTAATGGAAAGTTCATTGCCCTTTTTTATACTATCATCATCCCCATGCTCAACCCTCTGATTTATACCCTGAGGAACAAGGATGTGAAGGGTGCTCTGTGGAGGGTGCTAGGGAGAGGCACAGCCACAGGGTAGGAAAGAACAGGTGAGCAGTAAAAAGCTTTATATTCTGTCAGTCCAGAGGGTTTCCGTGGGAGCTGGATGTCAATGCAAGTACAATTAATATGTACATTCATGTGGCTGCCAAAGCATATAATATTAGAAAAACAAAAACAGTCCTGGGCTGGCAAGATGGCTCAGCAGAAAAAAGGACTTGCTGCCCAGGATCGGAGTTTGATGCTTGAATTCCATATGGTGGAAAGGATAGTCAAGACCTCTGCTCTCCCTATACATGTGTGTGTGTGTGTGTGTGTGTGTGTGTGTGTGTGTGTGTGTGTATGTATGTGTGTGTGTGTGTGTATGTGTGTATGTGTGTATGTGTGTGTGTGTGTATGTGTGTGTGTGTGTGTACAATAAATCAATCAACATAATAAAATTAAAATAAAAGAGAACAGTCCCCAAGAGGCATCAGATCTTTAATACCGCCCTTGTTTGGAAGTTGGAGTGGGGATCTGCTCTCTGAGTTACTCTCTGTCATCACTGCACAGCAAGGATAATTGTGAATTCAGACACAACTTTCCATAGAAGAGACTGGGAGAGGTTGACTGTGAGCACCTGTGGAAATGGGCTGGGATCTTGGCAGGGAAGAGTGTACTGTGAACACTTGTGGAAACTGGATTGGTTCTTGGCAAGTCTGAATGTCATCGGATTTATAATTCTGAGTTGCAACACTCCAAGTCAGATGTGGTGTCATACAGTGGACACTGTGACCCAAGGGTTCACTCTGATTTTCTATCCATTTTGTGTTTTCATTTTAATTTAATATCCATACATTCATATGCTGTGTTTTGATCAAATCCACCCACAGGTCTTCCTTCCAATTTCTCCCTTTCCTGCAACACCACTTTTCTCTCCCAACTCCATGCCTTTTAAAAAAATATATAACCCATGGGGTCCATGTAGGGCCACCTGCATATGCATGGATGTGGAGCATCAGGTCTAAGTGGGGCCCCAATATCACCCCATTTTCCTGATGCATCATGACTCTGTCTGGCTTCAGTCATAATTCGGGATATTTGTGAAGGCCTCTTATTCTAGTGCTTACCATTCCTAGTTTGAAATAAAAAGCTGATGATGAGCAGAGCTGTTTCATGTAGTGTGTGAAATTCAGACAGGGGTTCATTTACCCTCTTGGAGAAAAAGGCAGAATCATTTATTACATGTGCTGCAACAAAGTAAGGCGAGAACGATCTCCTAGCAGAACTCTGAGTATCCATCATGCGAACTGGCAGCATTCTTCTCCTGTTAGATAGAGGTGAGGATAGGGAAAATGATTATACAAATAGTAAACTAAGGAAAATTCAAAGAAATCTGTAACATATATGTCCTGATGCAAAAATTTATATAGAATAAAATCTATGTTTGTAAGAAAATTACTAATGGAAATTTAAAAGAAGCAAGGGAAGAGGCTACTATTTATCGTGTGACAAGCTATGTGAAAGTTGATTTGGGGGCTCCATTTCACTTCTCTTCATCTCTGTTTTATTTGACTATCAGTCTTCCATCACTGTTGTTTACTTCCACGTATTTAAATGGTTGTTTCATGTTTACCAGTACAGGGATGTTTGTTGATAGACTTTTGGAAGTATGACAAATTTTGTGTTAACTGAATCATGTTTTATTATAATAATTTTCCACTGATTTTGCTTATGTTTGCAACTCATTTTGTTAACTATGTCATTAATCCTTTCTCAGCATTGCCAAAGTCGTTATATTCTGTTGTATTCTTTGGTTGATGCAAAAATAGAATTTTCACCTCAAAAAGTATTTTGTGGATTTTCCTGGGCAGATGTGAGGAAACATCTACTCACCTAAGATAGAGCAACCATAACAAACCAAAGAAGTTATTTCATCCAACTCTACCTTAACCCAGGAATTCATTTGGGGTCACTTACAGGAGTGTGAAAGGCTCAAAGGCTGCTGCATTACCAAAAAGCCCATCCCAGTATTGGTGATGGCACAGGAAACCACATTCCTGGACTGGACTTCCCTGACCAACTTGCAGGTGTCTCAGCCAGTCAGACAGAGTCTCTTCTCCATAGCAATTGTCTCTGCTTGTGTAAACTTGGGGAAAACTGGTGTACATTTCGTTAATTTCAGGAACTTCTTTTTTTTTTTCATTTTTCTTTATTAAGAAATTTTCTACTCTCTCCACATACCACCCACAGATCCCCCTTTCTCCTTCCTCCATCCCCCAGCACTCTCTTTCATGCCACCCTGCATGCCCACATCCCCCAAATCAAGGTCTCCCATGGGGAGTCAGCAGAACCTGGCACACTGAGTCTAGGCAAGTCCAAGGCCCTTCCCACTGCACCAAGACAGTGCAAGGTGTCACACAACAGGCACCAGGGACACCCCCTGGCTGGGTGCTCCCCAAAAAGTTCAAGCCAAACAACTGTCTTCCGTATCCAGAGGGCCTAGTCCAGTCCATTGTGGCTCCAAAGCCACCAGTCCACAGTTCATGGACTTCCACTAGTGTGGCTCGTCATCTCTGCATGTCCTCCCATCATGAACTCGACGGCCCTTACCTGCAGAATCCCTCCTCTCCTCAATTGGATTCCCAGAGCTCAGCCTGGTGCCTGGCCATGGATCTCTGCATCTGCCTCCATCAGTCACTGGACAAAGGCTCTATGATGACAGCTGGGTTATTCACTAGACCGGTCACCAGAGTAGACCAGTCTAGGCACCCTCTGGACCACTGCCAGCAGATCAAGGTGGGGTCATCCTTGTGGATTCCCGAGAAGCCTCCCTAGCACCTTGCCTCTTCCTATTCCCATGATGTTCTCATCTATAATGCTATCTTCCTCCTTGCCCTCCCACTCTGTCCCTGTTCCAGATTGACCCTCCCATTTCCCTATGTTCTCATCCTTGCTCTTCACCCTCTGCTACCCACCCCACATCCACTCATGTAGATCTCATCCACTTCTCATTTGCAGGATCATCCATGTGTCCCTCCTAGGGTCTTTCCCTTTTAGCTAGCCTCTCGGCAGTTGTGGGTTTCAGTCTGGCCATCCCTTTCCTCACATCTTGTCTCCATTTATGAGTGAGTACGTACTATGTTTGTCCTTCTGAATCTGGGTTACCTCACTCAAGATGATATTTTCTAGGTCCATCCATTTGCCTGCAAATTTCATGGTATCATTGTTTTTTACTGCTGAGTAGTACTCCATTGTGTGTATGTGCCACATTTTCTTTATCCATTCATCAGTTGAGGAGCATCTAGGTTGTTTCAAGGTTCTTGCTATTATGAATAATGCTGATATGAACACAGTTGAGCATGTGTCCTTGTGGTAAGATTGAGAATCCCTTGTGTATATGCCCAAGAGTGGTATAACTGGGTCTTGAGGAAGACTTATTCCCAATTTTCTGAGAATCCACCATACTGATTTCCAGAGTGGATGTACAACTTTGCATTCTCACCAACAATGGAGGAGTGTTCCCCTTGCACCACATCCTCTCCAACATAAGCTGTCTTCACTGTTTTTGATCTTAGCCATTCTGACATAGTTGTTTTGATTTGCATTTCCCTGATGATTAAAGATGTTGAGCAATTCCTTAAATGTCTTTCAGCCATTTGAGATTCTTCAATTGAGAATTATCTGTTAAGCCCTGTAGCCCATTTTTAAATTGTATTGTTCCGTATTTTGAAGTCTAGCTTTTTGAGTTCTTTATATATTTTGGAGATCAGCCCTCTGTCAGATGTAGGGTTGGTGAAGATCTTTTCCCATTCTGTAGGCTGTTGTCTTGTCTTATTGGCCATGTTCTTTGCTCTACAAAAGCTTTTCAGTTTTAGGTAGTGCCATTTATTAATTGTCGCTCTCAGTGTCTGTGCTACTGGTGCTATATTTAGGTAGTGGTCTCCTGTGCCAATTCATTCCAGACTACTTCCTACTTTATCTTCTATCAAGTTCAGTGTAACTGTGTTTATGTCGAGGTCTTTGATCCACTTGGACTTGAGTTTTGTGCATGGCGACAGATAGGGTTCTGTTTACAGCCTTCTACATGTTGACATCCAGTTATGCTAGCACCATTTGTTGAAGATGCTTTCTTTTTTCTATGATACAGTTTTGGCTTCTTTTTTGAAAATCATACATTTTAGGTGTCAGGGTTTTTAATTCAATTCCATTTGTCTGTATGTTGGTTTGTATGCGAGTACCAAGCTGTTTTTATTACTATAGCTCTACAGTAGAGCTTGAAGGTCAGGGATTATGATGCCTCCAAAGGTTGCTTTATTGTACAGGATTCTTTTAGGTATCCTAGGTTTTTGTTTTTCCATATAAAGTTAAATATTGTTCTTTTCAAGTCTATGAGGAATTGTCTTTGGATTTTGATGGGGATTGCACTGAATCTCTAGATTGCTTTTGGTAAGATTGCCATTTTTACTATGTTGAGTCTACCTGTCCATGAGCATGGGAGATCTTTCCACTTTCTGATATCTTCTTTGATTTCTTTCTTCAGAGACTTAAAGTTCTTATTATACAGGTCTTTCACTTGCTTAATTAGAGTTACCCCAAGGTATTTTATATTATTTGTGGCTATTGTAAATGGTGATGTTTCTCTGATTTCTTTCTCAGCCCAATTATCACTTGTATATAGGAGGGCTACTGATTTTTTTGAGTTAATCTTGTATTCTGCCACCTTCCTGAAGGAGTTTATCAGATGTAAGAGTTCCCTGGTAGAATTTTTGAGGTCACTTATGTATACTAACATATCGTCTGCAAATAATGAAAGTTTGACTTTTTCCTTTCCAATTTGTATCCCCTTGATCTCCTTTTGTTGTCTTATTGCTCTAGCTAGAACTTCAAGTACTATGGTGAATAAGTATGGGGAGAATGAATAGCCTTGCCTTGTTCCTGATTTTAGTGGAATTGCTTTGAGTTTCTCTTCATTTAATTTGATGTTGGCTGTCAGCTTGCTGTAAATTGCCTTTATTATGCTTAGGTATGTTTCTTGTATTCCTGATCTCTCTAGAATCTTTATCATGAAGGGGTGTTGGCTTTTGTCAAGGGCTTTTTCAGCATCCAATGAGATGATCATGTGATTTTTTTCATTGTTTGTTTATATGTTATATTACATTGACAGATTTTTGTATGTTGAACCATCCTTGCATCCCTGGGATGAAGCCTATTTGGTCATGATGGATAAATTTTTTGATGTGTTCCTGCATTCAGTTAGTCAGTATTTTATTGAGTATTTTTGCATCAATGTTCATGAGGGAGATTGGTCTATAATTCTCTTTCTTTGTTACATCTTTGTGTGGTTTGGGTATCAGGATAACTGTAGCCTCATAAAAAGGATTTGGTAATGTTCCTTCCATTTCTAGTGTGTGGAACAATTTGAAGACTATTGGTATTAGTCAAGAATATTGGTATTTAAAAATCTGTTAGAATTCTGCACTGAAACCATCTGGTCCTGGGCTTTTTTTTTTTTTTTTTTTTTTTTTTGGGTGGGAGACTTTTAATGACCATTTCTATTTCCTTAGGGGTTATTGGTCTATTTAAATAGTTTATCTGGTCTTGATTTAACTTTGGTATGGGGTACCTATCCAGGAAATAGTCCATTTCTTTCAGATTTTCCAATTTTGTGGAGTACTGATTTTTGAAGTATGATCTGATGATTCTCTGGATTTCCTCATTGTTTGTTGTTATGTCTCCCTTTTCATTCTGATTTTGTTAATTTGGATGCTGTCTCTCTTTGCTTTTTGGTTAATTTGCATAAATGCTTGTTTATCTTGTTGATTTTCTCACAGAACCAACTCTTTGTTTCAATGATTCTTTGTATTGTTCTCTTTGTTTCTATTTTATTGATTTCAGCCCTCAATTTGATTATTTCCTGGCATCTGTTTCTCCTGGGTGAATTTACTTCTTCTTGTTCTAGAGCTTTCAGTTGTGCTGTTAAGTCAATAGTGTGAGATTTCTCCAGCTTCTTTATGTGGGCATTTAGAGCTATGAATTTTCCTGTTAGCACTACTTTCATGGTGTGCCATAAGTTTGGGTAAGTTGTACATTCCTTTTCATTGAATTCTAGGAAATCTTTAATTTCTTTCTTTCTTTCTTCCTTGATCCATTGGTGATTCAATTGGGCATTATTCATTTTCCATGAGATTGTAGGCTTTCTGTAATTTTTGTTGTTTTTGAATTCTTACTTTAAGCCATGGTGGTCTGATAAGACATGGGAAGTTATTTCTGTTTTTTATATCTGTTGAGATTTGCTTTATGACCAAGCATGTGGTCAATTTTGGAGAAGGTTCCATGGGGTGCTAAAATGGTGTATTCTTTTGTGTTAGAGTGGAATATTCTGTAAATATCTATTAAGTCTATATGAGTCATAATGTCTGTTAGTTCCCTTATTTCTCTGTTAAGTTTCTGTCTGGCAGACCTGTCCATTGGTGAGAGTGGGGTGTTGAAGTCTCCCACTACTAGTATATGGGGTTTGATGTGTGATTTAAGCTTTAGTAATGTTTCTTGTACAAATGTAGGTTTCCTTGTATTTGGGGCATAAATATTCAGAACTGAGACTTCATCTTGTTGGATTTTTCCTGTGATAAACATGTAATGTCCTTCCCAAAATCTTTTGATTGATTTTAGTTTGAAGTCTATATTATTAGATATTAGGATAGCTATACCAGCTTGCTTCTTAAATCTATTTGATTGGAAAGTCTTTTCCCAGCCTTTTATTCTGAGGTAGTGTCTGTCTTTGAAGTTGAGGTATGTTTCTTGTTTGCAGCAAATGGATGGATCTTGTTTTCCTTTTTTTTTTTTTTTTTTTTTTTTTTCATTTTTTGCTTTTTCGAGACAGGGTTTCTCTGTGTAGCTTTGTACCTTTCCTGGAACTCACTTTGGAGACCAGGCTGGCCTCGAACTCTCAGAGATCTGCCTGACTCTGCCTCCCAAGTGCTGGAATTAAAGGTGTGCGCCACCACCGCCCGGCTTGGATCTTGTTTTCATATCCATTCTGTTAGCCTGTATCTTTTTATAGGTGAGTTGAGACCATTGATATTGATGGATATTAATGACCAGTTATTGTTAATTTTTTTTGTGGTAGTGTTGTATGTTTCCCTTCTTTGGTATTTGTTGGTATGGGACTATCTATTGCCTGTGGTTTCATGGATGTATCTAACTTCCTTAGGTTGGATTTTTCCTTCTAGTGCTTTCTGTAGGGCTGGATTTGTGGAGAGATATTGTTTAAATCTGGTTTTATTGTGGAATATTTTGTTTACTCCATCTACATTGATTTAGAGTTTTGCTGGGTATAGTAGTCTGGGTTGGCATCCATGGTTTCTTAGTGTCTGCATAATGTCTGTCCATGACCTTCTGGCTTTTAGAGTCTCCACTGAGAAATCAGGTGTTATTCTTATGGGTCTGCCTTTATATGTTACTTGTCCTTTTTCCCTCGCAGCTTTTAATATTTTTTCTTTATTCTGTATGTTTAGTGGTTTGATTATTATGTGGCGAGGGGAATTTTTTTTTGATCCAGTCTATTTGGTGTTCTGTAACCTTCTTGTATCTTTATAGACATTTCCTTCTTTGGGTTGGGAAAGTTTTCTTCTATGATTTTGTTGAATATATTTTCTGTGCCTTTGAATTGGTATTCTTCTTCTTCTATCCCTATTATTCTTAAGTTTTGTCTTTTCATGGTGTCCCACATTTCCTGGACATTTTGGGTCATGACTTTGTTGGCTTTAGTGTTTTCTTTGACTGATAAATCTATTTCCTCTCCTGTATCTTCAATGCCAGAGATCCACTCTTCCATCTCTTGCATTCTGTTGGTTATACTTGCATATGTAGTTCCTAATCATTTACTCAGATTTTCTGCTTCCAGCATTACCTCAGTTTGTGTCTTCTTTATTGTCTCCTTTTCAGCTTTCAAATCTTGAACTGTTTCCCTCATTTGTTTAATTGCTTTCTCTTGGCTTTCAAGAGATTTACTGATTTCTTCCTTTTTTTTTTTTTTTTTTTTTTTTTACTTTTCCTTGATTTCTTTAAGGGAATTTTTCATTTCTTCTTTTAAGATCGCTAATATCTTCTTAAAGTCATTTTTATGGTACATATCTTCTGTTTCTTCTGTGTTAGGATGTTCAGGTCTTGCTGATGTAGTTTCTGATGGAGACATATTAGTTTTTATGTTGTTGACTCTATTTTTGCACTGGTGTCTACCCATCTCTTTCTCCACTTGGTGCAAGCAGTATCTGTGTCTCAGGGAGCCTCTCTTGGTCTGATTGATACTCTTGATTCAGTGAGAGCTCTTGGTCTAGTTGGTGCTGATGGACTCTTTGTATCAGAGAGCAGCTCTTAGTCCAATTGGTGCTAGTGGACCCTGTCTCAGGGAGTAGCTGCAGTCTTAGTGTGGTAGATGGTGGTAGTCTGACTTGTCTGCAGGAGGTCTTCCTGACACCTCGCCTGAAACTGGGACTCAGTCCAGTCGGGTACTAGTGGGCTCTCTCAGTCCAGTCAGGTGCTGGCAGGCTCTGTCTCAGAGAACAGTTGCAGTCTCGGTCAGGAACTTCTTAAGACTTGTTCGTTTTGTTTGCTTTCTAAGCCTTAAGGAACCTCCTTCTTCCTTCAAAGAGGGAAAGTTTCAATGCAGAGGAAAGACATACAAAAATAACTTCTTTTGATATTTAGATTCTTTCTGCACCCTCTTTTCCAACAGGCCCTGAATCTTGAAGCAAATGATATGGATGTTTGATAGTTTTTCTCCATCTAAAGCAGCCCAGCATTGGGCTGTGTGTCAAATTTTCACCTTCGCATATTGGGACACTATGCCAGAGCAACAATCACTTCCTGTGTTTGGAAGGTAATTTGATGGTTGCTTTATGTTCATTTAAGAAAATAATAGCAGAAACACTGGAACTTCTGACCTCCTCCTTCTGGCTTATAGTACCATTTGAGGTCCCTGCAGAGGAATGGACCTCAAATTCAACTGAAAGTGAATTGCCCATAACATTTGTGCCACCATTGCAGCAGTGGACACAGCCTGCCTGGCATATTGGTAATGGAGCATATGGGGTCCTTCGCTGAGTGAAACTGGTGGGGACAATTGTCCTCCAGAAGCCAGTGTGGTGCCTCTAGCACTGCAAAAGGCAACTGAAAGGGAGAGAGCCAGCAGTCTAGTTCTAGCTTTATTTGCCATGTCTGAGAGCTAAAGCCTGTGATGCCTTCAACAATAAAGACATACCATATAGGTCTAGCATCCACCAACACAATCAGCAATAATGTCATAGTGTAAGGGGCCTCAAGGACCTTCCCTGGCCAACAACTCAAGAGAAGTAGTCCTTTTATCTTATTGGAATTTTTACCCAACCTTAACTGTCTTTTCTCACTCATGTGTGGTGTTTTTTTTTTCTCTAGCTCTTTAAGTGATGTCTGTATATTTTTTACAGATGGTTTTACAAATCAGTGAGATGCTCAAGAGTTTAACAATATGTAATGAAGCCTTTTTACAGAGAGTGGGCAGGGTCTCTGAAAGCCTACTATCATCCATTTTAAATAAGTGCCAGTTGGTGTTGAACATCTAGTGGACATTTAAAGAGAAATGTTAACAAAGTTCAGTATAGTGTGAATGGATTTTTATCACTTCTGCTGATCATTTAATTATTGGGAACAGCAACATGGACAGAAGACACCACCCCTCAACCATCCTCATCCTGGGGCACCTTGATGACACAAGGCCACTGTGCATTGCACTTCCCATGGTGGTCTTTGCAGGGCTAGCTTGTGATGCTCAGGCTGGCTCAGGCCTGAGGGCTGCATTCTGACCTGGTATGTCCACTTCTAGAGCTGGACACTAAGATCTGACAGGCCACAGGCCAACACCGTGGTCCTTGGCTTTCATTGACTGCTAAAAGGACCCTAGGCTGAGCAAACAATTTGTGACGTTTATTTCCTATGTCCCCTGTGCTCTGGAGATATCTGTCCACCTTAAGACAGGCTTAGTATTTTCTCCTATGAGCTATTGGTAGGCTTTACATTCTTCCAGAAGCTCCCTAGCAGAGCATTGGACTGTCTGTCAACTTTTCACCTAGGCATTCCAGTTGACATACAGTGATAAAAAATCAGTATCTGTATATTTTAGCTTTGCTGAGGATAAAACCAGGGCATAAAATAAAAACTACTAATTGAAGCAGATTTGTGTGCGAGCAAGACAAAACATCAGATTTTATTTGGACAAAAAATCTAATTCATGAGAATAAACTTCAGATGGAAATTCCATGGATGATGGTAAAACTTGGTTGGGTTATGTGAGACATAGAATATGGTCTGATGAAAAAGCTAATTAGATTTGGGTCAAAGTAGGCAAATTAGGAGAAATATGCAAACACAGTATTGCACAAGCCATATTAAAAGATGTGTTTTGAGGACCTGAGCAGGTCACTAGGGGTTGGGCATTGTATGAGGGATAGAAAGAGCTGGGGACAGCAGACAGCTCCTGGAGAAGCAGTTAATTAATTGTAATTAGCTCAGGGCCCCCCAGAGAACTCCAAGGCCACACTTGAATAAACAGTCCTGTTTCCACTTCTATTAATGGGGCTCAGGCAGTGTCCCAAGGGTGGGGATGGTACAGTCTGCCTTAAGGTCAGGTTGGATGATATACTGACTCCTGTCCAGGGCCAGCTGGTTATGGTGAGGGAGCCAGAGCACAGTACATGATATTCCTCCACTTTGTTATGGGCCTCAGCAGGTGATCCTGCTGGGGTTGGTGGCCTCAGGTAAGTATGATTTCTCCAGGACCAAAGCTGTGATCCAGCCTGCCTATCACAGATACAGTTGGGACCAAAGAGAAAGAGGTCTTTCTCAAACACTTCTAGATGACATTGGTGTGGAATTGGTTTCATATTATCTAGAAGTCAGCAGGATTGAGGGAAGTAGACACAATCCCCCCACCCCAGGACTGTTTTGACTACAGACTGAGTGGAATACTCTGGATTCATAGTCCTTCTACAACTCCATTTCTTTGATGTCTAGGATCTAAGATGCAATCCAAACTGTAGAAAACAGAACCAGGAGACAGATCATAACCATGGTCAGAGCTGTGAAAATAAATGAAGAACAGTTTATTTGAGTGTCTGAGAATGGAAGAGGATTCTCATTTGGAGGCAATGTTCCCTGTGGGGAGTCGGGAGTTTAAAATGTCAGTTTTTCATTCAGACTTTGAATTTTAGTTAAGCTGACTAGACTCCTTTTATTTTCTGGTCTTATACTACACAATGCTAGTGTGCTATTATTAAAAATTTTATCAAGGAGTCTTGAAGATCACCCCAAATGCTATGAGATAGAGTGAATGAGGTGTGATTTCTCTAGAAGGTATTGCCAAGAGAGATTGACTGAGTCAGAGAAAGTACAGACTGATGCAGAATGAGTCCAAGGACGATTTAGTGCCTACTCAGTTTTGGTTGAGAGTTCAGTTCTCCAGAGGCTAAGGAGAAGGTTACATATGCAAGCATAACACAGGGAAATTGGGTTAGATTTAATGTATTTTTATATATTTAAATTATCTTTTAATTACATAGTGTTGATCTCATTCCTTTCATCAAGCTCCAAGCATTTAGGCACTGATACTGTTGATGCTCCACATCACAGCGACTGGTGAGTATCTATGTTCATCTCTCTGTGTGGTTTTGAGTGCCTCTGTATATGGATGGTCTCCATAAACAATGAAATATGTTTGTAATTCTGACAATAAAACCAGGGCTTCCCCAATACTAGGCAGTTTCTTAACACTTCTGTCTCCAAGCCAGTAATAAAGTTATTGGATGAGAAGTCAGGTTCTGTCACTATGCTGGCACAGTGAGTACATGATGCATCTTAAAATAAAGAAGACATATTTGAGCCTGATAACTCACTGAGCAGCGGGGGAGGGTTCTGTGGATGCTGGAGTTTAAACCCCGATCTCACTCGTGTGGCATGTGCTATACCTCGGTGCCTTTCCACAATCGGTTTCATACTATTTTAAAAGAAATTCCAATGGTACTAGGTAGGTCCAAATCTCAGTGCAATAGGAACAGGACCAAGAGGCCGGGCTAAAGTCTAGGAGCAAAGAGGAAGAAGGAGATGAGGTTCAAACACAGATGATGTCATTCCTAACTGAGTTATATTCTATCTAAAGTAGAAAAGAGTAAACCTAGAAGGCTGGAGGAAGTGAACTGGATACCAGAATAGATAATAAACTCACCATTTAGGAGCCCTTAAGGAGTACTCTATCCAGTGAATGTATGAACCCTTATTTTTCATAGGATGCACTGATTTACCTTCAGGAACTTGTTCCTGCCCAAAGCTATGGAAAGCTTTAATACCAGTTTGGGAGGAGGCTTCATTTTGGTGGGCTTCTCCGACTGGCCTCAACTAGAAATCATCTTCTTTATTTATATTTTGATTTTCTACTCCTTCACTCTCTTTGGCAATACCGCCATCATCGCTCTCTCCCGAAAGGACCCTCAATTACACACTCCCATGTACTTCTTCCTCTCCCACCTCTCCTTCCTGGACCTCTGCTTCACCACTAGCACCGTGCCCCAGCTCCTGATCAACCTTCGTGGACTTGACAGGACCATCAGCTATGGAGGATGTGTGGCCCAGCTGCTCATATCTCTCGCTCTGGGCTCCACAGAGAGTTTGCTCCTGGTTGTGATGGCCTTTGACCGCTATGCTGCTGTATGTCGTCCCCTGCACTACACGACCATCATGCACCCCCTTCTCTGCCAGGCATTGGCTGTTGTCTCCTGGGTGGGAGGCCTCATGAACTCTCTGATCCAGACAAGCCTCATGATGACCATGCCCCTCTGTGGCCGTCGACTGAACCACTTCTTCTGTGAGATGCCTGTGTTCCTCAAGTTGGCCTGTGAAGACACTGAAGGGACAGAGGCCAAGATGTTTGTGGCCAGAGTGGTGATTGTTGCAGTTCCAGCTGTGCTCATCCTGGGCTCCTATACACAGATTGCCAGGGCAGTGCTGAAGGTCAAGTCAACAGCTGGGCGCAGAAAGGCTATTGGGACCTGTGGGTCCCACCTCCTGGTAGTTTCTCTGTTTTATGGCTCAGCCACCTACACATACTTACAGCCCAAAGACAGCTATTCTGAGAGCAAGGGGAAGTTTGTTGCCCTTTTTTATACTATCATCACCCCCATGCTCAACCCTCTGATTTATACCCTGAGGAACAAGGATGTGAAGGGTGCTCTGTGGAGGGTGCTAGGGAGAGGAACAGCCACAGGGTAGGAAAGAACAGGTGAGCAGTAAAAAGCTTTACATTCTGTCAGTCCAGAGGATTTCAGTGGGAGAGGGGAGTTGGATGTCAATGCAAGTACAATTAGTATGTACATTCATGTGACTGTCAAAGCATATAAAATTAGAAAAACAAAAACAAAAACAATCCTGGGCTGGCAAAATGACTCAGCAGGTAAAGGCACTTGCTGCCCAGGATCTGAGTTTGATGCCTGAATTCTACATAGTTTAAGACCTCTAATCTCTCTCTCTCTCTCTCTCTCTCTCTCTCTCTCTCTCTCTCTCTCTCTCTCTCTCTCTCTCTCCTCTCTCTCTCCTCTCTCTATTTCTCTCTCTCCCCCTATCTCTCTGTACCTATCTCTCTCTCTCTCTCTCTCTCCCTATCTCTCTATCTCTATCTCTGTTTGTGTGTATGTGTGTATACACTAAAGAAAAAAATTAAAAATTAAAACAGTCCCCAGGAGGCATCAGCACTTTAATACCGTCCTTGTTGGAAGTTGGAGTGGGGATCTGCTCTCTGAGTTACTCTCTGTCATCACTGCACAGCAAGGATAATTGTGAATTCAGACACAACTTTCCATAGAAGAGACTGGGAGAGGTTGACTGTGAGCACCTGTGGAAATGTGCTGGGATCTTGGCAGGGAAGAGTGTACTGTGAACACTTGTGGAGACTGGATTGGTTCTTGGCAAGTCTGAATGTCATCGGATTTATAATTCTGAGTTGCAACACTCCAAGTCAGATGTGGTGTCATATAGTGGACACTGTGACCCAAGGGTTCACTCTGATTTTCTATCCATTTTGTATTCTCATTTTAATTTAATATCCATACATTCATATGCTGTGTTTTGATCAAATCCACCCACAGGTCTTCCTTCCAATTTCTCCCTTTCCCTCAACACCACTTTTGTCTCTCAAATTCATGCTTTTTAAAAAAATATATCATCCAGGGGGTCCATGTAGGGCCACCTGCATATGCATGGATGTGGAGCATCAGGTCTAAGTGGGGCCTCAATATCACCCCATTTTCCTGATGTATCATAACCCTATCTGACTTCAGTCATAACTTGGCGTCTTTTGTGAAGGCCTCTTATGCAGTGCCTAACATTCCTAGCTTGGAATAAACAAGCTTATGAAGAGCAGAGCTGCTTCATGTAGCATGTGAAATTCAGACAGGGGTTCATTTACCCTCTTGGAGAAAAAGGCAGAATCATTTATTACATGCACTGCAACAAAGTAAGGTGAGAAAGATCTCCTAGCAGAACTCTGAGTATCCATCATGCGAACTGGCAGCATTCCTCTCCTGTTAGATAGAGGTGAGGATATGGAAAATGATTATACAAACAGTAAACTAAGGAAAATTCAAAGAAATCTAAACTTATATATGTCCTGATGCAAAAAATTATTTAGAATAAAATCTTTATTTGTAAGAAAATTATTAATGAAAATTTAAAAGAAGCAAGGGAAGAGGCTATTATTTGTTGTGTGACCAGCTATGTGAAAGTTGATTTGGGGCTCCATTTCACTTCTCTTCATCTCTGTTTTATTTGACTATCAGTCTTCCATCACTGTTGTTTACTTCCGGTTAAATGGTGGTTTCGTGTTTACAAGTGCAGGGATCTTTGTTAATGGACTTTTGTAAGCATGATAAATTTGGTGTTAACTGAGCCATGTTTTATTATAATAATTTTCCACTGATTTTTCTTATGTTTGCAACTCATTTTGCCAACTATGTCATTAATCCTTTCTCAGTATTGCCAAAGTCGTTATATTTTTTTGTATTATTTGGTTGATGCAAAAATACAATTTTCACCTCAAAAGGAATTTTGTGGATTTTCCTGGGCAGATGTGAGGAAACATCTACTCACCTAAGATGGAGCAACCATAACAAACCAAAGAAGTTATTTCATCCAACTCTACCTTAGCAAACCAGGGAATTCATTTGGGGTCACTTACAGGAGTGTGAAAGGCTCAAAGGCAGCTGCATTACCAAAAAGCCCATCCCAGTATTGGTGATGGCACAGGAAACCACATTCCTGGACTGGACTTCCCTGACCAACTTGCAGGTGTCTCAGCCAGTCAGACAGAGTCTCTTCTCCATAGCAATTGTCTCTGCTTATGTAAACTTGGGGAGATTGGTGTAAATCTTGTCCGTTTCCCGAACTTCTTGAGACTTGTTGATTTTGTTTACTTTCTAAGCCTTAAGGAACCTCCTTCTACCATTGAAGAGGGAAAGTTTCAGTGCAGAGTAAAGACCTACAATAATAACTTCTTTTGGTACTTAGATTCTCTCTGCACCCTCTTCTCCAACAGGCCCTGAATCTTGAAGCAGGTGATATGGATGTTTGTAGTTTTTCTCCATCTACACCTTAGTATTGGCCTGCTATGCCAGAGCGACAGTCACTTTATCTCAGAAGCATGGGCAGTTGTGAATCTGCTTTGTACTTCTTGTTCTTAAAGAGAAGTCTCCCTCCATGAACAACTGAGGTTAATAGTAGTAATGATATATAAGTACACACACACACAAACAAACACCACTAATGTGTAGAAGGTAATTTGGGAGTTGCTTTATGTTCATTTAAGAAATTAACAATAGAAACACTGGGACCTCTGACCTCCTCCTTCTGGCTTATAGTACCATTTGAGGTCCCTGCAGAGGAATGGACCTCAAATTCAACTGAAAAGCAATTCACCCTTAACATTTGTGATAGAACTGCACCAGTCAACACAGCCTGCCTGGCATATTGGTAATGGAGCACATGGGGTCCTTTGCTGAGTGGTGCTTGTGTGGTGCCTCTAGCACTACAAAAGGCAAATGAAAGGGAGAGAGCTACCAGTCTAGTCCTAGCTTTATTTTCCTTGTCTGAGTGCTAAAGCCTGTGATGCCTTCAATCACAATAAAAGCATACCATGTTGACCTAGCATCCACCAACACCATCAACAATAATGTCATAGTGTAAGGGGCCTCAAGGACCTTCCCTGGCCAACAACTCAAGAGAAGTAGTCCTTTTATCTTATTGGAATTTTTACCCAACCTTAACTGTCTTTTCTCACTCATGTGTGGTGTTTTTGTCTAGCTCTCTAAGTGATGTCTGTATATTTTTTACAGAAGGTTTTGCAAATCAGTGAGATGCTCAAGAGTTTAACAATATGTAATGAAGCCTTTTTATATTGAGTGAGCAGGGTCTCTGAAAGCCTACTATCATCCATTTTAAATAAGTGCCAGTTGGTGTTGAGCATCTAGTGGACATTTAAAGGGAAATGTTAGTATAGTACAAATGGATTTTATCACTTCTGCTGATCATTTAATTATTGGGGACAGCAGCATGGACAGAAGACACCACCCCTCAACCATCCTCATCCTGGGGTACCTTGATGACACAAGGCCACTGTGCATTGCACTTCCCATGGTGGTCTTTGCAGGGCTAGCTTGTGATGCTCAGGCTGGCTCAGCTCTGTGGGCTGCATTCTGACCTGGTGTGTCCACTTCTAGAGCTGGACACTAAGATCTGACAGGCCACAGGCCAACACTGTGGTCCTTGGCTTTCATTGACTGCTAAAAGGACCCTAGACTGAGCAAACAATTTGTGACCTTTATTTCCTATGTCCCCCGTGCTCTGGGGATATCTGTCCCCCTTAAGACAGGCTTAGTATTTTCTCCTGTGAGCTATTGGTCGGCTTTACATTTTTCCAGAAGCTCCCTACCACAGCATCGGGCTGGCTGTCAACTTTTCACCTAGGCATTCCAGTTGACATACAGTGATAAAAAACAATATCTTTAATTTTTTAGCTTTGTTGAGGATAAAACCAGGGCATAAAATAAGAACTAGTAATTGAAGCAGATTTGTGTGAGAGCAAGACAAAACATCAGATTTTAACTGGACAAATAATCTACATTCATGAGAATGAACTTAAGATGGAAATTCCATTGATGGTAAAACTTGGTTGGGTTATGTGAGACATGGAATATGGTCTGATGAAAAGGCTAATTAGATTTGGGTCAAAGTAGGGAAAGTATGAGAAATACACTAACATGGTTTTGCACAAGCCATATTAAAATATGTGTTTTGAGGACCTGAATGGGTCACTTTGGATTAGGCAGTGTATGAGGGATAGAAACAGCTGAGGATAGCAAATAGATCCTGCAGAACCAGTCAATTAATTGTAATTGGCTCAGGGCCCCCCAGAGATCTCCAAGGCCACACTTGAATAAACAATCCTGTTTCCATTTCTAGTAAGGGTCCCAGTCATGTCCCAAGGGTGGATGTGGTACAGTCTGCCTTAAGGTCAGGTTCGATGATATACTGGCTCCTGTCCATCGCAAGCTGGTTATGGTGAGGGAGCCAGAGAACAGTACAGGATGTTTCTTCCTCCTCCCTTAGTTATGGGTCTCAGCAGGTGATCCTGCTGAAGGTCGTGGCCTCAGGTAAGTATAATTTCTCCAGGACCAGAGCTGTGATCCAGCCTGCCATATCACAGATACAGTTGGGACCAAAGAGAAAGATGTCTTTCTCAAACACTTCTAGATGACATTGATGTGGAATGGGTTTCATATTATCTAGAAGCCAGTGGGACTGAGGGAAGTAAACACAACCACCCCCTCCCCAGGACTGTGGTGAGTACAGACTTGGTGGGATTCTCTGGATTCATAGTCCTTCTATAAACTGAGTTTCTTTGATATCCTAGATCTAAGATGCAACCAAGTTATAGACAACAGAAACAGGAGACAGATCACAACCATGTTCAGAGCTATGAAAATAAATGAAGAACAGTTTATTAGAGTGGCTGAGGATGGAAGAGGATTCTCATTTGGAGGCAATGTTCCCTGTGGGGAGTCGGGAGTTTAAAATGTCAGTTTTTCATTCAGACTTTGAATTTTAGTTAAGCTGACTAGACTCCTTTTATTTTCTGGTCTTATACTATATGGTGTTATTGTGCTATTATTAAATATTTCATCAGGGAGTTAAATGCTATGGGATAGAGTGAATGAGATGTGATCTCTATAGATGGTGTGGGCAAGAGGGAAAGATTGAGTCTGTAGAAGCACAGACTGCTGCAGAATGAATACAGGATGATTTAGTGCCTACTCGGCTTCGGTTCAGAGTTCAGTTCTCTAGAGGCTGAGGAGAGAGTTATATATTCAGGTGTAGCAGGAGAAAGAGAATTGAGTCAAATTGAAGGATGGATTCTTTAGAAATGAGGGTGATTAGTATGAAATCTGCCAGACCCCTCCTTTCTTCAGACACAGGATTCTGGGTCTTTGTTCCTTTAAAGGTAGCTCCACTGCAGGCAGACAATCATTAAGTCAGTGTATTGATATGAAGAATATTCTTATCATTTCTAATATCAAGTACTTTACTACTGAAAGTGTAGGTTGATGGTAGAAACCCTGCGTGAGGAGTCTTGGGTTGATTCCCAGCACTGCAAACTAGTTAATTATTTATGGAGGCCATGAACAGATGCACACCCATCCACACTCATATCCAACCACACACACTAGGAGTTAAACACAGGCTCTTGGCGATCTCAGTCAAGACCACCAGCAGTGTCAAACATGCAGATGTCAGGTTTCTTTGTGGTTCTTAAGGAGACTGTGAGTAGGGTTTGCATTTTAAAAGATAATTTAACAGTAGAGAAATGCGCACTTTGAGACTGCTACTCTTAGAATTTCTGTGTGGGTTTTTTTTTTTTGTTTTGTTTTTGCCTGTTTGATCTTTGTTACATTTCAAGCATTGGTCTTCATTCTGCCCTGTGAAGAACAAAGAAAGGCCATCACCTTTTCTATATGAGAAATATTTAAACTTGCATATAAGCCACCACACCTATTTTTTAAGCATCCTGTTTTTGTTTTTGTTTTTTATCTAAAATGCACAATGAAGGCATCCAGTTCTCACCCAAGATGCCTTCAGATGGCTAGTTGGTGTTTTAGAAGCATTGGATAGTATACTTTTAAAAAAAAATATGAAAATACAGAAGGATCCTCTGTAAATATTAAATGGATGCGTAGGAGCCACCAGGGACCAGTTATATCAGCCTGACCTAATTTTCTTCCTTTGCTGGAATAAGATATGGGAAATTCTTAAGGAAATGGTCATTTTGAAGCTTCCACCTCCACTGGAGAACCATAGCATTCGGTAAAATTTACATATAGTTTATATAAGTCTACATATAGTTTACTTATAGTCCTCCCTTCAGTGCGGGGAGGACTCCCATTGTTTGGAAGGAGCCTTGTGATTATTGTGTATGATCCCGTCATGAGAACTTTCTCATCCTTCTCAGCTAAGTGCACTAGTGCCATTTACATGAAGCCCAATTCTGCCCTTTGGCTGACTCATTTTATCTAGAGTGAATCCTGCTGGTGGGCTCACACTCCTGGCTTCACTGTATGGAATTTACCAGGAACCCAATGCCGAGTACACATGAGGAGTAATGTGCCACTATTCTAGAAAGGTGAAAGACTCAAAGGGAATTGGCTAAGCTGAGGTCTTCTTTTTGTGATCAGTAGAAGTGGATGTGAGCAAATCCAAGCCAGGAGCCCAGGGAAGGGTGGGAGAACACTCTATGAAGCATTAATGATGCATCATAAATGCAATTACTAGTTCTAAGCAGTAGAAATGTGTCAAATGCAGGCAAGGTGAGATCACCTGTGGTGAACACATGGTTTCCTTCACATCAGTTTTATGGAGGCTTTAAGATACTTCAGCTGATCTTGGATATTTAGTTCTGAAGACCATCCAATCTCAGCAGGGCCCTTGGGACTAGGAAGTAGAAGGAATTCTCAAAAGAAAAACATTCTGATGGCCGTTCACACCAAATGGTCGTCACAGGGATACACAACATACAAAACAGACATACAAGTAACGTACAGCCCAAGCAGGTTATATTTAGAAATATATATGCATGGAAATATACATATACGTATGCAACAACAATTAATGAAAAAGAGATGAAAGAGCTCGAGTTTATGGGAGGGTCTGGAGGGAGAAAAGGGAAGGGGGAAATGATTGAAACCTCAAAAATAGAAGTAATAAAAACATAAAGGCTCACACGGGGGCAGGCAAGCATCGAGGTTTTGATTAGACAGGAGGAAGGAAACGAGCATAACATAGTAGTGATGGGAACGCCCCCTAGAGGATATATGGTGTAGTACCTCCCTTCTCGACCACCATCCTCTTGTTCTCATCCATAAGAAAGAAGGCACACGCTTTTAATCCCAGCACTCAGGAGGCAGAGCCAGGCGGACCTTTGTGAGTTCGAGGCCAGGCTGGTCTACAGAGAGAGATCCAGGAAAGGCACAAAGCTACAGAGAGAAACCCTGTCTCGAAAAACCAGAAAAAAAAAAAAAAGAAAAGAAGGCACCTCCACATCTCTTTCTAAATATGGTTGAACCTGCTTTTCTCTGAACCTCTGAAAGCTGTTGCTGCCTTCAGACTTGGGGTCTCTTTTGCTGGTTTCACATGGCAGTCCTTCTTCTGCGTCCTAGGATTATAATTGCAGATATGCTGGAAACAGCAATGCTCTCGGGAAGCCCGAGAATGGTGGTGCAGGTAAATAATCACATCAGAAATTAAGCTGGACATCACAGTCTGTATGTGAAGGTACAGTGCCTGGGAGGCTCTTACAGCAAGGGGTTAGCTCGGATGAGAGGCGTCGAAGCCTATCTCTTACAGAAGTGTTTATCAGCACAGCTGATATTCAAACCTACATCACTCTTGTGTGTGTCATGGTGGTGATACAGTCTGCTACACAGCACAGGTTAAACATGGACATTCTTCACCCACACAAATGAGATGTCAACCACATCAGTCTCAGAAGTCTGCAACATCACCATATTCCACCGAGGGGAAAGAAATCACCCCTGATGAAGAACTGCTGTCTCAAACGAGGTGACATGTAAAGGTGATTGAACAGTGTTGGAGTATAGCTAGCTACTGACAACCAGTTTTCTGGTTAGGTAAACTCTGTAGCTGTTGCTCTTTCTGAAACAAGCACATGAGAGTAAAATTAATTCTTGACAGGATTATGATTGGGCAATTAACAGTGGTTTGCATCCATTTGCTCCCTCCTGCCCCCCCCCCCATTCCTGTTCCTTTAGTACAATTTCTCCAAAGAGTACAATCTTATACCTATTTCTTTTTAAATACTGTTAGGCCTCTAGACACTTTTTTCAGTCCCACATATCTTGTGCTTGTATCCTGTGACCTGTAACCTCACATTGTCACCTGAACTACACTCCCAGCAGCCGTATTTTATTCTCTGAATGATTATTTTATTATGTTATTTTTCTTTGATGTTGTGTGTACTGGTGAGGTTATACATTTTTTTCTCCAGTTCTGGTTTATTTCTCTTACAGTGCCGCTCAGTTGCCTCCATGATGGTCCAAGTGGCGGTATCTGATATCATTGTTGAGCAGTTTTGTGAAGGGTGTTTAACAGTTGCAATCTTATCCTTTGCTCATGGAAACACATTTCTTCCAGCACTACTTATGTGAGAGACTGTCCTTTATTCTTTGTGTCCTCCTGGTGTCCTTAGGAAACAGTGGTTGACTATGTACTGAGATTTGTTCCTGGCCTCTCTCTCCCACCCCAGGGGCCTAAGTGCTCTTTATAGCTCTTAAAAACTGTTACTGTTGCTTTGTAACGTACTTGGAAGTGTGACATATCCTGCTTTGTTTTTCTTTCTTAGAGCTAATGTTGCTATTCAGGGTTGTCATCCACATTCTTGTGAACTAGTTGGAAGTTTTGCAGTTTTGGTATCTTCCATTATACAATTGTTCAGCTGTTATTATTATTTAGTGTTCTTTGTATATATGAAATAAACAAACTTTTTCATGTTTATTTTTGCTTTAAATAAGCAAGATGGATGCTGGGGAAATTTAAACCCCAGTAGAGAGCTGTTAGACCCTTTCCTGGATCCTGGCTTCCTTGAGTGGAGGACAATCGGCCCAGCTGCCACTCAATGGCAGCGGGTCAGACTTCCCTCATGGCAGCTCAGCTGTTCTGAACATACTACAGATGCTTTGAGGAAGGCATGCTACCACTCCTGCTGCTTATTCCAGCTCCAATTCTTTAAAGACTCTTAAGCTAGATTTTAGATTTTTGTCATCACAAGCCTTGGAAAAAATCTAGCAATCACTTTCACTCAAGGCAGAAGGGAAGAACTTCCCTTCCTTATCCCCAAGAAGGGCAGCTGCAGCCTGCTGCCACCTCCTGCTCCCACTGCAGCCTGCTGCTGCCTCCCACTGCTGCTCACTGATGCTGGAAGCTAAGGATTCCATAGGCATGAAGTGCTGGCGCCTCTGGTACTGAAGCCCAGAGCACTAAGCTTCCAGTCACAGGATCTAAAGCCATAAGGCTGGGTTCTCCCCCCCACCCTCCCTTTTTTTTTATTAAAAATAGATTTTTTTCTCACATAATAGATTCTGTTTCTGATTTCCCCTCCTTCTACTCCTCCCAGTTCCTCCCCACCTCCCCTCCCATCTGATCCACTGTGCCCTTTCTGTGTCTCATTAGAAAAAAAATATAAGATAAAACAAAAACTATCACATCAGAATAGGACAAAACAGAAAATAGAAGGAAAAGAACGCAAGAAAAGATGCAAGAAACAGACACAGACACAGAAACCCGCCTGTTTGCACACTTAGGAATCACATAAAAATAGTAAACTGGAAGTCATAATATGTGTGCAAAAGACCTGTAGGGTAAAAAGATATAACTATAAAATAAAATTGAAATTAAAATAAAAAAATTTCCTGATATGACATTAGGAGTCAAAGAACCTCCAACGACGCCATTAAATTAGTTTCCTATTGGCCATCTACTGTTGTGTATGCAACCTACCCTTAAGAGTAGCTTGTTTCCCCAGTGAGATTCCCTTGGAGAAAACTACATTTGTATTTACAAGTGATAATTAATTGGAGGTAGGTTCTAGGTGGCCCCCATTCCTAACCCAGAAGCCATAATATTGGCTTCTAAAGCCTTGAGTCCCTAGTTTTTAGGGTTTAGAGATATATGCTTCTGGGTAAGCCCATTTAGCCCCTGGCTTCTCCTGAGTATTGCCAGCCCTGGGTAGAGCATCTAGCTGACAGCAGAAAGTATTTTGAACTAAATTTAATACCTCTGCTTCAAAATTATCCAAGCTTTTTATTCATTAAAACGATCATTGCTGGTGTAAGGCTCTGAATTTTATCATATTGAAATATCTTGGATCATTGTTCATTTGACTATCAGAATTATAGCACTAAGCTTTGCTCATTGAAAATATATTAATTGGGGACTGGAAAGATGGATCAGTGGTTAAGAGCACTTGTTAAGAGCATTTGCTGCTTTTCCAGAGAACCTGGTTTCAATTCCCAACACCCTCAGGCATCTGTAATTCTGGTTCTAGGGGATTCAGTGCCCTCTTCTGGACTCTATGGGCACCAGGCATACATAGCATATATACAGAAATACATGCAGACAAAACACCCATACACACAAAATTTAAAGATGAAAAATACTATTCATTTCTATATGCCACAATATAAAATCATTGTTAGAAGTGTACAATAGGAGTGAATAAAAAAAAATGCTGTGCCACTAAGTGAGGAACAGTGCAGATATGCTGAGACGTTCGTGTACATCAGACATGGTGCCAGGATTAAAAATGCATTCATCCATTTATTCATTCAATCAGTCAATAATATTGTTTGTTATTTTCCAGCTACTGCAGTAAGAGTTGGACGTACAATGCTGAGTGAATTATGCAGCCTCATTTGCACAAGTTAATTGCTAATTATGAAGGCAGAACAGTGTTAACAGAACAAACAACTTTTTGTAATACACATGACATTATTTCATGTAACCACAGCCCAAATCGCTTGGAGCCAGCTATTTCCTTTGTTTTATGGGTAACTAAGTGGAGACTCATAGAAGAAAATATTTCAGAGCAGGAGGCACAGCTGCCCCATGATAGAGCTGATCTGTGGGGCCATGATATGGACCTAAGGGCGTTAAGTTCAGTATTGACTCACTGATGACAATATTCCAGTTTGGTAAACTTGGACAAAAAAAAGAACTAGTTAAGTATGCAAAAATGTCTCCCTCTGATCATAGGCTAGATTTTGGAATGACATTTCTGGTTTCCTCTCTCTTTGGCATGCTTCCATATAATCTTATTTATATTTTTATAAGAAGTGTCCATCTTTTGAGGAGAGTGATACTTTATGCCTATCATGCCTCTACCATTTGTTGGTGTGTTAGCAGTTCATCTGCAGGTAGATCTCATGAGCTCTAAACAGGTGAAGGCACATGATGCACTGAAGAAAGTTTATTCAACAGCCATGGTGTATCTGGAATGAAAGTGACATTATTTTGACACCCTCAGTACCAGAAAGGCATGTGATGATGTTTATTCATTATTTATTATTTCTGTGATATGCACTAATACTTATTTTTATATTTGGCCCATTCCCTACCACAGAGGAGCTTCTAGAAGGACAAAGACCTGTGGCATGAGTGTCATCAAGTGAGCAGAAGGAACTAGAAGGAAATAGTTTCAAAGAGGGCTTGGGTAGAGAGGAGAAAACAGTTTTTTTCTGTGGAGTTGAATTGTGAACATTTTTAGCTAAAGAAGCAGGGTCAAGTCCCAAGGAACACATTTCTTGCTATTTTTCTCTCCAAAGAAGTGAAACTACTTCTTAGTCTTCTGTGACAGATGGCGGCTACTGTGAGTGGGGCTTCTAGGATGGGTTCACTGACAATATCCATGGTGTAGAAGGAGGCAGATGAGAACCCAGGGATCAAAACTGTGATTGCCTCCTGGCTGGGCCTGGATTCAAATCCAAATCTGAAATGAGCTAATGAATAGACCTTAGATTTTCAAAGCACTTTTTAACTTTTCTTTTTTTTTTTTTTTTTTTTTTTTTTTTTTTTTTTTTTTTTTTTTTTTTTTTTGGTTTTTCGAGACAGGGTTTCTCTGTGTAGCTTTGCGCCTTTCCTGGAGCTCACTTGGTAGCCCAGGCTGGCCTCGAACTCACAGAGATCCGCCTGGCTCTGCCTCCCGAGTGCTGGGATTAAAGGCGTGCGCCACCACCGCCCGGCTTACTTTTTAACTTTTGAATAAGAAAGATTGGATCCACAAGTCTGAAGGACCAGGCTGAAGTCTTAGAGCAAATAGCTGAGCTACAGTTCAAACAAAGATGATATCATCCCTAATTCAGTTTATAGAAGAGAAAAGTAAGAATAAAAGACTAGATAAAATAGAATTGAATAATAAAACAGATTAATTTGTGATTACTTGAAGAATGCTATGAACAATGTCTTAATATGTTTTCTTCAACAGATGCCCTGAACTGTCTTCTGCTGCTGGGCAGGTCAAAGGCTATGGGAAGTTTCAATGCCAGTTTGGGCAAAGGCTTCATTTTGGTGGGCTTTTCAGACTGGCCTCAATTAGAACTCATTCTTTTCATCTACATTTTGATTTTTTACTCCTTAACCATCTTTGGCAACACCACCATCATTGCTCTTTCCCAACTGGACCTCCGATTGCACACACCTATGTACTTTTTTCTCTCCCATCTCTCCTTCTTGGACCTCTGCTATACCACAAGCACTGTGCCCCAGCTCCTGATCAATATCGAGGGGCATGACCACACGATCACATATGGAAGGTGTGTGGCCCAGCTCTTCAGTGTCCTTGCCCTGGGCTCCACAGAGAGTATGCTTCTAGTGGTCATGGCCTTTGACCGCTATGCTGCTGTGTGCCGCCCACTCCTCTACACCACCATCATGCACCCTCTCCTGTGCCAAGCATTGGCTATCTCTTCCTGGGTAGCAGGCCTCGTGAACTCCCTGATCCAGACAGGCCTCATGATGGCCATGCCTCTCTGTGGCCATCGACTGAATCATTTCTTCTGTGAGATGCCTGTGTTCCTCAAGTTGGCTTGCAAGGATACAGCTGGAACAGAGGCCAAGATGTTTGTGGCCAGAGCCATAATCTTGGTTTTCCCCGCGACACTGATTCTAGGATCCTATGCACACATTGCCAGGGCTGTGTTGAAGGTCAAGTCAGTATCTGGCCGCAGAAAAGCTTTTGGGACTTGTGGATCACACCTCCTAGTGGTTTCTATGTTTTACGGCTCAACCATCTACACATACTTGCAACCAAATGACAGTTATTCTGAGAATGAGGGGAAGTTTGTTGCCCTTTTTTATACCATAGTCACCCCCATGCTCAACCCTCTGATTTACACCCTGAGGAACAAGGATGTGAAGGGGGCTCTGTGGAAGGTACTAGGGAGAGGCACAGAATCAAGGTAGTAAAAAACAACTTTTTTTCTGTGATGTCTCTAGGATAATTGAGCCAATTGGTCTCTAGAAAACAATCCTTATGGGCTTGTGGAGAAAAAAGTTTCACTGGAAAAGAGGGGGAGAGGAAAGAAGATAACATGAGGTAAAAATGATCAAAACTCAGAATATACATTTATGAAGTTGCCAGAAATACTAAATACATCTTCAGTAGGCACCTGGACTTGGTGCCTTCCTTGTGGGAATTTGGAAGCGAGGATCTCCTGTGGTGCTTTTTAGGTCACTCTCTGGTCATTGCTCAGCAGTGGGTGAGTGATTGTATCACAGCTTTCCAAAACGACAAAAACACGAGGTTGAGAAGAGTGCTGTGGGAGAGGAATTGAGAGTGAGAGAATTAGCTCTGATTGACTCTTTGCAAAGTCAGATCTTAACAAGCTGTCCTATAGTTGGCAGTATGATCCAAGGCAGAGGACATGAGTTTACTGTTTTTTGTTTGTATGTTTCTCATTTTTGGTGGTCCTGTCAAATTTTTGATGTATCAGAGTCCATTTCAAAGGTTTCTTACAGTGTTTACTATTCTACGGTACTTGGAGAAAATAATCAGATCATAAACAGCTGTTTTATAGAGCATGTGGCTTTCAGATGGGCTCATTTACTCAAGTGGAGAAACCTCAAAACCTTCTTCTAGTGACACATTTCCTTCAATAAGGCCATACCTCCTAATCCTTCCCAAACAGTTCCATCAACTGGAAACCATATATTCAAATATATGAACCTGTGGAGGCCATTCTCATTCAAACTGACACAGCTTCCCAATGATGGCCTTGGTATGTGTGCTGAAAAGTCTAGCATTTGGCTATCACATATACTTAAGCTTACACCTTGCTAGAGCTCTGAGTGGTCAAAGCATCTACCTTACCTTAGTTTTGGTTTCTTTTTCTGTAAAATAAGCATGATATCAATCACTTTATCAATAATTATTTGTAGTGTGTATGCAATAAATGTTAATTCCCATTTCCCATTCTTGTTGAAGGGAAAATAAAATAGCCTAGAATGTCTTTTCTCAACACACACACACACACACACACACACACACACACACACACACACACAGACACTGACAAGTGGAGAGGGTAAGTGTGATCAGATTGTATTATATAAATGTTTAGAATTGTTAATAATTAAATTGAATGATAAAGATATTTGATATTTAAATAATATTAAATTTAATAATAAAATAATAATCAACTAGAAATTTATCTCATAAACTAATTATTTATATATTATATAATATAGCATGTATTACATAAGATGTAATAATAGTTTATAACAATAAACCAATAGACCTAGAGTTGGTAATTGAATGTCTTTTATTCTGACAAATCCCAACTGAACTTCATCAAATTTCAAGGAACAAAGCAGCTATTCAAATCCTTTCAGAGAACAGAAAATGAAAATTACCATCAAGAAAATCAACCTACTTTCTTGTGCCTTTGTAACCTCAATGCAAAACAAATCAAAGATGCCACTGACCAGAATGTAGATCAATCTATTTTTCAATACAGAAGACTACTGACCAGAATGTAGGTCAATTTATTTTCAATATAGAAGCAACAAGATGTTAGTAAATTGAATTCAGATGAATATAAGTCAACTTTAAAAACATAGTTAAAATGAATTTATCACACCAACCATGTGACAAGTCAACACTAGAGCTTGCACATATATCTTATGACACCAATAGACATAGTGATAAATATCATAGCATTCCTAGGGTGAGGAAGAAAAGTCATTTGTAAACAGTCAGCACCAATTTGTGACAAAAAGTCACAGCAAGCTTAGAAGAGATGATGCTCTAGATGAGCCAAAACTGAGTCTAACATCTTCCACCATTGTGCCGGTGAAAGGCTGGCCTCTTTCATACAATAAACAAGGTAGAGAACCTTCTTCTCTTCAACATTGTATTGAAAAACGCAACTGGTAAAAAGAGAAAGTGATCTGAAAATTAGAAAACATCAAATTTTCAGAAAACTTATTCTTTTTATCAGTTGGAGGACAGAGGAATCTGTGGCTGACACGTAAAATTAAATTTTATAAAATTTTAAAAAAAGAAAAAAGAAAACATCAGGTAAAACTACTTTCTATCAGGTTGCTTAATCTCTACACATATTATACAAGGAATTTGTAATGTTTTGAAACGAATGGAATTTTAGAAAGCTTTTTTTCTTTTTAAAGTTTGTAAAAAAAACATAAAAATCAATTGCATGGGTACTTTGGAAAATGGTGCTGCTTCTACAATGAAAAACAGGATAGAGATTCCTCAAAAAAATTAAAAACAGAAGTGCTGTATGATCTGTTCACTTAATTGGGTATATATCCAAGAGAATTGAAAACAGGGCTTTAAGGAGATACCTGTGTATTCACATTCATAGCAAAATTGTTCACAGTAGCCATAAGGTGAAGGCAAAGGTGATATGGAGTCTGTCATAGATCACCAGATGAATGGGTAAACAAAATGTGGGAAGTGTGTGTGTGTCTGTGTGTGAGTTTGTGTGTGTGGGGGGGTGTGGTGTGTGGTCTTTGTGTGTGAGTGTGTGTGTATGTGTGTCTGTTTGTGTGTATCTTAGTCTTCAAAAGGAAAGTGGAAGCTGATCCATGCTATATCATGAATGAACCTGGAATATATTAGCTATGTGAAATGCAGATGCCATAAGGAAACAAATACAGCATAATTCCACTGATGTAAGCTACGTAGAGCTGAGAATAGAAACAGAATACACAGGAAGTTTCCAAAGAGATGAAAAGTAGGATGAGAAAGGTCTGAAAGTTTCTAATAAATATCCTTAATATGATTGATATGTACTCTTAAAATGACTAATTTTATTGATTATTTCACTACCATTTGAAATTAAAAATTTAAATAAAAATATTCTGAAATACTAACACATAACCAGATAGAAAATGCTGTGGGAAAAAGGTTAGCTTAAATTCATCAAGGAAAAATTATGGTTCAGAAAGAACATGAAAAAAGTATCTGAATTATTTTAGAATTCTATCACATTCATGGGTTAGAATACTGGATAGTGAAAGAAAAGCCATCTTTAACAAACAGTTTTAATTATTCCCCAATGAAATTCTAATAACCTAAAGGTTTCCTTTTTGTGTGTGTGTGTGGGGGGGAAGGGGACTCATAGGTCTCATATATTCTCATATAGAAATCAGGAATCAAAAAGAAAAAAGAAAACTTTGAAAAATAAAAATGTTTGGAGAATCAAGTCACACATCAAGATGCTGCAGATCTGTGGCAACTAACACAATGGCTGTTGACACGGGAGTAGAAGATGGAACAACAGGACAAAAGAGAGCACCAGACACAGAAATAAACACATACAAAAATTTGGTACATGATAGAGGTCAAATCATTTGGGAAGCCTGGGCATCCAATAAACACCGCATAACAATGGCATCATCTACCAAGTTGACTCATGGTCTTGTTGTAAAAAGCAAGAGACTAAAATTTTCAGAACATAGAAATTTTTATGATCTTGAAGGTATATTTTAGAGAAAACTTAGAACAGTAAGGAAAGGATAGGCATTAAATGCCCATGTGCACATACATGTATGCACTCCTCCCCCACTGCCCCATGCTGTACAACACACTTCGTAAAGGGAACATCAAGCTGAAGATTGGGAGGCATTTGCAGTGTACATGACCCACAGAAGGTTGGGATACAGAACATGAAACCCATCAAACCCATCTTTCAGGAAAGCACAAATGCCCACATAAAACAGAGAAGTGCATGAATAGGTAATCCCAGAATAAATTGAATGAGCAACAAGCAGTGCTTTTCCTTTCAGTCGACAGTGACTAAGGCAGAGACTCACAACTGGCCAAGGTGTAGAGGACAATAGACTGAAGAATTTTCAGCCCTAAATGAAGCTGGACCCCGCCTCCCAAGGCTTAGGGATGGTTGTGAGAAAGGGGCCAAAAAGAGTGTAAGGACCAGAGGTGATGGATGACTACAAGGAGGCAGTGTCTCCTGGACACAGCAGTTGTGACAGTGTGCATAACATTTGTGCAAGCCTGAGCCAGATCAAATACCAGCATGGAGAGGGAAGCTGAGCACCTAGCAGTGAGTTATTGGCAATTGTTATATGGGTTAAAAACAGAGGAAGACACAGAAGTAGTAGGGAAGGGAGTGAGTCTGGGAAGAGGTGGGGGCAGTGAATGTGATTAAAGCACATTGTACAAAACCGTTAAAGAACTAATGTTTTTAAAATGCAAAAATGATCAACCTTGTTTACAATCAATGAAACACAAATTAAAATAATGAGGTAAATTTCCATAATCCTTTTAGTAACAAACATTAAATGTCGAGGTCAATAGCGTCATTCTTTTTTTTTTTTTTTTTTTTTTTTTGGTTTTTTGAGGCAGGGTTTCTCTGTGTAGTCCTGGCTGTCCTGGTGCTCGCTCTGTAGACCAAGCTGGGCTTGAACTCTGAGAGATCCACCTGCCTTGGCCACGCAAGTGCTAGGATTAAAGGTGTGCACCGCCACTGCCCGGCTATAACTTCATTCTTATTGCTTTTAAGAATAAGAACAAAACAAGCTCCATCAATACGACAGTTCTTTCAGTATTGAAGATCTCCACTTCCTTTGTCCCAGGATTTGACTCTATGAAAAACCAGAGAAACTCTTTCATATAAGCACCAGAGCTATATACAGACATGTTTCCAGTCATGTTGTCTCAAAAGGAACAGTATAAGAAACGATTCAGTGACTTCTTTCTCAAAACATAATGGGTAAACTCTAGAATTTTCATGCCATGAAATTCTATACAGCAATTAACAAGAGAACCATCTCAGGGGACAGCCACTTTTGCATACTGCTCATTTTCCCCATTTTATCTGCATTGGTATGTATTTTTAGGAGTGAGTGGGAAAGATTTTCATGCTCAGAACAGAAGGTATCTCATTTTAATCATGGCTTGCCCTACTTACTAATTTCTTGGTCACAGACAACTTAGAACGTGAGCCTGTGTTTAAGAATCTAAAAGTGTTAGTTTCTCTCTCTCTCTCTCTCTCTCTCTCTCTCTCTCTCTCTCTCTCTCTCTCTCTCTCCTCTCTCTCTCTCCTCTCTCTCTCTCTCCTCTCTCTCTCTCCCTCTCCTCTCTCTCTGAGACAAAGTCTTCTATATAGGACCTCAGACTCACAGAAATCTTCCTGCCTCTGCCTCCCAAATATTGAATCCTATTCTGGTAGGACTTTCTATTGTGAAGCTTTCTCATCTTGAGCAAGGAAAAGGTTAGGGGATGATACAGGAAAATAAGTTTGATTTAATATAATATCTTGGTTATGAGTCTAGCCTTTAATGGCTGAGCCATCTCTCCAGCCCAAATCTATGAGTGTTATTTATTTAAATTTTTCATACAATGTATTTTAATCATATTATTTCCCCTCCTCCAGGTCCCCCCAGATCCTCTCCATGGAGGATCTATCTAACACACGTTCTTTGTCACTCTAAGAAAAACAAAACCCCAAAATCAAGTTAACCAACCAACCAAAACAATGACAAAAGTACTAAAATAAAGCAAAACAGAAAGTGTATGTTCCCCCCTAAATATCCCATTGAGCCTGTTTTATACTGGCCAGCTACTCCTGGGCATGGGCCTGGAGTGTGGTTGACATACCCAGTGACACCCCATTGGAGGAACTGATTTCCCCTTTCTCAGGGGGCATCGATAACAAATAGCTTCTTGGCTGAGGGTGGGCCTTTGGACTGATGCACATATGAACTCACAGAGACTGTGACAGCATGCACAGGACCTACACAGGTCCAAGCCAGCTAGAGTCCCAGCACTGAGCAGCCAAGGTAGATGCAGAGTCCCACCCCTAACCAAGAAACTGTGAGCACCTTTTGATTAATGTCTTTTTTTTTTTTTACTTATTTTTCAATCCAAATATGAAAATAATGAAAGACAATGCAATATTTTCTCTTGGAGAAGGCAAAGGAAATACACCTTACTGTTACTCAGTAGTAATTGTGCATAGGTGGGAATGTATCTCACAGTACTAAATTGTACCTAAGGATCTCAACCAGCTTCCCAGTCAGAGTGTCCATTCCCAATTTCCCTGTGCAAGAGCATTGTTCAAAATGCATTGAGCTAGTTTCCATCAGATGACCTGAGAGACTTCCAGAATACTCCTGACGATGCGGCCAGGTAGATATTTTTCTGATGGATCATTTCACATGGAACTTCTTTCTAAAGTCCTTTCCACATACAATTCTTGAAGGCCCTCTATCAAACTGAGCCATTGTGCTCCTCGAAATATCCACCTCCCACCCCGTCCCTGAAGCCATATGTGCTGAGTGGAATACAAACACGTTTAGGCATTCCAAAAGGCCGTCATATTACAGCACTTTCTATTGTACTAATGCTCCTCGTTGTATTTGTCATCGACATCACAAGTATGTACCCCAGATGCAAATGAGATGTCATAAAACATGGTAAACAAAGATGCTTAGCAGAGAGAAAGGGACATGGATTTATAGGTGTGCTGGTGCTGGGACTGTCAGCTGTTCAAATCCTAGCAAGAGATTTGTAGACACCACGGTTTTTCACCCTGTTCCTAAGGGCTAGTGTATGGTCCAAACAAAACAAGCTTACTGTACTCAATTCAGGAGGCACTGACCCCCTATTTGTCTGCCTCTGCATGGGTGGCATTGTGTATGGAAGAGCCCTTGCCTCTCCATTCAATCCCAGGAAGTAGTTACAAAATCCTTCTCTGTAGGGGACAACTCTGTGACACTTTCTTTGCTTTTGAAGAACTCGCACACAGTTTTGTTTTTGTTTTATGGAAAATAGATTTTTTTTCTGACCAAACATAATATATCCCGATAACCATTTCCTCTCCCTCTACCCCCCCCCCAAGTTTCTTCCCACCTCCCTTCCCATCCAGATCCACCCCCTTTCTGTTACTCATTAGCAAACAGACAGGTGTCTATGGGACAATAATAAAATATAATAAGATAAAACATAAGCTAACACATTGGAATAGAACAAAACAAACAGAAGGAAAAGAGCTCAAGAGAAGGGACAAAAAACAGAGACCCACTCATACACACACTAAGGAATTCCATAAAAACACTTAAAGTGGAAGCCATAATATACATGCAAAGGACCTGTGCGTTAACAAGAGAGAGGATATATAATATATTATAAAAATAAGGTGAAGTTAAAAATAAAAAGTGTCCTGATACTACCTTATAAGACAAAGAACCTCCAAAGATACCACTGAGTTTATTTTCTGTTGGTCATCTACTTCTGGGTATGCAGCCTACCCTTAAGAGTTGTTTTTTCCCCCCAGTGAGACTCCCTTGGAGGAAACTAAAATTTCTTTTGCAAGTGACTATCAATTGGAGATAGCTTCTGGGTTTCTCCTTTCAGCTCTAGGACCCCAACTGGTGCAGACCCATGCTGGCCCTGTGCATGCTGCCTCAGTCTCTGAGAGTTCATATGTGTGTGACCATGTTGATATAGAGGGCCTTGTTTCCTTGATGTCCTCCATTGCCTCTGCCTCTTACACTCTTTCTGCCTCCTCTTCTTCAGAGTTCCCTGAAGGATTTACTGGAGACATCCTGTTTAGGGCTGGGTTGCACACAAATGTATGTAAATGTACCAGCTCTAGAAAGAATGAATGTGGTTTTACATATCTTGCTTATGTCGTCAGTCTGTCTGTGGGTACATAGGATTCTGTCCCTGCCTAATGAACGTTTTGTAAAATAAATGTATGTATAAGGATGCTGGAGCAGGTTCTAGAGTTGGCCTTGGAGGTCCACCTTTGTCAACCCATCATATCTGTTGAACAATTGTGCATACTTCATCCCAGCACTGTTACCACAATGCCTTTTCACCACGGGGACTTTGTTTCTTACTGAGTCTTAGCCTAAATGACACAAGTTTTGTCTTCAAAACATGTTGTGAACCAAACTAAGAACCAACTGGGAACCAAACTAAGGTTTTATCTAGTGTTTCAGGAAAGTGTTTGTGTGACCGCAATCCCCCTATGGCATCATAGTGTTAGTTTTTGTCTCCTCTCTTATAGTATACGCTGCAGCTGGCCGTGCTCAGTATGCAAATGCCGTACTAGCCAGCTAGCAACCATGGTTCAGTTAACCTCAATAACTATGGAGGCTAAACTAACGAGGGTAATATGGGGTATAGGACGGTTTTAGTGACTGAGATTAGGAGTAGAAGGAAAGTCGGGTGTGCAGGATACAAACCAGCATTAGACTCCTTAGAAAAATATCAAGGCAGGAAAGTTTCTGGGAGGGGAAACTTAGGATACTGTATCTGGAAGTTTTTCTGTGTCCTACCAGGTCCTGCAGTCATTTGGTCCCAAGTAAACACACAAAGGTTTATATTAATTATAAACAGTATGGCCTATGGCTCAGGCTCACTATTAACTAGCTCTTATAACTTAATTCAACCCATTTCTATTAATCTATGTTTAGTCACATGGCTTCATGGCATGACCAATTTTCTCATATCTTGCTTCTCCTGGAGGTGGCTCATAGCTTCCGCCTCATTCCACCCTTCTTCATCTCTGTCCTCACTTTGGATGTACCACCTAACCTTATTCTGCCTCGCCATTGGCCAAACAGCTTTATTTATCAAACAATGAGAGAGCAACATATTTTCACAACATACAGAAAGACATTCCACAGCAGGATACTGCTAATATCCTTCGACTTTAGAGGTTGATAAAGCTATGGAAAGTCATAGTTGTAGATTATAAGGGTGAAGAGATAAGAAAGATTTAAAAGGGAAGAGGTTGGGATGAGAGGGAAAGTATATGAATTATGCACAAGAGTAGTAATGAGTACGCATTGACTTTATGGAGAAACACACAGAACAATCCTAAAACATACATGAGAAATTCACAAACAAAAGCAAAATCATTATGATACATATTGTTACATATGTATGTTATATAACACACACACACACACACACACACACACACACACACACACACATGTTGATATAGAGGGCCTTGCTTCTTTGATGTCTTCCATTGCCTCTGCCTCTTATACTCTTTCTGCCTCCTCTTCTTCAGAGTTCCCTGGAGGCTTTACTGGAGACATCCTGTTTAGGGCTAGGTTGCACACAAATGTACATAAATGTGTGCATATGAGATTAAAGTAGGCAACAAAAGATAAAAACATACTAAAAGTGGCCAAATTAAATATAACATGCAAACAAGAAAAGGGCAGAGTATAAAAAGTACATCACATTAAAAACCAGTCACTATTTCTTCCTGTTAAATTTAATTTTTAAACTACAATTAAAACTTAAACTTGGGGTTGGAGAAATAGCTCAGCAATTAAGAGTACTGGCTGCTTTTCCAGAAGACCCGGGTTCAGTTCCCGGAACCCACGTGTCAGCAGTCTATAACTCCTGTTCTAGGGAATCTGACACCCTCACACAGGCATTTATGCAGGCAGAACAACAATGCACATAAAATACAAATAAATCAGTTATTTTTAAAAAAGTTAAATGGGCGGTGGTGGCACACGCCTTTAATGCCAGCACATGGGAGGCAGAGGCAGGCGGATTTCTGTGAGTTCGAGGCCAGCCTGGGCTACAGAGTGAGTTATAGGACAGGCTCCAAAGCTATACAGAGAAACCGTGTCTCGAAAAAACAAAAGATCATTAAGCTCATAGGACCCATACCCAAAAATGTTTGTTATTTTATACATAAATTATAGTATATCAAGTTGAGTTTTTAAAAACATCATGACCTCAATATTTGAGAAGCTGCTATGTATGTGGAAGATGAATTTCCTTGAGATACCGAAGGAGAATATTGACTTTCAAAGGATAGTTCATAACGGAAGAGCTGAAAATTATGTAAGGGGGTGGTTCCCTTCCCTGAGACATTAGAGCAGGCTGCATGGGAACATTTGGATACAGATTCAGAGAAGTCCTGTGAGTTGGACAAGGACTTAATCATTTGCTTCCAAGTCTGATATGTTGCCCTAGATTCCCTAGATTCTCCAGTCCTTCTCTTCTGTCCTCTTCTTAAGAAGTCAGGGTCAGGAGCAAAGGATAAATGTGTTTGCATCCAAACGTTATGTGACCCACAGGGTAGGAGAGGTCCTTTGACTTCCATACCAACACACACACACACACACACACAAAAAAAAAAAAAAAAGAAAGAAAGAAACAAAGAAACAAAGAAAGAAAGAAGCAAAGAAAGAAACAAAGAAGCAAAGAAACAAAGAAATGTAGCAAGTAATTTAAAAATCTCAGGATAAAAAATCAGAATGCCTACAGGATGGAGGTTTGTGTATTGAAAAAGAGGTGGTTCAGTGAAGACACAGGATGCTTTCTAAGGGAGAGGCAGCAGCTATTCAGCTCCCACTGACCTCAGTGAGGCAAAAATCAGGGCTAGCAGATCCTTATTTTGGGGGTTCGTGTATTTAGGATACTGAATAATAATAAGTTATTATTTGAGCAGTATATGGGGAATAGGGAAAACTGAGGCCTTAATTCAGGTCTTAGGGAGCCCATTGACTGCTTTTAATTGCCTCATCAGGGCCTACAGGCCTCTGGAGACTTAACTCATAAACAAATCTCCCTTTTGTGAATTTTAAAGGGGGCAATGCCCCCAGGACAGAATTGAAGGGCTCAGTTTTAGGGACAATAACTAATGTGGTGGTATAAAACTTTCAGGTATAACTTAGGCTGAGTAAGGAATTGTAGTGGAGATGATGGTGCCTCACCCCAAGTTGTGAAGTTCCTCAGCTGAAGGAAGAAACCAATTCTTACCACAAGCTCTCCAGGAAAGTCACCCTCACTCAAGCTCTCCACCTTACAGGTGAAATCAGGTCTGAAGTAGCGAGTGGCTTTCCCTGGCTCCTAGGTAACAGTGCCATGTGGGTCTCACCTCAACTTTGATGCCAATAGACTCAAGAGAGGTAAGCACAGTCGTTTTTTCCTGTGGAGTTGTGGGTGAGTAATGATCTGTGGCACTTAAGCACCCACAGACAAAACCAGAAAATAATAGGCATTGCATTAGGCGGTTATGCAAGGTTCTGTTGTATCCCTGGACTGAGGGTGGAAACGTGGAACTCAGGCAAGAAGATAGTCTAGCACTAACTGGGTCTTTCTCTGTCCTCCCACTCAAGTAAACACAGCAGGTTGCACAATACTTTGTACTAACTTTCCAGTTACATAAAGTTAGGAAACTCACTGAACGTCTATGGAACATTTGGTTTTCTCATTAAGTGTAAAGATTGGCTTAATAGTGTATTGCAAAATTTAGCTTCTGTGATGCCAAAGCAATAACATGCAAAATAAGATACATACATCATCACTAGGAGACAAAGACTAGGGGTAAAGTCAGAGCTGTTGATACATCAAGGAAGACTTCTTGGAGTAGACAAGGATGGAGACATGAGAGAAGGCAATGTTCTGCATGAGGAGTCGGTGTGAAAGCAGAGTGTGGACTTGTTCATTTATAGTTTGGGTGTCAAATGAGCTAACTACATTCTAGAAAATATTGGTTGTTTCTGCCAAGAAGGTGATGGAATCCTGAAACTCACGGAAGAAAGATATGGGATAGAATGAGATACTGGGCGATTTTAGCATGCAAAGGATGGACTGAGTAAGCAACAATTAAATCTGTGGAGGAGGAGGCTGTGGTGGGGAATAGGAAGAAGGATTCATTGTTGCCTAATGAAGTTCCGAGGGGAGAAGGGTCTTCTAGAAGCTAATAAAAAATTACACATTCAGATATAAAGAGATAGAGAAATTATATATATATATATATATATATATATATATATATATATATATATGTGTGTGTGTGTGTGTGTGTGTGTGTGTGTGTGTGTATCACAATAATAATCAGAGAAGAAACTGTAGATTTGAGAATGTGGAAAAGAATGGGCAAAAATAATGCAACTATATTTCAATTTAAAATGTATTTTCAAAGAACACGTCATGAGTAAACACTTCTGAAAGGATATAAAAGGTGAGAACACATACTACCACACACTGACTTATTTAAGGATGACTCTTCAAATGGAAAAAGTTGGGGATAAGGTTGAACCTCCTATGCTCAGTCAGATGATAGGCATTTCTGGCTCAGATGTGGCTCCATTTAGTTAAAATCTGTTATGTATTATAGTGGCATGAAGAAATGGAAAAAAAATTTAAATATGACTTTTGCTCATAAGAATTTTATTATTTGCAGAGATCATAAATACTCCTACACACATATATAAACAGACATGAACACAGTCAATAGTTTTTCTGTTACAAAAATCAACTGTGTCAAATATATAAATATAGAACTAATTTAGTCAAGGGGATTAGGAACATGTAAAGTAATGACAAAATCATTCAAAAGGAATAAATCTGGAGTGTCACACCTGGGTATAATGCTACCCTAATTTGCTGAGAGAATGTTAGAACATTTTACAATATAATGGAAGTTTAAGTTTCAGGCTCTGGATGAGCAGGAAGCTTTCAAGTGAGTTGAAGCCAGGTTCCTTTCCAGGCAGTCTATATTTAGTCTGTTTTCCTTTCTTCCAAGTTTTCTTATATTATGATTTACCCTTGAAAGTCTCAGTTTTGGCTTTGGAGAAGAACAGAGGGGAGTTACCATCTTTCTCATAGCACAAGACTTTAACTGGATAGAAGTAATCAAGTGTATGCACTTGCTCTTGGCTTTAGAATCTAAAAACATAATTTAAAACACCTGCTTCTCATGAAGGACATTTTCACATCTTTGTTCTAAGAACAAGACAGACATGGCTCTGTTCCTCAGAAGCCCTGGCATGATGAAACTAAAGGTCATAAATTAATGTCAAGGATGGTAAGTGATATGTGAGAAGATGAAGTGCCCATATGGCCATACACCAAGGAGTTTTCAGTTCCCACAAAAGTAGAAAAGAATTCTCCCAAGAAGTGAGAATGTTACCCTCACACAACTGACACTTGGGACTGGATAATTCATGTGTATGTAGTGTTGATGAGAGGCTATGTGCACTGAAAAGACACAGCAGCACTCCTGGCCTCAACAAACCACAGAAATGTCTAAAGACATTGGAGAATCTTCCTGAATAGATGACTTCATCTCTGATTGAGAAATGCTATTGTAGACATAGTGGCATGTGCAGTGTGCTCAAAGAAAGTGCCATTATAGAGGCTGGTGACTGGTTTTCTGGCCAGGTGACCAGCATAGCTGAGATGTGCTTCCCTGAGATAAGGAACACAAATGGAAGCATTTTTATAAGGGGCAAGGACAAGTTTCGTGTTGAATGTGCTGAAGTCCAGGAGACTTCCAAGTGAAAATGAGAGGCAAGGAGATGTCCACTAACACAAAGATGTTGTTATTGTTAAAGATAAATCAAGGCCCCTGTTAAGAAGATAATTGGAATTTGATTAGGAGCTCATTGCTCAACAGTTCTCAAGAAGAAGTGGCATGGTGTTACCTGGGTCCACAGAGTGAATTGCCAGAGTTTGTTAGAAAGAAGGGAAGTTGAGAGAAAATGCAGACAAAACACACAGGGTATGAGGAAGCATGCAAAGCTTACATACTGTGTTTTTAAAACATAACTTCAGCATGCTTTATGATATGACTAATTTTCTGGTCTTGTGTTAGAGAGGGTAGACGCTGCTGTGTTAGACACCAGCAAAGGAGCAGGGAGAAATGTGGACTCTAGACTGATTGTTTTCATGAGATGTTTCTTACAAGAAAGTGCTTTGCTATCTGTGAGAATTTCTATACCTAAAAGGGGAAGTCCTTTTATGGTCAACCAGGCATCAAACTCTCAAAACATCAGAAATACAGAAAAAGATTGAACTAGATGAACAGTGGGAGTCTGAAATGCAGAGAATAGATAGGGATGGAGACATATTTGGGTGTTATCAACACAGTGAGTGTGACTCACACCCTGAAATGCATGAATTTTCCAGGAATGCTTTATAGCATGATATTAGAAGAGAGTCAGCAATGTGCAGTTAGAGGACACCATGATGGAGGATGCAGGGAAGGAGACATCCATGAAGGAAGGAAAAAAATACTGAATAGAAAGGACCAGTTACTCAACATGTCAAATGCTCAAGGATGAGATCCAGAAGAGAGTGAGAACAGAAACTGGAGGTAGAAATGGTATTTTAAAAATTGTACAGTCTTCATAATAGATAATTTCTATGGACAACTAACCAGATGAGGTGATGTAAGACATATGCTAGCAGGGATATGAATTTTTAATAGTATTGCTTTTGACACTTGAATTATTATTTTTTTGTAGACTTTATTAGCCTGAGTTTAGTGATGGCACCTATAAAAAAATCCATTCTTCCAGATTTGAGTGGATCATACTTTGATAGGCTTAAAGATGTTTATTAAGAAAATTATTGAAATAATAGGCAGGTAATACTAGGTTTATCAGCAGAAGTAGGGACCTCATGGCCACACAGGAACAAAAGGCTATGGGTGATGACGAGTGGAGAGAAGTTGTCGTCACTTAAGCACTGGTTTTAGATTCTCTGCGAGAGAGAGAACAGATGACACACAGCTGGAGAAATGACTTCCAGGTCTCCCTCCAATGTGAAAGGAGGTGCTGATTAGATTTTTGTCTAGTCTGAGCTTGCACTTTCTAAGATTCAGCAGTCAGTGGGCACTGTTGGCCTGTGTTGAGTCTTTGCTGGATACATTCCCAGGCCATCTAGTTTTCTAATACATGTACTTCAGAATTTTAAGTTGACTCTTATACTTTAAGATCTAAAGCTAAGTTCATTTTTTACTGTTCAATATTACCTTAAATCAAATAATTGCTGTATTAGGTTTCTAAGTTTTTATTTATTTATAAACATATTAATACCAAGCATAGCTATAATTATGAACAGCATTGTTGATCAAATATGGACAAGAATGGTCAAAACAGTAAAACCTTAATCCACCATGTTAGAGACAATACCTGTTTATTCCTTTCATGTTACACTGGTAACAAACATTTCTATGGCATGTATATTGTCTAATGAAGGAGAATACATTCATTAATTCATTTAACAATATTTGTTGAGTTCTGTTCATTCTTTATACACTGGTTTGGAAATGGCACTACAACAGTTAACAAATCACACCCTGTTGCATGGTCAAGAGTAGTGATGTAGATAGACAAAGACTACAGAACCCAGAAAGACAAGAGCTTCATGGTATTTTTCATGTCAAAGGTAAAAATACCAAACTAAATGTAGAGTGTTGGTCATTGGTGTTTGGGGCGTTGGGTGTGTAATGTGGGTAATGGGAGGCTGGGTTCTGTGAGTTCACTCTGTGATTATGTAGAATTATCTCATAAGCCTCAGTTATATGTACAAGTTACACATGTCAACAAAAATTAAGTAATTTAAAAATATATAATAAAAATATTACAAAACTTCATGTAGCATATTCTTAATATCTTGCAGAATATATGATATCATTCAATCTTTTTTTAAAATCTTGTTGCATCTGTTCCATGATAGCTAAACTGAGACTCACAGAAGTGAGTGAAGTCAACATGTCTGAGCAGGTAGTTCAGTTAGACAGTGGTAGAGTTGATCTGCAGGGATCTGGTAAGGACTCAAAACAAATCATACCATTCTAAGACAATGAACTTGCAAAGGCCGACTTTGACATTACACACCTCTAAGAATGTATATTAAAAAACCTATAACAATGAAATCTTTGATATCATCACAAAGATCTAATAAATGTGTTTGTTAGAAAGAACTTTGATGGATTGATTTATCTGTATGTAAATTAATACTTTATTGAATCATTCAACTTCTCCATGTTTTCCTCAACAGCATTAAAGACGTTGTCCGAATGGCTTCCTGGCATCATTGGTCCAGCACCAACTCATTAACCTTCCAGTTCAGCAGACTTAACAAGAGAACAAATTGACAGCTAGTCACAAGCAGGATTTCTGGGTTTGTGGTGCTAATCACAGCCACTGAGGAAATGGGGCAGTGGGGACAAAATTGTGGTCTCATCCTGGTTAGTCCTAGGTCTTCACCTACATGAAACACTCTGCCAACTGGACCAACCAGGAGCCAAAGCGACTGATGGGGAATAATAATGCTACATTTGACTCTATATTTTTCAAAGAAACTCTGCTATTACCTGTTACTGGGTTAGATCTTAACATCAGGGTGGGAAGGTGGGAAAGATGCTGTCTCTGCTATCAGACAGTGAGGTATCCATGGGCTTAAGGGGGCTAGATAAAGTTCAGGACACATAGGGAGCAGAGTTATAGGTCAAACAAAAGATAATACTCCTGATCCCATGATTTCCAGTCTAAAGAGCTTGATTTTTGGAGTATTTCAGGATTGTCTGGAATAATGTTCTAATCCGTGAGCTTCACAGCAGACACTGAATTGTCTCCTGTTATTTGGGTACATGAAAGCTATGGGCAGTTTCAACACCAGTTTTAGACAGGGCTTCATCTTAATGGGCTTCTCTGATTATCCTCAACTGGAACTCATTTTTTCTGTTCTCATTTCCATTTTCTACTCCCTAACTCTCTTTGGCAACTCTGCCATCATTATTCTTTCACAACTGGATGCTCGACTTCAAACACCAATGTACTTCTTCCTCTGCCACCTCTCCTTCCTGGACCTCTGTTACACCACGAGCATTGTGCCCCAGCTTCTGATCAACCTCCAGGGATATGACAGGACCATCAGCTATGGAGGATGTGTGGCCCAGCTCTTCCTTTTCCTTGCTCTGGGCTCCACAGAGAGTGTGCTCCTGGTGGTGATGGCCTTTGACCGCTATGCTGCTGTGTGTCGTCCCCTGCACTACACGACCATCATGCACCCTCTTCTCTGCCTCTCACTAGCTATTGCTTCATGGATAGGAGGATTCATGAACTCTCTGATTCAGACAAGCCTGATGATGGTGATGCCTCTTTGTGGATACCAGCTAAACCACTTCTTCTGTGAGATGCCTGCTCTCTTGAAGTTGGCCTGTGAGGACACAGAAGAAACAGAGGCCAAAATGTTTGTGGCCCGAGTTGTAATCTTGATATTTCCTGTAGCGCTAATTCTGGGCTCCTACGCAAACATTGCTCAGGCGATGCTGAAGACCAAGTCAATGGCAGGGTGCAAAAAGGCCCTGGGCACTTGTGGGTCCCACCTTGTGGTGGTTTCTATGTTTTATGGTGCAGCCATTTACACACACTTACAACCCAGGGGCAGTTATTCTGAGAGCAAGGGGAAGTTTGTTGCCCTTTTTTATACTATCATCACCCCCATGCTCAATCCTTTGATTTATACCCTGAGGAACAAGGATGTGAAGAGGGCTCTGTGGAAGGTGCTTGGGAGCTCAGACTCAGGATAGAAGACCAAAGGACAACCAGTACGATTTGGTTTAATAGTTCTTGGGTTACAGACTTATCCTGTCCTTGCAAAGCAATTTATCAGTAAAAAAAATAAGCTTCCACAGACCCTATGGGTTTGATGCTTCCTTGTTCTGAAGATGGAAGTGAGGAGGGTCTTTTGAAATTCTTTGTAGTCCAGTGTATATAATCCATATAATACAGGGAGTAAGAGTTGATTTGTAACATGGTGTTTAGGAAGTGGATATTATCTCCTCTTGTACAAAGTGGAGACAGTTTCTAGGTAAGCCTGGGAGACAGGGAAGCATTGTTCAGATGGTAGTTCCCTCAGATTTCTAGCATGGTGCCGAGCAGAATGCCCTATGACAAAGATTTGCATCAATGCCTATGCTTCTAATTCCCTCTATCCTGTCTAGGTCCCTTCACTTTACAGGATCTCTTTTTATGGTCTACTTAGGTTGATACCTTTCTGTGATATTTGAAGAATATAAGAAATAATGATTAATGGTTTATCACGAAGCATGTAGAGGCCCGATGTGAATGTTGCTTTTCTACTTGGGGTCACATGCAAAGAAGTATTAAGGAGGCATTCAAAAAAGGAGGGCAGGCATTGCTATTTCCCCAGCTGTACAGTGCAACTCAGAAATGATGCTTGACATGGGGAAGATGATAATGTTCATGAATGAGAAGAAACTAGAGAAACTGGAGAGAAAACCAAACATGAGCTTAATTAGTAGACATCACTGCTTTGTCTGACTGATTCTTTCCAATGTTCTAGATTCTTCTTAATTACCTATTCTTAGGTAAAAGTCAAATAGTGTGATTTACAGAGTCAACCATTCTATAACGGTTCTCGTTTCTAGAACTCTTAATGTAACTCATGCCCTGTGCTTATAGAACTTTCTGTTTTATTACATTTAATTATCTCAGTGTGGAATACAGGCAAATTCCTCCCTCATATTAGTTATACTTATCAAGAGACCAAATGCCAGATAATTACTTTGTGTTGTTATTTTCAGTTTTCCCAGATACTAAATAGAAATTCATTATTTGAATGTGCCCTATTTTGTTGTAAATCTTATTCAGCTAGCTGGTACCTAAGATTCCACATTTTATATTTATTAGCTCAGGGCACTGGCCAATAAATGTAACAAAAATGAATTTTTGCCTGTTTTGTTTATCAAGTTCTAATAATTCAAATATATGTAAAACTTAATAGAAAAAAGTGTTTATTTGGACACAGAATAAAATTCAATAAAATTCTTTTGTGGTTATTATGTTTTGCTATTTAGCTTATAGAGAACATAGCAATTCAATTATATTAGTGGAAATACATTTCATGTTCAAGAAATCTGAAGAAGCCACTAGTGTATCTAGGCAAACAGCCATCCATGACTTTTCACAAATCTTGTCTTTTGAGAAGGAAATTGCATCTCCATGGAAACCTAAACCCATCAGGATCTTCTCATCCAGGACAGTAGCTAATTGGTCATCAGAGAGCAAGGATCCCTAAGCCACTCCAGAGTCAGAGAGTCCCAAGTCTCTCTACTGTGATAGAGTAGTTAGGGGTGAATAAGAAAAAGCACACAGCAGAATATCAACTTACCCTTTGACTTTTCTTTTTATGGTTTTATTTTATATTTAGTTTGTTAGTTTTTATTTTTTTATTTTTTTTTTTTTTGGTTTTTTTCGAGACAGGGTTTCTCTGCGTAGCTTTGCGCCTTTCCTGGAACTCACTTGGTAGCCCAGGCTGGCCTCGAACTCGCAGAGATCCGCCTGCCTCTGCCTCCCGAGTGCTGGGATTAAAGGCGTGCGCCACCACCGCCCGGCCTAGTTTGTTAGTTTTTAAAATAAAAGTAATTTCATGTGCTTGAGGTTCATAAAAAGAAGTTATAGGTTGCATAGAGGAAGTAAGGCCACCAGTATCTGAAGCAAATCAACTTACCTGTCATCCTATATGATGCTTCTAATCCTTTTTGGATTAGAGAAGAGTAGATATATGATGACAGTTACTTACCAATCACAAATATCTCATACAATAAAATTTTACTAATGATACATTATTTTGTAATTAGACATCTAAACTTGTCTACCTTAGATATCTAATATTTTGTATTCTTTAATCCACATCTCCCCATTTCTTCTCAGTTCACTACAAATCATATGCTCTCTTTAATTTTCTGCATATTTGATTATTGTGTGATCTTTTCTTTGGAAACCTGTTTGTCTTCATACCCATGAAGAGAGCAATGATGAACCAAAGAAGCAATTCCATCCAAGTCCAACTTAGTGAACCCGTGATTCAGTTGGAGTTTGTTGCAGAAGTGTAGGTGACTAAGGGGGCTGCATCTTTGGAGAGTCTCACTCAGGCATGGGTGTCAATCACGAAAGCTGTGCTCCTGGAGCCCCCTGTGCCACAGGTAGGCAGATGTACTACTGTTGTTTCTATAGTCTTGGAGAGGGGACTTGACAGTCATGTAACTTTCATGAGCCCCTGAGGTCTGAGAGTTTCTTTTAAGTTTCATAAGTCTGGTGAGCTTCCCTCTCCCTCCAGCAAGGAACCTTACAATCCATAGGAAACAGCTACACAGCATTAACTTAAAAAATCCAGGAATAAGCAAGCTAATGTGATATTTTTCTTTCGCTTTTTTTTCACTTCCTATAATGTTCCAGCTTATTATACAGTAGCATAGAGCAAGATATTTTCCTGGACTTAATCATACTTTCTTACAAACTTCACAGTTTCTTTATCCATTAGACAGAGCATTGGTGGATATTAGGGTAGTTTCCATGTCTTGACTATGATGAACTAAAGTACAGAAAGCATGATCACAGATTGTAGACATCTTGAAAAGTTGGTAAATTCATAAACCTAGAAGACAGAGCTCTATTTTCTGGTAGTTATGTTTCATTTTTCTGTGTGTGTGTGTGTGTGTGTGTGTGTGTGTGTGTGTGTGTGCGCGTGCGTGCGTGCGTGCGTGTGTGTGTGTGTACCTATTTTAAATTAAGCTAATTCTTTTAAAATACATATGATAATTTTCTCTGCAAGTACATCTATGCACCAAGTGTGTGCCTAGTGCCCATGGAGTACAAACAAGGGCATCAGGCACCCTTAAACTGGGGTCACAGATGCTTGGGAGTCACCATGTGGGTGCTGGGAATCAAACCCAGGTCCTCTGGAAGAGTGGCAAGTGCTCCTAACCATTGAGCCATCTCTCCAGCCTCATTTTAAATTTCTTAAGGAATTGCCCTATTATTATTCCTAATGTCTGTACTAATCCACACTCCCAGTTACAAGAATGTTGTTTTCACTTTTCCCGTACCATCACTAACACCTCTTATCTCTTCATAAACATTCATCCTAGAAAGTATAGGTAACTTCAAAGAGTGGTTTCAATATGTATTTCCAGGTGATTACTAGCAGCAAACAGATTTCACATGTTTGTTGGAAAATATTTAAAGTTTTCTATGGAGTAATGACCTGTGTCAATTATTAAGATGGGTTTTCAGTGTTTCTTCTACTGTAAGAGTTAGTCATAAACTTGGGACATTGCCTTCTCACCAGTCTCATGGTTTTCAAGTAAATTTTCCAGTCTGTAGACTGCTGTTTGCGTTTGTTGATCATTTTTATTTCAGAAGACTTTTTTCTGATGTAGTGTCATTTTTAAATACTCATTTACTTATTTTTTAATCTCAAGCTATGCTAGCCCAAAACACACTGCCAAACTCATGGTTCATGAGTTTTTCCTCTATAATCTCCTCCAGGAGTTTTATAGTTGTGGTCTTACCCTGAGGACTTCTATTTAGTTTAAATTGACTTTTACACATACCATAATATGTCAGCACACACATGTGCTTAGAGCAAGTTTAAGAAGTATCATTTTTGAGGTTGGGTAGTAGGTTCAGCTATAAAGAGCATTGACTAGTATTCTACACAACCTGAGTTTTATTCTCAGCTTCCATGTGGAGGCTCACAACCAGTTAGAACTCCAGTTTCAGAATTCTGATGCTCTCTTCTGGCCTCCATGTTCACTGTACATATGTGGTGCACAAACATACATGCAGACAAAAAAATCCGTGCGTGTGTGTGTGTGTGTGTGTGTGTGTGTGTGTGTGTGTGTGTGTAAAAATGCAAAGGATTATCATACATTAGATAAAGCTCAGGAAACATCAAGAGAGTTGGGGTGGAGAGATTGCAAGACCCAGAAGACCAGGACACCTGCTGTGCAATGGTGTCTTCTACACATGCAGGGAAGCCGCACCATGAAATATCAACCATATGGTTGGCTGAACAAGGTCAGCAAAATGACAATAACTGACATGCCAATGGAGGTGAGGAAATCTTAACAATTTCCTGGGATGACTTTAACCAAGCAAGTGAAACATTTTCATAATAAAAACTTTAAGACACTGAAGAAGAGATGGAAAGATCTTCCATGCTCACAGATCAGTAGATTAATGTTGTAAAAAACGGCCATTCTACCAAAAGTAACCTCCAGATTCAGTGCAATCCTGATCATAATTCCAACGCAATTCTTCACAGAAATTAAGAAACAATCTTCAAGTTCATACAGAAACACAAAAATCTAGGGTGGCTAAAACAATTCTGAATAATGAGAGAATTGTCAGAGAAACCACCATTTCTGATTTCAAGTTGTGTTACAGAGCTGCAGTAACAAAAACAGCATTGTATCAGCATAAAAACAGAGTGATCAGTGGAATCAAGTTGATGATGCAGACTGAATTTTACAGTTATGAACACCTGGTTTTTGAAAAGGAAGCCAAAAGTATACACTGAAGAAAAGACAGCATCTTCAACAAATGGTTCTGGTCCAACCAGAGGCTGTGTTCAGAAGAATGAAAATGGACCGATATCTATCACCCCACACAAACCCAACTCCTAATGGACCAAGGACCTCAATATAAGACTAGGCAACTTTGGATATGATAAACAAGAAAGTGGGAAATGAGATTGAACTCATTGGCACAAAAAAAGACTATCTGAACAGAAAACCAATAATATAAGCATTAAGATCAAGAATAATGGAACCTCATGAAGCTGAAAAACTTCGTACATCAAAGGACACCATAATTCAGTCAAAGTGGCAGCCTACAGAGCAGAAAAAGATATTTATCAATTATACATCTGATAGAGGGTTAGTATCTAGAATATATAAAGAACTACACAAACAAACAAAAACCCCTGAACAACAAGAAAACAGCCCAGGTAAAAATGGGGTATAGAAATAAGAACAGAGTACTCAAAAGATAAAATGCAAATAGCTGAGAAACACTTAGAGAAATGTTCAACGTCCTTAGCCATCAGGGAAATGCAAATCAAAGCTACTTTGAGATTTCATCTTACACCCATAAGAATGGCCAAGATCAATAAAAATGAATGACAGCTCATGCTGGTGAGGATGTGGAGTAAGAGAAACACTCCTCCATTGCTGGTGGGAATGTTAACTTGTACAGCCACTATAAAAATCAGTGTGGTGGTTCCTCCAGAAGATGGGAATTGATCTACTTCGAGATCTAGCTGTACAACTCCTGGGGACACACCCGAAGAATGCTTCATACTGTCATAGAAATACTTGCTCAACCATGTTCATTGCTGCTCTATTCATAATAGTCAGAAATCAAAAACAACCTAGATGTCCCTCAACAGAAGAATGGATAAAGAAATGCGGTATATTGACAATGGCATATTACTCAGCCATTGAAAATAAGAAATAATGAAATCTGCAGGTAAATAGACAGAACTAGAAAAAAATCATCCTGAGTGAGGTATCCCAGACCAAAAAAATATGATATATATTTGCTTATATGTTGATATTAGCTGTTCAGTTGGTGATAACCAAACAATACATAGAACCACAGCAGTAGTTAAAAAGTAAGGAAATAGTTGTGATTGATAGATCTCACTAGGAAGAGGAGATACAATAGCTAATTGTGGATGTGCAGGGAAGCTGGAATGGGAAGATCAAGTAGAGAGGGGGAAGGGAGAGTTGGACAAAGAGAGAATACAGGGAGTGACGTTTGAGGGATAATATGGAAGCCTAACACAGTAGAAGGTTCCTAACATATGTATGTATATTAAGGTAATCTAAAAGAAATTGCCAAATAACAGGGAAGAAAGAGATCCAACTTGCCATCTCTTTTCACCAAATGATGCTCTCAGTACCAAAAATGGGTTACATCAAATGAAATTGTTGTCCAAAGGGACCCGTGTGAATCCCCAAACAAGGCAGGCTATTACCAGGTGTATACATTGTTTTTCTCAAACTGATGACAAGTTCCTATTGCTAAAGACAAGAGCTACACAACTCACTGAACATGGAGAAGTAGAGCTGGCGCCTACAATGAGCCTTCATCTGTATGTTCTAGTGTCTTTGGTGCAGAAAGACACTCTGCAGGCTACCGAAGGAAAAACATAAACACCCACCTACCTACAAATAGTTTGATTCACAATGGTGTCCCGCTTGCAAGATACACCAGTGTAAAGGTGGCACAAATCTTGTGGAGTAACCAATCAACATCTGATATTGATTTAAGACCCTCTCCACAAGGTGGAACCCATACCCAATGCTGCTTGGATGACCAAAATCCTGTGACTAAGATAAAACCAACTACTTCTATTAAAAGAATGTAGTAAAAAAAGAAAAAATCCTGAAGATGATCAATGCCTTTGGCAGCCATCATCAAAGAAGCTTCCTTCTGCAGCAGATGGGAACAAATACAGAGACTCACAGCCAGACAATATTCAAAGAGTAAGAGACCTTGGGAGCCTCAACCCTAAATGGGATGACTCCATCAAATTCCTCTCCTCAGGGATTAGGGAACCCCAAAGAAGATGAGGAAAGAGTATAGGAGCAAGAGGAGATGGAGGACACCAAAGAAACAAGGTCTTCCACATCAACAGGATCAATGTGTATAGTCACAGAGACGGAGGTAGCATTCACAGGGCTACCAGATGGGGTCCTAGAGCTGAAAGAAGTGGACACATGGCCTCATCCCTAACCCAGGGAATCTGCAAGTGAACTTTAGTTTTCTCCAAGTAGGAGTCTCATTGGGGAAACAAACTACTCTTAAGGGTAGGCTGCATGCCCAGCAGTATATGGCCAACTGGAAACAAATGTAATGGCATCTTTGGAGATTCCTTGTTTCATAATGTCATGTTAGAAAAAAAATAAAAATTTCCCACTTTATCTTGTGTTTTATTTATATTTTTTCTCCTACAATCCTCTGGGTATATTCATGGCTTCCAATTTAGTGTTTTTATGGGATTCCTGAGTGTGCAGATCGGTGGGACTCTGCATATATATCCGTTTTGTGCCTTTTCTTGGGTGCTTTCCTGTTGTCTGTTTGTTTTGTCCTATTCTGATGTATTAGCTTTTGTTTTATATCAGTTTATTTGATTATATGACTTAGAAGCCTGCTTGTCTTCTAATAAGAGACAAAAATAGGGTTGATTTGGATGGAAGGGGAGGTGGGAGGGCCTGAGAAGAGGAGAGGTGGGCAAACCATAATCAGGATATAGTATGTGAGAACAACCGCATTTTCAATAAAAGGAATGTAAATCAATAAATTAAACACATTAGTGGGTATATAAGAGAGACAGATACAGAGAGATGGGGCAAATTTTTCTTCCAGGCCCCAAATGGTATCTGAACATTTGGGTTGGTGGAAGCTAAGTAAACAGAATTCAAGAGGTTTTTTATTTATTAGTCACAGGATGTTAGTTCTGACACAAAGGTGAACAAGGAATGACTGTTGCAGAGGGCTCCAGCTATCCCAATTCAAGAGATTTTTATCTCTGTACTTGAAATTGCATAAGAGATGAAATTCAATTTTCTTTATGTTTTCAATGGTAAGAATAAGTACAGCTGTGCTGAAGATCTTAGGAGATTTAATTTGGCTGAATATAAGCAGACAACTTACAAAAGAAGGTCAAAAGTATAAGTGACTGCCTTTGAGGTAGTGAGTTCCCCTTTCCTGAGCACTTAAACAAGAGTTGCCTGGCAGTATTTGATTATGGTTTAGGAAGTTCTCAATCAAATGAAGACATCAAACTTTGCTTCTAAATATGATACATTGCCCTAGATTTCTCAGTCTTTCAACATGTTCCACAATAGAGTAATTGGAAGAGGCCATTTGTGTGTTTGCATACACATAGCTGTTGTCTTCTGCAAGCAAGGCTTTGTGAGGGGCATGTGCCATTTCTGGGGGACATTTGAGACTCTTTGGACCTTTTCACCAAAGGCCATTGATTTATCCCCAGATTGTGGATCCAAAGAGTCAATGAACTGTCCACAAAGGTGACTGTCTAACATCTTGCTACCTGTCTTCTTCATCTTTTGTGGCCCAGATGACTGCCATTTGTTTTTTGTTAAACTGTGTAGAAGTTTTAGCCTAGACACAATGGCGCATACAGGACTTAGATTTGACTATTATCTATGGAAAAGAGAAAAAGACTTGGGGAAAAGAGACTACAGAGGATTGTCTCTCAAAGAAAAAATTTTTAATGTATATGTCTGAGTCCCTCCATGTATGTATATGCACTAGGTACATGCAGTCCCTTCAGAGATCTGGAGAGAGCATCAGATCCTCTGGAACTGGAGTCACAGGTAACTGTGAATCACCATATAGGTACTTGTGGGAGCCCGTTCTGGGGTTCCTCGTGGCTTTACCCAGCAGGTCCGAATAGAGGATGATCAGGACCACGGGCCTGAGTGCAGGTGTCTGAGATGGCCTGCACTTGGCTGTGCTGGGGGAGGAGGTCTCTTGCTCCACCCCTTGGCATCTCTATAAAAACCCTGGGCCAGAGCTAGTCGGGGCCCATTGGAATAGGTTCCAGGCCCTCTCGAGGCTATCCTTTATTTTCTATCTGTTTATCTCCACAAGATTCTCCGCTATAAATCCTTCTATCTAATATTTCCTGCTGATCGCACTCAAGAAAACTCTGGGAAGCTGTGGGGGTGGAGGGTAAACGCCCCACAGAATGGCGCTGTGAACAGGGACTAAAGAAAAAAAGGGACTAAAGAAAAAAAGGGACTAAAGAAAAAGGGGAAAAAAGGGACTAAAAAAAAAGGGACACAAAAAGGGGGGACTAAAGACAAATGAACAGGGACTAAAGACAAAGTAATAGGGACTAAAGATAAAGGAAAATAATAGTTTTATTACAGAGTTTTTGGTGAAAGTGCTGAGTCAGCCCTGCCAGTGGAAAGGCATGCCGGTGTTATGAAAATATATATATTTTTTATATATATTTTTTGGGAAGGCAGGGGTTTTATACTCGAGAGAAAAGGAAAGCAGACTGGAAGGATGTCCGATGCTGCAGCGAAATTCTCTTCTGTCAAAATTTTCTATCTTCTATCCCTTTCTCAATTTCTATCTGTGATAAGTATAAGGTATATTGTAGTAATATAGTTTAGGAAAAACTTAGAAGTGTAAGATTGTGTAGGAAAAAATAAGTAAGGCAACTAGACAGAAAAATTCTTCAATTTTCTCACTTTGGGGGCTTTGAAAGCAAACTGGGGGAAAAATCTTTCTTTGGGCTTTACGGGTAGTAAAAAAGCTCTTCTTTGAGCTTATGGGGAAGAAAAAGTTTCCTATGGAAGCTTTTGACCTGGGAACAGCTGAAATGCTAAGTCCAAGTGACAGGAGAAAGTAATTTCTCCCTGAGGCAAAAATGGGGGTGTAAGAAGTCAAAGTTTAAAGTTGGGAAGTTTTGGGAAAAGTTGGTCTTTCTCCTGGGGGAAAAAAATCTTTCTCTTAAACTCTAAAGCTTTGCTTGGAAAATTTGGGGGGAAAATCTCTCTAAAAAGCCTTAATCTTTCTCAAAAGCTCTCTTAAACTTAAAAACTAAAGCCTTTAACTTTCTCAGAGGACAAAAATTAGAATCACCTGAAGATATTAGTATGGGACCACCTGTGATTAGCTCAAAGGGAAAACAACAAACTTAAGACAGCAAAACCTCTCTAAGTTCTCTTTAAAGCTTTAACAATCCTCCCTGCAATGCAGGAGGCAGGAACAAGTTTCTAAAAAGCTCTTCTAAGCTCTGTCTCTTCAAGCTAGTAAAAGACAGTGGGTCAGAGAACCCTGAGGGAAACGCTTGGGGAGAACAAGGGTGAACAGCTACAGCGAGCCCAAAAGGGCAGGAAACTTTACCTGAGAAAAGAAAAAAAGCCAAGCTTTTCAGTTACAGCCGAGCTGAGGCAGCAAAGGTTTTGTTTGAGCATTTCAGAATGAAAAGGTGCTCCTAATCATCCTATGTAAAGATTCCCTGAAACTGTTAGCATTGTATCCTCGCTTCTGAGCAAAAACCCAGAGGCGACTGGCCAGCGTCTCTGAGTTGGAGTGCATTTCGGGGATACTAGGGTTCCTGCGTTGTAAACTTCCTGGAGCACAGAGCTGAGGCAGGAAGGTGCAGGACCCAGGGGAAGACGGCTAATGAACAAACAAAGCTAAAGCCAGTGGGAATGGCACACTTATCTGCTTTCCTACAAGTCCAGGGATTGATAGGTCCATAACTGCAAAAAGAAATCTAAGAAAAGCTTTCCTATCAGAGAAAGGACCTTTCTGGGAAAACAGTAAAGCTGAACTGTGTCTGAAGCAGTCGTGCTGCTGAGTCAGAACGCTGTCTGGGGAAAGAGCCCAGCCTGGGCAGAACAGAACTATCCAGGAGTAAAGCTTTCTTTTCTGTCAGAGAAAGCACCTCTTTGAGAGAAGCTTTGTTTCAACTGACTCCCGATGAGATGAGGGAGTGTAGCCCTGAGGGGTGATTGCCTCTGGCATAAGCTCTGTCCTTGAGCACCCAGACAAGCAAACACAACCCACTGGGGGACTGGGCCAGGTGAAGGCCTGATGATGCAAAGCACCTGTCCTAATGGGAGTTTAGAGATAGCAAAAACCTCCCTTGTTAGATTTTCAGTCTGTACGCAAACAACACAGACCCCAAAAACAGACAAAAAGCCCCTACCTTCAGTAGCAGGGAAAGCCGCCGCTGTAGTGTCGGAAACTGTTTCTGGGGTAGAGGGGATAAACTGAGACCAAACTGGGAACTGTCTGGGAGAAAGACTCTGAAGAAACAGAGAAGGGACATAATCCTCCCCAGAAAATATGTGACCTGAAAAAGCTGCTAGAATTTGAGGCAGATTCGGGGGGAGAAAAAAAGCCCCTACCTCCAAAGGCAGCTAGCAGAGGTACAGAGCCGCAGACAGATACCTGAAGCTCTGCATCTGGGGGGGAAGGAACAAGCAAAATGAGATAGATCAGTGGGAGAAAATCTCTGAAGGAGCTGTGGAAAAGCTCTGTTGCAAATGATCTTGTTTTTCACTGACTGGCTAAAACAAACACAAGCCCCAAGGAAAGTTGCTATCAGAAATGCCAGCCTCAATGCGTGCTAATGAGGCAGGTGCGGTTCTGATTCGGGGGCCAGTGTCTGATGAAGGAGAGACACCTGTTGAAGCCAGCTGAGGAGAAACCAGAACCTCCCAATGTACCATAGCTGAAAATGTAAAATGCTTGTTCAAATCTCCCATTGCAAAAGCAAAAAACTTTGTTCAAACCTCCCGGGCAAGAATTTGTAAGCAAGTCTAGTAAAAGAGAACCAGTTGACTCTCAGACCCAAAAAGAAATATGGGAAATGATATAAGGGACTGATATGGAACTGATATTATTATAGACTGATATAAGGGAAATGCATTCTGGGAAAGGTAGTTTTTCTGCTAAAGATGGCGACAACATTGCCCTGAAACACTTTTGTCAGCTCTAAACTTAAAATACAGCTTTTAAAAATAAGGAGGAAAATCGTCTAAGGATTTAAGTGTCAGTTCCAATGAAAAATTGAAAGGATACGGAACTAGGTGCTTCGCGGTTTGGGGCTCCATTGGTAAAATGCCTTATTTACCCTAATAGCTGTGAAAAGTTTTTACTGTAGTTGGATGACAAAAAGCTACCTTTAAGAGCAAACAAGCCACTTTAAAATCCTTAAAACAAGGGAAAGCAGTTTATACACTGAACGTTTTCTTAGATATGAAGAAACTTATGTTGAAATTAAAAGTTCTTTGCCTTTTGAACAAACTGCCTGCAATGAGTAATTCCTTTGCAAATCTAATAAGGAGATAAGGAAACAGGCATTCAGAAATGACTGCTTTATAGATGGGAAACAGACTTCAGAAAATCTAGCTGTCTTACAAAATAGTTATTTTACCTGAAAGTTCCTTATAAGAAATCAATGCTAAATATCACCGATGCTAATAACATCAGGAGTTAAAGCTAATGAAGTGAAAATACTAAATCCTGAAACTCAAGTGAAATGGAAAGATCCCTGCTCGGGATTATGGAAGGGTCCCGATCCTGTGTTGATATGGGGTCCAGGACATGTTTGTGTTTTTTCACAAGAAAATGAAGCTCGGTGGTTACCGGAGCGTGGTAAGGAGCGTGGAACTAAGAAAAGTCAGCTCCAGTGACATTTCCTATAAAGGAACCAGAATGAAAGTGGTTTGATTAGTATTTGAGGTTTTGTCACTGGTTTAATGCAAACAGCGAGGAAATAAGTTCAGAGCTGTGCTGCTTTTGGCTTTACTAGCTCCTTTAGAAATATACTTTATATCACCTAATAGCTGTGCAGTACTTTGCGAAGTGCTTTACAGCAGCTAAATACAGTAATTTCACCCTCAGCGTAAAGTTTTTCAGTAGAACAAACCAAAAGTACTGCTGTGATAGAAACGTTTGTTTGAATTGAAGTTCTTAGGGGAGCTATTATGAATTTGGGTGAAGGGACAGTCTCTAGTTAAAAACCGTTTACCGCTGACAGTACATCTCTGCCGGTCCGGAACGGCTGAGAGAACTGGCAACTTTGGAGTGTGGCTTAGTCCTGAGAATGTTACAATCCCCTAGCAACAAGTATCACAACTCTATAATGACAACACTCACTAAATCCCAGTGCTTTATAACAAAACTGACTCTAAACTTTAGAAATGATGTACGCACTTCCTGTCTAGTTAAGAGTATCTTTATAATAGAGATAGTGATAATAATTAAGAGTAAGAAGTAGGCCGGGCGTTGGTGGCGCACGCCTTTAATCCCAGCACTCGGGAGGCAGAGCCAGGCGGATCTCTGTGAGTTCGAGGCCAGCCTGGGATACCAAGTGAGCTCCAGGAAAAGCGCAAAGCTACACAGAGAAACCCTGTCTCGAAAAACCAAAAAAAAAAAAAAAAAAAAAAAAGAGTAAGAAGTAGAAAAATGAAAATAAGATATGTGAGTTTGTAGAAATTCTGTCTTGTTATATCTGTGTTAAGAAATCTTTAGGTGTTTGCTAAGTTAGATATATGCTAATGGTAGCCTATATAAGTTTGTAAAATAGATCTATAGAGTTCCTTTAAGAATATAAGCTTGTAAGAAGTATCTAAGGTAGTCTTAAGACATGTAGTAATAAGCTTGTAAGATGCTAGTTGTAAATGTAAGTTTAAATAAGAAATAAGATGGAATGAATATAAGTATATAAGAATTAATAAGAAATATATTTGCTAAAGTAGTTCTATAGTTTCCTTAAAGTATAAATAAGTAGATGTTAATATGTTGTATGTGAATTTGTAAAAACGTGTAAATGTTAAATATGAGTCTAAGCCGGGCGGTGGTGGCGCATGCCTTTAATCCCAGCACTCGGGAGGCAGAGCCAGGCGGATCTCTGTGAGTTCGAGGCCAGCCTGGGCTACCAAGTGAGTTCCAGGAAAGGCGCAAAGCTACACAGAGAAACCCTGTCTCGAAAAACCAAAAAAAAAAAAAAAAAAAAAAAAAAAAAAAAAAATATGAGTCTAAATGCTTTGCAAGGTAAAAAATGTTATATGTGAGTTTGTGAAAAAGTGTAAATGTTAAGTGTGAGTCTATTAATGTATATGGTGAAAACACCTGAGACACAGGAGATAGTGTCCTAGTAGACTGCAAAGTAGGCAGTCTGAATGGTTTCAAAAGCTCCAGAAGCCGCTAAGAAGCTAAGAATGGAGGACACCAGAACCAGCACAAGGCATCCGCAGCTGAGATCCGTGGAATATCAACGGAGCACAGAAAAACCTGAGCTAACAGCAAAATCGGTGCGGTTTAAAATCTTACTGTAACTAAAAAGGTCTGTCTGTGAGAACAAAAGGTGCAGAGACGCTTGTTTGAACAAAAATTATTAACTGCAAAAAGTTTTGGTTGAAAAACGTCTCTTCATATTTGGAAGTGAAAGCCTGATACCAGAATTTTTCTTGTTTGAACTTTTTGAACTTAAAAATGAGATAAAATTACAAAAAGATTTTGGTTATGGATTTCTCATATTTGGAAGGCTAGTACCAGAATTTATCATTTGAATTTTGGTATTTAAATGAAATGAACAATAGAGATTTCACTACAATGGGACAATTTTGAGCTTACTTATAGTAATGACCTAGGAACAGTTTTCTGGAATTGGGTTAAAAATGGAACTGTTTAAATGAAGAAATGTATTTCTACTTAGAATCAAGATGCAATTTTGTGTATGCATATATGCTTTATTAATTGGAGATTTATAAATTGTTTTGTGGAACTGTTTATGTAAAAATGGAATTACTTATGGAACTGGTTTTGTGTTACAAATGGAACTGTTTAAACAGAAAAGTTTGGGTTTTCTAACTAGGCTTGAGAGTTTGCTTAAAAATTATAAAGAAAAGGAGGAGCTATGAGATTAAATTATGTTCACAGAAACCTATTGATATTAATGCACCCTGGTTTTATGGAGTTAAGGGAATGTTTAAGTTTGATGTGAATACATCGAAGTTTTTCCTATGTTCTGTTAACAAGAAAATTCAAATGACTGAGTTAAAGTTGTAAGACAGAGAAAATTGTTAACTATATATAGCACCATATATGCTAATTCTAATGGTTCTGTTAAGAGTTTGTTTTGAGTTGTAAGATTGAGAGAATTGTGACTATGTATAGAAATATTTATGTTAACCTGTTAATGGTAATGATGAAGCTAAGGGATTCTTTAAGTTTGTAGTCACCTTAAGAGTTTTGGTTTAGAAAGGGCTTGAGGCAGCTAAGACTGCTGTGGTCACCTTGGACCTAATTCAAAAGAGAAATGCCATTTATATCATCCTCTACTCCCATACTGGGAGGTGTAACAGCTATGGAGATTGCTGTAAGCCATTAATAGTTATTTTTTATATATTAAGAAGGGGGGACCTGTGGGAGCCCGTTCTGGGGTTCCTCGTGGCTTTACCCAGCAGGTCCGAATAGAGGATGATCAGGACCACGGGCCTGAGTGCAGGTGTCTGAGATGGCCTGCACTTGGCTGTGCTGGGGGAGGAGGTCTTTTGCTCCACCCCTTGGCGTCTCTATAAAAACCCTGGGCCAGAGCTAGTCGGGGCCCATTGGAATAGGTTCCAGGCCCTCTCGAGGCTATCCTTTATTTTCTATCTGTTTATCTCCACAAGATTCTCCGCTATAAATCCTTCTATCTAATATTTCCTGCTGATCACACTCAAGAAAACTCTGGGAAGCTGTGGGGGTGGTGGGTAAACGCCCCACAGGTACTGGGAACAGAATTCCAGTCCTCTGCAAGAGCTGCAAGTGTTCTTAACCACTGAACCATCTTCTCAGATCCTCAAATGAAAAAATTTCAGTGATAACTTAATGGAGAAAAAACTTAAGAGATTTGACAGTTAATGCTGGGGGAAGCTATTACTATAGGTCAGACCACATTCCTGGACTTCATAACACATTTATTATACAAACTTCACTGGTTTTGCCAAAGTCATTTGTAATTACTACCTGTACTTGTCTAAGGTCAATAACAAGACAAGAGAAGCCACATTGTTACATCAATCTACATAGTACTAGAGTCTAGCCAGGGCTGTGAAGCAAGAGAAAGAAACAAAAGACAGACATCTGAATTGGAAAGAGGAAGTAGAGTTGTCTCTGTAGATGTTGTGATTTCATGTGTAAGAAACCCTAAAGATTTATCAACAAACTATCAGAACTGGTAAGCAAATTCAGCAAATTCTCAGGATATAAAATCAACCTACAGTATCAGTAGCATTGCTTAACATTAACATTAGATTATCCTAAGAAGAAATCAAAAGCCAAACCCTATTTCTAAAAAGATAAAAAAGAATAAGATATTTCCAACATAGTAAAAATGGCAATTTTACCAAATTTATCAATCTACAGATTCAATGCAATCCCCATCAAAATACCAACACAATTCTTCACAGACCTGGAAAGAATAATACTCAACTTCATATGGAAAAACAAAAAACCTAGGATAGCCAAAAGAATCCTGTACAATAAAACAACCTCTGGAGGCATCACAATCCCTGACTTCAAGCTCTACTATAGAGCTACAGTAATAAGAACAGCTTGGTATTGGCATAAAAACCGACATGTGGACCAATGGAATCGAATTGAAGACCCTGATATTAACCCGCACACCTATGAACATATAATTTTTGACAAAGAAGCCAAAAGTGTACAATGGAAAAAAGAAAGCATCTTCAACAAATGGTGCTGGCATACCTGGATATCAATGTGCAGAAGGCTGCAAATAGATCCATATCTGTCACCATGCACAAAACTTGAGTCCAAGTGGATCAAGGACCTCAACATAAATCCAGCTACTCTGAACCTGCTAGAAGAGAAAGTAGGAAGTAGTCTTGAATGCACTGGCATAGAAGATCACTTCCTAAAATAACACCAGTAGCACAGACACTGAGAGAAACAATCAATCAATGGGACCTCTTGAAACTGAGAAGCTTTTGTAGAGCAAAGGATACGGTCAACAAGGCAAAGCGACAGCCTACAGAATGGGAAAAGATCTTCACCAACCCCACATCTGACAGAGGACTGATATCCAGAATAGGGATAAAGTCAACCAAGAATATAAAATATACCTTAGATGAAGACTATAATAGGAATTTCAGGTACTACAAATAAATAGAAAGATATTTTACATCATGGATTTTAAGCAATTTAAGCATTAAAGTTCCCATATTATACAAAGTGATTTACAGATTCAGTGCAATCGCCATCTAGATTCCAATGGCATTTTTTTCACAGCCATGGAAAAAAATCTAAATCATCTCTATTTTTAAAACCCAAAAAATTGTTCTAGTATTAATAAAAACTCAGGAGTCAGAAATTGAGAGAAAAACCTGATAAATACAAGGAACAGGGTGGGTAAGATCAGCTGACCCTACTGTCCATGTTTTTCTAATCCAAAAGTCCTGGAAATCTCCCTCAGCCCCTCCTTCTCTCTTCCTATTCCTCTCTATCCAACTTCCTCAGTCCTCGAACATCTCTATGGCTAATCCCAACTTCATTCATGCCTTTTTAAAAAATATATAACCCAGGGGGTCCATGTAGGGCCACCTGCATATACATGGATGTGGAGCATCAGGTCTAAGTGGGGCCTCAATATCACCCCATTTTCGTGATGTATCATGACCCTATCTGGCTTCAGTCATAACTCGGGGTCTTTTGTGAAGGCCTCCTATGCTAGTGCTTAACATTCCTAGCTTGGAATAAACAAGCTGATGATGAGCAGAGCTGTTTCATGTAGCATGTGAAATTCAGACAGGGGTTCATTTACCCTCTTGGAGAAAAAGGCAGAATCATTTATTATGCACGCTGCAAAAAAGAAAGGCGAGAGAAAGATCTCCTAGCAGAACCCTGAGTATCCATCATGCGAACTGGCAGCATTCCTCTCCTATTATATAGAGGTGAGGATAGGGAAAATGATTATACAAATAGTAAACTAAGAGAAAAATTCAAAGAAATCAGTAACTTATATATATCCCGATGCAAAAATTTATGTAGAATAAAATCTATATTTGTAAGAAAATTATTAATGGAAATTTAAAAGAAGCAAAGGAAGAGGCTATTATTTGTTGTGTGACCAGCTATGTGAAAGTTGATTTGGGGTTCCATTTCACTGCTCTTCATCTCTGTTTTATTTGACTATCAGTCTTCCATCACTATTGTTTACTTCCATGTATTTAAATGACTGTTTCATGTTTACAAGTGCAGGGATCTTTGTTGATAGACTTTTGTAAGTATGATAAATTTTGTGTAAATTGAATCATGTTTTATTATAATAATTTCCCACTGATTTTGCTTATGTTTGCAACTCATTTTGCAAACCATGTCATTAATCCTTTCTCAGTATTGCTAAAGTTGTTATATTTTGTTGTATTCTTTGGTTGATACAAAAATACAATTTTCACCTCAAAAGGTATTTTGTGGATTTTCCTGGGCAGATGTGAGGAAACATCTACTCACCTAAGATAAAGCAACCATAACAAACCAAAGAAGTTATTTCACCCAACTCTACCTTAGCAAACCAGGGAATTCATTTGGGGTCACTTACAGGAGTGTGGAAGGCTCAAAGGCTGCTGCATTATCAAAAAGCCTATCCCAGTACTGGTGATGGCACAGGAAACCACATTCCTGGACTTCCCTGCCCAACTTGCAGGTGTCTCATCCAGTCAGACAGAGTCTCTTCTCCATAGCAACTGTCTCTGCTTATGTAAACTTGGGAAGATTGGTGTAAATCTTGTTAGATTCAGGAACTTCTTGAGATTTGTTCTGAGACTTGTTTGTTTTGTTTACTTCCTAAGCCTTAAGGAACCTCCTTCTACATTCAAAGAGGGAAAGTTTCAATGCAGAGGAAAGACCTACAAAAATAACTTCTTGGGGTACTTACATTCTTTCTGTACCCTCTTCCCCAATGGGCCCTGAATCTTAAAGCAGGTGATATGGATGATATGGTGTTTAATATGGATGTTTGATAGTTTTTCTCCATCTACACCTTAGTATTGGACCACTATGCCAGAGTGACAGTCACTTCATCTCAGAAGCATGAGCAGTTGTGAATCTGCTTTGTACTTCTTGTTGCTAAAGAGAAGTCTCCCTCCATGAACAATTGAAGTTAATAGTACACACACACACACACACACACACACACACACACACACACACACACACACGTTTAGAAGGTAATTTGGCAGTTGCTTTATATTCACTTAAGAAAATAATAGCTGGAGCTTCATTAATGGAACCCCTGACCTCCTCTAAAGCAGTGAATCTATAAGAGTCTGATTAAGAAGTATTAGGGAAATTTATTAAGGTAAATTGAGAAAATACACTCATAAAAACAGAACAGAGTAGAGAGCTGAAGTCGTCCTCTGATCTGACCAGCAGTGATTCCACCTCACAGGCAGGAGCAGAGAGAAGCGGCATGTGACCTTTCAGCCTCACCTTTTAAGAGGTCACATACAAGGACAGGAAGCACTGCCTCCTTGGTCATAGACAGACCAATGTCTGTCCAAGTTGTCTACAGGCCTAGAATATCTGACAGACCATTTTCAGAAGCAGGAATTTGAAAGACCATCTTACCCAGACTTGGCAGAGTTCAGTAGTTGTTTTTCCTTGTGTCCTGCTCATCTGGAAAGGACAGCATTCATATTATCAGCAGTTGAGGCAAGGGCAATTCTTTGCACATCAGGCCATTTTGTGCCAAGTGGAAAACAAACTTCCAAATGGAAATGTCTAGAAGCCCAATACTCTATGGGATCAGATCGGTGCTGCCAGGAGCAGTTGTGTCTCATATCAACACAATTGTAAGTTATCAAAACATTTTAATGACATATTTTTCTAGGTCTATGAAGTATTTGAAGATTACCTATCCATCTGGCATTTGTTTCTGTAAGTCTAGAGAACCTAACTAGCATAACTATAGAAATGGCAAGCTTTGGTGACTATAGTTCTGTAAGTATTATCTACTTTAATAACCTAAGGACTAATGCTTCACATTAACAAGATAAACAGTCTGTGAGCTGATTTACCATATAAGGACAATGATCTCAAAATTGTGACATTACACAAAATACCTTAAACAGAGGTAGAAATTTATAGTACAATATGCAATATGACAAAAATATTCTTAATATGTATCAATATGCAAAATATCCTAAACAGAGGTAGAACATATATACAGTATGATAAATATAATATTACAATTGTATCAATATACAAAATATTTCAAACAGGAGTAGGAATATGTGTAGAATACAACAAATATTGTTTTGTATTTATATCAATGTATAAATTATCTTAAATAGGAATCTAAGAATTGTTTATATTTGTATCCATATACAAGAATCCATATCAGTGCAAATTATCCAAGACTGATAGTTTGCCAAATCAGTGTATTAGTAGGTACAATGATCTACCTTAATATACTATACGTATCTTTTCCCTTTTTCTTTTCTTTTTTTTTTGTTTTTTTTTTTGTTTTTTTTCGAGACAGGGTTTCTCTGTGTAGCTTTGCGCCTTTCCTGGAACTCACTTGGTAGCCCGGGCTGGCCTCGAACTCACAGAGATCTGCCTGGCTCTGCCTCCCGAGTGCTGGAATTAAAGGCGTGCACCACCACCGCCCGGCTTCCCTTTTTCTTTTCTAAAGGAGAATACTGACTCTAAATTTTATTGTTCTACCCCCAAATTTATAACCATCCATCCATACCCTGAGAAAAATTAAACCTTTGTTAGAGGGGGCATCATTTTCTAGAATTGCTTCCTGCTGTTTAGGGGGTGATGGTATCTCAGTGGCATCCTGTAAAAAAGCTTAGATAATTAGGTTTCAATAGGACTAGTTGTAGAGTCTGCAGCCAGTCTCAGAGTAATGAATAAGATTGTCTGAGATTCTGGCTAGAGGTGTAGTATGATGGACCATCACATCGTAGAACACTTCTGAACAGTTTTCAGTCCAAAGCTGATCATTGAGTAATGTTCTTAGGAACAATGGCATCTTTCTGGACAGAGTAGAGTTGTGGTGGAGCACCATCTTTCTTCTGGAGACTTTAGAAATTGCTACTGGAAAGACTTATTTTTCACTGTGGAAAACTTGAACATTATTAATATCAAAATGGAAAGTTTGGATTTACATTGGATCGAGAAGGGATTCCCAGAAAGCAAGGACAAGCATGGAAAAAAATAGAATCTTGACATCAATGGTCCTTAGATTATTAGTTTTCTTCTGTCTCACGCCAGTTGGCTCTTCTGATTTGTGACAGAATCTCCTAATTTTTCTTTAAGCAATATGCTTGGGATTAGAGAAGAGAGAGCCATATTACAACCCCAAAGCCAGCTTGATTTGTAATTGAATTGGAACCACAACTATTCTAGAGTTGAAGAGATATAGAAGTTAGGCACTGAGATATTACCCTGTAGAGTATATTGGTGCCAATAGGTCCTTCCTTTATGTGTAGATGTCTAGGGGTCCAAGACCTTATAATTTCTTGAAGATGGGTATTTCTATTATCCTGTAAAGACAAAAACAGAACCCTGCCCTGACCCATGTTTGTTGAGTTTTTCCTTACAACTTTGTAGAGTTGTCACATCGGTGGATGAGTTATTACTTCTCCTCATCAAGGGGTTTCTCCTGCTCGAAGTGGATTTTTATTAATTTTGTTGGTATCCATAGCTTTTCCTCTCCTGCAGAAACAAAAGCAAAACCCCTTCCCCAATGTAGGCTGTATCCTGGTTTTCATTCCCAGGTCAACACATCTTTGAAGTAAACTGATTGGTTTAGCTCAGGAGTTTTTTCTGTTGTTCAATGTCTCTCCACAGCTGTTGTTCCTTTCTCATCAGCATTGAGAAAATTCAAAGTTAATAAATTATTATGTAATCTATTTCTAGGAGTCATTGTACCTGTTTCTGTTTATATATCATATCCTTTAAAGTTTGATTGGATCTTTCTATCACTGCTTGGCCTGTGGTATTGTGTGGTATACCTGTAACATGCCTTATATTGTAATAGGCAAAAACTGTCTCATTTTATTTGTGATATATTCTGGAACATTGTTAGTCTTAGTTTGTACAGGTATTCCCATGATGGCCATAATTTCTAATAGGTGTGTAATCAGAGTCAGCCTTTTCAGAACTCATAGAAATTGCCCATTGAAATCCTGAGTAGGTGTCAATGGTATGTTGTACAGATTTTAATCTTCCAAATTGTTGATCTTTCCCAAAAAGTTACTGTAGATTCTTTGACAATATTCATTATCTTTCCATAAAGAGGAAATTTCCTCATTAGTTAAAGGTATTTCGATTTCTGCTGGGTCCATTCCTGTCAACTGACAACTGATGAAACCTTAAGTTTCCTTTTAGAATTAAATCAGAGATCTTTTCTACATAAGTCTTTAACTTCCTACTCAGTTTATGTGATAGAAATATCCATTCTAATATAATATCTTCCCTCTGCATCAAAATCCCTGTGGGGAAGTATCTGGAGGGAGTATGACCAGAATGCAGTTAAGTTCTGGGTTCACATGATCCACATGTGCCTCTCGTATTTTCTTTTCTACTAGAGCCAATTCCTTCTCAGCTTCAGATGATAATTCTCTTGAACTAATTAAGTACTTGTCCCCTTTTAGGATACTGGCCAAAATTACTAGTCCATCTTTAGATATTCCAAGCATTCCAAAGTTGGAAATGCTTCCTAACAATTTTTGAAAATCATTAAGAATCCACAATCAATCTCTCCTGAGTTGTACCTTCTGGGGTCTAATATTTTTGTAGCTATATCTTATATTCTAAGTAATTAATAGAATTTCCTCTTTGTATTTTTTCAGGAGCAATTTGTAATCCCCAGCAAGGTAAAACTTTCTTTACTTCTTCAAACATGTTTTCTGTCTGACTTTGGATCAGCTAATAAGGTATCATCCATATAATGATAGATTATAGATTGTGGAAATTTTGCACAAATTATTCCCAACAGTTTTTGCATAAAATATTGGCACAGGGTAGGGCTATTTAACATTCCCTGTGGGAGGACCTTCCATTGGCTTGTAATTATTATAAACAGGTACTGTGAAGGCAATTTTTTCTCTATCCTTTTCTTGTAGAGGTATGGTAAAGAAACAGTCAATAACTTTATATTGAAGTCAATAACTATAACAGGCCATTCTTTAGGTAACAGAGAGGGCAAGGGCATCCCATTCTATAAGGAGCCCATAGGTTGAATTACTTTATTTAAGGCTCTCAGATGTGTCAGCATTCTCCATTTACCAGATTTCTTTTTAATAACAAATACAGGAGAATTCCAATGGCTGGTAGATTCTTCTATGTGTTGAGCATTTAACTGCTCCTGAACCAGCTGTTCTAAAGTCTGTAGTTTCTCTTGCATCATAGGCCATTTTCCAACCATACAGGTTTATCCATTAGCCATTTTAAAGGTAGGGCTGTTGGTACTTCTGAGAGTTCAACAGCAGTTGTGCTCTGTTTATGTACAGCCCGAATGGTTGGTGGCTGTTTTTTACAGTATCTTATAATATTATTCCCCCAAACATGAATTAGTCTATATTCCACTCCTGAGATGGGAGGAATTTCAATCTGGGTATTCCATTGCTGTAACAGATCTTGGCCCCAAAGGTTCACTGCTACATTTGCCACATATGGCTTCAGCCTTCCTCTTTGTCCTTCTGGCCCTATGCATTCAACCCATCTTGAACTTTGTTTTACCTGAGGTAGGATTCCAATCCTTAGAAATTGGACGTCTACCTCTTGAACAGGCCGATTCAGATGCCATGAATTTGATGTAATTATAGTTACATCCTCATCTGTGTCCACTAATCCTTCAAGAACAATGTTATTAATTTGCACTTTAAGCTTTGGTCTTTGTTCATTTATGAACGTGTGCCAAAATATTCATTTTATGGTTTTTTTGGAATTTTTTGATTCATCTATCAAAGTTGTTCTATTATCCAGTGCAATATCATTCTTTACATTAGGCAGTGGGTTGCTTAATAGTCCTGAGGAGAAATTTCTTTTACAGTGATTGGAAATGTTTGGACCATGTTTGATTTGGGGGTCTGCAAATAGCCCACAGAAGCCTTTGCCCACTGGTAAAGGGTTGCCTCATATGTTGATCTACATTCATTGATCCAATGTTGGCCTTTGCTGCATCTTCTGCATAATCCAGGAGGTTGAGCTCTCCTGTTTGGGTTATTTCTAAAAGAAGCATTGCTTCTAGGAGCACCCTCTGTAAAATTTCTTCTTATATGACCTGGTTACCACGGTTAAAACATGTTACATGGATGCCTCCTTCCACCTTTGGGAATCACCTCTCCTATCCAAGCCTCATTACCATAGTTAAGAGACTCAACACTGTTTCTCTGTTGAATCTATTTCTCCAAAGGTGCTGACCTGATCTTTAAAGGAGGTGTAAGTATTCTTTTGCATTCTGTTTTGGCATTGTTAAAAGCCAAAGACTGAATTAATACTTGCCTTAATTGTGGATCTGATATTGTCTTGTTTACAACCATGGTCAGCCTATGTAAAAAAAAAAAACAAACAGTAAATGGTTGGTTCTTTTGACCCTTTGAAAACCTTCATATATAGCTCATTTGGTTTCCCTGGTTCTAGAATCCCAAGCATTTAAAGTTGCTTTACAGCACAGGGATAATATATGCTCATCCAAGGTAGTTTGTACATTTATATCAGTCAAACGGCCCTCAGCAAGAATTTGGTCTTGGGAGATTTCAAAACCTCTGATTTTTACCTTGTTGTCAATGGCCTCAGCCTCTTCTCTAAACCAGCTTTTCTATTGTAACTGCTGGCTGTACTCCAATACAGCTGAAATTAACTGATTTCAGTCATCTGACATGATTCTATGTCTAGAAGACCATGTTTTTAAATATCTATCTTATATATGTTGAATTTATTCAATAGGGGACTATCGCTTACTTAATATTTTTTAACTTTCTCAAGACCAGCCTGGTTTACAGGGTGAGATCCAGGACAGGCACCAACACTACACAGAGAAAAATAAATATATTTTTCTCTCAATGTATTTTTTAACTCTCTCATATGTATAGGTTGCCAGAGATATTCTATATCTTCTTCAGGATGTGTATCATATGCTGGCTTCTCATGGCTGGTGACAGGATAAGCTATGTTATAACAGCCACCTGGTGATGTTATTACTTGTATGGCTCTGCCTTTCTGCTTATTGGCTCCTTTATTATCCTTACTGAGGAGTCCCTCATGAGCTTGAAATTGGTTAACTACTGCATTATGTGTGGAAGAGCCCTTGACTGTAATCTGCAGTAACAGAGATTAGCCCTCTCCATCCAATCCCAGGAAGTAGTTACAAAATCCTTCTCTTTAGGAGACAACTCTGTGACAATTTTCATTTTGTTTTGTTTTCATTTTATTGAAAATAGATCCCCCCAAACATAATATATCCTGATGAACATTTCCTCTCCCTCTACTCCCCCCAGGTTCTTCCTACCTCCCTTCCCATCCAGATCCACCCCCTTTCTGTCACTCATTAGCAAGCAGACAGGTGTCTATGGGACAATAATAAAATATAATAAGATAAAACATAAGTTAACGCATTGGAATATAACAAAACAAACAGAAGGAAAAGAGCCCAAGAGAAGGGACAAAAAAACAGAGACCCACTCATACACACACTCAGGAATCCCATTAAAAACACTAAACTAATCCCATAAAAACTACATAAACATGTAGTCAATAAGCTTATTTGAAAAGGACCATTAAATCAGAGAAATTTGGATGAAAAAAAAAACAAAAAAACCCACTAAACTGGAAGCCATAATATACATGCAAAGGACCTGTGCATTAACAAGAGAAAAGAAATATACATACATACATACATACATACATACATACATACATACATACAATAAAAATAAGGTGAAGTTAAAAATACAAAGTGCCCTGATACTACCTTGTAAGACAAAGAACCTCCAAAGATACCACTGAGTTTATTTTCTATTGGTCATCTACTTCTGAGCATGCAGCCTAACCTTAAGAGTTGTTTTTTTTCCCCAGTGAGACTTCCTTGTAGGAAACTAAAATTTCTTTTGCAAGTGACTATCAATTGGAGATAGCTTCTGGGTTTCTCCTTTCAGCTCTAGGACCCCAACTGCTACAGACCCATGCTGGCCCTGTGCATGCTGCCTCAGTCTCTGAGAGTTCATATGTGTGTGACCATGTTGATATAGAGGGCCTTGTTTCCTTGATGTCCTCCATTGCCTCTGCCTCTTACACTCTTTCTGCCTCCTCTTCTTCAGAGTTCCCTGAAGGCTTTGCTGGAGACATCCTGTTTAGGGCTGGGTTGCACACAAATGTATGTAAATGTATCAGCTCTAGAAAGAATGAATGTGGTTTTACATATCTTGCTTATGTTGTCAGTCTGTCTGTGGGTACATAGGATTCTGTCCCTGCCTAATGAACTTTTTTTTTTAAATAAATGTATGTATAAAGATGCTGGAGCAGGTTTTAGAGTTGGCCTTGGAGGTCCACCTTTGTCAACCCATCATTTCTGTTGAACAACAGTGATATACTTCATCCCAGCACTGTTACCACAATGCCTTTTCATCACGGGGACTTTGTTTCTTACTGAGTCTTAGCCTAAATGACACAAGTTTTGTCTTCAAAACATGTTGTGAACAGAACTAGGAACCAAATTAAGGTTTTATCTAGTGTTTCAGGAAAATGTTTGTGTGACAGCAATCTCCCTTTGGCATCATAATGTTAGTTTTGTCTGTCTTATAACTTATCTCTTATAACACACCCTGCAGCTGGCTATGCTCAGTAGGCAAATCCGTACCAGCCAGCTAACAACCATGGTTCAGTTAACCTCAATAACTACAGAGGCTAAACTAATGAGGGTAATATGGGGTATAGTAACGTTTTAGTTACTGACATGAGGAGTAGAAGGGAAGTCGGGTAGGCAGGATACAAACCAGCATTAGACTCCTGTAGCTAGAGATTTTCTCTCCGGGTCCTGCCAAGCCCTGGCAGTCCTCAAGGCCACTTATAAAATAAATATACAGAAGCTTATATTATTAACAAACGGTATGGATGTGGCAGCCATCTTGATAACTGTTCTTATACTTTAAATTACCCATTTCTATTAATCTATAAGTTGCCACGTGGCCCGTGGCTTACTGGTATCTTAATAACTGCTTCTCATTGTGGTAGTTGGCAGCTTCTCTCTGACTCAGCCCTCCACTTCCCAGAATTCTCTTCTTTCCTTATCCCACCTATACTTCCTGCCTGGCTACTGGCCAAACAACACATTATTTATCAATCAACATCAACAGCAGACTCCTTAGAAAAATATCAAGGCAGGAAAGTTTCTGGGAGGGGAAACTTAGGATACTGTATCTAGAAGGTTTTCTGTATCCCATCCAGTCCTGCAGTCACTTAACAGGTAAACAAACACACAGAGGTTTATATGAATTACAAACTGTATGGCCTATGGCACAAGCTCACTATTAACTAGCTCTTATAACTTAATTCAACCCATTTCTATTAATCTATGTTTTGTCATGTGGCTTCATGGCTTTACCTATTTTCTCATATGTTGCTTCTCCTGGAGGGAACTCACAGCTTCCAGCTCATTCTATGCTTCTTCATCTCCATCCTCACTTTGGATGTACCTCCTAACCTTATTCTGCTTCGCCATTGGCCAAACAGCTTTACTTATCAACCAATGAGAGCAACCTATGATCACAACATACAGAAAGACATTCCACAGCAGGATACTGCTAATATCCTTCGACTTTAGAGGTTGATAAAGCTATGGAAAGTTATAGTAGTAGATTATAAGGAGGAGGACATAAAGAAAGATTGAAAAAGGGAGAGGTTGGGATGAGAGGGAATGTATATGAATTATGCATGAGAATAGTAACGAGTACCTATTGACTTTATGGAGAAACACACAGAACAATCCTAAAACATACATGAGAAATTCACAAACAAAAGCAAAATCATTATGATATATATTGTTATATAAGAGTGTGTATGAGAATAAAGTAGGCAACAAAAGATAAAAACATACTAAAAGTGGCAAAATTAAATATAACATGCAAACAAGAAAAGGGCAGAGTATAAAAAGTGCATCATATTAAAAATCAGCCACTACTTCTTCCTGTAAAATTTAATTTTTAAACTACAATTAAAACTTAAACTTGGGGTTGGAGAAATAGCTCAGCTATTAAGAATACTGGCTGCTCTTCCAGAAGACCTGGGTTCAATTTCCAGCACCCACATGTCAGCTCACAGCTGTCTGTAAGTCCTGTTCCAGGGGATCTGACACCCTCACACAGTCATATATGCAGGCAGAACACCAATGCACATAAAATACAAATAAGTCAGTTATTTTTTAAAAAGTTAAGTGGGCGGTGGTGGCACACACCTTTAATGCCAGCACTTAGGAGGCAGATCTCTGTGAGTTCAGGGCAAGCCTGGGCTACAGAGTGAGTTTTAGGACAGGCTCCAAAGCTACACAGAGAAACCCTGTCTCAAAAATCCAAAAGAAAGTTAAGCTCACAGGACCCATACCCCAAAATGTTTATGTTATTTTATACATAAATTATACTATATGAAGTTGAGTTTTTAAAAACATCATGACCTCAATATTTGAGAAGCTGTATGTATGTGGAAGATGAGTTTCCTTGTGATACTGAAGGAGAATATTGACTTTCAAAGGACAGTTCATAACGGAAGAGCTGAAAATTATGTAAGGGGGTGGTTCCCTTCCCTGAGACATTAGAGCAGGCTGCATGGGAACGTTTGGATACAGATTCAGAGAAGTCCTGTGAGTTGGACAAGGACTTCATCATTTGCTTCCAAGTCTGATATTTTGCCCTAGATTCTCCAGTCCTTCTCTTCTGTCCCCTTCTTAAGAACTCAGGGTCGGGAGCAAAGGATAAATGTGTTTGCATCCAAACTTTATGTGACCCACAGGGTAGGAGAGGTCCTTTGACCTCCATACCAACACACACACACACACACACACACACACACACACACACACACACACACACACACACACACACACACAAAGAAAAAAGAAAGAAACAAAGAGATGTAGCAAGATATTTAAAAATCTCAGGATAAAAATCAGAATGCCTACAGGATGGAGGTTTGTGTATTGAAAAAGGGGTGGTTCAGTGAAGACATAGGATGCTTTCTAAGGGAGAGGCAGCAGCTATTCAGCTCCCACTGACCTCAGTGAGGCAAAAATCAGGGCTAGCATGTCCTGGTCTTTGGAGTTTGTGTATTGAAGATTCAGAGTAATTATAATTAGTTATATTTGAGCAGTACATGGGGAATAGGGAAAACTGAGGCCTTAATTCAGGTCTTAGGGAGCCCATTGACTGCTTTTAATTTCCTCTTCAGGGCCTACAGGTCTCTAGGGAAATAATTCATTAACAACTATCCCTTTTGTGAATTTTTAAAGGGGGCAATGCCCCCAGGACAGAATCGAAGGGCTCAGTTTTAGGGACAATAACTAATGTGGTGGTATAAAACTTTCATGTATAACTTAGGCTGAGTAAGGAAGTATAGTGGAGATGATGATGCCTCACCCCAAGTTGTGAAGTTCCTCAGCTGAAGGAAGAAACAACTTCTTACCACAGCTCTCCAGGAAGGTCGCCCTCACTCAAGCTCTCCACCTTACAGGTGAAATCAGGTCTGAAGTAGCGAGTGGCTTTCCCTGGCTCCTAGGTAACAGTGCCATGTGGGTCTCACCTCAACTTTGATGCCAATAGACTCAAGAGAGGTAAGCACAGTAGTTTTCTTCTGTGGAGTTGTGGGTGAGTAATGATCTGTGGCACTTAAGCACCCACAGACAAAACCAGAAAATAATAGGCATTGCATTAGGCGGTTATGCAAGGTTCTGTTGTATCCCTGGACTGAGGGTGGAAACGTGGAACTCAGGCAAGAAGATAGTCTAGCACTAACTGGGTCTTTCTGTGTCCTCCCACTCAAGTAAACACAGCAGGTTGCACAACACTTTGTACTAACTTTCCAGTTACATAAAGTTAGGAAACTCACTGAACGTCTATGGAACATTTGGTTTTCTCATTAAGTGTAAAGATTGGCTTAATAGTGTTTTGCAAAATTTAGCTTCTGTGATGCCAAGGCAATAACATGCAAAATAAGATACATACATCATCACTAGGAGACAAAGATTAGGGGTAAAGTCAGAGCTGTTGATACATCAAGGAAGACTTCTTGGAGTAGACAAGGATGGAGACATGAGAGAAGGCAATGTTCTGCATGAGGAGTCGGTGTGAAAGCAGAGTGTGGACTTGTTCATTTATAGTTTGGGTGTCAAATGAGCTAACTACTTTCTAGAAAATATTGGTTGTTTCTGCCAAGAAGGTGATGGAATCCTGAAACTCACGGAAGAAAGATATGGGATAGAGTGAGATACTGGGCAATTTTAGCAAGCAAAGGATGGACTGAGTAAGCAACAATTAAATCTGTGGAGGAGGAGGCTGTGGTGGAGAATAGGAAGAAGGATTCATTGTTGCCTAATGAAGTTCCATAGTGAGGAGGTTCTTCTAGAAGCTAATAAAAAATTACACATTCAGATAAAAAGAGATAGAGAAATTACGTGTGTGTGTGTGTGTGTGTGTGTGTGTGTGTATCAATAATAATCAGAGAAGAAGCTATAGATTTGAGAATGTGGAAAAGAATGGGCAAAAATAATGCAACTATATTTCAGTTTAAAGTGTATTTAAAAAAAACACATCATGAGGAAACATTTCTGAAAGGATATAAAAGGTGAAAACCCATACCTACACACTGACCTATTTAAGGATGACTCTCCCAATGAAGAAACTTGGAGATAAGGTAGACTTTCCTATGCTCAGTCAGATGATTGGCATTTCTGGATCAGACATGGCTCCATTTAGTTAAAATAGTTGATGTATTAGAGTGGCATAAAGAAATGGAAAAAACATGACTTTTGCTCTCAAGAATTTTATTATTGCAGAGATAAATACTCCTACACACATACACATACAGACATGAACATAGTCAGTCAATAGTTTTTCTGTTTCAAAAATCAACTATGTCAAATATATCAATATAAAACTAATTTAGTCAAGGGGATTAGAAGCATGTAAGGTTTTAACAAGATAGTTCAAAATGAGAAAATCTGGAGTGTCACAACTGGGTATAATGCTACCCTAATTTGCTGAGAGAATGCTCAAACATTTTACAATGTAATAGAAGTTAAAGTTTCAGGTTCTGGATGAGCAGGAAGCTTTCATGTTGAAGAGATGCCAGGTTCCTTTCCAGGCAGTCTATATTTAGTCTGTTTTCCTTTCTTCCAAGTTTTCTTATATTATGATTTACCCTTGAAAGTCTCAGTTTTGGCTTTGGAGAAGAACAGAGGGGAGTTACCATCTTTCTCATAGCACAAGACTTTAACTGTAGATAGAAGCCATGAAGTGTATGCACTTGCTCTTGGCTTTAGAATCTAAAAACATAATTTAAAACACCTGCTTCTTATGAAGGACATTTTTACATCTTTGTTCCTAGAACAAGACAGACATGGCTCTGTTCCTCAGAAGCCCTGGCATGATGAAACTAAAGGTCATAAATTAATGTCAAGAATGGTGTTATGTAAGAAGATGAAGTGCCCATATGGCCACACACCAAGGAGTTTTCAATTCCTACAAAAGTAGAAAAGAATTCTCCCAAGAGCTGAGAATGTTACCCTCACACAACTGACATTTGGGACTGGATAATTCATGTGTATGTAGTGTTGATGAGAGGCTATGTGCACTGAAAAGACACAGCAGCACTCCTGGCCTCAACAAACCACAGAAATGTCTAAAGACATTGGAGAATCTTCCTGAATAGATGACTGCATCTCTGATTGAGAAATGCTGTTGTAGACATAGTGACATGTTCAGTGTGCTCAAAGAAAGTGCCATTATAGAGGCTGGTGACTGGTTTTCTGGCCAGGTGACCAGCATAGCTGAGATGTGCTTCCCTGAGATAAGGCACACAGATGGAGCATTTTTATAAGGGGGCAAGGATGAGTTTTGTGTTGAATGTGCTGAAGTCCAGAGAACTTCCAAGTGAAAATGAGAGGCAAGGAGATGTCAACTAACACAAAGATGTTGTTATTGTTAAAGGTAAATCAAGGACCCTGCTAAGGAGATAACTGGAATTTGATTAGGAACTTGTTACTCAACAGTTCTCAAGAAGAAGTGGCATGGTGTTACCTGGGTCCACAGAGTGAATTGCCAGAGTTTGTTAGAAAGAAGGGAAGTTGAGAGAAAATGCAGACAAAACACACAGGGTATGAGGAAGCATGCAAAGCTTACATACTGTGTTTTTAAAACATAACTTCAGCATGCTTTATGATATGACTAATTTTCTGGTCTTGTGTTAGAGAGGGTAGACGCTGCTGTGTTAGACACCAGCAAAGGAGCAGGGAAGAAATGTGGACTCTAGACTGATTGTTTTCATGAGATGTTTCTTACAAGAAAGTGCTTTGCTATCTGTGAGAATTTCTATACCTAAAAGGGGAAGTCCTTTTATGGTCAACCAGGCATCAAACTATCAAAACATCAGAAATACATAAAAAGATTGAATTAGATGAACAGTGGGAGTCTGAAATGCAGACAATAGATAGGGATGGAGACGTATTCGGGTGTTTCAACACAGTGAGTGTGACTCACACCCTGAAATGCATGAATTTTCCAGGAATGCTTTATAGCATGATATTAGAAGAGAGTCAGAAATGTGCAGGTAGAGGACACCATGACAGAGGATGCAGGGAAGGAAGGAGACATCCAGGAAAGGAGTGAAAATGAATGAACACAAAGGACCAGTTACTCAACATGTCAAATGCTACAAGGATGAGATCTGGAAGAGAGTGAGAACAGAAACTGGAGGTAGAAATGATATTTTAAAAATTGTACAGTCTTCATAATAGATAATTTCTGTAGACAACTAACAAGATGAGAAGGAGAGGTAAGACATACACAGGCAGGGATATGAATTTTTAATAGTATTGATTCATAGACTTGAATTATTATTATTATTATTTTGCAGAACTTGTTAGCCTGAGTTTAGGGATGGAGCCCATAAAAGAATCCCATTCTTCCAGAATTGGATGGGTCATACTTTGATAGGCTTAAAGATATTAATAAGAACATTATGAAACAATGGGCAAAGAAATACTAGATTTATCAGCAGAAGTAGGGAACTCATGGCCACACAGGAACAAAAGGCTATGGGTGATGACGAGTGGAGAGAGGTTGTCGTCACTTAAGCACTGGTTTTAGATTCTCTGCCAGGGATCATGGAACAGAGACACAAACAGCTGAAGAATTGACTCCCAGGTTTCCCTCCAATGTGAAAGTAGACACTGGCCTGTGTTGAGTCTTTGCTGGATACATTCCCAGGCCATCTAGTTTTCTAATACATGAACTTCAGGTTTTCAAGTTGAGTCTTATACGTTAAGATCTAAAGCTAAGTTCAATTTTTCTGTTTAATATTATCTTAAATCAAATCATTGCTGTATTAGGTTTCTAAGTTTTGATTCATTTATACATATTAATATCAAGATAAGCTATAATTATGAACAGCATTGTTGATCAAATATGGATAAGAATGGTCAAAACAGTAAAACCTTAATCCACCATGTTAGAGACAATACGTGTTTATTCCTTTCATATTACACTAGAAACAAACATTTCTATGGCATGTATATTGTCTAATGGAGGAGAATGCATTCATTAATTCATTTAACAATATTTGTTGAGTTCTGTTCATTCTTTATGCACTGGTTTGGAAACGGCACTACAACAGTTAACAAATCACACCCTGTTGCATGGTCAAGAGTAGTGATGTAGAGAGACAAAGACTACAGGACCCAGAAAGACAAGAGCTTCATGGTCTTTTTCATGTCAGAGTTAAAGATACCAAACTAAATGTAGAGTGTTGGTTAGGTGTGTAATGGGGATAAGAGGAGGCTGGGTTCTGAGTGTACTCTGTGATTATGCTGAATTATCTCATAGACCCCAGTTACATGTACAATTTACACATGTCAACAAAAATTAAGATGTTTAAAAAATATATAATAAAAATATTACCAAACTTCATGTAGCATATTCTTAATAGCTTGCAGAATATATGATATCTTGTTTCATCTGTTCCGTGATAGCTAAACTGAAAATCACTGAAGTCAGTGAAGTGAACATGTCTGAACAGGTGGTTCAGTTAGACAGTGGTAGAGTTGATATTCAGGGATCTGGTAAGGACTCAAAACAAACCATACCATTCTAAGACGATGAACTTGCAAAGGCCAACTTTGACATTAAACACCTGAAAGTATGCATCATAAAAAAACCTATAACAATGACATCTTTGATATCATCACAAAGATCTAATAAATGTGTTTTTAAGGAAGAACTTTGATGTATTATTATCTATATGTAAATTAATATTTTATTGAATCATTCAACTTCTCCATGTTTTCCTCAACAGCATCAAAGATGTTGTCCGATTGGATTCCTGGCATCATTGGTCCAGCACCAACTCATTAGCCTTCTAGTTCAGCAGACTTAACAAGAGAACAAATTGACAGCTAGTCACAAGCAGGACTTCTGGGTTTGTGGTGTCAATCACAGCCACTGAGGAAATGGGGCAGTGGGGACAAAATTGTGGTCTCATCATGGTTAGTCCTAGGTCTTCACCTACATGAAACACTCTGCCAACTGGACCAATGAGGAGCCAAAGAGACTGATAGAGAATAATAATGCTACATTTGACCCTTTATAATTTTCAAAGAAACTCTGCTATTACCTGTTACTGGGTTAGATCTTAACATCAGGGTGGGAAGGTGGTAAAGATGCTGTCTCTGATATCAGACAGAGAGGTATCCATGGGCTTAAGGGAGCTAGAAAAAGTTCAGGACACATAGGAAGCAGGGTTATAGTTCAAACAAAAGATAATACTCCTGATCGCATGATTTCCAGTCTGAAGAGGACACAACTAAGAATTTAACACTGGCTAAAACTGAACTAGCAAAATAGACAAGGAAAAGCTTTATTTTGGAGTATTTCAGGATTGTCTGGAACAATGTTCTAATCCATGAGCTTCACAGCAGACAGTGAATTGTCTCCTATTATTTGGGCACATGAAAGCTATGGGCAGTTTCAACACCAGTTTTAGACAAGGCTTCATCTTAGTGGGATTCTCTGATTTTCCTCAACTGGAACTCATTTTTTCTGTTCTCATTTCCATTTTCTACTCCCTAACTCTCTTTGGCAACTCTGCCATCATTATTCTTTCACAACTGGATGCTCGACTTCAAACACCAATGTACTTCTTCCTCTGCCACCTCTCCTTCCTGGACCTCTGTTACACCACGAGCATTGTGCCCCAGCTTCTGATCAACCTCCAGGGATATGACAGGACCATCAGCTATGGAGGATGTGTGGCCCAGCTCTTCCTTTTCCTTGCTCTGGCCTCCACAGAGAGTGTGCTCCTGGTGGTCATGGCCTTTGATCGCTATGCTGCTGTGTGTCGTCCCCTGCACTACACGACCATCATGCACCCTCTTCTCTGCCTCTCACTAGCTATTGCTTCATGGGTAGGAGGATTCATGAACTCTCTGATTCAGACAAGCCTGATGATGGTGATGCCTATTTGTGGACACCAACTGAACCACTTCTTCTGTGAGATGCCTATTCTTTTGAAGTTGGCCTGTGAGAACACAGAAGAAACAGAGGCCAAAATGTTTGTGACCCGAGTTGTATTCTTGATATTTCCTGTAACACTAATTCTGGGCTCCTATGCAAACATTGCTCAGGCGGTGCTGAAGACCAAGTCAATGGCAGGGTGCAAAAAGGCCCTGGGCACTTGTGGGTCCCACCTTGTGGTGGTTTCTATGTTTTATGGTGCAGCCATCTACACATACTTACAACCCAAGGGCAGTTATTCTGAGAGCAAGGGGAAGTTTGTTGCCCTTTTTTATATTATCATCACCCCCATGCTCAATCCTTTGATTTATACCCTGAGGAACAAGGATGTGAAGAGGGCTCTGTGGAGGGTGCTAGGGAGAGGCACAGACTCAGGATAGAAGACCAAAAGACAACCAGTACGATTTGGTTTAATAGTTCTTGGGTTACAGACTCATCTGTCCTTGCAAAGCAATTTATCAGTAAAAAAAATAAGCTTCCACAGACCCTATGGGTTTGATGCTTCTTTGTTCTGAAGATAGAAGTGAGGAGGGTCTTTTGAAATGCTTTGTAGTCCAGTGTATATAATCCATATGATACAGGGAGTAAGAGTTGATTTGTAACATGGTGTTTAGGAAGTGGATATTATCTCCTCTTGTACAAAGTGGAGACAGTTTCTAGGTAAGCCTGGGAGACAGGGAAGCATTGTTCAGATGGCAGTTCCTTCAGATTTCTAGCATGGTGCCATGCAGAATGCCCTAGGACAAAGATTTGCATCAATGCCTATGCTTCTAACTCCCTCTATCCTGCCTAGGTCCCTTCACTTCACGGGACCTCTTTTTAAGGTCTACTGATGCGGATAACTTTCTGTGTTATTTGGATATCATAAGCAAATAATGATTAGTGGTGTATCACGAAGCATGTAGAGTCCAGATATGAATGTTGCTTTTCTACTTGGGGTCACATGCAAAGAAGTATTAAGGAGGCATTCTCTAAATGGGGGCAGGCATTGCTATTTCCCCAGCTGTACAGTGCAACTCAGGAATGATGCTTGACATGGGGAAGATGATAATGTTCATGAATGAGAAGAAACCATTGAAACTGGAAAGAAAACCAAATATGCGCTTAATTAGTAGACATCACTGCTTTGTCTGATTGATTCTTTCCAATGTTCTAGATTCTTCTTAATTACCTATTCTTAGGTAAAAGGTCAAATAGTGTGCTTTACAGAGTCAACCAATCTATAACTGTTCTCATTTCTCGAACTCTTAATGTAACTCAAGCCCTGTGCTTATAGAACTTTCTGTGTTATTACATTTAATTATCTCAATGTGGAATACAAGCAAATTCCTCCCTCATATTCATTATACTTATCAAGAGACCAAATGCCAGATAATTATCTTGTGTTATTATTTTTAGTTTGCCCAGATACTAAATAGAAATTCATTATTTGAATGTGCCCTATTTTGTTGTAAATCTTATCCAGCTAGCTGCTACCTAAGATTCCACATTTTGTATTTATTAGCTCTGGGCACTAGCCAATAAATGTAAAAAAAATGTATTTTTCTCTGTTTTGTTTATCAAGGTCTAATAATTCAAGTATATGTAAAACTTAATAGAAAAAAGTGTTTATTTGGACACAGAATAAAATTCAATAAAATTCTTTTGTGGTTATTATGTTTTACTATTTAGCTTACAGAGAACATAGCAATTCAATTATATTAGTGGAAATACATTTCATGTTCAAGAAATCTGAAGAAGCCACTAGTATATCTAGGCACAAATCTTATCTTGTGAGAAGGAAATTGCATCTCCATGGAAAACTAAACTCATCAGGATCTTCTCATCCAGGACAGTAGCTAATTGGTCATCAGAGAGCAAGGATCCCTAAGCCACTCCAGAGTCAGAGAGTCCCAAGTCTCTCTACTGTGATAGAGTAGTTAGGGGTGAATAAGAAAAAGCACACAGCAGAATATCAACTTACCCTTTGACTTTTCTTTTTATGGTTTTATTTTATATTTAGTTTGTTAGTTTTTAAAATAAAAATAATTGCATATGTTTGAGATTCATAAAAGGAAGTTATTGATTCCATAGAGGAAGTAAGGTTACCAGTATCTGAAGCAAATTAATTTATTTGTCATCTTACACAAATCTTCTAATCTCTTTTTGGATTAGAGAACATAGGATCTAAGTATTAACAATTACTTACTGAACACAAATAGTCATATAGTAAAATTTTATTAACTATATCACTATTTTGTAATTAGATATCTAAACATCTAGATGTAATTGTTCATCAACTTAGATATCTAAATTTTTTTTAGATATCTAAAATTTTGTATTCATTAATCCACATCACTCCATGTCTCTTCACACCCATGAAGAGAGCAATGATGAACCAAAGAAGCAATTCCATCCAAGTCCAACTTAGTGAACCTGTGATTCAGTTGGAGTTTGTTGCAGAAGTGTAGATGACTAAGGGGGCTGCATCTTTGGAGAGCCTCACTCAGGCATGGGTGTCAATCACGAAAGCTGTGCTCCTGGAGGCCCCTGTGCCACAGGTAGGCAGATGTACTACTGCTGTTTCCACAGTCTTGAAGAGGGGACTTGACAGTCATGTAACTTTCATGAGCCCCTGAGGCCTGAGAGTTTCTTGTAAGTTTCATTAGTCTGGTGAGCTTCCCTCTCCCTCCAGCAAGGAACCTTATAATCCAGAGGAAACAGCCACACAGCATTAATTTTAAAAAATCCAGGAATAAGCAAGCTAATGTGATATTTTTCTTTGTTTTATTTCACTTCTTTAATGTTTTAGCTTATCATACAGTAGCATACAGCAAGGTATTTTCATGGACTCAATCATATTTTCTTAAAAACTCCATAGTTTCTTTATCCATTAGACAGAGCATTGTTGGATATTAGGGTAGTTTCATAACTTGACTATGATGAACTAAAGTACTGAAAGCATGATTGCAGATTGCAGACATCTTGAAAAGTTGGTAATTTCATTTGCTTTCATCAACTCAGAAGAAAGAGCTCTAGATCCTCTGGTAGTTATATTTATAATTTCTCTCTCTGTCTCTGTCTATCTATCTATCTATCTATCTATCTATCTATCTATCTATCTATCTATCTATCTATCTATATCTTTCTCTGTGTGTATACATATTTTAAATTAAGCTAATTCTTTTTAAATGCATATGAGTGTCTTGTCTACTAGTACGTCTGTGCACCACATATGTGCCTCGTGCCCATAGAGCACAAACGAGGGCATCAGGCACCCTTGAACTGGGGTCACGGATGCTTGGGAGTCACCATGTGGGTGCTGGGAATCAAACCCAGGTCCTCTGGAAGAGTAGCAAGTGCTCCTAACCATTGAGCCATCTCTCCAGCCTCATTTTAAATTTCTTAAGAAATCGCCCTATTATTATCCCTAATGTCTGTATCAATCTACACATCCAGTTACAAGAGGGTTGTTTCCACTTTTCCCGTACCATCACTAACACCTCTTATCTCTTCATAAACATTATCCTAGAGAGTATAGGTGACATCAAAGAGTGGTTTCAATATGTATTTCCAGGTGATTACTAGCAGCGAACAGATTTCACATGTTTGTTGGAAAATGTTTAAAGTCTTCTATGGAGTAATGACCTGTGTCGATTATTAAGATGGGTTTTCAGTTTTTCTTCTAATGTAAGAGTTAGTCATAAACTTGGGACATTAGCTTCTCCTCAGTCACATGGTTTTCAAGTAAATTTTCCCAGTCTGTAGACTGCTGTTTGCATTTGTTGATCATTTCTTTTTCATTTCAGAAGATTTTTTCTTGATGTAGAGCCATTTAAAAATATTCATTTACTTACCTTTTAATTCTGAGCTATCATACACTAGCCCAAAACACACTGCCAAAGTCAGGTTCACGAGATTTTCCCCTGTGATCTCCTCTAGGAGTTTTATAGTTGTGGTCTTACCCTTAGGACTCCATTTAGTTTAAATTGACTTTTACATATACCATTATATATCAACACACACACATGCTTAGAACAAGTTTAAGAATTATCATGTTTGAGGTTGGGGAGAAGGTTCAGCTGTAAAGAGCATTGAGTGCTCTTCCAGACAACCTGTATTTGAATCTCACCTTCTACATCAAGGCTTACAACCAGTTTGAAATCTCTTCTGGCCTCCATGGGCACTGTCTATATGTGGTGCAAAAACATACATGCAGGCAAAAAATGCATATATATGCATAAAAATGCAAAGGATGATCATACATTAGATAAAGCTCAGGAAACATCAAGAGAGAGGGGGTGGAGAGATTGCAAGAACCGGAAGATCAGGACACCTGCTGTGCGATGGTGTCTTCTAGACATGCAGGGAAGCCACACCATGAAATATCAACCATATGGTTGGCTGAACAAGGTCGGCATAATGACAACAACTGACATGCCAATGCAGGTGAGAAAATCTTCACAATTTCCTAGGATGACTTTAACCAAGCAAGTGAAACATTTGCATAATAAAAACTTTAAGACACTGAAGAAGAGATGGAAAGATCTCTCATGCTCATGGATCAGTAGATTAATGTTGTAAAAAACGGCCATTCTACCAAAAGTAACCTACAGATTCAGTGCCATCCTGATCATTATTCCAACACAATTCTTCACAGAAATTAAGAAACAATCTTCAAGTTCATATGGAAAAACAAAAAGCAAGGGTGGCTAAAACAAATCTGAATAATGAGAGAATTGTCAGAGAAACCACCATTTCTGATTTCAAGTTGTATTAGAGAACTGCAGTAACAAAAACAGCATTGTATCAGCATAAAAACAGACACATTGATCAATGGAATCAAGTTGATAACTCAGACAGAATTTTACACAGTTATGGACACCTGATTTTTGGAAAAAGAAGCCAAAAATACACAGTGAAGAAAAGACAGCATCTTCAACAAATGGTTCGGGTCCAACCAGAGGCTGTGTTCAGAAGAATGAAAATAGACCGATATCTATCACCCCACACAAACCCAACTCCTAATGGACCAAGGACCTCAATATAAGACTAGACAACTTTGGATATGATAGACAAGTAAGGGGGAAATGAGCTTGAACTCATTGGCACAGAAAAAGACTATATGAACAGGACACCAATAATATAGGCATTAAGATCAACAATTAATAATGGGACCTCAGGAAGCTGAAATTTTTGTGTACAGCAAAGGACACCATAATTCAGTCAAAGTGGCAGCCTACAGAGCAGAAAAAGATCTTTATCAATTATGCATCTGATACAGGGTTAGTCTCTAGAATATATAAAGAACTAAAACAACCAACAAAAACCCCTGAACAACAAGAAAACAAATAGCCCAGGTAAAAATGGGGTATAGAACTAAGCAGAGAGTCCTCAAAAGATAAAATGCAAATGGCTGAGAAACACTTAGAGAAATGCTCAACATCTTTAGTCATCAGGGAATTGCAAATCAAAGCTACTTTGAGATTTCATCTTACACCCATAAGAATGGCCAAGATCAATAAAAATGAATGACAGCTCATGCTGGTGAGGATGTGGAGTAAGAGAAACACTCCTCCATTGCTGGTGGGAATGTTAACTTGTACAGCCACTATGGAAATCAGTGTGGTGGTTCCTCAAGAAGATGGGAATTGATCTACTTCGAGATCTAGCTATACTACTCCTGGGGACACACCCGAAGAATGCTTCATACTGTCATAGAGATAGTTGTTCAACCATGTTCACTGCTGCTCTATTCATCATAGCCAGAAATAAAAAACAACCTAGATGTCCCTCAACAGAAGAATGGATAAAGAAATGCAGTACATTTACACAATGGCATATTACTCAGCCATTGAAAATATGAAATAATGAAATCTGCAAGTAAATGGATGGAACTAGAAAAAAATCATCCTGAGTGATGTATCCCAGACCCAGAAAGACAAATATAATATATATTTGCTTATATGTGAATATTAGCTATTCAGTTGGTGATAACCAAACTACAATACATAGAACCACAGCAATAAGTATAAAGTAAGGAACTAGGTGTGATCGATAGATCTCACTAGGAAAGGGAGATACAATAGCTAATTATGGGTGTGCAGGGAAGCTGGAATGGGAAGGTCAAGTAGGGAGGAGGAAGGGAGAAGTGGCCAAAGGATAAAATACAGTGAGTGACAGCTAAAATGAAGGGCCATTTGAGGGATAGTATGGAAGACTAATACAGTAGAAGGTTCCTAACATATGTATGCATGTGAAGGTAATCTAAAAGAAATTGCCAAATAATGGGGAAGAAAGAGACCCAACTTGCCATCTCTTTTCACCAAATGATGCTCCCAGTATCAAAAATGGGTTACATCAAATGAAATTGTTGTCCAAAGGGTCCCATGTGAATCCCCAAACAAGGCAGGCTATTACCAAGAGTATACGTTGTTTTCCTCAAACTGACAACAAGTTCCTATTGCTAAAGATAAGAGCTACACAACTCACTGAACATGGAGAAGTAGAGCTGGCACCTACAATGAGCCTTCACCTGTACGTTCTAGTGTCTTTGGTGCAGAAAGACACTCTGCAGGCTACCGAAGGAAAAACATAAACACCCACCTACCTACAAACAGTTTGATTCACAATGGTGTCCCGCTTACAAGATATGCCTGTGTAAAGGTGGCACAAATCTTGTGGGGTAACCAATCAACATCTGATGTTGATTTAAGACCCTCTCCACAAGGTGGAACCCATACCCAATGCTGCTTGGATGACCAAAATCCTGTGACTAAGATAAAACCAACTACTTCTATTAAAAGAATGTAGTAAAAAAAGAAAAAATCCTGAAGATGATCAATGCCTTTGCCAGTCATCATCAAAGAAGCTTCCTTCTGCAGCAGATGGGAACAAATACAGAGACTCATAGCCAAACAATATGCAGAGAGTAAGAGACCTTGGGCGCCTCATCCCTAAATGGGATGTCTCCATCAATTCCTCTCCTCAGGGATTAGGGAACCCCAAAGAAGAGGAGGAAAGGGTATAGGAGCAAGAGGGGATGGAGGACACCAAAGAAACAATGTCCTCCTCGTCCACAGGATCAATGTGTATAGTCACTAACAGAGACTGAGGTAGCATTCACAGAGCTACCAGATGGGGTCCTAGAGCTGAAAGAAGTGGACACATGGCCTCATCCCTAACCCAGGGAATCTGCAAGTGAAATTTAGTTTTCTCCAATGGAGGAGTCTCATTGGGGAAACAAACTACTCTTAAGGGTAGGCTGCATGCCCAGCAGTATATGGCCAACTGGAAACAAACGTAATGGCATCTTTGGAGATTCCTTGTTTCATAATGTCATGTTAGAAAAAAATAAAAAATTTAAAAAATTATCTTATTTTATTTTTATTTATATTTTTTCTCCTACAATCCTCTGGGTATATTCATGGCTTCCAATTTAGTGTTTTTATGGGATTCCTGAGTGTGCAGATCGGTGGGTCTCTGCATATATATCCGTTTTGTGCCTTTTCTTGGGTGCTTTCCTGTTGTCTGTTTGTTTTGTCCTATTCTGATGTATTAGTTTTTGTTTTATATCAGTTTATTTGATTATATGACTTAGAAGCCTGCTTGTCTTCTAATAAGAGACAAAAATAGGGTTGATTTGGATGGAAGGGGAGGTGAGAGGGCCTGGGAAGAGGAGAGGTGGGCAAACCATAATCAGGATATAGTATGTGAGAACAACCCCATTTTCAATAAAAGGAATGTAAATCAATTAATTAAACACATTAGTGGGTATATAAGAGAGACAGATACAGAGAGATGGGGCAAATTTTTCTACAGGCCCCAAATGGTATCTCAGCATTTGGGTTGGTGGAAGCTAAGTAAACAGATTTCAAAAGCTTTTTATCTATTAGTCACAGGATGTTAGTTCTGCCACAAAGGTGAACAAGGAATGACACTTCCAGAGGGCACGAGCTAGCCCAATTTAAGAGATTTTTATCTCTGTACTTGAAATTGCATAAGAGATGAAATTCAATTTTCTTTGTGTTTTCAATGGTAAAAATAAGTACAGCTACACTGAAGATCTTAGATTTAATTTGGCTGAATAGAAATAGACAACTTACAAAAGAAGGTCAAAAGTATAAGTGACTGCCTTTGAGGTAGTGAGTTCCCCTTTCCTGAGAACTTAAACAAGAGTTGCCTGGCAGTATTTGAGTATGGTTTAGGAAGTTCTCAACCAAATAAGGATATCAAACTTTGCTTCTAAATATGATACATTGCCCTAGATTTCTCAGTCTTTCCACATATTCTCTGACTAAGAATTCAGAGTTGCCATTTAGGTTGCGGAATGGAATTATGTTCCAAAAGAGAAATGAGGTAGTTGAAGCCTTGTTCCTCCCAGGTGGGTGGAGCTCCCATGCAGATTCTACCAATCTCATGTACGTACATTTGAGTCTTGTGTTTCCAGATTATTTGGACTCTTGGTCATTCAAGAGATTGCTGGACCACAGTCTTGTCTCTCTTTGTCCTTCATTTTGCCATGAATAAATGTTTTTGTTCCTCTATACATTCCTCACCATGGTACCCTGCCTAGCCACAGTTGCTGAAGGAATAAGTGCACTCCTAAACTATGAGCCAAAACAAACATTTCTTTTGAATTTATTATCTCAGGCATTTGTTACAGTGAAACAAAGCAGGCTAAACAAACGGGAAGTAAACACTGCATCATACAAAGATCAATGAAGACCACATATGGAGAAATCTAACAATGTTGTTAAACAAATAGTGTGTTCTGCCCAGCTTTAGCTCTTAACTTTCTTGGATCAGCCTATTATGGCATTCCCTATCCTTCCAGAAAGTAAGATTCTTTCATAATTTCATATGACTTTGTAGGATTTACATTAACTGGGTGTAAGGTCAGACCAAGTAAGATGGTACTCTTTGAGTATTTTTTTTTCCTTTGTCATCTTAAACTCTTGGAATAAAGAAACTTTTGCATTTAGTACTTTGTAGCTTTGGCTGTTAGGTTTGAATTCCTTTGGAATCACAGACTGTAATTCCACATTTGTTCTAGACTAAAGAAGACACTGAGTTAATGTTTGCACTAGAGTAATCCCACTGAATGAACATCTACCACACACCAGGCAGCTCACATATAGTAGTACAAGCTGTATGGAGGTAGAAGTATTAACTTCTTACTGCTGGAGAAACTGAAGCTCAAACATGCCAATATATAGTTCCAATACAATAAAGACAGTGAAGACACAGCCATTTTCTCTATATTGTATTACATTTCCCCAAGTGGATGATTTAAAATTTTTGCCTTTTATTTTCCATGATATATAGGTTATTGTTTATTATTCAATAGATAGCTTTTAATAAATTGATAAATTTATGCATGCTGTTCTTAAACTACTTGTTGATAAAACTGGTATAAAATAAGTAGTATTTACTAGTTAAATCTTACATATGAGAGAAATAGGAAATAAATGCTTCTTTGTATCAATGATTCACATAAACAACAATAAAGGAACATTATTTGAAAAGGTGGAAGACTTAACTCAGAATGGCAATACCTTTCACAAATTGCTACTTGCCACTGTGATCCTGCTTAGATTATACTATACCATACGCAAAAGCAGAACATTTAAGTTCATCTCTGTTTGTCTAGTGAGGTCATTTCTAAATTCTTGTGTATCAGTTTCCCTTCGCTCATATTTAGACCAAAGACATAATGAACAGATGTGCTTCCTAGATCAGGCAGAGTTTTAGATATGATGCTAGTCACCTACTTAAGAATCAGCAAAATGGTTAAGGCAAAGCTGAGTAAAAGTTGACCTCCACACCTTGTCAGCTGCACAGAGAGGTTATTTGTGTAACTTGGTGTCATAGAAAAAGAGGGAATACTTTCCACTCAAGGAAGAAGAGAACAGAGAGAAATGAGAATAAAAGCAACAAGCCAGAGGAAGAGATGGGGAAAGAAGAAAAAAGAATGAAATAAATGTAAAGTTGGGGAATGGTGTGGATCTAAAACCGCTGGGCTAACATGTGAAAACAGGGGATACTCAAATTCTACAACTGTAAATAATACCATGGGTTTAAACAATGACTTCATGTCAAAGTGCAGGTATCTATGTCAACCTTTCAAAGTCTCCCTAACTTTTCAGTTAAATAAATCATCTTTTAGTTTTACACTCATTTAATATTTGATTTTGTCTTGCATAAATAATTTGTGATAACATTGTGACAGTTAGGCCTTTAGGTTGTTTATATTCCCTATATGTCTAAGACAACAAATACTGTGTGATACCGATATCTTGGTTTTTGTCACCTCAACAATCCACAGTTAATTACAATAACAAAAATTGTAGGTCTTCCTTAGCCGTGTTTATTTTAATTATTAGTAGATTGAATTTTATATACTAACTCTTCTGTAATTTGCCTCAAGTGTAGAAGATATGAACCCAGTCATTATCTAAGAACCTATATTTCATATTTAGTCACTGACAGAGTAACTTAATTTGCACAGAATGAAAGTTTATTATCATATCTGTTGTTTCACTTGGCATGTAAAAATACAGAGTCCTAAAATTATATTAAAGAGAGCATATCCCACAATAGAGCAATTGAAGAGGCTATTTGTGTATTTGCACACACATAGCTGTTGTCTTCTGCAAGCAAGGCTTTGTGAGGGGCATGTGCCATTTCCGGGGGACATTTGAGACTCTTTGGACCTGTTCACCAAAGGCCATTGATATGTCCTCAGAGATTGTGGGTCCACAGAGTCAATGAACTGTCCACAAAGGTGACTGTTTAACATCTTGCTACCTGTCTTCTTCATCTTTGGTGGCCCAGATGACTGCCATTTGTTCTTTGTTAAACTGTGTAGAAGTTTTACCTTAGACACAATGGCGCATACAGGACTTAGATTTGACTATTATCTATGGAAAAGAGAAGAAGACTTGGAAGGAAGAGACTACAGAGGATTGTCTCTCAAAAGAAAAAATATTTAATGTATATGTCTGAGTCCCTCTACATATGTATGTGTACTAGGTGCATGCAGTCCCTTCAGAGGCCTGGAGAGGGCATCAGATCCTCTACAACTGGAGTTACAGGCAACTGTGCATCACCATGTAGGTGCTGGGAACAGAATCCTGGTCCTCTGCAAGAACTGCAAGTGCTCTTAACCACTGAGTAATCTCTTCAGATCCTCAAAGGAAATTTTTCAATGATGACCTAATGGATGGAGAAAAAAAAACTTAAGAAATTTTACAGTTAATGTTGGGGGAAGCTATTACTATAGGTCAGACAACATTCTTGGACTTCATAACAAATTTATTATACAAATTTCACTGATTGTGCCAATGTCATTTATAATTACTACCCATAGTCTAAGGTCAAGAATAAGACAAGGGAGCCCACATTGTTACATCAATTCTACATGGTACTAGAGTCTAGCCAGGGCTGTGAGGCAAGAGAAAGAAACAAAAGACAGACATGGAAAGAGGAAGTACAGTTGTCTCTGCTTGCAGATGTTGTGATTTCGTGTGTAAGAAACCCTAAAGATTTATCAACAAACTATCAGAACTGGTAAGCAAATTCAGCAAATTCTCAGGATATAAGATCAACCTACAGTATCAGTAGCATTGCTTAACATTAACATTAGATTATCCTAAGAAGAAATCAAAAGCCAAACCCTATTTCTAAAAATATAAAAAGAATAAGATACATATGGATAAATTCAATCAAGAATGTGAAATATGCCTAAGATGAAAACTGTAATAGGAATTTCAGGTACTACAAATAAATAGAAAGATATTTTGCATCATGGATTTTAAGCATATCATTAAAGTTCCCATATTATACAAAGTAATTTACAGATTCAATGGAATCTCCATCTAGATTCCAATGGCATTTTTTCACAGCAATAGAAAAAATCTAAATCTTGTCTATTTTTAAAACCCAATAAATTGTTCTAGTATTAATAAAAACTCAGGAGTCAGAAATTGAGAGAAAAAACCTGATAAATGCAAGGAACAAAGGAGGGATGATCAGCTGACCCTATTGTCCATATTTTTCTGATCCAAAAGCCCTGGAAATCTCCTTCAGCCCCTCCTTCTTTTTTCCTGTGCCTCTCTATCCAGCTTCCTCAGTCCTCCAACATCTCTATGACTAATCTCAGTCAGTCAATAGATAATTCTGTCCTTGATTCAAGGTGGCTTTATTGGCACAGTGGAGTGGCAGTGCAAATAATTCCCCCACAACAGACATCATAATTTTGAATAAGAAGAACAAAGCTGGAATTTTCAATTCAATTCAGTTCTAATTTCAAATCATTTTTCAATTCAATTTCAAAAGCTGTAATATGATTTCAAACCATATTACTGTGCTACAGTGATTAAAACAGTATAGTACTTATATGAAATAGACACAAAAATAATTTTGCAGTGAAACAGAATAGAAAATATAGAACAAAGGTAAAAAACATGAATATGTATATATTTCTAACTAACTCTTAATTAATGATCTGGGTCTACACAATGGTCTGTTGCCGATGCCCCATCTGGGGCGAACAGGTATTCCTTTACATCTTCTCTGGAAACATAACCACTGTGAACTATTTCTATAAAGGTATGGCCATTATGGAAAACTGTCAAGGTTTCTCACTAGAACCACTCCATTGTCTAGCTATTCCCATTCTGGGTATATGTCAAAAAGAAATCATTATCTCTCGAAAATAGCTGGCCTTTTATATTGTCACCAAAATATGATAATTATAAATATCAGATAAATGATTAAATTAAAGATAGGATATATTTATTATTATTCAGCATTATAAAAGAACCTTCTCATATATAACATTGATTAATCTGAAAAAGGTACTACATGAAACAAGCCAGATATAAAAAGACAAATACTATATGATGTCACTTATATGTGGAAAGCCAAACTTACAGAATCAGGGCACAGAAATGTGCTTAGTAAGGAGGGTCTGTGAGCAATCAGAGATTATATTGATCGAAGTTCTAGTATATGTATATTTGTATAAAGGTATGATTAATTATTGATGTTAACCTGTTGTTGTTTTGAGACAGGGATTCATCACAGGAGAAATTTGCTCTAGTTTTTCATGACACAGAATGGTAACTGAAGTAAACCATTCCATTTTCTCCAAGGGATAGGATTTTCTGAGATGTAGGACCAGGGCAACAGACTTGCATTGGCCAAAGTCTCAGGGAAGTAATAACTCTTAAATAAAAATGTGACCTATGTATTTAATACCTTTCAGGTTTTATACACGTAAAAACTATGGGAATATTGTTTCAATGAGCTCCAAAATGATCTAAAAATATACATTAAGAAGGTTAGAAGGTTTCAAATACAATTTTCCCACTAAAATAATTTAGAAATAGTACTGAAAACAGAGTGACAGAAGATAATATAAATGTTATATACCTTTAAATAATGTTGAAATATATTCAGCACACTTTGGGGAGGCAAAATGGAAAAAAATAGCAATTTTGTTTCTGTTAGAGTAACTAAACTGATTTTCCTGTTGTTATTACATATGGATAGGTGTTGCAGAAGAATTGTTCACACTGGGAACAACTTGTTGTTAAAATGAATTACCAGACATGAGGCCTATAGATTTTTTAGACCATTCCTGGGATTCAAGCAGAATCAAGGCCTTTGCCCTCAAGAGGCCTTGGAAGACCTGTCTTAAATACTGTAGCTCCCTCTAGTGGGAATCTCTAGGCAGCCGTGTTATTTGGGTGGGTGTCCCAACCTACCAGGATCCACGTGGTTTCTCAATCCTGAAGTAAATGTGGACCAGAAGCCTTGAGGAGTACTGAAATTCCTAACCATCCTTTGGCAGCATGACATTCACTTCACAAGATTAATTTTTATTATAATAAAATCTATGTTTAAAATGTTTTTAGATTTATTTTATTATTTTGTTGTATGAATGTTTTCTTTGCATGTATGTGCACCCCAAGCATGCCTGGTTCCTCAAGAGGTTGTGAGCTCCATGTGGGTGCCCAGAATCAAACCTGGATCCTTTGCAAGAACAACAGATGCTCTTAACCACTGAGCCAATTCTTCAGCCCTAAGACATTTTTTATTGCATTAATTACATTCACCTTGTGCAACCATTGCTATCATCCATTTTTATTTATTTTTTAAAATGTTTACTTTACACCTTATTGCTTAAAAAGACATCACAAATAAAATAAAATAAAATGCCATCACACACCAAAATTAACCAGACCTAAGGACTAGTCAACTCAGTGTAATTCTATACAGTTAGAATAGAAATTCAGAATGGAAGTTGTAGAGCTTCACAATAGATTTATACTTTTACTATCAGAATATTTTTAACATGTATCCACCACCAAAATGAAAAACCCATGGCTGTTAGAACTAAAAAAACAATCAATTAGTTTTATATCCTCTTTCATAACTAGTGTTCATTACCTTTTACTCAATCTAAACTGAAACTCAGATTCCATGACAACACTAATTTTCCTATTCTTCCCACCCAACCACCGAAAACCACCATTTTACTTCCTGTCCCTGTGAGTTTCTCCATTCTAGATATTTAATATGGATGAAGTTTTATCACACTTGTCCTTCTGTGTCTGCTTATTTCACTTAGCACCCTACATTCAAGGTTTCTCCGTGCTATGGCATGTACCAGGATTCATTTATTTTTATGGCTGAAAAGTATAATGGTCTACTATATACACCACAATTCAGTTTTCCATTCACATGTTAAAGGACAGGAGATACTTCCTCTGTTGACTGCTAGCAATACTGGTATATAAATCCCTGCTTCAATCCATACTTAGCTTTCTTAGGTTAAAGAGCCAGTAGTGGAACCGTCCAGTTCTGTAGTGTCATAGCTCCCACCTTGCTGCTGTGATAGACTACCATGACCAAAAGCAACTTGGGAGGACAGCATCATTTGGCTTGCACTTCCACATCAAAGTCCATGACTTAGGGAAACCAAAGCAAGAATTAGAGGCAGGAACTGAAGGAGAGACCACAAAGGAATGCTACTTACTGTCTTGAACAGCTAGCTACCTTTCTTACACAGCCAAGGACCACCTGCCAAGGGATGGTACCACCCACTGTGGACAGGACTCTCCCATATCAATTAGCAACCAATAAAATGCCACCACAGACACACCCACCAGCCAATTTGATGGAGGCAACTCCACAATTGAGAGTCCCTCTTCTTCGTGACTCTAGTTTGTGTTGAGTTGACAAAACTAGCCAGCATTCAAAGTAATTTAGATTTGTTTGTTTGTTTGTTTGTTTGTTGTTTGTTTTTTTTGTTTTGGTTTGGGGAAGTGCCACATGATTTTCTATACTCGTCCTGTTGTTTTTACATCTTTATGAAAAATGCACAAGGGCTTCAATTTCTCTACATCCTCTCCTTGGTTTCCCCGCCTGTGACTTTCAGGTATTTTTTTTTATTAATTTGTTTTTAGTTAACCATCCAAGTGAGGTGGCATTTCACTTCATTTCCCAATGCTTAGTGATGCTCAGCATCTCTCCATGTTCTCACAGGACATCTGTGTATCTTATTTGAAGAAATGTCTAGTCAAGTTGTCTGTTCATCTTTTAATTGAGCTGTTTGTTTTTTGTTTCTTTCTGGGGAGAGGTAAACACAGTCCTCTTCATTGCCATGGACTAAGCTTTCTGAGTTTGGTGACGTGGCAGAGGTCAGCACATTTGAGTGCAAAGGATAAGCCTTGCCCCAGGAAAAACACCTTTGTGATCATGATATATTCTGGTTTTTGTTTATTTATTTGTTTGTTTGTTTTTGTAAAGTTGTAGGAATTCATTATACATTCTGAGTTGTCTGATTTAAGTTTTTTTTCCCTCCCAACTGTGGGAGGGATGGAGCTCAGTAGCAGAGCTCTCGATCAGCATGTATGAGGTATATTTATGTGTTGTATTACATTCATTGATTTGTGTATACTGAACCAACCTTGCCTCCTTGGGATGTGTGGTCTTGATGTACGACATTCAATTTGCAGGAATTCTCATCTTTTCCATTAAGGAATACTTTTATCTATGTTCATCAGAGAAATCGGTCTATAGTTTTGCTTTTTTGTTACATCCTTATCCAGTTTTTGTACAAGGTAATGCTGGCACTGTAGAATGAGTTTGATAATGTTTCTTCCCTTTCTATTTTGTGGAACAATGTAGGAAGTGTTAGCTATGTCTTAAAAACGTCATAGGGGCTGGAGAAATAGCTCAGCCAATGAAGTGTCAGGTAAACGAGTGTGAGGTCCTGAGTTCAGATCTCTGGAAGCCACAAAGCCAGGCACTGTGGCATGCAACTGTACCCCTGGTACTGACAGGGCTGAGACAGACAGGTCTCTGCCAGTTGGTGAGCTCCAAGTTGAGTGAGATACCCTGTCTTAATATATAAAATGGCAAATGACAGAAAAAGACACCTGACATGGACTACCCTGGCACGTGTGCGTACACACACACACACACACACACACACACACACACACACACGTATGCATACCCCTGAGCTTCTCTTTGTAGGGAGACTTAATTAATGCTTCAATTTAATTGCTTGTTTGGGGACCTGTTTAAGTTACTTATATCTTCAAGGCTTAATTTGGTAGGTTGTATATATTAGGAATTTATTTCATTTCTTCAGATTTTCCAGCTTTAAGAAATATAACTTTTGAAAGCATTCCTTCTAGACTTCACTGGTGTCTGATGTCAATTCCCCTTCCCTCTCTAATTTTATTTATTATGTTTATAGTATTCTGCCTGCATGTATTCCTGCAAGTCAGAAGAGGGCACCAAATCTCATTACAGATGGTTGTGAGCCACCATGTGGTTGCTGGGAATTGAACTCAGGACCTCTGGAAGAACAGTCTCTTCGTCTCTATTTTATTTGTTTGTTTGTTCGTTTACTTACTTACTTACTTATTTGGTTTTTCAAGACAGGGTTTCTCTGTGTAGCCCTGGCTGTCCTGGAATTCACTTTGTAGACCAGGCTAGCCTCAAACTCACAGAGATCTGCCTGTCTCTGACTCTCAGTGCTGGGATTAAAGGTGTGGGTGACCACCACCTGACCTCTATTTTCTTTTGTATTTGTTCAGGCTTGCTTTGTGGTCTATAACGACCTTCCTTCCTTCCTTCCTTCCTTCCTTCCTTCCTTCCTTCCTTCCTTCCTTCCTTCCTTCCTTCCTTCCTTTTTCTTTCTTTCTCTTTCTTTCTTTCTTTCTTTCTTTCTTTCTTTCTTTCTTTCTTTCTTTCTTTCTTTCTTTCTCCTTTTCTTCCTTCCTTTCTTTCATTCTTTCTTCCTTTCTGTTTTCCTTTTTCTTTTTCTTTTGTTTTCTGTGTAGGGTGTTTTGCTTGTATTTAAGTGTGTTGTGTATGTGTGGTACCCATGGAGGCCAGAAGAGGACATCAGATACCCTGGGGGACTGGAGTCACAGGTTGTGAGCTGCCATATGGGTACTGGGAACTGAATTTGGGTCCTTTGGAAGAGCAGCCAGTGAACTTCTGAACCATCTCTTCAGCCTCTATTGGGATCTGTTTTAGAGATGATTCTTCAGCCACCAAGAAAAATGTGAATCTGTAGGACAGAATGCTCTATAGATATAGTCAATCCAATTTATCCAAGTCACAGTTTAGTGCTCAAGTTTCTTTGTTGATTTTCAGTTTAAAGGAAAAATTGAGAAGTTTAGTTTAGAAGAGTTTAAAGGGGGAGAATGGTGTTTTGAAGTCTTCCACTTTTATTTTATCTGGTCCAATCTGGTCGATCAGGCCTTTAGTGTTTGATTTATGAAACTGGCTACTCCAACATTCAGTACATAAATATTTTCAACTGCTATATCCTCCAGATGCATTGTTCTCTTTACTAATACATAATGATCATCTTTATGCTTATGGATAGTTTTTATTTTAAGTCTAGGTGATCATCTATGGACATAGCTATGGGAATTTGCTGTTCGGTTGCATTTAATTAGTATGTTGATTGCCATCCTTTGACTCAGCATGTCGTTGCCAGTAAGTTCTATTTCTCAGAGATAACAGAACTCTCTGATCATTGCATCCACTTTTCTTTTGTCTTTATGTCTGAAATGGGTTTTCTTAGTTCATTCATATGCACATTTGAATACTTCATTGAGTCATTGATTCTTTTATAAAGTAAGACTCTGAAAGGTCTTGCTGGCATTTCCACTAATCTCGTTATCTTTGGTTTCTGCTTCTAAAGATTATGTGAGCTCATGGGTGTGTTGTAATAGCTTTTCATTCCGTATCTTTTGGGTTTCTTTGCTGTGTTTGGTCATCTCTTGGGGTGGATTGTCTTCCTGTTTCTCCCACTTTCTCCCACTGTTTGTGGTTGTTTTGTTTTGCATATGCTCCATTGAGCTATCTTCACTTGGCTTTACACTCCCCACTACCACTGAGGGGGAAGCCGACTGCAGTAACAGATACAATGATTTGACACCAATCTCTGTGTTGGCTTGTACTGGAAAATAGAATGTATTTTACATGTGACCCTTGAACACTTTCGGAAACAATACCACAGGCTGCTGGTTTCAGGAAATGTATTTTTATAGACTTTTAAGGCATCGATAATGATGTAGTGAAAGGAAGAAAGAACAGGGTGGGAAGTGAAGTGTGAGTGTTTAGTGAAGAGCGTGGTTTGGAGGTAGGCGAAATAACAGAGAAAGCATTGTATAGGAGAGTCAAAGAAAGAAAAGACAATCCTAAAAGCTGCTCAGGTGAGATGCAGAATAAAATATAATGAACAGTACAGGCACAGAAGTGCATATAAAAATATAAGAAATTAAAAGGAAAATGTATTTGTTATTTTTCCTGGTGCTGTGATAACATACCCTGACAATGCCTATTTAAAAGAGGAAGGTTTTATTTCGGGCCACAGTGTCAGGAGCATGAAGTGGTTGGTCAAACTATAACCACAGTCAAGGAACAGGAAGTGATAAATGCCAGTGGTTAGTACTTGAGGCCAGTGCTAAGACTGAGCTGTGTTTTGTTATATTAGCACCATATAAGATTCAGGTGCTATTTTTCTTCCATAAGTCAGTAAAAAAAAGTCTTTTCTCATTCTTATAAACACTCTCACAATTGTACATGGTATTTTGTGCCATTTACACTGTTGTATAGTAAGCAAGACCCAGTAAAGGAATAAATAATATTTCAAGTATTTTGAATGCTTCCCTGTAGCATGAATCTTAAAAGTTCTTATTAATAAAAATCAAACCTGAGGCCAGTTATCAACGCTGGTAGATCAGAGAGACAGAACAAGCCACAGCTATCTCACCTTGCCAATTTCTCAGCTGGTCCTGTTTCCTCAGACTGGAAGCCTCTGAGTCCTCATCCAGAATGAATCTCAGCTGAGCTGTGTTGCTCCAAAGCCTGAAAGCTTAACCAGCCAAATGCTTAACCAGCCAAATGCTTCTAGTTTCTGGTCTCCATGCCTTATATATCTTTCTGCTTTATATCATCACTCCCTGGGATTAAAGGTTCGCTTTCTGGGATTAAAGGTGTGAGTCAACATGCTTGGCTGTATCCTTGAACACATGGATTTCTGCCTCTGGCATGCTAGGATTAAAGGCGTGTGCTACCACTGCCTATCCTTTATGTTTAATATTGTGGCTGCTCTGTCTCTGACCCCAGATAAGTTTATTAGCATGCACAATATTTGAGGGACTACAATACCACACTTCCCTTTATGGCTTTATGCTTGCTGGGTGAAAGAAAAGATCATGGCACAAGTCATCTTGACTCTAATGATCTCAGATGATGCCTGTCTTTTTAGAGTGTGAGCATCCTTGGAGTCAGAGTGTGTTTCCCACTGAATAGATGTTGGTGGTACAGTAACAATACGTGCCCTTGAACAAATGCCAGTATCACATTACACACCTCAAATGCATTCCTATTAATCCCCAAACAGTGATACCATGTAGTTCCCAATAATAACATTTTACTGGTGAGGAATCCAAGGCTGACACATCAAGAAAGCTTCTAAGCACTGGGAAGTTTGTAATGGGACATCTAATTTCCTCAGTGGTTACAGACTAATGTCAATTGTTAGTTTTATTCCCACACTGTGTAAAATAGCTTAACTGTTCAGTAAATACCTCTGGAATACATTGACAAAATATACTTTCTTTTAAAAAAAAACTTATAGCGATTAAAATGAGATAAAATAAACACTAAAACATCCAGCATTATATGTGACCTAAATATAAATTATCAAACTTTTCATCAAGGCACTAGATAATTGGGTCAATGATAAACACATATGAGAACATGAGCATTGTGTGAATATTCTAGACAAGGAAAAACTTTCAGTCTGTGTTGCAGGTGGGTGTGACTGGTGAAGAGCTAGCTGTCAGGATGGGGACCAGAATAGAGGAATCGTGAAAAACCCAAGCAGAGTCACAGAAACAATTACAGAATTGTGCTCTGAAGATTCTGACTTCATCAGCTTGATTTGGTCAGAGTGTGGGGAACAGAGAAAACTAAGGACTGCAAGACAGGTCTTGGGGACCCAGTCAGTCGGTGATAATCATTGGAAGTCTCCAAAGGTCTCCACAGCCACACTTAGAAACTAACTCTTACACAGGAGCCCCTTGATTCATTATAATTGCGACATTGGGGCTCAGAGATCTCCAAGGCCACACTTGATAAACATTTTTAACTTGTGGAACCTCTCAGTGGATTATAATTGCCACAACAGAGCCCAGAGGTCTCTAGAGCCCCACTTTGTAAACAATAATTTTTTGTCAACATTATGATATGGGCAACATCCCTAGGGAATGTTGCACTAAGTCTTAGTGTTGTGAGATGACTTGACAACATGCAAGCTCCTTCCTGTTCTCAGTTGTTTAGGGCCAGTGTAGGTTACACAGGGAGGTAGCTGCTACCTTCTAAGTCAAGACTCACAGCAACCTCTCTGCTCAAATAGAAGGTATGTGATCATTATTTTTCAAGGGCACAAAGGAAATCAGGACCAAGAAAGACGTGTCTTCCTTGAACATCTCTACTTATAGACAGTCCCAATCTGGTCTTCTATAGACATTGAAGCCGATAGAATCAGGGGTGATAATGGAGTAGTTGCCTTTCCTGGTGCTGTGGGTAATTGCTAACTGAATAGACTACTTTATCTTCAAAGTTAAAAACTAGAAAATCACTATTCTGTTATGCAGTTTGGCAGTGATTCTACTCTTTGTTAGTTACCCCATTGAGGCATAGAAAAGTAAATATTTGCAAAATGTCTTACTGCTGATATTGTATCAGCCACACATTTGTCCACCTAGCCAATGATACACAGCATATCTATAACATTCTCACGTGCATCTCTTTGCCTACAACAGCATAAGGTTAGCAGAAGAAATATCCCTTTTATAAAGTATGAATGCTGATTTAGAACTGTTTTAAGTCCTTTCTGAAATTCAACTCATGAATAGCCAAGGCACTAATAATGCAAAGTAAGCTGTAGACATCAGAGCTAGGAGACAAAGACAAAAGGCGTGGTCCCAGGTGCTGATAATAGATCGAGGGAGACTTGTAGGAAGAGCATGCAGCAGAAGTAAACCCATTCTGGGTCATGTTGATGTTTCATGTGTAGGGTTCCAGGGAAACAGGCACCTCGTTAAGTAATTCAGATTGGAATGTCTACTGAAGTGAGTTGACCTAAACCTTGGTTATCTGATTTTATATTAAAAATGTTGTGAATTTTGGCTGCTTGGGAATCTTGAAAATAATACTAAAAGCTTGTAGGATAGGATGGGTTAACTGTCCAATTCCTAGTGAGACAGAGGTGGTATCCATACTAGAGGATGAGTGAGTCTGTAGAAAAGTTAAAGAAGGAAAATTCGTACAAGGTTGCTTTGGTGCCTGGGAGGTTTGGAAAGGAGTTCATCTCCCAAACACCGGGAGAGCTGCACAGGAAGGCTTAATGGAAAGAAGCAAAATTAGGTTCAAATTTTATGATACATAATACATCACTGAATGTGACTAGAAGGAGCTTATTGAATTTCTGTTTTTGCTCAAATGAGTCACAATTTTCTCTTCAATGTTGTTCCACTGCAGCCTGACGATGTCATTAAATTAGTGGGGTGATGTATAAAATGCAATATTAAATGTTATTGGACAAATTTAAACATACTTTCTGATAAAGGAGAGATTTGTTTCATAGGAAGATGATGCATGGGCAGATGTGTGCACCACTCAGAAACAAGCACAGAACTGAACGCAGATGATCACAAACAGGGACATATCAAAATGTTTTCTGTTTGCCAAGGAGGTCAGGAGTAGGGGATAAGCTTTTAACGTCAACTTATGTTACAAAAGTAAATATGGAAAAGGCTTAGTGGATGCTTCCAAACATTCCAGCTAATTCAACCATATTTTTACATCATCCCTAAATTTCATCTTCCGTGCTCTGGCTGCTTTAAAAGCAGAGGAATTTTACTCCCTGTCCAGGCAGTCTGTCTTTAAATTGCTTCATTTTTATTTCACTTTTACTAAGCCACAATCTGTTTCAATAATTCCATTGGTTGTTATGAGTTTTGCCTTTTGAGAATAAAGCAGGTTGGATATATTTTCCATGTGAGATATTGCCAAGTGGGGATGCAAGGTGTTGTGGTTATCTTGAAGCATTTTTGTAACCCAAAACTCAATAACAAGCATCAGTTTCTCATTCAGGATGCATACTGCTTCTATAGAGAGTCAATCTACTTGTTAAGGTTTTAAAACAGGCCTACTATCAAGCACATGAGTAATCTTCAATATTCCATGTAGGTCATTAAGAACCAATTGTATCAACCCAACATCACTTCATTCTTTTACTGAGATGAACATTTGGGACATTATAAAAGATGACACATTGCCCAAGTGTCATCTTTTCTTGTAGAATATGGGTTCCACTAGTATTTTCAGGCCCCGATCATTTTCCTAAGAAGGTCTGTGTTCACCTGTGTGCACTCTCATGGGGCTTTCCCACACCACACACACACACACACACACACACACACACACACACACACACACACACACACACGTACCAGGTTCCCATAGGAAGCTCTGTATTTCCTAATTCCTGAGCCAGTGTGATTGGGGTCAATGCCTACCTGGGGTATGGCATGTAAGACTAAGAATAATGTGTGGGGCCTCCCAGAAGCCCATCCTTGTGCTCACACATAGAGGCACTTTCTATTGTTCATAAGGATGGAAAGAGCTCCCAGGAGAGTTTCCATTTAGAATTCCCAGATGTGCATGTGATGAGACAGACGTCAGGAACTGCTCTGTGAAAGAGTGGAACAGTTCTCTGGGGGATGAGGGAGGTCCCATAACCACACCCAGTGGTACTTAAGTTATAGACTCAAGGAAAGTGCATGGAGAAGGAGGTAACTTGCCTAAACACAGAGTCACTACCATCAGTGTTGGGAGAGCAGTAACGGGACACTTCAGGCGGGTATAGATGTCTGGTTGGTCTGTTGTCAGCAGAACCATGGAGTTTATGAAGCAGTACACATCCCTAAAGGAAGTGGCTCACTTAAAGCAACAAAGTAGAGGATCAAAGGCCTTCCTTAGGCAAATGAAAGTCAATATGATAGAATAGAAAGGGAAGAGGACTTGACCTTTGATGCTGCACAGGACTGAAACTCTCTCCTCAAACACCAGATCACAAAGGAGAAAAGGATCAGTTCCCAAGCAGGAAGAACTCCTTCCACATCAAACATCCTGAAGAAGACAGAAATTACTGCAAGTTGTATGCCTTTCTAAGGACCTGTTAATGCGCATAAGCAGGTGAATACTTCCAGTCTCAGGAGTATACTGAGAGCTATCATTATATTAAGCACTAAAACTGAAAACCTGAATGAGGTAAATCAGTTTATTGATGTGACTTTAGTCAGAGAAACCATAGACATTACGTTTCTCCAGAATAGGGTGCATGAGACTGAGTGGACATAAATTAAGTGCATTAGCAAGAAAACGATGTAGATGATGGATGGTGGAGTAAAAGGCAGAAGTCCCCGTTAGTAGAACTGGGGAGTAAGAAATGGGGTGATTAAAACGCAGAAAGGCTGTGAATGAGGAAATGAGGCAGCGGTTTCTCTAAGTAAGTTCGTGGTTTGAGGTTCTGTATAGAGGAGTTATAAAAATGATCAAGTATTTGAAAAGCTTCTTTCTGGGCCCTTTAACTTGAGACTCTGACTTCAGCCTTGACCACTGAACCCAGCAGAGTCTCAGGTTAAAGGACCCAGGAAGAAACTGTGCTGGTGCTGAGCATGAGCCTATGAAAAGCAGTGGTCTGCCGTGGCTGTATTCACTTTAGAAGCTGTACTTCTTTGTGTGCAACGAGCGGGTGATCACATTTAGTTTTGTGGCTTGTGGACTGGACAAGTTCTCATTTGCTCCAGAGATCCTATACCTCAGTTTGTTTATCCAGAAGTGCCTGCTACCGAAGTCAAGACTCCTGATTTGGAGTGTGGGGGAAACATATACATCACTGAGATATGCACTGGTGGGAAGAGAAGAGAGGGGCCCTGGCACTTTGCATATCAGTGTTACCATTTCAGGTCCTGCTCAGCAGGGAACCATGCTGTGAGAGGACAGAGGCTGCAGGAATAAATGCCTGCATCTGTGCTCAAAGTTCTCAGCCCTGTTGCTAACAAACCACGTGTAGCAGGTAGGACACTCTAGAAGCTGAGCCAACAGACTCCACAGTCATGCCCACGTGATGAGGCATGCTCTTTACCACAGTGATGAGGCCACTGACCACCATGCCTGCACAAACCAGGCTTGCTGTCGAGTTTTCTTGGTGTTTCTGTGTCCAACTCTCTTCCCCGCCGCATGATTGTCTCTCGACGCTGTCTTCCACCCAGACACCGGTGGGACTTTGACTTCCCATTGTTCCTTGTTTTCAGGTCCTCAAAGCAGCTCAATCTCACATAGGCCCCTTCTTCAAGATGGTGCTTGGTTAAAACACTCTGAGATATGGGGAGTGATCAAACGGACTTGCTTTCCAGTGCTAGCTTGATAATCCAAGAGTGGTCACTATCATCACACCACTCACCCACCCAGTGCATCTACAGCTGTGGGAACTAAGGGATTGTCCTCTGGCTAAAACCAGGGCTAATTGGCTTGTCTCCTACAAGCAGCTTTGGCCTTCTCTACCACCACCGCACTCCCCGCCCCCGCCACTAGGTGGAGCTAAAAGCAGTGGAGTGGGCTGTGCTTTACACTGTGCGGTGGCTTGTCTGTTTCTCTACGTTTGGCTCCCCTGCTGGCTTACACAGTTCCTGATGCCTTTCCTCTGTCTCTCACTGGAATCAAGCTAGTCCTTCAGTATTCTGACCCTTCAGATTCCTGATCACATAGAGAATTTACAAACCGCTATCTCACCTTTTTTTTTATTATTAAGTAAGTCTAGCTATTACTAAATAAGCAACTATCAAATTCCAGTGGTACACCCTCTATTCCACATTTGACCAATGCAGTGGTAAAACTCAATTTGGTTTTTCCTCTTCAATACCATCTTATCGACAATGGTGGCTGCACATTGGCCGATGTCTCCGTGTTTCATTATATTCAGGTCCTTTTGAGTTATGATTTCAGAATTTTTTATGTTCTTGAGTTCTCATTTATTTGAAAACATATCTGAATGCTATTATAAATAGCAATAAAAGTATAGATCATTGTAACACGAATCTTAAAGGGTCTTATTAATTAAAAAAAACAAACAAACTCAGGAGCCAGATATTGGGGTGACCACTGAAACATCAGAGAAACAGAACAAGCCACAGCCAACCTCACCTCACCAATTCCTTAGCTGATCTTGTTTCCTCAAACTGGAAGCCTCTGTGTCCTCATCCAAATGGATCTCAGCTGAACTGCTGCTAAAAGCCTAAGAGCTTAACCAGGCTCTAGTTCCTGGTCTTCACCCCTTATATACCTTTCTGCTTCCTGCCACCACCTCCTGGAATTAAAGGCATGTGTCACTGTGCCTCGCTGTTTCTAGTGTGGCTTTGAATTCACAGAGATCCGAATGGATCTCTGCCTCCAGAATGCTAGGACTAAAGTTTGTGTGCCACCATTTTCTGGCCTCTATGTCTATCTAATGGCTGTTCTGTTCTCTGACGTCAGATAAGTTTATTAGGGTACACAATATATTGGGGGACACAATATCACCATAGATCATGGATTGCTAAAAATTCTTGTGTGACAAAACTCTATGCAGAACAGATGTATTACTTATTTCCTGTCTCAGAAAAAAAATTTCTGGGCCATTTACATATATTAGGCTTGGAGTTAGAGTATATAATGGATCTATTAATTGATTTAACAACATTTGTTGGGAGCCTTCCATGCCTTGGAAACAGTACTGGACCATGGAAATACAGCACTAAAGAAATTAACCATATCCAGTAGGATAGTACTTACAGAATAGTGGTCCAGACAGAGAATGTTGAATGTGTATGAAACATATTTTATCATTTAAGAATGTATCAGAGATGGCCGGGCGGTGGTGGCTCACGCCTTTAATCCCAGCACTCGGGAGGCAGAGGCAGGCGGATCTCTGTGAGTTCGAGGCCAGCCTGAGCTACCAAGTGAGTTCCAGGAAAGGCGCAAAGCTACACAGAGAAACCCTGTCTCGACAAACCAAAAAAAAAAAAAAAAGAATGTATCAGAGATATTATTTTTACTTACTCAGGGATATATCCCCTTCTATTGGATATACCACCTCCTATGGAGGAAATTATATAAACATTTATGGAAGAAATCAACTGGTCTGGAGACTTTTAAGTAAAACATGCCTGAATCTGGAAGGTGCTAAGATAACAATTTTTCTTTTTAAATTTTCTTCTGGATGTCTTTTGATAACCAAACAAAAATATCTGTCTACCTATTTACAAGATGGTAATTTTCAGTAGACTCCTTTCTATTTATGAAAGACTTAGAATAACAACTGGGTTGGCTTAAGCACTACACCACAGTAAATCTTTCAAAAGCAGGGAAGAGATTTCGAGGTTCTGATTTTGCTTTCCAGTGTGCATAAATCTTAATCTCCATTCCAAGTTTCAATTTGAGTTTTGTATCAGCTTAATGCACAGACCATCTTGTGTGAGATGTGCTGTGCTGTATGAAGGAAATACATGCAGTCAGCAGGGTGCACATTGAAGGGGAAAGACAGTATGCAATCTCAGCTTCATCCCAAAATGAACTGTCCCGATGCAGACTCAATAGTCAAGAATTAAAGTAAAATGTTTCAACGTGGAAAAAAAGGATGTATCTGAGAAATTAACCTCCATCAAGATCTTGTGAACAAGATTTTGGTTGATGAAGTGATCTGAGACTCTTGGAACAAGTGATAGTTAAGTAGTCAAGGCAACACACAGGGTCTGATTGCAGTTTGTTACCTATGTGTGCTGAAGGAGGCCATTTAAACCCATCTTAGGTGCGCTTGCTAAGCTACCTGTACACTAACATCTTGTCTTTATCATTCACTTTTCAAGCATGGAGCCTGAATACTTTCCTGGAAACACTGACTCGGCATTGAAGCATTGATGACCTCCCCCTGCAGTAGATTTAACGCAGAGGGAAACATGCCAGCATCCCCCAACTGTTCACAGTGAACACAGGTGAATGCCATTTGACTCCCACATTCCTGTCTTGGTTCCTGATTAACTTTCTTATATCTTATTTTGATTTTTATCACAGAAATATCAACACTGAAAGCAACTTTTATTTCTTTCCCAAGGCTACAATTTACTAAATTCATTTGCAGTTAGTTTAATCTCCTGAGTTCTTAGAGGACATGGATTTTTTTGTTTGTTTTTGTTTTTTGTTTTTAGAGACAGGGTTTCTCTGTGTAGCTTTGCACCTTTTCCTGGAACTCACTTGGTAGCCCAGGCTGGCCTCGAACTCACAGAGATCTGCCTGCCTCTGCCTCCTGAGTGCTGGGATTAAAGGCATGCGCCAGACATGGATTTTTAAGAGATTGAAATGAAGGGTCAAAATTTTCACTTTGACGTCTACTGCAAGGCATGAATGAAAAAACTATTAAATTGTCAGCCTCTTATATGCCATAAAGAAGAACATTAATATTTGAAAACTCACTGTGTCCTCTATCACCCAGAATTTCACAGCTCAGAGAGGCACAGACACACAAAACACCATGCATGCATGACAAACATTGTAGTAGGACCATATGAAGAGTTTTATACTGTACATGCTTGACCAATGTAGCAGGACCATATGAAGAGTTTCATGCCATGCATGCATGGCAAGCATGAAGACTTTCATCTAGAAAAGCGAAAACAACTCTTTCTGGGAAGGCCAGGGGTGGATTTACTAGTTGAATTTTTTAAAGAAGTGAAATATATTTGAGAAATAGTAATTTTCAATAAGAAATTTGTTGCAAAACATTCTCCCCCAAATTGATTCTGAACTTTTCTTGGTTCTTTGCAACAGACGCTGCTGAACATGGGAGGCTTCCAAGGTTGGCACGCTGGCAGCCCCCAGAGCAGAAGGAAGCAGATGAGTGCTCAGAGGGTGAACTTACGATACTAGTCTTGTTAGTCCTGGATCTCGATCCGTAGGAATACTCCACCTTCTAGAAAGAGAAGAGGAACAACCAAAACCAGGGGTGAAAAAAGCAGGAACATGAGTGCTACACTTTACACATTCTGTTTTATCTCTTTATTCTTAACTTTTGGAGGGCAGTGATGGAGGTTGATTCTAGAAAATTGCACGTGCTAGATAAATGCTCCATTTGTCAGCCACACCCCCAGGTCCATGTTAGATCCTAAAGGCAGTCTCCATGTTAGTACATTTGGATACTAACCTCAAGTTGTGAGAGAGGTGATGGATACCTGGGCTCTAACTTTAGACAAGGAAGCCTAGCCAGTGTTGCCAGAGGGATCCTTGCAAATGCTTGAGTGGTAAGAATAAAATCAGAGGACATCTAAAATGAGAGTACAAACACAACCCACTCGTTCCTAACCTAGTGATTTCCTGTCTAAAGGAGAAACAGTACGGGAAAAGTGGAATTGGGTAATAAAGCAGGGAATGTGATGCATAATTCTGGAGTGTTTAGGAAATCATGGGGATAATGTTTTCATACACACTGCTCATAGGAGGCTCTGCATAAATGTGCTCAAGTGAAAAGCAATGGAGACTTCCAATACCAGCTTAGGGGAGGACTTCATATTGGTAGGTTTCTCAGATTTTCCCCAACTGGAAGTTTTCCTCTTTGTTTTTATTCTAGTCTTCTATGTACTGACTCTCTTCGGCAACACCACCATCATTGTTCTCTCACGGCTGGACCTCAGACTGCACACACCCATGTACTTTTTCCTCTCCCATCTTTCTTTCCTGGATCTCTGCTACACCACAAGCACCGTGCCACAGCTTCTCATTAACCTCTGTGGGTTTGACAGGACCATCAGCTATGGAGGGTGTGTGGCCCAGCTCCTCATCTTCCTTGCCTTGGTCTCCACGGAGTGTCTGCTCTTGGGGGTCATGGCCTTTGACCGCTACGCTGCCGTGTGCCGTCCACTGCACTACACCACCATCATGCACCCTCAGCTGTGTCAGGCACTGGCCATCTCCTCCTGGGTGTCTGGCCTTGTGAACTCTGTGATCCAGACAGGACTTGTTATGGCCATGCCTCTCTGTAGCCATCGACTGAATCACTTCTTCTGTGAGATGCCCATATTCCTGAAGTTGGCTTGTGAAGACACCAATGGAACCGAAGCCAAGATGTTTGTGGCTCGAACGATAATCTTGATATTCCCTGCAGCGCTGATTTTAGGCTCCTATGGACACATTGCCAGGGCAATTCTGAGAATCAAGTCAATGGCTGGACGCAGAAAGGCCTTTGGAACTTGTGGGTCCCATCTCATTGTGGTCTCTCTGTTTTATGGCTCGGGCATATACACATACCTCCAACCCATCCACCGATATTCAGAGAATGAGGGAAAATTCGTTGCTGTTTTTTATACTATACTCACCCCCATTCTCAACCCTTTAATATACACTCTGAGGAACAAGGATGTGAAGGGAGCTCTGTGGAAGGTGCTTGGGAAAAGTACAGATGTAGTGTAAGAGGGAGAAGCAGGACACATATAATTCTCTGTGGTATCAGTCATAATCTGAAACACACATTTGAGGGTCACTAGTAACAAACAGTCCTCAAGGTTCCAGGACTATTCTTCCAGGAATCTGCAAGTGGGGAGGGGTTCTCTTGCAATGCTTTCTAGGTTAGTGTATACGGTTCTTGTGCAAAAGGAGATGCTGATCTATATAGCTACTTTCCACAAGAATATTGGGAAGGGCTTGCATTTAAATTGTACATGGAGAGTAGAGGATCACAGGCATTTCTGAGAGTGAAGTAAGACTTAATATATGACATCACCTTATCCAAAATGATTGGTTTCTGGTGTGATGTCATGTAGGTGACCCTTTGCTCAAAGGTATAGGACATGAATTCACCATTGGATTTCCAAATAGTTGCCATGCTAGCTATAGTCTCACACACCTTAGATTCTGTAACTATGTTCACTGGTAGAAGTTACCCCACTGACCTTCCAGTGGCTAACGTTACATGGAGAAATAAGGAGGCCATGGACAGTGGTAGAGTTGTAGCTATGAAAGGCAGTGCCATTAGGATGGTTATACACAAACAAGCATCATAGTCTCTCCAGCTGCACGAGGAAACCGTGCCAGGAGGTTGAGTGACATGAAGACTTTCATGTAAGAGGAAAGAGAATAGAGAAGACATGAGTGCACACAAAATGGTCCATGAGGGGGGTGGTTACAAAAGAAGAAAAAAGAGCCAGAAGGTTCCTGAACAGGCAGATGTAGGAACTTCAAAGAGACAATGGACTCTTGACAATCTGCCATTGTCATTTTCCCCATCTATTCAATGCCTTGTTTTACATTTATTTGCTTAGTGTGTGTGTGTGTGTGTGTGTGTGTGTGTGGTGTGTGGTGTGTGGTGTGTGTGTGGTGTGTGTGTATGTGTGTGTGTATGTGTGTGTGTGTGTCTCTGTGTGTGTCTGTGTGTGTCTGTGTCTGTGTCTGTGTGTGTGTGAGTGTGTGTGGTGTGTGTGTGTGAGTGTGTGTGAGTGTGTGTGTGTGTGGTGTGTGTGTGTGTGTGTGTGTGTGTGTGTGTGTGTGTGTGTGTAGATCAGAGAACAACTTGTAGGAGTCTGTTCTTTTATTGCACTGTGTGGATCCCTGATTATCTCACCAGCCCTTTTCCCTTTTCCATGTGTTTAAAGATTGGATTTCTATTGAAGCGTGTATGTCCTTCTAAATAAGCTTCTCAGTTTCATTCTCAGATATTATTTTGACTCAAGGCAGATCTTAAAACTTTAAGAAGATCATATAGGATACCATGTTATATGGCCTTATCTTGGAGGTAATTTATATTTTTCACTTAAAAAATACATAATAAGCATCCATAAGAAGGGGAAAATCTCTAATATTTTTATAGCTATTTGACTGAGTATAATACATAAATTAATAAAAGACTAACAAGAAAGCCCATAGACATTTTAATAAATTTCTATATACACTGGGATGTTCATAAAACAATAAAATCCTAAGAAAATCACTATAAAGCAAAATGCTTTTATATGTTTTTTAAAACAAAGAATAAGTAATACATGACAGAATTATAAAGCAAATGCATCCCTCAGGTAGGATAGGGATATCTCTAAGAGGCATATTAGGGGTTGGTTTAAGCCTAGTGTAAGATAATTGTTATTTCCAATAGCTTATTTATTTGGGTACATAAAAGTCTTATCTTGGACAATCTGTGGTTAAGGCTATTTCCCCACATTAGGGAAGTGATGTCAACCCCCTCCAAAGGATCTCTAGAGTTTATTTTTTGTAGGAAAAGGCAGTCTAAATGCCTCTTTTGAAATTTTGTTTTCTCTAATGATTTCAGCGTGAAATAAACAAGATTCCTTGTCAGCATTTTTTGGCATAACTCAGCATCAACTCCTTCAATATTTATGAAGCCCATGGCAATATTGCAATAGACAGACATCTGTAATGATTAGATCTGGGTAACTGGCATATATATAACTTCACACATGTATCATTTCTTTGTATTGTCAGCAATCAAAATCCTCTCTACTCACTATTTTGAAGGAGACAAAGTTGTAAATCACAGTTAAGTTTCTATGTAGGGATATGTTATTTCCACCACCAAACTAAACCCCAGGATCTGTTAACCATCCTCTCTCCTTTCTCCCAGAGATACAGTTTGTTGTTGTAGTTCTAACTGTTAAGCCTCAAAACATAAAGAATAGATTAGGATTAGAGGCATTAGTGAGTTTTCTCTCTAAGTAAATAAATAAATACAGTAAAAAAAATAGAACAAGCTGGAGATGAGGACTTACAATGTGCACAATCAATGTTCTAAAACTCTTTCAGAAAAGTACAAGTATCTTAATATGGTTGAAAAAAATATGAGCAGGTAATTAAAGAAGAAAATGAAATGGAAAATAAACCATGCAAAAAGATGGTCTCATCTCCATATAATCAATGAAATGCAAATTAGCAAGACAATGAGATAGTTTCATAGCATCTCATTAGCAGACACAAGAATGTATTTTTGGTGGTTCTGAGCATTGAATTTTTATACTTGATATGGTAGATACACTAATACTGAGATACAGTCTCACCCCTTAAAGTCCTTTTAAGATGAGGTAAGGATGTACATTGAAGTAATTTACAATATATGTGTATATATGTATGTATATATGTATATATATATATATTTAAAGGTCTAAGATAATAGCTCATAATAGCCTCAATAATTTTGTCAACATTTTGATCTCTTTTCTATGCACCCTTACACAAGGAGATATACCTAATTTTTATTAATGTTTACTGCTTGCCAATCATTGTATAAATTGTTTTTACAAATTTGTTCTGGTTTGGGTTAACATTAATTTTACATGTTTATTTGGCTCAATATGATATTTCAACACATGAATATAAATGAACTTATAAAATCCTTATTCCATCTACACTTCCCCTCCATTCTTAGCCAACTCTAGTAATCACTAATTTCCATTCAGGTCAATGTTTTCAGCATCAACACATGAGAGAATATGTTTCTCTTGTCTTTCTATGCCTGGCTTAACTAATACAGTACCCTTCATTTCATCAGTTCTACTTAAATGACAGAATTTCATTCATCTTTGTGACTGAATAACATTATATTATGCATATAGTGAACCTTTTCTTTTCCATCCATCCATTGTTTGTTATGCAGAGTGATTCTACACCTTGACTACTGTGAACTGTATCACAACAAACACAGTAAGTGTGTATCTCTTTGGATGCCAATTCAGTTCCATTGGATATACACCCAGAAGTAGAATACCTGGATCGTGTGATAGATCTGTAATAAATCCAGTCTTTAAAAGAACATACACACCGTTCAGCCTAATGTCTGTACTAATTTGCATTCCTACCAACTGTCAGATTTCCTTTTTCTCTGTGTCTTCACCAGTATTTGATATGTTTTACTTGTTTTAGGAATATCATTAAAACTAGAATGAGATGATCTCTCATTGTAGTTTTGATTCCAATTTTCATTGTACATAATGAAACCAGACTTTTAAAAATGTATTTTTGAACTATTGTATATTTATCACTTCAGAATATTTTCACTACTTCCCAAAAGAAAACCTGAAGTGATAAATGTACAACTCAGGGAACAAACTAAAAACCATTGAATTGTAGACTTTAAATATTTGCATTTTACATAACATCACTAAATAATCATAAAAATACCTTATTTTAAATGATTTTTATTTGTCTGTGTGTTTGTGCAAGCATATGTGTGTGAGTGTGTGTGTGTGTGTGTGTGTGTGTGTGTGTGTATGCCACATATGTGTATACCTGTGGGGGCCAGAAGATTGTGTCAAATCCCCTGGAGCTGGAGTTACAGGTAGTTGTGATCTGCCTAACATGGATGTTGGGAACAGAACTACAGTCCTCTGCAAGAACAGCAAGTGCTCCTAACTGCTAAAGGGGCTTGGGATGAAAGTATGGGTTAGTTTACTTCCTACCTTAGGGTAATTATCTCATAGGAGGTCTGAATTTCACTAGACTGTGACTATCCTTAGAGCTGGATATCGTTGGAGATAATACTTTCTGTACTCTTCAGGCAAAAAAAAGGCACTGAATAAATTTTATTACTAGAATAACACCAACTCCCACTGGGAAAAGTGTTAACTAAATAAAAAAGTCACCTCCCATATGTTGCCATCAATTCATAAACAATATAGATAAGTCACACTAAATCATTTACTAGTGGGGAATCTGAGGCATAAACATGTCAAGAAAATGTTCTATGGTTGGAAATTTTGCAATGATAGATCATTTTCTTTGTATTATATTATGATTCCTTAAGTGGATACAGAAAATTTTGATTTTTAAAAATTTTCTGGGGCTGGAGAGATGGCTCAGCCATTAAAGGCTAGGCTCACAACCAACAATATAAAAATTTCCTGTATTATGTACAATAGTGGGAAATGTATACTAAATGATATTAGGATACATTGGTGAAATATCTTTTTCAGTTTAGTTGGGGATAAAAAATATTCACATAGCAACATTGTAACAGAAATTAAAACATCAAAATCTTCATTAAGGAAATAAATATTTAGCTGGATTGCTGATTCCTATAAACAGAATACATGAATACTACATGAAGAGTTCAGAGAAGGAAAAGATTTAAGTGACAGACAGCCTATGATCGCTCCCAAGGGAGTTATGGGATGTGTTCTGGAGGGTGAAGGCTGATAGGACTGTTGTCAAAGTAGGGGAAGCATGAGGAGTGTCTTCCCCTACATGACTTACATGGCAGAGTCATGTAAGAAGAGGCACGCTGAGGATGCTGATACAACTGTTTCATTTGGGCAGTGTATGAAGAACAGAGGGAATTGACAATTCAAGGTGGATCATGGAAAACCCATTGGTTAAGTGTAATTGCCTCATTGGGGCCCACAGATCTCCAAGGCCAACCTGGCAAATAATTCTTCCTTTGTTGCTACCATGGAGGCCTTGGTAATGTCCTCAGGGCATTTGTGGTGCACTAAAACCTTAGTATCATGGGGTGATTTGGTAATACACCAGATCCTTTCAATTCTCAGTTAACCAACCGAAGGGAGGATGGAGGGCATTGCAAGGATGCTGTCACTCCCTGGGCTACCAGCATCAGCAACTTTTCTTCTTGTGCAGAACTATGTGAAATGGTGATCTGCAGGACAGGATCTCTTGTTCAAGACCTCTACTTCAGGAAAGAATTCAGGGCCACAGAGGGACATAGCCACCTTGATCATCTCTTGTGTAGACAGTCCCAAGTGGGTCTCACATTTGCCTTTGAAGCCAATAGAATTCGGGCTGTTAACAGGGTGGTTTCTTTTCCTAGTGCTTGGGTGAGTACTGACCAGGTGAGTTACTCTAGCTTCACAGATGAAAATCAGGCTATAAATATCCCTTACATAAGCAACACGGGACTCCACTCTGATGAACAACTGGCTTAAGGACACTGAAGTTATGTTTTACTGCTGATAGGGTTTCTTTCTCTGTCACCTGTCTACTTACTTCACCAGACACAGCATGCAAAAATAGTCTCATTTGCATGTATTTATCCCAACTGCACACAGTTAAAGTAATAAGTATTTTTAATATGAAGAAGTGTCTATTTAAAATAGTTTTTATATCTTTTATAAAACTCAAATCTGAAAAATCCAAGGCTCTAATAAGCTAAGTAAATTGCACATATCAGAACCAGGAGATGAAGAAGAGAGGTGTGGCCAGTGGGCAACACAGCAAGGAAGATTTGTTGTAAGAATACACAGAGGGAGGGAATGTACTCGAAATCAAACGATTGGCTGATACAAGTTAAAACAATCAATTTATTAATCTAGTCTTTGAATGTCTAATACTCTGCCTGGATTCAAACTCTGGGTAGCTGGTATTGATCTGAAAGTTGTTGTGATATTTTGAGTGTTCAAGAGTTTTGAAGATCACTGTAAAAAACCTATAGTGTAGAATGGGCTACTGCATGGTTTCTAGTGTGAATGAGATATGGTCCAGATCAAAGTATGACTCAGTTTGCAGAAGAACATACAGATGGTGATGGGGAGTTGATAGAGGAGTGCTTTGGTGCCTGGTAAGGTTTAGTGGTGAATTAGCTCCCCAAACATTAATGAGAAAGTTACACATACAGGTACAAAAGGAAGACGTAAATTAGACTCAAATTATAAAATGTATACTCTAACACTGAAGATGATTAGAGAATAATTTCTGGAACTTCTGCTCAAATGTAAAATAACCTATTTTACTTGAATATGATTCCAATAACTACACATTAAATCAGTGGGCAAATGAAGGATGTAGTACTATATGGTTCTTATTGGTGAATTATTTACAGAGATCATGAGAATACATATAGACATGCATGTACACACACAAGGAACATAGACTTGACTGCAGGTAATCACTGATATTTGTGTTACAGAAAATCAATTATGCAAGTGTCAAAATGTCTTATATTTGCCAGAAAAATAAAGAATAGGAATGAAAAAAATTTTAACTTATATTGATTTGAAAACAAGCATTAGGGAGAGTTGGAATGCTCCAAACCATTACAGTCAACCATTTGGTTAATGTAAAAATATTTTTGACTCATACTGAGAGATCAGCTTATGGTATCTGAGTGAGAAGACAGATTTGAAGGTAGAAGTACAGCTGTCAGTTAGAGATAAATCCATCTCAACTTCATTTTCAAGTTTGCTCCTGACCAATCTATAGTCTCTCCTCTTGTAAACTTCATGTTGTCTGAGTTTTGGCTTTTTGCAAAGAAGAAAGCAAACTGGGCATCTTTGCCATATGGCAGATCTTCAAACAGGAGCAAAGGTTATTGTGGTTGTCTCATGATGTCCTTTCTCTAATCTTGAAAACTCAATTAAAAACACCTACTTCTTAAGCAGGGTTCTTGCCAATTGTTGGTTAGATTGTCACACTTTCCTGTAATCACAATGGAGCATTGAGAACCTTATAATAAATAATGAGAAGATGCTAATTTGGCAAATTTTCTCATATTGAGCAAAGGAAATTAAATTAATTAATTTCCATTAATTACTGGTTTCTTTTAATCTTATCTGATAAGCTTTCTTATGTCCTAATTTTATTTTAATGACTTGTTTATTTTCAATTATGTGTACGTGTATGTGTATGTGTATGAATATGGATGTATGGCCACTGGTGCCAGTGGAGGGCAGAGGTGTAGGATAACCCTGAATCTGAACTTATGATTGGTTGTGAGCCACCTAACATAGATGCTAGGAACCAAATTTTAGTATTGCAAGAGCAGTACACATTCTTATCCTCTGAGCCAGCTCTCCATTCCCAATTGTGATTTCTACTATGAGAAATCACAACCTGGAAAGAAAACAAGCTTTTATGTGTAACCCACTGGCATATTAAAGTATGTTCCTGTGAATTCTCAGGGTTCCTCATGGAAATGGATTTTCATGATATTTGAAGAAGAATCAAATGTTTCCATCAACAAGTTACATGAGATCTACTAAATGTTATGAATGGAAGTAACACTGAGTACATCTTATATTCCATAAGGTATGTCACTATTTGTTTTAGAAGACTGCGATTTATTTGACATGTTTATGACTACACGTCAAAAAGAGTTTGCTTCCAATTAGGATTTCTGCATACTGTCCCTTGACAAATAATCGCAAGTGACTGTGGTCTAAGAGAAGTCATAGACGTTTGTAGTGGAGCTTTTTAAAAATTAACAGTGCGAAGCATACATCTATAAGAGTACTCTCATACCTAGGGCTCAGGGAACATTATGGTGGAAGAGAGAGCAGAAAGAATATGAGAACCAGAGAATCCTGAAGCTTCCTGTGAGACTGTGTCAGAAGTAACACCCTAAAAACTCAACAACGTGACTCCTTAAACATGAGATAAACAAGGACAATAGATGAATGTGGGTTGGGGAAGCCCCATGAGGCCTCAGCCCAACAAAGAACTACAGGCAACTCCTGACTGATGGCGGTGGAAGAAATAGTTTTCCCTGGGAAATAACGCACTAACTAGCTATCCAATTGTCAGTCCTGAAAACACCCACACAGGTAACATTATACAGACTGAGCAGGTTATATTTAGGAATATATATACATGTACATAAATTGATGTAGCAACAATTAATGAAAAGGAAGTCATGAATTTGAATGAGAGCGAAGAGGGGTACATGGGAGGGTTTTGAGAAAGGGAATGAAGGAAATAGTGTAATTATATTATAATCTCAAAAATAAAATAAATACTCAAAAAGAAATCTAAAAATGAAGAAAATCGATTCACCAAATTTAAAAAAAAAATTGATCCTTCCTTTTTTAAAACTCACTGTGTTCTATACCCACCCCCAAGATCTCACTGAACAACAGCATAGAAGAGGTTTTCACAGAGTGTGGAAATTTCTGGAGAGAAAGTGTACAACAAAGTTTTGACTTGAGTGGAGAAAACAGCTCCTTCTGGTAATTTCAGGAATGAATGAATCAGAGGGGAAAAAGTAGAGTATGTCTGCCATGCTGATTGGTAATAAAAGTTCATTTTTCTTCTAAAGGGATCTACACTCTTCAGTCCTTTGTGGCAGATGGAAGCTGTGTGAGCCAGGGGTCCAGAACAGGTGTGATGACAATATTCACTACGTAAGAGGAAGTAAATGACTACCAGAGGGAAAATATGTGATCTCAGCCTGGTTATTCTTGAGTCTTCATCTACTGAAACACCCTGTCAAGTAGACCAGGATGATAAGCAAAAAGAACAACAGGGTACACAAGAGATTTATTGATCGACTGATACTGTTCTTCAGAGCACAAAGTCAGGGAGTAGCATATACTAGACAAGCACTTCACCCATGAGCGGCATCAACAATCCCACATTAAATTTTAAAAGCAGCTTCCGCATGACTGCATTTGGAACCATGCCTCGGTGTTGTGACTATGGTAAAACATCATCTCTCCTTCCAGACATGGAAATATTGAATCCCCAGGGTTGAGTGGTCGCAATAAAATCATGATACAAATGATCAGAACTGGAACTCAAGCAAAGGGGAGGTCATCTTAACAGGGATGTCTCATAACTAAAGATGAAAAGAGAAAGATAAGTGGATAGGTGGAACTAAATAGCAACATGGAAAATACAATCCATGAATCTGTAGTATTTAGGATGTAATGTTCAAAGGCATCCTCCTCCCTGGAAGCATTGAATTGTTCGCTGTTTGTGCTGGTGGAAGGTTATGGGAACCTTCAACTCCAGTTCAGACCAGACCTTCTTTTTAGTGGGCTTCTCAGATTGGCCTCACCTGGAGCTAGTCTTTTTTGTCATCATCTCAATTTGCTACTCCTTAACTCTCTTGGGCAACACTTCCATCATTGCTCTCTCACGACTGGACATTCGACTGCAAACACCCATGTACTTCTTCCTCTCCCACCTCTCCTTACTGGACCTCTGCTACACCACCAGCACTGTGCCCCAGCTCCTCATCAACCTTCATGGACTCGACAGGACCATCAGCTATGGAAGGTGTGTGGCCCAGCTCCTTATTTTTCTTGCTCTGGCTTCCACGGAGTGTGTGCTCTTGGGGGTGATGGCCTTTGACCGCTACGCTGCCGTGTGCCGTCCACTGCACTACACAACCATCATGCACCCTCAGCTATGTCAGGCACTGGCCATCTCCTCCTGGGTAGGGGGCCTTGTGAATTCTCTGATTCAGACAGGCCTCATGATGGCCATGCCTCTCTGTGGCCATCGACTGAATCACTTCTTCTGTGAGATGCCCATATTCCTAAAGTTGGCTTGTGAGGAAACAAAAGGAACAGAGGCCAAGATGTTTGTGGCTCGAACAATAATCTTAGTCTTCCCTGCAACACTCATCCTGGGTTCCTATGCTCACATTGCCAGGGCAGTGCTGAAGGTGAAATCAAAAGCTGGGCGCAGAAAAGCTTTTGGAACTTGTGGATCCCACATGCTTGTGGTGTCTCTGTTTTATGGCTCAGCCATCTATACATACCTTCAACCCACTCACACATATTCAGAGAGTGAGGGGAAGTTTGTTGCCCTTTTTTATACTATCATCACCCCCATGCTCAACCCTCTGATTTACACCCTGAGGAACAAGGATGTGAAGGGGGCTCTGTGGAAGGTGCTAGGAAAAGGCACAGACTCCGGGTAAGATGGGGAAGAAGGACCAGCTTATTTTTCTATTAGAACTTTCATAGTCTGTTCTAGGACCATTGGTCACTAGTAAACAGCCTTCAGTAGACCTCGGAGTTTTAGTGTCTTCCTATTGGAGAGGTTGGGGGTCTCTTGAGGCTCTTTCTATGTCAGTGTCAGAGAATGAAAGTTGCCTTATATCACAACATTGTAAAGCAGGCTTGGGAAGATGGTATGTTATAGCTGCATGCAGAGAGTATAGGAATTGTGGGCATCTCAGAGTGAGGGAAGGCTCAGGAAACCTGATTCCCAATGGGGTGCCCTAGAGAAGGCACCGAGTCTTAATACATGAGTTCACTGCTATGGCTTTCAGTGGAAAATATGTAAAAACATTTCAATCTCAGAATCTAAAGAATTATCTCTCAATTTGGCCTTCCCTAGATACTCATTTCTTGAACACAGATAATTTCTCATTACCTGATTGTGACTTTACTGTGTTCCCCAAGAGTATAATAAAAGCATGACAGGAAAGTTACACAAACTCTACCCCAAGCAATGGAAATGTTTCCCTGAGTCAACGAGGATGGTGACAAATAAATATAATTTGATTTAATGACAATAATCTATTAGTAACATGTGATCAATGTCTCTGAATGTCAGCTAATTTTTTTCACTGTTATGACCAAATGATCAGAAAACTTGAAGTAAAGATTCATTTTTCACATGGCTTCAGGAGGTTCAGTCTGTCATGACCGGGAGGACATAAACAAGCAAAGCAGCTTCACATCATGGTCAGGCAGGAAGCAGAGAGAGGGAAATACAGGCACTCTGCTGGCTTCCTCCTGTTTCCCTTTAATTCTCTCCAACCCGCCAAGTCCATGGACCTTGTCACATTCATTCTCCCAGGTAAATGTATTCACAGAAACATCCAAAGATGTGTCTCAAAATTGATTCTTTCATGATTCAAGATCTAGTCAAGTTGTCAAAGAAGATGGACCATTACAGGTCTACCCATGGTCAGCTTGACACCCAAGCACATATTCAGTCCATTCAGACTCCTCCAGGAGTCCCATTAATCTTAACAATCCTAGAATTGTTCAAAAGGTCAAGTTAAAATTCTCCTGTGAGACTCAAAGCAAATTCTTGGCTATGAGCCATTGTAAACATTGAAAAAGTATTTATAGCTGGGCAGTGATGGTACATGCCTTTAATCCCAGCACTCTCGGGAGGCAGACACAGGCAGATCTCTCTGAGTTTGAAGCCACCCTGGTCTACACAGTGAGTTTCAGGATAGCCACAAGCTATACAGAGAAACACTGTCTCAAAAAAATATTTTATATAGTTCCAGCATACAATAACAAATAATGAATATTCTTGTTCCAAAATGGAGATATGGGAGCATAGAAAGGAGATGGGACCAAATCAAGACTGAAAACCTGAAGATCACACATTAAAACCTATAGCTCAGTGTGTCAGCATCCAGGTCATATAATGGCATGATTCAAATTCTAATGTGCATGGATTTTGACAATAGATGCTTAAAATTCCCTCTGGGATAAAGTTTCTTTTTAGTTTTAATTTTTCTAGCTCTCCTTTACCACCTCACACAGAAGCAGCCTCTAGTCTGACATCTTACCCTGAAGTCTTCCTCTTAATGAATTTTTACCACATCCAGGCATCTGCATACATTTTTATTAATCCTCAAACAGCCTTATAGGTTAGGCACATAATCACCTCCCTGATGGAGAAAATGAGTCTTAAATATGTAAGAAAAATTGTCAGGATTAAAAAAAAAAAAACTTGTAATCTACAGCTGTTTTCCTACATTGTGTTAAGTGTTTACAGATAATTTTGATTTTTAAAATTTTAATTCATGGAAGGGACCTTGGGTGGGAAGAATTCACCCATGAGCCACTTGGCATTTCAAGGCCTAGCAGGGTGTGAAGGACAAACACAGCTCCACCTCAGGGATAGAAAGCTAGAATTCACCCACAAGCCTGCCAGGCACCTCTGGGACAGGGCAGTCAGTCACCATTATGATGAATACAAAGTAGCAAAATGGGAGAGGGGAAGAGGCAGCATGGTTCATGTGCTAGGAAGAGAGGCACATCTCAAGAGTCAGTGAAGAATGAGCTGAGGTAGACACCCAGGGACATGGAGATGTCTGATTCTGGACTGCTACCAAGGACCATGGAGTTTGTCCTTCACAGTAGTCCATGGCCCAGATACAGCTGTGGAAGTCTATGTTGATGTCCATGGTTGCTGTTATTATCGAGGGCCCTGTGGACATGTGGAGTCTGGGCTAGTACCTGTGACCATGTTGATGTCTGGGTCAGTGGCCCTGCCTCAGCCAGGGTCTGCATTGATGTCTGAGGATGCTGTTGCCATCAAAGGCCATATGGATGCCCAGAATCTGGGTCCATACCTGAGACCATGTCGGGGTTCAAGGGCCATGTTGCCATTAGGTCCACGCCAATCTTAGTGACCAGCACTGCATGGTCATATCTGGCTTGGGCTGCTGCCAAGGACCATGTCTGGGTCCAAGGTCCAACCACAGCTGCACTCTGTAATGGTGTCCATGGCCCATCACAGTGCCACTGAGGGCCACAGGGATATCAATGGCCTGGACCACCACCTAGGGCCAGGCTACTGGGTCTATACAGATCTGAATAGCCTCCACTACCATTCAGGGCCATGGAGTCTTCCAGGCCAGGAATCATGTCTGAGTCTGTAGCCCAGCCACAGGGCAACAATAGGATACCCAAGAGGTGCCCAGTGAGAGCCCAGTATCAAGGGTGCAGCAGAAGCCAGAGGGCTCAAACCAGACCAATGACTTACTGTAATGAACACTTGCAAGTGAAGATGTGTGAACGAAAGGGTTTACTGTGTGACTCACTGGGCCACACTACAGCTTCCACGGAGAGAATTTTTTACTGGATTTTGTTTGTTGGGTTGGTTGGTTTGGTTTTGTGTTTTGGTTTTTCTGTTTTACTTGTAAATTTTGTTTCATGGGTTGTTGCAGGGGCAGAGGGAAGAACTGAGGGGAGAGGAGATGAATGGGATCAGGATGCATGATGTGCAATCCATTAGAATCAATAAAAAGTTTTTTTAAAAAGTAGTTCAGCTTGCTGGACGGCAGTGACACACGTCTTTGACCCCAGCACTTGGAAGGCAGAGCCAGGAAGATCTCTATGAGTTCAAGGCCACCCTGGTCTACAGAGCGAGATCCAGGACAGCACCCTGTCCCAAAAAACAAAAAACAAAAACAAAAACAAAAAAAGTTCAGCTGATTAGATATATGTGAAGCATTATTTTAGATGCAAATATATACTTTTTATATTAATTACATACCAGAAATTATGGTTGTAAAATTTAGGTACTTGGTAGAAATATTAAAGTTTTTTAAAAAATCTTAAAAAAAATTAACTCCCTACACTGAGTAGAATCATGTTAATTTTTCAGTACATAAACTGGAATATATTGATGAAATATTGTTTTTGAGTTTGTTATTGATAAAACCAGACAATGGAAAAATATAAATGTGAAGTTTGTGTGTTTTGTTTTTTGTTTTGTTTGTAAACCTAATACAATCTGGGAAGAGAAAACATCAATTGCAGAATTGGCTCCATCATACTGGCCTGTAGGAAAGTCTGTGGGGGCATTATCTGGATTGGTGATTGATGTGGGGGTGCCCAGCACCGTAGGCAGTGCACTGGTCCCCCAGGCAGGTGGACCTGAATAAGATAAAAAGCAAACTAAGCAAAACATAGGAAGCAAGCCAGTAAGTGGCATCCCTCCATGGCATCTGACTCAGTTCTTGCCTCCAGATTCCTGCCTTGAGTTCCTGAGCTGACTTCTCTCAGTGTTGGACTATAATATAGGAGTTGTAAGATCAAACAAACCCTTTTCTTTAAAAGTGGATTTTGACCATGGTGCTTTACCACAGATATTGAAAGTAACCTAGGGCGATAGTGTTATTTGTGTGTGAGAGAGAGATAAAATAGACTTTCCTTAAGTAAACACTCAGTTAGGTCAATGATGCATAAAAACCAGACTGTGAGAAAATATGAGGTGTGGTCAACACAATACACTTCAGATGGGACTGGCATTTGGCCTGATTGGTCAAGGACATAAAGAAAGGAGATGATCTTCATTTACAATGGTCTCCTATTCCTTGTTCTCCCTCTCTGTTCTTGATCCAGCTGGGAACTCCCGCTCCCACAGGCTCTCTTTCCCTCAACCCTCGCCCTTCATTACTCCCACTCATGTCCAGGCTGTTCATGTAGATCTCAGCCATTTCTCCATCATTGGGCGATCCCCTTGTCTTTCTTGGTGTCCTGTTTTCCAGGTAGCCTCCCTGGTGATGTGAGTAGCAGTCCAGTCATCCTTGTTCCACATATAGTATCCTCCTATGAGTGAGTACATACCATATTTGTCTTTCTGAGTCTGGGTTACCTCACTCAGGATGATTTTTTTCTAGATCCATCCATTTGCCTGCAAACCTCATGATGTCATTGTTTTTCTCTGCTGAGTAGTATTCCATTGTGTATATGTGCCACAATTTATTTATCCATTCTTAAGTTGAAGGGCATCTAGGTTGTTTCCAGGTTTGGGCTATTACAAAGAATGCTGATATGAACATAGCTGAGCAAGTGCTCTTGTGGTATGATTGAGCATTTCTTGGGTATATGCCCAAGAGTGGTATAGCATGAGAAAAGGAAGAAAGAAAGTGCTAGAGAGGCCCACAGAAATCCACAAAGATACCCCCACAATAAACTGCTGGCAATGGTCGAGAGACAGCCGGAACTGACCTACTCTGGTGATGGGATGGCCAAACACCCTAACAGTCGTGCCAGAAACCCCATCCAATGACTGAGGGATCTGGATGCAGAGATCCACAGCTAGGCACCAGGTAGAGTTCCAGGAATCTAATTAGCGAGAAAGAGGAGGGTTTATATGAGTGAGAATTGTTGAAACCAAGGTTGGATAAACCACAGGAACAAATAGCCAAACAAATGGAAACACATGAACTATGAACCAAAGGCTGAGGGGCCCCCAACTGGATCAAGCCCTCTGAATAGGTGAGACAGTCGATTGGCTTGATCTGTTTGGGAGGCATCTAGGCAGTGGTACCGGGTCCTGTGCTCATTGCATGAGTTGGCTGTTTGAAACCTGGGGCTTATGCAGGGACACTTGGCTCAGACTGGGAGGAGGGGACTGGACCTGCCTGGACTGAGTCTACCAGGTTGATCTCAGTCCTCGGGGGAGGCTTTGCCCTGGAGGAGGTGGGAATGGGGGGGTGTGCTGGGGGGGAGGGGAGGGGGTGGGAGGAGGGAGAACAGGGAAACCCGTGGCTGATATGTAGAGCTGAATGGTATTGTAAAATAAAATAAAATAAAATAAAAGGAAAAATAAATAAATAAATAAATAATAAATAAATAGACAAAAAAAGAAAGGAGATGAAAGTAAATGCAGTCTGAGGAATCTCAGAGGGTAAATTGATAAAGGGAAAAAGTCATATTATGGGGATATAGAATTCCCAATCAATAGAATTTGATTGGCAGTGTGTTGGGAATATAGAGAACTGAAGATTGTATTTGACGTCTTACAGAGCCCATACACTAGTTGTAATTGCCACACTGGGACTCAGACATCTCCAAGGCCATCCTTGACAAACAATTTTTCTTTGCTACTACTGAGGAGTCTGACAATTTCCCCAGGGTATGTGTGATGCACTAAGCTAAGAGGAGGTTTGATAATACTCCAGCTTCTTCCTTGTCTCTCTGGTAAGGGAGGCTACAGGGTACATTGGGAAGACACTGCCATCCCTTAGGTTATGAGCACCAGTGAGAAAATTCTTCCCTGGAAAGGGAGTCATGAATAATCATTAAAAGTAAGTAAGTTCTCCAGACAAGAGCTCTCATGCAAGGCCAGCATCCTACAAAATATATCAGTTCTCCCTAGAACATCTCTAACTGCAGATGAATCACACATCATTTCGAAACCAAGAAAATTGAAGATGGTAATGCAATGCTTTCTGTTCCTGGAACTCTGAGTGAGTACTCACTGGTTGAGCTACCTACACCAGTCTCAAAATTTAAAACCAGAATCAAGAAATATTCCATTATGTAATAAACACAGGATTTCATTCTGCTGGTTACCTAGATTGAGGATAGAGAAATGTTAAATTAAAACAAGAACATATAATCACTAATCATCTTTCTCTAGGACCCATTCACCTACTCACTAGTTTGATTATCCACAACATTTAAAAAAGGTTTTCAAAGTTAAAAGAAAAGAATTAGGAGTGTGGTCAACAGCAATTGAAGTGAAATCAAGGAAGACTTGGTAGAAGATTTGAGTTCAACAGGGAGTTGACCTTAGAAAAATTTGACATTTTGTGTCAGAAGTCACTGTTAAAACAATCAACTCAATGGAGTCATTGTCTACCAAACTGTTTGGACCCAAACCTTGGTTATCTGGTATTATACCAGAAAATTTTGTGTACTGGGCTCACACAGGAAGCTCATTTCGCCCAGTCCCTGAGCCAGTGTGAAAAAGGTCAAATTTACTCTGAAAGATGAGATAAGTGACTAGGTGTGACACGGAATCTGCCAGAGGCTCATCATTGGATTCAGGTGAGGAGTAGTTTACAGGTGTTCTTAAAAGATGCAAAAGGCTCCCGAGGATTTTCTTTTCATGATTTCAGAACGTGTATATAATCAAGAAGGCCCCAGTTACCAGAGTCAAGGAAAGAGTGGGGAAAAAACTCTGTGAGTGGCTGGTAAGGTGTCATAACTGCAGGAACTGGTACCTGAGTAACAGATACATGAGCAGTGTGCAGACAGGGGAGCTGTGAACTGATGGCATCAGTCTCAAGATCAATGGGACACTTCGGGTGAACATAGGTATTGTGGTTGGGCCGGTCAGCATGCCCTCTGCAGGACTCTGGGGATTGGAAAGCAGTACAAATCCCCTAAGGTGGATCACATAAGCAGCCACTTGTGTCAAGATCTTGCTTATACAGAAAAAAGGCAATGGAGAATGGGGTGGGAAAGTCTTCACCTTTGGAACTCCCGAGCATTGGGTATCTCACCTTGTACACTAGCTTTCCAAGTAAAAGAACAGTTCTCAAGGAAATAGAATATTGTCACAGCACAATTTTTAAGCAATACTGGAATTGCTGCAAGAAATCATGTTCCCCTAAGGAAGTGCTAAAGAGCTAGGTAAGAGAGTATTTTAGGGTCAAGGACCTATAGAGGATTTTCATGTACCAGTCATTATTCTAGGCACCAAAAGTAAAAGGCTGAATGGTATAGGTCAACTTATGGATCTAATTTCAGACACAGTGACCACACTGAATTACACTTTTCCAGAACTGGTGGCATGAGGTAGAGTGAAAATAAGTGAAGGATATTAACCAGAAAAAAGTAGAAATGATAGACTGAGGAGTCAGAAATGTAATTACCCATAAATATATCAGGAGAAACTGAAGGACATTGCGGGGAGAGACATAAAAGGCTGAGGAAATGCACACGGGTTTCATAGAACAAGCCCTGGGTTAAGAATGTGTACAGGTGTGGGGGGTGCACCCTATGATGCACCTGTGGAAAAATGAGTTTCAGGTTCACTTCTAACCAAAGCAACCACAGCTCTGTATTCTTTTTTTTAATCTAGCCTCAGCTTGCATTTGGTAAAAAGCCATTGTTAAGTCACCACTTCTGGTTTTTATTTACCTTGTGGTCAATATATCCAGGTCATTTTCGTTTTCTTCTTTTTAAATACATGACTTAAAAGCTTTCAATTTAATCACTTCCATCTCTTTTTGTATAGCTGAAAATTTGTAGTTAAATTCTGCCTTATGTATGTGGTAGCCACTTAATGGTATACAGCATCTTCTTTAGTTATGTTGAGATCCTTTGCGATTCCAGCTTATTTCACATAACTGATTTGATTGTGTACTTCAAGTATATTAAGCTGTCAACATATCATTAGAAACATCATTGATAGGATGGAAACAATTACAATCCTCAGTGTTACTAACTGATAAGCAGTATGAAAGTGTTAATTCTTTCCTATTTCAAGGAAACAATTATTTTTGAGATTTTTATTGTACCAGGCATGGTGCCATAAGTGTAAAGTACCCATTAACAAGTTCAACATTGGTTGAGAGCCCATTTCCACCAAGCAATGAACTAGGAAATGAGTGAAAAATGGAAAAGACCCCAACATATGACACTGAAAGCCTAGCTGTGTAGACAGACCACTGGTAGAAGTACATGCTGCCATTTTTTCTCATTTCAGAATGTTTCACAGCACTTAATCCCCATCAAAATCCTGTGAAATATACAAGATTTATACTTATGTGAAGCAAGCCTCCAGAACAGGTAATAAAGTCCGTATGTAGTGGTGTGCCTGGGACAGTACTCAACTGTCATTGTCATTCAAAACCATCTTTGGTGTCCTGGTTACCTATGTGTATATTCACACTTTGTTTCACAGTTCACCTTTTGTTTACATCTCCCACAGAGGCTTCAAACATGGTAGTCAAATATCCAGCTAGGGCACTGGAGCCGACTCCCAGTAGAGTAGACCCAGTGAAAAGAATAATGTCTTAATTTCCCAAAACTGCTTGTGTGGAGCACAGATGAAGGTTCTGTGGATTACTAACATCTTTTTCTGCTTTCCTAGATCCGATTCAGATTTTTTAAAATTATGATAATGTCCACTTATAAGGGGAAGTTATTTTTATTCACAGCCTGTTAATATAGTTTTTTAAAGTGCACTCATTGTTAACTCTCCAAGTTGCTAGAAGACACTGATTTTAGTGACATTAGGAAGGAGAGTCAAATGTTTCACTCAAGTTATTTAATATCTACTACATGCCATAAGTGAAATTAGAATTAATTCAATGCCTCTTGTATACATTACCCTTTTTTCTGTGTTCCTCAGTGCCTAGGAGCATCTCAGCTTGCAAGAGGACAAAGAAGAGTAAAATAACTTAGTGAGTTCATTATAAGCATCATTCGTGGGGCTGAGACAGTCAAAATCCTTGTGCTACTAACTGAAAACCAGTCTCAAAGTACAGATAGAAACCATACAAAGAAATTTTGGCTTGAGAGGAGAAGAAAATTTTTCCTGAGAAGTTGAGATGGTTTTATCAGTGGGATGAAGGTGGGCACATGGCGATAGGCATGGTGATACATGGGAAGCCACATACTTCTCAAAAGCCCTTTTGTGTCCCTACAGGGACAGGTGTGTGCTCTTCTCGGTTCTTATGACAGACACCTGCTGACTTGAGTGAGTCTCCTGTGAGTGCCACATGGATCACGTACACTCAGCAAAGGAAAGCAGATAAGCACTGGGGGAGCAGATTTTTGTGGTCTTAGCCTGGTTAATACTGGATCTTCAGGTATTTGCAGAATTCTGCCTCATAAACCATAATGAGGAAGAAATGAGAACAGCACTAATGCTTTGTAATTTCATGTTATCCATGTATTTATTTTAATAGTCTTGGGTGCTGGGGTTGAATATAGGATCTTACACATGCTAGAAAACATCTTTGTTAGTCATCTGTATCACAAACCCTAAAATAATATCAACATATTCATTAGTTCTTTGAGAATTTCATACACTGTACTTTCAACATGTTCACACCTCCCCTAAACCTCCCATAACCACCTTCACTTCACTACCTTCCATCAACTTTGAGACTTCTTTTTCCTTTTTTCCCTTTCCCCCATCCAGTCCAGTTTGTGTTTTTCATCTAGTCTTGAGAGAGGGGACTGCCCTGGTGTGTGGTCAACCTAATAGTGGTCATACTATTAAATAAAACTGATTCTCCCACTCCCAGCAGCTTTCAAATGCCAACAGTAGATTTTTGTAATGCAGTTTCCAAGTGACTGCATTTGGATCTGCATCTCAGTGCTGTCAGGGAGCAATATAGAATTTCTACCTCAGACAAAGAACCATTGAACCCAAAGGACTGAGTTATCTGGAAACATCCAGACAGCTAGGTTGGAGTTCTAGCAAGTGCCCCAAGACCTTGAACCAGAGCTTTCCTATCTGAAGAACAGAATAGAAAGAAGACTGGATCGATGGGATGGAATAGCAAATTAGAAGATTACATGCATGATTTTTGAGTACTTGTAGAATACTGGAAGTCGTGTTTTAATCCATACTCATTATAGGAAATAGTGAGTTGAGTTTTAGTATTTGTGAATTTGAAAGGCTATGGGAAACTACAACTCTAGTTCACCAGAGAGTTTCATTTTGGTGGGTTTCTCAGATTGGCCTCAACTACAAGTCTTCCTTTTTGTCACTATTTTGATTTTCTACTCCCTGACTATCTTTGGCAACACAACCATCATTGCTCTTGCAAGACTGGACCTTCGACTACACACTCCCATGTACTTTTTCCTCTCCAATCTCTCCTTCCTGGACCTCTGCTACACCACCAGCACTGTGCCCCAGCTCCTCATCAACCTTCATGGACTTGACAGGACCATCAGCTATGGTGGGTGTGTGGCCCAACTGTACATATTTCTTGCTCTGGGCTCCACTGAGTGTTTGATCCTGGTGGTGATGGCCTTTGACCGCTATGCTGCCGTGTGCCGTCCACTGCACTACACGACCATCATGCACCCCCTTCTCTGCCAGGCATTGGCGATTATCTCCTGGGTGGGAGGCCTCGTGAACTCTCTGATCCAGATAAGCCTCATGGTGACCATGCCCCTCTGTGGCCGTCGACTGAACCACTTCTTCTGTGAGATGCCTGTGTTCCTCAAGTTGGCCTGTGAAGACACTGAAGGGACAGAGGCCAAGATGTTTGTGGCCAGAGTGGTGATTGTTGCAATTCCAGCTGTGCTCATCCTGGGCTCCTATGCACAGATTGCCAGGGCGGTGCTGAAGGTCAAGTCAACAGCTGGGCGCAGAAAGGCTTTTGGAACTTGTGGGTCCCATCTCCTGGTGGTTTTTCTGTTTTATGGTTCAGCCATTTACACATACTTACAGCCCAAGGGCAGCTATTCAGAGAGTGATGGAAAGTTTGTTGCCCTTTTTTATACTATCATCACCCCCATGCTCAACCCTCTGATCTACACCCTGAGGAACAAGGATGTGAAGGGGGCTCTGTGGAAGGTGCTAGGAAAAGGCACAGACTCCGGGTAAGATGGGGAAGAAGGACCAGCTCATTTTTCTGTTAGAGCTTTCATAGTCTGTTCTAGGACCATTGGTCACTAGTAAACAGCCTTCAGTAGACCTCGGAGTTTTAGTCTCTTCCTATTGGAGAGGTTGGGGATCTCTTTCTATGTCAGTGTCAGAGAATGAAAGTTGCCTTATATCACAACATTGTAAAGAAGGCTTGGGAAGATGGTATGTTCTAGCTACATGCAGAGAGTGTAGGAATTGTGGGCATCTCAGAGTGAGGGCTCAGGAAATGTGTCATTACCTGATTCCCAATGGGGTGCCCCAGAGGAGGCACCGAGTCTTAATGCAAAGTACATGAGTTCACTGCTATGGCTTTCAGTGGAAAATATAACAAAGCATTTCATACTCATGATCTAAAGATCTCTTGATTTGGCCTTCCCTAGCTACTCATTCCTTGAGCATGGATAATTTCCTGGATTTTTTTTATTTTTGCATCATTCCATTTTATTTATATAACAGCTATTCAGAAATGCCGTTCCTCTATTTTAATATATTACATGTTCAAGCAGACAGCTATTGTTTTCTTGTCATAGGGACAAGGATTTTATATACATTATTTTGTTACATTTGTGGAGTTATCTATATATTCACAGTGTTTTCAGCAGTAGGTCTTAAAGACAATAGAATAGCTTACCAAAAAATAACTTAGTGAGGCTGTCACAACCACTCCTCCAAACTGAAGCAACTAGATTTTAATAAGATATTGTTTAAGAGAGTTAAGAGTCTATGTAATTTCTCCATTGTCAGTTGTGATGCTGTTGTGTTCTTTAAAAACAGGTTTCTCTTTTTGGTATTTTTTTTTAATTAAGAAAAAATTTCATTCATTTTACACACCAATCAAAGGTTCCTCTCTCCCCACTCCTCCTAGCTTCCTCCTCCCAATCACCACCCACTCTCCCTCACAAGAAAGCAAGGCCTATCATGGGGAGGCACAATAGATAATTTCTTATTACCTGATTGTGACTTTACTGTGTCCCCAAGAGTATAATAAAAGCATGACAGGAAAGTTACACAAACTCCACCCCCAAGCAATGGAAATGTTTCCCTGAATCAACAAGAATGGTGACAAATAAATATAATTTGATTTAGTGACAATAATCTATTAGTAACATGTGATCAATGTCTCTGTATGTCAGTTACTTTTTTCATTGTTATGAACAAATGATCAGAAAACTTGAAGTAAAAATTCATTTTGCACATGGCTTCAGGAGGTTCAGTCTGTCATGACTGGGAGGACATAAACAAGCAAAGCAGCTTCACATCATGGTCAGGCAGGAAGCAGAGAGGGGGAAATACAGGAACTCCGCTGGCTTCCTCCTGTTTCCCTTTTATTCTCTCTAACCCGCCAAGTCCATGGACCTTGTCACATTCATTCTCCCAGGTAAATGTATTCACAGAAACATCCAAAGATGTGTCTCAAAATTGATTCTTTGATGATTCAAGATCTAGTCAAGTTGTCAAAGAAGATGGACCATTATCGGTCTACCCATGGTCAGCTTGACACCCAAGCACATATTCAGTCCATTCAGACTCCTCCAGGAGTCCCATTAATCTTAACAATCCTAGAATTGTTCAAAAGGTCAAGTTAAAATTCTCCTGTGTGCCTCAAAGCAAACTCTTGGCTATGAGCCATTGTAAACATTGAAAAAGTTTTTATAGCTGGGCAGTGATGGCACATGCCTTTAATCCCAGCACTCTCGGGAGGCAGACACAGGCAGATCTCTCTGAGTTTGAAGCCACCCTGGTCTACACAGTGAGTTTCAGGATAGCCACAAGCTATACAGAGAAACTCTCTCTCAAAAACAAAAACATTTTATACAGTTCCGACATACAATAACAAAGTATGAACATTCTTGTTCCTAAATGGTGATATGGGAACATAGAAAGGAGAGACAGGACGAAATCAAGATTGAAAACCTGAAGATCAGACATTAAAACCTCTAGCTCAGTGTATCAACATCTAGGTCACATAATGGCATGATTCAAATTCCAGTGGGCATGGATTTTGACAATTAATACTTGAAATTCCCCCTGGAATAAAGTTTCTTTTTACTGATTGATTGATTGATTGATTGATTGATTGATTGGTTTTTTGAGACAGGGTTTCTCTGTGTAGCTTTGTGCCTTTCCTGTAAAGTTTCTTTTTAATTTTTCTAACTCTCCTTTACCACCTCACACAGAAGCAGCCTCTAGTCTGACATCTTACCCTGAAGTCTTCCTCTTAATAAATTTTTCTCATATTCGGGCATCTGCATATATTTTCATTAATCCTCAAACAGCCTTATAGAATAGGTCACAAAATCACCTCCCTGATGGAGAAAATGAGTCTTAAATATGTAAGAAATCTTGTCAGGATTTAAAAAACTTGCATCTACAGCTGTTTTCCTACATTGTGTTATGATCCCTTAAGTGTTTACAGATAATTTTTATTATTAAATTTTTTTTTGTTTGCTTTGTTTTTGTTTTTCAAGACAGGCTTTCTCTGTGTAGCTTTGCGGCTTTCCTAGAACTCACTCTGTAGTCCAGTCTGGCCTCAAACTCACAGAGATCCGCCTGCCTCTGCCTCCCAAGTGCTGAGATTAAAGGCGTGCACCACCACCGCCCGGCTTATTATTAAAATTTTAACTCATTGAACGGACCTTAGATGGGAAGAATTCACCCATGAGCTGCTTGGTGTTTCTAGCCCTAGCAGGCTGTGGAGGACAAACACAGCTCTGCCCCAAGGACAGAGACCTAGAATTCACCCACAAGCCTGCCAGGGACCTCTGGGGCAGGGCAGTCAGTCATCATTACGGTGAGTACCGGGTAGCAAAATGGGAGAGAGAGAGAGACAGACAGACAGACAGACAGACAGACACAGAAAGACAGAGACAGTGACATTGGCAGCACAGATCATGTGCTGGAAACAGATCTGAAGAGACAGTGAGGAATGAGCTGATTTAGATGCCCTGCTGGACACCCAGTGACATGGAGATGTCTGGGTCTGGGCTGATACCAAGGGCCATCACTTAGTTCATGGCCGTGATGCAGCTGTGGAAGTCTACGTTGATGTCCATGGTTGCTGTTATTACTGAGGGCCCTGTGGACATGTGGAGTCTGGGCTAGTACCTGTGACCATGTTGATGTCTGGGTCAGTGGCCCTGCCTCAGCCAGGGTCTGCATTGATGTCTGAGGATGCTGTTGCCATCAAAGGCCATATGGATGCCCAGAATCTGGGTCCACACCTGAGGCTATGTGGTGGTTCAAGGACCACATTGCTGTTGGGTCCATGCCAATCTGAGTGACCAGCACTGCCAACATGGGAACCATGGTGATATCTGGCCTGGACTGCTTCCAAGGGCCATGTCTGGGTCCATGGTCCAACCACAGCTGGGTTCTATATTGATATACATGGCCCATAGTGTCACTAAGGGCCACGAGGATATCAACGGCCTGGGCCACCACACAGAGACGGACTACTGTCCAAGGGTTGGTCCTCTGCTGGGCCCATGCAGATCTGAGTAGCCTGCACTGCCACCCAGAGCCATAGTGTTATCCAGGCCAGGAATGATGTCTGGGTCTGTGGCCCAGCCACAGCCTCAGTCTGTTTTTGTCTGTGGCTCTTATTATCACTGAAATCAGTAAGGATAGGGCTGCACAGAGCTGGCCCCAGCCCCTCATGGCTAGAGGCCCTGCACCTCTCCCAAGCACCACAGTAGAGATGACCCTGTTGTCAGGGGCCCAGGTGAGCTGGCCCAGCGGCGTGAGAGCAGGAGGACCGACCCTGTCCCCAGTCATCTGCCATGTGGTGACATGGGTGTGGTAACATGCCCTCTCTACCCTCACCCCTTACCACCTGCAGCAGGTGAGAGAGCTGGCCCCAGGGACACTGAGAGTGGGAGAGATGGCCCTACCCCTGACCAGCTGTAGCACATGAGAGTGGGCAGGGCACCTTGCCTGGAGACACACTAGAGCTGATCCTGTTGGCAGGTGCACAGGTGAGCCACGCCTGTACACGTGAGAGCAGGAAAGATATCCCTGCCCCCTCCCCAGGGTCACAAGGATGGAAAAGCTGGCCTTGCTCCTCACCAAGTGCAGCAATCTGGAGAGCTGACTCTGCACCTCACCTGGGCAAAACTGTATGCTAGCCCTGGTGGTGTGAATGTAGGTGAACCTGACCCGAGGGTATCAGAGCAGGAGAACTGGCCCTGCTCCCCTGCTGTCTGCTGCACTGGGTGATTAGCTGGGGCAGTGCCAGAGAGCTCACCTTGGTGGGGACAATGAGGGAAAGCTGGAGAGATGACCAACCCAGGAGCCCATGCCAACATCCACCTCATCTATGAACTGCTGCTGCATGAGAAGGAGCTCTGCATTCAGATTCATAACTGCAGGATCTCCAAGACACAACAATAGGATACCCAAGAGGAGTCCAGTGAGAGCCCAGTATCAGGGGTGCAGCAGAAGCCAGAGGGCTCAAACCAGACCAATGACTTACTGCAATGAACACTTGCAAGTGAAGATGTGTGGACAAAAGGGTTTACTGTGTGACTCACTGGGCCACACTACAGCTTCCACGGAGAGAATTTTTTACTGGTTTTTGTTTGTTTGTTTGGTTGGTTTGGTTTTGTGCTTTGGTTTTTTTGTTTTACTTTTAAATTTTTTTTCAGGGGGTTGTTGCAAGGACAGAGGGCAAAAAGGAGGGGAGAGGAAAATGAGGGGCATCAGGATGCACGATATGAAGTCCATAAAACATCAACAAAAAGTTTTTTTTAAGTAGTTCAGCTCATTAGATATATGTAAAAGATTATTTTAGAAGCCAATAAATCCTTTTTAAGATTAATTACATACAAGAAACCGTGGTTGTAAAATTTAAATACTTGGTGAAATATTGAAGTTTTTGAAAAACTGAAAAAAAAAATTAACTCCCTACATTGAGTAGATTCGTGTTAACTTTTTGGTACATAAACTGGAATATATTGATGAAATGATGTTTTTCAGTTTGTTATTGATGAAATCAGACAATAGGGAATCATAATTGTGCTGGTTGTGTGTTTTCTTTTCTTTTCTTTTTTGTTTTGTCAATCTGATACAAGCTGCAGTCATCTGGGAAGAGAAAACATCAATTGAAGAATTGGCTTCATCATTTAGCCTGTAGGAAAGTCTGTGGGGGCATTATCTGGATTGGTGGTTGATGTAGGAGGACCCAGCACTGTGGGCAGTGCCCCGGGCCCCAAGGCAGAGAGATCAAAAGCAAACTAAGCAAAACACGGGAAGTAAGCCAGTAAGTGGCATCCCTCCATGGCCTCTGCTTCAAATCTTTTTTCATTTTTTTATTTTCTCCAATTCCAGGGATTGGGTTGTAGTTATTTCTCCACTTTAACTTTTGCCTATTTTTGAGATTCCTTTTTTCTTTTTTATTATTAAGAATTTTTCTAGTCATATTACATACTAGCAGCAGAGCCCCTCTCCTCCCTCCTCCTGCCCCTCCCCCAGCCTTCTTCCCCAACACTCCCCCATTCCCACCTCCTCCAAGGGAAGGCCTCCCATGGGGAGTCACCCTGTTTCAGTTCTTGCCTCCAGGCTTCTGACTTGAGTTCCTGAGCTGACTTCCCTCAATGTTGGACTATAACTTGGGAGTTGTAAAATCAAATAAACTCTTTTCTGCCTAAATGGCTTTTGATCACTATGCTTTATGACAGCCATAGGAAGTAACCCAGGGCCATAGTGATACATTTTATTTGTGTGGGAGAGAGATAAAAAACAGACTTCCCTTAAGGAAACACTCAGTTAGGTCAACGATGCATATAAACCAGACTGTGAGAAAATATAAGGTGTGGTCAACACAGAACACTTCAAATAGGACTGGGAATTTGGCCTGACTGGTCAAGGACATAAAGAAAGGAGATGAAAGTAAATGCAGTCTGAGGAATCTCAGAGGGTAAATTGATAAAGGGAAAAAGTCATATTATGGGGATACTCAATAGAATTCGACTGGCAGCGTACTGGGAATACAGAGAACTGAAGATTGTATTTGATATCTTACAGAGGACCATCCACTAGTTGTAATTGCCACACTGGGACTCAGACATCTCCAAGGCCATCCTTGACAAACAATTTTTCTTTGCTGCTACTGAGGAGTCTTTGACAATTTCCCCAGGGCATATGTGATGCACTAAGCTAAGAGGAGGTTTGATAATACTCCAGCTTCTTCCTTGTCTCTCTGGTAAGGGAGGCTACAGGGTACATTGGGAAGACACTGCCATCCCTTAGGTTATGAGCACCAGTGAGAAAACTCTTCCCTGGAAAGGGAGTCATGAATAATCATTGAAAGTAAGTAAGTTCTCCAGACAAGAGCTCTCATGCAAGGCCAGCATCTTACAAAATATGTCAGTTCTCCCTAGAACATCTCTAGGTGCAGATGAATCACACATCATTTTGAAACCAAGAAAGCTGAAGATGGTAATGCAATACTTTCTGTTCCTGGAACTCTGAGTGAGTACTCACTGGTTGAGCTACCTACACCAGTCTCACAATTTAAAACCAGAATCAAGAAATATTCCATTATATAATAAACACAAGATTTCACTATTCTGGTTACCTAGATTGAGGATAGAGAAATGTTAAATTAAAAAATGAACATTCTATTACTAATCATCTTTCTCTAAGATCCATTCACCAACTCACTAGTTGGATTACTCAAAACATGTAAAAAAAATATGCTCAAAGTTATTAGGTAGAGAATTAGGAGTGTGGTCAACAGCAATTGAAGTGAAATCAAGGAAGACTTGGTGGAAGATTAGAGAACAACAGGGAGTTGACCTTAGGAAGAGTTGACATTTTGTATCAGAAGTCACTGTTAAAACAATCAACTCAATGGAGTCATTGTCTAAAAAAACTGTCTGGACCCAAACCTTGGTTAGTTGGAATGATACTAAAAACTTTATAGTTACATTTGGCATGTTTAAGATAATAAAGATCACCCTAAAACTTCTGGAATTGGAAGACATGCTGTGTAATTCTTAGTGTGGAGGGAATATGGTCCAGACCAGAAAAATAACAGTTTGTAGTAGAGTACATGGTAATGGTGGGGGAGGGGGTTAGTATGACACTTTGGTGACTAGACAGGTGTGAAAGTAAGTTAATTTCTCAAACAGAAACAAAAGAGTCACACATGCAGGCATAACAGGTGGAAGAGCAGTCAGGTCAAAAGTTAAGAATACAGGGTTGAACAATACAGGTGTGGGAAGTAATAAGTGATACAAATTCCTTCTATCATATTCTGAAAATATCATGCAACTAGTTGACTGCAAGCTGGTCATTCTGGTACAGCCTATAATGTCAACACCTGGATGGAAAAGGCAGGAGCATATGAGGTCAAGATCTGTCTAGACTATACACTGAGTCCCTATCTATTAAAAGATAGGCTGCCTGAAGGATGTAACATGAACACTGATTCTGATGGCTGATCATAAATGTTATTTATAGAATTCATGCATAGGCACACAGATGTGTGCACATGCTCAGACATAAACACACACTTTAACACAGATGACACTGACTATTATACTTCAGAAAGCAAATGCATAAATGTCAAAATACCTTATGTGTGTCAAGCAGATTAGAAGTAGAGATTCAACCTTTAAAAACGTAGGGTCAGAAGAATAAGGAAAGTCACAGCTGTGCAGGAGGGCCCAAACCTTCCCAATTGTTCAGTTAATGAAGGAACATTTTTCTAACATCCTGAAGTGTTCAACTCTCAGAATTTGAGATGAAAGCTTTGACTCTTTGAGAATATCAAATTTTTCTAGGCAGTCTATTTTTATACTTATTTACTTTGAAACTGTCTTCACATTGAGCCACAAAAGTGTATTTTTTTTAACAACTAGTAGATGGTTGAAATGAAAGCATTAATAATTATGGCCTTTTCCATTGGCAAACATCATTTCATTTTTTTACTGGATGAAAAATGTATACAATATAAATATAAATTGTTGAAGTATTACTCCACTTGGATATGGGATCCAGTAAAAACTTGAAGGTCATTGTTTTCCTCTATGTGTGGAGGTAGTCACTTGGAAAAGGCCTATGTCTACATGTGAGAACACTAACAAGTCTGCCCCATCTTCACCCACATGTACTGGGCTCACACAGGAAGCTCATGGCTGCCCAGTCCCTGAGCAAGTGTGACAAAGGTCAAAGTCAGCCTAAGTGATTAGATATGTGACTAGAAATATGCCAGAGGCCCATCATTGGATTCAGGTGAGGAGTAGTTTACAGGTGTTCTTAAAAGATGCAAAAGGCTCCAGAGGGACATTCTCTTCATGAATTCAGAACGTGTATATAATCAAGAAGGCCCCAGTTACCAGAGTCAAGAAAAGAATGAAGAAAAACTCTGTGAGTGGCTGGTAAGGTGTCATAACTGCAGGAACTGGTACCTGAGTAACAGATACATGAGCAGTGTGCAGACAGGGGAGCTGTGAACTGATGGCATCAGTCTCAAGATCAATGAGACACTTCAGATGAACATAGGTATTGTGGTTGGGCCGGTCAGCATGCCCTCTGCAGGACTCTGGGGATTGGAAAGCAGTACAAATCCCCTAAGGTGGATCACACAAGCTGCCACTTGTGTCAAGATCTTGCTTATACAGAAAAAAGGCAATGGAGAATGGGGTGGGAAAGTCTTCACCTTTGGAAATCCCAAGCATTGGGAATCTCACCTTGTACACTAGTTTTCCAAGTAAAAGAACAACACTCAAGGAAATAGAATATTGTCACAGCCAACTTTTTACGCAATAATGGAATTGCTGTAAGAATTCATGTTCTCCTAAGGAACCGGTAAAGAACTAGTGTAAGAGAGTATTTTAGGGTCAAGGACCTATAAAGAACTTTCATGTACCAGTCATTAGAATACTAGGCACCAAAAGTAAAAGGCTGAATGGTATAGGTCAACTTATGGACCTAATTTCAGATACGGTGACCACACCAAATTGCACTTTTCCAGAACTGGTTGCATGAGGTAGAGTGAAAATAAGTGAAGGATTTTAACCAGAAAAAAAGTAGAAATGATAGATGGAGGAGTCAGAAATGTAATTACCCATAAACATGTCAGGAGCAACTGAAGGACATAGCGGGGAGAGACGTAAAAGGCTGAGGAAATGCACACGGGTTTCATAGAACAAGCCCTGGGTTAACAACGTGTACAGGTGTGGGGGGTGCACCCTATGATGCACTTATGGAAAAATGAGTTTCAGGTTCACTTCTAACCAAAGCAATCACAGCTCTGTATTTTTTTTAATCTACCCTCAGATTGCATTTGGTAAAAAGCCATTGTTAAGTCACCACTTCTGGTTTTTATTTACCATTGGTCAATACATCCAGATCATTTGCATTTTCTACTTTTTAAATACATGAATTAAAAGCTTTCAATTTAATCACTTCCATCTCTTTTTGTACAGCTGAAAACTTGTAGTTAAAGTAAATTCTGCCTTATGTATGTGGTAGCCACTTAATGGTCTACAGCGTCTTCTTTAGTTATGTTGAGATCCTTTGCGATTCCAGCACCTTTCACATAACTGGTCTGATTGTGTACTTCAAGTATATTAAGCTGTCTACATATCATTAGAAACATTATTGATAGGATGGAAACAATTACAATCCTCATGGTTACTAACTGAGAAGCAATATGAAAGTGTTAATTCTTTCCTATTTCAAGGAAACAAATATTCCTGGGATTTTTATAGTACCAGGCATGGTGCCATAAGTGGAATGTACCCATTAACAAGTTCAACATTGGTTGAGAGCCCATTTCCACCAAGCAATGAACTAGGAAATGAGTGAATAATTGAAAAGACCCAACACATGACACTTAAAGCTTAGCTGTGTAGACAGACCGCTGGTAGAAGTACATGCTGCCATTTTTTCTCATTTCAGAATGTTTCACAGCACTTAATCCCCATCAAAATCCTGTAAAATATACAAGATTTATACTTATGTGAAGCAAGCCTCCAGAACAAGTGATAAAGTCCATATATAGGGGTGTGCCTGTAACCTTCATAAATAGCTGTACTCAATTGTCATTGTCACTCAAAACCATCTTTGGTGTCCTGGTTACCTATGTATATATTCACGCTTTGTTTCACAGTTCACCTTTTGTTCATATTTCCCACAGAGGCTTCAAGCATGGTATTCAAATATCCATCTAGGGTACTGGTAATGACTTTTAGTATAGTAGGCTCAGTGAAAAGAATAATGTCTTAATTTCCCAAAACTGCTTGTATGGAGCATAGGTAGGTTCTATGGATTACTAACATCTTTTTCTGCTTTCCTAGATCCTATTCAGAATTTTTAAACTATGATGAACCTCCACTTATAAGGGAAAGTGACTTTTATCCACACCCACAGATTATTAAAGTGCATTCATTGTTAACTCTCCAAGTTGCTAGAAGACACTGATTTTAGTGACATTGGGAAGAAGAGTGAAATGTTTCACTCAAGTTATTTAATATCTACTACATGCCATAAGTAAAATTAGAAATAATTTAATGCCTCTTGTATACATTATCCTTTTTTCTGTGTTCCTCAGTGCCTAGGAGCATCTCAGCTTGCAAGAGGACAAAGAAAAGTAAAATAACTTAGTGAGTTCATTATAAGCATCACTGGTGGGGCTGAGACAGTCAAAATCCTTGTGCTACTAACTGAAAACCAGTCTCAAAGTACAGATAGAAACCATACAAAGAAATTTGGCTTGACAGGAGAAGAAAACTTTTCCTGAGAAGTTCAGAGATGGTTCTATCAGTGGGATGAAGGTGGGCACATGGCGATAGGCATGGTGATACATGGGAAGCCACATACTTCTCAAAAGCCCTTTTGTGTCCCTACAGGGACAGGTGTGTGCTCTTCTCGGTTCTTATGACAGACACCTGCTGACTTGAGTGAGTCTCCTGTGAGCGCCATATGGATCGCATACACTCAGCAAAGGAAAGCAGATAAGCACTGGGGGAGCAGATTTGTGGTCTTAGCCTGGTTAATACTGGATCTTCAGGTATTTGCAGAATTCTGCCTCATACACCATAACAAGGAAGAAATGAGAACAGCACTAATGCTATCTTTTTTTAAGTTCATTTTATCCATGTTTTTATTTTAGTTTTCTCAGTTGCTGGGAGTTGGATATAGGATACAAGTTAGTTGCACAGGCTAGAAAACATCTTTATCAGTTATCTGTATCATGAACCCTACATTAAATATTAACAATATTTTCATTAGTTCTTTGAGAATTTCATACACTGAACTTTCAACATATTCACACCTCCCCTAAACCTCCCATAACCACCCTCACTACCTTCCATCCAACTTTGAGACTTGTTTTTCTTTTTTTTCCCTTTCCCCCATCCAGTCCAGTTTGTGTTGTTCATCTAGTCTTGAGAAAGGTGACAGCCCTGGTGTGTAGTCAACCTATTAGTGGTCACACCATTATATAAAACTGATTCTCCCGCTGATTCTCCAGCTCCCAGCAGCTATCAAATGCAAACATTATATTGTGGTAATGCAGTTTCCATGTGACTGCATTTGGATGTGCATCTCAGTGCTGTCAGGGAGCAACATAGAATTTCTACCTTCAGACAAAGAAGCATCGGACCCAAAGGACTGAGTCTGGAAACATCCAGACAGCTAGGTTGGAGTTCTAGCAACACCTTGAACCAGTGCTTTCCTATCTGAAGAACAGAATAGAAAGAAGACTGGATCGATGGGATGGAATAGCAAATCAGAAGATGACCAGCTTGATTTTTGAGTATATGTAGAATACTAGGAGTAGTGTTTTAACCCATACGCCTTATAGGAAATAATGAGTTGAATTTTAGTATTTGTGCTTCTGAAAGGCTATGGGAAACTACAACTCTAGTTCACCAGAGAGTTTCATTTTGGTGGGTTTCTCAGATTGGCCTCAACTACAAGTCTTCCTTTTTGTCACTATTTTGATTTTCTACTCCCTGACTATCTTTGGCAACACAACCATCATTGCTCTTGCAAGACTGGACCTTCGACTGCACAAACCCATGTACTTCTTCCTCTCCCACCTCTCCTTCCTGGACCTCTGCTACACCACCAGCACCGTGCCCCAGCTCCTGATCAACCTTCATGGACTTGACAGGACCATCAGCTACGGAGGTTGTGTGGCCCAGCTGTATATATTTCTTGCTCTAGCCTCCACAGAATGTTTGATTTTGGTGGCTATGGCCTTCGACCGCTATGCTGCTGTGTGTAACCCACTCCACTACACCACTATCATGCACCCCCTTCTCTGCAAGGCATTGGCCTTCTCCTCCTGGATAGGAGGCCTTGTGAACTCTCTGATTCAGACAGGTCTTGTGATGGCCATGCGACTCTGTGGCCATCAGATCAATCACTTCTTCTGTGAAATGCCCATATTCCTGAAGTTGGCCTGCGAGGACACAGAAGGAACAGAAGCTAAGATGTTTGTGGCTCGAACAATAGTCTTAGTGTGCCCTGCAGTTCTGATTCTAGGCTCCTATGTTCACATTGCCCGGGCTGTACTAAAAGTCAAGTCAATGGCTGGGCGCAGAAAGGCTTTTGGGACTTGTGGGTCCCACCTCATGGTGGTGTCTCTCTTTTATGGCTCAGGTATTTATACGTATCTTCAACCAGTCCACAGATATTCTGAAAGCAAGGGGAAGTTTGTTGCCCTTTTTTATACTATTGTTACCCCCATGTTCAATCCTTTGATCTACACCCTGAGGAACAAAGATGTGAAGGGGGCTCTGTGGAAGGTGCTCGGGAGAGGCACAGACTCAGGGTAAGCGGTGAGGAGAAGAGGTAGTAAAATTTCTGGGGTAGCTCTCATATCTAGAATCCCGTCTTGACCATTGGTCACAGCAGACAGACCAGTAGTTCTCGGGATTTTAAACCTTCTTTTTGAGTACATTATAAGAGGCTATCTCTTGAGATTCTTTGTAGGTCAGTATCTAGGGTCTTCATGCAAAACAGAGTAAGATGCTATTTATATCACCATTTTCCACAAGAATTTACTTGGAGTGTATATTCTGGCCACACTGGAAAGTAGTAATGGGCTATAGATATTTGGGGCAGTGATGGTCGATATAGTTAAATGTGACATTACTTTTTATCAAGTCAGTTATTCCCAGCACAGATGGCAGTAGTTTATTAGATGTCATTAGTTTACCATCTATTTTTTAAGTAATTGTGGCCCAGGTCACACCCTCCCAACATCTTTTTTTAACTTTCTTTTTATTTGTTCTTTGTGTCTTTCACATCATGCATCTTGATCCTATTTATTTCTTGTCCCTGCATATTCACCCTCTGCCCTTTCAGTGCCCCCGCCAAATAAAATTTAAGAGAAAAAAAAGAATAGAAAAAAAGAAATCTCGTCGTGGAAGCTGTAATGTGACACAGTGAGTCACGCAGCAAACCCTTGTGCCCATCTACCTTTACTTGCAAGTATTCATTGCAAAGAGTCATTGGTCTGGTTAGAGACCTCTGGTTTCTGCTGCACTATCAATGCTGGGCCCTCACTGGCACTCCTCTTGGTTTTCCTGTTGTTGCCCTATGTTGTGGAGATCCTGCAGCTCTGGGTCTGTAGGACTGGTCCCTTCACATGCTCCAGAAGATCACAGATGGAGTGGAAATTGGGGTGGGTCAATTCATAACCCTGATTCTGGGTCTGGGTAGTTACAGGGTCAGTCATCCTGCCAGCTCTCCCTTGTCCTCACCACCAGGGTGAGCTCTCCTGCAGTGCCCTGGTGAGTTCACCCAATGCAGCAACGAGCAAGGGGCAAGGCCAGTTCTCCTGCTTTCATGTCCTCAGGGTTGGATCTCCCACACCTACCACCTTCAGGGCCAGCTCTACTGCATTGCCCAGGCATGGCATAGGGGCCACTCTCCTAGGGCTGCAGCAGATGAGGGGCAGGGCTAGCTCTATCAGTCTTAGGACCTCAGGGCCAGCTCTCCCACCAACCTCTGTTGGGTGGGGGGCAAGGCACACAGACATCTCTCTCTGCCCATGTGGCCATATGACAGGGGAGTCATGGGGACAGCTCTCCCATGCTAACAACTGCCAATAGGATTGTCTCTATTATTCTGGCCAAGCAAGGTACAGGGCCTGCTCTCCCGAGTTTTGCAGCTGGTGGTGGGCAAGGGCAGCTCTCCCACTCATTGGACCTCAGGGCCAGCTCCTCAACCTGCCTTCAGGCATTGTTGGGTGTGGGGGAATGCATCCCTCCTGCTGCCCATGCTGCCACATGACAGATGCCCTCCCCCCAACATCTTAAGGCCTGTTTCTAACTTTTCTGACATTCACTACCCTTCTAGCTTCTTCATGGTTTCTTCCTGTTCCTGAGAAAATAAGGAGATCATGTTCTGAGATACTTCGCTCAGAATATAGAGCTTTAGATCTTATGTAGGTGTATCCTCTTGAATAAACTTTGACAATCTCATCCCAATATCACAAACAGATTGAAGGCACTAATATAAAAAAGGAAGAATATTAAATTTTCAGAAGATTTTATGGAGGATTATGTTATGACTTTTATCTTGGATATCATTTTTTATTTTAGGTAATCTAATGCATAATAATTGTGAATGTCATTGAGGAGGACGGGATTTCCTGAGACTACCTGTTGGTTCTTCTGTGGGTTCTTTGTCTGGGTAGAGTATCCAAACTCATAGAATGATGATTACCAAAAGAAAAGCATATAAGCTTTATTAGTTTATGTATACATGAAGAGCTTCACAGGAGAGTAACTTTCCAAGAAAAACACTGAAACAAGTTGGTTTTATACTTTTCAGGCAAAGAACAAATAAATTTTTAAAGGGCTAGAAAACAAATGGATCTCTAACAAAGTAGTATATTCTAGAGATTTCACTAAGAGACATGCCTGTAGGTAGAAAAACAAGCTTAAAGTGAATGTTGCTTTAATTGGTTCATTTATTCAGGTTCATTACAGCCCTACATTACTAGTCTTGGTGACTAAGTCAAAATCATCATTGCTGTGGGATGGTCTGTCTGTCAAATAAAACACTGATTGGCCAGTGGCCAGGCAGGAAGTAGGTGGGACAAGGAGAGAGGAGAATTCTGGGAAGCGGAAGGCTGAGGCAGAGAGACACTGCCAGATGCCGCCATGACCAGCAGCATGTGAAGTCGCCGGTAAGCCACCAGCCACGTGGCAAGGTATAGATTTATGGAAATGGATTAATTTAAGTTATAAGAACAGTTAGCAAGAAGCCTGCCACGGCCATACAGTTTGTAAGTGATATAAGCGTCTGAGTGATTATTTTATAAGTGGATTGTGGGACTGCGGGGCTTGGGGAACCTGGAGAGAAACCCTCCAGCTACACATCATTATGGCTTCCTACTTGTAGGAAAAGGCAGGCTACATAGGCATGCCTAAAGTTGCATTTTCTCACATGATTTCAGCTCCAAGTAATCTATATTCCAATACTGTTTCTGTTTTATATTTTGAGGTAGCTTAGTCAAGACCTTCAGTAGTTTTGGAATGTGGTATGATGTTTCAATAGACAGATAAAAAGTGCAATGGCATGTCTGTCACCTCAAACATTTATTATTCTTTGTTCTGAAAACAATCATAGTCATCTCAACTAGCTATTTTGAAATGTACAGTTAAATACTGTAAACCATTGTTCTCCAATGTACTGTAAAATTTTAGGAATTATTGTTCATATCAGGAGAGGTGAGCCCACCAGTAATTTCCTGTACTTGGTTAGTCATTTGGGTAATTATTAGCTTATAAAGTCCCATTACAAATGGGCTATCTGTGAGACATTTGGATAAGGGACTAGAGTGAGAAGTCATAGTAGGCATTTAGCTACCATATCCAAAAGAAATGGAGATGGGTTACAATGCATGACCAGCAACATTCCATACTACAGAGTCTAGTCACTTGGAGTTGTAAGATTCAAGTCTGGGAATGTTCTCTAACTTTTGGGTGAGGACTTCCAGTATCACATCTCATGGTATTGCCACTTACAGAGCAAAAGATTTTTGTAAATCAAGATTTCTCAGGGCCAAGGTTTATGACAATAACTCCTTTTTGCTCCCTAAAATTTTGCTATCAAAGATGTAATGAACTTTTAGATTTTCCTTCTATTGTTTGAGAATTCACACATACATATAATGTGTTTGGATAAACTCCTGCCTCAACCCTCCCCTCCAACTCCCCCCTGCTACCCTACCACATTTCCCTTCCAACTTCACGTGCTTTTGTTTTTAGCCCACTGCATCCACTTAGCTACCTTTATGGGCGTGTGCGCAGGGCCATCTGTAAGAGCATGTGGAGCCTCTCCGGGAACACATCTTTGAAGAAAACTGGCACTTGCTCCACCAGAAATTGTCCATTGTCAATAGCTCTTTAGCTAGTGGTGGGACTTGATGAGTCCTCCCCCTTCCATCCTGGGACTTGGGTTGATCTGATCTTGTTTAGGTTGAGTATGTGGTCACAGCTGGTGTGACCACAGGTGTGCAATAGTGCTGCCATGCCCAGCAAGTACTATTTCATGGCGGGTCTCCACTGCCTCTGGCTCTGGACAAACTTTCTACACCTTCTCCTGCAATGATAACTGAGCTTTGTGGGGAAAGGGCATAATAGAAACATCCCATTTAGAGATGAGCACTCTACAGTCTCTCAGTCACTGCACGCTGAATAGCTGTGATTCTCTGTATTGGTTCTCATCTACTGCGAAAAGATTTCTTTTTTATTAAAAATAGATTTTTTTCATACAATGTATTCTGATCATGGTTTCCCCTCCCTGGAACTCCTCCCACATCCTCCCCACCCACTCAAATCCACACCCTTTATTTCTCTCACTAGGAAACTAAGCAAACAGACAAGTAAACCAGATGGGGACAAAACAAATATCAAAAAAAAAGGCAGAAGAAACACATAAAGATGCAGACACACACACTTGCCACAGAGAAATCCTGTAAAGACACAAAATTGCAAAGGTATGGTTTTAAGAAAAAAAAACAGCCCAAAACAAAGCATTATGAAACAAAATACCACTAAGTTCATCTTGTGTTGGCCATCTCCTGCTGGGCATGGGGCCTGCTCTTAAGTGTGGTTTGTATACCCAGTGAGACTTCATTGGAGAAAACTAGTTTTTACTATACTGTAAGATTTAGTGAATTGCTTAGTTACTACACGATCCAAATCAAGACAGAGAAGAAAGCCTTGTTATCTAAACAAAAATTCTTATTTGTACTTGTGGTGTTGAGTCACCTGAGGCATCATATTGGTCATCCTTAGGCTTAAAGGGGTTTCACTGGGAAACCCCATCACCCTCAGTTTTCAAAGGCAGCCATTGCTAGAGCTGAAGGGAGTGACTTTTCCACGTTTGTGGGTTTCCTCTTTGCAGAGACAGTGAAGTCGTGCTTGCTTAGAACCTGTTCAGGGCAGGTTTTTCAGTGCCCTGGTTTCCCGCAGTGCTCGCTAACATGTGACCCCTTAGAATCTCCTTTAATTCTGCCTGAGTCTGCACTACCAAAGAAAATATTGATTTTTCAGGTTTATTGTGGGTAAAACAGGATAAAAAGAAGAAACAATGATATATTAAATATTGGTTGTGACATACATGAAAAACCTCAAGCTTTTCCACCAAGGAAATAAATGTTTAGTTGGATCACTTTTGCATATAGGGGAGAATGAGTGTTGTCTGAGGAGTCCATAGAAGGAAATAAATTCAGGTGTGTGGTAAAAGTACACAGGAGATACGGAATTTGGTCTGACTGACGACAGGACTTGGACCAAAGCATAGGAAATACGAGAATCTCATTATGAGAAGTCTAACAAGTAAGTAAGGGTAAGTTGTGAGGACACTGACTGGCTCTGTTTGGCTTGGGCACAGCATAGAGAATCGATGGAACTCAAGGCTGTACGGCAGGTCTTTGAGAGTCTGCCAATTGCTTATAATTGCCACATTGGGGCACAGAGGTCTCCAAGGCCATACTTGATGAACAGTTTTTTTGCCAGGAGGAATACATAATGCCCCCAGGACAGAACTGAGTGAGGTGTTCACACTCTGAGGGTCAGGAGATGTCTAGATATCCTTAAAGTCCAAAGGTACTTTGATAAAGCACTAGGCCCTACCCGGTCTCAGTTAGTTAGGATAAACATTGGCTACACAGGGGGGATGCCTCTACTTTCTAGGTTAGGAGGCTCAATTACCTCTCTCCTGGTCAGAACTATGCATAGTCATGACTTCTCCAGGGTGGGAGCCTTGTCCTAAGACCTCTATACCCCCAAAAAATGCACCAGTACCTCAAAGAAACAAGTCTATCCTGAACCTCTCTAGAGATAGATAGTCTCAGATATGTCTCACAAGCCAACAGATCTGAGGGTGGTAAATGACATGGTTCTCTCTTCTGGAGCTCTAGGTAAGTGACAATTGAGTGAGAAGCTCAGGACTCACATTCTAAAATCAAAAATGACAATATTCTACTAAGCAATTGGCACTGGGTTCCACTCTGCTGGTTGCCTGGTTTGAGCACATAGAAAAAATGTTAAATTTATGAAAAAGCATATTTTGTTATCTATAGTCTTTATTGGCATCTGTCCTCTCACCTGAACACATAAAACATAACAAAATTTCAAATTTCAAAACTAGGAATACTTGCTGGAAGCATAGACAGTGAGAGGGAACTCATCCTTAGAAGAGACAAAAAATAAGCAATTTGTCAATTTAGTCTTTCATGTCAAAAAAGCTAGCTGGATTCAAACCCTGATTTTGTAGCAGTATATTGCCAATGTAATCGTGTTGTCTGGACTATTTATCAGTATTGAAGGTCACCCTAAATAAACCTGTGGCATAGTATGGAATGCTGTGTGGTCTTAGTGTGAAGGGACAAAATCCAGATCAGAAAGTTATTGGGCCTGTAGATGAACACGTTGGGCAGGAGGCTGCTTTGGTGCCTGGTAAGGTTTGATAGCGAGTTCATATCCCAGACACTAGTGGAGAGAGCTTCCTGTGTGGCATAACAGGAAGAAGTGAACTTAGATTAGTTTTTAAAATTCACGGTTCACAGTGAAGGTAATCAGGAAAGAATTCCTGAGAGCCCTCCACCCAGAAGATTAAATGTAATGGTTTGAATAGGGTTCCACTACAGTCTGGCAATATTAAATTAGTGGACTAGCATGGAAGATGAAATAACATGTGCTGCTGGAAAAAATTTTCAGACAGGCAGCAGTGGTGCGCGCCTTTAATCTCAGCACTTGGGAGGCAGAGGCAGGAGGATCTCTGTGAGTTCGAGGCCAGTCTGGTCTACAGAGAGAGATCCAGGACAGGCACCAAAACTATACAGAGAAACCCTGTCTCAGAAAAAAAAAGGAAAAAATTTTCAAACATGAGTCCTGACCAATAAATTCATTATGGAGATTATGCATAGATACACTGGTCCATGCACATACTCACATACACACAGGCACACAGAAAGCTGAACATAGATAATCACTGACTTTTCTATAGCTGAAAACAAAATATGTAAATGATATCAAGAATGCTTTGTGTGGCCCAAAAAGATTTGGTGCAAGAAATAAACTTTTAAAATACATACAAAACAAATACCAGGGCTGGGAAGTATTCTGCAATGTTTCAGTTCATCATTCAGTGACTGAAGGAACCTTTTTACAATATTCTGATCAAATCCTCCCTTTTGAGTGAGCAGGCACCTTTTCAGGTTACAGGTTTCACAATGGTGTATTTTTAGATCACTTTGCTCTTTCTTCAGTTCAGCTCGTATTAAGCCACAATCTGCCTTCTTGGAAATGTCACCAGCTGGTCTAAGCTTGGACCTTTTAAGAACAAAGAGGGGGGTTGGGGATTTAGCTCAGTGGTAGAGCGCTTGCCTAGCAAGCGCAAAGCCCTGGGTTCGGTCCTCAGCTCTGAAAAAAAAAAAAAAAAAAAAAAAAAAAAAGAACAAAGAGGATTGGGTGCTTTTTCTGTGTGGCAGGTTTCAAACAATGTACACTTGTTTTCCAATCTAAAAACTCTATTTAGATCACTGCTCCTCATCTAGGATGTTTACATGCCTTGTCAATCTTATTATTCTTTGATCTGCGATCAGAGTTTTAAAGCAACCTACCACCAGGACTTAATACTCCCTATTCTATCTGACTGCCAGGAACCATATTTTTATTTCAGGATGAAGTTTTTTGTGGATGGGTGGGATGGAGATGCAAGCCATCATGAAATAGTCATATGTCCAATAAACATAATTTTCTTCTTTGCTGAAATACAATATTTGGGCAATATGAAATGAAACGGAAATTTTAAGATGTCACTTTGACTGGAGCTTACATGGTACTATTTTCTTTTATTGAGCCATGGGGATTAGAACGGCAGACTCGTTCTCCCAGAGAAGCGACTCACAAGCAGGCATGAGTCTTTGTGTGGCAGATGAAATTCAATACAGTGGGGGCAGAGATGGAAGAAACTTTAACTTACAATCGATGTATTGACTCTCATTGTGTACTAGATTCCAGTTACAAAGATCAGATTCCAAGGAAGTAGGGCTACCTCTGCACCTTACTGTCCACACAAGCCTATACAATGTCAGTTTATTTCTACAGACCTGTTCAAAACTGGAACAAGTCTGAGCCCGCAGGCTCAGGGGTATATTAAGCATTCTCATGCATCTGTCATTACTCTAGGTACCAAAATTTTAAGTCTGAATAAGGTCAACTTCCTAATCTGATTTTGTCAGGGAGACCATAAAACCTTACATTTTTTCATAATTAGATTCATAGGAAAGTGGAAGATACAATCCAGAAAATAGTCAACAAAGAAATAGTTGAGTCAAAGAAAGAAATCCCCGTGAAGACAGAAATGGGAAACGAGCCATGGAAAGCGTAGCAGAGCAATATACTGTGGATGAGGAAGTTAGCCCGGGGCTTCACTCAGCAAGCTTTGATTTGAAAATCTGCATATCAATAAGAAATTACTTTTGGATTTACTCCAAAACTATTAAGGTTCTGTACCACCATTTTTATTGAATCTTAGCTTGCATTTGTTAAAATCTATCAGTCAAGTGAACAATATTTCCTCACTCTGAGTCTTTGGCCATGTATTCCTTGGTCACTTTCTAGTTCCTACTTTTAAAATAAATTATTGTCAAATCAGTTCTGTACATGTCCAGCAGAGGTTCTGAAGCTCAGTTCAATGCTGCCTGTTCAGTATTGTTTTGCAGACTGTGGCAGGCACTTAATATCATCTAGCTCTTGATTACATTGTGTTAAAATCTTTGGGGATTGGGATTTCAGGAATTTTCATAAAATAATTCTTTTGATATTTTGCTGAACTGTAGGTATGTTAAGAATGTCTACATGATAGTATGAATATGATTGAGATTAAAATGTATAGTATGAGTGGCTAGCATCTAGCATATCACTAAATGAGAATAGGACAGTGTTGATTCATTATTATTGCACAGAAAATAAATATATCTGAGATATTTGGGTGTATCATACACAGTACCAGGGTGTGAAACACACTCCTTAATTCACCCAAAAATGTTGATTAAGAGACTTTCATCGCTCCAATACTGCACTGTGAGATGAGGGTACAATGCTGAATAAATTCAACAGATCCAGTTGGATGGTCTTGAAAGAATATTTGCAGGACACACCAGTGTTAAAAGTATATATGACACATCCTTCATAATTTAAGAATGCATCAGAGCACTTAATCTCCATCAAAAAACGATCTTACATGTGCTGATTTAAAAAACATATATATTAACACTTGGTCATTATAATTTATATTTTCTCCATCTTTTCCAAAAGGGCACAAGTGTGATACTCAAATGCATTTCTTGTAGCATTGATCCATCTTGGTGCCGTTAGTGACCTTCTAATACAGATTTAATGAGAGGGCAATATATGAAGTTGGCATCATTTCTCATATTAAGCAGAGGTGAAACTTCTGTTAATCACTGATTTCTTTCTTTGTGATAAACTTTTTCATATACCTTTCATATTTTTACCACAAGAAATATTAACCTTTAAACACAAGCAATTTTATGCATATTCTACTGCCACAATTCATTAAGGTGTGTTCATGGTTAATTCTTAGGTTTCCTGAAGGAATATTTCATGAGACTTGAAGAACAAATCAAGTGTTTCACACAAAATAAGGTATTTAACATCTTCTACATGCCCTGGATGAAAGTAACAGTAATTTAGCACTGTCAATATTAGTAATGTTAACATGCTTAAGGGAAGACATGTCTTTTTAAACTCTGTATTGTCTGGCACCCAGGAATTCTGAGCTTTTGAGGAACAAAGAGACGTGACAGATTATCATCGAATACATTAGACTCTAGAGAATATTGACGCAAAGAACTTTGGGTTTGAGAGATGAGAACAGCTCCTCTTGGGAAGTCCAAAAATGGTTTGATAAGTTGATTGAAAAGTTACCGTACATCCCAAGCACAATGATTCATGAAGAGAAACAAATTTGTTATAAATAATTTCCCCCTAAAAGGATGGAACACCACTCTTCTTAATCTTTTCCATCAGATGGCAGTGGTATGAGCGAGGCCTCCCACGTTGGCACACTGACCATTTACACTGAGCAGAAAGTCACAGATGTTCAAGAGGGACAAACATGTGACCTCAGCCTGGTTAGACCTGAGTCTTAACAGGCAGAAACTGTGCCTCATAGACTATGGAGAACAAAAGAGAAGACTGTAGAATACTACATACACTTCTGCAGTACTTTCTTCATTTATTTTGCTTGACTTTAGAAGTTCTTGGAATCAAAACCAAACCCTTTACCACCTAGATGAACACCAGTCCTGCGTTCGACTTTTCAAATGCAGTTTCCACATTAGTGAAAATGGATACAAATGTCAGTTCTATTAAGGAGGCAGGGTGTCAGCTCTCCTTTCAGAAAAGGAAGTATCAGATTCAAGGATTGAAAAACTTGGCTAAAATTCTGGAATACACAAGCGACAGGACTAAGTAAGGTCCAAACAAATGTGCTATCATCCCAATCCACTTATCTCTGTACTAATGAGAGAAAGATTATTTGGCAGATGGAACTGAGCAAATAAGTGGAAATCAAAGTGCCTGGTTTAGGAAAACTAAGGGAATACTGGGAATGTTGTTTAGATTAGCATCCTTCATAGTGGACATTAAATTGTCCCCTGCTGTTTGTGTGCATAAAAGGCTATGGACAGCTTCAATGACAGTTTAGGAGGGAGTTTCATTTTGGTGGGCTTCTCAGATTGGCCTCAGCTGGAACTCTTTCTTTTTGTCTTTATTTCAATTTTCTACTCTCTAACTCTGTTTGGCAACACCACCATCATTGCTCTCTCCCAAATGGACCTTCGATTACACACTCCCATGTACTTCTTCCTCTCACACCTCTCCTTCCTGGACCTCTGCTACACCACCAGCACTGTGCCCCAACTCCTCATCAACCTTCATGGACTTGACAGGACCATCAGCTATGGAGGATGTGTGGCCCAGTTGCTCATATCTCTTGCTCTGGGCTCCACTGAGTGTGTGCTCCTGGTGGTGATGGCCTTTGACCGCTATGCTGCTGTGTGTCGTCCCCTGCACTACATGACCATCATGCACCCCCTTCTCTGCCAGGCATTGGCGATTGCCTCATGGGTAGGAGGCTTCTTGAACTCTCTGATTCAGACAGGGCTCATGATGGCCATGCCCCTCTGTGGACACCAACTGAATCACTTCTTCTGTGAGATGCCTGTTCTCCTGAAGTTGGCCTGTGAAGACACGGGAGGAACCGAGGTCAAGATGTTTGTGGCCAGAGCCATAATCTTGGTTTTCCCTGCAGCACTCATTCTTGGCTCCTATGCACAGATTGCCAGGGCAGTGCTAAAGATCAAATCAATGGCTGGACGAAGAAAAGCTTTTGGGACCTGTGGGTCCCACCTCCTGGTGGTTTCTCTGTTTTATGGCTCAGCCATCTACACATACTTACAGCCCAAGGGCAGCTATTCTGAGAGTAACGGAAAGTTCGTTGCCCTTTTTTATACTATCATCACCCCCATGCTCAACCCTCTGATTTATACCCTGAGGAACAAGGATGTGAAGGGGGCTCTGTGGAGGGTGCTAGGGAGAGGCACAGACTCATGGTAGGGGAAGAAAATAGGGTCACTACAACTTTCTTTGATAGCTCTCATATCATTAAGTTGATCCTGTTCTGCTGACTAAGAAATATCCTTCAGCAAGTCTCAGAATTTTGTTCCTTGGGAGGTGAAAGTCAAGATCCCTTTAGCTTCTTTCTCTGTTAGTGTGTACAGTCCTTGGAAGAAGGGGGTCAAAGCTGATTTAGCTTAAACATTGCACAGGAATGTTTGAGAAGATGGTTTCTTCTCACCACATGGGAGACTAGCACAGGTGTTTGGGAATTTCTGAGTATGAGGGAAGACTTAATTGAATGAGACACCCCTTTTCCAAAGCTGGTGATTCCCATCATATGTTGTGTAGATGGTACTTTGCCCAAAGGTATAGAACACTGTTCACCACTGGTTTTCTAACTAGTTGGCTGCATCCTTCCATACATTCAGGGCTTAGATCACCTCTGCCTTTTTAGTTTTTTAGTGCCCACTATTACCAGAGGGAGAAAAAGGAGACTATGGCCAGATAGACATCATCAGAAGAAAGTTTCATACATGATGTCATTTCACTAATACTTAAAGAAAATAACAAAATCTGTGAAATAGCACCAAATAAGAAGAGCATTGAAGCCTTCTCAGATGGGCCCAACAGGTTTGTTTGTTGCCATGGTGAAGATATTTTTCATTGACGGGAGAAGAGAAGATAAATGATTATAAAAACAATAAGCATGAAGAAAGCGGGATAACAAAGAGAAAGAATGAAAGTAACACTAGTGAACGCAGAGAGGAGTTGGCATAGGCAGGAGGGACGCAGCCTTCAGATCCTACCACAGCTGTTTCTTTTCAGGTACTTAAACGATGGTTTCAGATCAAACAATAGCTATCCTTGTAAATAAGCTTTAAAGTTTTACTCACTTTTCTGGTTGGATTAAAAAAGTCTTAATTCCAACAGCAATCGTTACTTAGTCTTTGAAATATTTTTATACAAATAACTGTGAGAGCTTCATATAATCACCAGCGATTCATGATTAACCAAGCTTCAGCGTTTTTAAGTAGCTTACCCACGTTCACGTGACGTGAGCCTGGGACACTTTTGTAACCCCAAGCCAACCCATACCATTGCCCCTATGGTTCTCTTTTTCTGAGAAAGGATTCCCCTCCCCATTACACTTTTTTTCCAAGGTCCTGGGTATCCAAGCTTGCAAATCACCACACTAGAAAATGTGTCTCTGTGTCACTGAGATGCCCAGCCAGTCTCAAGAGTGAAAGCTTAATAGTAGAGGAGTGAGCTTGGAAAGCTGGAAAGGAAACTAAATGGGAGCAGAATGTGCATCACCGATTCTCCCTGCTCTGTTCTGACCTGGCCTCTGCATTCTTCCGAATTAGGAACATTCTGCCATCAGTTGCATGCTTTTGCTCTTTGTATAAGGTGAATGTATAAAGCAATGTGATCATTGCTTCCATTTCTTGAACCTTTTGTGTCAAAAATCCATGCTGAAGAGTGTACATTGTCACACTTAGTACCTCAACATTTAAATAGCTATAGTCCCTCTCCCCATCATTGCATTAGTTTTACTGATTAAGGCACTAAAGTTCAAGTAATTTTTGTATAACTTGCTTCAGGTTACCTAAGCATTAAATTAAGGGTCTGTATTTGGACTTGGCCTATTACATTTCCGATCCTACTTCCTTAGGATCTACTACTCAGCCATCCACACCTTTACACCTCTTTAACTCAGGATAATCACTAACCATATACCTGAAACACATGCTTTCTTTTGCATCCTTTCATACTGTTGAAACAATTATGGCATATATACATACTTAATAGAGAAAGGAGGACTAAATAAAGTTTTGTGACTAGTGCATTACTCTTTTATTTGACAGTCAGTAAAGAGAGATGATCATTAAAGATAGCATTACTCCAGTGAAGCAATTGGTACAGCTGGGCACCACACGGCCATTGCTTTTGCAATTTATGTCTTGTGGGATGCAGATGCCATCTCCATGGAAACCTCTAACCCCTGGGCAGCCATAGACCTTCTTATTCAAAATAGTGGCTAAATGATTTTTGCCACCAAGAGCAAAGCCATGTCATTTGCATAAAAAAGAATGCAATCTGAGATAATTATATTAAGAAAATTAAGCCAATCTTAGACAAATGTATGTATACATATATATGTTTGTTCTATATATGATCATGCATATATATAGGAGTGATAAACAAAATGAAAAGCTGGCTATTAAAAATAACAAAATGACAAACTCTTGTGTGATAGTTTGAATTTAATTGGCCCCCATAAGCTCATAGGGAGTGACACTATTAGGAGGTGTGGGCTTGTTAAAATAGGTGTGGCCCTATTGAAGGAAATATAGCTTTGTGGAGGCGGGCTTTGAGGCCTCTTTTTCTTAAGCTTCTCTCTGTCACAGACCACTTTCTGTTGCCTTCTGATCAAGATGTAGCCAGCAAATGTCTGCCTGCATGCTGATATGCTCTACACCATGATGATAATGGACTGTAAGCCCTTCTGGACTGTATGCCCCCACAATTAAATGGTTTCCTTTATAAGAGTGGTCATGGTCATGGTGTCTCATCACAGCAATAGAAACCCTAACTAAGACACCTTGGCTAGAAAAAAAAAGAAAGAGAAGACTGAACAATTAATACCATTGCAGCAGACACCGTGGAAATGCAAAGACCACTGGAGATCTCTCTGAGAAATAGTAAACCAATGAGTTCGATGACACAGACAAAATGGACAAGTTCTTGGATACATTCAGCTTAGCAAGACTGAACCATAAAGAAATGTAAAGCTTCAATAGAACCATCACAATCATTGAGATTAAATAAGTGACTTAAAAAGCATCTCACCAAAGAAATACCCAGTACCAGATGACTTCATTGTTGAATTCTACCAAGCTTATAACAAACCACTATCGAAACTTTCTTGATCATTATCAGGGGAAAATAAATCAATAAGTAAATCTTTTCAAAAAGAATATGAAATCAGGGGCTGGAAAGATGGCTCAACAGTTGAGAGCACTGGCTGCTCTTCTAGTTAACCTGAGTTTGATTGCCAGCGCCTACATGGCAGCTCCCAGCCATCTGTAACTCTAACTCTAGGGAATTCAGTGCCCTCTGCTGGCCTCTGCTGACACTTTACACACATGACGCACCAGCAGACAGGCAGGCGAAACACCTATACACACCGAATAAAATTAAATAAATTAAGTCTTTTTAAAAGACTACTAAGTCACTTTATTCTCAATTATATACTTCACGTGTATGTAATTGTTTGATAGACGAATGATTCTGTGTGCATGGTGTACAATAAAGGAACCGGTGAAATCATGTTCAACTCAGGATTGAGTTTTACATGAGTATAGTTCCCGTAATTTCAAGGAAAAGCAAATGAAATACTTCAGTATATGGTGTATATAGTGTATATGTGCATGTACACATGTTTCTAAATGTGTGGGTACACATGTGTGTACGCAGGTACTCATGCATGTGTGTGTGTGTGTGTGTGTGTGTGTGTGTGTGTGTGCGCGCGCGCAGAGGCTCGAAGATGGCATTGGGTATATTCTTCAATTGCTCTCTACTTTGTTTGTTTGTTTTTAAAGATTTGTTTTATTTTCATTTATGTACCTTTGTATGTATCTATTATGTATGTGCATGTTATGTGCAGGGACCTGAGGCCAGAAGATGAGTTTGGATCTCCTGGAGATGGAGTTATAGGTGGGATTGAACCACCCAATGTGGGTGCTGGGGACTGAACTTAGATTCTCTGTGTAACAGGCCCCAGACCTTAGCACAACTCACTCAGTGACAGAAGCACAAGCTCAGCATGTAGACACCCCCAGCAGCCAAAATGAAAACAAAGACCTGATCCATCAGAGTCCATATAATTCTGGGGAAGTCTCTAAGTGTAGTAACCTTGCTTTTTGGCTTCTGCAGTTCCACTTCTGTTTAACTGTTCTTGTTAACTGAAGAATGCCAACCCAGAACATGGCCTTTGTGCTTAAAAGCTCACTCTGAGAAATACCCAGTATCGTCCCTGATTGGCTAATAAAGACTTTCTATTGTCTTAAATCCATGTGTCTTAGCTGTGAAAAGACACCATGACCATGGCAACTTTTATAAAGTAAACCATTTAATTGGAGTGGCTTGCTTACAGTTTCAGAGATTCAGTCCATTATCATCATGGCGGGGAGCCTAGTGGCATGCAAGCAGACGTGGTGCTGTAGCCGAGAGTGCTACATCTTGCAGGCAACAGGAATTTGACTGACAGTCACACTGAGGAAAGCTTGAGCAAAAGAGATCTCAAAGCCCACCCCCACAGTGACACACTTCTTCCAACAAGGCCACTCTTCCTAATAGTACCACTCTCTTTGGGGGCCATTTCCTTTCAAACCACCACATCATATCCAAGCAGTCTTCTCTGGTGAATATCCCACAATACTCTGCAAAAGCGGCAAGCACGCTTAACAGTTGGGCTGTCTCTGAAGCCCCTTAACCATACATATTGAGTCTCTCAATCAAACTCAAAACCCACAGATTGAGTTAAGATATTCAATTTGTTCCATAGCCCATCTCTGTCTCCTGAGTACTGGGGTTATAGTTAGTCACCATCCCTGTCCAGCTTCTACACAGGTTTGGGGTATCCAAACTCAGTACCCCACACTTGCACAGCAACAGTGCTATCCACTGAACCACACACCCCAATGTGGTTAATTACATCTTAACAAAACTATTAAAATCAGTACTTGCTAATTGTGTTGTAAACAAAACTTTGATATATAAAAAAAAAAATCTATCCATCTCTCCAAAACCTCCCATTACGCACAACTAATAAAAAACATAATCATATTCTACCCGGGGAAATTTTTCTACATCATTTTTAAAGCTTGTTTGGTAGTTGTTAATCTTGATTGTCACCATGATTGGATTGAGACACACTTAGGAGATTTGTAAAGCTCTGGCTGTGTCTATTAAGACCAGTCCTGAATGTGGGCAGCACCAACTGCAGTCTGATAGCCCAGATACAATAAAAGGAGTCATAAAGAAAGCCTTATACAGGAGTAAACAACTGCTGAGAACTCTGACCAGCCAGTGTGTAGGGAAGAGGTCCTAGGACCTGTGGAGCTGCCTACACCTGCGGAGAGTACTCCAGGCTTGTAGCTTTCATAAGTCTTCACCCTGGTTGATGTGGGCTTCTCAGTTATTCAGTTGATTTTGAGTCATCCCTGCTCTCAGAGGTAAGTCCTCACCCATACTCCTGTTAGTAGCCCCCATAAAAACCCATTGGTTAGCAAGATGGCGCCGAAAGCGAAGAAGGAAGCTCCTGCCCCTCCCAAAGCCGAAGCCAAAGCAAAGGCCTTGAAAGCCAAGAAGGCGGTGCTGAAAGGCGTCCACAGCCACAAAAAGAAGATCCTCATGTCACCCACGTTCCGGCGGCCCAAGACCCTGCGGCTCAGGAGGCAGCCTAAATATCCTCGAAAGAGCGTGCCCAGAAGAAACAAGCTTGACCACTATGCCATCATCAAGTTCCCCTGACCACTGAGTCAGCCATGAAGAAGACAGAAGACAACACCACACTTGTGTTCATTGTGGATGTCAAGGCCAAGAAGCACCAGATCAAGCAGGCTGTGAAGAAACTCTATGACATTGATGTGGCCAAAGTCAACACTCTCATAGGGCCTGATGGAGAGAAGAAGGCATATGTTCGGTTGGCTCCTGACTACGATGCTCTGGATGTTGCCAACAAAATTGGGATCATCTAAACTGAGTCCAGCTGGCTAATTCTAAATATACTTTTTCACCATAAAAAAAAAAACCATTGGTTCACCAAAAAGAAAGCCTAACATATTTTTTTCCTGTTTCCTAGCTATATATGTGAGCTTCTCTTTTCCTTTGAATATGAACTTCCTTGAATCAAAGATCATATTCTTGTTCTCCTTTCAGTCAAAATGAAGGCCTAAAAATTAATTTGACATTAATATTACCACTGAGAGACTATCTGCCATGTACCAGGAGTCCACAAGCAGTGGTTCAAGGTAGGTCATGGTAAAATCATCTTACAGGTGGGGAAACTAAGGCTCAAGCATGTCAAATCACAAGGCTAGCAATGACAAAGCTATTTCCTTAAGTCATATTATGGTTCTTTAAGTGACTATAGGTATCTGTGCATTGACTTTTTTATTTCCCATAGTATGAAAGAGTATTATTTTTCAGTTTTTTTTTTTGGTTTTTTGAGATTCAGTATATTATTTTAAGTGAATGCATGAATTTGTAAGATTATTATAAATAAAAACAAGACATAAAACAATGAATATTAATGTATTACATCTTACAGAAAAATGAAAGTATTGTACTCCCCAGCAAAAGTAATGAGTTGGATCCATTCCTGTTTGTAAACATATCTGGGAATATATGAGCACTACAGGAAGGGTACAGAGAAGAAACAGATTTGAAATGTCATGAACATGGCAGGCCTCAAGCGAGATGTGGCATTTGGTCTGATTGGTGACGGTCTAGTAGGACTGGGATCAAAGTAGGGAGGTAGAATGTATCTCAGACTACAGAGTCCTTTGATTAAGTAAGAAGTTGTATTTTGAGAATAATTAGTAAGACAAATTAGTCTGGCAGAGCATGGGGAATAGAGATAACTGAGAAATTGCAGGGCCAATCTTAGAGGGCCATTCTGCTAATTATAAGTAGTGCAATGGATCCCAGCAGTCTCCAAGACCACATACACTTGCCAACTCATTCTCCTTACCATTGTCGCCAAAGAATGTACGTATGAATACACAGTCAAGAAATGGTGTCACACTATGCCAGCCTAGTTTTGAGATCAGAAGGAGGCTGATGGCCCTCCATCTTCGTGGCTCTCACCTCTAAGGTCTGGAGCATCAGCATTGTGTGCTGCTGAGGGAAGATCATTTACTATCATGATTTCTCTGGGACAGAAGTTCTGACCTGAGTTCTTCCAAACTGACTTTCAGACATCAGTAGCTGTCACCAGTCTCTGGTGGGCATCATTTCTCCTTTGCAGTCAACAGAATTGTTGAAGGTTTTGAACTCCAGGTAAGTGCTGACTGGGTGAACTCCTTAGGTTACACAGTTAAAATACAGAAAATAAGAGACATTACACTGGGCAATTAACACTTAGAATTCCCTTCTGTAACAAATAATATGATATCAAAACTTTGATAGCTAAGAAAATTCCAAACACCAGATCCAAAAGACAAAGAATAGAGGTCGTGTCAGGATTGTTGAAATAAATCAAGAAATTCTTAGAACAGTAGACAACAGGAGGGAACCTCTTCCAGATTGAGACACTCATGATGAAAATAAGGAATGTGTTATTTCAGTCTTTGAATGTTGATTATGTTGACTTCAATCTACATGCTTTCTTGGTCTTATAGTAAAAATTTCTACAGGTTGCTACTGGATATTTGATAGACCAGTCTTGCAGCAGATTTTCCTAAAGACTCTTGGAAAACTATAGGAAGCCCTGTGCTCTATAGTGCAGAGGAAATGGCACCCAGGTCAGAGAGTGACTAACTTTGTAGCATAGCAGTTAGGAATGGAGACTGAGTTAAAGGATGTTTTGTTCCCTACTTAACCACTCCAAGACAAACAAGGTCAAACAACAAAGTTGGTGAGGAAGGAATTTGTGGGACCACATTTGCTCAGAGGAAAGATGAAATTTCATAGCTAGATCACAGTTCCAGTATAGCTGAACAACATCATCTAATAAATAGAGCTTGCTGAAGGGTGTAGAACTGCACCCTGTAAGAAAAAAATTTAAACGTGGTTGTTGACCAAGAAGTTGGCTATTTTTAAAGATCATGTATAGATAGATGCATTGAAAATACACTTCTGCCTAGTCTTATTGTATCTTGTTATGCCATGTTTGGTTGATATCCCTGGGAAGCCTGCTCCTTTCTGAAGGGAAATGAAGGAGGAGTGGATTTGGGGGAGAGAGAAGGGGAGGGGAAATGGGAGGAGTAGGGGGGGGGGGAAACTGGTCAGGATGTATTGTATGAGAGAAGAATAAATAAAAAGAAAGAAAGAAGGAAGGAAGGAAGGAAGACAGAAAGAAAGGAAGGAAGGAGAGAGAAAGAAAGAGGGAGGGAAAAGAGAAAAGGAAAAACACATATAAGGATTTCAACAAAGGTAATCACTGGTTTTTGTAATATAACTCAAAATTCTGTGTGCCAAATAGATCAGTGGCAGGAGAGAAAAATTTTAAAATATAAGTAAAAGTATAAAAGTAGAGACCACTAGTTCTGATTGGAACACACCAAACCACCAACACCATCTTTGATCTATGCAGAAACATTTTGTTATATCCTGGACAGGCATCTTGCACCCTTTGAGAGAGCAGAAGCTTTAAAGTTGCCTGCATATCACTTCCTTTCCAGGCAAGCTGCTTTTAGAAACCTTTACTCTTTTTTCAAGTATTCTTGGAGAGTGAAATTTGCCTTCCTGTAATGTATCAGTTGTTCTGTGTTGTGCCTGAAGGAAAAGAGCAAGGCAAACTCATGGCTTTTCTACAGGACATATCTTTACTCTTTTCTACTAATGATCACACTTATCTTTAAACATCCCCTTTTCAGGTTCTAATGCTTAGTTAGGAACACCTATTTCCCAGGAACAATGTTTAAAGATGGTTTCTCAATTTTACTATGCTTTGATTCTAGATGTTTAGTCGATGTTCTACTCCGTGTACTGCCAAGAACTTGTATAACAGTTGATATTTTGTCTAATGTGTTCAGACCATCCACTAAATAATATCTGTAACATCTGGTGATGGCTAGGATTAGCGCATACATTATTTGGAGCTGGTTACATCTGCTTAGGATCACTTCCACTTTCACCCATCAACAGGACAAGATACTTTCAAGCAATGACCTCTGCTTGAGGAATAGAACACAGGAAAGCTTCTATGCTGTGTCCATTTTCCTCAATATTTGGAGACTCATCAGCTGGGAGGAGATCTTCGTACATCTGCATGCTTTCCATTGTGTCCTCCTCACCAGCTCTCACCTATACGCAGTGGGAGGCTCATTTCTGCCCAGTCCCTGAGCCAGTGTGACCACAGTCAAAACATATCTGGCTCATAATATAGAATTAGAAAAAGATGTTCAACAATGAAGCACAGCTCACATGAACTCACGGAGATTGAAGCAGCAATCACGGTGCCTACATAGGTCTGCACCAGGTCCTCTGTATATATACTGTAGCTTTCAGTTAGTACTTTTATGGAATTCCTGAGTGTGTAAATGAGTGGGTCTCTGATTCTTGTGCCTTCTCTCAGGGCTTTTATTTTTCTGTTGGCTTGGCTTGTCTAACTTCCATATGATGATTTCATTTTATCTTATTATATTTTATTTTGTTATGTTTGGTTGTTATCTCTTAGAAGCCTGCGCTTTTCTAATGAGAGACATGAGGATCTGGATGGGAGAGGAGGTAGGGAGGAACGTGGAGGAGGAGAGGGAGGAGAAACTGTATTCTGATTATATTTTATGAGAGAAAAATCTATGTTTAATAAAAAGGGGCAAAGAGGGTTGGGGATTTAGCTCAGTGGTAGAGCACTTGCCTAGCAAGCACAAGGTCCTGGGTTCGGTCCTCAGCTCTGAAAAAACAAACAAACAAACAAACAAACAAACAAAAAGGGGCAAAGAAATAATGTTTGAGATATAGTAGAGGCCAAATTTGTGTCCGTGTGATCAGTAAATTGCAGTTACTGTTCAACAATGGAAATGTTTCTCAGGGGGTAATTTTATTTATCCCTTTGATTATCTTGATTATTAAATATGAACGTAAGTCAGACCCTGGCTATTGACCACAAGAGAGAATGGAGTGGGAAAAAATGTTTGAAAGATTAGAAAGGTGTTATAACTCCAGCAATTGAATCCTTCTCCCCTCTGCACCCCCAAACCACTCTTTCTCTGTTTCTGTCCAGAAAGGGGTCGGCCATCCATGGGTGTCAACAAAGCATGGCACATCAAGTTGCAGTAGGACTAAGCTCCTCCCCTTGTGTTAAGGCTGGACAAGGCAACCCAGCATGAGGAATAGGTTCCCAAAAGCCAGCCAAAGCGTTAGAGACAGCCTCTGTTCCCACCGTTAGGAGTCCCACAAGAAGATTAAGCTACACAATTGTCACATATATGTAAAGGGCCTAGGTAAGTCCCATGTAGACTCCCTAGTTGTTGGTTCAGACTCTGTGAGCACCTATGAGGGCTGGTTAGTTGTTTCTGTGGGTCTTCTTATGATGTCCTTGACTGGTTTGTACAATCCCTCTTCAGCAGGATTTCCTGAGCTCTGTCCAGTGTTTAGCAGTGGTTCTCTGCATCTGTTTCCATCAGTTACTGGATAAAAGCTCTTTGATGACAAATGGGATAGTTACCAATGTATGAGTATAGCAGAATATCATTAGGCATCTTTATGTTGACATTGTTTTCTCCAGTCATGTTTGGTTCTATCCTAGGTCTCTGGACCATCCAGCCTCTGGGGTCCTGGCACTCCAGGCAGTGCCAGGGGTGGGTTCACCCTCATGGTATGGGTCTGAGGCTGAATAAGTCACTGGTTGACCATTCCCACAATCTCTGTGCCACCCTTACCCCAACACACACACGGACCTTCATGTAGATTCAAGTTGGATGTCTGTTTCATTTTATTTTTCTCCAAACAACTTCTGTTATATTTCTTAAAGGGTAAATTATTCAGAAGCAAACTACCTTTATTGTTTATCATAGAAACTATTTATTTTGTGCATTTTTTCTTGCTTAATTGTTCATTTTTCTTACAATGATTAAAGTAGATATTATTTTGGAGCAGTTTAAGTCACAGCAGTGTTGTATGGAAATTGCCCATTTATTCTCTGCCCCACCCCTGACATGCATAGCCTTCAGATTATCAACAGCCTGAACTACAGATGTCTACAGATGTACCTAGAGACATCATTATTGTTCACATTCCACAGTGTGTTTCACTGTCGTTGGTTTTTGTGTTTGCTATCATACATAAAAAAATGCCAAGAGCAACATCAAAGTTCCCCATGTTCAGTTAATATTTACATTTGATGTGGGATATGGGTCTCTCTCTACCCTTCTGCATGTACATATCCAGTTTCCCCAGGACAAAGAAATAAAAGGCAACCTCTGCTTTTGAGAGACTTGATAATACGGACATAATACCCTCAATACACAAGCAACAGCAGAAAAGTGTCAGAACTGATGAAAGAGCTGATCTAACTTACAAGATACAAATACATTAAAAAAAAACTATCTCCAAAGTCACCCAACTATCAGGGAAAAAAATATAATACCACTGTTTCATGCACAATAGAATAAAAAGAACAAAGTATCTTGGGATAAAACCAAATGAACAGGTAAAAGACCTGCATATAGATACCATAAAACCTTACAGTTCTTTTTATAATTTTGCCTCAGCAAATGAGCTTTTAAAAGAACCACCTTTTTAATACCCTTCCTCCCTTTTAGTATATGAAAGTGTGTAGCTGATCTAGTTTCTTGGGGAAAAATTAATTCCTACTGACTTTGTAGTGAGAGTCTAATGTTTTACTCAACAAATTTTATTTAAAATTGCTATGCCATGAAAGAAAGTGATATTAATGTGTCATCTTTTTCTTAGACAGCAAAAGAAGCCACCAACATTTGTCTTTACATTCACTGTATTCTCTACTGATGAAGAGTCACACCGTGTAGAGGCACAAAGGCATATTTAAAAGAGAGAAAGAAACTGTTTAAGGAAGATAGGTCTGGTGAGAAGGGAGCACCTTGTCACAGGGGAGATGATGAGAGGTGAGAAAATATTCATGGTGGGGAGACTCATCATAAGAAACCTATTTGTGGTTGTATTTTTCCTGTGATGTAGCTACAGGCTCTAAATCCTTCGTGGCAGATGACAACTGGTCGTGGACAGGGCCTCAGAGACCGTTACACTACCCATACGCACTTAACTGCAGAAAAAATGAACAGCCAGAGTGAACCCTCTGAAGTCATCCTGGGGACTCCTTCCTCCTGCTCTACTGAAACACTTTGCTCATAGACTATGCAAAGGAGCAAATGAGAATAACAGTGCTGGGGTTTCTTTCATAAGAATTTAACAGCAGATTCCACACTGGTGCTCCTGGGTCCTCAAGTCAAGACTGTGAGGAAGGGAACACCATCCCCACAGGGTTGAAAATGTACTATCTAGAGCACTAGGTGGCCCGAATTAAGACACAAATCAAACAGGCAGGAGGAATATGATTCAAGCAAAGGCCACATGACTCCTGCTCCAATCATCTCTTCCCTGGGTACGAATAGAAAATTCAGGCATGGAGAGTAGAGCTGAGTTGAATAATTAAATATAATATGGAGCCTATGACTCTGGGGTATATATAGAACATTGTGGAATAATGTTTTAATTCATGTTCTTTGCAGTGTAATTTTTTTTTTACTTCAAAAGCCCTAAACCCATCAATACCAACAGGTAGACTCAGCCACGAATAGCAACAGGCCAACTGAAGATAAGGAGTCGTGAGATGCAGAGAAAGTGTATTGAGTCAATGCATACTGGGAAGAGGATCAGACAAAGGAATCCAGTGACCACATGTTTATCTGTAGGGTACAAATATGAGACTGGGGTCTAAATAGAGAAATATGTGGGCCAAGAAGATCACATTATTAAGCAAGCCAAGTCAAGGTGTGGTCCAGCTATCATTGTCTCAGCTCTAGTCCTGCAATGTGAGCCCATAAATTGTTAATCTGCCAATAATGGTCTTCTTGGGAGATCAGTGTGGGTATAAATGTAGTGTCATCATTGTAGATAATATTTCACATTTTGGTGATAGTCTTTCATGTCTTTGCTGCTCTTGGAATCCAAGCTGACTAGAGGTTTAAAACAAGGATTCTCTGTATCTCCAGCCTATGCAACCTGTGCAGAGTCAACAGGTGAAGGAGAGAGAGAAGAATGGTGGCAAACATGCAAGGCTTTCATCTAGCTTTAATCGCTTTGTAGAGCAAAGTGGGAAATCAATCACTTCAGCAAAAGGAGCATCTGAGTGTCTTTTACAATAAGAATCATTCCATTGTCTTCTGAAGTTCTGAAGTGAAAGTAGGGGCTATGGGTAGTTTCAATCTCAGCTTAGAAGGCTTCATATGGGTAGGCTTCTCGGATTAGCCTTAACAGGAACTTCTTCTCCTCATCTTCATTTCCATTTTCTACTCTCTAAGCCTCGGTGGCAAAACCACCATCATTGCTCTCACTCACTGAACCTCCAATGGCAAGCATCCATGTGCTTCTTCCTTGAGCACCTCTTCTTCCCATACCTCTGCTTCACCGGTAGCACTGTGCCCCAGCTCCTGATCAACCTTTCCCAAGTTGATCAGACTATCAGCTATGCTGGGTGTGTAGCTCAGCTCTTCATAGCATTATTGCTGGGTGTAACTGATTATGTGTTCCTTGTGGCTATGGCTTTCATTGCCACAGTGTGCATCACTGATAGCAGGAAACCAATCTGGTTCCTATCAGATGATGTACTGCACAGTGGAGCCAATCCACTGAGATAATTGGGTGATAATCTATCCTGCTTGTAGGTCCTGCGGTTCCTGGAATCCAACCTGACTGCAGGTTTAGAACAAGGAATCTTTGAGTCTTCAGCCTGTGACACCTAGGCAGAGAGTCAACAGGAGATAGACCAGAAGGAAGGCAAATGTGCCAGGATTCCTACAGCTTTGAGTGACGCTGTGGGCTGAAGTGACTTCAGAGTGCCCCCTACGATAGCAAGCATTGAATTGTCTTCTGTTTTGTGAGGCTGAAGGGCTATGGACAGTTTCAACACCAGCCTAGAAGGTGGCTTCATTTTAATGGGCTTCTCAGATTGGCCTCAACTGGAGCACATCTTTTTTATCTTCATTTTAATTTTCTACTTCCTAACCATCTTTGGCAACTCCACCATCATCACAATCTCACGAATGGATCGTCGGCTGCAAACGCCAATGTACTTCTTCCTCAACAACCTCTCTTTCCTGGACCTCTGCTACACCACCAGCACTGTGCCTCAGCTTCTTGTCAATATTTCTGGACTTGACAAGACCATGAGCTATGCTGGGTGCATGACCCAGTTCTTCACAGTGCTCTTGCTGGGGGGGACTGAGTGTGTGCTCCTCGTGGTAATGGCTTTCGACCGCTATGCCGCTGTGTGCCATCCACTGCACTACACTAGCATCATGCACTCCCTTCTCTGCCAGGCATTGGCCATCTCCTCCTGGGTGGGAGGCCTTGCGATCTCCCTGACTCAGACAGGCCTCATCATGACCATACCTCTCTGCGGCCGTCATCTGAACCACTTCTTCTGTGATATGCTTGTTCTCCTGAAGCTGGCTTGTGAGGACACAGAGGGAATAGAGGACAACTTGTTTGTGGCTGGAGTCATAATGTTGGCCTGTCCTGTAACACTAATTCTAGGCACTTATGCACACATTGCTCACGCGGTGCTGAAGATTAAGTCAGAGGCTGGGCGCAGAAAGGCTCTGGGGACTTGTGGGTCCCACCTCATGGTGGTTTGCCTTTTTTATGGCTCAGCCATGTACACATATCTCCAACCTGTCCATGGGTATTCTGAGAGTGAAGGAAAGTTTGTTGCCCTTTTTTATACCATAGTTACCCCCATGCTCAACCCTCTGATTTACACCCTGAGGAACAAGGATGTGAAGGGGGCTCTGTGGAAGGTGCTAGGGAAATGAATAGACTAGGAATAAGAGGAGAAAGGTGTCTGGATAAAATATTGTATAGTGTCTCTCACACTGTCAAGAATTCTGTACCCAACATACTTTCCCTTAGAAGTGAGACATAAAGAATTTTGTGGGATGGGGGCAAGTCTGACTGAATATATTTCCACAGGGACTTTCAAACAAGAATTGTATTTTTTAATGGTGTTCTTCAAACTGAGGAAAAAATAGACATAGCTAAAAATAATTATAAAATTTCAGAATGCTCTAGTATCATAAACAGTACATAAGCCACCCACATCTCTATAAAGACTAAAACACAAAACAACTAAAAAGAAATACCACACTAAGAAATAAGCAATATAAAATATGTAAATTATAGTAGGAAAGATTTAAAATGTGTGTTGTTTTATGTTAGTATATTTCCTTTCATTTTTCTTATCTTCATGTTTATGTCATGTTACTCTCACATCAGAAGTTTGTCCTAATCAAAAGATGTTTCTTAAGGTTCATGGTAACTAACCACAGACTTGTAGCACAAAAACTTCTGAAGATAATAAACACTCACAACTACAGAAAATCACTAAAGAACAAGTGTGAACATAAGAGACAGAGAGAGAAGAGAACTCTAACACAAGACAGTTATAAATGCTTATCTGTAGTTACTGTTGTTACTGATGACTTATTGAATGCTTATTATTGAATGGATAAAAGTAAATATTTAAGATATCCAAACATATATTTCTTTGAGAAACTTGCTTCTTCTAAGAACATGAGAAGTAAGAGGAAGACTAAGGTATTTCATGCACAGCAGGCATGGTGGTGTACACATGTGATCCCAGCACATGAGTGGCTGAGATGGGAAAACAGAAAGTGCAAGAATATGCCTCCAGAAATGAAAAAGAATGAGTAATTCTTTTACTTTGTAATGACATGTAATGATGAAAGAGGCAATTCAGCACAAGAAAATGACTCAAAATGCATGCATTCAATATCAGAGCATCCAGATACATAAAGAAAAAAATCACTAGATAGAAAATGAGAGAGTCCAATTTAATGCAGTGTTTTAGGGGACTTTCACACTCTACTTGCATCAGTGGACAAAGTATCAGGAGAGGAAATAAGTTAAATTACATGCTAGAACAAATAGACATAGCAGATTTTGTGCTACAGTAGGTAGTATTTTGGTTTGGTTTTTTCTCAAGAGGATAGGAAACAGATTTGGGGATATTATATGAGAAACCATGAAACAGGGCTCATCAAAAATTTTTATATGTCTTTATTTTTACTTTATGCATAAGAGTGTTTTGCTGACACATATGTGTGTACATCATATGTGTACCTGTCGTCCATGAGGCAAAAAAAGGGTGTTAGATTCCCTGGAACTGGCTAATGCGTGTTACCATGTGGGTGCTGGGAATGGAAACCAGGTGTTCTGCAAAAGCAGCAAGTGCTCTTAACCACTGAGCTCTCCACCCCTCCACAAATTTTTTAATGAAATCATATTAGATATTGTCTAACATGTGACAAAACTAGAAATCAATAACAAGAAAAGCTATGGTAAACAGACCAATGCTTGAGAATTAAACAACTCACTTTTAACAATCAATGGAATAAGGAGGAAATCAAAAAAGAAATTTTTAAGTATCCTGAAACAAATAGCATTGGAGAAATTACCCAAACCTGTGTTATAATCAAAATAGTACACATACACATACACACACACACACACACACACACACACACACATACACTCAAACATGCATATGCACACAGACCACACAGACACACACATATTACACACACCATACACAACACAATACACACAAACTATACAAAAAGGCAAAAGACCTCAATAGACATCCCTCAAAAGGATACATACACATGGCCAAAAGGTAAGTGAAAATATGCTCAATATCACTAATTAAATTAAATCAATATGCCTTTGACAGTAAAAGTAGCTAAACAGACAGCCTGTGAAGTTTTCATCAATGGCAAACCTAAATTCAATGGGAACCTGTGACTCAATTTATCTTTCCCTTGGTGTTCCCATGTTTCTCTGGAATAACTTCAGGGTAGCCTGAGAGCCAGAAGGAAAATGCCTTTAGGTGCACCTTTTGGAGGAGGCATGCTAACAGGCAACTCTGAGCCCTGTGACCTCTAAAGCTCTAGACAAGGCCTGACACTCCTCATGACCTCATTCCGCCCTTTAAGTATTCCACGCTGCAAAATAAAGCTGCTCTCGTGTCCCCCTAAATGGAACCCAGAGAGTCTGTGTGTCCCTCTGCACAGTCGTTTTTCACTGCTCTTCTCTTCCAGAAATTCCAAGCTTTAGCTTTTACTGTGCTGGCTGCAGCAAATGATGACATGGAGGTTCTACAAAAAAATAAATAAATAAAGTTAGAGCTGGCCTATAATCTACCAACCCCGCACTGGAAATGCACACAAAGGGAATGAGACAGATACTGATCTCACTGCCTGGGGGTCCCCTAAACAGTCCAAGCTAAACAATTGTCTCACCTATGCAGAGGGCCTAGTCCAGTCCCATGGGGGCTCCACAGCTATCAGTCCACAGAACAGATTTTTTTTAATGTAACATAGATACACAATGTGTGAAGGCCCACAAAGTTTTCCTAGTGAGAGCTGAGCTTGCTTTACCCAGCAGGGATGCATTAGAATATTGCTTGACTATGTGCATGGTTGCTAGGTAATTGGGAGGGTCTATACTTGGCTGAGCTAGGGGGAGATCTTTTGCTCCACCCCTTGGCATTCCTATAAACAGCCCTTTAAAAGGGACAGAAGGAGCCGGTGGATAATGGGGGCCAGGCCCTCCCAAGGCTATGTTTCTATCTGTTTCTCTCCCCTCTATCCTTCTATCCAATATCTCTTATCCCTCATTTCTCAAGAGTACCCTGTTGTAAAATGTGGGAGCTGGTGAATGCTATTGAGTCACAAAAACAAATCCTGTTATTTTTCACTAAAAAGTGTATCAGAGAGTCTCGAACACCCTATCTTCTCATTCACACATGAAGTTGGCTTCATATAAGAAGCAAGCAGTGGGAGAGATGGCTCAGAAGTTCAGAGAACTGGTTGTTCTTCTATAGGATCTGGGTTCAGTTCCCAGCACTCACATCCAGCTCACAACCATCTGAAACTCCAGTTCCAGGGGATCCGATGTCTTCTTCTGGCCTCCATAGGCACTGCACACACAAGGTGCACATACATGCATACATACATACATGTGTGCAAATAGTCATATGTATAAAATAAAATATTTCTCAAAGAAGTATCAAGCAGAAAAATCATCAGCAGATAGAATGGGGGGCATCAAAGTCAAATAGTGTGGAAATATGTATTAGGAAATTTTTCTCATAATTTATAGCCTAGGGGGATGATTATGTATTAAACAATGCATTGTGTATTTCAAAATTACTAGAAGAGAAGAGTTTGAAGATTCCAAATAAGAGTGTTTTTCTGGCACAAAGGTAACTTGCCCGTCAGGAGCCAAGTAATGCCACAAAAATCCTACTGCGCAACAAACTTCACATAAGAGATTTATTGGTGAGTGGCACAGAGTGGCAGCTGCCTTTGAATGGGGAGAGAGACAGGAGGAGGCTGGACAGAGGAGAAGGCCTTTTATAGGGTTTTGGAGTGTGCACAGTGAGCTAGTGGGAAAGTATTGCTTGGCTGCCAACTTTATTTAGCCATTAACACTGAACCACAGGGGTGGGGATTTCTAAAGCTCAGAACTTGGGGTCAAGAGATCAAGTCAGAGACAGGATGTTCTTTCCTTGGCCCTTTTTCGCTACGCCAAATATATATAAACAAAAAAATATGAGGAAATGAAAATATAAATTACCCTGGGTAGATGAGTCATATTGAATGCCCATATTACAATGTTCCCAAAATTGTACAATTATAAAATAAAAATTAAAAGTAAAAATCATCAAACTACACTTAAAATCTATCTCCCACATAAATGGAAAGAAAATTCATCAAAATGTGATCCTATGATGTGGGCCTTTTCCTACAGAGACATGACCACAGAATGTATATTCACCATAAGTAGAGAACCAACAACAGATCAATAAAATGATTTCATCTAAGTCTAGGTTAAGGAACCAGTGAGTTTACTGAAGCTGCTTACAGTAGTATGGGTCAGGGGTTATTTACAGGAGCACACATGACTTAAAGGCAACTGTATCACCTTTCATGCTCAAGCTTTCATGAGAAATTACTTATAAAGGCTGTAGCTTCTTATACTTCTTGTAGGCAGCTGCTCATTGGAGACTTCCCACTCTGCAGCCATCTTTACTGCTTATACAAACCTAGAGAGGGGCCTTGTGAATCTTGTCACTTTCGGGAACATCCTGAGTCTTGCAAGTTGTATTACTTTCTGGGCCTTGATGCTTTGTTTACTTCCCAAGTCTTATGAGCCTTCTACCACCCTCTAGGAGAGGATGTTTCAAATCAAGTGAAATGACTACACAACATCCTGAACGTGATATAGGAAAAAATATGAGTTTAAAACAAAAATGCCAAAGAGAAAGGGATGGAGAGATATCTTGTGGTAAGAAAATATATGGAGCTCAACAGACATTGAGCTAGTGCTAAAAAAAAAAGTGGATAGTTTACCTGGGACTTGTAGTAAGATTGTAAACCCAGCTCCCCTGGGAGCTGAGGTGACAGGACAGTAATCCAAGGCCTTGTGTGGCTTATACTGAGAGTTGAAAACCATTTTGGGCAACTTAGACCTCATTTCAAAATAAAAGCTTAGAAGACTATCGATGGTAGAGCATTTGCCTAGCATGGGCAAGACCCTAGGTTTAATCAAGGTGGGGGGGGGGAGGAGGAAAAGGAGGAGGAGAGGGAAGAAGGAAGAAAGAAAGAGGAAAAAAGAGAAATGGGAGAAAAAGAAAGAGAAAGAAGAAGAAACTCTGCTTCCAGAAGTCATGACTTGACAGCTCTCATCCATCATGCTGGACTAGAAACACTGAATCCATGAGCCAAATAAATTCCTCCTACTTAAGTTGTTCAGGCAGGTATTACAACAGCAGAAAGACCAACTAACACACGTGTATAACCACAGGTGTGCACGTGCGTACATTCCCACAGCCTCATTTTATTCTACAGAAATGTGTACCAAGTTGTTGCTGGAAACTCACTTTACTCATTCACGCCCTGGTCTAGACCTAGGAGGGGTCGCTGGGTAAAACTGAAAGATTAACATGAACTCCCTGTTTCCACTGTCCTTTTCTTTCTTTCCATCTTTTTTTCAGTCACTGACACTCTGTTAAAATTCAGAAAATGAATAATATTCTACCAGATAATTAATGCTGAGCTCCCTTGTATTTGTGTATACAGTGTATAAAGAAGTTAAATTCATGCAAAAACATCTTGTCACTTATAAAGTCTTTGGTGATCTCTTATCTACTTACCCTCTAACTAATCTACATCGAGCATGTCAAAAATATTCTTCTAGGCATCTCTTCCTCTACAATCATATGAATAGCAAAGTGAGTTTTTAAAGACATAAATTATAAAGGCTAACATACAAATAATTTTGAAATCCCTTTCAAAACTCAAATAGCATCCCCAGGGTGAAGCAAATGACAAAAGTCAGAGCCAGAAGGTGAATAACAGGATCATGTGCAGTTATGGAAATAAATCTCCAAAGAACAGGGCACATGAAGGAACTCATCACAAAACCATCTAGTTCAGAAACACATATATAGGGCTGAGGAACTCCTTTTGGCCAGAAAGGCTTTTCAGGCTGAAGAGTTGGTGAGGTAAGAGGTGGCGGCTGTGGCTTGCTCTGCTTCTTTGATCTTTCAGCTTTCACCCCAATATCAGGCTCCAGGTTTTTATCAAAAGGCCATCTACCATTCACACTACACTGAAAAACTTCCTTTTCACCTCTGAGTGATCGGGAAGCTTAAAAGTCACTAGAGACTCAAATCGTTTCCAGGCAATCACTCTATTTTCTGATCAAGGTTTTTTTCTTCCTAAGCTACAGTCTACCATCCTGTAAATCCAGTCAGTTAGTGCCAGTTGTAACTTTAGGAAAACAGCAACAGACCTTTAAACACAGACTTAGACTACCATGCCTGGGTTTGAGCGTGCTCTTATCTACACTCCAAATGTGATAGAAACACACTTGCTTTTCACATAGGCTCTTTCAAGATGCCTTTATGAATTGTATCGTGCTTTGATTATATTTATTTTTCAAGGTTTTAAACTTTAAAGCAAGTCTACCGCCAAGATTTTGAATTAAGCTAGTCATTTTCCTGACCAATGTATAATCTTAGGTCTGTATTTTGTTCAAGTGTGGGAGACAACTGAAGGCTAGGATCAAGAACCAGCTACATCAGCCTGTCGCCACTTCATTCTTCTACTGTAATAAAACATTTGGCACCCTGGTTGGGGGTTCTTTTGCTGTGATAAGCACTATGACCAAAAGCAAGTTGGGGAAGAAAGGGTTTACTTCATCATATACTTATAGGTAATAACCCATCACTGGGGAAGTCGGGGCAGGAACTCAAGCACGAACCTTGAGGCAGGAACTCAAGCAGAAGTCATATAGGAAAGCTGCTTACTGGCTTACTCTCCATGGCTTACTCAGCCTGGTTTCTTATACACCCCAGTACCACCTGCCCAGGGATAGCACCACCCACCATGGGCTAGACCTTCCCACATCAGTCACTGCTTGAGAAAATACCCCACAGGCTTGTCTACAGGCCAATCTCACAAACGTATTTTCTTAATCATTGTTCCTTCTTTTCAGATGTGTCTATGTTTGTGTCCAAAAGAAATAAAAACACAACCACCATTGGGAACCAGATATTGTCCACACTGTCCCCTAGAGCACAAAGTTTCTAGTCATGATTACTTTCCTTAGTGTTTTTGACTGACATTTGGATGAAAGTGTTTATTTGTCTGTGCCTCTCCCCATCTCACTCATGTGCACTGGACTCCCACAGCAAGGCTTCATGCTGCCCAGTCCCTGAGACATTGTGACCAGGGTCAAAGTTTGTCTTCGTTATGAGACAGAAACCAAGGAATAACAGCTGACATTTGTAGTTGAAGTTTTCCTGTGTCCACCCAGCTCCTGCAGCCACTCAGACCCAAGTAAACACACAGAGACTTATATTTCTTATAAACTGCATGGCCATGGCAGGCTTCTTGCTATCTAGTTCTTATATCTTAAATTAACCCATTTTTATTCATCTATAAGTTGCCACTTGGCTTGTGGCTTACTGGTGCTTTATATCTTGCTTCTCATGGCAGCAGCTGGCAGCAGCCCCTGACTCAACCTTTCTTTCCCAGAATTCTCCACTCTCAGAGATTCTGCAGGTGAGGGATGTCGAGATCATGATGGGAGGACGTACAGAGATGACCAGCTACACTAGTCTAAGCCTGTGAACTGTGGAATGGTGGCTGTGGAGCCCCCATGGGACTGGACTAGGCCCTCTGGATATGGAAGACACTTGTTTGGCTCAAACTGTTTTGGGGGGCACCCAGATAGGGGGATCGGGATCTGTCCCTGGTCTATGAGCAGGCTTCTGGAAATCCGGTGCCTGAGTTGTGATGCCTTGCACAGCCTTGGTGCAGTGGGAAAGGGCTTGGACCTGCCTAGGCTCAGTGTGCCAGGCTCTGCTGACTCCCCATGGGAGACCTCGATTTGGGGGATGTGGGATGTGGGGTGGCTTGGGAAAGAGGGCTGTGGGAGGAGAGGGGATCTGCGGATAGTATGTGGAGTGAGTAGAAAATTTCTTAATAAAGAAAACTGAAAAAAAAAGAATCTCCTCTCTCTTTATCCCACCTATACTATACTTCCTGTCTGGCTACTGGCCAATCAGCATTTTATTTATCCATCAGTCAGAGCAATACATCCACAGCATTCAGAAAGACATCTCCAGCAGACATCTACAAGAGATCAAATTTGGGTCTTTGGGAAGAGTAAGATGCAGCTGGTGTTCAAGAATGTGAATTTGATGGGACAGAAATATAGCCCCAGCACTGGTAAAGAGTAAGGCAAGAGGACTGCAAGTTCAAGTCTGGTCTGGACCAAAAAACATAAAAGAAAGATTTTAGGCAGTTTTTTAAACCATCATGGAGACCCTCAAAAGCATTAGATCAAATTTACATTTTTTTCAACAACAACATAAAGGAATAGAAATATTTCCCAGAGAAGCTTTATTTTCCAAATTATCAAACATGGACATGACTAAGACCTAGCTGCTGACTGGCCACAAAGCGGGGCAGGGGACCCATAAGTGATGGGCAGGAACTCTAGCTGAAGCGGTGTTCCTCAGTATCAGGCACGTGGGAAGTGCAAGGAGTAGGTGGTAAGCTGCACTAAATGTGGAGTTTCTGGCCTCCATCTGAGGATTCAGGAAGACATAGAAGTTGTGATTCTACAGCCTGGCCTCAGTAGGGCCATGAGTGATTTAAATGTAGAAGAAATCTTGTGGACAAAGAGGAAATCCAGAGAATCATCAGATCATACTTCAAAAACCTGTACTCCACAAAAATGGAAAACCAGGAAGAAATGGACAATTTTCTGGATAAATACCACATACCAAAATTAAATCAAGACCAGATAAACCATTTAAATAGACCAATAACCTCTAAAGAAATAGAAACAGTCATCAAAAGTCTCCCAACCAAAAAAAGCCCAGGACCAGATGGTTTCAGTGCAGAATTCTACCAGACTTTCAAAGAAGAACTAATACCAATACTCTTCAAAGTGTTCCACACAATAGAAACAGAAGGAACACTACCAAACTCTTTTTATGAGGCTACAATTACCCTGATACCCAAACCACACAAAGATGCAACAAAGAAAGAGAACTACAGACCAATCTCCCTCATGAACATTGATGCAAAAATACTCAACAAAATATTGGCAAACCGAATCCAAGAATACATCAAAACAATCATCCATCATGACCAAGTAGGATTCATCCCACGGATGCAAGGATGGTTCAACATACGAAAATCAGTCAATGTAATACACCATATAAACAAACTGAAAGAAAAAAAACCACATGATCATCTCCTTAGATGCTGAAAAAGCCTTTGACAAAATCCAACACCCCTTCATGATAAAGATCTTAGAAAGATCAGAAATACAAGGAACATTTCTAAACATAATAAAGGCAATTTATAGCAAGCCAACAGCAAACATCAAATTAAATGGAGAGAAACTCAAAGCAATACCACTAAATTCAGGAACAAGACAAGGCTGTCCACTCTCCACATATTTATTCAATATAGTACTAGAAGTTCTAGCTAGAGCAATAAGACAACAAAAGGAGAGCAAAGGGATACAATTTGGCAAGGAAGAAGTCAAACTTTCACTATTTACAGATGATAGGATAATATACATAAGTGACCCCAAAAACTCTACCAGAGAACTCCTACAGCTGATAAACTCCTTCAGTAAAGTGGCAGGATACAAGATCAACTAAAAAAAAATTAGTAGCCCTCCTATACACAAATGATAAAAGGGCTGAGAAAGAAGTCAGAGAAACATCACCCTTTACAATAGCCACAAATAATATAAAATACCTTGGGATAACACTAACTAAACAAGTGAAGGAACTTTTTGATAAGAACTTTAAATCTTTAAAGAAAGAAATTGAAGAAGATATCAGAAAATGGAAGGATCTCTCATACTCATGGATAGATAGGATTAACATAGTAAAAATGGCAATCTTACCAAAAGCAATCTACAGATTCAATGCAATCCCCATCAAAATCCCAACACAATTCTTCACAGACTTGGAAAGAAAAATACTCAACTTCTTATGGAAAAACAAAAGACCCAGGATAGCTAAAAGAATCCTATACAATAAAGGCATAACCATCCCTGACCTCAAACTCTACTATAGAGCTATAGTAATAAAAACAGCTTGATACTGGTATAAAAACCAACATACGGACCAATGGAATCGAATTGAAGACCCTGACATGAATCCATGCACATATGAACACCTGGTTTTTTGACAAAGGAGCCAAAACTATACAATGGAAAAAAGAAAGTATCTTCAACAAATGGTGCTGGCATAACTGGATCTCAATATGTAAAAGATTACAAATATATCCATATCTGTCACCATGCACAAAACTCAAGTCCAAGTGGATCAAAGACCTGAACATAAATCCAGTTACACTAAACTTAATAGAAAAGAAAGTAGGAAGCACTCTTGAACACATTGGCACCGGAGACCATTTCCTAAATAAAACACCAACAGCACAGACCCTGAGCACAACAATTAATAAATGGGACCTCTCAAAATTGAGAAGCTTTTGCAGGGCAAAAGACACAGTCAATAAGACAAAAAGACAGCCAACAGAATGGGAAAAGATCTTCACCAACCCAACATCTGACAGAGGATTGATCTCCACAGTATATAAAGAACTCAAGAAACTAGACATCAAAATACTGAACAGTCCAATTAAAAAATGGGCTAAAGAGCTAAACAGAGAATTCACAAAACAAGAATCACAAATGGCTGAAAGACATTTAAAGAAATGCTCAACATCCTAAATCACCAGAGAAATGCAAATCAAAACGACTCTGAGATACCACCTTACACTTGTCAGAATGGCTACGATCAAAAACACCAATGACAACCAATGTTGGAGAGGATGTGGAGCAAAGGGAACACTCCTCCACTTTTGGTGGGAATGTAAGCTTGTACAACCACTGTGGAAATCAATATGGCGGTTTCTCAGAAAATTAGGAATCGAACTACCTCAAGGCCTAGCCATCCCACTCTTGGGCATATACCCAAGGAATGCTGATTCATACCATAAAGATACATGCTCAGCTATGTTCATAGCAGCACTATTTGTAATAGCGAGAACCTGGAAACATCCTAGATGCCCGTCAACGGAAGAATGGATAAAAAAAATGTGGTACATATACACAATGGAGTATTACTCAGCAGAGAAAAACAATGAAAGCATGAAATTTGCAGGCAAATGGATGGAACTAGAAAAAAATTATCCTGAGTGAGGCAACCCAAACCCAGAAAGACCGTCGTGGTATGTACTCACTCATAAGTGGATTCTAAATATAAAATAAAGAATAATCAGACCACAACCCATAAAACCATGGAGGGCTATATATATAGCATGGAGGTCCCTAGGACGACTGTGGCTTAAAATAAATTTCGGTTTTACTCAATTACTGAAAAATAAAAATAGCCAAACAAATGGAAACACATGAACTATGAACCAAAGGCTGAGGGGCCCCCAGCTGGATCAGGCCCTCTGAATAGGTGAGACAATTGATTGGCTTGATCTGTTTGGGAGGCATCTAGGCAGTGGGACCAAGTCCTGTGCTCATTGCATGAATTGACTGTTTAAAACCTGGGGCTTATGCAGGGGCCCCTGGCTCAGTCTGGGAGAAGGGAACTGGACCTCCCTGGACTGAGTTTACCAGGTTTATCTCAGTCCTCGGGGGAGGCTTTGCCCTGGAGGAGGTAGGAATGGGGGGTGGGTTTTCTGGTTTCATTCTAACAATCACTCAGTTAATAAATGGGTTAATGATATGAACCAATAGTTCTTAAAGAACTTGTGAGGCACAATCTTTGATTTGTATGTAAAATGAATAAAAAATTTCTTAATAGAAAAAAAGATAATGCACAAATAGCCAATCAACAAAGGGGGAAAATGTTCAATTTCACTATCTACCACAGAAATGCAAAGGAAGACTACATTGGGATTCCATTTCATCACAGTCAATAAGAAAACAAATAACAACCAAGGTGAGACTGTAAATGAATCCAACCACAATGGAAATCAATATGACAGACACATCCTCAAAAACTAAAAACAGCACTTAAGAAGGAGCAGCAGAAAGCTTGTAAGAGCCAAAGGACAGAGACATCTGCTGCAAAATTGTAACTTTTATGTATGACATACATGCCTATGTATACCTAGGTAAACTCAACAGTATCGTCACCTAAACAAGACCTGAAAAATGACACTACCAATTGACATGCCAATGTGGATGGGAGAAATCTCACAAGGCCCTATCCCTACATGAAGAGCTACAGGCTGAAAGTGGAAAAACCAGTGTTCTCCAGGGACAAGCCTCCTGATAGGTGATCCAATCCCAAATGACCATCTCTAAACATATATACATATAAGAAATACTAAATGAACTCATCAGGTTGTGTTTATAAATTTATATGTAGATATACATATTTGTATATGTAATGATAATAATTAAAGAATAAAAGGTCACAAATGCAAGAAGGAGTGGGAGAAATGTGTATGGAGCTGGAGAGAGGAGATGGAGAGGGGAAATCAGGTGAATACAGTACTCATATGAAATTATGAAAAAAACTTAAAACTGTACCCATTTGAAAACAAACTAAAGATAGATCTGTCATATGACCTAACTATACCACTTCTGGGTATTTATTCAAAAGACTTCAAGTCAACTTAACATAGAGATCTGTTCTATCAATGTTTATTGCAGCATTAAGCATCATAGCTAAGTCATGGAACCAATCTATGTTTCCATCAACTAAGAAATGGATCAAGAAATACAATGTATATACAAATATAATTTGACAGAAATAAAAGAAATCAGAGTCATATCCTTTGGGGGGAAATAGATGCAACTTAAAATCATTATGCAAAGCAAAATAAGCCAGATTCAGAAAGACAAATTCAATATTCCCCCCCCATATATAGACTCCAGATTTAAAATTACATGTTTGTGTGTGTGTACATGTGTGTGTAATTCACAAAACTAGAAAGAACAGCATAAAAAGGGGGGATGTCTTAATCATACTGATTAGTTTTCCTGTCAACTTAACACAAACTAGAGTAATCTGCAAAGAGAGACCCTCATTTGAGAAGATGCCTCTATTAGAGTGTCTGTAGGCAAGCCTGTGGGTATTTTTTTAGTTAATGATTGATATGGGAGGTCAAGCCCACTGTAGGTGGTATCACCCCTGGACTGGTGGTCCTATGTTGTACAAGAAAGCAAGCTGAGCAAGCTAAGAGTAGCAAGCCAGTAAGCAACATTTCTCTATGGCCTCTGCATCAGTTCCTGCCTCCAGGTTCCTGCCTTGAGTTCCTGCCCTGAATTCTCTGAATGATGGACTGTAAGCAATAAAATCAAATAAACCTTTCCTCCCCAAGTTGATTTGGGCTGTGACCTTTATCACAGAAACAGAAAGCAAACTAGGATATTAATGGAGGAGGTAAATGGGTACATGTAATCAGGAAACAGAAAGTGGCACTAACTGGAGAAACTGAACCAACTAGGGGAAATGGGGATTGAAAAGGGGCAATAGAGAAGGATAAAATAAGAGCAAAGAATAACGGGCATATGTATGAAGATCTAGCGATGAAACTTATTACTTTGTATTCTAATCTTAAAAGTCAATCAATATGAATAAAACTCAAAAGCAAGAGAAGGGAAGGAAAGAAATGACCACATCCTAACTCACATAAAGGAAATAAGTATCAGTTGGATCAATAGAACAACTATCCAGGCATCATATGAAAACTCCAGCGAAGGAGAACAGCTGTAGTTTGGTGAAAATGTCAGGCTTCAAATGCAGCATAGAATTTGATCTACTTGGCAAAAGGCTAGTAAGGGTCCAAGCAGGCAGGCAAGAGAAGGAATCCTGGGCTGCAGAATCCCACGACCAAGTTAGAAGCTGTCCTGGGAATACACACTAGGTCACTCAGGTTTGACAGAGCTAGGGGAATAGAGAGTATTGAGAGCTGCAAGGCAGTTCTTGGAGAGCTAGGCAAGTTCATTATAATTGCCACAGTGGGCCTTAGGTCTCCAAGGTCATCTTTCATAAGCCACTCATTCTCCATTGCTTTAAAAGAGTGCTTCTGAAGGACTGGAGATATAATTCAGTGCTACAGTATTTACTTTAATATGCAGAAGACCCTGGGTTCAAAGCCTAGGAAGGCACCTGAATTCCCTCAGGGCAGAATTGATGTGTACATCAGCTTTAGTTTCAGGAGCAGGTTTGATAACACACGTTACTTCTTGGTTTCAAAGGGTCAGGGTGAGGGGCATACTCTCATTCTAGGTTAGGAGTCTCAGTACTGTCCACTACATATGCTATCATGACTTTTAAGGGAGAGGAGCCATGACCTGAGCCCTCTGCAGAATCAAAGAGGGGAGTGTCTTTCAGACATCACAAGGTACCACCGGTCGCCAGTGGGCCTCACCTCTCCTTTGAAGCCAGTAGACTGGACAGAGATAAAGGTTTTGTCCTTGAACTTCAGGTAAGTGGGGATTGGGTGAGATACTCACAATCACACTTTAAAAAGAAGTATTGCACCAAGCAATCAACTCTAGTCTCCACTGTGTTGGACCATTAGTTTGGGAGCAAATAACATTAAAGGAATAGAAAAATATTTTATCTCTCATGAACTCTTATATTCTCTCTCACCTAACCACTCTGCTCTGTTATATATCAGGTCTAGAAAATTCTTGTCTGAATCTCTTCCTCTGCAATTGCATAAAATTAGTGAAATAAGTTTTAAAACATAAGCAGTCAGGCTCTTATATACACAGTAACTTGCAGGCATCACTGAGGACCAAAGAACAGAAGTTCAGTCAGTTATAGAAACAAACCAAGAATTACTTGGAGGGGCATACACAGGAGGTACCTACCCATCATGGATGGAGACCGTGTTCTGTGTGCAGCTCATGAAAAGCAGCAATCTCTTCAATTCACTCTTGGAAGCTCAACTAAACTTACTACAAACCATCTGTGGTTTGGGGAATGTATACTGAATATTTAGGATAGAGTATTCTTGGATATTTGACTGGAGAGCCTTACAAATTTCCTGAGAAGCTTGTGGGATGAAAATGTGATAGTGTGCAGTGTCTATCATGAAAGGGATGGGGACCAATCAGAATATACGTGGGTCTGCACAAGAGCAGGGTGGAGAGCATCAATAGGATCATGCTTTGGTGCCTATTTGGTTTTCACAGTGACATTAATGTCCTAACACCAACAGGACAGTCACATGTGAAGGCCTAATGAGACAAATCGAAAGCAGATTCAAGCCTAACAATACACAGTCAAAGAAGGTGATTAGGGATGAGTTAGTAGAACCTTTTCCTTTGTTAAAAAATAAACTTAAATTGTATGGCTTGAATGTAGTTCCATTATAACCTGACAAGATCATCAAAACAGTGGCCTGAGCTGAAGGATTTAATTCTACACACTGTTAGAAATAAATAATAATAAACCAAGGGTTTATTATTTATAAAGATCATTCATAGACATAGAGACACATACAGAAAGATGAATACAGATAAAAGCTAGTCTTTATAATAAATAAAACCAAATATGGAAATCTCGAAAAGCTGTGCACCAAGGATATTAGAAAAAGACTTCAATATTTAGTGTATTTTTAACATTAGAAAAGTAAAGATCAGGGCAAGGTGAGAGGTCACGAACCATCTAACATCAGAGCAGGGTGATAGGTCACAAACCAGCTAACACAAACCTTCACCTAATCAGAAGTATTTTTACAAATTCTGCAGGCCATTCAGAATGAGTGTGACGATCTGAGTGTCAGGAGCAGGGCTCCCTTTCCAGGCAGCCTAGTTTTAGAACCTTCGTTTCTTTTTCAGTTCTTTCTCCTTGGGCAGCCACAGTCTCCCTTCCTGTAAATCCACCCCCGTGTTTGAGTGTTGGCTTTAGGAGAGCAAAGCAAGGTTCTCATCTCTAACCTAGGACAGGTCTCTGAACACAGAGACCAGTCCACATTCATCTATATAGATTCTCTTTTCCAGTCTAAAGCCTCATTAGGAAGTTTACAGATGACTGATCAATTCTATTGTCCTCTGAATCTACACACACACACACACACACACACACACACACACACACACACAATGGTGTGATCCAAGTGTATAGCCAGGAACTTGTTATTAGTCTGTACTCTTTTTGACCTCTGCAGACTCTTGGTGTTTCTCTAGTTTTTATAAATTTCTAAATTTGTCCATATATGATGATGGCTGGAAATAAAGTGTGTGTCGTTAGGAGCCAGGATGCCAACCGCAGCCCATCTCATGCTTTCCCTGAGACAAAAAGTTTCACTGACAGGGCCAGGTGTAGTGGCACACACCTTTAATGCCAGCACTGGAAAGCCAGAGGCAGGCAGATCTCCAAGTTCAAGACAAGCTTGGTCTACATGGCAAGTTCCAGGACACCCAGGAGATACACAGTGAGACAGTTTTGTCAACAGGAAAGGACCCAGAGAATGTGTACACCATAAATATTTTCCTCAGTGTTTGCAAGTTGATCGTTTGGAAGGAGTTGGTCTATGTACACCCTAATGAGCCACACACACAGCTTTCAGCCACATGCATTGGACTCCCAAAAGGACTCCATGCTGACCAACTCCAGAAGCAGTGTGATGGGGGTCAAAACTTACGTGGGTCCTGAGATGAAGGAATAGAAATAATGTGTGGGACATACCAAAGGCCTGGTTATGATCCATGAAAAAAGTGAGATGCAATTGTTCTTAAACAATGAAAATAATTCCCAGGGAAATTTTCTTTTCATGATTAATAAATATAGGCATGAGTTAAGCCCTAGTATTGACCACAAAAAAGAGGGAAGAAAAGAATCTATACTAACTATAGGGCAAGAATTAGCAAGACGCGCTAGCCGGAGAAACTGGTTCCTAAGTAACAGATCCAAGGGCAGTGTAAGAACTGCAAGATGAGCCAGGCTGTGGTGGCACATGCCTTTAATTCCAGCACTTGGGAGGCAAAGGCATGTGGATCTCTGTAAGTTTGAGGCCAGCCTGGTCTACAGAGTGATTTCCAGGACAGCCAGAATTGTTACACAGAGAAATTCTGTCTGGGAAAAAAAAAAAAAAGAATTGCAAGATGAGCAGTGTCAAACACAGGGAGACTCTGGTCTCAGTGTTCCAGGTAAGTATTGATGTTGGGGTTCTGCTACAATCTCCACAGAGCTTTGACAACTAGAAAACAGAACACATCCCTCCAAGCCACAGATTCATAAAGGGGTACACAGAAGACAAAGTCTTATTTAGGCAAGAAAATGAGTCACTTGATGGGACAGAGAAAGAAAACACCTTGACTTTGAGGTTGCATAGTCTGGGGCTGTGTCTTTGCACACCATATTCCTGAGTAAAAGACTAACCCCCCGCCCCAGGAAGCAGGACAATGTCTTTGCCCCACTAAACAAGACTGAACCGACTTCGAGGCTTCATGCCTCTCTAAGGACCTGTCCAACAGCGCTGTAGGATGCTGCTGCAGGCTCACCAAGTTCACCCTTCAGCGCTCTTCTGTGCCAGCTATTATTCTAGGCAGAGAGTAAAGCTAATTCTGTGCCAGACAGGGCACCCACCCTAGACATCCGATGTTAGTCACGGGGTTGTGTTTTTCCAGAAATGGGTGCATGGAACATGCTGGAGCAAAGAAATAGGAAGATTCCCCATAAAGAAGGAAATAGAGGCTAGAGATACAGAGAAAAGTCTATGGGTAAAGAAATAAGACAAGGGACTCATTAAACAAATGTAGTGGGAATCTGGTAGAGTCATTGTATCTAGGGTAAACATTAGAATGTAACAGTTGTTTCTCACTGTGTCTAGGGTAACAGTTGAATGTTTTAGTGTTTGTTGAAGGTATCAAGACCTTGAAGAAATCATAGTAGAGAACAGTGACTGTTTTCTATGATTTATAGAGTCCTTTTTCTGAGGAAGTTTTCCATCCGTTGCTGACTTTTGTCACAAGCCTATCTATCCAGCACACTTGGAGCATCTTGAGTTATTGGTACTGAAAACATTACACAAGAAGAACTAAGGCTGTGGGCTGTGATGATTTCCTTCAGAGAACAGAGAGAACAGATCCAAGGGGCTTTGGTGTGGGGGACTTGTTCTACTCCAAACACAACCTTTGTTACACTCAATAAATACGCTTCTGGATGGAGGTTCGAGGTTCAGTTCACAGAAACTGTTCCTGCCTGCTGTCAGAGAGCCTAAAACTACATTCTGGGGTGACTCTCCTCCTTTGACTGCCCACACAACACACAACACCTGACAAGCACACTCTTACAGAGAATGATTGTCAGGTCTCATTGTAAACTGGAGAGGCCAGGTCTTCTCTTAGGAGTGTTGCCCTGTTTAACTTTGAACTTAGCTGTATTCACTTGGGAAGGCACTGTTGACATACATTGAGTCTCAGGTCACTACATCTTCACATCTATGTCTTCTAACTTCTTAGTAAATGGCTCTCAGGGTTGCGAGCTTCTTCTCACCTCCATTCTACATTTGTCCAACTGAGGTTGTGAATCAAAGTTCAGTTTTCTCTGATTCTATTTTATCTTCTATTACCTATTTTGATGACTATTGGAATCTAGTTTTATCAAGGTCAAATTATTTTGGATTATAATTCTAACATACATATGTCACATAATGAGAAGTCTAATATTTTCTACAGTAAATATAGCATTTCTATATGTGATTTTTAAAGTTATTAATGAAACTAAAGAGCATGGATGGCTAAATTGTTGTGCTACCAACTGAGATATATTATAGACTTGTTAGTTCTCCCTTGAGAATACTCCTGTGTTCCTGAGATATTTATATGTACCGTGTATTTTACTAAAATATGAAAGGCATCCATTAATTCATTCATTTAACAACATTGGTGCTTTTTATTTGGTATTGTTTTCTTGTTCTTGTTGTTACATTTAGGGGAACAGAGTCTCACTATGTTGCCCAGGCTGACCTTAACACCATGATCTTCCTACCTCAGCCTTCAGAATGCTACGATTACAAAGCTGTGCCACTATACAAGGCTGTGTCAAAAACCTTTAACTCCAATCAAAAACTTATCAAATTCTGGGTGTGGTAGTAGATGCTTTTAATAGCAGCATGGAGGAGGCAGAGGCAGGTGGCTCTTTGTGAGTTTAAAGACAGCCTGGTCTAGAGAGTTCTAGACCAACCAGGGCTACATAATGAAACCCTGTCTCAAAAAAAAAAGAAGAAAGAAAAGAAGAAGAATTTTATCAAATACTTACTTATTTGTTTTGCACCTAAATATTTAACACAGAAGCAAACATTCAGAACAAGTGACAGATGAGTGACAACTGATCTGCGAATGCACAAGATCTGGCACTTTCCTATGAGAGGGCATTAAAAAAGAAGCTTTGATAATCTGATTTGAGGTATATAATATATATATATATATATATGTATGTATAATGATTTACCTTATAGTTGACAGTTTGTCTTTTTCATGAGGGAAGAATCAAAATATCTTGCTGAAATCGTCTATTCAGCTCTGGTGTGTTTGTGCTCATCTTCCAGTTCAGTAAATTTATCCCAAAGCAGCATGAGTCAGAGTGGCAAAACCTATTCACAGTAAGCATAGATAGAAATCTCTTTATCCATGCTTGGCTTAGTATAGTGGGTAGGTAGCCTGGGCATACTTTTTTACTGTGTTTTGAGACAGGGTCTTTTTCCTAGTTAGATTCGGCTATCAAATTGGCACAACCCAGATTTATTTGCGGGAGTTTTATTTGGAGGAGTTTCCAGATCAGATTGGCTTGTGGTCATGTCTTCAAGGATTGTCTTGATTAATGTTTGGCGTGGGAGAACACAGTCTACTGTGGGCAGCACCATCCCTAGGCAGATGGGCCTTAGCTGTATAAGAAAGGTAGCTGAGAAAAACTAGAGGGAGCAAGATGCTAAGTAGTTTTCCTCTGAGGTTTGCTTCGAGCACCTGGCTTGAGATCCTACCCTTCTCTTAATAATGAATAGGAACCTGTAAAATGAGCTAAACCCTTTCCTCCCCAAGTTGTTTTTGGTCAGTGTTTTATCACAGCAACAGAAAACAAGTCAATAGTCTTATATAGCTCTGGGCGGCCTTGAATTCACCATGCAGACAAAGATAATCTTGAATTCCTGGTCCACCAACCTCTACCTCCTAAGCACTCAGGACAGTGAGAAGAATAACTTTTTATGTCTACCTGACTTTCATTATTTATCTATGATTATTGTAGCTCTCAGTTCTCTCTTGTTGCTTTGTATGTTAATTTTTTAATTTTGCTAGTTTTTAAAATACCATTTTAAGACTTTGCCTTAGAGTTGACAATAAACATTCACAATTAACCCTCTACTTTCACAAAGTCATATTCTACTGCAGGGGTAATATAAATATCTTATACTAACAAATTACCCTCCTTGCATCATTATTGTTTATCAAGCTATAGTTACAGAACACATATTTGTTATGATAATTTCAAAATATTGTCTGATATAGGAAGAGAGAACCAAATGGTCAGACTTTCATAAATTTGGTCTGTTTCACCCTCTGCCTCAAACTACTGAGTCTTTCTCAGAGGCAAAGAAAAATTAGAAAATAGAACACCAAATTTTTTTTACTTTCTTTTCATTTATTCAATGTGTCTTTCATATCATGCATGTTGATCCCATTTATTTCCCTGTCCCTTCGCATCCACCCTCTGCTCCTGCAACCCACCCACCCCTCCAAAAAAAAATTTAAGAGAAAAAAAGGAAAAAAGAGGGAAAGGGAAAATATTAATAATCTCGTCACGGAAGCTGCAGTGTGACACAGTGAGTCACACCATGAACCCCTTTGTCCACATATCTTTACTTGCAAGTGTCCATCGCAAAGAGTCATTAGTCTGACTTGCAGCCTCTGGTTCCTACTACACCGCTGATTCTGGGCCCTCACTGAGACTCTTCTTGGATATCCTGTTGTTACCCTGAGAACACCAAATATTAATGCTTCATCTTCCACATTAAATTTTGGAAATAAGTCCCACATTACTATTTTTAGATCACAATATTAATGCCATGAGGACGGCACTACATCATCGTTACGTGCAAAGAAGGAAACACCATTTCCAGAGGACTGAGTGGCCATTCTAACATCAGAGAACAAACAGGCAGCAGGAATGGGATTCAAGAAAGGGTCACAACTCTATTAATCCAGTTATCTGCATGTTAGAGAACAGCTGAATTAAGAAAGACTTGGTAGCATGCACAAGAGCTGTACAGGGTCAAGGTTGGCAATATTCCAGCAGGGAGGGGAGAAGAGTTCACGGCACTACTCCTAGCTGAGGAAGGAGCAACTAACAACTGATGACTACTGGGGAGGAAGACACAGTTTTCACTAAGGGTATGGCCTCATGCCAGGCCATGGTGGTTCACACCCTAATCCCAGCACTCAGGAGGCAGGCAGATCTCTGAGTCCCAGGCCAGCCTGGTCTACAGAGTGAATGTCAGGACAGCCATGGCTACACAGAGAAACCTTGTCTTGAAAAAAAAAAGTGGGGAGGGTGTATGGCCTCTAGGTCATCCATGCTCCAGTATTTAGCCCCATAGCCATGAACACATGGGCATCACAAATTCAACACAATGGGTTATTTCTTTTAAAGAGATATGAAGTTAGAAAATGGTGGAGGAAAGGGTAAATTTACAAGGAGTTAGGGGTAGGAGTGGAAAAAAATATGATCAAAATATTTCATATGCTTGTATGAAATTCTCTAAGAATTAATAAGCATATTTATATAGGAAGGAAGGTCCAACAGAAATTAAAAGATATTAATATCCATAAAACCTGCAGTTTTTGAGGCATATAAGGAATAGTAATTCATATACTTCATAAGAAACATTGAGCTATCTTCAATTTGTGTAGGTGGAAGACTATGGGAAGTTTGAACACCAGTTCAGAAGAGGGCTTCATTTTGGTGGGCTTCTCAGACTGGCCTCACCTAGAACCTATCTTCTTTGCCTCCATTTCTATTATCTACTCTCTGACTCTCTTTGGCAACACCCTGATCATCATCCTGTCACAACTGGACCTTCACCTACACACACCCATGTACTACTTTCTCAGCCACCTCTCCTTCCTGGACCTCTGCTACACTGCCAGCACTGTGCCCCAGCTTCTGGTCAACCTCTCTGGACTTGACAGGACCATCAGCTTTGGAAGGTGTGTTGCCCAACTCTTCATAATGCTCTCGCTGGGAGGAATTGAATGTGTGCTTTTGGTGACAATGGCTATAGACCGCTATGCCGCTGTGTGTCGCCCACTCCACTACACAACCATTATGCACCCCCTTCTCTGCAGGGCATTGGTTGTATTCTCCTGGGTGGGAGGACTCGTGAACTCTCTGATCCAGACAAGCCTCGTGATGGCCATGCCCCTCTGTGGACACCAACTGAACCACTTCTTCTGTGAGCTGCCTGTTCTCCTGAAGTTGGCCTGTGAGGACACAGGAGGAACAGAGGCCAACTTGTTTGTGGCCCGGGTCATTATCTTAGTCTGTCCTTTAGTGCTAATTCTAGGCTCCTATGCCCACATTGCCAAGGCAGTCCTGAACATCAAGTCAATGGCAGGTCGCAGAAAGGCTTTTGGGACATGTACATCTCACCTCATTGTGGTTGCCATGTTTTTTGGCTCAGGCATCTCCACATATCTGCAACCTGTCCACAAGTATTCTGAAGGTGAGGGAAAGTTTGTTGCCCTTTTTTATACTATCATCACCCCCATGTTCAACCCTCTGATTTATACCCTCAGGAACAAAGACATGAAGGGGGCTCTGTGGAAGGTACTGGGGAGAGGCACAGATTCCAGGTAGAAGAGGAAACAAGAGTCAGTAATATATACAACATTAAGCGGGTGCAAAAGTGTTTGGTGTGTACCATTGGAATACATTATTCATACATGCGATTATATAAAACATCATTTTAATTGTAATTTCTCACTTTTTTTGCTAATGTCATTACCTGTTTATTTTATATTACTTTGGAAATAATGTTGAACAAATTCAAGCAATTTTCTTAGTGGTGTGTCCCAGCTTAGAGTCAGCGTAGGTGGCCAAGACACTGCCTTCATCATGCTATCCCAACTCATCAGAGTTGGAGGCTTCGTTTTCTAGAATAGGATAGCATAGTAATCACAAGCCTTTGCCTTGGTATTCAAGGTTGGGTGGTGAAACCTAACACTGGGATGATCCTAATGGTTTCCACACCCAGGTTAGTGTTTGTACAAAGAGTGCTTGAATTAAGTCAAAAGGAGACCTGTTGCTCTGATACCACCTTTCTGTGCTGGCCATTGTCACCTGTGGCTGATTATAGTGGACTGGGCCATGGGTCTACCTCAGCAGCATACAGCTCATGCCAGGTTGTCCACTGGTCTTATCTAGACCTGCAATGGTCTCAGTGGGCCAGAATCTGTGTAGTCTTTTTGGTGTTTGTGGCCCTGGGTGTTGCATATATCCAGAGCCTTATCTCACTATAGTGAGTCTACCTAGATCCTGGAGAATGACTTGCTTCTCACCACAAACCACTGATTGTAAATGAGGTGTTTACTGTGATCCAGAGAGGACTGTAGCATGAAAAAACCTCTTGGAACTCACTCATGTTTGCTGAACAACACACCAGCTGAAGTCTACAGATATCTCTAGGCTTATATCACCTTCCATTTCTGATACAGTGACACACACCACGAGTGTGCATGTGACTAACCTGGCCTTAGCCTGCCATCTAGTGCTGAAAAAGCAAAAGTAACTAGAAGCCCAGAGAACACACAAAGAAGTCTGCTGTCTTCTCACCCTAGCCTTTTTTAAAATGCAGCAGAAGTACAAACAGTTGCACTACACCAAACCCTTACAACACTTGTAGAAATCAGTATACATTAGATTAGACAGAAATATCTTTTAGTCTTTTGATTTCTTTTCCTTTAGTTTGAAAAACTGTATAATACTTAATTGACTATTGTCATATTTTTGTATATGATAGTATAGCTTTAACTTATTTTACTACATCAATGTTTTGGGTTTTTAAGATAAACAAAAACGTCACTTAGAAGCCATGAACTATTTTATTTTGTTTGATTGTCGAAATTCTTTGTTTTGAAAATGATCATTTTGGTTCACTTGGTATATACATGTCAAGAAATTTATATTAAGTTAGCTGTGATGTATCAGTAACTGCTGGTTATTACCCTTTTTTGACAATTATAATATTTTATTTATTTATTTTTATTTTTATTTTTATTTTTTTTGTTTTTTCAAGACAGTTTCTCTGTGTAGTTTTGGAGCCTTTCCTGGAACTTGCTCTGTAGACTAGGCTTGCCTCAAACTCACAGAGTTCCACCTTTCGCATGCTGGGATCAAAGGCGTGCACCGCCACCGCCCGGCTTAAGATCTTTTTAGTGAATGTTCTGGTAAGGGGAAAGTCAGGGCCTATCCTAAGTATTGGCAAGAACAAACAGTAAAACTTCCTAGCAGTGTTTAGCTTTCCCAAGCCATCATTTTTTTTTTTTAGCGCCGAATGTCATTTATTGAAGGCGGGAGGAGGTCTTGAATACAGGCTTACAGCACAATGGGAGAACCTTGGAGGGTAGAAGTTTGCTACAGATGTTTTACAATCTTGCATCTAAGCTGTTAACGCCCATTGTGCAGGATACATAGACAAGGAACTTCCCTTAAGCATTCAGGAGGGTGAAACCCAGGAGGGAATTAGCATAGGGAAGATATCAAGATCAAGGTCAGCAAGCAAAGCAACAGTTATCCAAAATGGGGGCCAGGACCCTACAGGTCCCTCTTATACTAATAAATGAGCTTCTGACTAATGTCAGCAGGTCACCTTACCCATCATGGAGACGCCTGCCCAGGCCACATAGGCACTCTGTCTTAGGTTGGTGAGCGCCCCCCAGATATTACCCATCTCTGAATACTCATTATCACACAGGCTCAATCGTGTATGAGCTGCAGAGTTAACTGCTGCCAAAGATCTCAATGTGGTGCTGGGCTTGCAATCTGTGTGTTTGACATAGAAAAGACCAACAGAAGTCCTAACCCACCCATAGCCAGTAGGCTAAAGGCAACTGAGCCATTCCCTTCCTTAACGAGCCTTACTGCAAATTGGAGTCCTTGTAAGATGGTATCCCAAAGGCAAATGGAACTTGAGTTTATAAATTTATAATTTTAAAAACCAATCGAAATGTATATAACTATTGAATTAAATTTATCATGCCCAATAGAATGAAAGATTAATTAACTGTGGTAGCTACTTTTGCTGCCAGGGTCTCCACTTGCTAGCTGTAGTAAGCAATTATGAAATGGTAATCCCAGAAACAGTAGCAGTGGTGGCCACCTCTGTTATAACAGCAACAACAGCAGCAGCAATGTCAAATTCTCTTCTGGAGTGTGTGGGCATCCATTGACATGGATACAACTCCAGGAACACAAACTGCCAAGGTCCATTTTTCTTGATCCCAGAACGACATAATCAGGCAGCTCTGTAAAAGGACAACTAAGAACCATAAAGAAAAAACAGGCAGCTCACAAGGAGCATAACTAATGGTCTTATAATGGCTATGTTTAGGCTGATAATTTTTTTTTTTTTGGTTTTTCAAGACAGGGTTTCTCTGTGTAGCTTTGCACTTTTCCTAGAACTCACTTGGTAGCCCAGGCTGGCCTCGAACTCACTGAGATCCACCTGGCTCTGCCTCCCAAGTGCTGGGATTAAAGGCGTGCACCACCAATGCCTAGCTAGGCTGATAAATTTTAAGGTATCATCCAAGGGGGCTAAATGAATTTCAGGAGGTCAATAAATGTAACACAGAGCCACTCCTGAAAAGTATGTGTTATACCAGCTTGAAGAGGATTTTGAAAATGAAAAGGCTTCCTGGCATGCAATTGTTAACAAATAGAGGTCATTGACCTTCAGGGTTATCCTTAATCTCCAAGGTGTCTGGGTGACACATTCTCAAAAATACTTGAAAAAGCACTTACCATACATTACTTTCTAGAGAATACAACCTCATGGTTACAGTTCCTAGGCTTATGTTAATGTTTGCCAAAGTTGGCAATATTGGGCTCTCAGTCCCTATTGGCACCAGAAGGGGAAAGTTTTTCACGAAGGCCCAATAGGTCTCTGCCATGTTGGGCTTCAACAGTAGCCACAAGGTGCACTCAGCGCGCAGGAATCCAAAGAGGAACCTCATTGTCCTGAGGAAAGAGATAAACAGAACCCCGGGCCGACACCAACACCAGATTGGGTCCCCCCAAGTGCCAGTAGAAAGATCCTTCCATCACTCCAGAGGGTGATTTGCAACAGGAGCCCTCCAGTGCTTATCTGCAGCAGATACTCCAGCAGAATCCACCAATAAAAAATTTTAAATATATAAAACAAGGGAAAGAATAGAATGTGGAAAGGAATGATGAGTCCCTAGCTCCCCCTTTTTACTTTAGCAAAATATGTGTTTGGTTTTTTAATAGTTTAAATTTTTCTTTTATTTTTAATTTTAATTTTTTTATTTTTTATTTTTTAATTAATTAATTTAATTTTTCTATTACCAGTTTGATATAGAATAAATTCTTATCTTAATAGTGAAATGTTTTGTTGAGGTTTGCTCAGTAATTGAATAAAACCAAAACTTACTATAAGCCATAGTCATCCTAGGGTCCCCTATGCTATATATATATAGCCTCCATGGTTCTGTGGGTTGTAGCCTGATTGTTCTTTACTTTATATCTAGAATCCACTTATGAGTGAGTACATACCATGTTTGTCCTTCTGGGTTTGGGTTACCTCACTCAGGATGATTTTTTCTAGTTCTATCCATTTGCCTGCAAATTTCATGCTTTCATTGTTTTTCTCTGCTGAGCAGTACTCCATTGTGTATATGTACCACATTTTCTTAATCCATTCTTCTTGACGGGCATCTAGGATGTTTCCAGGTTCTCGCTATTACAAATAGTGCTCCTATGAACATAGATGAGCATGTATCTTTGTGGTATGAATCAGCATTCCTTGGGTATATGCCCAAGAGTGGGATGGCTGGGTCTTGAGGTAAAAAATGGTCTAAAGAGCAAAACAGAGAATTCACAAAACAAGAATCACAAATGGTTGAAAGACATTTAAGGAAATTCTCAACATCCTTAATCATCAGAGAAATGCAAATCAAAACGACTCTGAGATACCACCTTACACCTGTCAGAATGGCAACGATCAAAAACACCAATGACATTCAATGTTGGAGAGGATGTGGAGCAAAGGGAACACTCCTCCACTGTTGGTGGGAATGCAAGCTTGTACAACCACTGTGGAAATCAGTATGGCGGTTTCTCAGAAAATTGGGAATCGAACTACCCTTTTTTTTTCAAAGAAATTTAATTGATTTTGCAGTTTTCTAGTCACATGCTTTGTGACTAATGCAAGGAAATCAAGTCCTGTGCTATGTTTGTTCTTGTTGTTTCTGTTCATGATGTATATTGTAGCTTAATTTTTATTTGCATTTAATTCATTCAAACTAAGAAAATACTTTTTAAAATAGAAAAAATATGCAAAAACAAGCCTAAAACCAGATTGCAAAGGCTAGAATAAACCCCTAGTGTTTCAGTACATAAACGGTGTCACAAAGAAAAATGGACAAAGCTCTTTCATGGCAACACAACTTTACCTGACAAAACAAGGAATGGATGGGGCAAATGCAGGGATGGAGAAGTTAAAATAGGTGTGGAAAGGAAATGAATCAACAAATACAGACAACACAGAAATAATGCAGGACCCTAGCAACAACAACAACAAAAAACTTAGTGAGGCAGAAACAATTCAAAAGTCAAACAGAAGGCCTGGGATGTAGCTCAGTGGCAGGGGATGTGCTGACTGTGAGCAAAGCCCTGGATTTAAGCCCTAAAACCACAATAAAACAGGAAATCAAGTAGAAATCATTGAGGAAAAGCAAACTGAAGAAAACTGACTCTCCCTTCCCCGGCAGCTGTCAGTTGTCAATACCTCTCGGCTAAGGGCTCATGAGGGCCTCCCTCTCTATGCTGGACTGTTGACTGGCTTAATCATGTGCAGATCTTGTGCTGGCAATTTTTTTAATTGACATGAAAACCTATTGTTTTATCTTTGAAATGAGTCCAAATTCCTGGCAACACTGATCCTGAACTGCCTCAGATAAAATCAACAGCAGTTGAACCCTAGAAAGCACACACAGCTGTTTCCCTGAACCAGCACCTTTACGGCATGTCATCTTCCCAGATTGGAGGCAGGGGCTTGTAGACTCCCAAAAGATTCAAGAGAAACACAAATGTCCCTTGTTGGTGGCCTAACAACAAGGCTGGCTCATATAGATTCTACTCGTTTATACATGAGCAAGTGCACCAAGATCACGATGGAGAAATCAGCAGAGACGACTAAACCAAACTAGTGGGAACTCATGAAAGTTGAATCAATGGCTGTGTAGCCTGAATGGGACTGGGCTGGGCCCTCTGCCTGTGAGACAGCTATGTAGCCTGATCTGCGTGGAGGGGCCCTGGCGGTAGGATCAGAATCTATCCCTGGTGTATGAGCCAGCTTTTTGGAGTCCACTACCTATGATGGGACACCTTGTGCAGCCTTGAGGCAGGAGGAGGGGCTTGGACTTGCCTCTACCGGATATGCCTCACTATGGGAGGCCTTGCCTTCCTGTGGGGCAGAGTGGGGGGATGGGTTGGGAGGGGGAGGCTAGGGGGCAGGAGGAGGGAAGAAGGGTATCTTTGATTGGTTTGTGAAACGAATGGAAATTTTTTCTTAATAAAAAAAAAAAAAAGAATGGTGTGCTGAAATATGCCACCATGGACAATCCCCTAAAACTACGCAAAAGGAAAGGAGCTTACATACAACAAAAGGTCACACACACTGTGAAGTGTCTTACTATGAAATGTACAAAGAGACAAATTTACATCAATGGTCGCCTGAAAGTGAGAGGCAGGACAGTGACTGCAAATGGGTATAAAATGAGATGAGGTGACAAAATGTTCTAAAATGATAAATATGGAAATTTGTGAGTGTACTGAAACATTAAAATGTAGATCTTAAACATGTGCATTATGTATGTGAATTATATCCCAAGAAAGCTGTTATAATCAGTGTTTGATGATTATATTGCAAACAAAGCCTATCACTGTATACAGGTCCCACAGTCTTCCCACACCCTTCCTATATGCAAAACCAATAAACAGTATAGTAATAATTGCACCTTTTATACTTTTTATTAATGAAATTTCTTCTTTGATGATTTCACACATGTAGTGTGCTCTGATTACTCTCAAGCCCACACTCTCTCTTATCTTTCTCGCACCACTGTACCCCTCCTCTTACAGGTCCCTTTCCCATGTTCCCGAATGTGGACATCCCTGCAACCACCAGGGCCAAAAGAATGTCTATCTGTGTGAAGCAAGAAGAAAATACAGTCCAAAACCATTTAGTTAGCTGGTGTTGGTTCAAACTTCTAGACTCTCACGCCAGGCAGTTTATTTCAGACCTATTTAAGCACAGCACAATTTGAGGATTGAAGTTTCCTGATGACAACTCAATCCTGTGGGTACAACAAAGGTGTGTATATTGAAACTCTTCATAAAGTATATAGGGCCTCTTCCATAAAGGTTTGTTCTGTTGGCTCAGAAACAACATTCAACATAAAGGTCTAGGGAGAATTACTGAGGTAAACATAATAGCCTGTGGGAGTCAGGATTGGCCTGTTCCTAAGATGACATAGAAGTTACCCAGGCTATTATAAAGCACAAGTGATGTCATTCATAAGAGTGAGTTTTATTGATTGTGAAGCAATATTCAAGATCTAGGGAGGAAAAGAAGTCTGGGATAATAGTATAATAACAAACTATATATATATATAACAAAAATATATTGTAGATAATATAATAGTAGCAAACATAATGGTCTGGAGGAATCAGGTGATGCCTGGGCCCACAGATAGCAAAAGATCATCAGGCTATAAACTCCATCCATTTCCAACTTTCCAGGTGGAAAACAGGTAAACAACACCTTTGTGTGAAGAGATAAGCCTATGTGTTTCACCCCCCTGGTTTCCCTAGTGCTTATCTGTGTGCTCAAGAACCTCATGCCCTCTAGTAATGTTACTGATGTTGCTTGTTAAATTTACACATCTGGGAAGAGGGAACCACAGCAGAGGAATTTCCTGCATCCTGTCTGTGGGGCAATTTTCTCACTGCTAACTGATATAGGATGCCCAGCACACTGTGGGCAGTGCCACCTCTGGGCATGTGTGCCTGGGTATATAAGCAAGGTAGCTGAAAGAGAGCCTGGAAACAATACAGTAACCAGCATTCTGCCATGGTTTCTGCTCTAAGCTCCAGCCTTGAGTTCCTGCTTTGGCTTCCCTCTATGATGGACCCTAACCTATGAGGTGAAATCAACCCTTCACTTACCAAGTTTGTTTTAGTCAGGGTTTTATCACAGCAACAGACAGCAAATAAAAACAATGCATTGTTGCTGTTGTTGTTGTTGTATTGTAGCCTACTCTGTGTGACTATGTGTTAGGAATAGTCCAGTAGAGCCTGTTGGATTCACCAGTGGGTATAGAATTTATCAACAGGGAGGGGTAGGACCCTGAGAACTTGCCAACTCACCACTAGAGTTGACAAGAGTCTAGGCTTTCTGTCCCTTCTTCCATCATATTCCTTGAGCATTGATTGGAATAGCAGAAATATCCTGTTCATGATTGATTGCTCAAATCTCCTGTTTTCTTAGCACCTTGAGCAGCCAAAAGGTTGTGAATTCACCATCATTTTTTTATTTGTGAAGAGACACAAGGTTAACATTTGCCTATTTTTATAAGCATAAATGTTTAGAAGGCAGTTTGATTCCATGTTAATTTAACTATGCAACAATAAGTTCCTCATCAATGGTCATGATCTCCTCACCCATGCCTTTTTACAAATCAGGTTAATGATATTAGATCTAAAATCCCTCCTGAGGAGCAGACTGTGAAGTGGTCATGGTGGCCCCCATAACAGCTGTGCCGTTATTGCAGCACTGGGTCCATATTCCTAGCAGGCTGCCATATGCAGACTCATAGGTAAGACTACTAATGCCTTTGCTCCCCCTCAGCCTATTTGGCACCTTTCAGCATATGATTGCTAGTGGCAGGGAGGAAGCTTCCAACTTAGTTCCAGCTTGGTTTCTTCTACTCAAGGAGCCCACCCGCTTTTTTTTTTAATATTTGTTTGATTTTCAATTCAGTTTGGCTGAGAGACATTCAGGAGACTAGTGTGGCACCCCATTGACTGTATCTACTCATGTGTTTCCAGAGATTAATTAAATGGGGATGATTCATCCTGAAGGTAGGCAACACTAGCCCTACAATGGGGCCCAGGTGGAATAAAGGGAGAGAAAAGCTGGAAGCCCACAAGCCCAGGTATTTCCTCTCTGTTTTCTGGCTGCCATGATTTCAATGGTTTTGATTTACCATATTGTCTTATTCACTGCTCTATTGCTGTGAAGAAACACCATGACCAAGGCCATTCTTAGAAAAGAAAGCATTTAACTGGGGACTTGCTTACAGTTTCAGAGGGTTAGTCTATTATCAGCATAGAAGACAGCATGGCAGCACACAGGCAGACACGATGCTGGAGAAGTAGCTGAGAGCTCTACATCTAGATCCCAGGGCAACAGGAAGAGAGAGATACTGGACCTGGCTTAGGCTTTTGAAACCTCAAAGCCCACTCCCAGTGACATACTTCCACCAACAAGGCCACACCTACTCCAACAAGGCCAAATCTCCTAATCCTTCTCAAGTAGTGCTAATCCCTGATGACTAAGGATTCAAATATATGAGCCTATGGGGGCCATTCTTATTCAAGCCACCACATATACCCACCATTATTGTCTGGAAGAGTGAGCCAAGACAAGTCCTTCCCCACTTAACTCGTGCTGAAAGTGTTTGTCACAGTGAAGAAAAGGCTGAGTAACATGACTGTGGAACCACATATGCATTCATATAGTTTCCTACCATCTCTGGTTTTCCTCCAGAACTATAGCAAAGTATTCCTGGGAACTCAATTTGGTCTAATCTGGTATCTTAATTAGAATTTCTACCACTGTGATGTAGCAAAGTGACAGAAAGCAAGTTGGAGAGAAAGGAGATTTTTTGGCTTACATATCCTGAGCCACAGTCCACTGAAGGAAATAAAGGCAGGAAGTCAAACTGGGTGGGGCCCAGGAGGCAGGAGCTGATGCAGAGCCTATGGAGGAGTGTGGCTTACTGGTTTGCTCATCATGGTTTGCTCAGCCTGCTTTCTTATAAAACCCAGAACCACCAGCCCAGGGGAGGTCCCACCCACAATGGACTGGGGCCTCCCCCATCAATCACTGATTAAGAAAATGCTCTACAAAGCTGCCTATATATAGCCCAGTAATAAGGAGGCCTTTTCTCAGTTGAGGTTCCCTCCTACCAGATGACTCTGGCTTGTGTCAAGTTGACATAAATCTAGTCAGCACACCAAGGTTTAGAGGGAAAGGTGGCACTGGGTAGCTGTGTAATTGACACTGGGTAATCTGTGGCTCAGCACTGTCTTCAGCGAAGTGGGCATGGTAACAGGGCAAGTTATTATGAACATTGCCTGGGTTGAAATGTGCAGAGATCCTGGAAGAATGCCTGTCACAGCACTATGTAGTTTTAGCTATTATTGTCCACTCATTGATCAAGTCCAAATAACTGTTCTTCCATTTGTATATGATAATCTGTGCCATTTACACTAATTGTGTATGAAGATAATAGTGTGTGTAGTGTTTTAAAGTTTCTCTTGATGGTGTTATGCCTCTTGTGCTAAGGAACAGACTTGTGCTTCCAACATTGAAATTATTTCAACTAGAGTGTGTTTTCAAGACTAAATTAGCCCAAGATAATATGTCTGTGCTGAATAAATTTTAGCATTATAAAGAACCACTCAATGAATATCTACCATACACTAGGCACCTTACACACTATATGCCATTCAACCACAAACAATGGTATTAGAGATAGATCATAATAATATCTTACTGATGGGGAAACTGGGGCTCAGTCATGTAAGACTACAAATTTATTAATAGCATTAGCAAAGCTTTTTCCTTAACTCATAATACAATTCCTTAAGTGAATATGGGTAATCTTGCACAAACTTCTCCCCCATACTAAAGGAAAAAGGTGTTATTTGCCCATGCATTGTTTTTGAATGAATATGTGAATTTATAAATATGTTGAAAATAAAAATGGAGCAAAAAATAATAAGCACTCACCCATTAAATATTATAACGGAAAAAAATAAAAGCATCATACTTTACATAAGGGAAACAAATTTCAGCTGGATCAAAGGAGCAGCTACCTGGAAATACATAAGCTTTGTGTGATGACTCCAGAGAAGGAAGACAGCTGTGACATGGTGAATATGGCTGGCTTCAAGTGAGATGTGGGACTTAGTTTGTCTAGCAAAAGGCTGATAGGACTGTGGTCTAAGTCAGGAAGCAGACCGAATCTCAGGGAGCAGAATCACATGAGTGATCAGGAAGCTCTCCTGGGAATAAACACTAGGTCACTTAGGTTTGACAGAACTAGGAGAACAGAGAGTATTGAGAGCTGCAAGGCAGTTCTTGGAGAGCCAGGCAAGTTCATTATAATTGCCACAGTGGGCCTTAGGTCTCCAAGGCTGTGCTTTGAAAGCAACTCCCTCTCCACTGCTTTTAAAGAATGAATCTGTGGGACTGGGATATAACTTAGTGGTAGAGTACTTGCCTAGCCTGGGCAAGACCCTGGGTTCAATCCTAGAGTAACAGGACATGAAAAAGAATGCTTCTAAACATAACTGGTATGTACAGCCTTAGTTAGGGTCAATTGGAGACTTGATAAGGTGCCAGCTGCTTCTTGGCGTCAGCTGGTTGGTATGACGTGCAGGAGGTTATTGAGGAGGATGCTTTCACCTCTTGGGATAGCCTGCTCAGCATCCTCCGCTGTATGTGCTATGTGACTTCTCAAGGACTTGAGTTCTGACCTGAGTCCTTATTATCACAGGTGAAATTAGGACCAAGATGCAAAGTGTCCTTCAGACATCAGAAGTTTCCTCAAGCCTCTAGTGGGTCTCATTTGTCCTTCAAATTCAATATATTTGAAGAAAGCAAAAGTGGGAGTTTTCTGACCCTGGACTCCAGGTAAGTGCTGAATGCTTGACATGGTTAGATTCATGGGGAAAAGCACATTTAAAAATAAATATTGAACTAGGAAATCATCAGTGAGCTCCATTGTATTGGGTCTCCAGTTTGGGGGCAAAGAAATTATAAATTCCAGCAAAAATAATTTACTCAAATAAATTTTCTTTCATCTTCCATCATGCATACACCCTGTGCCTACTCCACATGCAGTATGTCAAAAAATCTCACTTGCATCTTTTCCTCTTTTTCTGCTCATATTTTTCTACTAAAGCAAGGGAAATAATTTTTAATATACACAGTGAAGGTGGACTTGAAGTCACTGTCCTTATATGTGTAGTAAATAGCTGCCCTCACAGTTGGAAGGAAAAGAACAAAGGCATGATCAGAGCTGTTATAATAAACTAAGAATTTCTCAGGGGGCACAGAGGGAACTCATCACAGATGGGGACCATGTTCTGTGTGCAGAGTCACAGTGAAGCAGGACATTTGTGAATTCACTATTCTTTGAATGTCAGCTACACAGACTCTGGTCCATCTCTGGTTTGGGGGACTTGCTCTTAAATTTTGGAGTGTGCTCTTACAGGATATTTAATAGAAGAATCTTTCAGATTGCCTTAAAAACTACAGGAATAAAGTGTAATACGATGTGTTTTACAGTATGAAAGACACTGGAGCCAGGTCAGAGCATGATTGAGTCTGCACAAGAGCAAGTAGTCCAGAGAATTGATAGGAAGATGCTTTGGTGCCTAGTTAGTCATAAGAGTGCCGTTAACATCCAAGCCCTCATAGGGGAGCCATATGTCGGGGCCTGAGGGCAGCAATTGGAACTATGTTCAAATTCAAAAATATCTGACTAAACAAAGGCCCTCCTTTTCTGTTCATAGATAAAATTTAATTACGTGACTTGAATGTGGCCCCATTAGAACCTGACAAGATCATCAGAATAATGTTCTCAATTGAAAGATTAAGTCCTATACACTGTCTAAAATAAATCTAAGCATGCTTACTGATCAAAAGTTTGTTATCTATAAAGGTCATACATGGATATAGAGACACATACACACACAGATGGATGAACGGGCAAAAGCTGATTTTTTTTTATAATAAAACAAATATGGGAATCTCAATATGCTGTGCACCAAGGAAATTAGGAGTAGGAATTCATTTTTAACATATGAACATTAGAGAAGAGAAGATAGGGCAGGGTGAGAGGTCACAAACCACCTAACACAGCCTTCACCGAGTACAGCTGTCCATTTACAGATCCTGAATGTCACCTCTGAATGAGTGTGAAGACCAGAGTGTCGGTCAGGAGCATGGCTTTCTTTCCAGGCATTTTAGAACCTTTTCACTTCTTTTTTAGGTTTTCCTCTTGGCAATTACAGCATCCTTCCTATAAATCTGACACCCTGGCTGAGAGTTGACTATAGGGAACTAAAGTAAGGTCCTTACCGTTAACCTAAGGCAAGTCATTGAACACAGATTCAAACAGCATGTTTATGTGAAATCTCTTCCAATCTAAAGCCTCCTGGCATGGTTAAAGATGTCTGAGCAATTCTATTGCCCTCTGAATCTATGTGTTTATCCAGTGTGGTGAACTTGCATCATATTCAGTATTCTGTGACCAGTGAAGACTATGGAGTCCTATGCTTCTCTTAGCTTTCTAAATTTGTGAACATTCAGTAATAGTCAGAAAGAAAATAGGGGCCCTTGGGAAGCTAGTATTTCAACCTAACATAATTCCATGCCTTGAATGAAAGATTTCATCATAAAGAAAAGAAATGGATACTTCCAAGCAGTCACTGTCAGTGTAAGAACATGGGACTCAGGGAAGTCCCATGGTGTACTTATTTTCCTCAGAATTCAGAGGGCAGTCAGTTGGAAGGAGGTCTGTGTTCATCTGTGAGCTCCCAAATGGGGCTTTCCTGCCTCTTACCTACATGCACTGGACTCCCAAAGGAAGGCTTGGTGCTGCCCAAACCCTGAGCCAGCGTGGCCATGGTCAAAACCCAAAGAGAATACAAGATATAGGTCTAGGGATTATGTGTGGTACATACCAGAGACCTAGTGTGCATTTGAGAAGTGAACTATAATTGCTCTTCCAGAGTAGAAATGTTGGGGCTGATGAGAGGACTCAGTGGGTAAAGTGCATGCTTTGTTATTATAAAGAACTGAGTTTGGATACCCCAACCCGAGTAAAAGATGAATGTGGTGGTGCACACATCTGTAATCCCAGTACTGCTACAGTGAGATAGGAAGTGGATTGAGGAGGAGAATCCTAGGAAACTCACGGGCCAGCAGGTCTGCCACATACAGCCAGGGACAAGAGACCCTGTCTCAAACAAGGTAGAAAATGAGGACTGACACCCAGGGTACCCTTTGACCCCCACAAACATGCCATGATACTCTCTCTCTCTCTCTCTCTCTCTCTCTCTCTCTCTCTCTCTCTCTCTCTCTCACACACACACACACACACACACACACACACACACACACACGCACACGCACATGCACACGCTCATGCACACATACACATGAAAATGTATCCCATAGAGACCTTCCATGATTACCAAATATAGGAAAGAGTGAGACCTTAGCTATGGTCACAAGGAAGAGTGGAGACAACTATCCCTAAGGAGTTAGCAAGGGATCACAGCTGAAGCAAGTCCGAGTGACAGACACTGGCACAGTGCAAGAGCAGAAGAGCTGTGCTGAGTACAGGGGTTCACTGGCCTCAATATCCAGTAAGGTCTAATGGGTCGTTTCCGACAGCCCTGGGTGAGGTGATTCTGTAAGGACTCCATTGTCAGTAGAGCACTGGGACATAGACACCAATGTTCACCGACTACACAGGGGACTTACAAGCGGGCTCATAGGAATCAAAGGCCTGATAGGCAGAAAAAAGAGCCACTGCAATGGGACAGAGGAAGAAAACACCTTGGCCTTGAGGTTGGATAGTCTGGGGCTGTGTCTTTGCACACCATATTCCTGAATAAAAGACTAGATCCCTGCAAAGTAGGACAATGTCTTTGTCCCACTAAACAAGACTGAACCGACTTCAAGGCTTCATGCCTCCCTAAGGATCTGCCTCAGGTTGCTGGCATTACAGTGTTGTACCACCAACAAGAGTATGTTGAGAACCTTTAATGCCAATCAAAAACCTGTCCAATTATTTTTTGGTATTAATGCTAAGTAAATGAAAACAAACAGAAGTAAACTTTCAAAATATGATAATAAAAACTATGATTGAACTTATCTGTAAGGATCTATCCATGAAATTACAATATCTTTCACTTGTCCATAGAGACTATCCAAATTAAAACACCTTCGATGCATTGATTAAGATACATACATATATATGTCCTTTGTGTTTATAATTCATATTTTATCATGTTTTTCATCAGAGCGTCAAGATATCTTTTTCAAATAATTAATTCTACATTGACAGTTTTGTTGATGATCTTCTCTCAGTAAACTTGACAAAGAGAGGCAAACATGAGTCCAGAAAAACATGTTCATGGTAAACATAACATAAAGCTCTTTCAAGAAAAGGTTTATTTTCCCTATAATCTCAATAAATATCAGCCTTTATCTTGACGTGGTGATATGACCCCACAATCCCAGCATTTGGGAATGTAAGGTAGGAGGACCTGGAGTTGAAGGCTGGGTGTATAGCAAGACCCTGCCTCAGAAAAGAGGGAAGAGAAAAAGAAAACATCCATCTTTAAAACACAAATTTTTATGTTATTGTTGTTTTGTGTTTTTATCAAAAATCACTTTACACGTCTTGGTTTTTCCTTCATTTTTTAGTAAATCAGTTTTGCAATCTCACTACTTTTGAAATTATCATTTAAGATATTACTCTAGAGTTGACTATATGCATTTATGATTGGTCCTCTACCTGTACTAACTATATTCTTCTAAGAGAACATACATGTATCTTAAACTATGGAGCTGAGAGAAGAGCTCAATGGTTAAGCCTTGGGACCCTCTTCCTTCTACTGGGTTGCCTCACCCGGTCTTGATGTAAGGGTTTGTACCTAGTCTTATTGCATCTTGTTGTGCCCTGTTCAATTCATATCCCTGAGAGGCTTGCTCTTTTCTGAAGGGAAACAGAGAAGGGGTGGATCTAGGGGAGAAGAAAGATGTCAGGGGTTGGGGGACTGGGAGGAGTGGAGGGAGAGGACTACAGTTGGGATATATTAGATAAGAGAAGAAGAAATAAAAGATAAGATAGAAACAAAAATAAAGAGTGCTTGCTGCTCTTCCAAAGGACCAGAGTTCAGTTACCAGCTCACAACCACCTTTAATCCAGTTTCATGGAATCCAACACTCTGTCCTAGCCTTTGTGGACATCCATGTGTACAGAGACACACAGACACAAACATAAATAATCATAAGGAAATAAGAAATCATATAATAAATAATAAAAATAAGATAAATATTTTAAGCTATCTTATACTACCAGATTTTTCATTTTGTAGCATTGCCATTTATCATACTCATAGGATACATTTTCATTATGATTATTTTTTTAGATCAATCTAGGCTAAGAAAACATTTGCCTATGCTTACTTCTCTTATAATGGTCTTCCTTTCTTATTTAGGTCCAAGTTGGCCCCTTCTATCACATCACCCCTCCCAAAGAACATCTATATCATTTCTTCCAAGGCAAGTTTCCTAGAAACAAATTATCTAAAATTTTATTTGTCATAGAAAATATTTATTTCTTCTTTTTTCCCAAATATTTATTATTACTAGAATTGTTTAATAGATGTGATTGTGAGCTATTAACTCATAGCAATAGTTTCCAGAGGCTTCTCACGTAGCCTCTGTCCCACACATGCACAGTCTTTCCCATGTTCAGTATCCTTCTAGCAGGACACTTGCTATAATAACCAGAGCCTGTATGTTACATTGGTCCCACTCTCTCTACCTCCAGGGTGTTCAGAAGCAAAGGTTTAAAAGAAATCTGCCAAAATCAGCTTCAGGATGAAGCCCGTAGTTTCTTCCAATCACTTTACACTTTGGGGTGTTAGAAAAAAAACTATAACCTATTTTCTGTTGCTATATGCACATGAGGTGGGAGATAGGTCTATTTTGATCCTCTGCATGTGTAGATTTAGGTTCCCCAAGACAGATAAATAAAAGATGACAAATTTAAACAGGATGGAGTAAAAATAACTGTTTGCAAGTGACATAACCATCTAAACAGAGTATGCTAGAAGCTCAAAGCAATTTTTAAAACTGACAGAAATAATAAAAGGAATCAGTTAAATTATAAGATACAAACACCACACAAAATAAATTATGTTTCCAAAGACAATGATACAAAAGAACAACCTTTACCAATAAAATCAACGATCCCTACACCAAACACCTAAAATCTAATAATTTTGTTTATTTCTTAATACAACAATCTCTAAAGAGAAGCAATATTTTAATGCTTGCCATATTTCCTTAGCTTATCCAAATGTGCTTGTAGTTAATCTTCAGGTTTCCCTAAAAAAATAAAAATTATTGGGCAAGAAAAATGGCTCAGCAATTTTGTCACTCTCACAGAGGAACCATGTTCAGTTCTCAGCACCCACAGTGCAGCTCACAACCAAGAGTAACTCCAATCCCAGGAGATCTGACACCTTCTTCTGGGCTCTGCAGGCAAAAGGTGTGCACATGGTGCACAGAAACACATGCAGAAAAAACACTCACATAAAAAATAAAAAAAATACAAAGCATAAAAAATTTACAAAGCGAAAATAATTCTCAGATTGTAGAATATTCAATGTTTTACTCAAGAAAATGTATTTAAAATCCTTGAGCCGGGCGGTGGTGGCGCACGCCTTTAATCCCAGCACTCGGGAGGCAGAGCCAGGCGGATCTCTGTGAGTTCGAGGCCAGCCTGGGCTACCAAGTGAGTTCCAGGAAAGGCGCAAAGCTACACAGAGAAACCCTGTCTCGAAAAACCAAAAAAAAAATAAAAAAATAAAAAAAAAAATAAAAAAAAAAATAAAATAAAATAAAATCCTTGTGTTGTAAAAAGACAATATTAATTTATCACCCCTTATGACATAAAAGAAAACATGAGTATTTATTTCCACACTGTGTTTGCTGTTTCTAAGGAGGTCAGATCATAGATGGGAACAAAGAATCAAAAGAACTCTTATATGACAAAATATGAAAAATAAATAAATTAGTTGCAAGAGCAAGAAATGACTGTGATTCATCAAAAGGAATATATTTGTGATCGTGGTTCTTCCCAGGAAGCATTCCTATGGTGCTTAGTCCTTTGGGAGAGATGGAAGCAGGTCGAGGCTCCAAGAATTCATTCACTGACCATATTTATCAGGCAAGAGATGGAAAGTAGGAACCCAGAGGTCAGAGTCGCAAACTCAGACAGGTAAGTTCTTTGTTCCATCTACTGAAACAATCTGTCTCAGAGACTAGAAAAGGGAGGACCCAGAACAACACACAGCTCTAACACACCATACACACTGGAATTTTAATACGGGTTCCACATTACTGCTTTTAGATCCTGATGTCAATGTCACAAGGGTGGCAATACATCATCTCTACTTTCAGAAAGGGAAGGATTGTATCCAGTGGACTGACCAGAGGACTGAGTATCTTGGCAAAAGTCATTGGACAAAGAAGCAACAAGAATTGGGTACAATCGGAGACCACACCACTATCAGTCTAGTGATCTATATACTAAAGAGAAGCTGAGTACACACACACACACACACACACACACACACACACACACACACACACTCACACGCACTCACGCTTATGGAGAGAGGTATAAGAACAATTAAAGAAAAAGAAAGGCTATGAATTTGAAAGACAACAAGAGACTTATATGGATGGAGAGCGGGAGGAAGACTCAAAAGAAGTGAACAGAGAGACAACCCAAAATATGTGGTTGTGGTGCATTTAGAAATAATTAATTCATGTTCTCAATAGGAAACATTGAGCTGTCTTCTATTTGTGCAGGTGGAAGACTATGGAAAGTTCGAACACCAGTTCAGAAGAGGGCTTCATTTTGGTGGGCTTCTCAGACTGGCCTCACCTAGAACCTATCTTCTTTGCCTTCATTTCTATTTTCTACTCTCTGACTCTCTTTGGCAACACCCTGATCATCATCCTGTCACAACTGGACCTTCGCCTACACACACCCATGTACTACTTTCTCAGCCACCTCTCCTTCCTGGACCTCTGCTACACTGCCAGCACTGTGCCCCAGCTTCTGGTCAACCTCTCTGGACTTGACAGGACCATCAGCTTTGGAAGGTGTGTGGCCCAACTCTTCATAATGCTCTCGCTGGGAGGAATTGAATGTGTGCTTTTGGTGACAATGGCCATAGACCGCTATGCCGCCGTGTGTCGCCCACTCCATTACACAATCATTATGCACCCCCTTCTCTGCAGGGCATTGGTTGTATTCTCCTGGGTGGGGGGACTCGTGAACTCTCTGATCCAGACAAGCCTCGTGATGGCCATGCCCCTCTGTGGACACCAACTGAACCACTTCTTCTGTGAGCTGCCTGTTCTCCTGAAGTTGGCCTGTGAGGACACAGGAGGAACAGAGGCCAACTTGTTTGTGGCCCGGGTCATTATCTTAGTCTGTCCTTTAGTGCTAATTCTAGGCTCCTATGCCCACATTGCCAAGGCAGTCCTGAACATCAAGTCAATGGCAGGTCGCAGAAAGGCTTTTGGGACATGTACATCTCACCTCATTGTGGTTGCCATGTTTTATGGCTCAGCCATCTCCACATATCTCCAACCTGTCCACAAGTATTCTGAAGGTGAGGGAAAATTTGTTGCCCTTTTTTATACTATCATCACCCCCATGCTCAACCCTCTGATTTATACCCTCAGGAACAAAGATGTGAAGGCAGCTCTGTGGAAGGTACTGGGGAAAGACACAGATTCAAGGTAGAAGAGGAAACAGGAGCCAGTAAAATACACAACATTAGGCGGGTGCAAAAGTGTTTGGTGTGTGCCATTAGAATACATTATTAATAAGTGTGATTATATAAAACATCATTTTAATTGTAATTTCTCACTTTTTTTTTGCTAATGACCACATTACCTGTTTATTTTATATTATTGTGGAAATGATGTTGAACAAATTCAAGCAATTTTCTTAGTGGTGTGTCCCAGCTTAGAGTCAGCGTAGGTGGCCAAGACACTGCCTTCATCATGCTATCCCAACTCATCAGAGTTGGAGGCTTCGTTTTCTAGAATAGGATAGCATAGTAATCACAAGGCTTTGCCTTGGGACTCAAGGTTGGGTGGTTAAACCTAACACTGGGATGATCCTAATGGTTTCCACACCCAGGTTAGTGTTTGTACAATGAGTGCCTGAATCATGTCAAAAGGAGACCTGTTGCACTAATACCACCATTCTGTGCTGGCCATTGTCACCTGTGGTTGCTTACAGTGGCCTTGGGCCATGGGTCTACCTCAGCAGCATACAGTTCATGCCAGGGTGTCCACTGGTCTCACCTAGACTTGCCATGGTTTCAGTGGACCAGATTCTGTGTAGTCTTTATGGTGTTTGTGGCCCTAGGTGTTACATATAGCAAGATCCTTATCTTACTATGGTGAGTCTACCTAGATCCTGGAGAATGACTTGCTTCTCACCACAGACCACTGATTGTAAATGAGGTGTTTACTGTGATCCAGAGAGGACTGTAGCATGAAAACAACCTCCTTGGAACTCACTCACATTTGCTGAACAACACACCAGCTGAAGTTTGCAGATCTCTCTAGGCTTACATCACCCTCCATTTCTGATACAGTGACACACACCACGAGTGTGCATGTGACTAACCTGGCCTTAGCCTGCCATCTAGTGCTGAAAATGCAAAAGTAACTAGAAGCCCAGAGAACACACAAAGAAGTCTGCTGTCTTCTCACCCTAGCCTTTTTTAAAATGCAGCAGAAGTACAAACAGTTGCACTACACCAAACCCTTGCAACACTTGTAGAAATCAGTATACATTAGATTAGACAGAAACATCTTTCAGTCTTTTGATTAATTTTCCTTTAGTTTGAAAAACTGTATAATACTTAATTGACTATTGTCATATTTTTGTATGTGATAGTATAGCTTTAACTTATCTTACTACATCAATGTTTTGGATTTTTTTAAGATAAACAAAAACATCACTTAGAAGCCATGAACTATTTTATTTTATTTGATTGTCGAAATTCTTTGTTTTGAAAATGATCATTTGGGTTCACTCAGGAAATACATGTCAAGAAATGTATATTATAAGTTAGCTGTGATGTATCAGTAACTGCTGTATATTACTCTCTTTTTTCAAAGAAATTTAATTGATTTTGAAGTTTTCTACTCACATGCTTTGTGACTAATGCAAGGAAATCAAGTCCTGTGTTGTGTTTGTTCTTGTTATTTTTGTTCAGGCTGTATAATGTAGCTTAATTTTTATTTGCAATTAATTTATTCAAACTAAGAAAATACTTTTCAAAATAAAAAAAATAATCTGCAAAAACAAGCCTAAAGCCAGATTACAAGGGCTAGAATAAACCCCTGGTGTTTCAGTCCATAAACAGTGTCACAAAGAAAAATGGACAAAGCTCTTTCATGGCAACAGGACTTCCATGACAAAACAAGGAATGGACGGGGCAAATGCAGGGATGGAGAAGTTAAAATAGGTGTGGAGAGGAAATGAATCAACAAATGCAGACAACACAGAAATAATGCAGGACCCTGGCAACAACAACAACAAAAAAAAAAAAAAAAAAAAAAAAAACCTAGAGAGGAGGAAACAATTCAAAAGTCAAACAGAAGGCCTGGGATGTAGCTCAGTGGCAGAGGATGTGCTGACTATGAGCAAAGGCCTGGATTTAAGCCCTAAAACCACAATAAAACAGAAAATCAAGCAGAAATCATTGAGGAGAAAAGCAAACTGAAGAAAACTGACTCTCCCTTCCCCGGCAGCTGGCAGTTGTCAATAGCCTCTCGGCTAAGGGCTCATGGAGGGCCTCCCTCTCTATGCTGGACTGTTGACTGGCTTAATCATGTGCAGATCTTGTGCGGGCAAATTTTTTTTAAATGACAAAAAAACCTATTGTTTTATCTTTTAAAGGAGTCCAAATTCCTGGCAATACTGATCCTGAACAGCCTCAGATAAAATCAGCAGCAGCAGCCCCTAGAAAGCACACACAGCTGTTTCCCTGAACCAGCACCTTTACTGCATGTCATCTTCCTAGATTGGAGGCAGGGGCTTCTAGACTCCAAAACACTCAAGAGAAACACAAATGCCCCTTGTTCGTGGCCTAACAACAAGCCTGGCTCATATAGATTGCACTCATTTTTACTCTTCAAAATTTCAGGCAAAATAAATGCAACGGCGGGTTACACAAACACCTTCTATATCTGATACCAGTGTGAGGTATTTGGAGAGCAGATTTTTTTCTTTTGTTCTTTTTAGACTCTGTAGAGGACTGATATCATTTTTACAAAATGCCTATGTTTTCCCACGTTTTCAGGTATGTTCTGAACATCTTTAATTTCACTAAAATATTTTACTTGCTTTTCCTTGAAATTACAGAAGTCAATATTCACATGCCAAAGATACCAATGTTTCAAAGCATCATTATTCATAGCTACCAAACTGTGGGGACAAGCCAAATGTCCATCAATCAGTGCATGAATAGAGAAGATAGGATCTATCCATAAAAGAGAACCTTGTCAGCCATGTAAAAGAATGCTGTGCTGATGAAAGAGATACAATGATAGAGTGAGACTTCATGGGGATAGAGAGAAACTGGCCGCTAGGGAAGTTCCCAGGAATCCACAAGGATGACCACAGCTTGGACTACTAGAAATAGTGGAGAGGTGCCTGAACTGAACTGGATTACCTAAGTGAGCAGATGGTGAATACTCTGTCATCACAGAGCTTTGCTTCAGTGACTGATGGAAGCAGATGCAGAGATCCACAGCCAAACACCAGGCAGAGCTCCAGGAGTCCAGTCAGAGAGAGAGAAGAGGGATTCTAATGAGCAAGTGCAACAACTCAAGATGGGGAACCCTGCAGAGACAACCAAACCAAACTAGTGGGAACTCATGAAAGTTGGATCAATGGCTGTGGAGCCTGCATCGGAATGGGCTAGGCCGCTCTACCTGTGAGACAGTTGTGTAGCCTCGTCTGCTTAAGAAGTTCCCTGGAGGTAGGATCAGAATCTATCCCTGGTGCATGAGCCGGCCTTTTGGAGTCCACTACCTATGATGGGGACACCTCGTGCAGACTTGAGGCAGGGGGAAGGGCTTGGACTTGCCTCTACTGGATGTGCCTCCCCATGGGATGCCTTGCCTTCTTGTGAGGGGAGTGGGGGGGTAGGTTGGGGGGGAGGCTGAGAGCAGAAAGAGAGAAGAGGGGTATCTTTGATTGGTGTGTGAAATAAATAGAAACATTTTCTTAATAAAAAAAAAAGAATGGTGTGCTGAAATACACCACCATGGACAATCCCCTAAAACTACACAAAGGGAAAGGAGCTTAGATACAACAAAAGGTCACACACACTGTGAAGTGTCTTACTATGAAATGTACAAAGAGACAAATTACATCAATGGTCGCCTGAAAGTGAGAGTCAGGACAGTGACTGCAAATGGGTATAAAATGAGATGAGGTGACAAAATGTTCTAAAATGATAAATATGCAAATCTGTGAGTGTAGTGAAACATTAAAATGTAGATCTTAAACATGTGCATTATGTATGTGAATTATATCCCAAGAAAGCTGTTATAATCAGTGTTTGATGATTATATTGCAAACAAAGCCTATCACTGTATAAAGGTCCCACAGTCTTCCCACAACCTTCCTATATGCAAAACCAATAAACAGTATGGTAACAATTGCACCTTTTGTACTTGTTCTGAATGAAATTTCTTCTTTGATGATTTCACACATGTAGTGTGCTCTGATTACTCTCAAGCCCATACTCTCTCTTATCTTTCTCGCACCACTGTACCCCTCCTCTTACAGGTCCCTTTCCCATGTCCCTGAATGTGGACATCCCTGCAACCACCAGGGCCAAAAGAATGTCTGTCTGTGTGAAGCAAGAAGAAAATACAGTCCAAAACCACTTAGTTAGCTGGTGTTGGTTCAAACTTTTAGACTCTTACACAAGGCAGTTTATTTCAGACCTATTTAAGCACAGCACAATTTTGGGATTGAAGTTTCCTGATGACAACTCAATCCTGTGGGTACAACAAAGCTTAAGAGGTGTGTATATTGAAACTCTTCATAAAGTATATAGGGCCTCTTCCATAAAGGTTGGTTCTGTTGACTCAGAAACAACATTCAAGATAAGGTCTAGGGAGAATGACTGAGGTAAACATAATAGCCTGTGGGAGTCAGGATTGGCCTGTTCCTAAGATGACATAGAAGTTACCCAGATAGTTATAAAGCACAAGTGATGTCTTTCATAAGAGTGGGTTTTATTGATTGTGAAGCAATATTCAAGATCTAGGGAGGAAAAATCTGGGATAATAGTTTAAAAACAAATGATATATATTATATTATAGATATATTATAATATATATTGTAGATATATTATAGATATATATACTATAGATACTATTGTAATAGCAAACCGAATGGTCTGGAGGAATCAGGTGAAGCATGGCCCCACAGATAGCAAAAGATCACCAGGCTATAAACTACATCTATTTCCAACTTTCCAGGTGGAAAACAGGTAAACAGCTCCTTTGTATGAAGAGATAAGCCTATGTGTTTCACCTTCCTGGTTTCCCTAGTGCTTATCTGTGTGCTCAAGAACCTCATGCCCTCTAGTAATGTTAGTGATATTGCCTGTTAACTTTACACATCTGGGAAGAGGGAACCTCAGCAGAGGAATTTCCTGCATCCTGTCTGTGGGGCACTTTTCTCATTGCTAACTGATATAGGAGGCCCAGCCCACTGTGGGCAGTGCCACCCCTGGGCATGTGAGCCTGGGTATATAAGAAAGGTAACTGAAAGAGAGCCTGGAAACAATACAGTAACCAGCATTCTGCCATGGTTTCTGCTCTAAGCTCCAGCCTTGAGTTCCTGCTTTGGCTTCCTTCCATGATGGACCATAACCTATGAGGTGAAATCAACCCTTCACTTACCAAGTTTGTTTTGGTCAGGGTTTTATCACAGCAACAGACAGCAAATAAAAACAATGAGTTGTTGTTTTCGTTGACCTTTTTGTTGTCATTGTTGTTGTTGTTGTCCTGTAGCGTTCTCTGTGTGACCATGTGTTATGAATTGTCCAGTAGTGCCTGGTGGTTTCACCAGTGGGTATAGAATTTATCAACAGGGAGGGGTAGGACCCTGAGACTTTCTCAACTCACCACTAGAGTTGACATGGGTCTAGTCTTTCTGCCCCTTCTTCCATCATATTCCTTGAGCCTTAATTGGAAAGGCAGAAAAATCCTGTTCAGGACTGAGTGCTCAACTCTTCTGTTTTCTTAGCACCTTGAGCAGCCAAAAGGTTCTGAATTCACCATCATTTTTTTATTTGTAAATAGACACAAGGTTAACATTTTTCTATTTTAATAAGCATAAATGTTTAGAAGGCAGTTTGATTCCATGTTAATATAACTATGCAACAATAAGTTCCTCATCTATGGTCATGATCTCCTCATCCATGCCTTTTTAAAAATCAGGTTAATGATGTTAGATCTAAAATCCCTCCTGAGGAGCAGACTGTGAAGTGGTCATGGTGGCCCCCATAACAGCTGTGCCATTATTGCACCACTGGGTCCATATTCCTAGCAGGCTGCCATATGCAGACTCATAGGTAAGACTACTAATGCCTTTGCTCCCCCATCAGCCTATTTAGCACCTTTCAGCATATGATTGCTGGTGGCAGGGAGGAAGATTCCAACTTAGTTCCAGCTTGGTTTCTTGTATTCAAGGTGCCAACACACTTTTTTTAATGTTTGTTTGATTTTCAATTCAGTTGGACGGAGAGACATTCAGGAGACTAGTGTGGCACCCCATTGACTGTGTCAACTCATGTGTATCCAGAGATTAATTAAATGGGAATGATTCATTCTGAATGTAGGCAACACTAGCCCTACAATGGGGCCCAGGTGGGATAAAGGGAGAGAAAAGCTGGAAGCCCACAAGCCCAGATATTTCTCTCTGTTTTCTGGCAGCCATGATTTGAGTGGTTTTGGTTTACCATATTGTCTTATTCACTGCTCTGTTGCTGTGAAGAAACACCATGCCCAAGGCAATTCTTAGAAAAGAAAGCATTTAACTGGGAACTTCCTTACAGTTTCAGAGGGCTAGTCTATTATCACCACGGAAGGCAGCATGGCAGCACACAGGCAGACACGATGCTGGAGAAGTAACTGAGAGCTCTACATCTAGATCCCAGGGCAACAGGAAGAGAGAGGTACTGGGCCTGGCTTATGCTTTTGAAACCTCAGATCCCACCTCCAGTGACACAACAAGGCCACACCTACTCCAACAAGGCCCCATCTCCTAATCCTTCTCAAGTAGTGCTACTCCCTGATGACTAAGCATTCAAATATATGAGCCTATGGGGGCATTCTTATTCAAACCACCACATATACCCACCATGATGGTCTGAAACAGTGAGCCAAGACAAGTCCTGCCCCACTTAACTCATGCTGAAAGTGTTTGTCACAGTGATAAAAAGGCTGACTAACAACTGTGGAACCACATATGCATTCATATAGTTTCCTACCATCTCTGGTTTTCCTCCAGAACTATAGCAAAGTATTCCTGGGAACTAAATTTGGTCATTCCTAGGAACAAAATTTGGTCGTAATTCTAATTAAGTTAGAATTTCTACCACTGTGATAAAACACAGTGACAGAAAGCAAGTTGGACAGAAAGGAGTTTGTTTGGCTTACATATCCTGAGCCACAGTCCACGGAAGGAAACAAAGGTAGGAACTCAAACTGGATCGGGACCAGGAGGCAGGAGCTGATGCAGAGGCTAAGGAGGAGTGTGGCTTACTGGTTTGCTCATCATGGTTTGCTCAGCCTGCTTTCTTATAAATCCCAGAAACACTAGCCCAGGTGAGGTCCCACCTACAATGGACTGGGGCCTCCCCCATCAATCACTGATTAAGAAAATGCTCTACAGGCCTGCCTATAGCCCAGTAATAAGGAGGCATTTTCTCAGTTAAGTCAGTCCTCTCAGATGACTCTGGCTTGTGTCACATTGACATAGATCTAGCCAGCACACCAAGGTTTAGAGGGAAGCGTGGCACTGGGGAGCTGTGTAATTGACACTGGGTAATCTGTGCCTCAGCACTGTCTTCTGTGAAGTGGGCATGGTAACAGGAACTAACACTTAAAGTAATTATGAACAATGCCTTGGTTGAAATGTGCAGAGATCCTGGAAGAATGCCTGTCACAGCACTATGTAGTTTTAGCTATTATCGTCCACTCATTGATCAAGTCCAAATAACCATTCTTCCATTTGTATGTGATAATCTGTGCCATTTACACTAATTGTGTATGAAGATAATGTTTGTAGTGTTTTTAAAGTTTCTCTTGATGGTGTTATGCCTCTTGTGCGAAGGAACAGTCTTGTGCTTTCCACATTGATTGAAATTATTTCAACTAGAGTGTGTTTTCAAGACTTAATTAGCCCAAGATAATATGTCTGTACTGAATAAATTTTGTATTATAAAGATCCACTCAATGAATATCTACCACACACTAGGCACCTTACACACTATATGCCATTCAACCACAAACAATGCTATTAGAGATAGATCATAGTAACATCTTACTGATGGGGAAACTGGGGCTCAGTTATGTAAGGTTACAAAGTTATTAGTAGCATTAGCAAAGTATTTTCCTTAACTCTTATTACAATTCCTTAAGTGAATATGGGTAATCTTGCACAAACTTCTCCCCCATACTAAAGGAAAAAGGTGTTATTTGCCCATGCATTGTTTTTGAATGAATATGTGAATTTATAAATATGTTGAAAATAAAAATGGAGCAAAAAATAATAAGCACTCACCCATTAAATATTATAACGGATAAAATGAAAGCATCATACTTTACATAAGGGAAACAAATTTCAGCTGGATCAAAGGAGCAGCTATCTGAAAATATATAAGCTTTGTGTGATGACTCCAGAGAAGGAAGACAGCTGTGACATGGTGAACATGGCTGGCTTCAAGTGAGATGTGGGACTTAGTCTGTCTAGCAAAAGGCTGATAGGACTGTGGTCAAAGTCAGGAGGCAGACCGAATCTCAGGGTGCAGAATCACGTGAGTGATCAGGAAGCTCTCCTGGGAATAAACACTAGGTCACTTAGGTTTGGCAGAACTAGGAGAACAGAGAGTATTGAGAGCTGCAAGGCAGTTCTTGGAGAGCCAGGCAAGTTCATTATAATTGCCACAGTGGGCTTTAGGTCTCCAAGGCTGTGCTTTGAAAGCAACTCCCTCTCCGCTGCTTTTAAAGAATGAATCTGTGGGACTGGGATATAACTTAGTCGTAGAGTACTTGCTAGCCTGGGCAAGACCCAGGGTTCAATCCTACAGTAACAGGACATGAAAAAAGGAATACTTCTAAACATCCTCAGAGCATAACTGGTATGTACAGCCTTAGTTATGGTCAAGAGGAGACTTGATAAGGTGCCAGCTGCTTCTTGGCCTCAGTTGGTTGGTATGACGTGCAGGAGGTTATTGAGGAGGATGCTCCCACCTCCTAGGTTAGCCTGCTCAGCATCCTCTGTTGTATGTGCTATGTGACTTCTCAAGGACTTGAGTTCTGACTTGAATCCTTCCCATCACAGGTGAAATTAGGATCAAGATGCAAAGTGTCCTTCAGACATCACAAGGTTCCTCAAGTCTCTAGTGGGTCTCATTTGTCCTTCAAACTCAATATATTTGAAGAAAGCACAAGTGGGAGTTTTCTGACCCTGGACTCCAGGTAAGTGCTGAATGCTTGACATGGTTAGATTCATGGGGAAAAGCACATTTAAAAATAAATATTGAACTAGGAAATCATCAGTGAGCTCCATTGTATTGGGTCTCCAGTTTGGGGGCAAAGAAATTATAAATTCCAGCAAAAATAATTTACTCAAATAAATTTTCTTTCATCTTCCATCATGCATACACCCTGTGCCTACTCCACATGCAGTATGTCAAAAAAATCTCACTTGCATCTTTTCCTCTTTTTCTGTTCATATTTTCTACTAAAGCAAGGGAAATAATTTTTAATATACACAGTGAAGGTGGACTTGAAGTCAGTGTTCTTATCTGTGTAGTAAATAGCTGGCCTCAGAGTTGGAAGGAAAAGAACAAAGGCATGATCAGAGCTGTTGTAATAAACTAAGAATTTCTCAGGGGGCACAGAGGGAACTCATCACAGATGGGGACCATGTTCTGTGTGCAGAGTCACAGCGAAAGCAGGACATTTGTGAATTCACTATTCTTTGAATGTCAGCTACACAGACTCTGGTCCATCTCTGGTTTGGAGGACTTGCACTTAAATTTTGGAGTGTGCTCTTACAGGATATTTAATAGAAGAATCTTTCAGATTGCCTTAAAAACTACAGGAATAAAGTGTAATATGATGTGTTTTCCGGTATGAAAGACACTGGAGCCAGGACAGAGCATGATTGAGTCTGCACAAGAGCAAGTAGTCCAGAGATTGATAGGAGGACGCTTTGGTGCCTAGTTGGTCTTAAGAGTGTTGTTAATGTCCAAGCCCTCATAGGGGAGCCATATGTGGAGGCCTGAGGGCAGCAACTGGAGCTAGGTTCAAATTTAACAACATCTGACTGAACAAAGGTCCTGCTCTTCTATTCATAGATAAAATTTAATTACGTGACTTGAATGTGGCCCCATTAGAACCTGACAAGATCATCAGAATAATGTTCACAATTGAAAAATTAAGTCCTATACACTGTCTAAAATAAATCTAAGCATGCTTACTGATCAAAAGTTTGTTATCTATAAAGGTCATTCATGGATATAGAGACACATATACACACAGATGAACAGGCAAAAGCTGATTTTTTTAACAATAAAACCAAATATGGGAATCTCAATATGCTGTGCACCAAGGAAACTGGGAATAGGGATTCATTTTTAACATATGAACATTAGAGAAGAGAAGATAGGGCAGGGTGAGAGGTCACAAACCAGCTAACACAGCCTTCACCGAGTACAGCTGTCCATTTATGATCCTGAAGGTCACCTCTGAATGAGTGTGAAGACCAGAGTGTCGATCAGGAGCATGGCTTTCTTTCAAGGCATTTTAGAACTTTTCACTTCTTTTTTGGGCTTTCCTCTTGGCAGTGACAAACATCCTTCCTATAAATCTGACACCCTGGCTGAGAGTTGACTATAGGGGACTAAAGCAAGGTCCTTACCATTAACCTAAGGCAGGTCTTTGCACACAGATTCAAACAGCATATTTATGTGTAATCTCTTTTCCAATCTAAAGCCTCACTAGCATGGTTAAAGATGTCTGAGCAATTCTATTGCCCTCTGAATCTATGTGTTTAGCCAGTGTGGTGAACTTGCAACATATTCAATATTCTGTGATCAGTGAAGACTATAGAGTCCTATGCTTCTCTTAGCTTTCTAAATTTGTGAGCATTCAGTAATAGCCAGAAAGAAAATATGGGCCTTTGGGAAGCCAGTATGTCAACCTAACATCATTCCATGCCTTGAATGAAAGATTTCATCATAAAGAAAAGAAATGGATACTTCCAAGCAGTCACTGTCAGTGTAAGAACATGGGACTCAGCAAAGTCCCATGGTGTACTTATTTCCTCAGAATTCAGAGGGCAGTCAGTTGGAAGGAGGTCTGTGTTCACCATTGTTCTCCCTAGTGGGGCCTTCCTGCCTCTTACCTACATGCACTGGACTCCCAAAGGAAGGCTTGGTGCTGCCCAAACCCTGAGCCAGCGTGGCCATGGTCAAAACCCAAAGAGAATACAAGGTATAGGTCTAGGGATTATGTGTGGTACATACCAGAGACCTAGTGTGCATTTGAGAAGTGAACTATAATTGCTCTTCCAGAGTAGAAACGTTGGGCTGATGAGAGGACTCAGTGGGTAAAGTGCATGCTTTGTTATTATAAAGAACTGAGTTTGGATACCCCAACCCGAGTAAAAGATGAATGTGGTGGTGCACACATCTGTAATCCCAGTACTGCTACAGTGAGATAGGAAGTGGATTGAGGAGGAGAATTCTAGGAAACTCACAAGCCAGTGAGTCTGGCACATGCAGCCAGGGACAAGAGAGCCATTCTCAAACAAGGTAGAAAAAGAGGACTGGCACACAGGGTACCCACTGACCCCCACAAAAATGCCTTGATATTCTCTCTCTCTCTCTCTCTCTCTCTCTCTCTCTCTCTCTCTCTCTCTCTCTCTCTCTCTCTCTCTCTCGTACGCACACGCACACGCACACGCACACATGAAAATGTATCCCATAGAGACCTTCCATGATTACCAAATATAGGAAAGAGTGAGACCTTAGCTATGGCCACAAGGAAGAGTGGAGACAACTATCCCTGAGGAGTTAGCAAGGGATCACAGCTGAAGCAACTCCGAGTAACAGACACCGGCACAGAGCAAGAGTGGAAGAGCTGTGCTGAATACAGGGGTTCACTGGCCTCGATATCCAGTAAGGTCTAATGTGTCGTTTCCGACAGCCCTGGGTGAGGTGATTCTGTAAGGAGTCCATTGTCAGTAGAGCACTGGGACATAGACACCAACGTTCACCCACTAAACAAGGGACTTACAAGCGGGCTCATAGGGATCAAAGGCCTGATAAGGCAGAAAAAAGAGCCACTGCAATGGGACAGAGGAAGAAAACACCTTGGCCTTGAGGTTGGACAGTTTGGGGCTGTGTCTTTGCACACCATATTCCTGAATAAAAGACTAGATCCCTGCAAAGTAGGGCAATGTCTTTGTCCCACTAAGCAAGACTGAACCTACTTCAAGGCTTCATGCCTCCCTAAGGATATGCCTCAGGTTGCTGGGATTACAGTGTTGTACCAGCAACAAGAGTATGTTGAGAATCTTTAACGCCAATAAAAACCTGTCCAGTTATTTTTTGGTTTTACAGCTAAGTAAATGAAAACTCACAGAAGTAAACTTTCAAAATATGATAATAAAAACTATGATTGAACTTATATGTAAGGATCTATCCATGAAATTACAATACCTCTCACTTGTCCATAGAGACTATCCAAATTAAAACAGCTTCGATGCATTGATTAAGATACACACACACACACACATATATATATGTATGTATGTATGTATGTATGTATGTATATATATATATCCTTTGTGTTTATCCTTCATATTTCATCATGTTTTTCATAAGAGTGTCAAGATATCTTTTTCAAATAATTATATCTACATTGACAGTTTTGTTGATGATCTTCTCTCAGTAAACTTGACAAAGAGGCAAACATGAGTCCAGCAAAAAATGTTCATGGTAAACATAACATAAAGCTCTTTCAAGAAAAGGTTTATTTTCCCTATAATCTCAATAAATATCAGCCTTTATCTTTACGTGGTGATATGACCCCACAAGCCCAGCATTTGGGAATGTAAGGTAGGAGGACATGGAGTTGAAGGCTGGGTGTAATATCAAGATCCTATCTCAGGAAAGAAGGAAGAGAAAATGAAAGCAAAGAAAACATCCATCTTTAAAACACAAATTTTTATGTTATTGTAGTTCTGTGTTTTTATCAAAAACTACTTCACAAGTCTTGGTTTTTCTTTCATTTGTTTAATAAATCAGTTTTTACTACTTTTTAAATTATCATTTAAGATATTACCTAGAGTTAGCTATATACAATTATGATTGGTCCTCTACCTGTACTAACTATATTCTTCTAATAGGATATATATATATATATATATATATATATATATATATATATATATATATTACACTATGGAGCTGAGAGAAAAGCTCAATGGTTAATCCTCGGGACCCTCTTCCTTCTACTGCGTTGCCTCACCCAGTGTTGATGTGAGGGTTTGTACTTAGTCTTATTGTATCTTGTTATGAGGTGTTCAGTTATATCCCTGGGAAGCTTGTCCTTTTCTGAAAGGAAACAGAGAAGGGGTGGATCTGGGAAAGAGGGAGGTGCCAGGGGTGGGGTAACTGGGAGGAGTGGAGGGATAGGAAAACACAGATGGGATATATTAGATAAGAGAAGAATAAATAAAAAATAAGATAAAAAACAAAAATAAAGAGTGCTTGCTGCTCTTCCAAATGACCCGAGTTCGGTTCCCAACTCACAACCACCTTTAATCCAGTTTCATAGAATCCAACACTCTGTTCTGGCCTTTGTGGACATCCATGTGTACAGAGACACACAGACACAAACATAAATAGTCATAAGGAAATAAGAAATAATATAATAAATAATAAAAATAAGATAAATATTTTAAGCTATCTTATACTACCAGATTTTTCATTTTGTAACATTGCCATTTATCATACTCATAGGATACATTTTCATTATGATTATTTTTGTTAGATCAACTGAGGCTAAGAAAACATTTGCCTATGCTTACTTCTCCTATAACGGTCTTCCTTTCTTACTTAGGTCCAAGTTGGCCCCTTCTATCACATCACTCCTCCCAAAGAACATCTATATCATTTCTTAAAAGGAAACTTTCCTAGAAACAAATTATCTAAAATTTTATTTGTCAAAGAAAATATTTATTTTTTCTTTTTTACCAAATGTTTATTATTACTAGAATTGTTTAATAGATGTGATTGTGAGCTATTAACTCATAGCAATAGTTTCCAGAGACTTCTCACATAGCCTCTGTCCCACACATGCACAGTCTTTCCCATGTTCAGTATCCTTCTAGCAGGACACTTGATATAATAACCAGAGCCTGTATGTCACATGGGTCCCACTCTCTCTACTTCCAGTGTGTTCAGAAGCAAAGGTTTAAAAGAAATCTGCCAAAATCAGCTTCAGGATGAAGCCTGTAGTTTCTTCCACTCACTTTACAATTTGGGGTGTTAGAAATAAAACTATAACCTATTTTCTGTTGCTATTTGCACATGAGGTGGGAGATAGGTCTATTTTGATCTCTCTGGAATGTGTAGATCCAGATTCCCGAAGACAGAGAAATAAAAGATGACAAATTTAAACAGGATGGAGTAAAAATAACTGTTTGCAAATGACATAACTATCTAAACAGAGTTTGCTAGAAGCTCAAACAATTTTTAAAACTGACAGAAATAATAACAGGATTCAGTTAAATTGTAAGATACAAACACCACACAAAATAAATTATGTTTTCAAAGACAATGATGCAAGAGAACAACCTTAACCAATAAAATCAAAGATCCCTACACCAACCACCTAAAATAAAATAATTTTGTTTAGTTCTTAATACAACAATCTCTAAAGAGAAGCAATATTTTAATGCTTGTCATATTTCCTTAGCTTATCCAAATGTGCTTGTAGTTAATCTTCAGGTTTCTCTAAAAAATAAAAATTATTGGGCAAGAAAGATGGCTCAGCAATTTTGTCACTCTCACAGAGGAACCATGTTCAGTTCTCAGCACCCACAGCGCAGCTCACAACCAAGAGTAACACCAGTCCCAGGGGATCTGACACCTTCTTCTGGCCTCTGCTGGCAACAGGTGTGCACACTGTGCACACACATACATGCAGGAAAAACACTCACATGCATAAAAAAATTTACAAAGTGAAAATAATTCTCAGATTGTAAAATATTCAATGTTTTACTCAAGAAAATGTATTTAAAATCCTGTGTTGTAAAAAGACAATATTAATTTATCACCCTTTATGACATAAAAGAAAACGTGAGTATTTATTTCCACACTGTGTTTGCTGTTTCTAAGGAGGTCAGATCATAGATGGGAACAAAGAATCAAAAGAACTCTTATATGACAAAATATGAAAAATAAATAAATTAGTTGCAAGAGCAAGAAATGACTGTGATTCATCAAAAGGGATATACTTGTGATTGTGTTTCTTCCCAGGAAACATTCCTATGGTGCTTAGTCCTTTGGGAGAGATGGAAGCAGGTCCAGGCTCCAAGGATTCACTCACTGACCACATTTATCAGGCAAGAGATGGAAAGTAGGAACCCAGAGATCAGATTTGCAAACTCAGACAGGTAAGTTCTTTTTCTACTGAAACTGTCTGTCTCAGAGACTAGAAAAGGGAAGATCCAGAACAACACAGAGCTCTAACACACACCACACACGCTGGAATTTTAATACGGGTTCCACATTACTGTTTTTGGATCCTGATGTCAATGTCACAAGGGTGGCAATACATCATCTCTACTTTCAGAAAAGGAAGGATCATATCTAGTGGACAGATAAGAGGACTGAGTATCTTGGCAAAAGTCATAGGACAAAGAAGCAACAAGAATTGGGTACAATCGGAGACCACACCACTATCAGTCCAGTGATATATATACTAAAGAGAAGCTTTTTTTTAATTTTTTTATTTTATTTTACAATACTATTCAGTTCTAGATAACAGCCACAGATTCCCTTGTTCTCCCCCTTCCTGCCCCCCTCCCCTTCCCCCCAGCACACCCTCCATTTCCACCTCCTCCAGATCAAGGTCTCTCCCGAGGACTGAGATCAACCAGATCCAGGCAGGTCCAGTCCCCTCCTCCCAGATTGAGCCAAGCATCCCTGCATAAGTCCCAGGTTTCAAACAGCTAACTCATGCAACGAGCCCAGGACCTGGTACCACTGCCTAGATGCCTCCCAAACAGATTAAGCCAATCGACTGTCTCACCTATTCAGAGGGTCTGATCCAGTTGGGGGCCCTTCAGTCTTTGGTTCATAGTTCATGTGTTTCCATTCATTTGGCTATTTATCCCTGTGCTTTATCCAACCTTGGTTTCAACAATTCTCCTTCATATAAACCCTCCTCTTTCTCACTAATTAGACTCCCAGTGCTTTACCCGGGGCCTAGCCATGGATGTCTGCATCCAGATTCCTCAGTCCTTGGATGGGGTTTCTGGCACAACTATTAGGATGTTTAGCCATCCCGTCACCAGAGTAGGTCAGTCCCGGCTGTCTCTCGACCATTGCCAGCAGTCTTTTGTGGGGATATCTTTGTGGATTTCTGTGGGCCTCTTTAGCACTTTGTTTCTTCCTTTTCTCATGTGGTCTGAAGCTGAGTATACACACACACACACACACACACACACACACACACACACACACACACACACGGAGAGGTATAACAACAATTAAGGAAAAAGAAAGGCTATGAATTTGAAAGACAAGAGACTGATATGGATGGAGGGAGGATAGGAGACTCAAAAGAAGTGAACAGAGAGACAATCCAAAATATGTGATTGTGGTGCATTTAGAAATAATTAATTCATGTTCTCTATAGGAAGCATTGATCTGTCTTCTATTTGTGCAGGTGGGAGACTATGGGAAGTTCGAACACCAGTTCAGAAGAGGGCTTCATTTTGGTGGGCTTCTCAGACTGGCCTCACCTAGAACCTATCTTCTTTGCCTCCATTTCTATTTTCTACTCTCTGACTCTCTTTGGCAACACCCTGATCATCATCCTGTCACGACTGGACCTTCGCCTACACACACCCATGTACTACTTTCTCAGCCACCTCTCCTTCCTGGACCTCTGCTACACTGCCAGCACTGTGCCCCAGCTTCTGGTCAACCTCTCTGGACTTGACAGGACCATCAGCTTTGGAAGGTGTGTGGCCCAGCTCTGCATAGTGCTCTCACTGGGAGGAACTGAGTGTGTGCTTTTGGTGACGATGGCTATAGATCGCTATGCCGCCGTGTGTCGCCCACTCCATTACACAATCATTATGCACCCCCTTCTCTGCAGGGCATTGGTTGTATTCTCCTGGGTGGGAGGACTCGTGAACTCTCTGATCCAGACAAGCCTCGTGATGGCCATGCCCCTCTGTGGACACCAACTGAACCACTTCTTCTGCGAGCTGCCTGTTCTCCTGAAGTTGGCCTGTGAGGACACAGGAGGAACAGAGGCCAACTTGTTTGTGGCCCGGGTCATTATCTTAGTCTGTCCTTTAGTGCTAATTCTAGGCTCCTATGCCCACATTGCCAAGGCAGTCCTGAACATCAAGTCAATGGCAGGTCGCAGAAAGGCTTTTGGGACGTGTACATCTCACCTCATTGTGGTTGCCATGTTTTATGGCTCAGCCATCTCCACATATCTCCAACCTGTCCACAAGTATTCTGAGGGTGAGGGAAAATTTGTTGCCCTTTTTTATACTATCATCACCCCCATGCTCAACCCTCTGATTTATACCCTCAGGAACAAAGATGTGAAGGGGGCTCTGTGGAAGGTACTGGGGAAAGACACAGATTCCAGGTAGAAGAGGAAACAGGAGCCACTAAAATACACAACATTAGGCTGGTGCAAAAGTGTTTGGTGTGTACCATTGGAATACATTATCCATAGGTGTGATTATATAAAACATCATTTTAATTGTAATTTCTCACTGTTTTTTGCTAATGACATTACCTGTTTATTTTATATTACTTTGGAAATGATGTTGAACAAATTCAAGCAATTTTCTTAGTGGTAGGTCCCAGCTTAGAGTCAGCGTAGGTGGCCAAGACACTCTTCATCATGCTATCCCAACTCATCAGAGTTGGAGGCTTCGTTTTCTAGAATAGGATAGCATAGTAATCACAAGGCTTTGTCTTGGGACTCAAGGTTGGGTGGTGAAACCTAACACTGGGATGATCCTAATGGTTTCCAAACCCAGGTTAGTCTTCGTACAAAGAGTGCTTGAATCAAGTCAAAGAGACCTGTTGCTCCAATACCACCTTTCTGTGCTGGCCATCATACCTGTGGCTTCTTACAGTGGACTGGGCCATGGGTCTACCTCAGCAGCATACAGCTCATGCCAGAGTGTCCACTGGTCTCATCTAGACTTGCCATGGTCTCAGTGTAGTCTACTCTGTGTAGTCTTTATGGTGTTTGTGGCCCTAGGTGTTACATATAGCAAGAGCCTTATCTTACTATGGTGAGTCTACCTAGATCCTAGAGAATGACTTGCTTCTCACCACAGACCACTGATTGTAAATGAGGTGTTTACTGTGATCCAGAGAGGACTGTAGCATGAAAACAACCTCCTTGGAACTCACTCACATTTGCTGAACAACACACCAGCTGAAGTTTGCAGATCTCTCTAGGCTTACATCACCCTCCATTTCTGATACAGTGACACACACCACGAGTGTGCATGTGACTAACCTGGCCTTAGCCTGCCATCTAGTGCTGAAAATGCAAAAGTAACTAGAAGCCCAGAGAACACACAAAGAAGTCTGTTGTCTTCTCACCCTAGCCTTTTTTAAAATGCAGCAGAAGTACAAACAGTTGCACTACACCAAACCCTTGCAACACTTGTAGAAATCAGTATACATTAGATTAGACAGAAACATCTTTCAGTCTTTTGATTTCTTTTCCTTTAGTTTGAAAAACTATATAATACTTAATTGACTATTGTCATATTTTTGTATGTGATAATATAACCTTAACTTATATTACTACATCAATGTTTTGGGTTTTTCAAGATAAACAAAAACATCACTTAGAAGCCATGAACTATTTTATTTTATTTCATTGTCGAAATTCTTTGTTTTGAAAATGATCATTCGGTTTCACTCAGGAAATACATGTCAAGAAATGTATATTATAAGCTAGCTGTGATGTATCAGTAACTGCTGGATATTACTCTCTTTTTTCAAAGAAATTTAATTGATTTTGAAGTTTTCTACTCACATGCTTTGTGACTAATGAAAGGAAATCAAGTCCTGTGTTGAGTTTGTTCTTGTTATTTTTGTTCAGGCTGTATATTGTAGCTTAATTTTTATTTGCAATTAATTTATTCAAACTAAGAAAATACTTTTCAAAATAAAAAAAATAATCTGCAAAAACAAGCCTAAAGCCAGATTACAAGGGCTAGAATAAACCCCTGGTGTTTCCGTCCATAAACAGTGTCGCAAAGAAATATGCACAAAGCTCTTTCATGGCAACAGGACTTCCATGACAAAACAAGGAATGGACGGGGCAAATGCAGGGATGGAGAAGTTAAAATAGGTGTGGAGAGGAAATGAATCAACAAATACAGACAACACAAAAATAATGCAGGACCCTAGCAACAACAACAAAAAAAAAACTTAGAGAGGCAGAAACAATTCAAAATCAAACAGAAGGCCTGGGATGTAGCTCAGTGGCAGAGGATGTGCTGACTATGAGCAAAGCCCTGTTTTAAGCCCTAAATCCACAATAAAACAGAAAATCAAGCAGAAATTGCTGAGGAAAAGCAAACTGAAGAAAACTGACTCTCCCTTCCCCGGCAGCTGTCAGTTGTCAATACCTCTCGGCTAAGGGCTCATGAGGGCCTCCCTCTCTATGCTGGACTGTTGACTGGCTTAATCATGTGCAGATCTTGTGCTGGCAAATTTTTTTAATCGACATGAAAACCTATTGTTTTATCTTTTAAAGGAGTCCAAATTCCTGGCAATACTGATCCTGAACTGCCTCAGATAAAATCAGGAGCAGCAGCCCCTAGAAAGCACACACAGCTGATTCCCTGAACCAGCACCTTTGCTGTATGCCATCTTCCTAGATTGGAGGCAGGGGCTTCTAGACTCCAAAACACTCAAGAGAAACACAAATGCCCCTTGTTCGTGGCCTAACAACAAGCCTGGCTCATATAGATTCTACTCATTTTTACTCATCAAAATTTCAGGCAAAATAAATGCAACGGCGGGTTACACAAACACCTTCTATGGTGAACACCAGTGTGAGGTATTTGGAGAGCAGATTTTTTTTTTCTTTTGTTCTTCTTAGATACTGTAGAGGACTGATATCACTTTTACAAAATGCCTGTGTTTTTCCAAGTTTCCAGGTATATTCTAATCATCTTTAATTTCACTAAAATATTTTACTTGCTTTTCCTTGAATTTACAGAAGTCAATATTCACATGCCAAAGTTACCAATGTTTCAAGGCATCATTATTCATAGCTACCAAACTGTGGGGACAAGCCAAATGTCCATCAATCACTGCATGAATAGAGAAGATAGGATCTATCCATGAAAGAGAACCTTGTCAGTCATGTAAAAGAATGCTGTGCTGATGAAAGAGATGCAATGATAGAGGAAGACTTCATGGGGATAGAGAGAAACTGGGCACTAGGGAAGTTCCAGGGAATCCACAAGGGTGACCGCAGCTTGGACTACTAGAAATTGTGGAGAGGGTGCCTGAACTGAACTGGATTACCCCAGTGACCAGAGTGGTGAATATTCTGTCATCACAGAGCTTTGCTCCAATGACTGATGGAAGCAGATGCAGAGATCCACAGCCAAACACCAGGCAGTGCTCCAGGGGTCCAGTTAGAGAGAGAGAAGAGGGATTCTATGAGCATGTGCATCAGGATCATGATGGGGAAACCTGCAGAGATGACCAAACCAAACTAGTGGGAACTCATGAAAGTTGGATCAATGGCTGTGGAGACTGCATCGAACTGGGCTGGGCCCTCTGCCTGTGAGACAGTTGTGTAGCCTCATCTGCTTAAGAAGTCCCATGGAGGTTCGATCAGAATCTATCCCTGGTGCATGAGCCGGCCTTTTGGAGTCCACTACCTCTGATGGGACACTTCTTACAGTCTTGAGGCAGGGGAAAGGGCTTGGATTTGCCTCTACTGGATGGGCTTCCCCATGGAAGGCCTTGCCTTCTTGTGGGGAGGAGTGGGGGGTAGGTTGGGGGGGAAGCTGAGGGGGAAAGAGGGAAGAGGGGTATCTTTGATTAGCATGTGAAACAAATAGAAACATTTTCTTAATTAAAAAAAAAAAGAATGATGTGCTGAAATATGCCACCATGGACAATCCCCCAAAACTATGCAAAGAGAAAGGAGCTTAGATACAACAAAAAGTCACACACACTGTGAAGTGTCTTACTATGAAATGTACAAGGAGACAAATTTACATCAATGGTCGCCTGAAAGTGAGAGTCAGGACAATGACTGCAAATGGGTATGAAATGAGATGAGGTGATAAAATGTTCTAAGATGATAAATACGCAAATTTGTGAGTGTACTGAAACATTAAAATGTAGATCTTAAACATGTGCATTATGTATGTGAATTATATCCCAAGAAAGCTGTTATAATCAGTGTTTGATGACTATATTGCAAACAAAGCCTATCACTGTATAAAGGTCCCACAGTCTTCCCACAACCTTCCTATATGCAAAACCAATAAACAGTATGGTAACAATTGCACCTTTTATACTTTTTCTGAATGAAATTTCTTCTTTGATGATTTCACACATGTAGTGTGCTCTGATTACTCTCAAGCCCATACTCTCTCTTATCTTCCTCCCACCACTGTACCCCTCCTCTTACAGGTCCCTTTCCCATGTCCCTGAATGTGGACCTCCCTGCAACCACCAGGGCCAAAAGAATGTCTATCTGTGTGAAGCAAAAAGAAAATACAGTCCAAAACCACATAGTTAGATGGTGTTGGTTCAAACTTCTAGACTCTCACACCAGGCAGTTTATTTCAGACTTATTTAAGCACAGCACAATTTTGGGATTGAAGTTTCCTGTTGACAACTCAATCCTGTGGGTACAACAAAGCTTAAGAGGTATGAATATTGAAACTCTTCATACAGTATATATGGCCTCTTCCATAAAGCTGGGTTCTGTTGACTCAGAAACAACATTCAAGATAAAGATCTAGGGAGAATGACTGAGGTAAACATAATAACCTGTGGGAGTCAGGATTGGCCTGGCCTGAGATGACATAGAAGTTACCAAGACTGTTATAAAACACAAGTGATGTAATTCATGAGAGTGGGTTTTATTGACTGTAAAGCAATAATCAAGATCTAGGGAGGAAAAGTCTGGGATAATAGTATAATAACATATATATATATATAACAAAAATATATTGTAGATAATATAATAATAGCAAACATAATGGTCTGGAGGAATCAGGTGAAGCCTGGCCCCACAGATAGCAAAAGATCACCAAGCTGTAAACTACATCCATTTCCAACTTTCCAAGTGGAAAACAGGTAAACAACTTTGTTTGAAGAGATAAGCCTACGTGTTTCACCTTCCTGGTTTCCCTAGTGCTTATCTGTATGCTCAAGAACCTCATGCCCTCTAGTAATGTTAGCGATTTTGCTTGTTAACTTTACACATCTGGGAAGAGGGAACCACAGCAGAGGAATTTCCTGCATCCTGTCTGTGGGGCACTTTGCTCATTGCTAAGTGATATAGGAGGCCCAGCCCACTGTGGGCAGTGCCACCCCTGGGCATGTGAGCCTGGGTATATAAGAAAGGTAACTGAAAGAGAGCCTGGAAACAATACAGTAACCAGCATTCTGCCATGGTTTCTGCTCTAAGCTCCAGCCTTAAGTCCTGCTTTGGCTTCCCTCCATGACGGACCATAACCTATGAGGTGAAATCAACCCTTCACTTACCAATTTTGTTTTAGTCAGGGTTTTATCACAGCAACAAACATCAAATAAAAACAATGCATTGTTGCTGTTGTTGTTGTTGTCTTGTAGCCTTCTCTGTGTGACTATGTGTTAGGAATTGTCCAGTAAAGCCTGCTGGGTTCACCAGTGGGTATAGAATTTATCAACAGGGAGGGGTAGGACCCTGAAAACGTGACAACTCACTACTAGAGTTGACAAGAGTCTAGTCTTTCTGCACCTTCTTCCATCATATTCCTTGAGTCTTAATTGGAATGGCAGAAATATCCTGTTCAGGATTGAGTGCTCAACTCTCCTGTTTTCTTAGCACCTTGAGCAGCCAAAAGGTTCTGAATTCACCATCATTTTTTATTTGTAAAGAGACACTTACAAGTTTAGCATATGTCTACTTTTATAAGCATAAATGTTTAGAAGGCAGTTTGATTCCATGTTAATTTAACTATGCAACAATAAGTTCCTCATTTATGGTCATGATCTCCTCACCCATGCCTTTTAAAAAATCAGGTTAATGATGTTAGATCTAAAATCCCTCCTGAGGAGCAGACTGTGGAGTGGTCATGGTGGCCCCCATAACAGCTGTGCCATTATTGCACCACTGGGTCCATATTCCTAGCAGGCTGCCATATGCAGACTCATAGGTAAGACTACTAGTGCCTTTGCTCCCCCATCAGCCTATTTGGCACCTTTCAGCATATGATTGCTAGTGGCAGGGAGGAAGCTTCCAACTTAGTTCCAGCTTGGTTTCTTGTATTCAAGGAGCCCACCCGCTTTTTTTTTTTAATATTTGTTTGATTTTCAATTTATTTGAGCCAAGAGACATTCAGGAGACTAGTGTGGCACCCCATTGTTTGTATCTACTCATGTGTTTCCAGAGATTAATTAAATGGGGATGATTCATCCTAAATGTAGGCAACACTAGCCCTACAATGGGGCCCAGGTGGAATAAAGGGAGAGAAAAGCTGGAAGCCCACAAGCCCAGATATTTCTCTCTGTTTTCTGGCTGCCATGATTTCAATGGTTTTGGTTTACCATATTGTCTTATTCACTGCTCTATTGCTGTGAAGAAACACCATGACCAAGGCCATTCTTAGAAAAGAAAGCATTTAACTGGGGACTTGCTTACAGTTTCAGAGGGTTAGTCTATTATCAGCACGGAAGGCAGCAGGGAAGCACACAGGCAGACATGATGCTGGAGAAGTAGCTGAGAGCTCTACATCTAGATCCCAGGGCAACAGGAAGAGAGAGGTACTGGGCCTGGCTTAAGCTTTTGAAACCTCAAAGCCCACTCCCAGTGACATACTTCCTCCAACAAGGCCACACTTACTCCAACAATGCTGAATCTCCTAATCCTTCTCAAGTAGTGCTAATCCCTGATGACGAAGCATTCAAATATATGAACCTATAGGGGCCATTCTTATTCAAACCACCACATATACCCACCATGATGGTCTGAAACAGTGAGCCAAGACAAGTCCTTCCCCACTTAACTCGTGCTGAAAGTGTTTGTCACAGTGATAAAAAGGCTGACTAACGACTGTGGAACCACATATGCATTCATATAGGTTCCTACCATCTCTGTTTTGCCTCCAGAACTATAGCAAAGTATTCCTGGGAACTAAATTTGGTCATTCCTAGGAACTCAATTTGGTCCAATCAAGTCCAAATAACCATGATGAAACACAGTGACAGAAAGCAAGTTGGAGAGAAAGGAGTTTGTTTGGCTTACATATCCTGAGCCACAGTCCACGGAAGGAAACAAAGGCAGGAACTCAAACTGGGTGGGGCCCAGGAGGCAGGAGCTGATGCAGAGGCTATGGAGGAGTGCTGCTTACTGGTTTGCTCATGATGGTTTGCTCAGCCTGCATTTTTATAAATCCCAGAACCACCAGCCCAGGGGAAGTCCCACCCACAATGGACTGGGGCCTCCCCCATCAATCACTGATTAAGAAAATGCTCTACAGGCCTGCCTATAGCCCAGTATAAGGAGGCATTTTCTCAGTTAAATCAGTCCTCTCAGATGACTCTGGTTTGTGTCAAATTGACATAAATCTAGCCAGCATACCAAGGTTTAGAGGGAAAGGTGGCACTGGGGAGCTGTGTAATTGACACTGGGTAATCTGTGCCTCAGCACTGTCTTCTGTGAAGTGGGCATGGTAACAGGAACTAACACTCAAAGTAATTATGAATATTGCCTGGGTTGAAATGTGCAGAGTTCCTGGGAAAATACCTGTCACAGCACTATGTATTTTTAGCTATTATTGTCCATTCATTGATCAAGTACAAATAACCATTCTTCCATTTGTATGTGATAATCTGTGCCATTTACACTAATTGTGTATGACGATAATAATGTTTGTAGTGTTTTTAAAGTTTCTCTTGATGGTGTTATGCCTCTTGTGCGAAGGAACAGTCTTGTGCTTCCCACATTGATTGAAATTATTTCAACTAGAGTGTGTTTTGAAGACTTAATTAGCCCAAGATAATATGTCTGTACTGAATAAATTTTAGTATTAAAAAGAACCACTCAATGAATATCTACCAAGCACCTTACACACTATATGCCATTAAACCACAAACAATGGTATTAGAGATAGATCATAGTAACATCTTACTGATGGGGAAAATGGGACTCAGTTATGTAAGGTTACAAATTTATTAATAGCATTAGCAAAGTTTTTTCCTTAACTCATAATACAATTCCTTAAGTGAATATGAGTAATCTTGCACAAACTTCTCCCCCATACTAAAGGAAAAAGGTGTTATTTGCCCATGCATTGTTTTTGAATGAATATGTGAATTTATAAATATGTTGAAAATAAAAATGGAGCAAAAAATAATAAGCACTCACCCATTAAATATTATAACGGATAAAATGAAAGCATCATACTTTACATAAGGGAAACAAATTTCAGCTGGATCAAAGGAACAGCTACCTGGAAATACATAAGCTTTGTGTGATGACTCCAGAGAAGGAAGACAGCTGTGACATGGTGAACATGGCTGGCTTCAAGTGAGATATGGGACTTAGTCTGTCTAGCAAAAGGCTGATAAGACTGTGGTCAAAGTCAGAAGCAGACCGAACCTCAGGGAGCAGAATCACGTGAGAGATCAGGAAGTTGTCCTGGGAATACACAATAGGTCACTTAGGTTTGGCAGAACTAGGAGAACAGAGAGTATTGAGAACTGCAAGGCAGATCTTGGAGAGCCAGGCAAGTTCATTATAATTGCCACAGTGGGCCTTAGGTCTCCAAGGCTGTGCTTTGAAAGCAACTCCCTCTCCACTGCTTTTAAAGAATGAATCTGTGGGACTGGGATATAACTTAGAGGTAGAGTACTTGCCTAGCCTGGGCAAGACCCAGGGTTCAAACCTACAGTAACAGGACAAGAAAAAAGGAATGTTTCTAAACATCCTCAGGGCATAACTGGTATGTACAGCCTTAGTTAGGGTCAAGAGGAGACTTGATAAGGTGCCAGCTGCTTCTTGGCCTCAGCTGGTTGGTATGACGTGCAGGAGGTTATTGAGGAGGATGCTCCCACCTCCTGGGTTAGCCTGCTCAGCATTCTCTGCTGTATGTGTTATGTGACTTCTCAAAGACTTGAGTTCTGGCCTGAGTCCTTCCCATCACAGGTGAAATTAGGACCAAGGAACAAAGTGTCCTTCAGACGTCACAAGTTTCCTCAAGTCTCTAATGGGTCTCATTTGTCCTTCAAACTCAATATATTTGAAGAAAGCAAAAGTGGGAGTTTTCTAACCCTGGACTCCAGGTAAGTGCTGAATGCTTGAGATGGTTAGGTTCATGGGGGGAAATGCATTAGAAAATAAATATTGAACTAGGAAATCATCAGTGAGCTCCATTGTATTGGGTCTTCAGTTTGGGGGCAAAGAAATTATAAATTCCAGCAAAAATAATTTACTCAAATAAATTCTCTTTCATCTTCTATCATGCATACACCCTGTGCCTACTCCACATGCAGTATGTCAAAAAAATCTCACTTGCATCTTTTCCTCTTTTTCTGCTAATATTTTCTACTAAAGCAAGGGAAATAATTTTAATATACACAGTGAAGGTGGACTTGAAATCAATGTTCTTATCTGTGTAGTAAATAGCAGGCCTCAGAGTTGGAAGGAAAAGAACAAAGGCATGATCGGAGCTGTTGTAATAAACTAAGAATTTCTCAGGGGGCACACAGAAGGAACTCATCACAGATGGGGACCATGTTCTGTGTGCAGAGTCACAGTGAAGCAGGACATTTGTGAATTCACTATTCTTTGAATGTCAGCTACACAGACTCTGGTCCATCTCTGGTTTGGAGGACTTGCACTTAAATTTTGGAGTGTGCTCTTACAGGATATTTAATAGAAGAATCTTTCAGATTGCCTTAAAAACTACAGGAATAAAGTGTAATATGATGTGTTTTCCAGTATGAAAGACACTGGAGCCAGGTCAGAGCATGATTGAGTCTGCACAAGAGCAAGTAGTCCAGAGAATTGATAGGAGGACGCTTTGGTGCCTAGTTAGTCTTAAGAGTGCCGTTAGCCGGGCGTTGGTGGCGCACGCCTTTAATCCCAGCACTCGGGAGGCAGAGCCAGGCGGATCTCTGTGAGTTCGAGGCCAGCCTGGGCTACCAAGTGAGCTCCAGGAAAGGCGCAAAGCTACACAGAGAAACCCTGTCTCGAAAAACCCAAAAAAAAAAAAAAAAAAAAAAAAAAAAAAGAGTGCCGTTAACATCCAAGCCCTCATAGGGGAGCCATATGTGGGGGGCTGAGGGCAGCAATTGGAACTAGGTTCAAATTTAACAATATCTGACTGAACAAAGGTCCTGCTCTTCTGTTCACAGAGAAAATTTAATTATGTGACTTTAATGTGGCCCCATTAGACCCTGACAAGATCATGAGAATAATGTTCTCTATTGAAAGATTAAGTCCTATACACTGTCTAAAATAAATCTAAGCATGCTTACTGATCAAAAGTTTGTTCTCTATAAAGGTCATTCATGGATATAGAGACACATATACACACAGATGAACAGGCAAAAGCTGTTTTTTTTACAATGAAACAAATATAGGAATCTCAAAATGCTGTGCACCAAGGAAATTAGGAATAGGAATTCATTTTTAACATATGAACATTAGAGAAGAGAAGATAGGGCAGGGTGAGAGGTCACAAACCACCTAACACAGCCTTCACCGAGTACAGCTGTCCATTTACAGATCCTGAATGTCACCTCTGAATGAGTGTGAAGACCAGAGTGTCGGTCAGGAGCATGGCTTTCTTTCAAGGCATTTTAGAAGCCTTCAGTTCTTTTTTAGGTTTTCCTCTTGGCCAGTTACAAGCATCCTTCCTATAAATCTGACACCCTGGCTGAGAGTTGGCTATAGGGAACTAAAGCAAGGTCCTTACCTTTAACCAAAGGCAGGTCTTTGCACACAGATTCAAACAGCATATTTATGTGTAATCTCTTTTTCAATCTAAAGCCTCCTTGGGATGTTTAAAGATGTCTGAGCAATTCTACTGCCCTCTGAATCTATGTGTTTAGCCAGTGTGGTGAACTTGCAACATATTCAATATTCTGTGACTGGTGAAGACTACAGAGTCCAATGCTTCTTTAAGCTTTCTAAATTTGTGAACATTCAGTAATAGCTGGAAAGAAAATATGGGCCTTTGGGAAGCCAGTATGTCAACCTAACATAATTCCATGCCTTGAATGAAAGATTTAATCATCAAGAAAAGAAATGGATACTTCCAAGCAGTCACTGTTAGTGTAAGAACATGGGACTCAGCGAAGTCCCATGGTGTACTTATTTTCCTCAGAATTCAGAGGGCAGTCAGTTTGAAGGAGGTCTGTGTTCATCTGTGTGCTTCCTAATGGGGCCTTCCTGCCTCTTACCTACATGCACTGGACTCCCAAAGGAAGGCTTGGTGCTGCCCAAACCCTGAGCCAGCATGGCCATGGTTAAAACCCAAAGAGAATACAAGATATAGTCTAGGGATTATGTGTGGTACATACCAGAGACCTAGTGTGCATTTGAGAAGTGAACTATAATTGCTCTTCCAGAGTAGAAATGTTGGGGCTGATGAGAGGACTCAGTGGGTAAAGTGCATGCTTTGTTATTATAAAAAACTGAGTTTGAGCCGGGCGGTGGTGGCGCACGCCTTTAATCCCAGCACTCGGGAGGCAGAGCCAGGCGGATCTCTGTGAGTTCGAGGCCAGCCTGGGCTACCAAGTGAGTCCCAGGAAAGGCGCAAAGCTACACAGAGAAACCCTGTCTCGAAAAACCAAAAAAAAAAAAAAAAAAAAACTGAGTTTGGATACCCCAACCCGAGTAAAAGATGAATGTGATGGTGCACACATCTGTAATCCTAGTACTGCTACAGTGAGATAGGAAGTGGATTGATGAGAATCCTAAGAAACAGATGGGTCAGCGAGTCTGCCACATAGAGCCAGGGACAAGAGAGCCTGTCTCAAACAAGGTAGAAAATGAGGACTGACACCCAGGGTACCCTCTGACCCCCACAAACATGCCATGATATTCTCTCTCTCTCTCTCTCTCTCTCTCTCTCTCTCTCTCTCTCTCTCTCTCTCTCTCTCTCTCTCTTTCTGTCATACACACACACACACACACATGCACACACACATGAAAATGTATCCCATAGAGACCTTCCATGATTACCAAATATGGGAAAGAGTGAGACCTGAGCTATGGTCACAAGGAAGAGTGGAGACAACTATCCCTGAGGAGTTAGCAAGGGATCACAGCTGAAGCAACTCCGAGTGACAGACACCGGCACAGTGCAAGAGTGGAAGAGCTGTGCTGAATACAGGGGTTCACTGGCCTAAATATCCAGTAAGGTTTATTGTGTCGTTTCCGACAGCCCTGGGTGAGGTGATTCTGTAAGGAGTCCATTGTCAGTAGAGCACTGGGACATAGACACCAATGTTCACCCACTACACAGGGGACTTACAAGCGGGCTCATAGGGATCAAAGGTCTGATCAGGCAGAAAAAAGAGCCACTGCAATGGGACAGAGGAAGAAAACACCTTGGCCTTGAGGTTGGATAGTCTGGGGCTGTGTCTTTGCACACCATATTCCTGAATAAAAGACTAGATCCCTGCAAAGTAGGACAATGTCTTTGTCCCACTAACCAAGACCGAACCGACTTCAAGGCTTCATGCCTCCCTAAGGATCTGCCTCAGGTTGCTGGGATTACAGTGTTGTACCAGCAACAAGAGTATGTTGAGAACCTTTAACGCCAATCAAAAACCTGTCCAATTATTTTTTGGTTTTACAGCTAAGTAAATGAAAATTCACAGAAGTAAACTTTCAAAATCTGGTAATAAAAACTATGATTGAACTTATCTGTAAGGATCTATCCAAGAAATTACAATACCTTTCACTTGTCCATAGAGACTATCCAAATTAAAACAGCTTCGATGCATTGATTAATATATATATATTTATTTATTTATATATATATTTATATATATATATCTCCTTTGTGTTTATCATTCATATTTCATCATGTTTTTCATAAGAGTGTCAAGATATCTTTTTCAAATAATTAATTCTACATTGACAGTTTTGTTGATGATCTTCTCTCAGTAAACTTGACAAAGAGAGGCAAACATGAGTCCAGCAAAAAATGTTCATGGTAAACATAACATAAACCTCTTTCAAGAAAAAGTTTATTTTTCCTATAATCTCAGTAAATATCAGCCTTTATCTTGACGTGGTGATATGACCCCACAAGCCCAGCATTTGGGAATGTAAGGTAGGAGGACCTGGAGTTGAAGGCTGGGTGTATAGCAAGACCCTGTCTCAGGAAAGAAGGAAGAGACAAAGAAAACATTCATCTTTAAAACACAAAATTTTATGTTATTGTTGTTTTTTATCAAAAATCACTTTACACGTTTGGTTTTTCCTTCATTTTTTTAGTAAATCAGTTTTTCAATCTCACTACTTTTTAAATTATCATTTAAGATATTACTCTAGTGTTAACTATATGCATTTATGATTGGTCCTCTACCTGTACTAACTATATTCTTCTAAGAGGACATACATGTATCTTAACTATGGGGCTGAGAGAAAAGCTCAATGGTTAAGCCTTGGGACTCTCTTCCTTCTACTGGGTTGCCTCACCCAGTCTTGATGTAAGGGTTTGTACCTAGTCTTATTGCATCTTGTTGTGCCCTGTTCAATTCATATCCCTGAGAGGCTTGCTCTTTTCTGAAGGGAAACAGAGAAGGGGTGGATCTAAGGGGAGAAGAAAGATGTCAGGAGTTGGGGGACTGGGAGGAGTGGAGGGAGAGGAAACTACAGTTGGGATATATTAGATAAGAGAAGAATAAATAGAAGACAAGATAAAAACAAAAATAAAGAGTGCTTGCTGCTCTTCCAAAGGACCAGAGTTCAGTTCCCAGCTCACAACCACCTTTAATCCAGTTTCATGGAATCCAACACTCTGTTCTAGCCTTTGTGGACATCCATGTGTACAGAGACACACAGACACAAACATAAATAATCATAAGGAAATAAGAAATCATATAATAAATAATAAAAATAAGATAAACATTTTAAGCTATCTTATACTACCAGATTTTTCATTTTGTAGCATTGCCATTTATCATACTCATAGGATACATTTTCGTTATGATTTTTTTAGACCAATCTAGGCTAAGAAAACATTTGCCTGTGCTTACTTCTCTTATAATAGTCTTCCTTTCTTATTTAGGTCCAAGTTGGCCCCTTCTATCACATCACTCCTCCCAAAGAACATCTATATCATTTCTTCCAAGGCAAGTTTCCTAGAAACAAATTATCTAAAATTTTATTTGTCACAGAAAATATTTATTTCTTCTTTTTTCCCAAATATTTATTATTCCTAGAATTGTTTAATAGATGTGATTGTGAGCGGTTTAACACATAGCAATAGTGTCAAGAGGCTTCTCATGTAGCCTCTGTCCCACACATGCACAGTCTTTCCCATGTTCGGTATCCTTCTAGCAGGACACTTGCTATAATAACCAGAGCCTGTATGTCACACTGGGTCCCACTCTCTCTACTTCCAGTGTGTTCAGAAGCAAAGGTTTAAAAGTTATCTGCCAAAATCAGCTTCAGGATGAAGCCCGTAGTTTCTTCCACTCACTTAACACTTTGGGGTGTTAGAAATAAAACAATCACCTATTTTCTGTTGCTATTGGCACATGAGGTGGGAGATAGGTCTATTTTGATCTCTCTGGAATGTGTAGATCCAGCTTCCCCAAGACAGAGAAATAAAAGATGACAAATTTAAACAGGATGGAGAAAAAATAACTGTTTGCAAATGACTTAACCATCTAAACAGAGTGTGCTAGAAGCTCAAATCAATTTTTAAAACTGACAGAAATAATAAAAAGATTCAGTTAAATTGTAAGATACAAACACCACACAAATTAAATTATGTTTTCAAAGACAATGATGCAACAGAACAACCATAACAAGGAAATCAAAGATCCCTACACCAAACACCTAAAATCTAATAATTTTGTTTAGTTCTTAATACAACAATCTCTAAAGAGAAGCAATATTTTAATGCTTGCCACCTGTGTGTTCAGGGATATAGCCAGCATTGGAGACATATGCCTTTAAGACCTAGGGGGCTGTACATTCAGACAGTGATGAAGCAGTCACGTGTTTGGGTTTACAACCAATGAGAAGGCAGAACAAAATACTTTAAATAGACGAACAGACAGGAAGAAGAAGCCTCATTCGGGAAGCTGGGACACCACAGGTGGAAGGGTGAAATTTTAGCTCTGAGCTCTGACCTCTCGGCTTTCTCTTTTGCATTGTTTCTGTGTTTCTTATTTAATAAGACGGTTGGTTACATCTATAGTCCAGTGATCTATATACTAAAGAGAAGCTAAGTACACACACACACACACACACACACACACACACACACACACACACGGAGAGGTATAACAACAATTAAGGAAAAAGAAAGGCTATGAATTTGAAAGACAACAAGAGACTTATATGGATGGAGGGAGGATGGGAGACTCAAAAGAGGTGAACACAGAGACAACCCAAAATATGTGATTGTGGTGCATTTAGAAATAATTAATTCATGTTCTCTATAGGAAGCATTGAGCTGTCTTCTATTTGTGCAGGTGGGAGACTATGGAAAGTTTGAACACCAGTTCAGAAGAGGGCTTCATTTTGGTGGGCTTCTCAGACTGGCCTCACCTAGAACCTATCTTCTTTGCCTCCATTTCTATTTTCTACTCTCTGACTCTCTTTGGCAACACCCTGATCATCATCCTGTCTCGACTGGACCTTCGCCTACACACACCCATGTACTACTTTCTCAGCCACCTCTCCTTCCTGGACCTCTGCTACACTGCCAGCACTGTGCCCCAGCTTCTGGTCAACCTCTCTGGACTTGACAGGACCATCAGCTTTGGAAGGTGTGTGGCCCAGCTCTGCATAGTGCTCTCACTGGGAGGAACTGAGTGTGTGCTTTTGGTGACAATGGCTATAGACCGCTATGCCGCCGTGTGTCGCCCACTCCATTACACAACCATTATGCACCCCCTTCTCTGCAGGGCATTGGTTGTATTCTCCTGGGTGGGAGGACTCGTGAACTCTCTGATCCAGACAAGCCTCGTGATGGCCATGCCCCTCTGTGGACACCAACTGAACCACTTCTTCTGTGAGCTGCCTGTTCTCCTGAAGTTGGTCTGTGAGGACACAGGAGGAACAGAGGCCAACTTGTTTGTGGCCCGGGTCATTATCTTAGTCTGTCCTTTAGTGCTAATTCTAGGCTCCTATGCCCACATTGCCAAGGCAGTCCTGAACATCAAGTCAATGGCAGGTCGCAGAAAGGCTTTTGGGACGTGTACATCTCACCTCATTGTGGTTGCCATGTTTTATGGCTCAGCCATCTCCACATATCTCCAACCTGTCCACAGCTATTCTGAAAGGGAGGGAAAGTTTCTTGCCCTTTTTTATACTATCATCACCCCCATGCTCAACCCTCTGATTTATACCCTGAGGAACAAGGATGTAAAGGGGGCTCTGTGGAGGGTGCTAGGGAGAGGCACAGATTCGGTGTAGAAGGAGAAAAGGAGAGTAATGAAAATGTTGTGTAAAAGCACTCATATCTGAAACACATACCATCCTTGGACCAAGAGCCTTTAATCACTAGAAAATACCCTTCTCCAGACCTCGTAGTTTCATCTCCTTGTCTAGAAGTTGGAAGTGGTGACCTCACGAGAAGCATTCTAGTGTAGTGTTTACAGGCATTGTGCAGCATGCTGATTCATATCTTACCTTTCCAAAGGAATGAGTTTGAGAGTAAAATACATTGATCCTTCTAGAGAGAATGGACGTGTTTTCTAAACACACAGCTGCTAGTGAGAGAAGGTCAAATTCAAAATAGCAGCACATTCCCAAATTGACATTCATGATGTTATGCCATGTAGATGGCTATGTGCCAGAGACATTGAACAAAAGTTCTCGTATTTTTCACAAACCAGCGTTGACTCTGGCCATGTCTGCTTTTATCTATGGTCCATTTCTGCTGTCTTTTATGGTGGTTACTGTTCTACAGTATATGTATCAATTAAGGAAAAATGAACAGAGGTACTCTATGAAGTATATCAAGACTCAGATGTGAAATGATTTTAATTACTTAGAAAAAGGACAGAAGCATTGGTGTGCCGTGGAATGAAGGGAAGAGGACAAGAGCATCTCATCAGCTCCACCATGCACTGCTGCCGGGCTACGTGGTGTGATGCAGATGTTCTCTCTTCGACCTCCATGTTTACAGCACCGTTCATTACAGCAAAAATAAGGTGTCCATCAGATGTCCCCCAGTGGTTGAGTGCACAAGGAAAATGTGGTGTATACATGCCATGAAATGTCAACTGGTCATAAAAAGCATGAAGTCTTGGTATGTCCAGCAACATGGTTAGAACTGGATGGCATTACATTAAGTGAAATAAGTAAGATAGAGAAAGGCAACTACCAGGGCTTCTTAGTCATACAGTGACACAAAGTTGATGTCATAAAGTGGTGTGTAGAGCATTGGTCACCAGAGGCCTGGGAGGGTAAGGGTGAGATGGGATAGGAACTAGTAACAAATAGGTAAAATTCACTTATATGGGTAAGCACATTCTCATCTTCTAAGTCCCAGAAATGTGATTATGTTTCAAACAATCTATTTCAATACAATTTCAAAATTGTAGAATAGGAGAGTCTCAACACATCGAAATAACCAAATATTTGAGTACATAGAAATCCAAATTACTCTGATTAGGTTATTACATATGGCATACATGTTCAAATTATTATGCTATACCCTATAGTTGTGCACATTGTCATGCGTAAATTTAAAATAAAAGTAAAAGTAGCAAATTATACATAAAAGTGAAAAGGAAGAAAATAGAAGAATCAAACATAAAAACAATATGCCTAGAAAGATGATACAGGGAAAAAATGTGACAAGATAGTGGCATGACAGGGAAGGAGAGAAGAAAGAGGGAGAGAGGAAAGGCAAGAGGGAGAGAAAGAGAGAGAGAGAATATTCTAGTGGCAGTCTCATGAAATCCAAACGATTCTCAGCTAAAGGGTTAAAAAAAGAAACGATGGATACATAGAGCTTCCCAGTGTCGTTTCACCCTGTGTGTTTAACAACGATCTATTGCACAGGTGTGGATACGGGCGACAGAACAAGAGGGTAATTAGGATCTCTCCATCATCAGTGTCTCACAATCGAAAAATTATTCAGAGAAAAGTGATTGTTAATAACTTCTTAAGAGTTACAGAAGCCAGATGAAGGAGCACAGTGCCCAGGTTTAGTATGATGGGTGATGTGTGAGAGAGAGAGAGACAGACAGACCACTGTGAAGTTGGGTGAGTAAAGAGATGGGGAGTATCTGAGACAAGCTGAGGGGGAGCATGGTCAAAATATATTTTGAAAAAAATTAATTTAAAAAAGAGATGCATCAAAAGGGCAAGAGGAAAAGAGTTGGCCATAGAACTTTCCTCCTAACTGTGAGCAGCCCAGATAGAGATGGTTTTCACTTAGAGAGGTGAGAAAGAATTAAGTCCAGGCTTTAGCCTAAAAACCGAGTACAGAGCCACCAAGGTGAAGCTTACTGCTCTTCAGAGCCCTCTGCCCTAGTCCTGTATCTCCAAAACAAGTCCCAGTAGATAAGGGACTATTACCATACTCCTCCCAATCTTAGACAAAAGTGGCATAAGCAAGACTGTCTGCTGGGCAGCAGGGTGTGGACACCACACTTTCCTTCAGAGCTCAATACTAGGCTATCATGGTGAATCAACACCAAGGGGAAATCAAAGGTCCCTTTAGCCAAGCAGTGGTCTACAAACAGCCTTCTGACCCACCCCAATATCAGGCAGATATTAAACACCTGTCATACAAAGTCAAGCACTAGCTTGCATCATTGCCAGACTTCAGTGTGCCTGGAAACACCTCTACCCTCAACTACACAGGGCCCTGTTTTTAGGCGGCCCTAGCTTAGCATCAGCCTTGCCAAACAAAGAACTATTTGCACCACCCTCTGCCAGTATAAAGCAGTACAGCTAAAATCAGGCCACTGTAGATGGAGCTATAAACCTTTCTCAGGGATAGGCAGAAACTTGTGCCTATATGGGACAGATTCAAATATTGGCCTGCAATGACACCAACAGAGACGTGGGCCTAGGTCCCCAGGCACTCTAGAAATGAGGATAGATAAAGACACTTCCAGGTTGGAGATTTAGCTCAGTGGTAGAGCACTTGCCTAGCAAGCGCAAGGCCCTGGGTTCAATTCTCAGCTCCAAAAAAAAAAAAAAAAAAAAAAGATTGGGCTGAGATAAAGACACTTCCAGACTCACAATAGCCAACTAAATATAACTCCACTGGACTTTCCTATATGAATGCCAAAAGTCCTTTGCTCTAAAGGAAAGAGGCATTAACAACCAAGAGAAAACTGGAAGGTTTAAAGCTCACTGGTAAGAATAATTATACAAATTCAGAATGTTCTAATATTATCAATGTGCTGTGGAGATCAATCATGTCATTATATGGAAACTAAAAACAAAGTGACTAAAAGTAATTACATCTGTATGTGAAGAGATGGCCAAAAGAGAAAGATAAGTTGTTATACCAGAATTCAAAATGTGGGAGGAATGGGATGCATGGACAGAGTTTTATGTTAGTATGTTTTTTTCTGTTGTTTTTCTTTATGTTCATGTTTTGATGCTTTTGCTTCAAAATAATGTCATAATGAGAACATTTCTACAAACCCTATGGTTACCACAAAGTAAAAATCTGTAATAGACAAGCCAAAAATGTTACACAAAAAATAATAAAACACTAATAGAGTAAATCACTTAGCTACAAAAAAAAGATCTAAGAGAGGAAGAAACACAATGAAGAAATTAGTTGTTAATGGCTGAAGTAAGAGGTTCCTCATCTGCAGACACCTTGGCTATAAATAAGTTAAATATTCCAATTAAAAGACACAGAATGAAGGACTTGGTGTTATGTGTTTCTTAGAATAAACTCATTTCCTACAAGTAAACATAGACTTTAGAAAAATAGATTGTAAAAAGATACAAGAAGCCAGGCATGGCTGCTGGTCTGTAATCTCAGCACTCAGGAGCCTGAAACATCAGCTTGATTTCAGACCATCATGTAGAACAAGAGACTTGGGAGAGGGAAGAGAGGAGAAGGGACAATAATAAAGGGGGTCAATTCACCATACAATGGAAAAAAGAAAGCATCTTCAACAAATGGTGCTGGCATAACTGGATGTCAACAAGTAGAAGATTGCAAATAGATCCATATCTATCACTGTGCACAAAACTTAAGTCCAAGTGGATCAAAGACCTCAACATAAATCCAGTTACACTGGGCCTGATAGAAGAGAAAGTAGGAAGTAGCCAATGCACAGGAGACTACTTCTTAAATATGACACCAGCAGCACAGACACTGAAAGCAACAATCAGTAAATGGGACCTCCTGAAAACCAGAAACTTCTGTAAGGCAAAGGGCACAGTAAATAAGACAAAATGAGAGCCTACAGAATGGGAAAAGATCTTCACCAACCCATCTGACAGAGGGCTGATCTCCAAAATATATAAAGAACTCAAGAAACTAGACATCAAAATACCAAACAATCCAATTAAAAAAAAATGGGCTGCAGAGATAAACAGAGTTTTCTCAACAAAAGAATCTCAAATGGCCAAAAGACATTTAAGGAATTTTTCAACATCCTTAGTCATCAGGGAAATGCAAATCAAAACGACTCTGAGAAACCATCTTATACCTGTCAGAATGGCTAAGATCAAAAACACTGAAGACAGCTTATGTTGGAGAGGATGTGGAGCAAGGGGAACACTCCTCCACTGTTGGTGGGAGTGCAAACTTATACCACCACTTTGGAAATCAGTCTGGCAGTTTCTCAGAAAATTGGGAATCAAACTGCCTCAATACTCAATGATACCACTCTTGGACATATATCCAAGAAATGCTCAATCATACCACAAGGATACATGCTCAACTATGTTCATAGCAGCATTATTCATAATAGCCAGAACCTGGAAACAACCTAGATGCCCCTCAACCAAAAAATGGATAAAGAAAATATGGTACATATACACAATGGAGTACTATTCAGCAGTAAAAAAAAAAAATGATGACATCATGAAATTTGCAGGCAAATGGATGGAACTAGAAAATATCCTGAGTGAGGTAACTTAGACTCCGAAAGACAAACATGGTATGTACTCACTCATAAGTGGATACTAGAAGTAAAGCAAAGGATAACCAGACTACAACTCACAGCTCAGCAGAAGCTAGATAACAAGGAGGACACTAAGAGGGATGCATGGATTGCCCTGGGAAGGGAAAATAGATGAGATCTCCTGAGTAAACTGGAGGTGGGGGGACTATGGAGGGTAGGGGATGGGGGACGGGATCACAGGGGAATGGGATGGCTGAGATGGAAAAGGAGCAGAGTGGGAGAACAATGAGGGAGATGTCTTGATAGATATCTGTAGATGTGATGTGACCAGCTGCCTCACATTCCTGCCAAGGTGAGTTCCCCACATTGACGGACCATAACCTGGAACTCTGAGCAAAAACAAATCCTTTCTCCTCTAACGTGCTTTTTGTCAGGATGTTTTACCACAACCAAGAAATGAAACTACAACCGAAACCTTTGCGCACTATTTGTGGAGAATTAAAATCACTATCCAAGTATAATGATGACTATCTCATACTTGATATTCAAGCCATTGGAAAATTAAAACAATCCAACAAAGACATCATCACTGCGACCTTCAAGAGACACAAGTGTGGCTCCTCTCACTGGGTAGGGTTAAAAAACAAAGTTAGTCTGGCTGAGTTAAAAGAAAATTATGTCACTTAAGTCAGTACCCACAGTATCCCCACACCCCGTTGCAGAGTGAAGATGGCCGTTGTAGAAATACATATTAGTATATGATATTATGTATAATGTTTTATGAATTAATTTGTATTTTATTCATAGAGCATCAGAATTGGGAGTTTTAGTGCTACATGAAATGGGTTATTACTTGGAGTTCTTGGACTTGGAAAAAAAACTACAGCAATGACTGTTGGGACTAGCGCCCCTTTGTGGAGGGAGGCGGGTGTCGTTGCGTGTGAGATGAAAGCTCAAACCGCATTCTGAGATGTAGTTGTTCCCAGTGAGGCTAAATGAATGAGAATGTGTGGACTGGGTCCTATTTGAGCCTGTTGGTCAGCAGGTACATTTTTTGCTGATCCTTTGCCTCGATTTCTATTTGCTAAGCTCTGCCTGTGCTGAGGAGTCCAGAATATGCTGACCGAATTCAGGCTGGAAGGTCCTGCTGCCTGTCCCAAGGACTTAGTTCACCGTTGCAGATAACTTTTATACTCGGTCCCAAGGAACTGTGGGAAGCCCACAGCAACCCTGCTTATTAACGCTGAAATAACAAGGAACTTCCAGTTTCTCCGAAGTTCCCTGGGAAAAGATATGCCCCAAAGTGACCAATTAGTGTAGCGAAGTGGGTGTGTCTGGGGAGAAGCGATGGGCACCAGAGGAAGTACTGAAGTAGCTGAACTTCCTCTGAACTTTCAGAATGTCTGGGTGAATCGATGTTTTGATGATTCCTCGGTACTGTCTGACTGTCCCCTAACATGTTATTAATTCAAGTGAAGAAAGAATGTGACACTCCACACGGTTGGGAAGCCAGGAAAGAAAGAACCCAAAATAACAGACAGCAGGCTTCCAGGGGCCACTAGCTTTCAGAGTTGTTTGTGGGCTTGACTGATTTTATAAGCGATAATAATAATACAGTGACGATTCCTGGCAGAATCAGCACATTATAATTAGGAAAATACAGAGAAGGTCGTTGGCCTGTCTACCAGTCACTTCTCATCCATTCCCCAGTAAGCAACACCATAATGCAAAAGAACCCTTTGTTAAAATTCAGTTTTATCTCGGTTAGACTCCTCTAACGGTTTTCGTGTAAGAATTACTTAATACTTTTAAAGTAAAAACTATGGCTCTGCATGGTTTTCCCCTAATATTCCTTGAGCAGTTCAACCTTAAAAGCATCCTGTTTTCACTGTTTTCCACTCTAATTTAAGCTAAGTTGTGATGCCCCTACTCTGTCCATATTTGCTATCCTTCTGAAGGTTTGCAAATTCAACAAAGTTGTTTAATATTTTATTAGTTCCTTGAAATTTTCCTACACTGCATTTTGATATTCACCCCCTCCTCCATTTCCTCCCAAACTCCACCCCCAAGCAATACCCACCCAACTTGTGTCTCCATACTTTTTTAACTCATTAATCTTATCAGTGTTGCCTAAGTATTCTTAGGTTGTAAGCATCACTGCAGTATATCACACCTACCTACTTACATGTATGAACATGTGGGAGGGTACATACACCATACAGAGAGAAGAGAGAAAAGGAGAGAGAGAGATTCCGCTTATTATTTTCATTTCTAGCTACTTTTGAGACACCCAAAATGTTTGAGGTTTTGGCTGGGTGTGGTGGCACACACCTATAATCCCAGCACTTGAGAGACAGAAGCGGACTGATCTCTGTGAGTTCAAGGCCAGTCTGGTCTACAAAGAGAGTTCCAGGACAGCCAGGACTACACACAAAGAAACCCTGTCTCAAAAAAAAAAAAGTTTGAGGCTTTAATTTTGCAATAAATGTTATGGCTCAAACTATTTATTGAAAAGCTCAATAAAATGCATGAACATGTTAACTCCAAAGAAGTAAATGACAAGGTGTTGTTTCTTTTTCATTGATCAACTTCGTCCTTTCACAGTTTCATTTATGTGTTCTTCTGTTTACTCTCACTTCAAACTATTATCTGTTATATCGAGCACACAGCCCTGTGACCCCACCCCCTTCTCCTTACGAGTCCCTTTTCTGTGTTCATGTCTTTGTTATAGCTATAACAGTGTTTGTTGGTGTTTTCATTATTTACATGTATTTATTTGTGGGGGATGAAGTGCATATGTGGAATGGCACATCCCTGGGGTCAGAAGGTAACTTGCAAGGGTCGATTCTCTCCTTCCATCATGTGGACCCCCAGGGATCCAATTCAGGTTGTCAAGCTTGGAGACAAGCGCTTTAACCCAAATGAACTAACTAACCAGCCCACATTCATGTCGTTTTGTTTTGTGTTGTGACCAGGTTTGGAATTACCCACTGAAGCCTGGAGAGTGCACTGTCAGATACACAGCTGTTGTTTCCAAGGGATTTAATAGATTTCATTGACAACTTTAGAGTATTTGTAAATATTATGTTAAGTTTAATATTAGAATTTCATACATGGGCCAAAACTTAGAGGCTTTTTTAACTGAGATGCAAATAGGAATTTCCTCAAAACTGTGTTTTAGTGTGGACAGTACAGCCATCTTGAAACCAGGTGTCAGTGTGGACAGTATCACCATCTTACAATACGAATGAACAGTTTCTTCCGGTTTACACAGGAAGTGGTTCGCCTTCATGATGCTGCTTCAGTTCAGCACACAAGTCTTGCTTCTCTTCGTCTATGGATCTCCACTTTTTCAGCACTAGTTGGTTAAATCTATTTCCAGGTATTTTATTCTTTTGGATACTTTTGTACATGAAATAGTTTTCCTAATCTCCTTCTTAAATTGATCACCACTGTTGTATAAGCACACAACCAACGTTTTATGTGTTGGCCTTCTATCTTGAAACTTCCCAGGATTTGTTAGCTATATAATTGTAAATTATTTAGAATTATTTAAATCTAGGGTCATGCTACATTATAATATATATAATTTTTCTCTTCTTTTCCACTTTGTATACCTTTGGTTACTCTTACTTAACTTCTCTGGCCAGAACTTCCAGTGCATTATGCAATTCAGAGATGAAAGCAACCATTCTTCATCCTGAGAGAAAATGTTTGGTCTTCTACCAATGGGTTTGAGGTTACTTGTAGACATTTGTCTTTTTCTTTATGGATTTCTTTTTTGTTTAAGGGTGATGAAATGTCTTTTATCATGTTGGGGAAATTTTCTTCTATTCCTAGTTTTCTAAGTGTTTTGGCGAGAAATTGTGTTGGATTCTTTTAAATGCATTTTTCCATCAACTGGAATGATCATGTGGGATTCCCCCTTTGTTCTGCTACTGTGCTACGGTGCTTTAATTTTTATATATTGAATAGTACATGCAATCCTGGAAGAAATATCACTCGGCTGTGGTTTATAATCCCATTAATGTGCTATGGGATTCATTTTGCTATTATGTTGAAGATTCTTATGCATAAGATTCTCTTATGTTCGTAAGAAATATTGGTCTATAACTTTATAATTAGTGTCAGGCAAATTAGTTAGCATTGCTTATTTATAGTAATTCTTCTTTAAATACTTGGTAGAATTCAGTTAGGAAATTTTTTTCAGTTACTGATTCAATCTCTTCAGCTATTATATAGTTTTCTGGCTTTTTATTTCTTGCTGGATTAATTTTTATCATATGTGTGCTACTAGGAATTTCTTTAATCTCATTATTTAGTTCCTTTCAGAGATATTTTTGTTGTTTAGTGTACAAATCCTTCACCTCCTTGACTAGTTTTATTCCTAAGTATTTTTTCTTTTTGATATTATTATGAATACAAGTGCTTTCTTAATTTTCTTTTTGAATTTTTCCAGTGTTAAAACAACTGGTTTTTATGTGCTGATTTTGTATTTTGGACCTTTGCTAAATTTGTTTATGAAGCCTAATAGTTCTTTGTTTTTGGGGTGTGTGTGTGTGTGTGTGTGTGTGTGTGTGTGTGTGTGTGTGTGTGTGAAATCTCTATGATTTTCTACCTGTGGCAATACCACAAGCAACAAGAGATAGTTCTCCACGTTCATCTAATGCTTAGAGGCTGTACCCTTTTCTTGTTTAATTGCTCTGGCCAAGACTTCCAGTACTGCGGCACATGCTTTGATAAAAGATGAAAAGGATGTTTGCAGACAGGGGGGATGAAAATAACAGGAAAAGGACTTTATTGCTTGGTTCCCTAGGTGTTTCTAACTTAGGTATTAAGCCTACCTGGTAATACTTTAGATTCAACAACAGACAAACAGAGCTGGCTTGCTTAGCACTCTACAGCTTTGGTATGTGGAGTCAGAGCTCTTCCAGAGGGCCCAAGTTTGGTTCCCAGCACCCATGTTAGGTGGCTCACACCTATCAGTAGTTCCAGCTCCAAGGGATTCAATGCCCTCTTCTGAGCTCCACAGGCATTTGACCACATGGCAAATACTCACATGGACACGTAAATAAGAATAATGTTTAAAGAAGGAAAGAAGCCAATCTGAAAAGGCTACATGCTCTAGGAGTCTAAATCAACCTCATTTTGTATGAACTGTGTAGTACAAAGTTGGATGGTTGCCAGAGTAGAGTGGGTGTCTGGGGGTGGAGAGAGGAATGAAGAGACCTAGAACATTATTTTCAAAGTAGTGAAATAGTCTATGCTAAAACTATAGGCACATGCCATCCAACCCCATATAAAAAAGCACCCTCAAATACACTCTAATACATCAATGACAGACTTTGGTTGATCGCCCTGCAACAATCAATACTGACTCCTTACTTGTAACACATACCAGGACAATACAAGGTGTTCATAATAGGAACCGAGCTGGAGATAAAGCTCAGTGGGAGAATGCTAGCTCAACAGCTAGGGGCTAGCATGTGCAAATCCCTGGGTTCAGTTCTCAGCACCACAAGGGAGGATAATTATGATAATGATATAATAGGAAGAAGAGGAACTATGGGAGGAGGAGGGTAAGTAGGCTCAGTTTTCCCATATACCTAAAACTAATAAAATAATAATAATAATATCATAATAAAGTGTATTACTTTTTTGTTGTTTTTTTTTTTAAGGTTTCTCTGTGTTGCTTTGGAGCCTGTCCTGGAACTTACTCTGTAGACCAGGCTGGCCTCGAACTCACAGAGATCTGCCTGGCTTTGCCTCCTGAATGCTAGGATTAAAGGCATGTGCCACCACTGCCCGGCATGTATTACCTTCTTAAAGTACCGCAGTGGAGAACACGAGGGATGGGCAAACAAAGTCTAGGCAAGCATGGTAGGAAAGAGCATTGTACACAAGCAGTAACAACAGCAAATATGGTTTTGTTGGCTTGCTAGCTTGTTGCTGTTGCCGTAATCAAATGGTCAGTGCCTGTGGTTGGACTCACAGGCTTAGTTTAGAGGGTTCAGCTGGAGGAAGCAGCTGAATAGAGTTGGTCGGGCAGATACAGGCTTGAATCCTGAATGCGTCTGCTCCTCACTAGGCATGTGGTCCTAACAAGCCCCTGCTCCACTCAAGCAGTCCGGGGACACTGAAGGAAACTTTGATTCCTGCCGTGGAGCCACAGGAGAAGGAAGGGCTTAAAGTTTCAAAGGGAGAATGAACATTGAACGGAAGGAGTTTGAGGGATCCTCAGAAGAGTCAGGGAAGTGAAAATACAAAGAGTTACTGCAAACGGTATCAGGCCACTTGGTTGGCAAAAGCCAAAGTCCAATTCATGTGCTCACAGAGACCGGGAAACAGTGGCTCATTCTCAAGTCCTGGCTGCAACAAAGGGTAGACTCTGGACAGCTAGAATTTTCTCAGGAAGGCATGAAGACAGATCAGGTCATCTTAGGAATATGGCTTCCAAAAGTTGGAAACCATTCTTTTTTTTTTTTTAAGTATTCCTAGACTGAGGTTAACATTCAGTGGACTAGAATCAAGAGATTAGTCAGAGCCAGGTGTGGTAACAAACACCTTTAATCTTAGTCCTTGGGAGGCAGAGACAGGTGGATCTCTGTGAGCCTGGTCTATAGAAGAGTTCCAGGACAGCTTGGGCTAAGTAGAGAGACCTTGACTCAAAAAGAGGGGTGGAGGGAAGATGTTACTCAAAATGACTCTTTGTGTCCAAACTAGTTAATTAGCCCTGTTCTTTATAGATAAAACTGTGTGAGCACCCACATTTTGTCAAAAACTGTGTCCCGATCTTTCTTGTTCACCTTGTCAGCTTTCCTGCTCAGCAGGTCCCTAGCCTGGGAGCCTAGAAGGCTCAGCCATCTGTCCCCTGAAGGAAAAGACTGAGGACAGGTGGGAAAGCAGAGGTGGAAGGAGCCTGGGGACAGTGGAACCATCGAGGCAGAGGCAGAAGGAAATGCAGGCAGACCCAGACAGCCGCCAGCCTGGATGCTTCAGGCGCCACACAAATCGAGAGCTTGGTCACCCTGGGACTAAAAATGCAGAGGGGCACCCCAACAGAGACCTCACATGACCTCCAGAGGCTTCCCTCCAAGCTCAGGACAGCGGAACAAAAGTCATCAGGAAACATCTAAGAGGAGAAGAGAGAACCAGTAATTGCTGCCCAGCTACTCGCTGGCTGGCTTCGGAAACCCAGGGAAGAGACGGGTCTCTGTTCCTTCTGAGCCTCGCAGGAGCCGAACCTACCCACTAAGGGCACTTGGAAGCCCAGGCTGCATCCCTGGGAACTCTCTTACACCTGACAGGTGAGGCAGAGGGTCCTGCCCAGAGGATCATCTAAAACACCGAGGAATGCTGACCCCACCTGCCCTAGCAAAAAGGTAATGAGCAATCCCCTCTACAGGCGGTGTGTGGGCGCCTGGGCTCTGCCTAGAATTAAAGTGACAGCTAACCCTGAATTCCTGCCTCTGGAATGTGCTTTAGTGAATCTTTGCCAAAACTTGCGAGGAACTCAGCAATCTGACTCGGAGCATAGGATCCGCGGCCTGGACAGGTGGAACCGCGCAGGATGTTGACTGTGGAACTGTGTTCCTTTGTGGCCGTCAGAGTGCGGCGGCTTCGACAATGGTAGAAAAGTTTAAAATTCAGTGACAGCAGATAAAGGTTGGCAGGTAATAGGCATTGTTTTGTTTTCTTTCGTTTTGCTTTGTTTTTGAGACAAGGTTTCTCTGTGTAACTCTTGCTGTCCTGGAACTTGCTCTGTAGACCAGGCTGGCTTTGAACTCAGGGACCTGCTTGCCTCTGTCTCCTGAGTGCTGGAACTGGCAAGTGTCTGAGTTCAAGACCAGCCTTGTCTAGCATGGTGGGGCCCACCTTTAATCCCAACAACTGGGTATAAACCACTCCAGGACAGGCCTCATGTTCAGAAGTAATTGACCAACATAGAATGGACTCCATAGTTTTGTGTGTGTGCCTTTACTTGGCTACAGGTTAGTGTTTGGGGGGGGTTGTTTTCTTTTGGGGCATAGTTTCATTTTGTTTTCTTGGGTGAGGGGTTGTTGTTGTATTGTGTTTTTGTTTTTTAGAAAGAACAAGTTGGGTGGGTTGGGAGGGGGAGAGCATCTGGAAGGATTTGGCGAAAGGGGAACTATGATGAACAAATACTTAAACTTGAAAATTGTTTAAGTAATAAAAAATTAATAAAAGTCTTGATTGGTCTACATAGCAAGTTCCAGGACAGCCAAGTCTGCACAGTAAGACCACCTACCGTGGTGTGGCAAGCTCATCCACCTCTGTGTTCACCATTACTGTGGTTTGGTTGGTTTGTATCCCCCCAAGTACACCATTTGTAGACGATTGGTGCACAGTGTGGTAATACCGAGGTGGTGGGCCCTTTAGGAAGCAGCTGCAGTGGGAGGCTGTTAAATCACAGGAATGGGCCCTCAGATGGATGGGTCGTTTCTCTCTAGAGCAGTTATGAAAAAGCGAGAGTGGCCTCCCTCCCCTCTCCCTGGACTCCTCCTGTCAGCGTAGTGGGCTCTTCTTTTTACTCTCATTTCCTCCCTACCACCATCCATCAAGTCCTGGTCCGTGATGATGGGACAGAGCCAGGAAGTCCCCAGAGAGCTGGTGCCATGCTGTTCAGATGCTAAACTGAGTGAATAACCTTTTTTCTCTGTCAATTACTCAGCCTGGGTTATTTTTTTTTCTTTTTTTAGTAAAAACAGGAAATGGGTTAATGTAACTACATTCCGATACGGTGTGGGCTTTATTTTAGTTTGGTAGCTTTCCATGGTGCACACATTCCTGCTGCAGTGTGCATTCCTGGATAAACTTTCTAATCTTTGGGAAGCCTGCTTGTTATTTAAGTTTACACCTGGGGACCGAGAGGAGTTCTAAATTCTAATTCTGAGACATAAAATCAAGAGTCTCCTTATCAACCATATAAAAACTTCACATTTAAAAATCATAGAAATATAAAAGGCAAAAAATGTGACGGCAATACGGAAAAACACAACACACTGGGAAATAATGGATTGTGTATTCGTCTCACATTGCTGACGTGAGTACCGAGGAATCAGAGATAAGAGCTCACAGGGCCACTCAAAGGAGGTTCAGCTTGCTCTGAACACATAGTTGCTTTGGTGGTTAGGGACAGAGTAAATAATGTTTAGTTTTAATTGTCAACTTGACACACAACCTAGAATCATCTCAATCTGACCGTAGGCATATCTATGGGGAACTGTCTTGATTGGTTTGATTAAGATAGAAAGACTCATCCATTGTGGGTGGTACCACTCCCTGGGTTTGGGTCTTGAACTGTTGAAGTGTAAGGATAGAACTGAACATGCCGGGCAGTGGTGGCACACGCCTTTAATCGCAGCACTCAGGAGGCAGAGCCAAGTGGATCTCTGTGAGTTCGAGGCCAGCCTGGGGTACAGAGTGAGATCCAGAAAAGGTGCAAAGCTACACAGAGAAACCCTGTCTTGAAAAACCAAAAAAAAAAAAAAAAAAAAAAAAAGATTCAGAGGATGGAACTGAACACAGCAAGCATGTATGCATTTATTCTCCCTGCCCTTGACTGGAAAAGTAACAGGCTGCTTCAAGTTCCTACCTTGACTTTCCTTCAGTGATGGACTGTATGTAACCTGGAATTGTATGCCAAATAAGCCCTTCCTCCCTTATGTTGCTTTTTTGTCAGAGTATTTTATCACAGCAATAGAAGTATAAATAAATAAATAAATAAATAAATAAATAAATAAATAAATAAATAAATAAATAAATAAGACAAGGTGGTTCCGAGAAGAAAGACCAACCTTCCCCAAGGCTCTGAATAGAAATTGGTACCACTGTAGTGTCCTGAGGAATGAAGGATCAAAGAATATCCTGGGTCAGAACCCTCAGCAACAATGGCCATCCTCTGAATGGGCAAGGGAAATTGGGAAGACTTGCTTCCAAGGGGACATGTGGGTCGTAGCTGTGACCAGTAGAAGGGACACATAATCATATTAAGAGGTAACATGTATCACACACGTGAGTATAAATCAAATACTACAGCAAGCATTCTGGGTAACAATCTTATTAAGTATCAAAATGGCTCTACATAAAATGTGATATTATACTACACAGAGTACAGAAACTGGTCACTCAGGCTTGGAGATCAGTATTATGTATCCAGTGGCATGCAGCCATCCTCGAGTCATTTAATTACATCGGGCCTTGGCTCCATCATCTGTAAAAGATGCAAATAAGAGTAAGTATGTGAAGAGAAATGAAGGGGAGTTAATAACTACAATGTGTTTGATATCATAGAGGCCATATATGAGTGATTAATCTAGGCCAGTGGTCCTCAACCTGTGGGTCAAGGTCCCTCTGGGGGTCAAACAACCCTTTCACAGGAGTCACCTAAGACTATCAGAAATACCAGGTATTTACATTACTATTCATAGCAGTAACAAAATTACAGTTATGAAGTAGCAATGAAAATAATTTTTTGGTTGGGGGTCACCACAACATGAGGAACTGCTTTAAAGGATGCAGCATTGGGAAGGTTGAGAACCACTGTTGCAGACCATCTTGGTTTGTGTATGTGAGCTTTGTGAGGACAGACAACTCACTTTTCACATTGAGCTGTGTTTGTGTGTGTGTGTGTGTGTGTGTGTGTGTGTGTGTGTGTGTGTGTGTGTGTGTTGCCCAAATAAGCAAGGAAGAGGGCAGAAACAGGCAACTCCATCAGCAGTAGCCTCCAACAACAGAACCCTGGCTATTCTCACCTAGAGGAAAACCAATGCAAAGTGCCCCTTTTATGTTCCAAGATCCACTGGGTTAGATCAACATCCTCCAGCTATCCAACTTTGACTTCCAGCACAAAGTGAGTGAGACTAGAACACTGTGTCTCTCGGCAGAGTCAGCAATCTTAGTGGGTCCATTAAGTTCCCACAGGCGAGGTGAGTTTCCTGGGCTGCCTCAAGAACAAAGATACTAAACTCCTAGCAAAGGCCAAGCAGCCAGGTACTTGAGGGACAGACCCTCTAGGGTCCAGGAAATCTATTTGTTTCTTTATAATCAGACAAATCAAAGTGGGGTTTAGGGAGAACCAGGGGGAAAAATGACTCATAGAGGCAATCATTAGATTATGAGAAGGATACCAGGCCTAGGACTCTGCATCTTCCAAGAGCTCTCTCTGCTCTGAGTGAGTGTTGGGACTGGGAGGAGAGGTGTTGTAGGAAGTCCCTGCAGCAGACACAGTGAAAGCTAGGTGGTATTGCTGACTACGCAGCCTTCCACATACCCCTTAAGACCCTGTTGATCCACTGCATAGCAGTTTTCTTCTCTAAGTCAAAGTCTTCTGCCGTGATTCGAAAGCATAGTTCTAGAGGTGGGGGCAAAATCAGTGGGGCGTCTCTTCTATGAGGCAGCAACAGAGGGATCTTGCGCCTCACAGGCTTTGGGATATCAGGCGCAGGGAGGCCGTTCCTTGGGTCTTCTTGCTTGACTTGAGGATCATCTGTGATAGCTGCTTTCTTGGCCTTCCTCTTTTTCTTTTCCTTTTTTTTCGAGTTACCTGGAGCTTCAGGGCCTTTCTCGCTGCCTTTCTTTGGAGCTCCCTTCGACCGCGATGAGGTGGAGCTGGGGAGTGGCAGTGCAGCACCTGGGATAGGGTCACTTGAAGCTGAGCGACCTTTCTCTCTGCCTTTCTTTGCAGCCCGCTTTGACCGGGATGAGGCTGGGCTGGGGAGCGGCAGAGCGTCTGCAGCAGCCCCTGAAGCAGCGCCGGGGGCAGCACCTGAAGCACCACCTGGAGCAGCATCTGCAGCAGCACCTGAAGCACCACCTGGAGCAGCATCTGCAGCAGCACCTGGGGCAGCATCTGCAGCAGCACCTGAATCAGCAACTGGGGCAGCACCTGAATCAGCACCTGGGACAGCGCCTCGAGTTGCACGTGCAGCATCGCCTGTGGCAGCCCATGAAACGGCGCCAGGAGCAGCAGCACCTTGGGTAGCACCTGCAGCAGCAGCTCTAGTAGCATCTGCAGCAGCATCTGGGACAGCACCTCGGGTAGCATGTGCAGCATCGCCTGTGGCAGCCCATGAAACGGCGCCAGGAGCAGCACTTTGGGTAGCACCCGCAGCAGCGCATAAAGCAGCACCAGGGGCAGCACCTCCGGTAGCATGTGCCCGTGCAGCAGCACCTGTAGCCGTGCCTAAAGTAGTGCCAGGGACAGCAGCTCGGGTATCACGTGCATAAATTCTCTCCGGTGGCCACTGTGCTAGAGTGGAACTGTAGGAGCTGGCAATGGCATTTCGTTTGTATGAGCTCTTGAAGGCTACCTGGGATTTTTTAAGACAGCTCTTTGCTAAGTTCTTGAAATAGATATCCCTACCCAAAGGACCCGGCCTGGGTATAAAAGAAGAGAGCACATTGTTGACAATCAGACGTCCAAATGCAGATGGGGCACTCACATCACCATCGGAGTCCTTTCCCTGACCAGAAGGCCTCTTGGTGACCGGGGAGTCTTTCTCCTGCTTGGCAGATCCTTCACCTTTTCCCAAGGTAATGAGGTCTTTCTTTTTCTTTGCTCGCATGCTTTTGCTTTTGCTTTGGCTGCTCTCTTGGAGAGCACTAATCTGTATCTCCTTCCTAGATTGAGTCGAGAGGTAGCCAGTGAGGAAAGACCATATAATCAGGAAGGGCTGCGCCAGAACAAAACTGAGCGTGGCTCTGCCCTTAGTGGAGACCACCTTCAGAATCGTTGAGCTTCGGGGCATCCTGGAAGCTGACAGAGTCGGCACTGAGTCATGCTGGCCACACAAGAACATTGAGGAAAAGACTCCCATGAGTAAGTCCCAAGCCTTCTCCACGGCATATTGCTTCGTGTGGACAACCGCCACGCGCCCAGGGTGCTCCTGGGAATCCGCTAAAGCCTCATCATCTTCTAAAGACGGGCTGCTGTCAGCCATGTTCAGACACTCGTCCATGGAATTAACCCAGGGAGACCGGGGAATATGGTGGACTGGTGGTGGGGGCCTCTTCTGTAGGTCCCCAGTGGGCACAGTCAGGAAAGGACGGCGAGGGCAAACCCGGCCAAGCCGGACAGCTCTGCACGATCGACGCCTTCAAATGGAGTCAACGGTTCAGAGACGCTTCCCTGCTGCCGAAGGAGCCCACAGTAAGGCACGCACTGTGGAACGTGTTGCCTATGACGCGGCACTGGAACGTGTGAGCGAAGAAAGGGCACGAGCAAGGGCCACGCGAGGGAAGGGCGCGCGCTAGGACCCCCTGTTGCCGATAAAAGTGACACTGGGTCTACCTGCTCTCTTGTCTGGAGGCCGGTAGACAGCCCCGCCCTGCACTGTTGGAACCCTGTGACACTGAGGTGCCCCAGCCAGAGAACTGTGGGGCTGCTGGACTCTGAGCTCAAAAGCGTCCCCTTGGGGTGGCGGCATCCTCTCCTCCCCCAAATGGAGGAAGGGACAACTGCTCAGAACCAGAGCTTACTGGTGCCATCCAGATACTGCGAGGCAGGTGTAACACGAATCTTAAAAGGTCTTATAACAAGCTGGGAGGGCGCACACCATTAATCCCAGCACTCAGGAGACAGAGCCAGGTGGATCTCTGTAAATTCGAAGCCAGCCTGGTCTACAGAGTGAATCCAGGACAGGCACCAAAACCAGAGGCGGGGGAAATCAGAGCCAGATAATAAGGTCAAAGCTGAAAGATCAGAGAAACAGAACAGCCAGTCACTGGCTTACCTCTAGAAATCCTCAGCCTCAAGAGAGCAAGTTCCTGTTTCCTCACGCCTTATATACCTTTCTGTGTCCTGTCATATTATTTCCTGGGATTAAAGGCGTGTGTCACCACTGCCTGGTTCTGTTTCTCTCATGTAGCCCAGTGTGGCCTTGAGCTCACAGAGATCCAGCTGGATCTCTGCCTCCCAAGTGATAGGATTAAAGGTGAGTGCTACCACTGCCTGACCTCTATGTCTATTTAGTGACTGGTTCTGTCCTCTGATTCCCCAGGTAAGCTTTATTGGGGTCCACAAGATATCACCACACACACCCTCCCTTGAAATGTTCAAAAAAACTTCTATCATTTTAAAGTTTAAGGTTAAACGATTTCTACATCAAAATCTGGTCATTAGTGGGAACTCATGAAATTTAAACCAACAGCTGTGAAGCCTGCATGGGACTGGACTAGGCCCTCTGCATAGCAAGACAGTTGTGTAGCTTGATCTGCTTAAAGGGCCTGCTGAGGGATATCTTTCTGTACGCTGTGAATATGTGTTGCTCTGATTGGTTGATAAATAAAGCTGTGTTGGCCTATAGCAAGGCAGTTTAGAGGCAAGCAGGAAATACAAGCAGATAGACAGGAAGAAGAAAGGAGATGGGAGAGAGACGAGAGCCAGCTGCCCAAGGAGCAACATGTAATAGGGCACAGGTAAAGCCATGGAACATGTGGTGATACACAGATTAATAGTTATGGGCTAATTTAAGATATAAGAGCTAGCTAGCAAGAGGCCTGCCGTAGACTATACAGTCTGTAAATAATATAAGCCTCTGTGCGTTTACTTGGGTCTGAGTGACTATGGGACCAGGCAGGACACAGGATAACTTCTAACTACAGGGGCCCCCTGGCAGTAGGATCAGAATCCATCCCTGGTGCATGAGCAGGCTTTTTGGAGCCCATTACCTATGATGGGACACCTTGCACAGCCTTGATGTAGGGGCTTGGACCTGCCTCTACTAAATGTAACTCCCCATGGGAGGCTGTACCTTCTTATAGGAGGGAATGGGGGGGTTGGGAGAGAGAGGCTGGAGGGGTGGGAGGAGGGAAAGGGGGATCTTTAATTGGTATTTAAAATGAATAAAAAATGTTTCTTAATAAATAAATAAATAAATCTGGTCATTAATAGATATGATAGCTCAAATGAATCTCAAAAAGCATTGTGCTAGGTCAATGAATTACATCCACAAGTTATGTACTTACCTCATGACCCCATAGATAAGTTATTCTTTTAGAGAAGCACACTCCCAAGATGAAGAGTAAATCAGTGATTCCCAGGGCTTAGAGCTGGAGGAGGGGTTGAATATAAACTATAACATGAAGGAAACTGGGAGACTAAGAAGATAATCATGTAGGCTGATCATAGCAGCTGGTACAAACATCTAGGCATTTGACAAAATTTAGGATACATCATGGAGAAGTTTATTATAGGTAACTTTGAAAAATAAGTATTTAAGTTGACACTTTATTAACCATGACTTTAAACTTAAAACCAGTTGTTTTTTTATTTTTAAAAAATTGTGACAGGGTTTCTCTATTATGTAGCACTGTTTGTCTTGGAACTCGCTATATATAGAGACCAGACTGTCCTCGAACTCCCAGGAGGGAATGGGAGGGTGGGTTGGGACCTACCTGCCTCTGTCTTCCCAGTGCTGGGATTAAAGGTGTGCACTATCACACACGGCTAAATAAAAATAGTTTTAAAAGGCATTGATTCTTCACTTGAACCCACAGAGTAACCAAAGCAGGATGGATGAAAGCCTGGCATCCATCTTATTTTGCATGTCTCCTTTACTTCAGGTCAGTCACCTGCTAACCCTACACATAAGCATGTTAATAACTCAAGGAATGTCTGTCTAAAAGGCAAAGGATGTCTGATCAATCTCATCCCCCTTCATGGCTGGAGGCAAAAATAAAGATAAGAGCAACTGAATTATCCTCCCATCAGCTTTCACAGGGTCCTGCACCAGACACATAAACGTCATTGTCCTAACCCCTCAGGCCCCTTGGATAGCAGAAGAAGCCCACAGACAGATCATCCCAATCATGAGAACACCCCCAAGCAGGAGCAGTCATCTCATAGGAACCAGTTTGTCCCTTCAAACAATAAACATTTCTTTGGAGAACCTTGCAGGACCAGACCTGAGATAGTGATCAGCCAGACAGCACAGAATGGCACACCTCACTCCCTGCCCCAGCTCTTCCTCTGTTGAAACCTAAAGCCCTGTCAGTGTCCTGCAGATGGACTTCGTCTGTTTCTCTTCCTAGTGTGCCACACAGATTAAATCTCCTTTCTCTGCTTTTCACTGTCTCTTGCCTCTTTACCACCCTAATCCCTTGGGACTCCCTGAGTCAAGACATTAGCTTTATCATTTTTTTATCATGATCCTTTCCTATCTGTATTAGTCATGATTCTCTAGAGGAATAAAACTGATAGAGGGGAAATTTATTAATCCATATATTAAAATTAAAATCCATACATATGTGGATTTATTAGAGTGGCTGACAGGCTGTGGTCCAGCTAGTCCAACAACGGCTGTCTCCCAACGGAAAGTACAGGAATCCAACAGTTGTTCAGCCCACAAGGCTGGATGTCTCAGCTGGTCTTCAGGATACGTTGAAATCCCAAAGAGTCAGGTGTAATGCCAGTGAAGGGGTGCCTCAAGCAGCAGGAAATAGGAACTTGTGAGTGGAAATGAGGCCAAGCAGGTAGAAAGTTAAAGCCTCTTTCTTCCATTCCAGTTATAAACATCACCACAGGAAGGTGCGACCCAGATTTAAAATGTTATCTTCATCCTACCTCAAATGAAACAATTAATGCATGAATTAAGTTATTGTAATTTCCCATTGACTTCAATCACAGGACATGGCAACACCAAGAACCGCCCGAAAGGATGTCCTGCATTCCAGACATAATCTTCTTCACCTTCACTATGGGGAAGGAATCCATGTTTCCCTTGGTAATCTGGACCAGTCAACCCTCCTAACAGTTATTCCTTTCTTAGCTTGTTGCTTAAGGGCATCATAAACCCAAAAGTAGCCAGGGGGAGGTCTGAGCTTCCAGTTCAGTGGAATATTTGCTGTATCTCCAGGAAGGAGTGGCTCCCCTCTCAGGAACCAAACTTTCTAGGCCAGCAGAACATAAGGTCACAGGAACAGGAAGTGAAATTTTTCCTAGTGATCACTAAGGGTGATAGTGAATGGAACCATTCGTGTGTGTGTGTGTGTGTGTGTGTGTGTGTGTGTTCATATATTCATATATATATATCGTATTATTTAAAATAACTTTTAAATTTAATTTTTTTTCTGGTTTTTTGAGACAGAATTTCTCTGTGTAGCTTTGCACCTTTCCTGGAACTCACTCTGTAGCCCAGGTTGGCCTCGAACTCACAGAGATCCGCCTGGCTCTGCCCCCGCCCCCAGTACTGGGGTTAAAGGAGTGCGCCACCACCACCCGGCAAATTTAAATATTTATATACTCTTCCCTCCCTTGAATTTATCCAGATCCTCCTCTTCTTCCTACCACTCAAACTTTAAGTTCTTTCTCAAAAAACACACCAAAAATTCAATACAACAAGATTCCAAAACTTGGATAACAAAATATACCACTAAAAAAGAAAAAAAACTAACCAAATTAAAGCACACACACACACACACACACACACACACACACACACACACCACTACTCCTGAATATGAGTTCTGTCCTGGAGTGATGGATATACCCAGTATTACTCCATTGGTAATTTATTTTTCCCTCTCCCAGCAGGTATAAATGTAAATTCTATTGTTAACTTTTACCCTAGTGACTAGGTTTACATTCATTCATTCTTTTTTTGTTTTGTTTTGGGTTTTGTTTGTTTGTTTGTTTGTTTTGTTTTTCAAGACAGGGTTTCTCTGTGTAGCCCTGGCTGTCCTGGAACTCACTCTGTAGTCCAGGCTGACATTGAACTCACAGAGATCCACTTGCCTCTGCCTCCTGAGTGCTGGGATTAAAGGTGTGGGCCACCACCATCCAGCTCATTCATTTTATTAAGAACACAACAAAAATAACAAGATAAAACAAAAGCTATCACATTAAAGTCAGACAGGACAGACCAACAGAAGAAGAGCCCCAGAGAGGGTGCAAGAGTCAGAGACCCCCTTGCTCACATGCTTAACAATCCCATAAAAACATGAACTGGGAGCCATAATACATGCTCAGAGGACCTGGTGCAGACCCGTGCAGGCCTGTGCACGCTGCCTCCCTCTCTGTGAGTTCATATGAGCTTTGCTCTTGTTAATTTAGAGGGCCTTGTTGTCTCAGTGTCCTCCAGCCCTTCCAGCTCTTACATTCTTTCTGCCTCCTGTGGGGCGTTTAGCCACCACCCCCACAGCTCCCCAGAGTTTTCTTGAGTACGAGCAGCAGGAAACATTAGATAGAAAGATTTATTGCGGAGAATCTTGCGGAGATAAACAGATAGAAAATAAAGGATAGCCTCAAGAGGGCCTGGAACCTTTTCCAACGGGCCCTGACTGGTTCTGCCCCAGGGTTTTTATAGAGACGCCAAGGGGTGGAGCAAAAGACCTCCTCCCCCAACACAGCCAAGTGCAGACCATCTCAGACACCTGCACTCAGGCCTGTGGTCCTGATCATCCTCTATTCGGACCTGCTGGGTAAAGCCACAAGGAACCCGAGAACGGGCTCCCACGGGACGGGCTCCCACAGCCTCCTCTTCCGAGGGGTCTCCTGAGCTCTGAGGAGAGGATTTTGATAGAGATATCCCATTTGGGGCTGAGTGTTTCAGGGTCTTTCACTCTCTTATAATGTCTGGCTTGAGTCTCTGTTTTTGTTCCCATCTGCTGCAGGAGGAAGCTTCTCTGATGATGGCTGAGCAAGTATCTATGAGTATAGCAGAATATCATTAGGGGTCATTTTATTACTGCTTTTTTTTTTCTAAGACTATTTTTTCATTTTGCCCTAGGTCCCTAGGCTATCTAGTCCCAGGTTCCTGGTCACCCAGGCAGTGTCAGATATGGGTTCCATCTTATGAAGTGGGCCTTGAGTCAGATCAGTTATTGATTGGTTGCTCCCACAGCATTGTGCCACCATTGTCCTAGCATATCTTGCAGGTAGTACACCACTGTAGACAAAGGAGAACCATTTCCTTTTAATGTGGTGGTTTGAATGAGAATACCCCCAAAAGGCTCATATGTTTGAATGCTTGGTCACCAATTAGTGGAACTGTTTGGGCAGAACTAGGAGGTATGGCCTTGCTGGAGTAGGTGTGGCCATGTGAGAGGAGATGTGTCACCTGAGGTGGGCTTTGAGGTTTTAAAAGCCCGTGCCAGGTTCTCTCTCTCTCTCTCTCTCTCTCTCTCTCTCTCTCTCTCTCTCTCTCTCTCTCTCTGCCTGAAATTTGTGGATCAGATATGAGCTCTCAGCTACTTCTCCAGGACGACGCCTGCTGCCTGGCACCATGCTCCTCAATATGATGATCATGGACAAACCCTCTGAAACTATAAACTAAATGATTTTTTTCTGTAAGTTTCTTTGGTTATGGTGTCTCCTCAAAGCAATAGAACAGTAGCTAAGACACTGTCTAAGGCCTTATTAACCCTAGATGGACTGGCTCTCCCAGGGATAGCCAATGCATAGAGATAATGAACAATCCACTCAAGAGAAAATTTGTGGACTCTATCCCTAGCACCAGGGGAGAAAAATAAAAGGACAAATATAAATAAACTAATCCTATAGCAACCTCCCTCATCTATCAGGCTCTCATCCTCTGGACCACTATCCCCCGATCTAAGCACTCTAGTACCCTAGCACCAGCAATCAGACAAGTAGGAATAGCCCAGCACCCAAGGACCTACTTAAAATCATCCAAACTGGCCAATCCCAAGCCTGCTTACTCTATCTCACCCTTCCCTTCCTATGGAGACCATAATAACTAACAGCTCTTACACACATTATCCCTCTGCCTTCTGACTAGCCCTGGAGATCCTCCTTGTACTCCCTTCCCAAGTCACATGTTCCCCTCCTTAGGATCTGTGAGTGACAGTCTTTTTCCAATGACAGCCATCTTAAATAATAAAACCTGTATTTAAACAGGCACACGAATTATTGGGAATCACCAAGACACTTCAAGAGAGAATGAATAGATGTGGTTTGCTGTCACAAATGAAAGATTTGTTCCAGACCCAAATACTTTTAAGGTGGCTTGGTATGGCACAAAGACAGGTGACTAGACCTTTGGACTAGACCAGAGAGCCCAGAGACAGGTTTAGCTCACAAACAACTTTAAAACACATCTTGCAATGTATTTCACATGTGGTCCTTCTGCCTATATGACCCATCCCCCAAGAGATGTCCTCAGCTGGGAACCACTGGTGGCATAAGCATCTCCAAGCCATAAACCCTGGAGTCCCGAGATGAGGGAAAGTGTGCTGGCCTCTACCTACTTCATTTTCTCAATATGCAAATTAAGATAGACGTTATGACTGCATGGCAGTGGTTTGGTGTATCATTTATTTTGTTGCCATGGTAAAACACCATGAGCAGATGCAGCTTAGGAAATAAAGAGTTTGCTTTGTCTTACAGCTCCATAGTAGCAGGGTAGGTGTGGCAGCAAGCAGCAGAAGGAAGCAGCTAAGAGATCACATCTTCAACACAAACAAGAAACCCCGAGTGAATCAGAAATAGGTTGAGGCTATCAGCTCTCAAAGCCTGCCTCCAGTGACATGCTTTCTCCAGCAAGGCTCCACTTCCTAAAGTGTACCCCAAGCAGTGTCCCCAACTGGTGACCAAGTGTTCAAATACATGAGCCCGTGAGGGATGTATCTCATTGGAAGTGTTACACGTGGCCAGTAGATTCAACAAAGGCAAGAACCTCCTGCTTGCTCGTATCTTTAGCATGAGTGCCTGCCACGTAACAGGACGAACCTGATTAACTGCTGAACGGACAAACAAATGCATATGCTATAAATACTTAGCACAGAGTCAGGGAGCAACTGATTCATGTAACTACCTCACTGGGCCTGCTGGCATCCCAGCACAGGTGGGAAGGAAGGAAGAGGTGCAACTGCGGAAGTCACGGATGTTGGGATAGCTTTTCTGCTGATTAGTCAGTTCTACTCTCCTACTGTGTCCATGATCTTAACAGGACAAATTATGAATGCTAAATACCATTACTAAAGCCTCACTAAACGCAGTTTGGAAAGATAATGTGAATCACTCCAATTTTAAAAATAAATAAATAAATAATCTGGAGGAGTAATTTTAAAGATGACCCATCTAAGGTACAAAATATGGCCACATGGTGGCACCATGTAGCCAGTCAACAGACAGTTGCCACCATTGGTGTCTTACAATCCATGCTGTCACATGCCAGCACCTCAGCCTTCACATGTATTTTCTGTGACTATCCTGTTTTAAAGTCCTCATCACTGAGATCATTCTTCCCTGGAGAATAGAGCTGAGAGATAGCAGGAAAAATTGACATCTGAGAGTCTGTGAGGTTGAAAGTTATGGACATGCAAGACGAAGAGACACAAATGTAGGAGCACCAAGAACAGGCACATAGCCAGCTATGACAGGACATGTTTGTGATCCCAGCACTTGGAAGGCTGAGACAGGAGGGTTTCCATGAGTTTGAGGCCAAATTAGACTACATAGGGAGTTTTGTGCCAGCCTAGACTACATAGCAAGACCTTATCTCAAAAAGAAAAGAGTATACACACATATATAAGACTCTCTTCCTACTTTATCTACATACAGGTACACACAGAGAGAGACGCTAGTCTTGATGTCTGCTCTGACATACATGTATGTACTCTTCAGAAGTCTATTACTTCAAATAAAGTAGAGTCGCTTTGAAATCTGAAGGCATCACTCTTAGACCTGTCTCTCTCAGAGCCAGGTGGAAGGAGTCACGTCCCCTTTCCCAACCTCCCTTTAGACATTTAAAGATTCGGTACTGTCTTCATGTGGGACAATTTCAGTGCCAGCAAGATCACAGTTATGCCCCACACACAATGAATAATAAATGAGAATGAACAGGTAAGTGCCCTGGTAAGGGTCAAGAGGTTGGGTGGCAGAGTTCCATATGAAAGGGACTTCATCTCTCCTTTGGGGGAAAAAAACTCCTGTCTGCCTGCTTATCTCCCTTCCTTCTTTCCTCTAGCTATAATTTGAATGTGTCCTTCAAATTTTCCTGTACTGGGGTCTGGGGATATAGATCAGTAGAGCATACATGAAATCCTAGATACCATCCCAGCACTACATAGACCAGTATGGTATCTCATGCCTGAAACCCCAGCACTCGAGGTGAAGGTGAAAAGATCATAAATTCAAGGTCATCCTTGGCTAAATAGTGAGTTCAAGGCCATCCTAGATTACATGAGACCCTGTCTCAGATAGGTAGGTAGGTAGATAGATAGATAGATAGATAGATAGATAGATAGATAGATAGATAGATAGATAATTTAATGCCCAAATTGATATGATAATGTTAATTGTGGGAGGATTAGACAAATCCATCAAATTCTGCACAGTACTGTGTCTCTACACGAAGACAAGACTCACAAACTAACACACTTACAGCATCTTGTCACATGATGATGCCCTGTACCGTGCTATGACCCAGCAAGAAACCCCTTACCAACACCCCGGACTTGCTAGGCAAATAAACTTCTCTTCCTCATAAGTTACCCAACCTTGAGTTTCTTTGTTTGTTTTAACAATAGAAAACCCACTACAAGATGCCTCTCTTTTTCCTCACCTAAAATAAGTTACATTGAACATCTCCTTCTGCCACTTGCTTTTTTCCCATGGATATCTCACGTCATTAGTACATGGAAGTTTAATCACATCCTATTACCTGGCTCTCTGGTAACTCCACTCTGGGTGGCTCTTCTAGCTCCCTTTCCGTGGCTGCCATAAAATGCCCTGATTTAAAAAAAAAAAAAAAAAAAAAAAAAAAAAGCAACGTAGGGAAGAAAGTCTTTATTCAGCTTACAATTGTAGGTCAAAGTTCATCATCACAGGAAGTCAAGGCAGCAGGAACCTACAATAGCTAGTCACATCTACAGTCAAGAGCACAGAGAAATGAATGCATGCATACTTGCTACTCAGCCAGCTTTCTCTACCCTTACACAGTCCAGCTGCCCCCGAGCCAGGAAATGGCACTGCTCACCGTCAGTCTGGGTCTTCCCACATCAGGTAAGGCAATCAAGATAATCCCTAACAGACACGATCCCTGGTCAACCTAATCTAGACAACCCTCATTTGTCAGGTTGACAATCGAGGCTAACCATTACAGTGGCTTTATTAAGCTATTCAAATAAATCCTGTTTTAGAGCTTCTCTCACACACATAAATGTGGAGGTTTTGATATTCACATACTGTAAGTCACAGACACAGAATTACATGTTTTTATCCATAACTGAATGAAATTACAGCCAGGAAGCATTCCTCCATTTGTGAAGACTGTGTGAGCCAACAATCTATGCCTATAGATTATCCAACCATTTATAGATTAAATCCGGTCCTCCCTGGCTGACTCTGGCTGCCTTTGGTAAGTCCCCGCTTCCATCCCATGTGGATGTTGTAAAGGCTACACAAAGTTCCTCCTCCAACCTCAGCAGTACCCCACAGCCTGAGCTCTCCTCTGTTTTTGACCACTGGTATGTGGCTGACTGATTGGAGCTATGCTCTGCTGAAGCTTCCCATGGTGACTGTGGCTCCTCCACACCGCATCTGCTGGGGTACTGTGGGAACTGGTCCAGGGACTTCTCCTCAGCCTTCCTAGCTTGTTTTGAGCAGGGCCCTCTCTGGGAAGCTGCTTTGGTCTGTCACTATGAGTATCTCTCTGAGCCCATTCCACAGGCTGGCTGGTTCTGTGGTCTTTTCTACGGGGCCCACATTATTCCTGGCAACTCCCTCAGAGGTAAAGTGCTGCCCCCACACCGTGAGGTGCCCTCCCATGACCACTCCTGCTCTCTCTTCAAGCCAGGGTCTGAGCGCTGGGAACTCCCAGTATCTTTGAAAGTGCAGACCTCATCTGACTCCTATTTTGTTCCTGCGTCATTCCCTTCCTCCTACCTGCCTATGACGTGCACAACTTTCCTTCAGGCTGGAGAGGGGGCAGGGTCTTAGGTAGTAACTGCTTCCTTCCCAACTACTTCGTGGCTTCATTTTATAAACTCTGTGGTCTGGTCCTTCCAAGCTTGGCCTTTCCCAAAGTTCAAACCAAAACCATCTAACACCCCTAGCAAGCTCCAATCAAAATGCTTCTCACATTTAGGATATTTACTCTTTTCAGCGTTCTAAAACATTTAATCCGAAATTCTCGGCTGGTTGATTTCTTCTTGGAGATCCATCTCCCCTTCCAAACTTCCAACATGCTGCCATAAGTATGTATATCTCATGCTGGCTGCTGAGTCGCAAGAGTGCTAAGGAAAAGTCTTCTTGGTGCCACTTTTGCTGAAATGGCTCAGCTAAGGTAAGTCAGCAGTCCAACTCATCATGAAAGAAAAGAGAAATCACCTTCTGCACTGGGCAGACGGCACTGTCAAAAACCACCCTAGCAGTGAGTGGCTATGGGGGAAGTAAGGAGAGTTAGTGGCCAGCTTTAAAATCTACCACGTGAACGAAAGAGAAAAGCATAATAAACCCCCTTTTAATATAAATAATATATACTATATAGTCATTTAACATATAAATATATACTATATGTTCATCTAGTATATATTCATTTTATCAGTTCTGTTCCTTTAGAGAGCGCTGATTGACCCATTTTCAATTAATATTTGTGGATCATGTGATGTAAAGGTCCAACTTAACTGCTCATGACTGTCCGCTGGCACCAATCCCATTTGCTGAAGAGGCTATTTCTTCCAAGACCTTGGAAGTCTTGTCAAAAAGTTAATTGATTCAGGGGAGGATTTCAGGGAGATGGATAATAGAGAAACACCAGGAATCTGTCTCCCTGCCTAGATGACTGCACTGGCAGAGCTTGGCTAATGTCACCATTTGAGTTCTCTGGAGTCTGTAGAAGGCAACAGCCAATGGGAAGCCTGGATGGCAAATTGTGGGTTACTTCAGTTTCTTGCTCAGCCATGAGGTGGGAAGCTATGCACACGTTCCTAGGGTAGCAACATACCAGCATTTCTCAGCCACGGTGGGCACAAATGCGCAGAATGCTTGACTAGCCTGCTGAAAACTGTATCTGGTCAGAGATGCAGCTGGAGAAGCGGCAGCCATCTTTGCTCCTCCTTCCACAAACCCCACATCCTTGCTGAATCAACTTCTAGGATGTTTAAAGGAAGGTGACATTTTTCCTCCTTCATTTTTTATTTTCCTCCACTTTAAGCCAGCTGTTAAAGGCTAGGACCTTCAAAAGCAGTTGTTTATATAGACAAAATTGGAAAGTCACCATACACACCCAAGGGAAAGAAATCCACCACACAACCACAAAGAGGCATGACAGCCAGAGTTCCGGGAAGTACGTGTGCTCAATGGTGATGAAAGGGGCCGCCAGCTTCTCACCACTCTAATGTGTTGCTTCTACGTCTTAGCTCCCTTCTCTGTTGTGACAAATGCCATGACCAAAAGCAACTTTGGGAGGACAGGGTTTATTTCATTTTGCAGATTACAGCCCACCATCCAGGGAAGTCAAGCCAGGAAATGAAGGCAGGAACTGGAAGCAGAAAACACAAAGGAAGGAGCTCGCTTCCACGGCTTGTTCAGCTACCTTTCTTATACAGCCCAGGCCGGTATACCTAGGAATGGAACTACCCAGTGTTCTGGGTCCCCCTACATTAGTTAAGAATAAAGGAAGTACTCCCACGGACATGCACAGGCCAATCCAATGGAGGCAATTCTTCAATTGGGTCCTTCATCCCAGCTATGACACACTGGCAATCAAGATTAGCCACCCCGCATCTGTGTGTTCGCTAGTCTTATGTCAACGTGACACACAAACTAGAGTTATCTGAAAGGAGGGAACCTCAGTTGAGAAAATGCTTCCATAAGATTTGGCTGTGAGGCATTTTCTTTAAGGGATTTGATGTGGGAGGGCCCAGCCCATTATGGATGGGGCCATCCCTGGTCTGGTGGTCCTGGGTTCTGTAAGAAAGCAAGTAGAGCAAGCCACGGAGAGCAAGCCAGTAAGCAGCACCCCTCCATGGCCTCTGCATCAGCTCCTGCCTCCGGGTTCTTGCCCTGCTTGAGTTCTTGTCCTGACTTCCTTTGATGAAGAACTATGATATGGAAGTGTAAGCTGAATAAACTCTTTCCTCCACAAGTTGCTTTGGTGAAGGTGTTTCATCACAGCAATAGTATCTCTGGCTAAGACAACCTGCAAAAGCACTTACCATGAAACAGTAAATGGGCCGTGTTAAGCCAGCAATGGCTATATAACTTCGTATTTCTTGCATGAGTTTCTCGTGCTTGATTTAATCTCTTGTTGTTTTGGTATCACGACAAAAGGAGAAATAGACTGTACCTTGTATACATCCTAAATCCTAGACGTGAGGTTTGTGTGAGTATATGCTATGATATCGAATGACAAAAATCACTTGACAGCATGCTGCTTGGAACACCCCTCTCCCACCATTCAGTGGTGTGTGGCTGAGTGAGGAACTTTTACAGATTCACAAGAGAATGACAGGCAGTAGAAAGTGGATGAAAGAATCGAGCAGGCTCTTCAAAGCAGAGTATATGCCGATAATAAAAAGTGAGACGATTTCCAGTTTGACCAGAATACCTTTTCCTTTCTACCATGAACAACTAGAAAGCAAGCCCTTTTATATGTTGGGCAGCAAACCAGGTAAGGCCTATAAAAATCTCAACTGTCTGTCTAAGGGCATATGTGGGTCAAGGAGATGAAACCTATATGAGATTATGGTCCAGAACATAGCAAATCAATGAACTGAACTTCATCAAAGCCAAAAACTTCTGCTTTACAAAATACATTATTTTTTTAATTGATTTATCTTTGGGACTGGAGAGATGGATCAGTGGGTAAGAGCTTGGGTTGCTCTTGTAGAGGACCCAGATTCAGTTCTCAGAAGCCACATGGCAGCTCACAACCGTCTCTAACTCCAGTCCCAGGGGATCTAACACTTGACCTCCTCTGGCACTGCGTGCAGGTAGTACACAGACATACATATACATAAAGTAAAGAGAAGTTTAAAAGGTTTGAGATTTACTTATTTTCATTTTATGTGTCTGAGTGATTTGGTTATTTGTAAGTATGCATAACATGTATGCAGTGCCACAGAGGCCAGAAGATGAAACAAATCTCCTGGATCTGGAGTTACAAGTGGTTGGGAGCTGAATGTGGATGCTGGAAATTGAACCCAGGTCTTCTGCAAGAGCATTAGGTGTTGTTAACCACTAAACCATATTCCCAGATCCCCCAAAAGACAGGAACCTCTTAAGAGAATGGCAAGACAAAGTGCAGATATAACATTTACAAATCATATTTCTGATCAATTATATTTCTATGTCCAAATATCCAATGGGCTCTAAAATAGCACCAACTTTTAAAAACAGCAAATGTTTTCATATTAAAGCAGCAAATAATTAGAAAATGAAATGTCCACATATGTTTATCTGTTCAAATACATAGGAATATTAACTATCTGGGGCTAAGTCTAACAATGTTCAAGAGCTTGACACACAAAACTATGAAAGGTGACTGGCGGATAAGTCCTAAAATGGAACAATATTCGATGCTTGTGGGTTGAAAGGAAGTCAGCTTTCCCAAATTGCTGATAGACTAATTATTTAAATCAGTATCCCGGGATATCAAAAATGTCTAGAAACTGACAGAAATGAGTCTGAAATGTGAACGGAGGGAGGTGTAACTTGTAGAGAACTGAAGTCACTTTTGAAGAGTAAGTTAGGAGGGTTTATACTTCCAGATATGAAGCAAAGGGTCAACCAGGGTGGATCAGAACAAAACCTGACAGCGAGACAAAGCCCAGAAACAGTCCCTTCCAAACAGATGCTGTTTACAGCCAAGGCAGAAACGAAAAGCAATGCAGAAAGAATGGTCGCTTCACAGATGGTTACGGAGAAAAAGAAGGTAAGCTTGACCCTTCTCTACCTCACAGCCATTACAAGTGCCTGGGGGTCTAAATGTAAAAGAAAAACAATGAGAATTTGTCAGTGACAAAGGCAGTGAATGTCTTTGTGATATTAAGACAGAAAAAGATTTCTTTGAATGTATATAAATGACACTAGCCAAAAGGAAAATGATTGACTCATAAAGGTGCTGCACTGAACTAATACCACCATTGTCTCCCAGTCCTAAGATAACTATAAAGAGTGAGGAAGAGCCGTGGCATGCATCAGGAGGCTGAGGCAGAAGGACTGTTTGAGCCCAAGAGTTTGAGGACAGCCTAGGCGACAGAATGATATTCTATCTCAAAAAGAATAAAAAATAAGATGCTGAATGGGAGAGGGGATTTGTTACCTCGGTGACCAAGGTGTTTCCCAAAGATGGCATCCACACTATCTCCCACCCCACACTTCTTGCTTTGCCCTGTCCAGCGGATCATCAGTGACAGTGACACCGCCCCCCACCAAGCCTGCCCATTCAATGGCACCTTCAGATTGCTAACAGCCCAATCAAGAACCACAAAAATGCCTCTTTCAGGCTCCTAATTTCCCCAAACAAGAATGAGGTAAGAGTTGCCTTTTCGCAGCTGGGTGTGGTGACACATGCCTTTAGCCCGGCGGTGGTGGTGCACGCCTTTAATCCCAGCACTCCGGAGGCAGAGGCAGGCAGATCTCTGTGAGTTCAAGGCCAGCCTGGTCTCCAAAGCGAGTTCCAGGAAAGGCACAAAGCTACACAGAGAAACCCTGTCTTATAAAACCAAAAAACAACAAAAAACACTTGCCTTTAATCCCGGCACTCCAGAAGCAGAGGCAGACAGATCTCTGAGTTTAAGACTAACCTGTTCTACATAGCTATTTCCAGGACAGCCAGAGCTACAAGAAGAAAACCTGTCTTGAAAAGCCAAGGAGAGAGAGAGAGAGAGAGAGAGAGAGAGAGAGAGAGAGAGAGAGAGAGAGAGAGAGAGAAGAAAGAATTGTCACTTTGTGTCTCACATTATGAGGTAAACTGTTACATGGCCACAACAAACAAGGCTAAGCAAGGAAACACAGAATTTATTTAAAAACAACAAAGCAGCCTCCTTGCAGATCGGTAAGAAAAACGACAGGCGCTAGAGCAAAAGATTTAAAACCCAAATGGCCAGTTATAAAAAAATGTGTTCAGCCTCAGCGGCAGTTAGGGAAAAGCCAATTAATACCATAACGGAATTCCAGTACAAGCTAAATAAAATTAAAAAACTAGTCAGCGCCGTCTGCCTGCATTGAAAACATACATAAGTAGCAGTTTCATTCCTATTCAGTTTTCTTGTGCTTGAGAGTGGGAGACTTCAAAACGGCCATCATCATCATCATCATCATCATCATCATCATCAGTCTGGCCTTGATTTTTGGCAAGGATGACCGAGGCCTGGGAAGTGGGGAGCGTGGGAACAGTGTGAACAGATTAATAAAAGCAGAAGTTGAAATCGTCATTGTCATTCGAATTTATTTTGAAATAGGAAAATTCTAGCAAAAGAACTACAAAGAGAAAGGAAGTCTGTGCGAGAGCGTTTGCCAAAACAGAAAGTGAAGTGTCACCTGATAAAAAAGACTTATGAATGAGCTCAGAGCAAAAGTATTCGGTGGGGAAGCTAAAGCGAACAAGCCAGTCCTCCAGAGGGAGTGGGGAGGCAGTTACCTGCAGCGCTCCATTCACACTATCTGCACGGTGCTCGCTAAGACTTAACGTACAGCTGTTTTAACCTTATGTTCGTTGCCACTTTGCTCACTGATGGACGGGAAATACAGGAAAACATCACTGCCCGGTTTTGTTCACTCCCCGACGCCACAACGCGCCCGGGGGACAGTGCAGTCACCTGCGCGCCTCGCCCGCCCGCGGTGGCCCAGGACGGGGGCTAGTTTGGGACAGGGAGCCTTTGGCGTAGACTGCGCAAAGTGGGCGCTCTCCGTACTGGGGCTGTATTCTGCTCGGACCGGCTGGAAGGAACAGAGAGGGGCGAGGGGCGGGCTGAGGCTACGGTGACCCTCCTCCCACCCCCACCCCCCGAGCCCCGCCCCGGGCTGCCTCGGCCCCGCCCCCGGTCCGCTGCCCGGTCCGCGCCCGGTCGGCGCCTAGGCGCGCGCTCTCACTCCCAGCCCAGAGCTGCGGCCGCGTAGGTCCCACCCGCGCCCAGGGGCCGGAGATGCAGCCGGGCGCCGCACTGAGCCTGCGCCTGTGGCTCTGCCTCGGACTCCTCCACGGTGAGCGCCCGGGCCACAACCCAAGCCCCAGCCCAGCTTAACCGCCCGGGAGCTGCGGCGCTCCAGGGGCCAGTGGTGAGACCGCACCGACGGGGCGGGAGGAGGGACGGGCAGCTTGGGAGCCTGGGTGTACCGACGCCCTCCGGAGCCCGGAAAGCCGGGGGGGAGCCGGGGGCTGGGGGCTGGGACCGCGGGGAGCAGGAAAGAACGGGCGGGGACTGCAGCCGGGTCACGGACAGGGTGGAGGGGCTGTGGCCAGATCCCAGTCCTTGGTCTATGGTCCGTGGTGAACTACATCCTTAGCCTGGCTCCTTCGGATCCTTACTCGCTCTCTGGGGAGTCCGGGGCACACCGCCTCTGGGTCCGATCCTCCAGCGTGAATCATTTCCCCACTGATCCCCGCCCGACCCCGCACTTGGGTGCGCACTTCCCGACGCCTTGCGTCTGCGCTGGAGGTCGGTCCCCCGAGGTCCCCAAGAGGGCGCTCCGGGCGGGCGTCTACCTTCTCCCGGGCTGGGATTGAGGACTCGGGACACCCCACCCCGCACCCAACTCCAGGCACCCCACACTAGCGCCATCCCAGGTGATCTTAGGTGCAAGTTGAAACCTAAGGCGACTCTTGAGTCCGCAACTCCAGACCGATCCGCGTCGCGATGAAAGGCCTGGGCTCCTGGGATTTGAGGGGATCTCCGAGTCAGAAGGGACAGGAGACTTGAACCATAAGGCAGAGGCTGCAAAGAGCGATACTTGGGCACAGGACCGGCAGGTTCAAGTTTGTGTTGAGAGCTTGGCTCTGAGGTGCTGAAGAGTAGCGGGGTGGCTGCGAGGAGGGGCCAGGAAGGAAGCACTGGGGATAAGGCATGGAATGAGGGGGCATCCGCTCAGGATTCGCTGTCCCTGGAAATCCAGGGTGGCAGGGTCATCACAGAGCCCCGATGCTTGATTGGAGGAATGCTGAGAGGCTTTGGAGAAAGAGAGAAACCTGCATGTTCGTATGCCATAGAAATCGACTTTGCACGCTTCGTCTCTTACTCCCACAGAGTGTGAGACCTGTTTTATATATGGGGAAATCGTGTAACGTCGCACGCAAGGTCCTCAGGCGTGGGAAGGATGGGAACTAATCAATGCCAGTTTTGCTATTGGAGCCTTGCTTTCAGCTTCCACTCTGTACCATCCATCAGACAGGGAAGCTGAGGGAGATGTGACTGGCGTTGAAGGATGATGAGGGACTGGCCCTTTGCTGGTTTTTGCTCCACTGCACCCAGCCCTGGACCAGGCTTCTTACCTATGTTCAGGATGTGTTGTGAAATGACTGAGTGTGTGGGAGAAGTAAATGGGCCTCTGGTTGGACAAGAAGGGTGAGAAATGAGACTTTGCTGTGCCCAGGAGGCCTCCCACACTCAGCCGAGTAAGGTATCTGAGGCTCTAGGAGGTTAGGTTGTCTGGAATGCGAGCGGCACAAATTCTTCCCCTCCCCACTGCTGGAATCCTGGGGTAAGAGACCTGAAAGGAAAGGGATGTCTTAACAGACAGGTACTTTGTAAGGATGTGAGGACCAGAAGAGGCCAATGGAAATGGGGGGGGGGGGTGCTGTTCACTGAGGTAAACACCCATGACTCTGACCACATGGGCTGTGAACGGAAGGAGATAGCTCGATAGGGTGTCCTAGGATGGATGGGAGTGTACGGAGGAGGCTGCCGATGGAAATGGAGATCAAGCCTCCCCAGTCCTGTGCCTAGCTCCACCCACTGCTGGGTCAGAGAAGACCCAGGAGCTCTCCCAGCCTGGTGAGGTATGCTGCTGCAGGACCATGAAGCCCCAAGTGCAGAGAGCGGGGTGTACAGCTCAGTGGTAGAGCACAGAAAGAAAATCCCCTAAGAGCGGGCACGCCAGAGCAGGAGATCTGTGTGAAGCCAGGAAACCTAAAATGAAGCCCTCAAAGGCAGTAGACTCACGCTTTCCTCTTATCTGTGCCCTGAAGTCCTCGAGCTGTGGCCTGAGCCTTCCCTTCTCCCACTCAGTGCCAATACTTCTGCATGCATTGTGGGCGGGCAGGTAGACACAGAGGGGCTTCTTAGACTTGGGCTGGACTTCGATGCTTGGTGTCCTGATCCAGTCCCTTAAGTCTCACCCCAGCAGTGGCCCTGTAGAAAGAGCAGATGGCATCGGGCAGTGGTGGCGCACGCCTTTAATCCCAGCACTCAGGAGGCAGAGGCAGGCGGATCTCTGTGAGTTCGAGGCCAGCCTGGTCTCCCAAGTGAGTTCCAGGAAAGGCACAAAGCTGCGCAGAGAAACCCTGTCTCGAAAAACCAAAAAAAAAAAGAAAAGAAAAGAAAAGAAAAGAAAGAAAGAAAGAAAGAAAGAAAGAAAGAAAGAAAGAAAGAAAGAAAGAAAGAAAGAAAGAAAGGGCAGATGGCAGTTTCAAGAAACTTTATCTCAAGACTAGGGGTACGGGGGTACGACAGCTGGGGACCAGGAGACTGCTGGGCAGCTGTGGTGGCTTCACCTAAGGATGCCCTGACTTGCCATGGTCTACATCAAGCATGGTCACCTATCTCTCTGATATCCCTGCTCTTAGGTACGACCCAGGTCCAGGATAGCGAGGTCTGCAAGTGCCCATGGCCTTCTGGGCCTAGCTCAGAGCTCTGGGGGCTGAAATACAAGTGTCTCTCAGAACCAATGTAGCAAAAAGGACCCTGATCCCTCTTCAGAGCCAGGCCTGGGACGGTGTGGTGGACAGCCTGGCGATCTCCCTAGTGTCTCAGGGAAGGAGACGTGCTCTGTGCAGCCACAGCCATGCGTCACCTGCTCAGCGTGGCAGAAAGGACAGGGCATGACCCCTTCCTGCAGGGGTTCCCAGGTGCCAGACTAGTAGGCACTCTGATGTGGCATTGGGTGTCTGTAGTGTGGGGTGAAAGCGCTCAGAGAGACCCAGCTGCTGCCTGTGGGCTGCACAGGAAGACATGTGACTTCTATCCAGGGCAGTGGTTCTCAACCTCCCTAAGGCTGCGACCCCTTAATACAATTCCTCATGCTATAGTAATCCCTAACCATAACATTTTCATTGCTCCTTCATAACGGTAATTTTGCTTCTGTTATGAATCGTAATGTAAATAGCTAACATGCAGAGGGTCTTAGGCAACCCCTGTGAAAGAGTCATTGGACCCTCTAAGGGGTCATGACCCACATGTTGAGAACCACTTATCTAGGGGATTCTAGGGGGGGATCTGCAGAATGCCAGGAAAGGACGTTCTAAGCAGGGTGAGGAGGCCCTCATACAAGGCCCAGAGATAGGAATGCGCAGATGAAGACAAGTGAATGGTCAGCTGAGGTTCGCCAGGGCTTGGGGCGGCTGGATAGGGAGTACAGGGGAGAAGACAGGAGCCAGCAGCAACAGATGGCTGGCTGTCCAGGTGAGGCAGGGACCTACAAGTGAGTGGGAGAAGGGGCAAGGTTGTGCTCCAGGACTCCGGCTTGAGCAAACAGGTGGATGATAAGGTCATGCATCTGAGGAGGACTCTGGGAGGAGGAAAAGGCATGGAGAAACATGATCTCCAGATGGAGGCATCCATTTGACTTTTCTGGAAGACGCCAGTTCGTGCAGCCGGGTCAGATAAGGAAGGAAAGTTGGGGGAACCTGAGCACAACCCCGTGGAGGGAAGGAAGAACGTTCTCTGTGTCTGGCTTATTGTTTGGTGTTTTCCCCTACCGGTCAGGTGTCTCTCCACCACGGTCTGGCTTCCACCCCACAGCTTCTGCGAAGCTTCTTGGGAGTGAAAGGCAGGTGGGGAGATGTGTCCAGAGACCCTCCTGCACTCTGCCAGGACATCTCTGATAGAGAAGCAGCCGGCATGTCCCAGCCAGAGCCAGGGATGGCTGAGTTCGGGTCCTTTTCAGACACTGGCTTCCTCTGGGATCTCAGTTTTCCGGTCACACTGTGGGGACACGTCTGGGAGCAGGAAGGTGCGGGCACTCTGCTGGAGGCAGCTCAGAGGCTCAGGGCTCCGGCCCTGCCCCGCTGGGCGGTGCCAATAGCAATCACACCCCTCTGCTCTTGCTCCTCAGCCTGCCACCCTGTCCCTGATGGCCAGGCCCAGGCGGGAGCAGGTCCTGGTAGCAAGTGGGGGAGCCCCCTGCCACGTGGCCGGCAAGGTCAGCAGGGGTTCATGGGAAAGGACTTGTCGGCCACAAGAGAGGACATCCTGCCTGCATTTCCCTCTTCCTGAGGCAGGAGCTGGTGGCCCCGATTTAGCAGCGCTGGGGGGCCACCTCTGAGCCAGCTGGATTGTGTGATAAAGTGGCTTGTCTTGCCAGCCACTGGGCAGAGACCTGGCCCCAGGGGTGTCCAGGGCAACTGGTTGGCACAACTAGCAATATCACAGCCACCCAGTGCTCAGAGGTCAGCACGTGCTAGAGTCCCCTCATCCCCTTCAGCACCCCAACAGAATATAGAGACAGCCTATACTCCCAACCTCATCCCTGGCTCTTGATGTCCAGCACCTGCCAGATGTTTGCCATGGTGTTTCCCCAAGGGACATCTCTGAGACACAGATCTAAAACTCCCAGAAGCCCCCAAACATAAGCATCGGCTCCTGCTAGTGGAGCAGACTCTTCCTTCTGGATTCCAAGGGCATCTGGCCTAAGAGACACCCAGCCTTCACCCACCTAGCCCCACAGGTCCCAGCCTTCACCCACCTAGCCCCACAGGTCCCAGTTTGTACCCACTTAGTCTCACAGGCACCCAGCCTGCACACACCTAACCCTGCAGGCACCCAGACTACACCCATTGCATCCCTAACCCACTACTGACCTTTTCCTGCTCCAGACAGACCCCTGGAAGGCTGCTAGAAGCTCCAGAAGTCTGTTCCACTGCAGGAGTCCGCCAGGGTGGGCGGGTTCATTCCCATTCTCTGCGTGCCCAGGGGTACAGATTCCAGGCTTCCAGGTGGGGCTTAGAAAGAGCCCAGAGTACCAGCTTCAAAGCTTCTGTAGCTTCTCCCAAGTGGAGGATCATCTGTATTAAGCCACATGCCAAGTACATATGAGTGTGCACAAGCACACACATCCTTACACACACACACACACACACACACACACACACACAGAGTGTCTAGGAAAGAGCTATGTGACCTCAGCATAAATGATCCATCAGAACACTTCACATCAGAGTGTATGGAGAGCTTACCCCTGTGATGTAGGTAAGCATCATTGAGCCCATTTTGGAGATTTGGAAATTAAGGCCACAAGGGTGAATTGGTTACAAGAAAAAAGTGACAGATGTCTGGTCCCAGATGACAAAGAAGCCAAAGAGGTAGGGGGTAAGCAGAGCAGGTAGGGGAGCACTGGAGAGGAGGGCAGGTGGACTCCTGAGTGTCTGACCCCTCAGACATTGTCACTTGGATGTCCCCAGCATGCCCCCAAACAGTACTGGGCATTATATTTCCCCCAGGTCTAGCCTGGGCCTGAGGTGCACACCTCAGTGTATGGCATCTCCACTTTGCCAGGTGCCACCTCCCTCCCCCCTGTATGTGCCCATGTAATACGAAGTGTTCCCCAAAGCAGCCATGGGTGAATCATTCAAAAAGAACATTTCATCTCACAGGAACACTCTGAGACTGCCACAATCAAGACAAGTGAAAGCCCCCAGTCTTGAACTAAGGAATTGTCAAGTGTGAGAAACCAAACTTTCCAAGAAGCTGCAAACAAGTGTGGGGGTCCTGTGAAGGGAGCCTGGGGCAGGGGCATTGGGCTAATACTGAAATCAGAGTAGAGGAAGAGATTGTCACACAAAGACAACACAGGGAAGACAGCATCTCCAGGTTTAGAGAGGGGCAATGTGGGTGACCAGGAAGCCAAAAGCATCCGAATTGCACCAAACAGAAGGGAGGCACAAGATATTTTCATCAGGAGAGGGAGTTGCGTTCTAGGAAGATCCTCTGACCGCTGGGCAGATGAGAATATGCTGGTCCAAGACTGGTACCCTGAACTAGTCCAGACAGCCTAGTGGACAGGAGAGAGGATGGAGAGAGGTCAGCCCTACAGGGCATCTGAACTCTGAATGCAAAATTCAATGTTGGCGTGATAAGGAGAAGAGGGATCGGGACCTGGTCTTTGATGGCCTCTTCCTGGGTGAGCAAGCTCCTACTCACTCTACAAAGGCTGCTTCAGCTCTGAGAACAGGTGTGGTGTGGACATGTATGGTTACTGACAATTGGTGGAATGACCATCATCGGACCACCAGCCTAAGCAGAGGGTGAGCAGTAATGCCACGGTTGACAGGAGAAAACTGGTTCTCCTTTCATAAACTGCAGACGTGCAAGACATACTGACATCCACGAAAGTGGGCGTAACCCTGTCCCCAGAGGCGATCTGTTACTAGCTGTGAAATTTCAGGCAAGTGCCTCAGTTTCAGAGACGAGGGCTTCTGTACGGTGGTGATAACCGTACCTAACTGGCACGGGGAGCACAGAAACGGGGATGGACAGGGTGTGTGAGCAGCGTGGTAACGCACTGGCGCACCGAAAGTGCTAAACAGGCATTTGCTTTTATTGTTGTAACAGGATGTATTGGTATAAGCAGAATTTGGGGGTCAGAGTGTGTGAACATTTTTGATTATTGCTGCGTGAGCCACTGCTTCTTCACATCCTTGCCAACCCCAGGAAGTGCGTGCTTTCAATTCTCGCTCAGCAGATGAGTGGACGCTCACGTGTTCCCAGGCTCCTGTGTGTCCTGCCGATGTTAGGCGTGGCCTGGGTCTGAGGGTCCCACCAGGGCAGAAATGCAGGAGAGCTGTTGGGGAGGGTCGGGGGGCACAGAACAGGATTGAAGTCCCCAAGATATGCCGCTGTCCAGAGGAGAGGGTGTATCCAGTAAGCAGGACCTTTTTCTATGGCCTTATCACCCACATCATTCTCTCTCTCTCTCTCTCTCTCTCTCTCTCTCTCTCTCTCTCTCTCTCTCTCTCTCTCTCTCTCTCTCTTTCTCTCTCTTTTATCTACCTGATTTTTCAAAGTCATTTCCTATCAGGCCAACAAACCCCAGATGAGCTCACACGAACACCCTCCCTGGCTCCCATTGAGCAAGGCCGTCCCCAACCCCCTCCCTGCCTGTTCCAACTCAACACAGAGTGACTAGCAGGCACAGCAGCATAAGCCGAGCGTTCAGCAGGCAGATGGTAGCAATGAGTCAGTCACAGTTTATTCTAAACTTGTAGTGGTTCTGGGCATGTATTGCGGTATTTGTGATCTGCCACTCGCAGTAATCTTAGAAGGAACCATCATCTCACAAGGGGACGGGGGGGGGGGGGGGGGGGTAAAATCTGATCCAGGCAGTTGAGGTGAAGAACCAGCCAACTCCAAGCATACCCAGGGCAGCACCTTCGAGCCCTGGCATCTCCTGTCCTACAGATGGGAAATGGGAGACTGATGGCCACTCGACCCTTGAGGTCAGAAGGCACAGGATGTCAGCCAGCTCAGGAGAGAACACACCTGCCATCTCCCTGCCAGGTGTTCGCACAGGCTCAGTGCCAGGGTGAGCGCAGGGGCAACCCTGAGAACAGTACCCTAGATCCTGAGCTCCACCCACTCAGCTATGCCCCATTACATTCCAGCACCGCTTGTCTGTGGTCGACAGCCTGGCCATCTTTGTCCTCCTGGGCACGGCGGCATAAGAGAGAGCATGTCACCCTGACATGGACAAGCCTGTTTTCCAAGTCAGCCTGGGGGCAAAGATCCTGATATCATTCCCTGTCAGTCATAGTGGACCTGAGGACCGAGATGTGAGCTGCTCACACCCCAACTCTAGGCACCATCACATGACACAAACCCTCCTGGAGCTTCCGGTCAGAGCTGGGCTGCAGGCGTTCCTTTAAGCCTCCCTACTGAGGACACTGGAGAGGCCTTGGAGCAGCAGAAATTCTTCAGGTGTAGACAAGGAGGACAGAGGACATTGCCCGAAGCCAAGCCGGCCTCATATACTCAGCCGGAATGTGGAGAAATAAGGACTTTCGGGAAATAAAGCCAGCCTGAGGACCTCCACAGCTCTAGATGGCCTATGGGAGTCAGGGGCAGGGCCCCGAAGCAGCAATGTCCCTCTATACTTAGAAGTAGGCTAGAGGCCAAGGAGGCTGGCTGCTGGACATTGAGGAGTCAGGCCAGTGCTCAGAGAGACAGGAAGAGAGAAAGGATGGAGAGGGTTAGGATGAGGGGTGAGGAGGGGTGTCGAAGGTGTGCCCATTGGTGCCTCACTCCATCATGCCATATCCAAGGACCTGTTCAGCAGCTCCCCAGACCCCGCCCCCCAGCCTGCCCTGCAAAGAAGACCAACACTTTTCACCCTCTGGAGTCCTCGCCTAGCTCCTGGGCACATTCATCAAGTAGATGACTTTCCCTTCCCTTGGCTCCAGACTTCTTTGTCTCGGAGCCCTTTCTATAGACATCCTTAGCACCCTCCGTATTTTCTCATCATCCTCTCTCTTGACCCGCCTGGGTAGGACTCAGGAGCACACCCAACCAGGGACAGCCATGGTAGAGGAAGAATCCGCACTAGCTCTCAGCAGCTCTTGTGTTTGGTTGAGGTTCCCCTGTCCCTCTGGGCAGATGCTTTGGAAAATGCATCTTGGCTGGGGATGGAGGTACATGCTGTAATCACAGCATCTGGGAGGCTGAGGCAGGAGGACAGAGCATTTAAGACTAGACTTGGATAGACTTGGCTAGAAACCCTGTCTGAAAAGAAAAGGAGGGGGAAATGATTGGTGGTTTAAAGGTTTTTGCTGGCTGTAAACTGGCTCATGAAACTAAAGAAATAGATGAACAGGAAGCAGAAAAGAGAGTGAGGGGAAGCTGGCGTCCCAGGACCACACAGCTTCCTGAATAGGCTTTCCTAAGGTGTGGAGGGGGGTGGATCTCTAAGGCTTTAGGTGAGGGATTCAGAGAAAGGGGGGAAGCACTAGTTTCTGGATGGAGGATCTTTGCCGACTGCCTTAGGCTCCAAATCGGGGATGGACCGATGCTCAGCTAGATTTGGGCTGCCTTGAAACTTCTACCTGCCACCTCAATTTCCTCCTTACTGACTAGATTCAGGCTCCTCCCCACCCTCTAAGGCTGTTGTGAGTACTAAGTGAGATGCCAATAGCCAGGCCAGCTGCCCCTTTGCCTGGCCAGGGCCCAACACTTATCTGCCAGAAGATTTCCGTACCACCTGCTTGACCCTCAGCTAGATGCCAGCTTTGCCCTGGGAGTGGCTGCACCACAGTCTCTTGAGCCTGACGCCAGGGTCTCCGTGACCCGAGGCTGGCGGGTGCCCCCAGGGCTGCTGACAGCACAGGAGAGAGGAGGTATGCACTCTGGCCTTACTGACCCCTGCCTGGCGTCTGCCTCTACTGCTCTGCTGCAGCCCTGGGGGCCAGGGATCTGCTGGCCAGGGGGAGGAAGAAGCCAGTTCCCGAGTCAGGAACAGGAAGGCAGGGGGAGCGCAGCAGAGGCCAGGATGACAGTGCTTCCTGCTGCGGGAAAGGAAGGACAGCAGAGACAGACAACAGCCAAGCAGGAAGGATGCACCCTTTTCAGGGTTGCAGTGGGGGCTGGGCAGTCACAGAGCCTCTGGACACAGCAGCCCTCGGGCCCAAATGGGCTCAGATGCTGAGTAGTCTGGGGTTCTCCTGCCCCTTCAAACCTGGAAGCACCTTTTGCAAAAGAGCAGCAAGTTCCTACATAGTTCTGGCCCAAAGGAATAACGCCGAGATCCGTTTAGCCGTCTTCCATCCATCTATATATCCATCCACCCACCCATGCATCCGTTCATCAACACACCCATCTACTCACCCTTCCAACCATGCCTTTCAATCAATCCATCTACCAGGCCATCTATTCATCCACCTGTCCATCTTTCCATTCATCAGCTCACCCACTCGTCTATTCCCACAACAAACTGCCCTTCCACCCATTATGCATCATCCACCCAATCATCCATCCATCTCCTCACCCATCTCTCCTCACTTTTGCCTGTCTGTCTGTTCATCCATCTGTCCTGCTATTCATCCATCCTTCCGTCCTCCCATCCACTTAGTCATTAGTCAAGTATTTATTTTGCCAGGTGCTGAACTAGGCATGGGGAGGGATAGAAAAGAGAATTATCTTGTTCCCTACCCATTGAAACTTATTTCAAATGGAGGACAGTGGCAAGCAGGGACAAACAAATGATTACAATTCGTCATAAGCAAGCACAAGCCTGAAACGGAGCTCCAAGAAGGAGCTTGGGTTTTGTAAAAGTGAGGAGATGGCATCTAAGCTGTGGCCTGGAGATAAGCAGAGCATGAGGAGGAAACTTGTGTAGAGGACAGACATGGCCCTAAGGTAGGAATGAGCATGGCATGCTGCGAAACAATGTGGTGGTTGGAGGATGTGGACGTGAGGCCAGGAATGTGTGCAGAGCGCACAGGCACCGGGCCTCTGTCAGGAGTTGGGATTTTCCCAGAAAGGCAGTGTGAAGTCACAGAAAAGATTCAAAGTCATGTGTGATATGGCTTCATTGTGACACACACACACACACACACACACACACCCCAGACATATAATATGTAATTATATATTATAAAGTGCATTTTATATTATATTTAATATATGTAATTTCTATGTGTATGGATATGTATATACGTACCACTTGCATGCCTGGTGCCCACAGAGGCCAGAAAGAATCAGATCCCCTGGAATTGGAGGTGCAGATGGTGGTGAGCCAGCATATGGGTTCTAGGAATCAAACCCAGTGCTCTGAAAAATAACCAGTGCTCTTAATCACTGAGCCATCTCTCCAGCCCCTCCGTGTGTGTGTGTGTGTGTGTGTGTGTGTGTGTGTGTGTGTGTGTGTGTGTGTGTGTGTTTAATATTACTAACAAATGCATGGAGGAAATCTTGAGAAAGACAAGAGCATGCCTAGGAGACCACTTTGGAGGCAAATGTAGCTGGCAGGCTACAGGCTCACCCCAGCAGGTGAGCACATATCAAATTTGTAATACAAGGTGTTGGAGCCCATTTCCGTTTCCTGGTGGCTTTACCCAGCAGGTCTGCATAACGAGGATGATTGGACCATGGGCCAATCAGGTTTTTGGAAGGGTCTACACTTGGCTGTACCGAGCAAGGGGGAGGTCCTTTGCTCCTCCCCTTGGCACTGTGATTAAAAAGCCCTTTGGAATAAAGTTCTGGGCTGGTGGATTAGGATCCAGGCCCTCCCGAGGCTATCCTATGCTTCTGTCTTTCCTCTCATCGTCTAGGTATCCCCTTCTAGTTAATATTTCTCACTTCTCCATACTCAAGAGTACCATGGGTTGTAAAAGTGGGGGCTGGTCCCCTACAGCATGGGACCTACCAGGCATTATGGTGTACGAAGTAGGGAAAAGGAGGTGACCATCCATGATGGTTCCCATTGGGTGACGCCAAGACTGAACCTCTGACAGGGACAACAGAGTCTGAGTCTGGCCTTTAGATGAGGAGCATGAAAGTTGGAGTGTCTTTGGGCCAAGTCCAGTGAGCATCTGGACCCCTTTAGCTGAGTTGAGAGAAGTGGTCTGAGCTGAAGATAAAGACTTTTTAATTATCTGGGCCTTTAGAAGAGAGGGCATAGGGAAAGAAGAGTAAAAGCAGGCAGTGGAGGGCAAGGAGACTAAAGAAGAAAAGAGAGCTGGGTCAGGGGAACCGGCAAGTGTCCTGAGTGACCTCTGAATCGGAGGTATGAGAGTCACTAAATGTGGGGCTTCACCCCAGAAATGCACAAGAGGGTGTGACGGGGAGTTTTGGCCACAAAGGAGAATATAAAAAGGAACAGTAGCCAGAAGCAAGTGCAGAATTGTTTCTCTGTGTTTCTTGTATGAAGATGGGAGGTGTTTCCATAGAGAAAGACTAGATATCGGAAGAGAAAGGAGCTGGGCAGTGGTGGCACACGCCTTTAATCTCAGCACTCGGGAGGCAGAGCCAGGTGGATCTCTGTGAGTTCGAGGCCAGCCTGGTCTACAGAGAGAGATCCAGGAAAGGTGCAAAGCTACACAGAGAAACCCTCGGGGGGCGGGGGAAGAGAAGAAGATAAAGGAATTATCTGTGAGATTTAGGTCTAGGGAGTTAGGGTTTGGGGCACACCAGTGAGTGTAGTTTGAGAGCAGGAATTCCAGAAGCCCTTCTGTGAGGTAGGTGTTGGCTTCAGATGAAGAACAGCAAAGTGTTCCATCTGATGTCTTGTTTGTCAATGCTGAGAGTTGGGGAGGAAGGAACATTCTGGACATATTAGCCTGCTCAGTCTGCAAGAAGTAAAATCAATGGGCCATGGCCATTGTGAGGGGCTTCGCTAAGCAGGGTTGAGTTTCTCTGGCATGTGGTAGCCTGGCTTTGAAGAGAGGATTATAGGCAAAAGACAATCAGAGTGATAGGCTATGGACAGGGGCAGAGCCAGGAGAGGAGATGGGGCAATGGATGTTTCAGATGAAGATGTAGAATTTATCAATGGTGGATAAGAACACCTGAGCAAGAAAGAGAGGAGGAAGGAAAAGAAAGGAAACCCAGGTGACAGGCATTCGGGGATGGTGCGATTTCTGGTGGTGACCACATCCAGGGTGTACCCCTGGAGGCCAGTGGCTGAGAGGGAGAGGAGGAGAGGATCTCAAAGTTGAGGGAGGGTGTGGGTGAGTCATCCTGTGGATGTTGAAGTCATGGAGAATGGCCTGAGCTGGGGTGGGGAGGAGGATGGTGAGCCAGGAGCTATAGTCAGCAGAGAATGAAAGGAAGTGAGCAGGAGAGAAGCTGATGACAGCTTTAGTGGGGAGAACATGGTGCCATCAAAAGCATGAGCCTCCAGGGGTTGCTACAGGGAGGGGAAATGGCCAAAAGGCATTCTCCATCTGGAACATGGGGTGGGGAGGAGAACCCAGCAGAGGAAGTGGTGTCCTCAGTCGGGTTTCACATAAGCAAGAGGAAACAGGATGGACAGTCTTAATTAGGATGAATTCCTACTCTGGGGGATACAGTACGGAGGCTCCTTCAGGCTCTATTCTTCCCATCCATCTATCTTCCCACCCTCTCCCATTCATCCATCCATTCATCCACTCATCAGTCTGTGTACTTCATCCCTCTGTTGGCCCAGTCTCCCATCCATCCCATTTATTCACCTGATGGTCCATCATTTGTCTTATCCTCTTCCCATCTATTATCCCCCAACCACTCTTCACACCCATCTTCTGAATCTTTGTTGTACATCTCCCGTTTAGTTGAGGAAGATGAAAGCCGCAGTTCAGGCTAATTACTATTCTAATAGCAGGAGCCCCGAGGAGGACAAGGCGGAAGCCTGAATGATGATGACTGCTCCCTAGGGAAGGGGCATATTGAACTAGACTAAAGAGGGATAGCCCCAGAAGGGAAGGAAATGGGAATGTCCTAGACTGCAGGACGGATGAGCTGCAATGCCCTGTGCCTCTTAGGAACTGAGGCCAGAGGGACAAGGAGCAGCCAGCAGGTGGACTGCTCCTCTGCTGTGCCTCAGAAGCTTAAAAAAAAAAAAAAGCCTCCAAAGAAAGCCGGGCTTCCAATTGCCACAGTCCTGCAGCTGGCCGTTACCAGGAGTGTGCACAGATGTACACTCCCAACTTCACTGGGGGATTGTCCCCTCTCCTAAATGGGGTTGAAGTAGATGGGCACTGGCCATGGTAGCTCTCTTCATATACCACATGTCACCTTTCCCCTGACCTCCACCAGGGCCATCAGGAGGGGACAGATCTCTCACAGGTCAAGACCCATGCCCACCATACCTCCTCCTTTTGCAGCTCAGGTCATAGACCACTGTCCTCTCAATCACTCATGTGCTTGCCCAGCTGTTTACCTAGCACTGCCTTATTCATTTTTTCAGTATTTAGCAGAGGGGGGAAAAACGACTTCAAAGCCTAGCTCCACATAGACCCTCTTGGGATTCCTCCAAGCCCTAAAGTTGAGCCTTCTGCAAGCTCTCTCCCCAACACAGTAGACGTCTCCTCAGACTCAGACCCAGATGACATACATAGAAGGTGAGGTACTGTGGGGCGTTTACCCACCACCCCCACAGCTTCCCAGAGTTTTCTTGAGTGCGAGCAGCAGGAAATATTAGATAGAAGGATTTATAGCGGAGAATCTTGCGGAGATAAACAGATAGAAAATAAAGGATAGCCTCGAGAGGCCCTGGAACCTATTCCAACGGGCCCCGACTGTCTCTGGTCCAGGGTTTTTATAGAGACGCCAAGGGGTGGAGCAAAAGACCTCCTCCCCCAGCACAGCCAAGTGCAGACCATCTCAGACACCTGCACTCAGGCCCGTGGTCCTGATCATCCTCTATTCGGACCTGCTGGGTAAAGCCACGAGGAACCCCAGAACGGGCTCCCACAAGGTACCCACCCATTTAGAGAGCAATCTGCAGAGCCCAGACACTTCTCATCTCAGAACCTCAAAGAAAGCTGTTTCCTAAGGCCAGGGCTACTAGTCTGCGTATCAAGAGCTGAGCACAAATGGAGGCCTTGGCAACAGCCACAGCAGCTGGTGAGTGGGCAAGTAGCTCCTTCATAGGGCAGAGCCTCCGTCCAGCTGAGGCCTCAGTTTCCCTGACTGCACCATGGGACTAGATACTTAATAAGGTCCCAATAAGTTTGGCTGAGAGGTGATGGGACAGAAGAGGGAAAATAGTTCCAAATTGTAACCAGAAGAGAGAAGCCAGTGGGTATTGACTGGTGGTCCTGTTGTCCACATGATGCTGCAATGAGACCAGGATGTCTGGAGTGTGTTTTCCTGGCACCATACCACTTGGTTAGGTGGCTTGTGGTCAGGGTGTGTAGAGCCATCCATAGTGGGGTACTCTAGGCTCTCTACCCACTTCCCACTAGCTCTAAGGAATCTGGGACCACAGAACCAGCTGAGAAACAAAACAGCCTGAGTTGCTGCTCCAAACCCCGAGGGCCTGTAGGACTGAAAGGGGCTGGGGCAGGAGAGCGGTCTGTGACCACCACCCCAGGAGGACAGGGAAAAGGGGGAAGGGACAGGACACAGCCCTGGGCTCCAGCCACACAGTCCTCCCTTCCTGTTGTCTCAGGATGGTCCTGGCAGGATGCATCTGCCAAAGTTCCAGGGCCAGACCTCCCCCAGGCCCTGCTCCCCACTGCCCCCATCAGAAATCCACCCCCTCGAGTGCATGTATATGCAACTGAGAACCTGTCAGAGATGCACAACCACGCACACTTGTGCACACAGTTAAAGCCCCACACATCACTCAGAGAGATGCATATCTGCACACCCAGGCCCACAGATACAACTAGATGTGTGTACACAGAAGACCCCACTTGTACACATGTGCGGATACACATATGTGCATGTGCACATGCATGCCTACTAGGAGATGGATGCTGGTACAGAACTATGTGAGCCACAGAGGTGGGATCCTGTAGAGCAGAGCGACCTCACCTAATCAGCCGAGGCATGGAAGGCTGAAGGTGGGTTCACCAGCCAAAGCAAGTCCACTTGTGCATCTGGAGAGGAGCACCATGGGAAGGCCTGAAGATGTGGAAGAGACCTGGGCAGGCAAAACCCAGAGGAGGCTCAGACAGTCAGGCAGAGTGGAGAGAAGCTGGTAGAGCCTAGAAACTGTGAAGAAAGGAACTGTCTGGGGCCTGGGAGAGGGCAAGGTCACGGGCAGAGCATGGGTCTGGGATGCATGAACCCCTCATAAGCAGTAGATACGGATTCAGGAAGGAAGGGGGGTCTCAGGCAGAGCCGTGGTGGATTTCACACTCCAAATCTCTTCCTCAGTACCCTGCTCCCCCCACCCCATAGGAGGAGACCTGGAGGCTCCTCCTCTTCCTGCTTCCTGCTGGCAACTCAGCTCATTTAGGGTCAGAGGTCAGGGCAGCAGTCAAAGTTAGTTGGGATTGGGCTCCATTTGTGGACGGAGACAGGGTTGTGATGGGGACCAGTGGCCTCGACCAGAGCAAGGGACAGTTTTGTGGTGGAGATTGGCAGTTGTTGTGGGGTCTTTGGGTTGATGCTGTAGTCAGACTACACATTGGGGAGACAAGGCTATGCTGACTGGAAGCCACTGGGCTAGCCCTGCCTTGGGGAAACCTCCCAGAAGGCCCAAGCGTGACTGGACAGTGCCGGGGCAGTCATGTGACCCCAGTAGCACCACTGTAACCTTGTCTTTCACCCCAGGCCTGGCAAATGGTTACTCCATGACCCCTCCAACCCTGAACATCACAGAGGAGTCATATGTCATTGACACCGGGAACAGCCTATCCATATCCTGCAGGTACTGGCTCCTCCCTACCTGGCAGTCCATGAAGGCTGCCCCAGACTGGGACAAGAGGTGGCTGGCTGAAGAACCCGAAGGCTCCTACTCCCCAGAACAGAGGCCTAGAGGCTGAGAGGGAGTCCTAGGGCGTGGTTTCCCAGAAGCCCCTCAGAGAGGCACCCAGCCTCCCCTAAAACCTCTTCCAGGTCACCTATACCCATTCCTGACCACCTGTCCCTAGCCCCAGGCCTACCACTGAGGTCCCAAAGCCTCCTCACAGGACCAGCTATTGGAGAAGGCTTATGTTACCAGCCTGCCCATTCATAGCTCCAAGAACTAGGCAGAGAGTCAAGGGCTCAGGGAGTGGATCTGCGGAATATAGCCCAAGCCTGGGTTGCCCTTCTTTGGGAAGAGATGATGATGGGCAAAGCTCTTAGCCCTTGCGGGAGGCTCCTTGGAGACTGTGGCTCTAGGCTAAAACCCGGATGGAGAGATCCTCACTTCTACTATCCTCTGCTAGGGGGCAGCACCCCCTTGAGTGGACCTGGCCAGGGGCACAAGAGGTACTGACCACAGGTGGGAAGGACGGTGAGGATACACAGGTTGTGCGAGACTGTGAAGGCACAGAAGCGAGGCCCTACTGCAAGGTGCTGCTGCTGGCCCAGACCCACGCCAACAACACGGGCAGCTACCACTGCTACTACAAGTACATCAAGGCCAGAATTGAGGGCACCACGGCTGCCAGCACCTATGTGTTTGTAAGAGGTGAGGCCTGCCTTGGGCAGGGTCCTGGAGGGAGTAGCTGGAGCCTCTGCACAGCCTGCTGACACCAGGCTGTCAGGAGTGAATATGGGGCCTTACTATGCTCCACATAGAGCAGAAGGCTAGAACTTCACCACCCTGACCCATGTGGCTCCCCTATACTTCCCCCACCCCAGCCCTAGCCCACGACTCCCTGGGCGGCCACTGCCTTACCCAACTCCTACTCCATCTCCTTAGACTTCGAACAGCCCTTCATCAACAAACCGGACACACTCCTGGTCAACAGGAAGGACTCGATGTGGGTGCCCTGCTTGGTGTCCATCCCTGGCCTCAACATCACACTGCGCTCGGTACGGTTCCCTTTCCCAACCTCACCCCAGGAGCCCACCCTCCCGTGCCATCCCTGGGACAGGCAGCTGACAGTCCCTATGTCCCTCCAGCAAAGCTCAGTGCTGCACCCTGATGGGCAGGAGGTGCTGTGGGATGACCGCCGAGGCATGCGGGTACCCACACTGCTGCTGCGGGATGCCCTGTACGTGCAATGCGAGACCACCTGGGGTGACCAGGACTTCCTTTCCAATCCCTTCCTCGTGCACATCACAGGTAGGGGCTGCCACTCCCATCTCACCCAGTTACCGCTCTCTCTGCCCCTAGAAGAACAGGGCAGACATACGGCAACCCTGTGCCACCGGTTCCCAGTCACGGGGCTGTTAGCATCACAGATGGTCTTATCACCCACTCCTCTGCACTCTGTGTGTGATCCTATGAGAAGTGTGGGAGGTGACACTGTATGTGTCACCAGGCAATGAGCTCTATGACATCCAGCTGTTCCCAAAGAAGTCACTGGAGCTGTTGGTTGGAGAGAAGCTGGTTTTGAACTGCACGGTGTGGGCTGAGTTCAACTCGGGTGTCACCTTCGACTGGGATTATCCAGGGAAGCAGGTGAGGTCAGCAGCTCTGCCAGGTACCTCCCTCCCACTGCCCTGTCCTCAGCACCACCGCTAGGACTCACCATGCCCATGCTACCTGTACCTGGCACATCCTGGGCCCCTGTGTGGAGGAGATACAGACTTGGGAACCCAAATGTGATGGGGAAGTTTTCCATCCCCAAGCAAACTCGGGGGGCTGAGCATCCAGAGCTACTAGTGTTTGGGCAGGGGTGTGTGCCTTTGCTGGCTCGGGTCTGCCCCCTGCTTGCCTGCTGATCCTGGGCTTCCCCTGGGTGTGACAGGCAGAGCGGGGTAAGTGGGTACCTGAGCGGCGTTCCCAGCAGACTCACACAGAACTCTCCAGCATCCTGACCATCCACAATGTCAGCCAGCATGACCTGGGCCCCTACGTGTGTGAGGCCAACAACGGCATTCAGCGGTTCCGGGAAAGCACGGAGGTCATTGTGCATGGTATGATCTGGGAGGCTGAGGTCATTGTGCCCGGCATGAGATGGGATGGGTCCAGTATCATGGAGCCTGGAGAACAAGTGTCCCTGTGCAGTGTGGGTCAGAGGTCATGACGCACCTGAGCAGCAGGGGCCAGCCAAAAGGAAGGAAGGGCTGGGAGGGGAAACCCTGCCCAGCTTCTACCCAGCTGGACAGCAAGGCAAGCTCCCATCTGTAGCGGGAGGCTGGGAAGCCTGGTGGGTGGTAGCTCAGCCCCAAGTTTACACTTTTGCCTCCTGTTTGGCAGAAAAGCCCTTCATCAGTGTCGATTGGCTCAAAGGACCTGTCCTGGAAGCCACGGCCGGAGACGAGCTGGTGAAGCTGCCTGTGAAGCTGGCAGCTTATCCCCCACCGGAGTTCCAATGGTAACAGCCTGGGCCCCCTCCCCTTGCTGTGCTGCCAGGCTTAGCACAAGAACTGGCCGGAGAGTGAGAAGGACAGCGCCCTTCCCCATCAGAACATTAGCCCTGAATCTCAGAAGGGGATCTGTCCCTGCCCATTGGGACCCGCACACCCTGAAACTCAGGTGGAACCGGTACTCAACAGAGCCCCTAAAGAGAATGCATATATCCAGCTAGAAGGAAGGTTAGCCCTGGAGCTGCTAACCCTCAAAATATTTACATACCAGATTCTGGCATGTGGAGTGTAATGGACAGTATGGGGTTTTATAGCCCTGCTTCCTGCACCCCCTCAGATCCCTCCAAAGCCCTGCCAGCTGGATCTCCACACAGTGAGGAAACTCAGGGTCTGCCCTGCAGTGTCTTGTTCTCTGGGCTCCCTTCCTAGAAGGGTTCCTCTCTGAGAACCTTCTGATCCACAAATTTGAGGTGTCATGAGACTGCTAAACTGTGATGGAGCCTGGCTCTGAGATACAGGGTAGTAAGAGGCCTGCAGGAGAATTGAGAGCTAGGCTTTCCCTGCAGGGTGTGCCCAGGGCACAGAAGGGACTCTCAGTGATGGCTGCATCCTTCTAGATGCTCCCAGGAGAGGACAGCATCTTCTCAATCCTCCCTTACACTCAGTGCTGTTGCCTTGATTCAGTCATGATAGATCCTACTGCAGCCTCCGTCTACATTGTACAGATAAGGAAATGGGCCAGAAGAGGGACAAGCGTTCCCACCTGAGCCCCGGGTCTCCTGGGAGAAGTTCCTGTTCTGTCTTTTCTTGTCAACCCAGAGCAGCTCTGCCCTGCCAAGCTTGAGGCACCTTACACCTGGTAAGAGGTTCTGGTGCCAGGACAGAGACCCCCAAGGTCCTCAGCCAGGACCCACTGGCCATAGGCTGGAAGCTGGCTTCTGGGAAGGCTCAGGGTGTCCCAGTCACGAGCCTTGTGACCCTGAATCCTCCTCCCTCCATCTAAGGCCATGGCTTGGGGCCATACAAGTACCGCAAGGCATAGAATCAGAGAGAAGGTCCTGATGGCAGTGATGACGCCAGGAGCATCTCTTGTATAAATGCAATTTTTAGAGTCCTAGAGTCCCCTGACCCCCAAAGCCAGCAGGACTGAGCCTGCTCGCAGTGTAGCTTTCCACAGGAACATACGATCTCTGACTTTTCTGCTCCCACTTAGGCAACATCTCCCTCTCAGAAGTGTGCAGCTGTCCCAGGGCGCTTGTGTTCATCACAGTCCCACAGGTGGCCGCTGTTCAAGTGGCGTGATGATGGAATTACTCTCAGTCAGTGAACGATGGGTCGTCCAGTAGACCGACAGACAGACAGGCTGGGTCTTTGGCCCAAGGTGCCCAGCAAGGTGCTGGCACTGTTTCAGTGAGCCTTTGAAATTCCTGCAAGTATCATGCTCCAGTGTCCAGATGAAGACACTGAGGCTTGGGACAGTTAAGGGATCTTCCCTGGGTCACATACCTGACAAAGTAAAAAGCCTGGGTTTCCAGAAGCCTTTTCTGCAGCACAGCCAGGCAGATAGCACAGCCTTGATTCTGCCCCTGTCTATGACCCCAGGCCGGTCACATGCCTCTCTAAGCCCTGACTGCTGTCACAGTTGAGAGTAGGATCCTTAAATCCCTTATCTTAGATCTTTACCTAAGAGATGTGCCTTTTCAGGGCTAGAGTCACAGCTTAGCCTATCCAGAGGGGAGGAGCCTGGGAGAACTAGCTCCGAGCCCAGGACTCAGGCTGAAGAAACAGTCCAGGGTGTAAGGCATTTGCTTGCACACGCAGCAGAGGTCTAGAGTGACCACACATGTCCAGTGGGGCATTGTGTAAACAGGATACAGCAGTGAGTTGTCCCTGTCCCCACTGAATCTCACAGCTCAGTGAGAGGCGAGTCCACCAATAGATCCTTGTATAAAACTCAGTGTGCCAGATAGGCGTGTAACTAAGTGACAGAACACTGGCATAGGATGTGGAGGTCCTGAGTTTGCTCTAGAGGAGAAAAGGAAGGAAGGGAGGGAGGGAGGGAGGGAGGGAGGGAGGGAGGGAGGAAGGAAGGAAGGAAGGAAGGAAGGAAGGAAGGAAGGAAGGAAGGAAGGAAGGAAGGAAGGAAGGAAGGAAGGAAGGAAGGAAAAACAGGGTAGGCAGAGCCAGATGCCAACTGTCTTTGAAGAGCCAGTACCCCAGCCCCAGTAAAGGAAGGAGAGAGCCATGCAAATTGTCACCTACAGAAAGAGCATCCAAACTAGTGTAACAGTAAGTCAAAAGCCCTGTGAAGGGTACGTGTCTGGAGAACTCACAGAAGCGTCCAGAGCGAGGTGTCAGAGAACCAGGCAATTGCCACTCTGTGGGCTCAGCTGTTACTGTCCCTTCGCTCAAAGGTGCGCACTGTGAGAAGGAAGAGGGGCCCACTGAGGGCACTGTAGTCAGTCTCGGAGGCTGAAGGCCAGCAGGTGTGGAGGAACTTCGTGGGATGAACTGGCAAATTGCCTTCCTCAACCCTAGGCTAAGCTCACAGACAGCACAAAGGGAGGGTAGCTGCCCTAAGCAGAAACTGGTTGCCGGGGGCTGAGGGGATGGCCGAGGACTTAGGGGTGAGTTCAGAAGTGCCACTGCAGATCTCATGATGGTCCTGAAGGTCAGTGACATTGCTGAGCTGGCCACGTAAGTTATGACAATGGGTTGACTCAGCCTAGTCCAGAGCTTTTGTCTGCCTCTCCTGAGGCCAAGGACTTCTGTCAACCCCATCCCCCTGCTTCCCTCCTTGGTCTGGTACGGGAGAAGCCTCTTGCTCTGGCCTGACCTATCAAGACAGGCCATGTGCCTTCTCTCCCCACCTCCAGCAGTATGTGTGGGTGCTTCATATGTGTGTATTCTGCAGCCACAGAACCGGTGAACCTTGAATGGAAACTATCTTTTCCAATGTGTCTGTACCAGGCATACAGACAGTCCGGAGCTTTTGCTTTTGTCATAGTCCCTGAGCATGTGACTGTCACAACCTCTTGTGTAACACGGTGTCTTGAGTGTCAGGTGTCATCTCAAGATGATTTACAGCTTATAGAGGGTCGTCCATCGCTTATGTGCAAATTCTGTGCTACTTTACAGAAGGGACTTGAACTTTGGGCATTTGGGGTTTTGTTTTGTCTTGGTTTATTTATTTTTAATTAGCATACAAAGTATAGGATTCATTATGGCATCTTCAAACAAAAATCTGTTCTTGTTGATGCCATCGGGTATTTTAGATCGATCATTAAAGATTTTGGTGACCAACAGGAAACCGAGAACCGCTCTCACTGGAGGGCCAGCAAATGCCAGCCCAGAGCTGGCCTGGGGTCCTCAGAGCTTCTGACTCCCCTTCCTCTGCCAGGTACAAGGACAGAAAGGCAGTGACTGGGCGTCACAATCCACATGCTCTGGTGCTCAAAGAGGTGACCGAGGCCAGTGCCGGCATCTATACTCTCGCCCTGTGGAACTCTGCAGCTGGGCTGAGGCAAAACATCAGCCTGGAGTTGGTGGTGAATGGTACAGGCCGGAAGGATGGGAGAAGGGATGAGTCCCAGGGTGTGTGGGGTGGCGATGAGACCCAGCTGACTGGCTGTTTGCCTATGTCCCCAGTGCCTCCCCACATCCATGAAAAGGAAGCCTCCTCACCCAGCATCTACTCCCGCCACAGCCGCCAGACCCTCACCTGCACGGCCTATGGGGTACCCCAACCTCTCAGTGTCCAGTGGCACTGGAGGCCCTGGACACCCTGCAAGACGTTTGCCCAGCGCAGCCTGTGAGTATTTCCCCCACCACACCCCATTCTCTGCTACTACACACAAAATCTTAGCTCATCCATGTCATCCCTTTATAGGTGAGGAAACAGGACCCGAGAAGGGAGACAAATTTCCCAAGGTCAAAGCTGTAAAGCAACAGAGCCTGCCCAAATGCTGAGCCATGCTCCCTACACCCAGCTCAATGTCCAAAGGACAAGAGGAGCTGGGTGGGTATGGTGGCGCATGCCTGTACCCCGACACTTGGGAGGTGGAGGCAAGAGGATCAGGAATTGGAGGTCATCCTTGGCTACATAGTGAGCTCAAAGCCAGAATAACAGCAAACAAAGGGGACAGGGGAACCTGGAAGGACATTCTGGGCAGAGACAGAAGAGACATACAAGGAACAGGAGAGGAGGAGGGTGCCACGTGAACAGGAACTTTGAGGCCGTTAGGGAGCCAGAGAAGGGCATTCAGCAGGAGAATGACAAGACAAGTTTGCCATTTAGTGGAAGAGTCTGTGGTCACATGCTAGGGAAGGAACAGAAGCCAGGAACCGGGCAGGAAAGGAGTCTAGCCCCACCTGCTGGCCCAGGGGCTGTGGCTCCAGAGCAATCAGTGGGGAAGCTCAGAAGGGCCTGTGGGCCTGAGAGAGCCTGACAGATGCAAAGCTCTTCAGGCACTCTGGTGAACCGCATGGCCCGTAGCTCACACTGGTACGTCCATCTTTGCCCCTTCTGGTAATCTACAATCATGCTCTGTGCCAAATGAAGAGGCCTGGGATGCTCCCACCCCACTCTTGAGACAGGCAGGCGAGATCTCCTCCTGCCCCACTTGCCCCATCTCAGCGGCAGACCGAAGCCCTGGGCATGCCTAGGAGGAAAGAGAAGGAGAATCAGCTGGGATGGGGTGCGTGGGGCTGAGTGGTGACTCGTGGTCCTCCTGGAAACTGGGCGAGCGAGCACATGCAAGGTGGACCGTGAAGAAAGGCACACAGCAGGACAGAGCAGCGTCTGTGGGAAGGAAGGATTGCAGGGCTGCAACCATGTTCCAGCCCCTCACTGCCCTTGGCCCCAGGCTGTCTCTTACCCACTGCGGTGTGAGACAATGTCTGAGGATAACAAAGGTGTGCGCACCCTCACCCCCGGTTTAGGTCTTCCCTGTCCTTATTCCTGATCTGTCCTTGTCTCTCTGGGCTCCATGGCAGCCGGAGGCGGCAGCAGAGGGATCGCATGCCACAGTGCCGAGACTGGAGAGAGGTGACCACCCAGGATGCTGTCAACCCCATCGAGAGCCTGGACACCTGGACCGAGTTTGTGGAGGGGAAAAATAAGGTACAGACCCTCTGCAGAGAACGCCCCAGCTGCAGACCAGCTGTGGCCGTGAGAGTAGACAAAGAGGAGGGGGGCTGGGTGAGCTCCCTCCTGCTTGGGCTCAGATGCCACCTGACCTGCCCAGCTCTGGGAGCTGCAGCTGACAGCCAGGTGATTTTTCTGCCCTGCCTGGGCCCCAGCCTCCCTGCCTGCATGTGAACCAGGCCTTCCCAGACAAGGAAACTGAGATCCAGGAGGAGAATCCAGCTGCCCACAAGTCCCAAGGCTGGAAGGGGATGGGGCTGGGGGCTGACTAGGTCTCCATAGAAGGCTGGTGAGCTGTTGACCAGGAGGGGGAGGGGGACTGAACAAAGGCACCCACTTCCTACAGTCACTTCCTGTTTTCCTACACACCTCCAGAGCCTCTTCCTGTTCCAGGCCTGGCCAGGAAGTGCCCGGCTTGGGGTGGGGGTGGGGGTCTTTGGATGGTAGGCAGGGCCTATGGCCCTCTCTCCTCCCCTACTTTTCAAACTTCCTACTCCCTAAGGGCAGAATTTTTCTAGATGCCTGGGATACCTCTATGCACATCCATATATACATGCCTTCTCTGCTAACCTGGACCATGAAGAAGTGTTCTATGCCTTTGGACTAACGAGGGCACATCACAAAGACCTTGAACAATGACCAGCTACTGACCTTAGGCCATAATTTAGAAGAAGCTTGCCCCGATGTGATTCATTACAGTCTGAATGTTAACCCTTGCTTAGAGAGGCCCAGTCACCAAACTGGCTTTTGACTCCTCAACATGACCACAGTCTGAGACATAGCAAAGATAAGTCCCTCTGTTCCAGTCAGCTGTCCATATACTGTTTCTTGGCTTCTCTGAGGTGACACCTCTCTACTGCGAAAGGACCTTGCCTCCTCATCTGGGCTGTCTCTAGACTTTGGCCATTGTCAGCCCAACCCTGTTTCCCCATTACTAGTGGGCACATTAGCCTCTTTGAAGAAGAGGAGGGTTTAGGCAGACAATGGAGCCTTTTGCCTCTGTTCTGGATAGACGGTGAGCAAGCTGGTGATCCAGGATGCCAATGTGTCAGCCATGTACAAGTGTGTGGTCTTCAACAAAGTGGGCCAGGATGAGCGTCTCATCTACTTCTATGTGACCAGTGAGTAACCCAGATTGTCCCCAGGGACTACCACTTCATCTAGGCAGGCCTGGGTGCCAGGAATGAGCTTCCTGAGTTTCCTGTGACCACGGGAGCACCCGGCCCATGGCATACCACCATGACAGAGTAGAAGAGATAAACTTAGGGATGCTCAGTCTATAGACTGGGTGCTGATGCAATGGGATGGGATGGTACCCACTACCCTCAGCAAAGAGAAGTCCCACCCTTTCTCAGTTTAGAGTCCTGTGATTCGTGTGTGCATTTGGGAAAAAAAATCCCATAATTTAATTCAGATTTTCAAATGAGTTAGTGACCTCTAGAAAGAAAGGGGTTCCAGGAGGTGACACTTACTGGGTTCAGGAGTATGGATGAAGTCCCCTGAAAGGGCAGATGGAAATCGAGAGAATGACGTGACAAAAGCTAATGAAATCATTCCAAGGAAAAGCCAGGGTCAGGGTGTGGTCAGTACAAAGGAGAACGAGTTCCATTGGGTCTGACGGTAAGCGTTTAAGGACCTGGGCTCCTGGAAGTATGCTTGGAGCATAGCTAGAAGAGTCAAAAAGGTAAGAATGCAGAAAGAGCCTAACCCCAGGGGTGGGGCTGACTTCCAAGAGGTGGTGGGTCCTTTGATTAGGGAGGGGAAGAAAAAGGAGAGGAAGTGGGCTCTAGAGAGTGTGAAACCCTGGATACACACGATGTACACCCTTGATTGAGAACTGAGAGCTTTCCAAGATCAGTGGTGAAGAAGGAGACCCACACTACAGCTGGTGTAGGTGAGCAAACACCGAGACGGTGTCTCTTGGCTTCCTCTCTCCTCCCCAGCCATCCCGGACGGCTTCAGTATCGAATCAGAGCCTTCCGAGGATCCCTTAGAAGGCCAGTCCGTGCGCCTCAGCTGCCAAGCGGACAACTACACCTACGAGCATCTGCGCTGGTACCGGCTCAATCTCTCCACGCTACACGATGCTCAAGGGAACCCTCTACTCCTCGACTGCAAGAACGTGCACCTGTATGCCACGCCCCTAGCGGCCAACCTAGAGGAGGCGGAGCCCGGGGCCCGCCACGCCACCCTCAGCTTGAATATCCCCCGAGTGGCCCCCGAGCACGAGGGTGACTACGTGTGTGAGGTGCAGGATAGGCGCAGCCAAGACAAGCACTGCCACAAGAAGTACCTGTCCGTGCAGGGTGAGGTGGGCGTGGCAAGCCGGAGAGGGCGGGGCCACGTTTCTCAGCCTTTTACTTTTGCGACCTCGTGCAGCACAGTCCTGGGTGGTCGAATCAGAAGCCTGGGTCTTCCGGAGCACCCCTACCGCCCAAACTAACCATAGAAGTGCTCAGTCCTTCGCATGCTCAGTCCTTGATCCTTCAGCGCCATGCCGCCCGTCTCACCCTTGCATCTGCCACTACCTCATCCCTACTTTCAGCCCTGCGCTGCACCATCCCGAGGTACCCTCTTGGTTTCTGCGCCTTCATTTAGTTCCCTCTCCACCCTGCCCCAGCTCTGGAAGCTCCTCGGCTCACGCAGAACTTGACTGACCTCCTGGTGAACGTGAGCGACTCGCTGGAGATGCGATGCCCGGTGGCCGGAGCGCATGTGCCCAGTATTGTGTGGTACAAAGATGAAAGGCTCCTGGAGAAAGAGTCTGGTAGGGGAGGTGGCCTTGGATGACGGGCGGGGTCCGGAGGTCTGCAAGGTCGGTGTCTGCATGCCAACCTGACTGAGGTGGAACCTTCATCCTCCGGCTTGCAGGAATCGACCTGGCAGACTCGAATCAGAGGCTGAGCATCCAGCGCGTGCGTGAGGAAGATGCGGGCCATTATCTGTGCAGTGTGTGCAATGCTAAGGGCTGTGTGAACTCCTCGGCCAGCGTGGCAGTGGAAGGTGCGTCCCTGCCTGGCTCTGTTCAGCCCACCTCACACATCCAGCGGCACTCTCCTGTGGCCGCTTAGTGAAGTGGTACCCAAGCAAGAGGGGCACTTCCTGTTAGGTACATCCTCCCTCTCACCCACCCACTGTCTACCGCCCAGGCTCCGAAGATAAAGGCAGCATGGAGATTGTGATACTGATTGGCACTGGCGTCATCGCTGTCTTCTTCTGGGTCCTCCTCCTCCTCATCTTCTGCAACATGAAAAGGGTGAGGGTCTTCCCCCTGGAGAAGTTCTCTCCATTACCTAACGGGCCTTCCTGTTTCCCCATTCCATTCTCATCCCAGCAAGCCCTTAAGATTCCCATCCTGGTTCACCCCTCAAGGTTCTGCCCTGGGAATCCTCCCCACCCTTTCATGCTTGGTTCCAAACGGAGCAGAAGTTATCTGTTGGCCTCGCCCCTCCTTGACTGAGAACTCACAAGCAAGTGCCATTTGTCCTAGGCAAAATGTATCCAAGCCACAGTGCTATGTCCAAATCAATGAGCTGTCTCCACCCCCACCCCCAGCCTGCCCATGCAGACATCAAGACGGGCTACCTGTCCATCATCATGGACCCCGGGGAGGTGCCTTTGGAGGAGCAGTGTGAATACCTGTCCTATGACGCCAGCCAGTGGGAGTTCCCCAGGGAAAGGTTACACCTCGGTGAGGCCAGCACCCAGCTTGCCCCACCCAGCATGCACTGCCTGGCAGAGACAGCTTCAGCTGCCACGGGGTCAAGCAGGCTGAAGTGACAGAAATCCTTCCATTCTTAGAACTTCTGCCAGGATGGCCCTCTTGGTCCCCACCTGGCCTGACCAGTTCCAGCTGGGCCTGAGTCCCCAGAACCACAGCCAGGGCTCCCAGTTCCCAGGCCCCCGAGGTCATTTCCTGCTGCTCTGAGCAGGGTGGACCTGTCCCACCTGCCTGGAGAGGATGCTGGGGCCTTCCTGTCTGTCTCTCCCCTGTTCTCCAGCTTTCCCTCTCCAAGACTCCACTCCCTGTTCCCTTCCTGTTTGTCAGAGAGGCTTTCATTTTCCTCCTGCCCCAAGCTCTTGGGACAGGTCACCCCTGCTGTCCACCCCTCTCCATCCTCACATCCCACCCCCTGTACAGCTCACCTGGAACTGGTCCCCTGCCTCCACAGGGAGAGTCCTAGGCCATGGGGCTTTCGGGAAGGTGGTGGAAGCCTCTGCTTTTGGCATCAATAAAGGCAGCAGCTGTGACACCGTGGCCGTGAAGATGCTGAAAGGTGTGGTGTGGGGCTCATGGGAAGAAGGGGTTGTGCAGCTGGGGGGGGGGAGCTCTGGGTGGGACGGTGATGCAAGAGCAAGAAGGGAAACATTCAGAGCTTCTGTCCCAGCCACGACTCTGCAGAAAGGCACAGGGAATCAGATCCAAGCCTCTGCCTGAACCCTCTGCCTCTGTAGGGTCTGCAGCTTGTGTTAGGGGCTCCGCGCAGCCCGTACTCCCAGCACCAGCCCTGAGCATGCCTTTGCTAAGGAGGGTTGAGTAAATTTGGAAACATACCAGGGCACGTTTGGCATCGTGCTATGCCCCCCTTTGTCTCCTCCAGAGGGCGCTACTGCCAGCGAGCACCGTGCCCTGATGTCAGAGCTCAAGATCCTAATTCACATCGGGAACCACCTCAATGTGGTCAACCTCCTGGGGGCGTGCACCAAGCCCAATGGTATGGAAATGAGATGCCCTGGGGAAAGCACCCGGCAGTGGGCTCTGGCACTATGGATGGGAGGAGCCCTGCGGGTCCTGGGGTGGGCCCACGTTGGAGCCTGGCGGGGTTGAGAAAGGATGGACCATAGAGACGCGGTGCTGCTGCGCTGCTGGCATCACCAAGTGCCTGCTGCTGGCATCACCAAGTGCCTGGCTTCTGCTCCGCCGTGTCATAGGCCCTCTTATGGTGATCGTGGAATTTTGCAAGTATGGCAACCTCTCCAACTTCTTGCGTGCCAAACGGGAGGCGTTCAGCCCCTACGCGGTAAGTGGACACACTAGTGTGCTGCGGGAGCGCAGTTAGAGAGCGGATGGGCACCAGGCTTGGCTGGGGATGGAAGTCCGAGGGATGAGAGGCAGGCCAGCTTTACACTTCGCTTTGGCAGGAGAAGTCTCCTGAGCAACGCAGGCGCTTCCGCGCGATGGTAGAAGGCGCCAAGGCTGATCGGAGGAGACCTGGAAGCAGCGACAGGGCACTGTTCACGCGGCTCCTGATGGGCAAGGGAGGAGCACGGAGGGCCCCCCTTGTCCAAGAAGGTAAGAGCCTGGCTTCCTCTTGCCAGTGTCTGTCTGGCCCAGTTAAAGCCTCGCAATTGTCACCCAGGGATAATCTAGCCTGCGACCCTCGGTGCAGGGGCTTCAATGGGAGAACTGTAATGCGCTCTGCTTCATGAGGGGAAGAAACCCAAGAGGCAGGCAAGGAAATTTAACTTGCGTATCACAGGATAAACAGCAAGTGCCTTGCAGACAGGGTCAGGGAGAGGTATGGAGCCAAATAGCAGGTGCCAAAGTGAATGCCCCAGAGGGCATGAAGGTAACAGATATAAACAGTGCATAGTGTCTAGTGTCTCCAGGGCCTGGCCAGGGGAGCCACGGTCGGGGTGGTGCACAAATGTTAGTTTGGGAGCTGAGATGGAAGGTGAACTACTGTAGACATGCCTCCTGAGCTCCCCACCCCCCCCCCCTTCTGTGCAGCTGAGGACCTATGGCTGAGCCCATTGACCATGGAAGACCTTGTCTGCTACAGTTTCCAGGTGGCCCGGGGAATGGAGTTCCTGGCTTCCCGCAAGGTAGGTCCCCCGGAACCCCACCAGGTCCTTTTTCAGAGGAGAAGGGTACACATCTCTTGGTATAGATATGCCCGGTCATAATTTTACTCCACAGTGGCCTTGGGATCAATTCAGATCTGTCCCATTTTGGAGGAAACTCAGCCCAAAGCAAGGAATTCCCTGCCCCAGGTCTCCAGGCTAAGCACTGGCCATGGAATCAGCATGTCTGAGTCCCCAAGTCATTGAGGTGTCCTCAATTTCATGTCCTCATCCATTAATCTCTCTCCCAATGAGCAAGATGCAGGCAGGGCAGGGTATACCCTAGAACACCTCAGAGCTGTAGGCTGAGATGTCACCCTGGGAGCTGAAGCTAAATTCCTTCCCACCTCCCTCCCTCCCCCACCCCCCCCCCCCACCCCAGTGCATTCACAGAGACCTGGCTGCTCGGAACATCTTACTGTCAGAAAGTGACATAGTGAAGATCTGCGACTTTGGTCTTGCCCGGGACATCTACAAAGACCCTGACTATGTCCGAAAGGGCAGTGTGAGTGCAGGCCACAGGGGACTTGGGGTGGGTGGGGAGAGGGAAACCACTTGGTCTGCCAGGCTACATGCCCGGCTGCTGGGAGACCCGCTGTTCCTAGGAGCTCACCAAGTGTGCCGGCTGCTTGTCTTATGGCTTTGATGAAACACTTGACAAAAGTCAACTTGAGAAAGAGTTTATTTTGGCTAAAAGCTCCAGGGGATACAGTGTATCACGGCATAGAGGGCAGAGTGTCCGGAACAGGAGGCGGCTGCTCATAGGTATCAGTCAGGAAGGAGAGGGGGATGAACGCTTGTGCCCAGCGCAGCTTGGCTTCCTTCCACTTCTCAATGTCTGCCTGGCTTCTCTCTTCTCTTTCTCCTTTTATTCAGCTTGGGACCCAAGCACACAGAATAGTACAGCCCACATTTAGGCCGGGTCTTCCCATCTCAATTAGCCTATTCTAGGTAATCCTTCACAGACAAGTCCAGACACAATGACAGGGCTGCTGGCAGAGCTCAGAGAAGGGTGTTTTTGGATGAGTGACCATAGCTGAGTAAGGGATTATGCCAGGGAGAGAAAGGAAGATGGCTGGAGAGGGGAAATGATCAGGGTGAGTCTGGGGTGTGATGTGATGGCCACCCTACCCGGAGTGGAAACACCACAGAAGGATTTTGTCCTTTATGCTAACTCACAGGTGTGGGAAGCAAATGCAGGTGGGTAGCAGGTGTGCACTTCTGCCCCTCCCCCCATAAGCTGTCAGGAAAATGGCCTGCCAGTCTGGAAGGGATCCCAGATGAGGCCATAAGATGGGGGGAGACAGATGATGGGGAAGCATCATTGAAAGCTTGAGGGAGGGAGAGGGAATGAGAACTCTGCTTCCAGCATGGGGACAAAGTGAGCTGATGAGTGTTGGTCAAGAGGAGATACTGGTGGTATCCAGGGCTACATTACCTCAGGAGGCTGAGTTAAGTCTCTGCACTTGGAGGAGCAGATATAAGATCCACCCTCAGGAGCAGGCTGTGGGGATGCGTGCCTGAGCTAAAGAGGATGAGATAGGAGGATCACAAGTTCAAGGCCAGCCTGGGGTACACAAGAAAGAGGGGGGACAGGGAGAAGGAGAGGAGAAGAAAGGTAAAGGGGAGAGAGAGACAGGAGAAGAGAGGAGAGAGACAGGAGAAAAGAGGGGACAGAGAGAGAAAAAAGAAAAGAGGATGGGGAGGAGAGAGAGAAAGAAGAAGGTATCTGGAGACAAAGGACAGCTGTTGGGAAGAGAGGAGAAAGACAAAAAAGGAAGTGAGGGGGAGACAGAGGTAGAAGAAGGGAGGGAGAGGGAGGAAGAGGGAGAGAGAAGGAGGGGAGACAGGGGAGGAGATGGAGAGGAGGGTGGAAAGGGAGATCTGGGCACCCAGGACAACTGTGGAGAAGGCACTTTCAGTCCTCACAGAAGGAACTTGGGATTGTGGGTATCCTGGTGTCTAGTCTTAGCCCTGTCTCCTTCACCACGGGACATATCTCTTTCTGCCACTCAGGCTCGACTGCCTCTGAAATGGATGGCCCCCGAGAGCATCTTTGATAAGGTGTACACCACGCAGAGTGATGTGTGGTCCTTTGGTGTACTGCTGTGGGAGATTTTCTCCCTGGGTGAGTAAAGGGCAAGGTGCCCATCCAGGAGAGGGGAGGGGATCACCTGCCTCTGGTCACACAACTGTAGCTGTGTATGGATCTGTTAGCCCTGGGGACTTCTGAGGCAAGTGATGGGTCACAGAGAGCCCACCCACTCACCTGCCTCTGCCCAACCTGGCCTAGCCCTCCAGAGGACTTTGCCTCCAAACGGGGCTCCCTTGGCACCACTTTGGTGCCCAGAAGGGCAAAACCCTGGTTCACATGGCAGCCTCCTCATCATGGGCCCCAAAGGGAGCTCAGTACTCATTCAGTGTCTTAATCATTGTTCTATTGCTATGAAGAGAAGCAATGACCAAGGCAACTCTTACAAAGGAAAGCATTTAATTAGGGGCTGGCTTACAGTTTTAGATGGTTAGTCCATTATTGTCATGGCAGGGAGCGTGACAGCAGGAAGGTGGGCATGGCGCTGGAGAACTAGCTGAGAGCTGCATCCTGATCCTTAGGCAGCCGACGGAGAGAGACTGGGGCCTGGCATGGGCTTTTGAAACCTCAAAGGCAACCCCTAGGAACACATTTCCTCCAACAAGGCCACACCTCCTAACTCTTGTAATCCTTTCCAACAGTTTTGCTCCCCGGTGACCAGGCATTCGAATATATGAGTCTTTGAGGGCCATTCTCATTCACACCACCACATTCAGTCACACCTGCTCACACAAATCCCACCTGGAAACAGGAGGAAGAAGGCCTCATGAAGGGGAGAAGAAGACAATGAGCAAAACATAAATGTCACCAAATGGCAGCCATGAAAGATGGTTACTAAAGACAGGAGCAGGAAGATTCTAGAAAGTTCAGGGGCCCCTGGTCTGCTGGGTGAGCCAGAGGGAGTGGGAAGGAGACAGGCCACATGAAGAGGGGCTGGAATGCACCTCAGTGGGCTTAGCATGTATCAGGGGATTCTATCTCTAGCAGGACACACACAACCCACAAATAATAATAGAGGCAGGTGGCCTAGGAGGAGCAAGGGGACACCAGTCAGTGGTCCTCATGAGTTGGAAGTGGGCAGGATGATCAAGAGATGCAAAAGGACTTCCCTGAACAGGTCCTGTGAGGCTGTACCCCTATCCCAGGAACTAGTTTCACAAATGCACGTTGACTATGTGGATGCTTGTGGTACCCTAGTAAACAGGCAACTTCACCAACCCTACTTTAAAGATGTATTGATTTATTATTTTTATTTATTTGTTTGTTTACTTGTGTGTGTGTGTGTGCGCACACGTGCGTGTGCGTGTGCGTGTGCGTGTGCGTGTGCGTGTGTGTGTGTGTGTGTGTGTGTGTGTGTGTGTGAGAGAGAGAGAGAGAGAGAGAGAGAGAGAGAGAGAGAGAGAGAGAGAGAGAGAGAGAATACATCCAGCTGGGGTGGGGGGGGTATGTGCACTTGGAGGCCAGAAAAGGGTGTCAAGTATTCTGTTTGTTCCTCTGAGGCAGAGTATCTCCCAGAACTGGGGCTGGCATTTTCTTGGCTGGTCTAGAAGCCAAAAATCCCCAGTGATTCACCTGTCTCTGCCTTGCTTGGATCTGGAGTTACAGACATGTGCCAGATGCCCAGCTTGTTACATAGGAGTTGGGGTGGGGATTTTCATCCTCACAGTTGCACAGCAGGTGTTCTTAATGGCTGAGACATCTCTCCAGCGCCATTCAGCCTCTTTTAATTAGAATTAAATAGAATTAATTAGTTGATTTTAATTAATGTAACTGGAATTCAGGGAGGGGCTAGCAGCCAGCCCAGCCCCTGGGTAGAGACATCATACTGACACTGGTAGCGATGGAGAAGAGAGGAAGAGACAAGGTAGCCTGGGCTGGACCAAGGGCAGGCTGCTCCCTACCCACCCCACCACCTTTCTTCCATCAGGGGCCTCTCCATACCCTGGGGTGCAGATCAACGAGGAGTTCTGCCAGCGACTGAAGGACGGCACACGAATGAGAGCCCCGGAGCTGGCCACCCCCGCCATGTGAGTCTCCTGGCTCACCACACAATCGTTGGGGGCCAGGCATCAAGAGAGAAGTGTGCAGTCATGGGGAATGGCGAGGGTTGGTGCAGACACTGAGATGGAAAGCAGAAAGAAAAATCTACATGCATGGAGGAGGGTCTAAGGGCACGCATCGGGGCACTCAAGGGAAGGGGGTCATGGAGTTGTGGGACAGGGGATGGAATTCAATCCCAGAAAGAGCAGGCAGGTGGGAGATGGCACAGGAGGATAACATCTGTGGTAGACACCGTCTCCAACACTGATCCATCCATTCATCCACTAACATGCCCCTAATCCTGGACTTTACTCCTGGGCCACCCTCAAGAAACCCGGAGCCTATAAAGCAGGCCAGGCCCTTGCCCCGAAGGATACACACAGATGGTAGTCACAGAATGAGATGGGACACAGACACTCTAGGAGCACCTGAGAAGCTCTAGAAAGTCAGTTGATCAGGGGACGAGAAGACATTGAAGTGGCACTTGAGGGACTGAGAAGAGCTGGAGAAAGACGCGGGACAGGCAGGAGGGACAGCCAGCACTAAGTCTGAAGTGGGGACAACAGAATAAGTTTTAGTCCACGTTGTGTCCCTATAACATCCTGGACACAGGACTCTTCATAAGGGAGGGGGAAGTTCAAGAGCAGACATCCCCCTCCGTCTACTGAGCGCTGGTGAAAGCCTTCTGTCTGCATCCCAGTGTGGCAGATGGCATCATGCTGGGAGCACATGAAAGGGACACATGACATGAGACAGGAAGCGAGGGAATTTATATACAGCAGCCTGCTCTCAGGAGACTCCACCCCTCAAGACTGCATTAAGCCAGTCATAAGCCCCTTTGACCTCTCAGTGGGCCCCATCTCGGGAAGGTCCATCCCCTCAACAATGGTCAACCACTCTGGGGGCCAAGCTCCCGTCACATGAACCTTAAGGGGACCCACTGCCTATCCAAACCGCCATAGTGATCCAGGCAATACAGGAGTGATGGGGCCCGGCTGGTGGGAGGGTCACGGTCCACTCAGACCACAGGTCAACAGCCAGCTGCCCCCACAGACGCCACATCATGCAGAGCTGCTGGTCTGGAGACCCTAAGGCAAGGCCTGCTTTCTCCGAGCTGGTGGAGATCCTGGGAGACCTGCTTCAGGGCGGAGGCTGGCAGGTGAGGCCCCTCTTTGTCCTTTCCTGCTGCAACCCACGGCCCAATTCTGGGTTCCTGCCTTGTCCATCTTTCCAAGCCCCTCTAAGCCCTGGTCACCTGTCAGCTACCAAGCAAAGGTCACACATGTCTGACCCCAGGCCCATGGGCCTATCCCCCCACTGCCCACACCTCCATCTCACTCAACATGAAGTTGGGCAAACACCATCAGTGTCTAGCTGCCATATAGATGGTCAGAGGTCATCTTTACCCACAAGGAGTCCCGGGCCGGCCCACACTGAGCCTGCAAGGCCATGCTGTCCTCAAATACGATGGTAGTCCATTCCTTTACCTCCTAGCACCGCTGAGCACAAAAACACTGGACTTGTGTATCCTCCATGTCTCCTTTCCCAGAGGTACCTCCCGAGGGTAGCAGCTTGGGGCTGATTCCTCAGGCTCTAGGACCTGAATTGAGGATGCCCAGCTGAGGCCTGTCCTGTCCCACTTGCCTGGACCTGGAAGGGCTGTTAGAAGAACTGAAAAAGGCCAGCCCAGCAGGCTTTTAGCAACCTCCATGCTTGGCCTGCTGTGAACAAGTGTGCCAGGGCCCACCATAGGCCCACTTAATCCTCAGAGTACTCCACCACACACACAACCCATCCTGACCTGATGGCAGAGGTTGGGACCACAGGAGTCCTGAGTGCAGCATTAAGACTGAGGGTGAGCATGCCCCTGACCCTGGAAACTCCTCCCATTCCTGACAGGAAGAGGAAGAGGAATGCATGGCCCTGCACAGCTCCCAGAGCTCGGAGGAGGGTGGCTTCATGCAGACGTCCACCACAGCTCTGCACATCACCGAAGCTGAGCCTGAGAGTAGTCCTTCCAGTATGCATTGCCACAGCCTGGCAGCCAGGTCAGTTTCTCTCTCCCCAGGTCTGGGCACAGGTCTGATGGCGACAGCAGTTTGGAGATGGCATATTTTATGAGTCCTCAAGGAAAAGCAACTTGCAATGACTAGAGAGATCTCGTCCCATCAGTTTTTCAGCCCATGGCTATAACAAAATACCTGGGGCTGGGTGCTTTATAAAGAAAAGAGGTCCATTCAGTTCACATCAATGGAGATTCAAGAACATGGTATCTGCCTTCGCTTATCTCTAGAGTATCGTGGCAGGTGGCATCATGATAGCAGATGAGGAAGAAAGCATATGGGGAGAACAGAAGCCGGAGGGAGCCAGAGGCCCTCACTGCTCCCCTTACAACATCCCAGTCTCTTGAGAACTAACCAGGTCATCAGTCCGTCTAAGACGGATGCTCCCGTGCACTAGGCCTCCCTCACCTCAGTGCCTCCCCATGAAGCTTCTGGCACACGGACCTTGGGGACACACCCCAGCCGTATCTCAACCACAGCAACCGGCCTCCTCCAAATCTCTGTACTTCTCTCTCCTTCACCCCACTTTCAAGGGAGCACCCATCTTGAGCATTTTTTTTCTTTGGGGACACCACGTAGAGTTGGCTGTGTTTGGGCCAAGACCCCTCCCGGGGTGCAGTCTCTGTTTTCTCTCCAGAGCGTGTCCCCAGGAGCACAGGCAAAGCCCTGACAGCAGTGAAGCCCGCACACTCGCCGTATGCAGGAGTGAAGCAGCCTGTTTCTAGAATGCTGGATCCAAGGTCTCTTACCCTTGGCAGTTTACACCCCTAATGTGTTGTACCATCCATGTTCTGACCAGCATGACAGAGAGGCTGGGGCTCCGGGGCTTCTGTCTTATGTTCTCAGGGCGGTGACATGCCTGGGAACAGAAGAGCGAGTCGGCCCTTGCCCGGCTGCTTTCACCAAGCCCCCAACACACAGTGCACACACATGCATATTTGTGAAGGGCCGTCAGTGGTTAACAGCAGGAAAACGGCCCATCCTGAGGAGGAAGTCAGACCTGTCAATCAGCTCCATGCCATGCTCAGCCTGGGGGTAACTACCCAACTCTCCTCCCACTGCAGAGCCCCAGCAGTAGGCTCATAGTTCTCTTGTGCAGGAGAGAAAATGCAGGGCAGAGAAGGAACGAGGACGGGTATGCCAAGGTCAGCTGTGCAATGGACACCAATATGGAATCTGAGGACCGGTCCAGACCTTGGACACAGGCCCCACCCAGACTCTTCGTCCAGCTGGAAGGCCTTTCTCTTTGGGGAGAGGAGCAGCCCGAGAGGTGGGGGAGGCTAGGATGAAGTCATCGGGACCTTCTGTGTCCTTCCCACAGATATTACAACTGTGTGTCCTTTCCCGGGTGCCTGACCAGAGGAACTCAGACTCCAGGTTCCTCCAGGATGAAGACGTTTGAAGAATTCCCCATGACCCCTACAACCTACAAAGCCTCCGTGGTAAGAGAAGGTGGAGAGAAGAAGGGATGTGTACCTTAGACAGGGCCAAGGGAAGGGAAGAGGTGGGGGACAGTGTCAGGGATTCCCAACACTGGTAACAGAAAAGCAGGCAATATTTCATTTAATTTTTTATTAATGTGTAAATTGTGCATAATAACGGACGCAATGGTATTTCAAGATGTGTATCTAGGATGCACTAATAAAATGCAGCCTCCCGCGTCCTCTCACTCTTCCCAACCTCTATTAATGGCTGTTCTACCTCCAGGTCAACAATTTTTTAGGTTCCACATGAGAGAACATACCGGACTCATCTTTCTGTGCGGTTTATTTCACTTCATGTGGTATCCTCCAGTTCCGCTCATTTTCCTGCAAAGAACGGCGTTTTATTCTTCTCTGTGGCTGAATAAACCCCATTGTGTGCACACACCACATTTTCCTGTCCCATCCTCTGTTGACGGCACCTAGGCTGGTAGTCACTCTCCTATTGTGAGTCAGGCCACAATACACAGGCGTCCCAAGGCGTCTCCTTGGGGAAGTCCTTGAAAATATCAAGTCCAGGGAACACCTTAAGCTCTTTCGCATCTTGATGGTCACTCAAAAGCTATCCTTTCTCAGCTGCTGGTCATTCTCACACGTGGCCTCCCTGCCCGTTTTATCCCAGCTATATAGAAACCATGGCTTTTAAAGAAAGAGATGGAGAGAGAGAGAGAGAGAGAGAGACTTGGAGCCAGTGAGACAGCTCAGTGGATAAGATTACAACCTGAGATCAATCCCTTCCACATAGTGAAAGGAGTTCATTGACTCCAAGTTGTTCTCTGCCCTCCAGACACACACTGTGACATTCATGTATATTCATATATCCGCATATATATGAATGTGTGTGTGTGTGAGAGAGAGAGAGAGCTCACATTCCAACAGCGTAAGCCACAGATGACCTTGTGGGTGGTGGTTGGCCCCACCAACCCAGAGAGTACACGTGTCGCTGAAAGAGGTTAGGATACCGGGACAGGAAGCTGACAGGGGTCCACTCGGCTGTGGACCCCTTGTGTCCTCAGATCGGGTCACATATAGTGATGTTCTGGGAAGCTCAGCAAGTGTGTCTGTCTGTAAGGGATGAGATTGGTTCCCCAGGCCTGAGCTCTGATGGCCAATGGCTTGGAGTCAAGGCTACAGCTTCAGACTTCAGTCCATCCAGAAGGGGGCATGGATCCTGGACTCAGTGAGCTGTGGCCCCGGGAGGGTGGGTGGTAAGGTCATCAGGGAGGGGCCCTTGAGCAGACCACAGACACCTGAGCTTATGTCTCCAGCACTCAATGAAGACCTCTGGGAACAGTTCTGAGATTCCCCCTGCCTCCTAGGGGACTCAGAATGAGTACATGCTCAGCCTATCACCCTCCAGTCTGGAGTGTCCCACAGGCCAGACACAGCTCCTCCCCTCCAGGTCTCCACCATCAGGCCATGGCTTCTCCCTTCATGTCACAGATGTGACCCTCTCTGCACATTCTGATGGGCTGGAGACCGCTCGCCTAACTCAGTTCCCATGGGGACAGGTATAAGGCCAGCAAGGCTCAGGTTCCTCAGCACCTGACTAGGCTGGCACACAGCTTTCCTGCAGGAGGGCCTCACATGTGGCCCACAGGCTTGGCTGGTTCTCTCCCCACAGGATAACCAGACAGACAGCGGGATGGTGCTGGCCTCGGAGGAGTTTGAGCAGATAGAAAGCAAACATAGACAAGAAGGCAGCTTCAGGTAAGGGCCTCCAGAAGCGGGCATGCCATCCTCGGGAGGGTCCTGAGCGGGAACCTGCTGATGCAACTGGGGCCTGGCAGTGCTCTGGCACTCTTGCCCAAAAGATCCTGCACCTTCCTATTTTCTCTGTGTTCAAAGTGAGCTTCTCTGAGACCCAAACCACTGCTCCACCCAGTGCCCTGCCCCACCCCCCACCCCCCACCCCCAAGCACCACCAAAGGGGTGATGACTGCTGTGGAAATCCAAATCTCCACACTTCCTTAAAAAAACAGTTCCTTGAGGAGTTAGAATGAAGGCACACAGCTCATGCCTGTGATGCACCTGAGGGAGTGTGTGTGTGTGTGTGTGTGTGTGTGTGTCTGTGTCTGTGTGTGTTTGTGTGGGTATGTCTGTGTCTCTGTGAGTTTGTCTGTGTGTATGTGTATCTGTATTTCTGTGTGTGTCTGTGTCTATGTGTCTATGTATCTGTTTCTGTGTGTGTCCGTGTGTGTATATGTGTGTTTGTGTGTGTCTGTGTATGCGTTGTGTGTTTGTCTGTGTGTCTGTGTCTGTGTATATGTGTATCTATGTGTGTGTCTGTCTGTCTGTCTCTCTGTGTGTGTGTGTCTCTGTCTCTGTCTCTCTCTCTCTGTTTCTGCGTCTATGTGTGTATATGTTTGTGTTCTTGACATCATGCCGAGCAGAACCAAGCCTGAGCCACAGCAGGAGGGGCAGCTGGGGACAGTCCCATGAAAGCCATGTGTCACACAGACAGTGAACAATGGAGAAGGCCAAGGTCCTGGCTCAGACAAGTCTGAGGCTCCAGAGGCAGCTATCTTGGGAAAGCATTGTTTCTGACAGGTCAGTGAGCTGGAAGGGATTGCTGCTTGGTGATGAGGAAAGAAGAAAGTTCTAGAAGATAATGACCCTACAGAAGTAAGATAATGTCTGTAATTCAGAGGGCGAGAGAGAGGAAGAGGCTAGAAGAGAAGAAAGCCATTTGCTCATTGCAGAAACTGCACCTCTCCAGAACAGCAGCAGAGGGCACTACTGTTCGCCCAGGTTTCCCTGGAAATGCTTCATGAGGAGCCATTAAAAGGAGCAGCAAATCACTGGGCAGGCGCATTCCTTGGGCTGATGAATGTTCCCCAAACACTTACGAGGACAGACTGTGGATGGGATGTGGATGGGAGGAGTCTATAAGGGAAGAAGAGGGAGTTGACTTGCTCAGGTCCTTCCCACCTCTTTCAACCCTTGGACCACACTCTTCCCATGGATGTCAACTCTTCTTCTCTTCCAATTATACCATTTTTTTCAAGCAACCATTCAGGATGCAGACCTCACGATCTGCAGAGCCATGTTCCTCCAAGCCTAGGGGTGGGAGGAGATCGTGAACAATGTAGATTTGGATTGGGCAGCATGACCCAGGGAAAGTGACAGTTTGCCTGTGTTGTTGGTATAAAGCAGGACAGGGTAGAGGCTCTGGGAAGGATGTGATCAAGGGGACCTGCGGTGAGACTAAAGATGTGGGTCTGAAATGATGCTTTTGGGTGAGGAAACCTAGAAATCCATCAGCCTCCTTTTGCCTTCTGCTGCTGTCACGGCAAGCCTGAGCCTGAGTGAATTAGGGCGAGCAAAAGTGTAGTTGCCTTGTGTCCCTAAGGCTGAGAAGCCTGAGAGTGTGGTGCTGGGGTCTGCTGGAGTCCTTCTTGTAGCATGGCCTCACAGTGCCACTGAGTCCCCTAGAAGGCAGGAACTGGTAAGAGTAGGGTGAAAGATGACCCCAGCTTTTATGACATCAGTCCATGACATGAACCGAATCACCTTGCTACACGGTCGCACTGAGGATGGACTTTCCAGCTTATGAACTGTGAACTGTTGAATCCATCACCTCTGTAGGGGATAAACCTGCTACTTCTGACGTAGGAAATGCCAGCATGAGTAATCACAAAGACAAAACACACATTCTCTCCATGCAAAGTTACTGTAAAACTAAAATGGGAACACAGCAGGATCTTCATTAAAAAATGAAGGCCCAGTGGTGGCAACAGCACACACCTTTAATCCCAGCACTGAGGAGGCAGAGCCAGGCGGATCTCCGTGAGTTCGAGGCCAGCCTGGTCTGCAGAGCAAGGTCCAGGACAGGCAACAAAACTACACAGAGAAACCCTGTCTCAAAAACAAAAAAAAAGAAGAAGAAGAAGAAGAAGAAGAAGAAGAAGAAGAAGAAGAAGAAGAAGAAGAAGAAGAAGAAGAAGAAGAAGAAGAAAAGAAAAGAAAAGAAAGAGGGAGGGAGGGAGGGAGGGAGGGAGGGAGGGAGGAAGGAAGGAAGGAAGAAAGGAAGAAAGAAAGAAAGAAAGCTGAGGCTGGAGAGACGGCTCAGTGGTGAAGAGCTCTTTCTGCTCTTGCAGAGGACCCAGGATTGGGTCCCAGCACCCTCACCGTGGCTCACAGCCATCTGCAAATGTAGTTCCAGAGAATCTGACACCCTCTTCTGGTTTCTATGGGCACTTCACACACATGGTACACACATGCAGGAAAAAGACTCATACACGCTAAATAAAAATAGATAAATCTGAAAGGAGTAAATCAAACACAATATACCAATGAGAATGAAATATGTAGAGAAACAAACACTGCACCAAGAATCAGAAACTGTATAACTCAGAATACAAATGGGTAACACAGGGAAAAAAGTGAAAGATAAATCCTCTTAAAATGAAGACCAGGGTACTCCAGGGATAATAAAAATGACTAGATATATAATGGAAGAAATGAAAAGAACCAATAAGTCGGGCAGTGGTGGTGCACACCCTTAATCCTAGCACTCAGGAGGCAGAGGCAGGAGGATCTCTGTGAGTTCAAGACCAGCCTTGTCTATAGAGAGAGTTCCAGGACAGCCAGGTCTACACAGAAAAACCCTGTCTCAGAGAGGAAAAAAAAAAAAGAAACAATAAAATGAAACTAAACAAAATAAAGAGATAAAAGGATCAGAAAAAAATAAATGTAGAAGATGAGCAAAAGTATGGTATGTATAAAATTGGAGCCTCCTAAAGAAACTGTTGGCAGTGTGAATAAATTAATATTTATCTTAAACTTGTAAGCTAAGAACAAGCTTTCATCTTTATATAAACAAAAAAGATATGAATCTACATATTAGAAGTATGCCTGGGGACTAGAGAGATGGCTCAGCAGTTCTGAGTACTCACTGCTCTTCCAAAGGACCTGAGTTCCGTTCCCAGCACCCACATCTGGCAGCTCATAACTTCCTGTAACTCCAGCTCCAGCAGCTCTGATGCCATCTTCTGACCTCTGAAGGCATACACACACATAACATACATACATACATACACACACATAAATTTAAATTTTTAATTTAAACAATTAAGTCTACCTAAAGAAATTGACCTAGAAGAGTAAACTCTGGAATATTTCCTAGAACAATTTGGTTTTAAAGATAAATATTCTGGGGCCAGGAGATGGCTTAGTCAGTAAAAGCACTCGCCACCAGACCCAAGGACCTGAGTTCCATCCTCAAGACCCACATGGAAGGAAAGAACCACAATTGTCCTCTAATATCCACATGCGCATGTGTGTCTGTCTGTCTCTCACACACATACACACTAAATAAATAAATGTAAAAAAATAGAGACCAAGTTACTAATGATAAAGAAAAAAGGTATCAAAATTTTCTTGATAGCACCATGCTACAAAAAGCAATAAATCACCATTTTATAAAAACCTCAAAGAAACAGAGAGTGAAGGGTGGAGCCCCGCAGGATGATTATGGGCAGGCAAGGGCTGGAGTCTTCAAGTCCTCCTAGGCCATAGTAAAAAGCTAGGATTTTTTTTCTTTGTGTATACAATGTGCATGCATTTGTGTATCGTGTGTGTGTGTGTGTGTGTGTGTGTGTTCAGATGCACATGTATGTGCATGCCTATGGGAGCCAGAGTTGACATGAGGTGTCTTGCTCCATCTCTCTCCGCTTTACTTACTGAAGCAGTACCTCTTGCAGAATCCAGAGCTTGCTAATTCAGCTATTCCGCTAGCTTGCCCCAGGCATCCCCCATCTCTGCTTTCACTATCACTGAAGCTGCCGGCGAGTCACCACACCTGCCTGGCTTTTGCTTTTACAGCTACAGGAATGCTGGGGATCCAAACTCTGGTCCTCGTGCTTACACACTAAGCATTTTATCCGTTGAGGCGCCCCCCCCCCCCCCCGCCACAAAGCTAGCATTTCATCCCAAGAGTGATGGAAGGCCCTGGGAGGGGGTGGCAGGAGGAGACCTCAATGTCATATCTAACCTAAAGGATCTCTCCAAATACCTTCCAGGGAGGGAAGTGAGGATGGATGTAGAGACGAATGACCTCTGAGTCGACAGCGATGCTTACCCTGGAGTAGGGGTCTGGGGGTAGACGGGTGTCAGTGGAGGTATTTTTCGGCTAGAATGGAGGGCCACTGGATGGACTGGATATGAAGACTGAGGATAGTCAAGGACCACAGTCAGGTGCTTGACCTGAGCTAGAGAGAACACTGACACCATTTGTTGATATGGGCAAGACAGGGACAGCTGTCTCGGGAGCCCACTGCTTCAGAGTGGGCCGTGAGCAGGAAGGCGGGGCTGAACCTTAGGTGCTTTGTGGTGAGGTGAGAAAAAAGTGGAGGGAAAGCGAAAATCCTAAGGAAGCAAGTATCAAAATTTCAAAGACAAAGAGAACTTTTCACTAAGTACCCTGCACCTCCCTGTACATGGCAGCAGAGGGCGCTATTCTCTGTACTGGTTTTCCTAAAATCCATCAGAAGATGCATCAGGTTTACCTGCCCAGGGCAAATAGATTCTCCTTTCCTAAAGCAGCAGGGTTGAGGGGATGAAGTTGGCCGTTTCCAAGGCCCTGTGTCCAGGCTTGGGGCAGGAAAACTGCCCCTGTCACATCAGATCTGTCTGTTGTGCGGCTGATGTCAAATCTGCGCCTCAAAGCCTCTGCACATGCATCATGCGCTGCTTGTCTCTGTGATTCCAATCAGACCCTGATTCAGGGTCCTCTCGCTGTGCTTATTAAGACCGCCCTCCCTGTCTTGACAGCTGTAAAGGTTCTGGCCAGCACATGGATATCCCCAGAGGACATCCTGACCCCCAGGGAAGGCGGCGGCGGCCCACCCAAGGGGCACAAGGAGGCAAGGTGTTTTACAACAGCGAGTACGGGGAGGTCTCCCAGCCATGCGAAGAAGGCGACTGCTCCCCATCTGCTGGCTCCCCCTTCTTCACAGACAGCAGCTACTAAGGAAACACTCGGCAAGGCCTCCGACCCCTTGCTGAAACCAGGCTCTGACAGCTGGGGCTAGAGGGCATCCCTAGCAGGGCAAGGCTGGAGGCCCAGGCTGGGAATTCATCTCTAGCTCCAACTCTGGAGTTGTCTATTCCCCCTCTCCAGCCTCCCTAGCCAGGAAGAGTCAAAGTCAGACACAGGGCTCCCTTGAACTCTGGGCCATTCCTGTGCCCTTCACCAGACAGTCACCCGCACCCTCACGTTCAGTTGCCTCGGAGCTCAGGATTGGCAGGTGCTGGCCCTCGAATGAGCACTCTGGCAGAGACCCTTCTACAGGACCGACTTTCACTACCCTGGTGGATGGCAGGGTTCTAATAAAGAACGCATGTGTCTGGGAGTCACACAGAGGACCAAAGTGGAGTTAGACCACACAGCCTCCACGTCCTGGCCCAAACACGATCCCCTCCACTTGAAGACCCCCGCTTCCATCTGTCTTCCTGCTTCTTTCTCCTGGCCCTCCAGGGCTGAAGAGAGAAGGTGACATTTCCATTTCAGAGTCCTCTAAACACCTAACGAGCTCATGGCAGCTGTGTGTACGCAATGACAAATCACAATGAAGCCGCACCTCCGCCCTGAGTGCTAGAAGATCCTTGTTTTATCGAAGGTCAGATGCTGCTGTGAAGAATTTATTCTCCAAAGAGTCATGTGGAAAGAAGCCTAAGGACACCCTTCTGAAGCTCCTAACAACTGAGGGGGTGGTCATAGCACTCCAGTCACTCCAGTTCTTGGTCTCTCTCTCTTGAAGGCTCCCAGGCTCCACGTGCATGGCCTAGATCCTGAGAAACCGGCTGGTGTTCTGGACCTCCCTTGAGCCAGGATCTGTGGATTCTGTCAAGGAAGGCTTCAGGGGCTGGCACAGAGGACCACATGGCCTGGGGCCATTCCGCCATCACCCCATGTCCCCAGGCTACTTGGAGGCCCCTGCCTTCTGCTAGCCCTATACTTGGACCTGATACTTACACAGAAACAAACCAAACCTTTGTCCTGAGACACCGCTCCATGGAAGCTGGGACCTTCCTGCCCAGAACCCCTCCAGCCGAGCTCACACTGCCCAACCATCACTACCAGAGGAAAGCCTCACAAAGATGAGTCCCATCAACCCCCAGCCCCACCCCAACAAGAACGCTTGCAGGACAGGCGACCATACAGCAAGCCGGGGCTTGCTCAGCAGACCCTCCCCACTAAGTGTATGTTGTTCTTCTATGATATGTTGAATGCATGTATGATTCTAGTCTTCTTTGTGCCTGGGGGCCCTCCCCCAGCCCCATTCCTCCACGCCTAACCTGTCTGTGGGACTGAGTCTCAAGCTTGCCTCGTGGAAGTAAGAGAGACTGTCCTCTCGGAGGACCAAAGGCTGCGGTGGGTTTGCAGAGCCCTTGTCAACCTCCTCCACGTGTGTGTCACCTGTCCGCGTCACCTCTCCTGACTTCTAACTACACACATACAAAATGTACTGGGGAAGAAAATGTACTCTGCCCTTTTAGGCAGTGTTCTCAGAAATGATCTAAGATATTTAACGGAAGATAATAATAAATTTGATGCCAGTCCTTGAGTTAAAACGAATGGATTCTAAATAAGCTGTCTGTTAAATTCTGGTCTATGTCGTATAGCCCCCAAAGGCCTCTGGGCTCAAAGGAACCATGGTGTGGTCTCCTTGACAAGGCTGCTTGTTGAGCCCGGATCCGCATCCCTCCCTAACTCAGCTCACATTCCCGAAAACTGCCAGCAAAGGGCGCTGAGGAGGCATCAGGATGCCTGCTCAGCTCTCACCTAGTCTGTTTTGTGTGTGTGTGTGTGTGTGTGTGTGTGTGTGTGTGTGTGTGTGTGTGTGTGTGGTTTTTGTTTTTATTTATTTATTTAATTTTTTTGGTTTTTTTGAGACAGGGTTTCTCTGTGTAGCTTTGCACCTTTCCTGGAACTCACTCTGTAGCCCAGGCTGGCCCCGAACTCACAGAGATCCGCCTGGCTCTGCCTTCCGAGTGCTGGGGTTAAAGGCGTGCGCCACCACCACCCGGCCACCTAGTCTGTCTTTACCAGCTTGCTACACACATGTTCTCCTAATACCTACTTCATCTATAACGTAAAGCAATACCTTCTTGTCACCTACCAAAGTCACATGTTGCCCCCTGAGCACCAGCAGTGGTAGACACAGAGGACTCAGCTCCAGGCAAGTCCTCTGCACCAGCTCCCTACATCCTCTTCCGATCACACCAAGGAAGCAGGTCCAGCACACCCCTGAGGTTGTCTCCAGGTCAGATGTCCCAGGAGCCCAGGTGGGGAAAGCTAGCAATGGCCATTGGGAGGCAGCGGGCCTGTCAGCTGGACCAGGCTGGGGGTAGACTTAAGCACCCAGCAACAGGCAGCTAGCACAGTCGGATGGGCCCCGCGCCCAAGAGAACAGGAAAGAGCCTGGCAAAGGCCAGGGGCGAGGTCAGTACCCTGGTGGGCCAGCTGCACATTCTGGGCCTGTCCCGTGATTCCTGTTGTCCCCTGGTTGTCGTCATTCCAGGGGGAAGAGCCCCTCCCCACAGAGGCAACTGCTAGTGGCAGGGGTGCTTTGTTTGGTCGTGGCTTCTACAATAAATCTAAATCTGAACAGGGAAAAAAATCCACACTAAACACAAATATCTTGACACTTGGCGTTGTGTCATAACCAGTCGCATTTGACCTCAGAATCAGAGAAGTCTGTCCCCGGGACTAGATCTCCTCTCTCACTATCCAGAGAGACCAGACCAGGCTGGATTGTGGGGATGTGCAGGACTGAGAGTGGCAGGCAAGTGACCGACCGGATGTGGCTCCCTGAAGCTGGGTGAGCCTGGGTGCACCAGTGTCCATCAGATCCTGTGTCTCACCATGACCTGAGATCTTGAGAGCTTTGGTGGAAACCAAGGTGCTGGAAGGGCTTGCCTTGAAAGCCCAGAGGCCAAGTTAAATCCCCAGAACCCATTGTAAAAATGCCAGGTGGAGTGGCATGCATTTGTAATCCGAGCCCTGGAAGACAGGCAACAGGCAAACAGATCTCTGGGGATTATTAAGCAACCAGCCTAGCCTAGCCTACTCAACACGCTCTAGACCAGTAAGAGACCCTGTCTCAAAAAAAATCAAGGTGGATGACATCTAAAGAACATCCAAGGGGGACTTCTTGCATCTAGAGAGAGAGAGAGAGAGAGAGAGAGAGAGAGAGAGAGAGAGAGAGAGAGAGAGAGAGAGAGAGAGAGAGAGATCCTTTACCCTCTTCCCATCATACGAAAAAAACATCCACAAATCAAAAAGCAAGCCCTCACCAGACACAGACTCGTCCCTGCTTCTTGATCTTGGACTTTGCAGCCTCCAGAAGTCAAACAATGAATGAGTGTCGTGTTTAATCCAAGATCACAGACATTTGTTATGGCAAACTCAGCTGAGTCACCACCCTCCTGTCCACCCATCTGCATCAGAGTAAGTGGGGTTCTCATCTCCCCACAACGACCCTTCAAGCAATTTCAGAGAGACCTCTGGAGGCTGCAGCCACTGAGAGCAACAGAAAGCTTTGCAGGGAGAGGTGGGAAGCCCGTCTTAGAGGCTCGGGGGTGAAATGGACATTAACAGAAGGACCTGTAGCCCTCTATTACACAAAACCAGAAGTCCTGCAGTCAATGAGTCCATCGGTGACTCTAATCTAGGGAAATTTAGAGTTCAGGGATTGCTACCACCAAAGCAAGGGAGGTTACTTGTTTCCCTGTCCTGGACCTAATGATCTACACTGCCTTGCCATCAGTCACAAGTGCAGAGGGGTGCAGAATGCCATCAGTCATGGGTGCAGAGGGGTGCAGAATGCCATCAGTCATGGGTGCAGAGGGGTGCAGAATGCCATTGGTCACTGGTACAGAGGGGTGGAGAATGCCATCAGTCATGGGTGCAGAGGGGTGCAGAATTCCATCAGTCATGGGTGCAGAGGGGTGCAGAATGCCATCAGTCATGGGTGCAGAGGGGTGCAGAATGCCATCAGTCATGGGTGCAGAGGGGTGCAGAATGCCATCGGTCATGGGTGCAGAGGGGTGCAGAATGCCATCGGTCATGGGTGCAGAGGGGTGCAGAATGCCATCGGTCATGGGTGCAGAGGGGTGCAGAATGCCATCGGTCACGGGTGCAGAGGGGTGCAGAATGCCATCAGTCATGGGTGCAGAGGGGTGCAGAATGCCATCAGAGGCACAGGTGCAGAAGGATGCAGGACACTCTACTTTTCAGTTAGAGCTGCATGAGTTTGCCAAAAGCCAGACAGGAGTCAGGAAGACATAGAAATGGAGGACGAAATGAGGGCAGGGGAATACTCAGAGAGACTGCAGAGGGAGAAAACTGTCTGGGACAGTATCCTTAAAAACTTTGGCCAATCCTCCACAAACAAGGGGTCAGGTGGCTAGGCAGGTGTGCCTCTTGGGGTCCCGTCTGGCTGCTGAGGCACTGTTGGAAGCCTCCTGAGAGCCTCGTGTGCAGTAGCACACCTGGGCACTTCCTGCCCTGAGAAGAAGGATGGAGCAGCTTTGGGGCTGAGGGAACTGGAACGTGCACATTCCACCCCTTCCATGTCCAGTAAGAGATGAGAGTAACCAAAGCGCTGCTGCTGAACTATTACATTTTAAGCTGTTGTATCAATCTCACTTTGGGACAGCAGTGACTCCATCTTGGATGTGAGCAGAACACTGGGTAGAGTTTGGGATGGGATTTCCCCAGTTCCCTAACCCACCAACTCACATGGCTCTGGGTCCTAGTGTGTGGAGGCAGCAGAGAGCACTAGTTCATGGGGGACCTTCCTGCCCCATGAGGGTACTGGGCATGAGACAACCTTGGCCCTGATGCAGACCCAGTTAAGGGGTCACTGTGACCTCTACCTTTAGTCCATGAACTCAGTAGGACTTCATCCTAGCCCATGCAGAAATAGTACACAGCCCTTCGGAGCAGTGGAAGCCCACTGATATCTCCAAGGAGGGCCTTGCAGACAGGAGGAGGTCTTGTTTCCCCGAGCCCACATCACTGCCTCCTGTTTGCCATCGCTGGCTGTTGACTTGTCGCTCCAGAAGGGACAAATCGAAAACAGGGAGCAGAGAGATAGCCGAGAAGGGCAAGGTCCTGTTGACATCAGCTGAACTTGGATCAATGGCAGCACCTTCCTTGGACCTTCCAGTCACCGCTTATTGCACGTGGGTCAGCATTTCCGCCACCCTCAGCAATGCCCTGAGCCCTCTCAGGGAGAACCATGCCGACAGCATCATCCCACCCTCTCCACTGCGGGGTCCTTTGTAGGAGGCCTTGGGAGAGGCAGGAGAAAAATGAAGTGCTTGAAAGAGCCAGATCAATATTGACCAAAGTGAAGGCATCCGTACAAGTGCTAACAGGACACACTGGAGACACTGCTGTGAACCCCACGGCCCAGTTGACTGAGCTATGAGGAAGGAGGAAGGAGGCCACTGAGGAGGGTGTGTTGGCAGAGGTTCATGAGTGGCCCCAGAGGAGGGCATAGCACATCTATGTACCTGGTGGGTGAGCCAGGGATTCCGGGACAGCTCCGCAGCCCCCACTGCTCTGGCCCTGCTAGTGGCCCCAGCCATGCCAGATAGATCCAGGCTTCTTCCTCAAGCCACCTTTACCTGGTGTTAAACGCAGTCCAGGGCCCTGCTGCGGTGGCCCCATCTTAGCTGCCAATAGAGCCTGGGTGTGCCCACCTGGCCTCGTGGTGCCTACTTAAGCAAGAGCGAGATAGAAGGATCGATCCCTCGACCATACAACTGTCATGACCCAGGATGATGACATCCCTAGGAAGATAGCCATATTGGTGGAAAGGAAGGGAATCTGAGATCAGACGTCTTCGTAGACTTAAGAAGGGGCCCAGGATCTTGGGAAGAGGCTGCACACCGGCTCACCCCAGAGGCTGTCCATCCATCCCCACCTCCTGATGGAAAAAGAATGCAGAAGGAATGAAGAGAAACTCAACACAGTCCGTTTGTAAGCTTCGACCTTCATGGGCTTTACATAGAGATGGGAGCAGTTTTTTAAGACCAATCCTGCAGCACATAATAACCACAAAAGAGAGGCCTAACCTAACTAGTCCACAGCAAGGCAACATGGCAATGAGTCATGGTAAAACCTGAAAAGGTCATCACGGAAGTCTCACACTCACCTCCTCCGGACAACTCCCAAGATGAGTAACAATCAAGATGCCTGGTCCGAAAAGGCGGAGAGGCTGGTCTACCTGCTCATGCAGGGCAGCCATATTCCTCACAGAGAGATGGAACTAGGTCCATAGCTTGGTTAATAACGGGCTTAGCCTGGGTATCAGAGAGGGCTCCGGGGTGGCAAGTCTTAGTGAGTAGCAAAAATGAAAGTAGAAAAAAATAAGAAGAGACTTTCTGGGACCCTCCTGACCCAGACACTCAGGAAGCTGCTTGGCTGGCAGTCCCAGCCCCCATTTCAACTCCATCTCTGCATGCCCATGACAGCCACACGTTGGGCCCAGGTGTGTACACATGCATGGAGGCGCACCAAGCATGGACCAAGGAGACCCCAGAGCCATGTTGGGAGTTGAGTTGGGCCTGGGATAGGAATCTGAGCGTGGAGAAAGCATGGTCAAGCCTGGGGGCCTTTCAAACAAAGGCCTGCCGATGGACCTTGAAGGAGCAGACAAGCCTCTGTTCTTGTCACAGTCCCTGCGGCCTGCTGTCTTTGTTACCTGAGGCACAGCACTGAGCATCCTGCCTGGACGACTCCTTTCCCCGCCCCACCCCCCACCCCACCCCCTGCTACCCCACCACCCTGCTTCTTGAAGCCAGGAGCCATGACGGAGGCCCCATCTGCTGGAGCACCCCATTGGCTAAGCACCCAGCTTTGAGGTCTTCATGGTTCCTCTACAGTTCCAAAGTGGATATTTGGCTCATGCTCAGAGCCTTCAAAGTCACTGTTTACGTCTAGTACTTCCTGAACTCCCAGAGGACAGGCAAGGCATGAATGTTTGTTTTGGCCCATAGGATGTCCTGCAAACATGTCCTGGGACAAGCTGACCCTGTTATCTGAAGAAGTGCCAAGCACTTCCTTGGTATCCATAGCCAGCCCTCTGCCACCAGGGGAGAGGCATACAGGAACTAGCAGAGAAGGTCCAGAATGGATGCTGACCACCCCTGTCCACCCTCTCCCTCTCCCCATGCCAGGTAGGCTTTGACACCCACTGGAGACACTCCACTGGCCTGTGAGAAGACAACACAAATATTAAAGGATAAGAAACATAGTAAAACTAGTTGCTAAATCCTTTGAATGTCACTTTCTATGGCGAGTTGGCAATTATACATATTTTGAGACAAGGCAATTCTCCTGGATTATCTGGGTCAGTCCTAAATGCAATGACATGTAGCCATAATAAAAAGGCAAGCACCTCTCTCTCTCTCTCTCTCTCTCTCTCTCTCTCTCTCTCTCTCTCTCTCTCTCTCAAACACACACACACACTGACAATCAGATGGCCGAGACAGGCATTAGAAAGATATAGCCAGAGCCAAAGAATGCCGGAAGCTAGAAGCAGCCAGGAACGGACCTCTATCTGCATAGAGCCCCTAAGGGAGTGCAGTCCTGCCAACCCTTGGCTTTCAACCCAGTGATGTTGGACTTCTGGCCTCCAGAAGAGTGAGCAAGTAACTGTGTACTGTCTTTGGCCACCAGGGAGGTGTTGACAGCGGCCTCCAGATAATCCAGAAGCACTTCATCTGGCCCCATGATGCAGGCAGAGCTCAACTATCCCCATGGACTTGTCCTGAGGATGGTCACAAGGACAGTTCAAACAGCCAGTGTGTGGTGAAGAATGGGACAGGGTTGGGATAAGTCACGACTTGGATGATTGCATCTGGGGAAAGTGTGTGGGAGCGGTTGTATTTTCGCAGTCATCTGAAAAAGGCCTGTGGTCACACTGCAGGCTCATGGGAAGTCAGGAAGAGATCACTCAAACTATTAAATCAGGAAGGTGGAAGGAGTTGGGGGGGTTATTTTGTTTTGTTTTGTTTTGTTTTTGTCATTTTTCAGCATTGGAGATCAAATCTAGGGCCTTCCTCTTGTGAGACAAGGACTCCGCTCACAAGCTACCATTCAGCCTCAGGAAGGTTTGTTTTGTTTTGTTCTGTTCTGGTTTATGAAGCCCAAGCATACAACACCTCATCCTGCTAGGAGGTTGTTTTAAAAACAAAGAATGCCAGGAAGGGTGTGCAGGGAGGCCACTGGACTGACACCAGGAGGCCACGAGCTGTTGGAGCCTTGGGGATGGCTGACCTCCACCTCCTCTTGGCCTCTTAGGTCATTCAGGGCTTTGCCTGAACTTGGCTCTCAGCCAGCATGGTGAAAAGTAGACCCAAGTTCAGCCTCTAGATGCCCAATCTGATCACTTGGGCCACTGGAATCCTGCTGGAAGAGAACATGGAGTGCCAGTGAGGATGCACGAGCACTGTCTGTGGAAATGCAAAATGCAAAATGGCGCAGCTGTTGTGGAAAAGCACGGTGATACTCAAGAATGACAAGCAGAACACTCCAACAACCCTGCTTCCCGTTACAGCAGGCCCTGCTCACCTGAAGTCTTGATCCAGGATATCATAGTGGGATTAGAGTTACCTAAAGGGCAAGGACAGGATGGTGACTTCCAAGGACCATGAGGAAGAAAGGAAGTGGAGGTACAGGTTTCAGCTTTATAAGATGAGGGGTTCTGGGGGGCAGGGGGGTTCATACCTTCAAAAGGCATGTAAGGGAGTTCACAGATATCTGTGTGATATGGATTAGATCTGTGGTAGTTTTTAAAGTTAACTTTTTAGGTTAGCACCCAGAGTAATTACTTTCCTCATGGCATCTTTATACATGTGTGTCATTATACATCGCTACCACACACCCGCCTCCCCTCTCCAGCTCTCTTCCTTTTCACCCCGTCATGTTCTCCTCTGCTTTATTGCCTGTACTCTATTACACTATGCTCCCCTCCCCTAAAATCTCCCTCCCTGTCATGATCCCTCTTCTAGTTTCCTGACTACAGCCCTCCCCCTTCCACCAAACACACAAGCGCGCGCACACACACGCACGCACGCACGCACGCACGCACGCACCAGCACACAGATTTACATCTAGGCTCTGCACATGAGAGGAAACACTGGTATTGGTCTGTACATTTGTTTCACTTAACACGGTGATTTCCGACTACATCCAGCTCCTGAAAATGTGATTTCACCTCCCTTTCTGACTGTACAAAACTAGTAAGACTCTTATACTTTTCTTATTCCTTCTCTTCTCTTTTCTCCTTTTTATTCTGTTGTACAATTTCACTTATTTTCTTTCCCTGCTAACATTTTTCTTTATTAGAAATAACTTTGTATTACTTTAATTTTTCATTTATTCTACATTTTGTTGCCTTTCTTTAATACTATCAGTGGAAAAGTAGTTTTTACATCTTTTAAGTGTATTACTGTATCTGATTTGTTTTTAATGTTGTTGTTACCACTGCTTCCTCTCCAGACAGAACTGGGGATGGAGTTCTCCAGAGAAGCTAGTCACTGACACCCCCCCACAAAAAATGGACATTATCCACCCTGACACATGTACAAATCTCAGCACAGAAACACAAGAAACATGGTGTGGGGGGTTAACATGTCTCCTCCAAAAATCCATAGCTTTTCAGTAACCGAGAATCCGAAGATGCTGGACAAAGAATGAATTAAGAATATTTTAAGTGATCCATGAATAATAATAATAATAAAAACCCAAATGATTAGCCTGGTGAACTAAAGAGGACCACACAGTATATGAAAGGGGTTGTTCTCAACCTTCCTCATGCTGCAACCCTTTAGTACAGTTTTTCATGCTGTGGTGACCCCCAACCACATTATTTTTATTGTTACTTTATAACTGTAATTTTGCTACTGTTATGAATTGTAAATATCTGATATGCAACCCCTGTGAAGGGTCATTAGCCCCCAAAGGAGCCGTGACCCACAGGTTGAGAACCACTGCATTAGCTCAACTGGATTTAATAGACATTATAGAATAGTCCATCCAGCAGCAGGAACCCACATTTTCTTTTTTTTTTTTAGCTCCTGAAACTTTTTCCAAAATAGCTTTTTACACTCTAAAGCAACTCCCAACAAATACAAAATAATTTAAATAATCTCTTACATCTGATCAGATCATAATGGAATAAAATCAGAAACCAACAACAAGAGACAGAATAAAAAATATACAAACACATAGACTAAATACTATGCCTTTTCATGAATACTGCATGTTTTCTCTCATCCATGGAATCTGGACTTACAACACACAGAGTTGAAAGCAGAAGAGGCCATACTAGGTTCGGGCAAGGGGCTGGGGAGGGGAGGAAGACGGAGGGCAAGAAAGAGCCTTGGAAGAGTGAGTCATGGTCACTGCATCATCATACATGCTGTATGGGAATGTCACAGTGAAACCCCCCAATATGACAGCCTGCATTTATAAATGTAAAGATTAAAAAAGAAGAAAAGCAAGGCAGATTTTTCATCTGATAAAAATCCTGAAAGAGTTGAGAATTACTTGTGGAATTTTCCATTTAACGTTCTCGGACTACAGTTATCACAGGAAAAGAAGCCACAGTTCAGGTGGGCCCTGCTGTCAAGCCAGTTCGTGGGCCTGGCTTTTCAGGAAGGTGGCAGGTCAGAGCCATGTCCCTTCTGAGCAAGAGGCTCGGGGTATTCTGGGTGTGACAGTGGGGCCCACTAGATCCACAGTAACACAAATGGCCTCGACGCTGCCTCTCAAGCATCCCTTCCAGGAAAACCATCCAAAGGAGGTGCAGCCTCCCAAGTTGAAAACTCATCTCCCACTGAAATCACTTCTACCGTGACTAACAAAAGCCTCCCAGGTCAAAAAAATAAGGAAAAGATGTAAGGAATGAGCAGACCCAATGTGAGTCTGCTCAGTGTTAATGAGCCATGGGCTAAAAACAGGTGGAATCTGTGTATCTAGAGTTTTCTCCAGTCCTGCCCAGCACCACGGTCCCCGCAAGCACTAATAAAATAATCACTCAGAAACTTATATTAGTTAAACTGCCGGGCCATTAGCTCAGGCCTACCACTGACTAGCTCTTATACTTAACTCAGCCAATTTCTGTTCATCTATATGTCGCCACGTGTTCCATGGCTTTACATGTTGCTCCCTGGACGGCAAGCTGACACTGACGTCTCTGCCTGCTCCGCCTTCCTGTTCCCCCCACCCTCCTCTTTGCTAGTCCCGTCTATACTTCCTGCCTGGCTACTGGCCAATCCATGTTTTATTTATCAATCATAGCAACATATTTTTTATAGCATACAGGACATCCCACAGCAAAACTGCCCACAGTAGGTCTTCACAGCAGCTTGGGGGCAGCTGGAGACTCTTCCTCTCCAGCCACAAAGACCAAGGCACAACTCATCTGCTGTGATAGAGGCATTCCAAAGCACTGGAAGCCAGATCTCCCCATTAATGAGCCAATTGGAGGAGTATCAATGATTGGTTCTCTGCTACACTTCTGCAGTCGGCAGAGAAGAACGGGCTTTCAGAGAAACTCTAAATACACCGAACCGAGCTCATCTGCCACCTTTGAGAGTGATTTCAAAGACAGAGAAATGTCCCAGGTTCCCACCCCACGCCTGCTTTTTTTTTTTTTTTTTTTTTCAGCAGCAGCTACCTATGGCCCAACTAAGAAGTAGTCAAGATTAAGGACTGGTCATCTAGCCAGGCTACTAGGCTTTCCTTTCTGGCTCAAACACACTGGGACTCCCAGACCAGCAGGAGCTGGGAAGACTGTCACTGTGACATTTCCATAGTCTGGGACCAGGAACCTATAGCTCATTGAGATGTGGGGTCCTAGGGACCTTTTGATTTACACTGTGCTCTTCAGGCTTCCAGCCCCAGAACCTGCATAAGCATTCGGCCCTTTCATACCCATGGGGAACCTGTTCCCACCAGGGACGGGCCCCAGACCTGGATTGTGGTGACGCTGAGGTGGTGTCAGACCACAGTTTCTAGGTGTAGGCCTGGGTGGGCCCTATGGAGACAAAGCATATCCTCAGTTCCCGTCCTCAGGAAGAAAGGCCCAGCACTTGAGTTCAGGAGACCCTGCCAAGAGGAAATCCCCAGGACTGCTGAGGTGGGATGTGAAATCCTCCCAGGGTCCACTGACCAGAGGAGGAAGTTGGCTGAAGTTCTGCCTATTAGTTGAGCAAACAACACATTTCTCAGAAGGGCGAGGTTCCACCCCTGGATATATGAGACCCTCAGGAACAGGCTCCAGAAGAGTGTCTTCGGAGCATCTTCTAAGTCTCATTCCACCATGAAGCTTACCACCACCTTCCTAGTGTTCTGTGTGGCTCTGCTCAGTGACTCTGGTGAGTTTCCTTGGAGCTTGGCATCTCCTATGGAGGGTCTGCCATCAGCTCCTGCTCTTTCCTGGCCCCTGCTCCAGCTGATTTGGCCCTTTAGCCTCCCATTCTCATGCACCAGGCTGCTGACGGTAGCTTTTCTAGCAGAAATGCCTCCCGAGGAAGCCAGATGCTCCTCCACTTACCCCTTCAAGGGCTTCCTCTTTTTCCTGTGCCCTTCAAAGTCTTCTGCTGCCAGGCCCACATGAGCCTTCCAGCTGCCTCTCACGTGCTCACCCACCTTTGGTTTCTTCTCCCCACCCACCAGCCTGACGACTGAGTCAAAGGCCAGCCCTGGCTTGAGAATGCCCACCCCATCTGTTCTAAACCTGATTAATGTCCCCTCATTCATAAAGGCACAGTAGGAATGTCCCCAACTCTGAAACCCTCCCCGTCTTCCTATGGTTCTCTCTCGGCAGCCATCTCCTCCCAGGGCCCACTCTGAGGCCACCTTTCCTCACCTCTTGTTGGTGTCCCCTTTGACACTGGGCAGTCATCAATCAGGAAGTAGGTGTGTGGCTGTGAAGTCTCCCTTGGGTGCTGTCCCTGGAGGAGTTGGGTCTTCAGGACCCTTGAGAAGGCCCTCGGTGTTCTCCTTTGTGTTGGCAGGTGTTGCTCTCTTCGTGAACTCGGTGGTCAAACCTGTGGCAGAACCTGTGGCTGCCCTTGCCCCAGCTGCGGAGGCTGTGGCCGGGGCTGTGCCTAGCCTACCATTAAGCCGTTTGAGCATCCTGAGGTTCATCCTGGCCAGCCTGGGCATTCCGCTGGATCCCCTTATAAAGGGCTCCAGCAAGTGTGTCACTGAGCTGGGCCCTGAGGCTGTGGGGGCTGTGAAGACACTGCTGGTAATGTGGGCATCTTCCCTGAATGCCTCTCCCTCCCCGTGTGGGTGGGTAACCCTCCCTAGTCACCTTCACAGTCATATAGGAAGCAGCAGCCCAGTCTGTATCAGGGAACCCTTGCTTCCTGTTCTGCTCCAGGAAGCCATATCCTAACCAACCTGTGAAGAGCCCAAGGAGTTGTCGGGGTCTACCTTTTGCAGGCTGCCAGTAGGCCATGACACTTGTCCTAGGGCCCCCTCCCCATGGGCTTCACAGGAACCCTCCCCAGAAGCAGCAGCCATGCCTTTCTGCCTTGAGGAACCTCGGGTGCCCAGGTCCTCTCCTCAGCAATCCTTGGTGGCAGTGAAGGGCACTCTCACACTTGGCTTCTTTTCCAGGGAGCCCTGACAGCATTCGGTTGAGGTGAACCTGGAAGGACTCTGCCTGACAAGATGTACTCTTCAATGAAAGATGGAAACCCTACTGCTCAAACTTCCCTCTGCCTTAATAAACATGGCCAGCGTAGCTTTGCAGTTGATGCCTTCTTGCCTCAAAGCCAAACCCTAGAAAAAAGCATCATGCCTCTTTCTGTGTATGGGGCGGAGGGGGGGCGGGCAGGAAGGGAGAGGGTGTTCTTGTTTTCTGTGGTTTCTGGTGTCTTTGCTCAGATATCCCAGTGTCTTCGATTCCCTCTAGTCTCTATTCTACCAAAGAGACCATGATGGTCTGACCCTAATGTTCATGGAAAGGCCCCATAGAACGTGGACACTGATACCCACATTAGGGGAATTGCCCCAGGAAACTTCATTAATAACTGCATTTTCCTTCTTGGGAAGGGCTTCACTCACTTCTTGGACTACCTACAAACTGAAGCTACTTGATCTTTTACATGAAAACCCAGGGCTCCGAGTTTTCCATTCCTATTGTGAATCCATTTCCATTCCTATAAGAATCATGGGGGATTTAAACTTTCCAGTGTTGGGAGGTGATGAGCTCACAAACTAGAGTAGAGGGAAAGGCCACCTGGACTCAGATGAGGTTTGAACCTCACTTTCAACACACTGCCCCTATGACCATCAAAGGGTATGGAGCTTTGTGGAAGACTCTGGTCTGAATAGTCCCCAAGGCTAACAAGATGAATTGTTTTCCATCTCTGGTGAAGCAGATGGGGACACTCTGACATGTCCTTGGATAACAATAACATGTCCAGACTCTGTAGATTGCCTGATAACTATGCCCTAAGTTGCCATGGGAACACTGTACACTACAGAAGCTCACCAGAACTGGGAGTGGGTAGGCTTATGCCAGATAAAAGAGCCCATTCTGAGCCAGATCTGCTACCCCCCTCAACTTGTGGATTTTCCCCCCAATGAGAAGCGCTTAGAAGAAACCTTAGGACTGAAGCCCAAGACAAGCTCCTGCAGATTCCTGGGGAAATGCGACCAGCATAATCCTGAGGAGACTGGTCCCCAGATGTGTTATTTGAGAAGTGTGGGGAGTGCAAAGGGGTGGGCTGTATTGGATGCTGCAACATGTCACCCAGTTTCCCCTTCAAGAGGTCCTTTCCATAGCTGTCGGGTGTTGGCAACTGGAGTTGCTTTCTGAGAACTGCCCTCAAAGAACTGTAAGGTCACACTCTGAGGCAGAGGAAGTCTGCATTCTGGCTGACAAAGGATCTATTTATTTCTATGTCACCAGCTCTCTGGTGTAGGTCATAAAGACCTGGACGCTTGGCTTCAAGGGGGAACAAATCTGAAGGGTCTTCACAGGGCCAGGGTCTTTACACCATGGAACCATCCGAGGACTTTGTGATTCCATTACCTGGTAGCTTCCCCTTTGCCCAATATTAATTCCTTGATTGTTTTCCACACCACCACAGAATTGTTTTAACAATTAACTGTTATTGTTATTAATGGTGTGTGCAGTATTCTGGCTCCCCATTCATACAGGTGTTATCTGCTATCTGCATCTTTCCCTTCCTTAAAAATTGTTTATGTGTTGTAGAATATATTTTAAGGTGTGTTTTGTTTATGTTGCATTTAACTCTGTGAAGCTGTGTTACTTTGCCTGTCTGAAACACCCAATGGTCTATCTGACAGAGAACTGAACAGCCAGCCAGCCAGGGTGGAAGAGCAGTCCATGCTCATAACCAAGTCACCTCTGCAGCCCGCTTCATCTGTTCTAGCATCAGGGTAATAATACTGGACTCAGGCGAGGTAAAAAGTTCTCATCCTGTTTTAAATATTTGAAGAACTGAAAATTCCAAAATACAAGGATTTAAAAGAATGAATATTGATCCTTAAATGTCCATTGAAATTTACCAGAATTCCAGAATGAAATCATAAGAAGGCACAGGCTCTTCTTTCCACGGGGTTTTTGTTTTACATTTCCCATTACTAACTCAGTACCAGTATTTGTTATATATCCACTCAGATTTTAAGTCTCTCCACCCTTTTTGAGATGTGTAACATTCTACAATATTCCACAGTAGTGCTCTCTATTCTGTGAGGTTGGTAGTAATGTCCCTTTGGTACTTAATTTTAGTAACAACTCTTTTCTCTTCTGCTGACTTGGACACTCATGAATTTCACTCATCTTTCCAAAGTCACAACAAAGGCCAGTTTTTATTTTCCATTTTCCATTTTCTATTCCTTATTCCACAATTCTCTGCTCTGCTCCTCATTCCTTCCTACTTTCTGCTTTGGCTTGTCCGGTTAGTAGACCATTTTCTTTTTATTATTAAGAAATTTTCTATTCACTTTACATACCAACCACAAATCATCCCCTTTTCCCTCTTCCCAACCCCCATCCCCATATTTTCCAAGTCAAGGTCTCCCATGGGGAGTCAGCAGAGCCTGGCACACTCAGCTGAGGCAGGCCCAAGCCCCTCCCCACTGCACCAAGGCTGTGCAAGGTGTCAAACCTTAGGCACTAGGCTCTAAAAAAAACCCCACCCCCATGCACCAGGAATGGATCCAATCCCCCTGCCTGGGGGCCCCCCAAATAATTCAAGCTAAACAACTTTCTCCCTATCCAGAGGGCCTAGTCTAGTCCTATGGGGGCTCCACAGCTATTAGTCCACAGTTCATGGGTTTCCACTAGTGTGGCTGGTCATCTCTGCACATTTTTCCCATCATGATCTCGACGTCCCCTGCCCACAGAATCCCTCCTCTCTCTCATCGATTGGACTCCCGGTGCCAACCCCACATCAGACCGCGGGCTGATCTCCAAAATATATAAAGAACTCAAAAAGCTAGACATCAAAATACCAAACAATCCAATTAAAAAATAGGCTACAGAGCTTAACAGAGAATTCTCAAAAGAATTTCAAATGGCTGGAAGGCATTTAAGGAATTGTTCAACATCCTTAGTCATCAGGGAAATGCAAATCAAAATGACTCTGAGATACCATCTTACACCTGTCAGAATGGCTATGATTAAAAAAAAACACACACTGAAGACAGCTCATATTGGAGAGGATGTGGAGCAAGGGGAACATTCCTCCACTGTTGGTGGGAATGCAAAGTTGTACAGCCACTCTGGAAATCAGTATGGCAATTTCTCAGAAAACTGGGAATCAATCTACTTCAGGACCCAGCTGTACCACTCTTGGGCATATACCCACTTTTTTGTTTGTTTGTTTTTTGAGACAGGGTTTCTCTGTGTAGCTTTGCGCCTTTCCTGGATCTCGGACCCAGCTGTACCACTCTTGGGCATATACCCAAGGAACGCTCAATCTTTTGTTTTGTTTTGTTTTTTGTTTTTGTTTTTTGAGACAGGGTTTCTCTGTGTAGCTTTGCGCCTTTCCTGGATCTCGCTCTGTAGACCAGGCTGGCCTTGAACTCACAGAGATCTGCCTGCCTCTGCCTCCCAAGTGCTGGGATTAAAGGTGTGAGCCATCACCACCCGGCCTTTTTTCCTTTTTTAAAGATTTACTTATTACATATACAATGTTCTGCCTGTATGTATCCCTGCAGACCAGATGTCATTACAGACCGTTGTGAGCCACCATGTGGTTGCTGGGAATTAAACTCAGGACCTCTGGAAGAGCAACCAGTGCTCTTAACCCCAGAGCCATCTCTCCAGCCCCGGAATGCTCAATCTTACCACAAGGACACATGCTCAGCTATGTTCATAGCAGCATTATTCGTAATAGCCAGAACCTGGAAACAATCTAGATGCCCCTCAACCAAAGAATGGATAAAGAAAATGTGGTACATATACACAATGCAGTACTACTCAGCAGTAAAAAAAAAAATGATATCATGAAATTTGCAGGCAAATGGATGGAACTAGAAAGTATCTTCCTGAGTGAGGTAACCCAGATTTAGAAGGACAAACATGGTATGTACTCACTCATAAGTGGATACTAGATGTAAGGCAAAGGATAACCAAACCACAACCCACAGCTCCAGAGAACCTAGCTAACAAGGAGGATCCTGAGGGACACATAGATAGCCCAGCAAAGGAGAAATAGATGAGATCTACATGAGCAAAATATGAGTGTGGGGGGGGGAATTAATGGAGGGCAAAAAATTGGGCATGATAACATAAGGAAATGAGAGGGACAAGCTGGAACAGGGACAGAGTGGGAGAGCAAGGAAAGAGATACTGTGATAAATGAAGACATCATGGGAATAGGAAGAGGCAGGGTGCCAGGGAAGTTCTTAGGAATCCACAAGGATGACCCCACCACTGGCAATGGTGGAGAGGGTGCCTGGACTGGTCTGCTCTGGTGACTAGACTAGTGAATACAACTGTCATCATGGAGCCTTCATCCAGTGACTGATGGAAGCAGATGCAGAGATCCATGGCCAGGTGCCAGGCTGAGCACAGGGAATCCAACTGTTTTCTTCTTTAATGTCTCTGCATCATAACTTCCCTCTATGCATTATTCTCACTGCATTCCTTGCTTCAATTTTTTTTTCAATCATTTCAGAGAATGCTACTTTCCCTTTTCTTTGTTCCACTGGCTATTTTGGTGTTAAGTTCCACTTAATCTTGAATTCCCCAACTTAATTTCATGTCACTAACTATAGACTAAATTTTCTATTAATTCACCTTATTCCATGTACAGTTGAAAAGACAAGCACTCCATTAGTCTCACACATTTATTATTTAGTTAGGTTACAGCGCTGTTCAATTTCCTACTACCTTATATTCTGCCCAGTTTTGTTTTTGACATGAGCCTTGTTATGCTGTTCAGCAACTGGTGGTGCTGGTCATTGACAGCCCAGCTTGAGTGTTCAAGTACGACTGTTCAATCACCCACTTCCCCATCGTGTTGGCTTTAGTCCTAGTTTGGAGCTCTGTGGTCTGGTGTGCTCATCATTACAAGCAGCCCCTTAGTTTCTAGTAAGGATTTGTTGTCTGATTGGCATGGCTACTTGCACTAGTTATGTTTATGTGACATTTTTCATCTGCTTATTGTATCTTTATACAGACAGCTCCCATAGACAGCACATAATTATGTGGGTGCTATGGATCTGAACTCATTTTGGAGAAAATATGTCTTTTATTCTATCATTTATACAACAAAGCCTTTCTCTTATTCTACTATAGTAAACTGTCATCCATGCAGATTTTTTGTGACATACCTAGTTTTCACTATGTTGTAATTAATAGCTCTGCATACCCAAGTTCTGTATTAGAGCTGATTCTAACTTGCCCACACTTACCTAAAAGGAGTCTTAATACAAACATACAGACACTACTGTACTTTATACTTCCCTTTTACTATACTAGGTATTTCCTGTGCCATCTGTACAAAAGACTCAAATCAACTTTACAATGCTTTGGCTTTAGCAATACATGGCTAGAATTCAACTGACACTGATTGATGGGACGTTTATGTGCATGGTAGTTCCCTACCTTGTACAATGCAAGGAATCCTAGAAAGATGAGCCAAGGGGCCAGAGAGATGGCTGAGCAGTTCAGAGCACTTGCTGCTCTTTCATGTCAGGCATCTCACACATACATAAATTTTTATTTATTTATTTATTTATTTATTTATTTATTTATTTATTTATTTTGCTTTTTCAAGTCAGGTTTTGCTGTGTAACAGTCCTAGCTGTCCTGGACCTCACTCTATTCCAGGCTGGCCTACAGAAATCGGCCAGCCTCTGCCTCCCTCCCGAATGCTGGGATTAAAGGTATGCACCATCACTATCTGGCATAATTTTCCTTTTTTAATTAAAATTCTTTTTAAGCGAGGCAGCAATAGCACATGCTTTTAATCTCAGCACTGGTGAGGCAGAGCCAGGCGGATCTCTGAATCCAAGGCCAGCCCGGTCTACAGAGCAAGATACTCTCTTGTCCAGAACAGGCACCAAAACTACGCAGAAAAACCCTGTCTTGAACAACCAAAAAAAAAAAACAAAAAACAAAAAACAAAACTTAAAAAGTCAAGCTTCATAAATAAGAAAACCTGTTTCACGGTGCCCATCAGTCAGATTTCAGGTTTAGAATAAAGTTTCAGGTGCTTAAAAGCCATGAGTGGCTAAGCCCAAGAGCTAATCCCTTATGAAGAAACACTTAAAATCCTTGGATTGCTTCAATCTTCAAGGGGTTGCTATTTTGTTTCAAGGTTTAATTTTGTGTGTGTGTATGCGTGGCATGGACATTCACTGCTCAGCTCATCGTCTTCCAAGCGAACCATACTGAAGCTGTTAGTCACTGAGTAGTCTCTTCACTTTCGTCTCTCCTCTACAGTGCTGCTTACAACAATGCTTCCAGAATAAAAATCTGGCAACACTGCTCCTCATTCAAATCTTCATGTGGCTCATTACACCACTCACAGGATGAAGTTCAAACTTCCCATCATGTCCCAGCTGTTTTACTAGCGCTGTCCATGAGCTTGGACTACATCATATGCCAAATCCACCCATTGTGGTCATAGACAGTCCATAAAGGATTTAATATTTCTGCTGTTCATCTGGGAAACAAGTTCTCAGTACGTTAAAAAACAGCCACAAAGTCACCTCTCAACCCATGCAGGCAGTTGCTCGTTGGAGTTTGTGTGGCATTTACTGCAACAGATTATAAGAGCCAACAAGGCACAAAGACTGTACCTGTAAATCTATTAACACCTGCAACTCAAAATGAGCATCAACGAAAAACAGCTTAAACTTCATCATTCAACAAGATAGATCAATGACACAGAGTGTGAGCCCAAAGGCTTATTAGACTCACTCTGGAGCAATCTGGAGAATAGTGGCAATAAGAGCTGCTGAAGTCTGCCCTGGGTCACACTTGCAGAAAAAAGCAGTTTGTCCAGACAGGTCCAAAATAAATTTAATGGCTATGGGGTAGATTGTAGAGTGATTTAACTTTGCAGCTCATAGAAAACAAGAACACTGACATCTTGTTCACATGATTAGAAGTGCTGGAGACAGGGTTCTGACATCACCACTGCCCAGCAGTCTCCCCATTTCCTAGGTACAGATAGACTTGCAGGTAACACTCATTCGGAGAACTTAGAACCTGATGGGACAAATGTACCTACAAACAGTCCCCAAATCTGCAAAAACGCTAGTAAGATCTGTCTTTTACAATACCTACCTATTCTTCTAATTCGTTTTAGATTAAACTTGTGGTAGAGAACACCTTTAATCCCATCGCTCTGGAGGGAGGCAGAGGCAGATCACAAGATCTCTAAAGTCTCTGGAGTATTTCTAACAGCTTATCTTAAAATCAATTTAAATCTGAATCTTGGACATACATTAACACTGCTACCTAAAAGCTGAAACCGTTATACAGTATTTTCAGGTCATATTTTAGTAATTGTCCCCCTCCCCCCAAAAAAGCCCACTGATTAGAATGAATAAAATATACTTAACTTTTACACTTATTTTAGCAAATATTAGACATCAGGTTTATGCGGCATATGCTTACTCTAAGATCCTAATGGTTTCTCTTCAGTCTTCTGATTTTAAACATTTTTTTCAGCATTTACATAAAGTTTATGGAAGTACTTCTTACTTCATCTTTTTTAAGATGGAAGACTAGAACCCATGATTGTCTTGCCTCAAGCCTCTTAAGTATGGAAATAGAATTGTGTAATTTCTGAAAAGTAAATCAATGTTTTGTTTTTAAACTCTAAGCCCACATATGAAAACTTGGGAAATCAAATTGTTTACAGGTTATACATGCAGTAAAATTTAGAGATGTAACAATAAGATCTTTAATAAATATTATAACCCCAACACAATGTCTACTACTGTACTCAAGTGTTTATTTAAAATATGCATCAACGTCCTTCCATAACATGAGCCCATTTTATTTTATATCATGAGGTATATGATAATAACAACAACCCTAAATGCAAAAGGACCACCTGTAACCTAAATATAAAACTGAACTTTGGCAAAGGTCAGTGTCACAAAGAACACAGCCAATGAGAAAAGGTGATCCCACCATTTCACTGTACCATGCCCTCTCCCCACTCACTCCTCCCCTGTAATGGTGAGCTATAACCTGCCCCAGAGGACTCTGAACTGTAATGCGCAGTCTCCTGATTAATACCTGCTTTGAAGCCTCAGTGCTACAGCTGTACAAATTACACTTTTTAAATATTTGAAACAGATATTGAATTTATTGGTTGGCTATGAGTAGGAAAATACATCGGTAAGGAAAAGAGACCCTGTATATAAATATAATACTAGCTAGTTACAATTTGACCAAGAAGATTCCACTGAAAAGAACAATAAAAGCCCTTGTTACCACAAGTCTATATGGTGTAAATTCAGCTTCTCAATCACCCATATCAAAGAGCTGCCTACACAGATGTGACATTCTTGAGCTTAGTGCAGATAGTGTGCTGGGTTTTGTTACATGAATGGTAAACAAGAGTTAGTCCAGTGCATTACACAATATAATGTACTGTGGATAAAGACTACTCTATTTTAGACACTACATCAACATACCAGTTTTTAAGGTTTATGTAACCAAAAGGAACAAAGAGAACATCTTAAAATACTGTTTACGGTTGGAGGACACCTGCTTATGTCCTCTGAATTATCTGCAACACCTGTACTGGATATTGTGAATGACTCATCCCAAGACAAACTCCTAATTGTATTGCCTGGGTTGGCTTTGTCCTATGACATGACCACCAAACTTAAAAGTCATGATGAAAATGAGTTCTGTAGTTTAAATAGTGAAAAAGTGGAACTCTAAACCATGAAAGATTTTGGAAAATGGAATCTTAGAGGTTTCAACTATAATTTAAAGATTTAGAAGTGCATTCTACCCAATTTAATTATGTCTTTAGGTTTCAAAGTGCTAATACAAAATAAGCTTTCCTGGTTGTCACCAAATCAAATGAAAGTACAAACAAAAACAAATTTCTTGGAGATGTTCTTCTGCCTGTGTTCTGGGATTATTAAAGTTGCAGCAACAATTTACTTCTACAACTTCAATTTATACTATGCCATAAATTAATTTCAATGAACATTTAAATTCTCAAAGCATAAATAATTACCAATACTGTAAACTGTGCTTCAAAAGTTTTACAAGGATTTGAGTGCCTCCAATCTTCTCATCTTTAGAACAGGAAACATATTCCAAACATTTTGTAAAACACTAAGATGTATTTATCAGCAAGAACACTGAAATTACATTATAGCAAAACATTACATATATTTATTACAGAATTTTTCAAAAATAATCTACATTATGAAAACAGACTAGTTTTATGCATTTTAAGGAGTATAGGTTCTTGGAAGTTATTTTGGACACAAAGCATTTAAAACATAAAACCTTGCTTAACAAAAGTATCAGTCTATTTTGGTGTGAACATTTATTCTCTATAGATTCAAAATATTTTTCTTTTGAAGGTTATACTTGTAAATCTACACTCTCGGTCAACTTATCAGTGATATCTAAACAAGGTGGAGATGTCCAAATGACCCACAGAATGCATTATGCCCAAAAGAGGCAAAACAAGTACTTCAAGACATAATAGGCAATTATATTTTACTATGCTGCCCTCAAATGCAAATATATTGTAGACAGTAATGAATACAAATGAAACGTTTTGTGTAAAGCTCAAACCTTTAGCATCTAACAAGTGCACTCTAGTTCCAGCATCCATGGAAAGAATACATCTTCCACTAACAAATGCAAAAATGAGTAAGTGCTCCTCTTGGCTCCTCACCCCACGCTCTCTGGACCTGTGGTTCTCTAAGCAGGTCACAGGGAAAGTGGCTTCCTCAGTCCCATCAGTCCAACCAGCTCCAGTTCCTCCTCACCGGAAATTGTCATGATGCACACTACCAACACAGTGTTTATGAAAATCAAGTCAAACACATCTTATATTCACACTTTACAAGACAGAGAGACAGACATACAGAGAAGAAACAAAAAGTCATTAGAAGTTATGTACTGGTTCTACACCAGTGTTGATTACAAACTGGATGTGTTTGGTGCCAACATAACTTGAACAAAGAGAAAACCCACAAACAAACAAACAAACAAACCCACCTTCATAATTAAGATTAAACACAAACAAAACAAAACAAAAACCTGAAAGGAAAAACAAGGTCCAAGACAGATTCAAGATCAAGACCTTTTACAGAATTTCTTAAAAAAAAAATTCATTTATTTAAACAGTATGTAATTTTATTTCCTCTTAAAAACAGCATAAGCAATTAAATGTTTTCTCATAAAATTTTGAGTCATCCAAAATGGCTCAGTCTCTGTATAAAACTGTTACTACTTCAACAGTTCATTCTAGTGCCACGCGGCGTCCTTCTGCTCCACTGCCTGCAGTTGAAACAAAAGCAGCCAGACAGGTTCCCTCTGAATTCATCTGATTTTGAGAGAACCAACGACTGAGAACAGAACATATACAAGTTAACTTTGTAAAGTTAAAGGTGACTTTAATTTCTAATCTACTAATGGCACTATGGGCAAAATATAGGGTACAGTATAACTTTCATCTTGGTTGACATACTAAAATTCCTTAGTCACTTTAAAAATGATCCGAACAATTGTCTTAGGGAACCTGTTTGGAAAATGAATCTAATTTATACTGCTTCATAAACAGAAAATTACTCTTCTTTTAAAAAAGGAATGATTTTTTTAAAAACATAAGAAAATAAGGAATACACATGATAGTGGTACTCTGGGTGCAATGGCACCAAGAAGCAGTGCTTGGGTCTGTGAGCAAAGACCCAAGGACCCAAGAACGTGTTCCAGAATGTGCTATCCAACGCTTCACAACGAGGAAAAGCCACAGCTCATACAAAAGCATTTTCATAAAAGTCTCACAAATGTTAGTTTTTAAAAAATATAAAAGATGCACAGATTTTCTCTGCATGCACAGGCAGTGCTTGGTGAGAACGAATTTAGGCAGGCACAGTGGAGACAGAAAAGAAAATGTCTCAGAAAAGACTTAGAAGCTGTACCTAAACAGCTGTAATTTTTTAACTTAAAAAGTTAAAGATTTAAAAATACCAGAATGTACATATGTCAACTATCATATTCCATAAATGCTTATAGATCAGCTTATCTGTCCTGGTAGAAAGTTTCCATAGAAATTCAGGAATTCATACATAAGTTGCCTCTGGTCCAAGAAAATATCCCAAGGTCTAAGCAAACTTACATTTAAAGAGTAATGTTCTCAATTTAAAAACAAAGTAGTACAAAAGGGCTAACAAAACCCCAACAGTGCAAATCACTGCAGAGAAAGTCTGTTGCAACTTTGTTACCAGCTGGCCTTCAGAACATAGGACACAGGTTAAAAAACAAAACAAAACAAAACAAAAAAAAAAAACCCTTAGCTTACAATTGTTTTCAAATTTGTTTTTTTCTATTTAGTACAAAATTTCATAAATCAGGTCTTCTGCGGATCATATACAACCATAAAGGCTAAATTCAAATTCTACATTTTACAAAGAAGTCTGAAAAAAAAAAAAGAGGAGTAAAGTCTGGAAGAGTGGTCTCTGATGTGACTACTGGCCTTAGAAAACAGTGCTGTGATTTCTGTGCAAACAGTACACTGCTCACACATCTTCCTATTTCAAGGCATGACAATATACATTGGAGAGAAGAAACAGGAAAATTACTGGTAACAAATTAAAAGATAGGTGTAAACACACCAGTCCCTGTCTAGCAGTATATAAAGCATACTGGGCTCAGAATTTGTCTGTTGCTAGCACCTGGCTTTCATACTATATCCTTTATCAAATAATCAGACTGAAAAATCAAATGATCATTGAGGAAAAATCCCTAGTGGCCACACTCACTCCCCTATATTCAGGTTTTCTTGAGTTTACAAGGAAATCTGAGGTCCTCTGAAAGTACTTGACTACCTCCTGCCAGGAAGGTGAATGCCATTAACTTGTGGCAGGAGAGGCAGTAAGAGCTCCAATTGTGCAAAAAGTGAGAAGTGGTCGGAGGGAATAAGTGGATGTGGGCAGCCGCTGATATTATTTTCAACTAGCCAATGGTGGTCCAGAGGTCCCAGGATGGCTAAAGTATTCAGCTGAGGTTTAGAATAGAAGATGTAGTCAATTATACCCTGAAAAAACAAAAAACAAAAAGGATTATGGCCTAAGCAAGAAAACAAGAAAATCACAAGTGTTTTCAAGATATATCCTTAGAAGCAATTTGCTAGCTTGACGAAAACAGTAGTATGTGTAACCCCCAGCGCCACATTAAGAAAAACAGAAAACAAACAACCCCACCCAATTCAAACCCAGCAGAATCAACCAGTTGCAGCAGGTTTTCTCAGATTGCCAGCCCCCAAATCATGACATGGAGACTTATTAGCTCTGAATGCTTGGCCTTAGCTTGTGCTTATTTCTAGCTAGCTCTTATAACTTAATTTAACCTGTTTCTCTTTATCTATGTTTTGCCTCGGGACTTTTTACCTTTCTTTCATTCTGTATGTCCCATTCTTCCTGCTTTCCTGGCTGGCCGCTGGCTCTCCCTCTCTTTTCTTCTCCCTTGAACCTATATTCCCCCTCCTACTTGTTCTCTCTGCCAGCCCCGCCAATCCCTCCTCTACCTAACTATTGGTTGTTCAGCTTTTTATTAGGCCAATCAGATGACATAGGCAGGCAAAGTGAAACAGCAATGCACCTTTACAGAGTCAAACAAATGAAATATATCTTTACACTCTGCTAGGTTATCTAGAAAAACTAACAGCAATCATGTAGTTGTCTACGAAAGGAAGAGCAATGACCACTTCGGCCAGTAAGTTAAAGGCTACTCAGTTCCAGCCAGAGAACACACACTGGTATTTAAGACTTAAGAAGTTTACAAGACCTGCTAATAAAAATAAGGTTTTGAAAGCTTATCAATCTCAAGACATACCTTGAAATCAAATGTGTAATTCGTGTAAGGCATCAGGCCATTCTCATAGGCACTCTTTAACTTGAAACCATGAGTGATCCTTCCATTGGTCATACCATTCTTCCCATTACAGCTGAAGTTTGTAAGACTTTCATTGTATCTCAGTTCCTTAAAGTCTTTGTGATTGGTTTCTACTCCACCAGTGCTCAAGTACTCGACAACACCTGAAGAGACAGAAATGCACTTCTATTTGTCAAGCATACTATACAACAAACAATATAATTTTAAAAGAGCATGTAATAGTTCAAAAAGCCACACAACACAAGTTCTTATTCTCTAAAATATTTTTCTTAATTAGTCATAATTGGCCCAAATTAATTTTTATGTAATTACAGCACCCAAACATTTTACATTTTTGTTCGTTTAAAACTACCTGACAAATAGATGTGTCTTCTCAAATCCTTCAATGGTTATACAAACAGATGGCTAGAATATGCCTGCTAAACTTCAGATTATTTCCACTTTTAAAAAAAGATTTATCACAATCAATCAAAATAGTATGCAGGTTTCTTCATATCCCAAATTATCTACAGGGCTATGCAACCCTCTTTTGGGTTTTATGCATTATCTTATCATACTACCAAACTATGGAACAGAATGCCATCAAGTGAGAGAGCAACTTAACTATTTCTTAAATTCTTAACCATAAGGTAGGCTCTACAAACATATTTTAATTTTTTTTTATATTACTTAGCAAGATTAGACATTTCCCCACAATGCTATTAGGAATCCTCCCCATCCCTCCGATACTTTGCAGCTAGAGGGCAGAACAGATGTGGAGAAGTTGTCAGAGAATCCTCAGCTGTTCAGCAGCAGTGATGGATCCCCAGACAGCGTGATGGCCTGGGGCTAAAGAATAAGCTATCTCAGGGACTTTTTGTTGCCCTGAAAACAAATTTTAAGTTTCTTCTTCATGGCTCTATCTACTGTGATATCAATAATGTAGTATCAAATTCACCAACTATCAACATGGTGGTGTACAGTCACACATAGTCCAAAAGCACTGTGTGATAAGAGTACAATCAAAGAGCTGGAACATATGTGGATGGTCTGAGTTTGCTACTGAAAGGGATCTGGTTGATTCTCTATATTATCCACAGAAAAGTATTTAAGATCAGGCTTTCTAAATCTTTCTACATGACAAAAATCAAGAGCATTGCTTTTTTATGATCACCACATCTGTGTGATAAAAAGGTCTTAATTTCTACCTCAAATATACTTGGTACTTTTTATAAAAGTTACCAGAAGAAACAAAATTTGGGATTCTCTAATATATTGTTGGTCAAATTTAACTGTGATCATATTTTATCACAGGCTGGAATCCCAAAGAAGTTATCTTAACAGCTTTTTAGAGCCTTATTACAAATGTCTTAGGGTTTAAAAAAAAAAAAAAAAACACCTAAACAAAACTGTGTTTTTAACAAGTTATTTCAAGTTATCGGCCTGGAGCTGGGGGTATGGTGACATGTGTCCTGTGGTTCTATCTATTCAGGAGAGAGGAGTTCTTGAGTCGAAGATCCAGCCTCAAAGAAGCAAGGTGAAGAATCAGGGAAGGGGATACACACAGAAAGAATGAGCAGTATCTACCATCACCGCCCGAGGTTTCTACACTCTTTCCCCCTTGACCATCTTAAAAAAAAAAACGTAAACCCTGTTCATAGCTGCCGCTACAAAATGAATTTTCCTTTAGCCTAATTCTGGATTATAAAAACATACATTACAGGGCTGGTGAGATGCCTCAGCAGGTGAAGGGACTTGTCCTAAAAGCCTGATTACCTGAGTTCTATATTCAGAACCCAGGTAGGTAATGGTAGAAGGGGAGAATCAACTCCATAAAGTTGATCTTTGATACCCATGTACTTGTGAAAGTGCTTAGTATATGTGCACTTATACTAAGATTTTAATAAAACAAAGAAAAACTTGTAAAGTCAAAAGGCACCTATTCACATAAAATATTACTTTTCTCACCAGAGTCTGGCAAAGAATTCAGATCTGCACATAACACAAGCGGAATAGTTCCACATTCTCCCAATACACTGGATTTCAGGGTCCGAGAGGCTTTATCAATAATATTCTTTACTTCCGAGAGGAACATCATAGTTTGTACCAACTTCACATCCGAATATTCAGGGTCCCAATGCATGTGAGCATTAGCCACAAGAATAAGTTGTTTTTCTGTTCCCAGATGTGGTTTTCCAGCTATATTAGGTAAAAACAAAACAGACAAACTCTGCATCAGTCTACAGCTTCTTACAGCATCTGAAAGCAAGTAAAATTTCTCAAAAGAATCTAAGATGTATCTAGTGATTTCCTACCAAATCACTGAATCCCAAGAATTCTATCTCTAAATCTATTTGATAGTTCCAGCAGCAGTAAAGCCTACTTGGACAGAGATGGCCCAAGACAGTTGTTTTTAAGGTATCCAAAATCAAATCTCTCATATTTGAATCTAAATTCTCTTAGACATATAGTATTTAGCAGTTATTAATTCTTTGGCTCTTGGGGTTTTTGTTTTGTTTTTGCAGAATTAGAGACTGAGTCCCAGCTTTGTGCATACTCAACAAGTACTACCACTGAGACACAATCCCCAGTCACTAAGTTTTATCTTTACATTAAATATCCCAAATTCCACAAGTTATAGAAGTTCAGTTCTCAGCATCCAAGTCACTATTTGTATTTTCTTAATTTTTAAAAAGTTGTCACTCAAGACCAGTCAGGAAGACTGACATAAAAAGTCAGCTTTACCAAACACCCTTGCTGACAAGAAATCATGGAAGCGATATAGAATTCTTATCCCTGAGCATTTATTTCACTTACTATTTACCTCAATGTCTGAAAAATATCTTTTTATCTTTATGCCTTTTTTTTGGGGGGGGGGTTGAGACAGGGTTTCTCTGTGTAGTTTTGGTGCCTATCCTAGATCTCGCTCTGTAGACCAGGATGGCCTGGAACTCACAGAGATTCACCTGGCTCTGCCTCCCGAGTGCTGGGATTAAAGACGCGTGCGGCCGCCACCACCACCCGGCTTCTTTATGCCTTCTCAAGACAATAACTTTTCTGGGCCATGATTTCTCTTTATCTTTGCGGTACAAAAAAAAGATGTCTTGATATTTTAGAAAAGAAAAATACTCACTGAATTTCTCTACATGTTAGACCAGACCATTGAACACACAGTGAGATATATCTGTTTTGAAGCCATCTAATCAGAACTATTAAATTTGGGGGAAATGGGGTTGTCGATTTTACTCACATGACATTTCAATCAATTCCTTTCGAAGTTCTAGCAGTACTGCAACTCCAATGTTATCTTTCGTCATGACTCTGTTCAGCATAGCTTCAGACCCTTCTGAATTCGCCATTGCTAACTGGTTAAATTCAACAGTGTGTTTCTGAACCAAAGTAAATCTGAAACAAAGCACACACATAATTGGGATTACAAGACATTAGTTTCTCCCAAACTTCGCTACCAAATAAAGTCAGTTCAATTATACTATGGGCAATCTTATGGTACCAAGCTCCCTAAATTCATTTAAGGTTGTTTCTAGTCTAACTTGGCTTGTTTCTGTGGTACTGAGGCTCGAACTCAGGGTCTTGTGCATGTTAGGCAAATTCCCTATCATTGATGTATATCCCCTGAACCTAAACACAGATATATACCGCCAGACCTTAAAGTTGTCTTTAGTCTGTTCTTGCTACAAAAAACAAACAAACAAAAAAACAAAACTGGAAATACCTTTACAACATAATATAGTATAGTCAATCACCTTTACCATTAGTGCTGGAATATTTCATTTCATAATTTTTAAACAATTATCTTCCAAAGCATAGGTTTTCTAGAGGAAATGTTACCTATATAATATTTCAATCAGCAGCTGGAATTAAAACCCTAGTAAGACAACTCAAAGAAACTGCAGCACTTTCAGCATGCCCACAAAACAAGTTATTTCAAACAAAAACAAGACCCTTTAAACTTTAAATAGTTGCGTTTTCTTGAATAACATAGCACTTCATTCTCTTATTTACCAATTAATTGCTACATCCTTGATCCCGCCCTGCAAATACTGAAGACATTATCTCTTTACAAATAATAATAATAATAATAATAATAATAATAATAATAATAATCGGATAGGCTTACTTTTCTGTCTTGAAGAATATTGCACAGCCATCAACATGCTTTCTTTCTTGTTCCGACATTGTCCTAGCTCTAGACTTAGGACTAAAGAATCCATTATAGCCACGTTCTTTCAGTTCTACCAGAAAAAAACTGTAATACTGCTCTGTTTCGACCTCCTGAAAAATCATAACCAGCAAAATTACTTCAAAGACAAAAATCTGTCCAATACATTAACCCATGTGTATAGCCTGAAATATTTTTTTCTACAGCCCAAGCTATAGATTAAAGAACAGAGTATCTTCAGAATATAATTTATCTAAAACCAATCAGAAAACTTTATTGCACCAGTCGTCAATGTCAGTTCTTTGTAGTTTAGGTGCAAATGAAAGACATGTATACCTACACATGTAGATTTGTCTTAGAACTGATGGAACAAGAACCATACAAGAAGGAATCACAACTGTCACATATTTTAATTCTAGACCCATGAAGAGAAACAAATTAACCAAAACTGTGTAAGTTATTATGAGAGTTGTGCTTAAACAAACAAACAAAAAAAAAAACTTAGGTTACTGTGCAGACAGTCCAATCTTTTTCCATTTCACCCTAACTTTTCTAGTAACAGTTCTGGTAAAATAAGACTACATCCAGATAATGCCACAATTTTAGTAACTTTGCCACCCAATTCCAATGCAGTCCACAGGGACACTAGAGGAAGAAGAAAAGGTACTGCCAATTTTTAAAGCTTAATTGAACCCGTTTTGCTTTATTTGACAGCACAGGGTTGCAAAGCAAGACAGTTACTGTTCTCAGAATTCACCTAAACCAGAAAAGACCAGAATTTTAAGAGCTGCTGAAACTACGATTTCAAATATATTAGCATAATATATTCTAGTATAATTGCTTCTTGGTTTGTTCTGGTTTGAAGGATCACACAATTTGAAAGAGTCTTTTGCATGACTTACCTGAAGACTTATAATATCAGCATTGCAGCTCAAGATTTCTTGAATAATGGCCTTTTTCCTGTAGTCCCAATTTAGTGCCCACGATGGACAGTAGCCGTATAACTGCCGGGTCGCATATTTATCACAAAGAACATTATAGCACATGACAGAAAACAAGGCTGTAAGAAAGATAACTGATTCACACACGGCAGAAAAAAAACCAACAGCCATAATTATTTCAGTAATAATCCTCACTATGTTAAGTCTGACTTCAACTTATAGTTACTGAAAAGCTATTACTCTATGCCAGCTGTGGAAACAGAAAGAAAAAAATAAGTACTGGAAGGACAGATAAATGAACCAATTAGGATACAGTGTGCTTGTATCTACAGAAGCACAAAGACAGGTTCTGGAGTCCATAAACCAAGACTCCTTATTTTTTCTATGCCACCAACTGTTAATGTAGGATGTGGAAACTTGACGTGCCGTTTCCTTAACAGGCTGCCCAACTTTCTTTTTCTTATAGAGCAACTACAGACTAACTTGAACATGGACTGTGAATATGGCTCCAGAACACTAAAATATTGAGTACTGCATCAAAGCAAAGGTTGGTTTCCTGGAGCACAAAAAAAGTTTTTCATTATAATCTATAGAAGAGCACTGTCTTAAACACACAGACTAAGAAATATTTTATTGCTAAAAAATATATTGTCTGAGCTACAGGAAAAATGGCAATGGTAGATTATATTGACATAGGGTTGCAACAAAACCCACAGCACATTTTAATTATCTATGAAGCAAAATAAGGCAAAGTAACATGAAACAAGGTAGCCTGTGTTAATTCATGCAGAAAACAGGTACATCATCAGCCAAATCCTGTTAAAAAATACCCTGAGAACTAAATCATTCTCATAAAACTTAGGTTAAAAATAGATCAGAGGCCACTAGTTCAATTCCTCTCAAGTAAAAAAAGCTATCTTATAATTTTGCTAATATCAAGTACCTTTAGAACACATCAGCACATGGAAAGCTCTAATGAGGAAAGATTTTAGTGTATTTGTTCAGAAAATCTGATGCAACAGGTCAGGTACTCAACAGTGGCAGTACCGACATTCCGTGGGGCTAGCAGGGGCTGACTAGGCCAGGAGCTGTAGGGTATTTAGCTGTGTCCCTGACTTCAATCCCTAGGTTGCTGCAGTATTTCTCCCATTTTTAACAATCAGAATTGTCAAAATTGATACATGTCCCCTGGAGATAAAACTACTCCTGGCCGAGAAGCAATGCTTTACAGAATTAAATCTTTATCATTATTTCCCAAACTAAAGCAACCTGTAACAATACTGCTTCAATGTTGTTCAAAAATCTGAATCATGACAACATTTTCAGATTTATCAAGAGCTGATCACATTAATAGTTAGAAAATAGGGCTACCAACCTGTTGGCCTTGTTCTGTCTGGTTCTTGTAACATGATCCAAGATCTTGGAGGTGGTTGTTCTGTTGAAACTGGGTATATATATATATATATAAAAAATAATAATAATAATAATTAAGTGATATTCTTACACGTCTTCCTAATAAAAGTCTAAACCAACAGTCACTTACTTCTTTTTGCAGTACCTGACAAATTATCGAGCAAGTAATTCAGTAGCCTTCTTGTTCCATCTGGCTCCAGACAGAGGTTCAATATATCTTGGGTAAGTGGATTTCCTGAGGAAATTTTAAGTAGGTAAATTAAGATAATACAGTGTCTCAAACTTAGAAAAATTTATCAAAATAATCACCGACTACCACAAAAAATTAGCATATTACAACAGTTACATTACAGTTGCTAAAAACTTACCAAAATAAAAATATTACTTTTGAAATTTTTATATAAAAAAATTTGTAGTTTTTAATTTTCTTTTTTTAAAGACTTATTTGTTTTATGGGTATGGGTGTTTTGCCTGTATGTATGTCTGTGCATCATGGGCATGCCTATGCCTTTGGAGGCCAGAAGAAAGGAGCAGGATCCCCTGAAACTGGAGTTACAGATGGTTGTAAACCACCATGTAGGTGCTGGAAATTGAACCCGGGTCTTCTGAAAGAGCAGCCAGTGCTCTTAACCGCTAAATCATCTATCTCTCCAGCCTCAAAAAGATGATTAATAGGTTAATGTTAATATAGAAGTAGTCTGTATCAACTGTGAACTGGAAGAATATACAACAGAAGCTTTCTCTGACACGAAATGGACTTGAACCTTCTGCAAAGTTGATGGCTGCTAAAAACTATATATATATACAAGTTTGTATTTTTATTTTTTATTTACTTCTTGAACAGTTTTTATGATATACCAAAGAGACATATAAGACTATATACCTGATTCTGTAACTATCTTTTAGAAATATGAATGCAACTCTTAGAGACTTTATTCAGAAGTCTTCCTTTAGGAGACAGCCTGTCCACACCTGCCCAGACTGGTGAAGAACCAATTACATTATAAAACATGCCCATGTCTTGACACACTGTAAAAATATGACTCTGACTCTTTTTGACTTACAACATTTCACAGTGGGCCCTATTGCATTATTTGTGCTCTCTTCTCCACTTCCAACACTAATTAACTATCCATAAATCAACTTTTAAAAAAAGAAACCCTCAAAAGCATAATTTTTTGTACCAGGACCAAATCAAAAATTTCTATTTACTGGAAAAATTTTCTTTCTTACTTTATGGGAAGCTGCACTGATTAGAATGTAAGGGAAAAGCTATTTATGATATGATGAGAAAGCATGGTGTAAGTAATGTATCATCAAGACAGAAGCTAAGAAACAGACAGGTCAAGAGTAGCTAAGAATACAAAGCCAGCCAGCCTGGAGGTGAATGAATAGTCAGAGGAACAGAGAACTACTACAGCAGAGCTACAGCAACAGAGCATGAGGTAACAGCACTGCCTGCCAAAGCATCCCCTAGTAAGAACTCTTACAGCTCTTTTGAAACTGTAAAGAAAAAAAAAAAGAAATCTTACCTTTCAGGCTTAAAGTCTGCAACCGAAACAGTTTTCCCAGCTCAAAAGGTAGAACTCGTAACTGGTTGTAATTTAAACGGAGCTCCCTGTTGATACAAAATTTCCAGGAAGTCAGAAGACATAGTAATCTTAACCTTAACAGCAATGTTATTTTTTAATCAACAATGTTATTTCTAGGAAAGTATGTACCTAAAAATGACAAAGTTTTATGCATTATATTCCATTACCTAGCCTTGGCCTTCCTATGTAGTTAAACAAAACTGCCACAGACCAAACCTTTGGTAATATACAGAGAAAAAAAAAAACAAAAAAAAAACCTAAGAAAGAAGAAACAAGAACAAAGTATGATACAAGCTTCACTTAAAAAAAAATTATTTATTTATTATGTATGCAGTGCTCTGCCTGCATGCATACCTACATGCCAGAAGAGGGCACCAAATCTCACTACAGATGGTTGTGAGCCACCATGTGGTTGCTGGGAATTGAACTCAGGACCTCTGGAAGAACAGCCAGTGCTCTTAACCTCTGAACAATCTCTACAGCCCAACAAGCTTCAATTTTTAAAAGTTGTTAAATCCATGGATACATAAAATTACTCTCAACTCAAATACTTACATCTATAGGCTAGAAACATAGTTTGCAAGTAGCAAAGCAGTGCTAGTCTGGCACATGTGTGCTCTACTATACGTGCTAAAGATAGCAGAAAGGATTAAACAGCCCATGAGACAGATCTCAAAGGTGCATCTGTGAGGGTACTTCCAGAGAGGTTAAACTGAGGAGGACCCAGCCTCAATATGGATAGTACCACCACTCAGGGCTAGGGATGTCTCAACTTCACTTCCTGATGGTGGATGCAATGTGATCAGCTGCTGTGCATTTCTGCTACCATGTCTTTCCCATCATGATGGGACTGCATCCCCTCAAACCATCAGTCAAATGAAATAGCTTCTCCTTTAAGTTGTTTCTGCTCAAGCATTTGGTTACAGCAATAAGAAAAGAAGTTAACATGCAGCTACCATGAGGACTGTTTAATGAACTTAATGATGGTTGCAAAGTTGCAAACCTTTAATAGTTATCCAAATTTACAAAAATTTCAGTTTAAAAGTGAAAATTATAAACAAAAGCTTAATGTTTTTTATAACCACAATACAAACATCATAAGAATCTTTAAAGAAAAAAGGCAACCAAACTCCAACACCAAATGGAGACACTGTCAAGTTCCTGCATTAAGTTTTACTAACCAGATTTTAGATGAAAAGAATGACTTCTACTATCCTGTTACTTTAAATAAAAATTTTGGTTGCTTCTGAGAACTGGGGAAAAAAAAAAAAAAAAAAAAAAAAAAAAAAAAAAAAGATCCGAGTAACTGGTTCCTACTTATTTCCAAACACACTATATGGAGTAAAAGGTTCTCTACACCAGTTTGTTTCCAAGGATTAAAAATAGTCATAGTAAATACTTAATAACTAAGCCAAAAAAAAAAAAAAAAAAAAAAAAGGCTTGCGTAAGAGTGATAAAGACAAAGAAACATCCATAAGGTCTTTAGTTCTTACACTAGAAGATAGCAGAAAAGTCATGGAAACCACTGTGCAAGAGCAGGTACGCTGGGTTCAGCTTTGTAGGTATGTAGACCTTCAAAGGTTAAAAAACAAAAACAAAAGCAAACAAACAAAACACCCAGCAATTATGATTTGCTGAGAAATTAAAGCTGGGAAGAGTTAGCTGTTTCTTTGTTTTTTCCAGTTCTGATATCCTGTCATTTTTTTTTAAATTTTATTTTATTTTATAATACTATTCAGTTCTACATAACAGCCACAGATTCCCTTGTTCTCCCCCTTCCCTTCCCCCCAGCCCGCGCCCCATTCCCACCTCCTCCAGAGAGAGCAAGGTCTCCCCCAAGGACTGAGATCGACCTGATAGACTCAGTCCAGGCAGGTCCAGTCCCCTCCTCCCAGATTGAGCCAAGTGTCCCTGCATAAGTCCCAGGTTTCAAACAGCTGAGTTAGCTGTTTTTTACTCCTCATCACCCAACATCTCTAACCTCTGGCCTTAGGCCCTTAAACCTGTCCAAGATCACATAATTTACAAATGCCGAAGTAAGATTCCCAAAGGAACAGCATCGCTACAAATTCTATCCATGAGACTATAAGGCTTTTAAGCACAGTAACTAATTCTAGCTTTGTTCATGCCAAGGCTTTCCTACTATGGGCAACATTGTTAATAACACTAGTAGAGGACTAGTGTCATTAAGGATGTTGGCATGGCACCAACTGCTGGCCACAGGCAAGTACAAATAACCCAGTGCTTTACAGTGTTTAAGATTTTTTGGTTCAGACCACTGACTCATGGCAATGAACATTTTGTGGGTGAGGCTGACTGGACAACGCCACTAGGATGAATGGAGAGGTGCTGGAAAGATAGAGGAGGGAGGTGGGGATTTTTGTTGTTGTTGTTTTTAATTAATTTGGGGGGGGGTCTTTTGGGAGAGCATGCTACAGGGGTTGAGGGGTGGATATGGAGGGACTGGGAAGTCAGTGGGATTGGGATGCATGGTGTGAAATTTCCAAAGAATCAATAAAAAATTATGTTAGAAAAAAATTTGGTCCAAAAATAAAATACATAACACAAAGCACAGCAATAAAAAACTAAGTAATGTCAAGAAGTAGTAGTGTACACCTTTAATCCCTCACTTTAAAGCACTAGGAAAAGAGAAAAGTGGATCTCTGAGTCTGAGGCCAGCCTGGTCTACAGAGTGAGGACAGTTAGAGATACACTAGAAACTCTGTCTTAGAAAAAACAATTAACAATAACAACAAAAAACCTAAGCAATGGGCCTACTTAATTTTTATTATTGGACATTCAATTCTTACCAAAAAGCTTTCAATAAAAGATACAGTTATGATGATTCTTTTCTTTAAATATAAAATGTCATTATTTCCTAACAAGACATATGCTGCTTTTGTTTTGGGGGAACCTAAATTGTCCTGCATTGTCCAATACGGAGTCTGCATACCTGAGTGATACCATGTTTCCGAGTTCTGCCGGTAAACTCTGGATTTGGTTATGGGACAGGTCCAGATATACCAGATTGTGAAGCTTGGCAATTTCTGAAGGGATACAGGACAATGAATTGTCACTCAGATGCAAAGCTGTCAAGTGAGTTAGTGACCACAAAGATGCGCTTAGGCTCCTTACTTTGCCTGCAAGACAGAAAAAAAAGGAAAGGATTATATAGTGATCTCCAAAATTTGGTCCATGTATGAAATACAATTCAGATGTTTTAATTAGGTATTTAAATTACTATTTAAAAAAAGTTTAAGAAGGCTTAACAAGGAAGATTTTATCTATTTTAGAACAATTCACTACATGCACTAAATAACTCCAATTAGAATGAAACTAAAATTTAAATTTTTAGAGTGAAACGTCAATACTAGAGACTATCTTCATTTTAAGAGCACACTGGAAAGAAATTATCCTTTAAATGATCTCAGCTACGATAAACGAAAATATGAATAATTCAAAGCAATGCTAAATCCAGATTCTGGATACTGTGAAAAATAAGTTTATGTAAGACAAAAATCAAATAATAATTGAAAAACTGTTTATTCTATAAACTAGAAAATAGGAATTCTGCCTTAAAAAAAAAAAAACTAAGGTATTCTCAAATTAGTTGAGATTAGGGGCAAATTACAAGTGATAACTGCATCCTATAAAAGAACAGAATCTGTCATGTGCGGCCTTCTAGGCAGTAAAGCCAGGTGTGGTGGTGTAAGCCTTTAATTCTAACACTCGAGAGTCAAAGGCAAGCATACCTCTGGGAGTTCCAGGCCAGCCTAGTATACACAGTGAGATCTCATCTCAAAAAACAAAAACAAACGAGAAAAAAGAAAATCTGTATTGTTAATGCACAAGTGAAAATATCTGCCCAGAAACATTTCAGATACTAAGTCAAGCAACAGACACAGTACTTAGTAACTAAAACTACATTACCCTTTCAATGCAGTATTAAATCTACGTGATTACAAGGTCAATAGTTTCTACAATCCATAAAAAAAACTTTCTCCATAATGTTTCAGAATTAATCTGAGAGAGAATGAAACAGACAGATGTAGTGAAAATACACCAACCTTAGAGAACTGACTACCTTGAGACCTTCTAATTAAGGTAGGCTAATAAAGCCTCAATTTGTTATCCTACCCGAAACCAATGTACCAGACACCAACCCAGGAAGAATGGGAAACAAATAGGTGGCTTCTACAGTTGTCTCAGTGTATTTCCTGGGCAGAATTTGCAAAACAGGAGGGTGGGGGCAATCACAACTAGAGCAGAGTAATCTCCTGAGCTCTAGAGACAACAGCACTGACACTGTGGTGGTCAGAATTCAAGGAACAGGACAGAGAAACAAAGTGATCTTGGGTATTAACACTAAATGTGAAAAACTGCCTGAGCCAGAGAAGGAAACTCCCAAATGGCCAAGGCCACACTGTTCCCAGCTACTGATGGGAGAACAAAATCCTTTCAACTTAGAAGGCATATGATCAAAATTCAACTTCAGACTAATAACTGCTCTGGTCTCACCTAGAAAAGCTTAAGGCAAAGCCTCAAAAGAGTCAAACTGCTTTCCAGTAACTTCACTGCACATAACAACAATGCCCAAGGTTAGTTGGAAGAATAATCAAACATGCATCACCCCAAAAAGAAAAGCTTTCAGTTTCTGGCACCAATGAAAAAATTACAAAGCATATAAACAAACAGGAAAGTAAAAAAAAAAATCTATGAAGAAAATTCAATCAAAACTACAAAAGGTAGCAATAAGATTACTGACATCATTATTCAGAATTGGGGGGGGATGAAATTAACAGCAGATTAGACACTGAAGAAAATTACTGTATTTGAAGGCAGGGCAAGAAAAACCTAAATACGTACATTCATTTTCTCTCTCTCTCTCTGAAACAACACAGCACTTCAGAAATATCTGGCACAACTTTTAACAGTGGAATGCATATGTAACTAGAGCCCCCAAATAGAGATGCAGGAGACAGGGAAAAAAATTAAGAAACAATGGAAAAGTATAACTGGATAGCCATATATGAAAGAATGAGGATGGGGTGCTGGTGAGATGGCTTAGTGGATAAGAGCACTGGCTGCTCTTCCAGAGGACCTGGGTTAAATTCCTAGCACCCACAAGGTCGCTCAGAACCATCAAAAGCTCTAGTCTCAGAAAATATGATGTCCTTTTCTGGCCTTCTTGGGCACAGATACAATGTTATACACAAAAATTCTATAAGTTAAAAAAAAAAAGCCAGACCCTTACTTCACATCATATACAAAACTCAAAAGCATGCAAAATTTGAGAATGTAGCTCAGTGATAAGGTACCTGTCAAATATGCATGAAGCCCTGAATTTAATCCCCAGTGTATGGGGAAGCACACAAAACTGAAAATCTGCTTTGCCATGGATTAGACAATGATACTGTAAAAGTACAATCAAAACAAATTTCGATTCATTAAAATTAAAATATTCTGAGCTTCAGGGGTGGTGGTAGCACACACCTTTAATTCCAGCACTCAGGAACTAGAGGCAATTGGTTCTCTGAGTTTGAGGCCAGCCTGGTCTAGAGCAAGTTCTAGAACAGCCAGGTCTACACAGAGAAACCCTGCCTAGAAACACAAAACAATCTTTTGTGCTGCTAGTGGAAATGTAAAATGGCCCAGACACTTAATTAGCACGGCAGTTCCTTAGAAAGTTCAATATGGAGTTAATATATGAGCAGCCAGTTAACTCTTAGGTATATACTTAAGTGAGTTCCAGGAAAGGCGCATAACTACACAGAGAAACCCTGTCTTGAAAAACCAAAAAAAAAAAAAAAAAAAGATTACAGAAGAATGTTTTAAGACTTAAAACTGAGAAAGTGCAGTGTGAAGTTCTAATACAATATAAAAAGTGGCATATGACAATGTACACTAAAATAAGTCCAACATTCATATACCCATTTATTTCAAAAAGAGGAAAACAAAATATAAAACAGAATGGGGTAATTAAAAACTAGTAAGATGGGCTTGAGATCTAACCAGTCACATTAAAATGTCTAAATAGCCCCCAATAACATGAACTAATGACCAGTTTGCATTTTTAAAAGGACTACCTTATATGCCACAGTCAAGAAATGCATTTCAACTATAACTAAATAGGGATGAGAGTACAAGAATGTTAACACCAGTGAGAAGAGAGCGGGAGTAGCCAAAGGAGCCAAAGGACCAAATCCTATCACAATAAAGAAAAAGTCAACTCAATCAGGAGTACAAACTCATAGACATTTATGGGACTTCTAATAAAGTTGTGAAAGCACTTTGGCAAAACTGCATGTAAGGAGAAAGAGAAATCCAATCAAGATTTCAGAACCCTTCTCTCAATTAACAAGACAAAAAAGATATGAACATGCCAACAACTCTACCAACTTAACTTCACGACTTATGTCAAGTGTAGATAAAATGTTTACTAGACAAGATTCCATAAACTCAAAGAAATTAAAATAATGTTTTCTGTCAAAAATCATGTTGGGATTAAACTTAGAAATTGGTAAAGATGCCTAGAAAATGCTAGAAACTACCTCACTGGTCAGAAGCAATTAAAAAACTAACTGGGGCTGGAGAGATGGCTCAGAGGGCTGGAGAGATGGCTCAGAGGTTAAGAGCACTGACTGCTCCACCAGAGGTCCTGAGTTCAATTCCCAGCAACCACATGGTGGCTCACAACCATCTGTAACAAGATCTGGTGCCCTCTTCTGGCCCGCAGTCATACATGCTGTATACATAATAAATAAGTAAATAAATATTTGAAAAAAAAAAAAAAAAACTAACTGAAAACTACTCTATATTGAAAGAAAAGATATACAGTTTCAAATCAATGAAGGGATGGATTTGGCTTCTGCATTAATAAACTAGAAAAGAAGAGATTTAATCCAAACCTGAAAGAGTAAGAGAACAGATTAAACCAATGAACCAACAGCTAGTGCTTTTGTAAAGTAAAAAAAAATACACATTACACACACACACACACACACACACACACACACACACACACACACACACACACACACACACACCAGAAACAAATGAGTCTGAGACCAGCACAGGCTACAGTGAGACCTTGTCTTGGGGGTTGGGAGTAGAATCACATTCTGTTGAGGGTAAAGCCCACAAGCCTCTGGGTTCAATCTCCAGCCATGTAGAAAAAAGGAAAGAAATGGGTCATGAAATGAAATCCCAGAAGTTTACAGTGGCTTTAACCAGCATTTCCAAACCAGGAAACCATTTAGCTGTCCAAGTAGGCACTGGATGACATAGTGCTCCAAGTAGGCACTGGAATGCTAAAAGTGAGCACCTACTCACACACACACAGCCTTGAATACTAAGTGGAGAAAAGCTACATTTTTGATATTTCACACCAGTAGGACATGATGTATGTTTAGGTCGCCAGCACTGTGCCCTCATGAACAGACTGATGCCATACTGGGAACAAATTTATGAAAGTTTGGTCTCTTCTCAATCTCTCTCACACACTCTTGCCATGCCATGCTTTCACCTATGCTGTGCATAGCAAAGGCCCTCACCAGATGCAGCCCTTTGATCTCAGTCTTCTCAGCCTCTAATACAGTAGTTCTCAACCTGTGAGTCTCAATGCCCTTGGCGGTCAAAGGACCCTTTCACAAGGGTCATCTGAGACCACTGGAAAAACTAGGTATTACAGTACGATTCACAACAGTAGCAAAATTATACTTATGAAGCAGCAACAAAAATAATTTTATAGTTGGAGGTCACCACAACATGAGGAACTGTATAAAAGGGTCATAGCATTAGGAAGGTTGAGAACCACTGCTCTAGACTCTGAAGCTATAAAAACAACTTAGCCTGTGGTATATTTAAGAAGGACTAAGACAATAAAGAACTTAAAAATACAATTTTGAAAAGAAGATTTAAACAGACACTTTAGCAAAAAGGACAAACAGATGGCAAATAGTCATACTGAAATATGCTCAATATAAGCAATAATTTAAAAAACATGAATTAAAGCCACACTAAAATAGCACTACACACTCAGAAGGATAGCTAAATCTAAAACACTATATGCCACTGTGCTAAGGGTGCCCATCAGACATGGAGGAAGAGGGGGAGGGGAGATGAGGGGAACAGAAGGAAAGGAGGAGAGTTGAGAACAAGGAAGGAAAGGAAACTATTTCTAAACAGTCTCAAGAGTTTCAAAAGTTTAAAAATACACGACCACTTGACCACAGATATTTACACCAGAGAAATAAAAGCTATGAGTGGCCTTATTTGTAATGGTCAAATACCATAAATAGCCCCTATATATTCAACAGGTTAACTAATACTAATGCTGCTATACCATGCAATAGAATACTACTCCATTAAAAAATAAATAAACCAAATGAAAATCAATACAAATGAACCTCAAAATAAGTATGAGTAAGTAGAGGAAGAGCAAGTCAAAACAAAAAGTACATATTGAAGGTGAGGATGTACCTCAGTTGGCAGAGTGCTTACCTGGCTGCATGTAGTCCTGGGTTTGATTCCCAAGGCTAACATATATATACCAGGTATATAGTGCATGTATGTGGCTGGTCCCAAAATGAAGGACACAGGGACAGAAAGCTAAAATATTTAATTTAAAGCCGAGCGGTGGTGGCGCACGCCTTTAATCCCAGCACTCAGGAGGCAGAGGCAGGCGGATCTCAGTGAGTTCGAGGCCAGCCTGGGCTACCAAGTAAGTTCCAGGAAAGGCGCAAAGCTACACAGAGAAACCCTGTCTTGAAAAACCAAAAAAAAAAAAAAAAAAATTTAATTTAAAGTCATCCTTGGCCACATAGCAAGTTCAAGAACAGCCAGGCTACACAAAAACCTGACTACCAAGAAAAATAAACAACAAAAGCCATATTGGTCTTTTTGGTGTCATTTATATAAATCTATAAAACACAAATCTAGTATAGAAATGAGGGAAGAAGCTTCATTTTAATCCCAGAACTTGGGAGGCAGAGGCAAGTGGATCTCTGTGAGTTCAAGGCCAGCCTGGTCAACAGAGTGAGTTCCAGGACAGCCAAGGCTACACAAAGAAACCCTGCCTCGAAAAATAATAAAATGAAAAGAAATGAGGAAACATATGTAGAAAATGGCACGGAAACAAAGGAAGGATCATAGATTCTCAGAAATGATGGGTGCACTAAAAGGTGTACCTACAGGTCAGAATGTATCACAGTATTACAATATATATAAATGCTGATTTAAAAAAAACTTATTTTTAATTATGTATATGTGAGTGGGTTTCTGTGTAGACATGCAGATGCTGGCAAAGGCCAGAAAAGAGTATCCAATCCCATGCAGATGCAGTTGCAGGTCTTTCCAAACCACCTGATGTGGGTGCTAGGAACTGTACTGTACTTGGGGTCCTCTACAAGGGCAAATGTCACTGAGCCATTTCTCCAGCCCCCATGCATGCTCGTTTTTCCATTTACACTTTGGTAAAATTGTGACGACCTTGATCCAAGAATGTAGTTAAGTAGAAACTGTACTTAAATCTCAGCCTATTTTAAGTCGGTTAAGAGCCACATTCAAATAAGTGACTTCACTCTAAAGTTCCCAGAATACTTTATGGCTAAATATCAGGAGACAGGAAGAATTATTGTTCCCGGAAATCATATGGTGGTGATTAGAAAACTAAGAGACTATATATATAATTAATGAACCTACCAAGAAATCCAAATAACTAAACTATGTATTTATAAAGATTCTGGAAAAAAAAATCTATAAACATCTGACATTCTAGAAGAAACAAGGATTACAGTTGATCTTTACTGTTTCCCTGTGGTGGTATTGTGTTCACCAAAATATTGTGTACCTTAATAAACTCATCTGGGGTCAGAGAACAGACAGCCACTAGATACAAATGCTAGAAAATGGTAGCACTCACACCTTTAATCCTAGCATTCCAGAGATAGAAATCCCTCTGGATCTCTGTGAGTTCAAGGCCACATTGGAAATAGCCAAGCATGATGACACGCCTTTAATCCCAGAAAGCCAGCCTTTAATCCCAGGGAGTGGTGGTAGAAAGTAGAAAGATATATAAGGCGTGAGGACCAGAAACTAGGGGCTTTTGGCTGGTTAAGCATTTGGCCTGGTTAAGCTTTCAGGCTATGGAGCAACACAATTCAGCTGAGATTCATTCTGGATGAGGACTCAGAGGCTTCCAGTCTGAGGAAACAGGACCAACTGAGGAATTGGCAAGGTGAGATAGCTGTGGCTCGTTCTGTCTCTCTGATCTACCAGCATTGACCCCAATAACTGGCCTCGGGTTTGATTTTATTAATAAGTACTTTTGAGATTCCTGCTACATTTCCCAGTTTAGTACTTCTGTTATTATCATCAAGTCAGTCATTCAAATATATGAGAAGCAGACAAAAAGAAGTTACCTAATGCACACATTCACAGCAGTTCAGTAAGGTTTGCTGCAAACAAACCAACCGTAAGGGACTAGGCATAGTGAACCTATCAAGAAATAAAAGCAATTTAACTAACCCACAGATTTATAAAGATTTAGAAAAAAAAGTTCATAGCATGACAAAGGACATTCCTGTTAGCATATAAAATGCATATTAACCAATAGTTCGTGTATATAATAATGAATAAATAGAAGACCCTACACTGGTATCTCAAAAAGGCCTGGAACAAATACAGCTGTTGAACACTATAGTTGTACCTCAAAAGCAGGTAATCAAAACACTCCCCCACTAAAATGGAAAGAGACAGGAAAGTACCTTGGTATCTATCTCCAGGCAGAATTTTTTTATATACATGTAATTTTAGATTCCTATAACAAGAGTTTGTTGGTAGTGGGCAAAAAGTCCTACCCCTAGGCAAGAAGCTACTGGCATTTGATTGCTGCTGGGTAAAGGGAAAGTCAGTTTTCTCTAATGGAGTGACACTTGACATATCAACCACACTCCAGGACAAGTCTCACATTCGGGAGTAACTGGCCAAAACAAACTGAACTCCATGTCTTTTTGTTTATTTTTTAAGAGAACGAAAGAGAACATGAAGTTGGGCAGGTAGGGAGGTAGGAGAAGACCTGGGAGGAGGTAAGGTCTAGGGAGTGATCACAAAAGGTATTAGATAAATTTAAAAATAAATAAACATAATTTTAAAGCACCTGTTGGCTCATCAGCAACATTGCTGTTGGCCCACTGCTGCACTGGAGAACAACAAAGGCAACAAAGGGGGCCAGAAACCCTGGAGAGCTGGGAAGCACAGGAAGGGTCTGAAGGGATCCTCTTCAGTATCAGTTCCAGAATCACAAACAGCAGCTAAGAAGTAAGCTGAGAGCAGATGCTGAGGCCAACAGAATCCAAGCTGTCTTCTATATTCAAGCAAAGGAACTCTGAAACCCTGGGGAAGATTCCAGCTGGGAGCTATAAATGGAAGAGGGATGATCCCACAACAGGCATAGAGCTCACAACCAGAGAAATCTGGCTCAAGTTGACCAATCCCTGATTAGATTAAGGTCAACCACCCGCTCCACAATTAGCTAAAAAATAAACAAGTGGATTTACTCCTAAGGAAAAGGCGGCCATGAAATTTCCATTTCCAGCAACAATCAAAGGACTGAAAACCACAAGAAAAAAATAGAACAAAACCTCCAAGAGACTCAGAAGGAAGAGAGGAAGGGGCATTTTCAGATGGTGGGTGCCAGGCAAACACAGGGCAGCAGTGACAGTTGGGAAATAAAGTCAGCCCAATATAACTGTTCCAGCCTTCTGCCTGGTGTCCTGAAAATATGCAACAGGACAGAATTCAGGCAGAGCCTGATGGTCTATTTAAGTTGAGATGAAGCTGGAACCTGGAGAGGTCAAGGCAGGTGACATTCACAGGATGGAATGCTAAACAGAGAGCTGTGAGGAGATGTGAAGAAAGCCCTCCATGAGTATGTATGTGTATATATATATATGGAATAACCCTGACACGAAGAGGAGAGCAGAGAGAAACTGACAAGAACAGAGAAATCAATCCTTGGGATCTCAAAGATCAGAACAATTTGATTTTCCACCAGCCAGAATGGAAAACCTTTAACCAGAGAGTACTTAGTAAAGTACTATTTAAAAGCAAGCCTCAAGGAAATAAAAATAAAAATATTTAATAATTAATAAATAAAAAATATTTAACTCTACCTCAGAACAAAGCTCAAAAGTACTTCTAAGAATATAAAATTATATAGAACTCAAAAAAGTAACCTCTGTACTTTCTATATCTAAACAAAAATTATGAAGTATGCAAACAGGAAGAAACAAAATGACTTTAAACCAAGCTAAAATGAAAAAGGATGACAGAAACAGTGCCAAAGATAATAAAAGTTCTTATATTTGATATATGCTTTAAAAACAAGAGAGAGGGAAATGTGTTACATAAACACATGGGAAACAAATTCCCACAACCTCTAGTGATGAAAATACTAGATGATACAGAAAAAAAAAATGAAATCAAGGGTATAGCCATGAAAACTAGTCCAAAATAAAAAAAAAGAAAAAGAAAGCTAACTTAAAGAAAATAAATTAAGCCTAACTAATATATGACAACTTAAAGTAAGCTAAAATACAAGTAACCACATACTCCAAAAGGACAGGGAAGAAAAGCAGAACAAAATTATCTGACAAAACAGTGGTATAAATTGTAAACCCACAGATCCAAGAAGCTTGACAAAAATCTAATCACCAAAGAAAATATGGGAGGTGGGAGGGGTGCCACACCAAAGACACATCATAATCATGGTGGTTAAAACCAATGACAAGCCGGGCAGTGGTGGCGCATGCCTTTAATCCCAGCACTCAGGAGACAGAGGCAGGCGGATCTCTGTGAGTTCAAGCCTGGTCTACAGAGTGAGATCCAGGACAGGAAACCTCCCCCACCCCCCAAAAAAAACCCAATGACAAAAATTCTTACATAACAGAAGCCATGACAGGAATGACTGTAGATTTAAGAAAAACAACCTAAGCAAGAAGAGGCAAAGGAGCATCCTACTGAAGAATACACAATCCATTAACTAAGAATTCTTCCTCCAGCCAAAATAGCTTTCAAAATAGTAAAACATAATAACCCAGTCTGAAAGAAGAGAAACCCATTACTAGACTTTCATTTTAAGTATTTCAATCAGAAGGACAAAAGAAACAAATTAACATTTATAAAAAATGAAGAACACTGGAAAACCTAGGTGGACAAAAACAAGGTATTATCTGACATCTAATGAAACAGTATCAACATACAGTGAGACTTAGAACTAGAACACATGAGTAAAATTTAAAAATCATGAAGGAAAACTTAAAGCCAGTCTGTTTGAAACATCAACAATGAATCAACAGAATTCAATGTAAAAACACCATTTACATTTGCACTTAAAAAAAAGATAAAATGAGGAAAAGTATGAAATTTCGTAGAAAGAAATCAAGTAAGAATGAGTAGGTGAAAAGACAACCCATGTTCATAGTTAGGAAGACTCAATATTGCCAAAAATGTCTGTTCTTCCCAACTTAATATACAGATTCAATGTAATGCCAAACAAAATCCATTTAAATTTAAAAAATGTCTGCCCTCAACTATCAAGAGAATGAGAAGACAAGCCATAAACTGGAAGAAACTATAAAAGGGCACATCTGGGGCTGGAGAGATGGCTCAGGGGTTAAGAGTGCTGACTCTTTGTCCAGAGGACACGAGTTCAATTTCCAGCACCCACATGGCAGCTCACACCTGTCTGTAACTCCAGTTTCAGGGGACCCTGACACCCATGGCAAGAACACAAATGTACATAAAAATAATATAAAATATATTAAAGGGGGGGCACACCTGGGCAATGTAGTTCTGTAGAACACACTTAACATGCATGAGGCCCTGGACTTAATCTCCAAAGTAAAAACACAAGAGTGAGAGAGACATCTGATTAAAGATGTATATTAGTTCTTGTTGCTGACAAAGCAATTTAAGGGAAAAATGGGTTTGTTCTGGCTTATTGTTCCAGCCCAGTGGTTCTCAATCTTCCCAGAGGTGAGACTCTAATACAGCTCCTCATGTTGTGGTGACCCCCCAACCATAAAACTATTTTTGTTGCTACTTCATTTTTAACTTAATTTTGCTACTGTTATGAATTTTTGGACACAGAGATTTGTCAAAGGGGTCATGACCCACAGCTTGAGAACCACTATTCTAGGGACTCATTCCAACACAGTAGGAAAAATATGGTAGCAGACAGAAAAGGCATGGTGGCAAAAGCAAGAAGCCAGTACAGCATCAACTTCCAGGAAAACAGAATGAACAGAAAATAGAACCAAGCTAGATATAGATAGCCTCAAGGCCCTTCCCCAATGAATGAGAAGACAAGCCATAAACTGGAAGAAACTATTTATAAAAGGGCAAAACTCCCCAACTAAAGTCAAAGTATTTAAACACAGGAACCTAAAGGAGGACATTTCACATTCAAACCACAACAGAGCTGGTATTTATAATATATAGAGATCTATTAAAAGCTAAACAACAAAGAAAAAAACTATTAAAAATAGTCAAAAGATCTGAACAGAATATGTTTCTTTATCAAAGAAAACATATCAATGACAAGCATATGAAAAGAAACTCAACATTGTATGTTTTTAAGAAACTGCGAATTTAAAAGGAGATAACCACCATATACCATCACAATGGCAAAACTCAAAGCCCTGAGGACACTAAATCTTAAAGAAGCTGTAAAATAGGAATTCTTGTTCACTCTAGTGGAAACACAGTGCACAGCACTTCAGAAAACATTTGAGCAGTCTCTCATAAAAGTATACTCTTAGCATACGAGCAACAACCATGCTTTCTTGGTCCTTAGCAAAGCCTACAGGCAGATGTTTAGAGTAGCAATATACAAAAATACCAAAACATGGAAGAACTGAGATATTCTGATATAAGATATTAACAATGGGAGAAGCCTGTTGCAGGCAGGGATACAGGAACTTGAGACTTCACTCAGTTTTGGTGGGAAAGTTTTTCCAAGCCTCAAAAATATAAGGTGGAGAACAATTGAGGCAGACACCTGGTATCAACCTTTGGCATATATACTTACATAAAGACACACAGTTTTTCTTTCCTATACAATATGTGTATCAGTGTGGTGGTTTGAATGAGAATGACCCCCAAAGACTCATACTTGAATGTTTAGGGAGGAGCATTTAGGAGGTGTGGCCTTGTTGAAGGAAGTGTGTCACTGGGGGTCAGCTTTAGGGTTTCAAATGCCTAAGCCAGGCCCAGTGGCTCCTTCTCTTCCTGCTGCCTGCCAATCTGGATACAGAACTCTTAGTTACCTCTCCAGCACCATGTCTACCTGAGTGTAGACTAAACCTCTGAACAGTGAGCCAGCCCCAATTAAATGTTTTCCTTTATAAGAGCTGCTGTGGTCATGGTATTTCTTCACAGCAATAAAAACCCTAACTAGGGCAATCAGGCAATAAAAAGTAAATGGAAAAATGTCTTTTAGAAATATATCTCGAAACCCTGTCTCGAAAAACCAAAAAAAAAAAAAAAAAAAAAAAAAGAAATATATCTCATCTAGTGAAAAAAATTAATGAAAAGAATCCATACTGCAATTCTCAAAGAATTAATGGCTTTGGCCAATAAATAGCAGTAAGAAAGCTTTCAGGTCTTACATTGCTCCTAAAGAAAAGGCACTGTAGCTGGGCAGTGGTGGCACATGCCTTTAATTCCAGCACTGGGGAGGCCAGCCTGGTCACAAAGAGTTCCAAGACAGGCTCCAAAGCTACAGAGAGAAACCCTGTCTGGAAAAGACAGAGACAGAGACTGGAAAAGACAGAGACAGAGACAGAGACAGAGACAGAGACAGAGACAGAGACAGAGAGAGAGAGAGAGAGAGAGAGAGAGAGAGAGAGAGAGAGAGAGAAAAGAAGGAAGAAAGAAAAAGCACTGTACCATCTGCATGATGCCACCTATGAGATCTACACTCTGGACTCAGGCGTCCATCTGTAGAAAAACACCTAAAATGAAGAACATATTCAGCTACATTTTGAGTTTGCAATCTGAAAAACAGAGACTGGGAAAACAAAGTGCTTGATTGTCAACACATAAACTTCAAGGAAAACAAATTTGCAGGAGGAAACTAAAAAAAAAAAAAAAGATACTAGATAAAGAGGGAAAAGTTACTCTACAATGCTTAAATAAACATAATTAAAAACTATCAGACAGACTGGGGATGTAGCCTGATATGAGTGCTGGCAACCAAACTTTGGTCCTCTGGAAAAGCAGCCGGTACTCTGAACCACAGAGCCATCTCTCCAGTTTCCTATAGAACTTTTAAATACACTGTCTTTAAGAAATTTATGCCAGGCCGGGCGGTGGTGGCGCACGCCTTTAATCCCAGCACTCTGGAGGCAGAGCCAGGCGGATCGCTGTGAGTTCGAGGCCAGTCTGGGCTACCAAGTGAGCTCCAGGAAAGGCGCAAAGCTACACAGAGAAACCCTGTCTCGAAAAACCAAAAAAAAAAAAAAAAAAAAAAAAGAAGAAATTTATGCCAGTTGGGCAGTGGTGTCACAGGCCTTTAATCACAGCACTTGAGAGGCAGGCAGATGGGATCATTGTGAGTTTGAGGCTAGCCTGACCTACAAACAAGTTCCAGGACAGCCAGGGCCACACAGAGAAACCCCGTCTCTACAAAGAAACAAGGAAAAAAGAAAAAGAGAAAGAAACTTACGCTAAATCATCTCTATGAAAACAGTCTCAGCATTAGGACTTTAACAAGACTGTTTCCACATACAAGCTTATCTATTACAGACCAAGACAACAAAATGATCATATTAATAAAACCCTAAAATCCAGTCCCTATCCTTAAGAGTTATGACATCTTAGGAAGTAAGAGGAAGAACATGCACAAGTAGAAGTAATAGGCAGTCAATGAGATTCAAATTGATTCAAGTACAACTGTTGCTTTTTTATATTAGTATTAGAAAACCTAATTTTCTACCATATTTTTAATCTCTATACCATAAATTCATGCTTCCATGTCTTACCACTTATTTCAAGCTCTGCCCAATGTGATTTCTTTCCATTTGCTGCTTCCTCAGGGGACATAATTGTATACATCCTCCGAGGGTCAGGGGGCTCGTATTTTTCTTTGGGCATGCCTGTTAAATAAATGAAGAAAAGAAATCAATCAGTACATACTGAAGAACCAAATAAATGAAAATATCATTTTTTAGCCAGGCGGTGGTAGCGCACGCCTTAAATCCCAGCACTCAGGAGGCAGAGCCAGGCGGATCTCTTTGAGTTTGAGACCAGCCTGGGCTACCAAATGAGTTCCAGGAAAGGTGCAACGCTACACAGAGAAACCCTGTCTCGAGAAAAAAAATATATATATTGTTTTTTTAAAAAGCAGACACCTATATTAGGATCATTAAATATGATTTGATACCAAAAAGAACTAGGAATTCCAAGTAGAAATGGCAATTTTTAGTTCCAGGATACAGCTGATTAAATCTAGAAAGATAATAAAGATATGATAGTTGAAGAAAATATAGCTGTTAGCTTGAAAAGGGTTCCACTGACCAAACAGAAGAAAATCTGAACATCCTATAAGTAACCACAACTGAATCAATATAAACTGCATGAATTCATAATTTCATTTTTAATGTCTTTTACATTTATCTGTATATGTGCACACACACATGCTCATGTGCACACACACAGGTGCTATGCATGTGGAGGACAGAGGGAAACTTGCAGAAGACACACTCTCCTTCTACCATGTGGGTCCCAGGGAATCATGGCTTCATGCAGTAAGTCCACACTGCATAATACACTGGCTGTCCTTTGGTCACTTAGTAGTTGCTTAGAATATACTGTCACAGTATCATAGTTCCTGTTATTTTAAGTACCTTATTTACTAACATCCCCAGATACAAGAATGATGCTCAGAATTTAGAAAGCAAAGAGATATAGTAAGGTTGTTTTCTTTGGCTTAAAATGTAAAAGTTCTCAACTTAAGGAAAAATAAATGCCTGCTAGCTTTGCAGTTCATCTGTTATTAATCTATTATGCTTAATTTAGAAATTAAGTGGTGCATGCCTTTAATCCCAGCATGCAGGAGGTAGGGCCAGGTGGATCTCTGTGAGTTTGAGGCCAGCCTGGTCTACAGAGTGAGATCCAGGACAAGAACCAAAACTACACAGAGAGAAACCCTGTCTCAAAAAAAACAAAAAAACAAAAACAAAAACAAAAAAAAAACCAACAACAACAACAAAAAACAAAGAAAGCAAGAAATTAAAATTATGGTAAGTATGTGTATGTGGAGTAGGCATACAATATACACAGGATTTGGTACTATTAAAGCTTTGGGATCCACTGAGCATTTTAGAATGTACTCCACTATCATATGGGAAAACTTCTATACTCTAGATAAGCCACTTATATTCTCTTCAGTGTATCCACCTAACTGCTAGTGTCTGTACCGTTGTGCCTTGGGGACGCTGAGTAAAACAAGCATGACTTGAACACTAGCCACTGTGGTACCATAATAGTTCATCTAATATGCCAGATCAAATGATTAAGGGGCAGGTAGTATATACAATACGAATACACTGGAAAAAGGCATGGTTCATTTCCTGGGTGTGGAAAAGCACAAGTATTTACCATGCTATTGAAATGGATTGTGATCTAAAGCTTATGAATTTATGCTTATTTCTCTAATTTTTCACTATTATTTTTGGAATAAGACTGACCACAGACAACTGAAACTTCAGAAAAAGAAAACTACCAACAACACAAAGTTCTTTGTAAGACAGATAATTGTAAATATGGTACAAGAAATATATAACATGAATCTAGGACATCTTTCAGTGCCAAAAAACAAAATCTAATGGGGCTTCCATGTCAACACTACACAGAACTAGCTAAAAGTTTTCACTGATCATGGTAATAATTTAGTAAAAAAAGAATTACAATTATAATAGACTAAAGCACAATCAATAAAATAAGTTCCTCAAAGAAAGAATACCAAAACAAGAGGGATTAACATGATGCTCCATGTCCTACAGAAAAGCATAATGTAGAAGATGAAGTAATAGCAGAGCTATTACTACAATAACCATTGGGCAAGGAGAAGAGGGAGGGAGAGGGAGAAGAGAGGGTAAGCAGCAGAGAGCAGCATGCAAACTAGTCACTCTGATACAGAGCCCTGTCTGTTCTTCCACAGGGCCAGGGTTCAATTCCCAGCACCCACATGATGGCTCACCTCTGTCTTTAACTCCTGTTCCAGCAAATCTAATGGCCCCTCTGGCCTCTGAGGCCACCAGGCACACAAGTGGTGCAGACATACATGAAGGCAAAACACACATACATATTAAATTAAATAGCCAGGGCAACACAGAATACCCTGCCTCAAACAGACAGACAAAATAGCTAATAATACAAATGAAAAGATTAAAAGTCAACAACTATAATGTAGAAGTTATAACAATTTTATAACTCCTAATGAACATTATTCAGGCAAGGAATTGAAGCTAAGTTAAAACCATTAGCAATGAAAAGAATGCTAAGGTAACACTACCACAGACTACTTTCAAAGCATAAACTAAAAAAATATTCAGCAGAGAAATAAACTGTTGTTACACACATCCTTGTCAATCATAGCAATCTTAACATCAGAGAACCACAGGCATCAGGTGACTTAATGCGATGAACTATGAATGTTTACCTTGACTGAAAACAAGAGGATCTGGCCAGATGATACCTCAAGAGCAATTAGACTTACTCCTTCCCTGTAGCCCAGAAATAAATTTTTACAAAAGTCCAAAAACAATTTGATACGGATGAACTATGCCTTCTTAAGGGAGATTTCTTTATACAACCATTCACTCATGAAATATTTGCTTAGAATTTTTATTGTGTCAATCACTGAGTCAGGTATTAGGTAGCTTTAACCTACAGAGAAAAACAAAAATGTAACAGCAATGCAATAATACTCTAGCCCTTTATTTTTACTGCTTTATTTCTTCTAAATGATATGTACTTTTAGGATTACAATTGACCTATATATCACTCTTAAATTATTCTTCCTACAGCTGAGTTCTACCTAATTTATACCACATTAAACAGCCATCCTTCATCTACATACTTCGGATTCTAAAATGACAAAGTTAGCCAGAGTTAATTTCTGATCCTATGTCAGCTTTAAACTAAGGATCTATGGCATCTCTTCTACTCCTTTCTGATCTGCTGCAACGGGAATGTAGCTCTGAGGTAGAGTATCTACTTAGCACGCACAAAGCTATGGATTCCATCTTTTGCACTGCAAAAAAATATTAAATCTCTACATCTTATAAAATAAATTCAATTCCAAGGATTATTATTCAGAATTCCCAACCTTTTTTTTTTTCCTGTTGTTGCTGTTGGTGGTGGTAAGACAGGGCTTCTCTGTGTAGCCCTGTGGTCCCAGAATTCACTTTGTAGACCAGGCTATCCTCCAACTCAGAGATCAGCCTGCCTTTGCCTCCAAAGTGCTGGGATTAAAGGTGTGTGCACCATCACCAGCTGCTACCTTAGCTTTTCAACTTCTGTCCCAATACTTTTCTTTGTATTTTTTGACAGAGCCAGCAAACAAACTGACATCTTTCAAAATATGCCCCACTTTCACCTCCAAAATATTAAGTTCTACACACAACTTCTAGCTATGATTTCTAAGGTTAACTGGCGGGTCACAAACTGTTTTCCCACAACACAGAACCATGGGTACTCTCACCAAACAAGATTAGACAAAACAGTAACAGGGTTCTGTTGAATATCTTTCAAAGAACATTCCTAAAGATTTATTTTCATTTATGTGCATGCAGAAGTGCCTGCACATGTGTTTGTGCACCACATCCATGTGTAGTACCTGCAGAGAACAAAAGGAGGTGCTGGACCCCTCAAATTGGAGTTATAGGTGGTTTTAAGTCACCATATAGGTGCTGGGAACCAAACCCTAATCCTCTTTAAGAACAACAAGTGCTCTCCAGCCCTATTTGTTTGTAGGCAGATTCTCGATATATAGCCCTAGTTGGCCTAGATAACACTATGCAGACCAGACTAGCCTTGAACTCAAGAGATCCATCTGACTCTGCCTCCCACATGCTGGGATTAAAGAAGTCCACCACAATGAACAGCCTTAAGATTTATTCATTTTCCAAAGACCATGCTGAAATTAATAGTGTCATAAGAGACTAGACTATAATATTGCTGTTTCCAATAATCCTATACCAAATGTACTACATATAGCTCATCATTCCTTTTACCTTACAGTAGGAAGGAAACCCAATAAAAGTCTACAAATTGCAAAATAGATGAACAGAAATGAGTCCTAAGCTATACTTTCAATGGGAGAAGTAGGAAAATAGTGATTTCTATGGGGGGTGGTGTGGGGCGTTTACCCACCACCCCCACAGCTTCCCAGAGTTTTCTTGAGTGCGAGCAGCAGGAAATATTAGATAGAAGGATTTATAGCGGAGAATCTTGTGGAGATAAACAGATAGAAAATAAAGGATAGCCTCGAGAGGGCCTGGAACCTATTCCAACGGGCCCGGACTGTCTCTGGTCCAGGGTTTTTATAGAGACGCCAAGGGGTGGAGCAAAAGACCTCCTCCCCCAGCACAGCCAAGTGCAGGCCATCTCAGACACCTGCACTCAGGCCCGTGGTCCTGATCATCCTCTATTCGGACCTGCTGGGTAAAGCCACGAGGAACCCCAGAACGGGCTCCCACAGGTCCCCCCTTCTTAATATATAAAAAAATAACTATTAATGGCTTACAGCAATCTCCATAGCTGTTACACCTCCCAGTATGGGAGTAGAGGATGATATAGATGGCATTTCTCTTTTGAATTAGGTCCAAGGTGACCACAGCAGTCTTAGCTGCCTCAAGCCCTTTCTAAACCAAAACTCTTAAGGCAACTACAAACTTAAAGAATCCCTTAGCTTCATCATTACCATTAACAGGTTAACATAAATATTGCTATACATAGTCACAATTCTCTCAATCTTACAGCTCAAAGCAAACTCTTAACAGAACCATTAGAATTAGCATATATGGTGCTATATATAGTTAACAATTTTCTCCGTCTTACAACTTTAACTCAGTCATTTGAATTTTCTTGTTAACAGAACATAGGAAAAACTTCGATGTATTCACAAACTTAAACATTTTCTTAACTCCACAAAACCAGGGTGCATTAATATCAATAGGTTTCTGCGAACATAATTCAATCTCATAACTCCTCCTTTTCTTTATAATTTTTTAAACAAAGTCTCAAGCCTAGTTAGAGGAACCCAAACTTATCTGTTTGAACAGTTCCATTTGTAACACAAAACCAGTTCCATAAGTAATTCCATTTTTACATAAACAGTTCCACAAAACAATTCATAAATCTCCAGTTAATAAAGCATATACGCATACACAAAATTGCATCTTGATTCTAAGTAGAAATACATTTCTTCATTTAAACAGTTTCATTTTTAACCCAATTCCAGAAAACCGTTCCTAGGTCATTACTATAAGTAAGCTCAAAATTGTCCCATTGCAATGAAATCTCTATTGTTCATTTCATTTAAGTACCAAAATTCAAATGATAAATATTGATACTAGTCTTCCAAATTTGAAGAAATCCATAACCAAAATGTTTTTGTAATTTTATCTCATTTTAAGTTCAAAAAGTTTAAATAAGAAATTTTGGTATCAGGCTTTTACTTCCAAATATGAAGAGACTTTTTTAACCAAAACTTTTTGCAGTTAATAATTTTTGTTCAAACAAGTGTCTCTGCAACTTTTGTTCTCACAGACAGACCTTTTTAGTTATAGTAAGATTTTAAACCGCACCGTTTTTGCTGTTAGCTCAGGTTTTTCTGTGCTGCGTTGATATTCCACGGATCTCAGCTGCGGATGCCTTGTGCTGGTTCTGGCGTCCGCCATTCTTGGCTTCTTAGCGGCTTCTGGAGCTTTTGAAATCATTTAGACTGCCTACTTTGCAGTCTATTAGGACACTATCTCCTATGTCTCAGGTGTTTTCACCATTTACATTAATAGACTCACACTTAACATTTACACTTTTTCACAAACTCACATATAACATTTTTTTGCCTTGCAAAGCATTTAGACTCATATTCAACATTTACACGTTTTTACAAACTCACATACAACATATTAACATCTACTTATTTATACTTTATAGAACTACTTTAGCAAATATATTTCCTATTAATTCTTATATACTTATCTTATTTCTTATTTAAACTTACATTTACAACTAGCATCTTACAAGCTTATTACTACATGTCTTAAGACTACCTTAGATACTTCTTACAAGCTTATATTCTTAAAGGAACTCTATTGATCTATTTTACAAACTTATATAGGCTACCATTAGCATATATCTAACTTAGCAAACACCTAAAGATTTCTTAACACAGATCTAACAAGACAGAATTTCTACAAACTCACATATCTTATTTTCATTTTTCTACTTCTTACTCTTAATTATCACCATCTCTATCAGATTCTCTTAACTAGACAGGAAGTACGTACATCATTTCTAAAGTTTACAGTTTATAGTTAGCTTTGTTATAAAGCACTGGGATTTAATGAGTGTTGTCATAGAGTTGTGATACTTGTTGTTAGGGGATTGTAACATTCTCAGGACGAAGCCACACTCCAAAGTTGCCAGTTCTCTCAGCCATTCCGGACAGGCAGAGATGCACTGTCAGCGGTAAACAGTTTTTAACTAGAGGCTGTCCCTTCACCCAAATTCATAATAGCTCCACTAAGAACTTCAACTCAAACAAACATTTCTATCACAGCAGTACTTTTGGTTTGTTCTACTGAAAAACTTTACGCTGAGGGTTAAATTACTGTATTGAGCTGCTGTAAAGCTTTTCGCCAAAAACTGCACAGCTATTAGGTGGTATTTTAAGGATTTTAAAGTGACTTGTTTGCTCTTATAGGTAGCTTTTTGTCATCCAACTGCCGTAAAAACTTTGCACAGCCATTAGGGTAAATAAGGCACTTTACCAACGGCGCCCCAAACCACGAAGCACCTAGTTCTGTATCCTTTCAATTTTTCAATGGAACTGACACTTAAACCCTTAGACGATTTTCCTCCTTATTCTTTTTAAAGGCTGTATTTTAAGTTTACCATGAATGTATTTTCGAGTTGACAAAAGCGTTTCAGGGCAATGTCGCCATCTTTAGCGGAAAAACTACATTTCCCAGAATGCATTTCCCTTATATCAGTCCATAATATCAGTCCCTTATATCAGTCCTTTATATCATTTCCCATAGTTCTTTTCAGGTTTGAGAGTCAACTGGTTCTCTTTTACCAGACTTGCTTACAAAATTTTTGCCCGGGAGGTTTGAACAAAGTTTTTTGCTTTTGCAACGGGAGATTTGAACAAGCATTTTACATTTTCAATTGTGGGACATTGGGAGATTTCTATTCTCCTCAGCTAGCTTCAACAGGTGTCTCTCCTTCATTAGACACTGGCCCCCGGATCAGATCCACACCTGCCTCGTTAGCGCGCATTGAGGCTGGCATTTCTGATAGCAACTTTCCTCGGGGCTTGTGTTTGTTTTAGCCAGTCAGTGAAAAACAAGATCATTTACAACAGCTTTTCCACAGCTCCTTCAGAGATTTTCTCCCACTGATCTTATTCTCATTTTGCTTGTTCCTTCCCCCCCAGATGCAGAGCTTCAGGTATCTATCTGCGGCTCTGTACCTCTGCTAGCTGCCTTTGGAGGTAGGGGCTTTTTTTTTCTCCCCCTGAATCTGCCTCAAACTCTAGCAGCTTTGTCAGGTCATGCATTTTTTGGGGAGGAATCTGTCTGCTCTGTTTCTTCGGAGTCTTTCTCCCAGACAGTTCCCAGTTTGGTCTCAGTTTATCCCCTCTACCCCAGAAACAGTTTCCGACACTAGAGCGGCGGCTTTCCCTGCTACTGAAGGTAGGGGCTTTTTGTCCGTTTGTTTTCGGGGTCTGTGTGGTTTGCGTACAGACTGAAAATCTAACAAGGGAGGTTTTTGCCATCTCTAAACTCCCATTAGGACAGGTGTTTTGCCTCATCAGGCCTTCACCTGGCCCAGTCCCCCAGTGGGTTGGGTTTGCTTGTCTGGGTGCTCAAGGACAGAGCTTATGGCAGAGGCAATCACCCCTCAGGGCTACACTCCCTCATCTCAGGGAGTCAGTTGAAATAAAGCTTTTCTCAAAGAGATGCTTTCTCTGACAGAAAAGAAAGCTTTACTCCTGGATAGTTCTGTTCTGCCCTGGCTGGGCTATTTCCCCAGACAGTGTTCTGACTCAGCAGCACAACTGCTTCAGACACAGTTCAGCTTTACTGTTTTCCCAGAAAGGTCCTTTCTCTGATAGGAAAGCTTTTTCTCAGATTTCTTTTTGTAGTTGTGGACCTTTCAACCCAGGACTTGTAGGAAAGTGGACAACGGTGCCGTTCCCACTGGCTTTAGCTTTGTTTGTTCATTAGCAATCTTCCCCTGGGTCCTGCACTTTCCTGCCTCAGCTCTTGCTCCAGGAAGTTTACAACTGTAGGAACCCTAGTATCCCCGAAATGCACTCCAACTCAGAGCCGCTGGCCAGTTGCCCCTGGGCTTTTGGTCAGAAGCGAGGATACAATGCTAACAGTTTGCATTGCTTCAGGGGATCTTTGCATTAGGACGATTAGGAGCACCTTTTCATTCTGAAACGCTCACTCAAAACCTTTGCTGCCTCAGCTCAGCTGTAACTGTGAAGCTTGACTATTTTGCTTTTCTCAGGTAAAGTTTCCTGCCCTTTTTGGGCCCTCTGTAGCTCTTCACCCACACTCTCCCCAAGTGTTTCCTTCAGGGTACTCTGACCCACTGTCTTTTACTAGCTTGAAGAGACAGAGCTTAGAAGGGGTTTTTAGAAACTTGTCCTTGCCTCCTGCATTGCAGGGATGATTGTTAAAGCTCGAGAGAGAACTTAGAGGTTTTGCTGTCTTAAGTTTGTTGTTTTCCCTTAGAGCTCATCACAGGTGGTCCCCATACTAAAATCTTCAGGTGATTCTAATTTTTGTCCTTCTGAGAAAGTTAAAGGCTTTAGTTTCTAAGTTTCTTAAGAGAGAAAGATTAAGGCTTTTTAGAGAGATTTTTCCCCCCAAAATTTTCAAGAAAAGCTTTATAGTTTGAGAAAGGTTTTTTTTCCCCCCCCCCAGGAGCAAGACCAACATTTCCCAAAACTTCCCAACTTTAAACTTTGATTTCTTACACCCCCATTTTTGCCTCAGGGAGAAATTACTTTCTCCTGCCGCTTGGACTTAGCATTTCAACTGTCCCCAGGTCAAAAGCTTCCATAGGAAACTTTTTCTTCCCCATAAGCTCAAAGAAGAGCTTTTTTACTACCCGAAAAGCCCAAAGAAAGATTTTTTTCCCCAGTTTGCTTTCAAAGCCCCCAAAGTTAGAAAATTGAGTTTTTCTGTCTAGTTGCCTTACTTATTTTTTCCTACACAATCTTATACTTTTAAGTTTTTCCTAACTATATTACTACCCTATATCTTATACTTATCACACATAGAAATTGAGAAAGGGATAGAAGATAGAAAATTTTGACAGAAGAGAATTTCGCTGCAGCATCGGACATCCTTCCAGTCCGCTTTCCTTTTCTCTCGAGGATAAAACGCCTGCCTTCCCAAAAAATATATATAAAAATATATATATATTCCATAACACCGGCATGCCTTTCCACTGGCAGGGCTAACTCAGCACTTTCACCAAAAACTCTGTAATAAAACTATTATTTTCCTTTATCTTTAGTCCCTATTACTTTGTCTTAAGTCCCTGTTCATTTGTCTTTAGTCCCCCCTTTTTTTGTCCCTTTTTTCTTTAGTCCCTTTTTTCCCCTTTCTTTAGTCCCTTTTTTCCCCCTTTCTTTAGTCCCTTTTTTTTTCCTTTCTTTAGTCTCTTTTTTTCTTTAGTCCCTGTTCACGGCGCCATTCTGTGGGGCGTTTACCCACCACCCCCACAGCTTCCCAGAGTTTTCTTGAGTGCGAGCAGCAGGAAATATTAGATAGAAGGATTTATAGCGGAGAATCTTGTGGAGATAAACAGATAGAAAATAAAGGATAGCCTCGAGAGGGCCTGGAACCTATTCCAACGGGCCCGGACTGTCTCTGGTCCAGGGTTTTTATAGAGACGCCAAGGGGTGGAGCAAAAGACCTCCTCCCCCAGCACAGCCAAGTGCAGGCCATCTCAGACACCTGCACTCAGGCCCGTGGTCCTGATCATCCTCTATTCGGACCTGCTGGGTAAAGCCACGAGGAACCCCAGAACGGGCTCCCACAGGGTGGGGTATAACAGTGATGGGGAATGGAACCTAGGGTCTTGTCATGCTATCCAACCACTCTACTGAGGGGAAAGACAGCAGCAGCAGTGAAGGATAAGAAAGGGTTTTTAGCTCTTAGCTATTGCTCTGACCTCTTGGGCTTTTAATTCTGCATTTGGCTCGGTGTTTCTTATTTTAAAAAGACTGTTACATCTACACTCTACGACTAAACTACACACCCAGCCCAAAACAGTGATACTGCAAAATAGAAATAAAGGAAATTAAAATGTATATTTAAAAAAAAAAAAACAACTTCCTTTTTATTAAAAAAAAAAGTCACCAAGCCACTACTCTGAAGCCGTAAATCCTCCTACAACCCAAATTAATTTCTTTTGGAAAATAATACAAATGACTCATTCATAGGTACAATAAAAAATTTTTAGGTAAAAATGAAGACTAATTTGCTGAATTGTTTCTCCCAAGATACACAAAACACTTTAAAATGTCACATAAACACAAGAAGAATTTGGCAAATACTATTTTTTAAGATGGAAATAACCTGGAATTCTGTATTAAAATTATGGCAGGACATCAGGCCTACCACACGCCTGAAACTATTTATCTTGTCCACAGACCATGCTAGAAGACCAGATTGGTACCTAGCCCAATCATCATCATAGAGGAGGCTTCCTCTGGCAGCTGATGGGAGCAGATGTAGAGACCCATACTCAAATGTTAGGTGGAGCTCAGGAACTTAGCAGAAGAGGGGGAAGATGGATTACAGGAGCCAGTAGAGTCTAGGACACCAAGAGAACACAGTCCACAGAATCAACTACGCAGGGCTCATAGGGGCTCACAAAGACTGAAGCAGCAACCACGCAGCCTGCATGGGTCTGCACTAGGTCATCTGCATACATGCTGTGCTTGTTTACCTTGGTGTTTGTGTGGGGCTTCTGGGAGTGGAGTGGGAGTGTCTGATTCTTTTGCCTGGTCTTGGAACCCTTTTCCTCCCCCTGGGCTGTCTCATCCAACCTTGGTATGAGGGTTTGTGTCTAGTCTTATTGCATCTTATTATGCCATGTTCGGTTGGTATCTCTGGGTGGCCTGCTCTTTTCTGAGGAGCAGTGGAGCCCAAGGGAGGAGGGGGAGACGACTGAGTGGAGTGGAGGGAGGGAAGGCTGCAGTCAGGATATATTGTGTAAGAAAATACATTTTAGAAAAAGAAATGTTTCCTCTGGGCTCATCTCATTGCCCACTTAACCTCTCTAAGAAATTAAATAGCTGTAGTACATGCTATTGCTTCTGCCCGAAATGCCATGGATAACACATGGTCTCTAGACTTTACTCAAATGCCAAGCTAGATATCTAAATCCAAAAGGACAATTATCTCTCCCCAATACAGGAATTTACTATCTCTTGTTCTAAGCTATTCTCAACCTTGAAAATTTGGTATACAGCTGTATTGACTAACCTCACCTTAATTTAAACCTACCTATTACAGTAAGCAGCACCCCAAGAGTATTTATTTATATTTTAAATATTTTTATATGGCCATCTAGTGGTGAGTTCATAATCAAGGGAGATTCAAGGGAGAAAGCTGTGATAGTTTTAAAAAAAATAGAAGCTGTAGTCTATCTTATCAGGAATATGAAAAACTTAGTACCTAAGCTTCAAGTGGTGAAGGCAAAAATCAAGTGAAATCAGACTAAAGAACCTTGCTACTGTCCATGGGAACTCAGACAGAATGCTGCTTCTATGACAGTTAGGGATAAAAGAAAAAAGTCAAAGCAAGCAAACATCAACAGCCATAATAGCAAAACTGAGTTGAATCCCTGCCATTTTTTTTCCACATTCACTACTTTTCAGGCCTATCAGGCACTTTGCATGCATTGAAATGGTAACAACCCTCAAGCCAAGTGTGGCAGTGTGGGCCTCTAATACCATGGAGAGGCAGCCTGGACTACATAGTAAATTCCAGGCCAGCCAAGGAATTTTGGCTCTACATAGGAGACTTTGTCTCAAAAATACAGGCAAGGCAGGCAGGCAGGCAGGCAGACAGACAGACAGACAGACAGACAGTTTTTTTTAGATCTTAAAAAAATTAGCTTTTGATACAATTAATTAGCCCTTGATACTCAATACTATTATTCTACAAATACAAAAAGGAAAATCTAGAAAATGAGAAACAGCTACTATGCAGTATCTGTATTATCTTAATTCTCATAGCAACCCATGAGATAAAACCTGTCCTTTCTTTACAGGAGGAAACCACACACAGAGTTTAAAATAAAACATTTGCCCAGTATTGCACACTTCCAGTAGAGTTAAAAAATTTCTGAACCATAGCTTACTGCTTGTCTATCACTAATTCTAGTACTTTCAAAACTGTTAAGAGTATGCTAGCTTTTCTACACTCTATGCTGATGTCCATATCCTCTCATTAAGACCTAAATGAACTCTCTAATCCCAGTATCCTGACCCCTTTCATCCAATCTCCCTATTTTTACACCTCACATGTAACATCTCTCCACCCCAACTCCATGGACTCCCACCATATACAGGAAGATGTTCTGACACTCAGAAAGGCAGCCAAGGCTGTTCCTAACTTCTATTCCTATCTCTCATCCTTGCTACCTATGTTGCACAGTCCAAGTCATGCATGACTGTGGACAAGCTGCTGCTTTCTCTGAAATCCTCTATTCGGCCTGACAATCCGTATCCATCTCCTAACTGCAGCTCAAAGATCACTGAAGTAACTCCTTCAAAGTTCTCAGGCAAAATTAGATTCTTCCTAAGGACACACAAAATGCTTTATATATTTCTAATTACCACAGAACCTCATGTCGATTTATCTCTGCACCACTGCAAACACACTTTGAATTGAATAATATTATTTTCAAATACTGTATTCAAGTATAAGCAGTTCTATATAACATAACACTTGTTTTGAAAAATATGAATTTGCTCCAACATGACTGACTTAGTACTGAACAATCTGAGTACACTGCAAATTTGTCACTTGTTTATGTGCTATTTTGCCTGTGGGGGAAAAAAACACTAGATGAAGACAGAAAAATGCCCCAGGTAAAACTGAGCTGTACAAAAATATATACATGATAACACACAGGAACATTAACCAGCAAGTCAGCTCCTCCTGTGCTGTGGATCACACCCATTCAATTCTGGTGTCACAGCTTTCCCGGCTTGAGGTAACTCTCCTAGCAATTCAGAGTAACTTACAAAGAGCAACCCTGTGGATGTCCAACCACTCAAAAGAAACCAGGTGGTTTTTGAATACCACAACTTTTGTAATATTTATCTACTTCTTAACCATTTAACATGAAAAAAAATGCTACCATTATAGTTGGACTTTCCTTTGGGCTGCCAGCTCACAAATAACAACATGGAGACATTGTTAATTATGAAAGCTTGACCTTAGTTTAGGCTTTTTCCCAACTGGCTCTTATGACTTAAATTAACCTGTTTTTCTTAATCTATGTTCTGCCACGTGACTTGGTTACCTCTCCTCTGTGCTGCATGTCCAACTTCTTCAATGTCTTCCTGGCATCTCTTGTGTGCCTAGATTCAGAGTTCTCTCTGCCTATAAGTCCTGCCTATTCTCTCCTGTCTAGCTGTTGACCACTTAGCTCTTTATTAAACCAATCACAGTGACACATCTTCACACAGTGTAAAAAAAATATTCTGCAACAGTTCCTCATTTCTGAATAAATAAAAAGGAAAGGCTTTAACTTTAACACAGTAAAACTATATACAATAAGAACAATTATCAGGTAAGAATTACATTCACAATGTTCAGTCCATTTGTATTTCACAAATTCAACTACTCCATTATCTATCCTCTCTCGATGAGTCCAAACTTTTGTACCTAACTTACTTTCTATTATGACTAAGGAAAACTATAACTATCTAGTCTTCAACCCTATCAAAGGTCCACGAAGGATATAACATTACCTGAGTAAACAGGAAGTCAGAGCAAGCAACTTCCAAAACTAAGAAACAACAAAGACATTTGGCTGCCTGGACAGTGACCCCAGGAGTCCTCTGCAATGTTGGGGCACCAATCTTTGGCCTACAGGCCTAAACTATCTGACAGACTCTTCTATGAAGCAGGAATTTTGAAGGACTGTCTCACCTTGTCTTGGCAAAGTTTGGCAGTTGTCTTCGTGTCCTGTCTGTCCAGTTTGGACAGCATACTGTCAGTAATCAAGGCAAGGGCAGTTTCTTTGCCCAGTGGCTAACTTTGCCACAAATGAAAGCAAACTCCATATGGAGGTTTTTCAATGCCCATCATCCTTTTTTAAAGTAGATAGGTGCTGTCAGGAGCAGATGTGTCTCACTGTCATGAAATGCCTTATATTATTAAAACATCTTAAATGCCATATTTGGTAAGTTTTTAAAGTGTTTGAAAACCATCTATCTAAAAATATATGTTTAACCTTGAAAACATACCTAATATGACTGCAAGTTTGATTGTTATTATAGATAACTACTAACCTGTATTTCTTAAGTATCCTAAACAGTTTGTAATAAAGCTTTTAAGGACTAGAACTATACATTTTAAAATGAGCTGTACAGGAACAATACCTTAAACAAGAGTATAAACATATATACAGTATAACAAAAATAACCTTAAATTTGTAACAATATACAAAAATTCATACCAATGTATTTAAGATTAATAGTTGCTGTTTAGTTTAAAAGTAGATTCAATAACCTATTCTTTTATTCTATCATTCCTTCAGCATTCTTAACAAGTTCCTGCTCTTTTTAACGTTTTGGGTATTATCCTGGGATTCCACTTCCTCCCAAGTCCTGTGATTTCCATACAAAACCTGTAATATCAGCTTTATTAAGAGTTCTATAACCAGGTGGTAGTGGCACATGCCTTAAATCCCAGCTCTCAGAAGGCAGATGCAGGTGGATCAAGGCCAGCCTGGTCCACAGAGCAAGTGCTAGGACAGCCAAGAACACACAGAAAAACCCTGTCTCAAAAACCCAAAAGGAAAAATTAAAAAGTAGTAAAAATAAAGAGCTCTATGGCTTCACAGTCTCAATATTCTACTTTCAGAAATTTTAAGGAAAAATTCTTGTCTTTCTCCCAAAATTTCACAAGATACTATATCCTAACAAACCATCATAATATTTCTAGACAGCCTAACTGCTTTGATTTCTAGTTGAGCAAAGAGTTAAGTGTTCCATTTAAGTTCTCCAGCCTGCCTAAACCTCTAAGAAGCAAAGTTCACAAACTTGACGTTTCCTGTGTACCATTTTAGGGCTTTCACTGTTTTGACTGCTTTTAACATCTTCCAAAACACTGACATTCTGATTTTATATGGCCCTTTATTATATAGCAATTGGGCAGTCTTCAAGCCCATTACAAAAGGAGCCACACAAATACCATATTCAGCCGGCATCATTGGTGCACGCCTCTAATCCCAGCATTTGGGAGGCAGAGCCAGGCAGATCTTTGTGAGTTTGAGGCCAGCCTGGTCTACAAAGGGAGGCACCAAAACTGTTATACAGAGAAACCCTGTCTCAAAAAACCAACAAAGAAAAAAAATGCCATATCCAAGTCAAAAAACAGTCACTCAGTATTAGTCCAAGTATAATTTGAATTTTATTTGTACAGTCTCTATTCCCCACACTGAGATGCCAAGTTATCTTTAAATCACTTTGTTCCTTGCTTAAAAAATCAGACCCTCCTTTGCTACAGGAGAAAGGAACTAGCTTTTAACTTAGCAAGCAGTCCTTCAAAATCTAGGCTAGACACACCTTTGTCAAGTTGTTCTCAAGTCACTCCCACTGTTCCAGTAACATCTTACCATTGGCCTTACCCCCAAACCTGATACCTCAGTACACTCACTGTTCCCTTTGTTTAGAATGATCCCCTTCTCCAACTTGGCAAGCTTCTAGTCAGTGTTACTTTTTTTAAACTGGCACCACACCCTCCATAAATTTAATCATTCTTCTGTTCCTTGAAGCACTTTGTACACCCATTACTCCTATTCAGGACAGAAGGCAGAACATGAATACGGTCACCTCTGAATTCTCATCATCTACCTCAGGACCATCATATGCTATTCCTCAATGTTCAACCTATCAGAAAAATATAAATGGACAAAAGAAAAGTAAAACCCAAAGGGTAAAATTAGGCAGCCTGAATCAGCCTCCATCTTAGACTCAAATAACCATTCTTTCCTTCTTTAATTACTTATTCAAATACCAAACTCTATTGCAATCCTTTGTACTCCAATGCACATATACTATGCATATGCAGTTATACTTGGGTTTAGCCAGCACTTACAAGTGGTGTTTATTAATCACATTTCATTGTAACATGGCTACCTCCATTGCCTGGTAACAAGTACAATTAAGGAAAAATGTACACCAACAAAAGATTTTGTAGAAGCTAAAAGGTTTCAAAAAATTAAAACCAGAACTTTCTCCTCCACAACAAAAGTGTGTGTGTATATATATATATATATATATATATATATATATATATATATATATATACACACACAGTACTGCATACTTATAATTTAATCTTAAGTATACATTTTAGGTGAATATATGTGAACATTCTCAAAATAACAAAACATTTAAGCCAGAGCTTCCTAACCAGTGGATCTTGCACATAGGAGAGGGTTGCAAATGTATTGAAGATATTGCTCTCTCACCACACAAGGACCAAAGAATACAACTATAGGCTACCTCAATCATTTATTCCAGTACCTTACATATATTACCTTTCTGAGCTGCACTATATGAAAAACTCAGTCATAGTGCTTCACACCTTTAATCTTTAGACAGGGTTTCCCTGTGTAGTTTTGGTGCCTTTCCTGGATCTCGCTCTGTAGACCAGGCTGGCCTCAAACTCACAGAGCTCCACCTCGCTCTGCTGGTATTAAAGGCATGCGCCACCACCGCCGCCACCTTTAATCTTAGCACTCCAGAGGGAGAGACAGGAGGATCTCTGAGTTCCAGGCCAGCAGGGACTATATATTGAGACCCTGTCCCCTGCCACCTTTTTTTTTTTAAAGGTTAATATGGGTACAGTTGGATGTCTAAACATTAACCAAAATACTAGTTAAAAATGCATGTGTAGTATTTATTTGTAGTCAGGCCCAAGTTCTGTACACCAACTTCTGCCTGATCAATTAAAAAAAAAAAAAAAAAGCCTGAAATTTCCCAGCCACCAGACACATCTGAAGTTACATAGGATTGACTTCCAAGGACACATCTCAAGTTACACAAGAAAACTTTCTGTCCAGGTTAGCAAGCACCGCGCACACCTACTGAGAAATGGTCACACTGATCTACCTTAAATAATATCTACTGTTGAAACACCTCCCTCCGTGTCTAAAAAAAACCAAATACTTAATGACTAGAACACACTTAACATGTCTTCACAAATACACAAAACCTGTTAACTGTATTTGCCCTCTTAACTGTATTATCTTGGTCGAGTCACCTTATTCTTTCTAGGGTTCAGTTTTCTTGTGGGCAGTGTAAGAGAATTAGACTCGACCACTAGTTCCATATAATTTTTAACTCTAAAATTTATTCTAGAAAGCATCACATTCAAAACACTAGCAGCAATTAATTACAAAAAGCCAAATATGTCTTCACTATCTTTTGACCAGCCTACAGAACTGCTGTGGAATAGTGGAGAATTCCAGGGAAGTGTGGAAAACGGTGCTATTACACACCGAATTGGTTTTTGCTTAATTCACAGTCCCTCTCTTCTCCAAAGTTAAAAATCCCAAGCACAGGTAGGCAAGAATTTAGCCCTAGCAATAATCGGGCAGTCTACCTGCAAAACAGGTTTGCCTGTACTCGAATTCAAGGAGATTGTTTAAACGCAGTAACAAGACGACGTTCACAATGTTGTCATTTGCAATCAACAGCTAAAAGCAAAGATTACAGCTGCTTCTGAACAGACTCTGAAGACCGTGTCAAAGTAGAAAGGGTCAAAGGGGGATGGAAAATGTTACCAAAAATAAAATAAAGAAATAACCACTGGCGTTGAAACATGAAAAGGCTAGGTTCGCTTCGGTTAAACTAGGGAAAAATGTCTTCGAGGTATTGGTACTCCAATCCTGAGTCCAATAATCTCTACATCTGATAATTACTTCTTTGGCCACGTAATCCGCCCCGCCCTAACAGTAAACGTCTGCGTTAAACTGACTTTAAGATACTTTGGGGAGGAAAAAGGTGAGCGCCGCTGTTGGTCCACGGAGTGCCAAGTTCCACGCCGCACAGTGCGCCACCCCACACAGCCACTTCACCAAAGTTGCCACCGGTCTTAGCCCCGAGTCCCGGGACACCAGGTGCGCGTGACCAGAAGAACCAGGGGGTGGGGTGGGGGGGGTCCCCAGAAGCTAGGGCTCACGCCACCGCCCCCTCTGGACGCCGCCGCTCTGCCGTCAATCAACACTGCCCCCCACCCCCGACACCCACCCTGGCCGAGACCCCGGGACACCGCGCGGGGGCGCGGCCCGGGGGAACCGACGGGGGGGGGGGGGGGATCGCGACTGCTGTGTGTCAAGGAGGGGGGACCGACAGACGTCACTCCGAGAACTACTAAGTTGTGTGTGAGTGCGCGCTCGGGGTCCCCAGGGCACGACCCCCGCGGGATGGGAGGGCGCAGGCAACAGAGCCTCGGCGGGACTTGGCTGAGCCCGTCGCGCTCACCTCTCGAGCTGCGCCGCCTTCCTCCGCCGCCGCCGCCGCCGCTGCCGCCGCCTCCTCCCGGTGAGTGCAGCGGGGTCTGCCCTGTGGAACCACCATACCAGTCCCGCCCGCTGCTGCAGCGCCGCCGCCGCCGCCGCCGCCGCTCCTCAGCCGCCTCAGCCGCCGCTCTTTGTTCCCCCCTCCTCAGGCGCCGCTCCTCAGCCGCCCGCCTCGGCCGCCCGGACCCCGCGAGCCGCCGCTACGCTCGGCCGCCCCCTCGGCCCCCGGCCTCGCCCTCCTCGCCGCGCTCGCCGCCGCCTTCGCCTCCGCGCCGTCGACGCCGCCGCCACCGACGCCGACGCCTCCTCTTCCGCGCCCCCCTCGTTTTCATTGAAAGCAAACAAGCATCATGGCGGCGGCCGCCGTCCCCCTCCCACCCCAGCCAGCGAGCGCCCCGCTCACCGCCGCCTCGCCAACATCCTGCCTTCCCATTGGCTGGCACTGCCGGGCGCGACCATTCCGCGTCAGGCGGGGGGGGGTCTCCGCAGGCCGCCGCTTAAGCCCGGGCTCCTGACCCCCGCGTCGCGGAGCAGTGAGCCGGCCCGGCGCGCTCCTGCCCGCCCTCCCTGCCTCTCTTCCCGCTCTCTCTGCGCCTAGCCGTCTCCACGCCTCCTATCTCCTCCTCCTCCTCTCTTTCCCTCCTCTCCATTCACTTTTCTTTTCCTTGGCCTGTCAATCTCTTGGAAGAGAGCACAGATAAGCTCTCAGACTTTTGACCTATCCAGTATCTTGAGAGACAAAAACGTTCAATCTTCACTAGTCGACGAATTGTTCCTACCCTAACTATGCAGGAAAAAAAAAAATTCATCAGTAGACATTTTCTGATGAGCTCCTAGTCTAAGTAACGAACCATAGCCGCATTCAAAGGCTAACACAGTCTATCTGTTCTGGGCAAACTGTGGTTGCAGGTAAGCCGGGAAAGAAATGGGCTGATTAATGTTTACGTCAGGGAATAATAGTTGACTAGTATTTTGGGCTCAAGGATTAATCAGACTCCACCTTGTCTTGAGTCAGCGTCAAGTAGTGTGTTGGCAAGAGTAACATCCACAGACAAAATACACTGGCTCCACAGACAAAATACACTGGCGATACAGGTAGCTGTCCCTGTCCCTGTCCCTGTCCCTGTCCCTGTCCCTCCTGGCAAATCAACCCAAAAGATATGAATGTGAAATGGTTTCCAGGAACTAACAAGGAAGAAATAAATGCACGTCCCTCAAGGAAGTCTGTCTGGAGCTCCAGGATGTGGGAAATGGGTGGCTGTTGCCTGAGGCAGAGAGAGAGAGAGCTGGGAGAGCAAAGCACTGAGGGACAAAAGCCCTTCCAAGAACCAGATGTTCTGTTCAAGGCAGTTTGTGTTTGCTTGGCTCCAGCATTGCCTGGAGATGATCATGACCTGCCATTTGCCAGGATAGCAGCTCCGGGTCTCTAGTGCCATGGGATACTAGACAAAGTGAACGCAATGCAAGAGCCCATCATACATGAGGAATGAGTAAGGACAGGTACAGACTAGGTACCTGAAGATATTCCTCCATACCCTCCAAGCCCTGACCTACTCAAATGGTTCAGTGCCTTTTTTATACAAAGGGTATGAGGCTGGGGGCGCCACTCCTTCTGCTGGGCCATTCCCATTCCAGTTCTGTACCCTAGCAACCTGTGTTCCAGCCTGGAGAATGAGGGTTCCTTTTTGTAATTCATTTGCCCCAGGGGAACTGCCTGTTTGAGAGTGACTGTATGCCTCCAGAGAAGTCTAGTTGTGTAACAAAAACCTTAGCTTCATTAAGCAATAATTCTATTATAGTTCATGAATCAGATGCTTTGCTGGACAGTTCCACTGGTCTCACTTGTGGTCTTTCATGCCAGTGCCTGGTAAAGGTGGATGGATGTTGAATATCTGGTATCCCTGTGTCCCCTAATAAAGTACTCCTGGGAGTACTTCTTTATGTCTTTGTGGGTGATCTCTTCCATCTGAGGTCATCCTGAGTCACTAACAGGGCAACTCAGGGCTCTAAGAGGAAGGAAGGAGAAGCACTCAGGTCGTCTAAAGTATGTCTCTTCCTCTGTATTCCATCCACCAAGCAATCACGAGCCCAGTGTGCATTTAAAAGAGGACATGAGCAAAAGAACAGCTGTGCGCACACAGAGAGTAGTGGATTTCTTCAACGCCATTGAGATAGACTAGCCTGCAAATACTGAGGTCTCCAGAAATGCATGATATTGTTCAAACTGATTACAATGACAAAAAAATGCAGTGAAGACTGCCCAATGAAGCCAATCCTTATAATCTGAATGCTGAGAAACCAGAATACTTAAAAATGGAAGATCCATGGTTCCTCTAGTGGGTTAAGTACAGGGGAAGCCAAGCCGTACTAGACACTGGTGATCCTGAAATACGGACCCTGGTTAGCTATTCAACCCTCAAAGTCTGATATGTCCTCTGTAAAGCTGGAGCCTTGGTATCCAAAAACAATCACTGACAATCTGAGTTCTTTTTCCTTGTGTAATACTAAGGATGTTTTCTATCCTTGCCCTCCACCTCCATTTCTCTTGGCTCAGGGCCACAGTTTCTTCAGTTAGAATCTGGTATTATAAAGTTACAGGTCTCTATAGATCTTCCTCATATTATTTATTGTCTCTAGTGTATTAGACTTCATTTGATTCAAAATCAAGTTCAAACAGCTTTAAGAAAGAAAGAAGGAAGGAAGGAAGGAAAGAAAGAAAGAAAGAAAGAAAGAAAGAAAGAAAGAAAGAAAGAAAGAAAGAAAGAAAGAAAGAAAGAAAGGAAAGTAGTTGGTGTGGTAGTTTGAATGTAGTTGGCCCCCAAGAGCTCGTAGGAAATGGCACCATTAGGAAGCATGGCTTTGTTGGAGTAGGTGTAGTCTTGTTAGAGGAAGTATGTCACTGTGGAAGTAGGCTTTGAGATCTCACATATGCTCAAGATACCTCTCAGTGTCTCAGACTACTTCCTGTTGCCTGTGCAAGTTGTAGAACTCTCAGCTGCTTCTCCAGCACCATGTCTGCCTATGTACCCATTGGCATGGTCACAATCTGCACCTTAAAAGCCGGACGCAGACCCCCACCCTATCTCTTTGCTCTCTGCTCTGCTCCCTCCACCCAGGCCCGGCTCCCCTCTCTCTCTGCCCTGTCCCTCCTAATAAAGCTCTCTGTAACTCTGGTAGTCGTGGCCGTGGCTCATGACTTTTCCGCTGGTAACCAGCACCACCACTAGCTCCATCCATCCTTTCAGCTTGATCTGAGGACTTACAACTTTCTGAGCTCTCCTCACTGCTATGGTAACCATATTGCTGGAAGCCATATTGAACCAAAGTAAATACCATCTTCTATAGGATTTAAAACCAGCATGGAAAAAGAGAGCCTGTCCTGGACTGGCTTTCATTTCCATTCCTGAACCAAATACCACATTCAGGGGAATGTAGTGCCCTGGCCACAAAGAAGTCACATTCCAGCCAGGCGGTGGTGGCACCCGCCTTTAATCCCAGCACTCGGGAAGCAGAGCCAGGCGGATCTTTGTGAGTGCGAGGCTAGTCTAGTCTACAGAGCGAGATCCAGGAAAGGCGCAAAGCTACACAGAGAAACCCTGTCTCGAAAAACCAAAAAAAAAGAAGAAGTCACATTCCAATTGTACCCCAGCCCATGTAATTGAGCTGGATTCAACCTCACCTAAAGAATATAAGCAACAAATGGAGAGAATAGGCAGAGAGGAAAGATGGAGATGAGATGATGTTGGGAAAGAGAGAAACAAGAGCTAGAAGGCAGAAAGCCACAGAAACTTAAGGTTTATTCTTTGTCAGATCTCCTATACATAGACCCCCCCACCCCCCACCCCAGCTAGCCACTTCTCTGCATGCCTGATTTATCCTGGCTCCATTCCTCATAGGTGGAATTGGGAGAAGATACCTGGAAACCTTATAAACTAGGAAACAGGTCTTCCCTTCTGAGCTCAACATGCTCCCTGAAGATTCGCCTTAGAAAATCAACTGGGCTGGGCAGTGGTGGCACACGCCTTAATGCCAGTACTCTGGAGGCAGAGGCAGGCGGATCTCTGAGTTCAAAGCTAGCCTGGGCTACAGAGCGAGATCCAGAACAGGCACCAAAACTACAGGAAAACCCCATCTCGAAAAACCAAAAATAAATTGTTAATCATGAATTTGAGGGGAAAAAAAAAACTTAAAAAACAGAAGAGCCAATTGGTGTTGATGCACACCTTTAATCCCAGCACTCCAGAGGCAGAAGCAGGCAGATCTCAGTGAGTTCAGGGCCAGCCTGGTCTACAGAGTGAGTTCTAGAACAGCCAAGACTACACAGAGAAACCCTGTCTTCAAAAACAAAAACAAAACAAAACAAAAAAAGCAAACAAAAAAACCAGAGCAGCATAAAGAAGAAAGTGTGTCTCAACCTGGTTCCAACTTCAACCACACCCCTAAAAGCTGAGCATTTAGATTAATTGTTGGTCAACCTCAAGCTTAATCACCAGATAAAAATACTTCCTCCCAGGGAAGTATTTGAGAAGTCAAACTGAAGTATCCTAATTCCTAAAGGTTTCATGCTCTAACGTTTAACACATGTGCTGAGAATATCTTGAAACAAGACAAGTTTTAAAAGTGTATCCATCACATTCCAAATAATATGCCCAGTGTGTTTTTGTTTCACTACCAGAGACCATTACAAGTGAGCGAACCTGTAAGTTTTAGGTTAGTGCATTCAGAGGGGGCAGGGTGGGGAGCTGGTTCAGTGGGTAGGACTGACTGTACCTCTCCCAGGATTTTCTGATGATTTAAGGTGTGGGGTGAGAGGCAGAGAGCAATCAGGTATGACTTTCAGAGATTTGGCCCCAGCAACTGGAAGGTGTAGGGCCAGGTTGGAGTTCAGTTTGGCAATATTGGAAATGCCTTGGAGATTCCTCCCAGCTCAAATGTAAGATGCCAACACCCACAAGTGATTAGTCATCGATACTCTCTCCACTGTACACTCCCACCAACAAGTGCCTCTTTGGTGCCTGTCCTGGATCTCACTCTGTAGACCAGGCTGGCCTCCAACTCACAGAGATTCACATGCCTCTGCCTCCTGAGCGCTGGGATTAAAGGTGTGCACCACCACCGCCACCGCTGCCTGGCCCTGATGATGAATTTTGCTTGTCAACTTGACTGGATCTGGAATCTACTAAATGGCAGGTCTCTATGAGGAATACTCTTTTTTACTTCTATCTGTGTATTTGTTTGTTTGGAGACAGGGACTCACTATGCAGCCCTAGATGGCCTGGAACTCACTATGCAGACCATATTATAAGGTTTGCTGGGCGGTGGTGGCCCATGCCTTTAATCCCAGCACTCGGGAGGCAGAGGCCCACCTGGGCTACAGAGGAAAGGTGCAAAGCTACACAGAGATACCCTGTCTCGAAAAAAACTAAACCAAAACAAAAAAAAAAGGAAGGTTTATTAGAGGCATCAGCTCATGGTTGCTCCCTCATTGCCTTTGTGCCAGAGGCAAGGCAAAGGGTACTTGGTGGTGGGAGTGTACAGTAGAGAAAGCTACTTAGCTCCTGGGGGTGGAAAAGTAGAAAGAGGGAAAGGAAGACACAGGGGTTACAATATCTTTCTCAAGGGCATGCCTCCAATAACCTAACTTCTTCCCACTAGGCCCTACCTGTAGCACAAATATTAGAAGATCTTATTAATAAAAACAAACCTGGAGCCAGGTATTGGGGTGAACACTGAAAAATCAGAGAAACAGAGCAAGCCACAGCTAACCTTACCTCTTCGAATTTTATGGCCTCTTCCAAATTTACGGCTGATCATGCTTCCTCGATACATACTGAAAGCTTCTGAGTCCTCACCCGAATTGATCTCAGCCAAACTGCTGCTCAAAAGCCTAAAAGCTTAATGACTCTAGTCCCAGGTTTTCACGCCTTATATACCTTGCTGATTCCTGCCGTCACTTCCTGGGATTAAAGGCGTGTGTCACCACGCCTGGCTGTTTCCAGGATGGCTTTGAATTTACAGAGATCCAGATGGATCTCTGCCTTCTGAATGCTAGGATTAAAGGCGTGTGTGCCACCATTTTCTGGCTTCTACATCTAGCGGCTGTTTTGTTGTCTGACCCCAGATAAGTTTACTAGAGTGCACAATATATTGGGAAACACAATATCACCACACCTACCTCCTAAAGTGGTGCACATTCCTAATGCTGTGACCCTTAAATACAGTTCCTCATGTTGTGGTGACCCCCAATCATAAAATAATTTTATTTATTTTTTGTTTTTGTTTTTCAAGACAGGGTTTCTCTGTGTAGCTTTGCACCTTTCCTGGAGCTCACTCAGTAGCCCAGGCTGGCCTCGAACTCACAGAGATCTACCTGCCTCTGCCTCCTGAGTGCTGGGATTAAAGGCATGCACCACCACCGCCCGTCCATAAAATTATTCTGTTGCTACTTCATAACTACAGTTTTGCTACTGTTGTGAATTGTAATGTAAATATCTGATCTGCCGGATATCTGATATGTGACCCCTGTAAGGTTGCTTGACCCCCACAGAGGGATCTTGACCACATGTTGGGAACCACACTGTCCTAAAGGCTTTCCCACCTCCCAACAGCACCACAGGTTGGTGGCCAAGCCTTTTAACATGTGGGCTTTGGGTGAATGTACCAGTTCCAAACTCTAATACCTGAGATGTCTTCAGGCTCTGGCATCAAGAAGGCCATTACCAGATGTGGCCCTTCAATATTGATCTAAAGCATGAGCTGAAATTAACGTTTCCTCCTTTATAACTTACTGAGTCTGTGGTATTATGATATTGGCAAAAGAAAAATAGACTAAAACAGTGTGATGTTGGTGTTAATTGTCAACTTGACCAAACTTAAAATCACTCTAGAGATGGGCATCTAGGCAGGCCAATAGATTACCCTAATTAAGTTAATTGAGGTGACCACTGTGGGTAGCACCATCCCCTGACTGGGATCCTGGGCTCTAGGAATGGAAAAGCAGACTAGGGAGCGGTATGCATTCATCCGTTGCTCTCTGCTTCTTACTGTGGGTTCAGTGTGACCAGCTGTCTCAAGCTCCCGCTGTTGTGACTTCCCTGCCATGATGGGCTGTGACCTGGAACTGTGAGTATTATCTCAGCCGTGACAGAAACTAAGACCAGGTAGCAAGCCCCAGGAAGGGGAGCAGCACCTCTGTCCCCGGTGGAAATTCAAACCAAGGATTTTAATTTTCTAGCCCGTTGTTTGGAAGCTCATTTTTCTCTCCAATTAATCGATTTATTTACTAAGGTAAGATTCTTACTGTGTAAAAGTTAACCACTTTAGAATGTATAATTTGCTGGGCAGTGGTGGCATATGCCTTTAATCCCAGCACTTGGGAGGCAGAGGCAAGCAAATCTCTATGAGTTTGAGGCCAGCCTGGTCTACAGAGCGAGATCCAGGACAGGCACCAAAGCTACACAGAGAGACCCTGTCTTGAAAAAAAAAAAAAAATGTGTAATTCAGTGGCATTTAGTGTACTTGCAATATTGTAAACCCACCTCTTCTCTCCAGATGTAAAACATTTCCATCCCATTGCAGAGTACATTGGGGAGGTCTTGAAATACTGCTTTAACGCATGTACTACTGTGAGACAACGGATATTAGACTCATCAGAAGATCTTGCTATTGATTATATGATTTCAATGTACAACTGAGGGCTGGAGAGATGGCTCAGTGGTTAAGAGCACTTACTGTTCTTCCAGACGACCTGGGTTCATATATTATCACTATTACCAAACAGAGATGATGATGATGATGATGATGATTATTGTATGTGTATATGTAATGGTGTGTGAAGAATGTGTTTGTGTGTGTGTGAATGTGGGCATGAGATTGCCATAGCATGTTCCTGAGGTGGGAGGGCACCTCTAGTATTGATTCTCTCCTTCCTCCTTGTATGAGATAAGGTGGGTATCTTTGTTGTTCTTCAGTGCGTCTGCAGGACTAGCTGGCCATGAACACCATGGGGATTCTCTAATCTTTTCCCAACTTGCATTAGGGAAACACATTACTGCATTGAGTTTTTATATGGCTTCTGGGGATTCAAACTCAGATCCTTGTGCTTTTTTAAAATTTATTTATTTATTTATTTGAGACAGGGTTTCTCTGTGTAGCTTTTTTTTTTTTTTTTGGAAGCCTGTCCTGGATCTTTCTCTGTAGACCAGGCTGGCCTCAAACTCACAGAGATCCGTCTGGTTCTGCCTCCCGAGTGCTGGGATTAAAGGCGTGCGCCACCACTGCTCGGCAATCCTTGTGTTTTTGAGATAAATTCTTCACTCAGTGAAACTCTTTCCACCTGCCCCTCTTTTTTTTTTTTTTTTTTTTTTTTAAGACAGAGACTCCAGTATCCCAGACTGGCTGTGGACTTGCTATATAGCCAAAGATTACCTTGAACTTCTTTATTATTATTATTATTATTTTATGCCAAATGCTGTTTATTGAAGGAGAGAAGAGGTCTTAAGTACAGGCTTACAGCACAATGGGAGGACCCCGGAGGTTAGAAGTTCGCTACTGATGTTTTACAACCTTGCATCTAAGCTGTTAACCCCATTATGCAGGATACACAGACAGGAACTTCCCTTAAGCATTCAGGAGGGTGGAACCCGGAAGGGAATTAGCATAGGGAAGATATCAAGGTCAAGGTCAGCAAGCAAGGCAACAGTTACCCAAAACGGGGCCAGGGCCCTACAGGTCCCCCTTTTACTAATAAATGAGTTTACTACAGCTAGCACAGTGGAGACCCTGGCAGCAAAAGTAGCTACCACAGTTAGTTAATCTTTCATTCTATTGGGCATGATAAATTTAATTAAACAGAACTTCTTTATTATTATCTTGTTTTAGACAGCTTATCGTTATATAGCATTGCCTGGCCTGGAACTGGAATGTAGGCTGGGATTAAAGGAATGCATCACCACACCTGGCTTATCTTATTCTAGATTATGTTCTTGAAAGAGAGGAGAGAGGTTTGTATATATGAATGCATGTGCCTGCGTACTGGGAATTGAACTTGGGTCATCTAGAAGAGCAATCCATTGTCTTAACCACTGAACCATTCCTCTGGCCCTCTTCTTTTTTATTATTATTATTATTATTTATTTATTTATTTTTTTGTTTTTCGAGACAGGGTTTCTCTGTGTAGCTTTGCGCCTCTCCTGGAACTCACTTGGTAGCCCAGGCTGGCCTTGAACTCATAGAGATCTGCCTGGCTCTGCCTCCCAAGTGCTGGGATTAAAGGCATGGGCCACCACCGCCCGGCTATTATTAATTTTAACCACATTTTTACTTATACTAAGGGTGTGTGGAGGAGGATGCACATATGTGACGGTCAGAGGACAAGCTGAGGGAGTTGCTTCTCTTCTTCCCTCATCCAGTACCCAGGGATTGAACTCAGATCATCAGATTTAGCTGCAGATATCTTTACCAATTGAGCAGTCTCACAGGCTGGGACCTTGAGCTCCTGATCCTCCTGACTCCTCCTCCTGGGTGCTCAGCTCACAGGCATGCAGCACCACTGGTTTAATGTGGTCCCACATATCAAACTCAGAACTGTAGGCTTGCTAAGTGTGATAGCTAATCTTGGTTGTCAACTAAAGCCCAAGTAGCTGGGCATGCCTGTGAGTGGTTTTCTTGATTGAATCATTTGAGGTGGGTTCACACTAAATCTGGATCACTTGAGGTAGGAGGATACACCTTAAATCTTGGCCACACCTTCTTGGGGCAGCTTCTATAAAGAGCATGAAAGAATGAAGTTTTGTTTTTTGCCTGCTTGCCCTCACTTTCTCTGGCAAGTTCATCTAACCTGATGCTGAGGCATTCATTCGCTGGTCGTAGAACCTACTTCAGGATTCCAATGAAGACCAAAAGACCAGCTGAGATATCCGGCCTTGTGGACTGACCCACTACCAGATTCTTGGTCTTTCTATCAGGAGACAACTGTTGTTGGATGGGCTGAACCACGGCTTGTTAGCCACTCTAATAAATCCATGTATGTATGTATATATATAGAGAGAAAAGGTGAAGGGAGGAAGGGAGGGAAGGAGAGAGAGAGAGGGCGATATTTGAGGCTAAAAAGATGGCTCAGTAGTTAAGAGTACTTATTTTTGCAGAGGATCCAGGTTTAATTCCCAGCATCTACATGTACTCATAACTGTCCCTAACTCCAGTGCCAGAGGATCCAACTCCATCTTCTGACTTCCTTAGGCACCAGGCACACACATGGTACACAGATGTACATGCAAGCAAAACACTCATACACATAAAATTAAATAAATCTTTAATATACTCATTCATTCAGTCATTCATTCATTTATTCATTCATCCATTTCCTTTACAGAGTCCTGACTAATAAACTAAGCATGCACTTAACCAATTGAGCTACATCCCCAGCCCACAGACACAAAGTTTTTTAGCATGAATGTTTTATCACAAATACACAATGTCTCCAGCCAAATGCCTTTTCTGCTTAAGTTGATACAATCGTATGACTTTTCTTGTTGATTTTCAAATACTAGAACATCTTGTATAACTGGGATGAAGCCCAGTTAGTCGGGGCATGTCATTCCTTTTGTACATTCTTAGATTTGATCTGCCAATGTTTTCATGGGTGTATTTGCATAAGTTTAGGAGAGATAGAGATTTGTGGTTTTCTTTTTCTGTGCTATCTTGGTATGAGAGTAAAACTGGTCCATAAAAAAATCAGTGAAGTATTCCCTCTTCTGTTTGGAGGAACAGATCTTATATTTGGCAAAGCACTCCAACTCAGCTCAGGATTCCTTTATCTTTTTCCTTCTGTTTACTTTCTTGACCATGCCAGTTTTTTGTTGCTGTGACGAAGATACTTGAGGTAACTTACAGTGGCTCATGGTTTCCAAGGTTTCAATACATGGCTACTGGCCCCATCACTTGGGGCCTTGGATGAGGCAGACCATGAGCACGTGGAGCAAGGTGGACTCCATCCACCTAATGGTGGCTAAGAAGAGAGAAAAAAGAGTAAGGGACCCAGATACATCTTTCCAGTAATCTACTTCCTCTAACTGGACCCCACCACCTGCTTTTCAGTACCTCCCAACAATACTGTCACATTAAGAATCCATGATAAGCCAGGCGGTGGTGGCGCACGCCTTTAATCCCAGCACTCGGGAGGCAGAGCCAGGCGGATCTCTGTGAGTTCAAGGACAGCCTGGGCTACCAAGTGAGCTCCAGGAAAGGCGCAAAGCTACACAGAGAAACCCTGTCTCAAAAAACAAAAAAACAAAACAACAAAAAGAAAGAAAGAAAGAAAGAAAGAAAGAAAGAAAGAAAGAAAGAAAGAAAGAAAGAAAGAAAGAAAGAAAGAAAGAAAGAAAGAAAAAAAAGAATCCATGATAAGCCCATTGCTTAGACCAGAGCTCTTAGGATCCAATTATTTCCCCCAAAGCCTACCAACCCCAACTATAGGAGCCTGTGGGGAACATATATTCATTCAAACTGTAACCATTTTATTTGTGTGTCTTATAGGTAACACAAAGTTGGGTCATATTATCTTCATCCACTATCCCATTCTTTCTCTCTCTTTTCAAGATTTATTTAATTTTTCTAAAGTGTGTGTGTGTGTGTGTGATTGGCCATGTGCATGTGAGTGCAGATGCCCAGAAGCCAGAGATTTCAGATACCCCTGGAGCTGGAGTTACAGATGGTTGTGACAAGAATGCTAGGAACTGAATTTGGGTCCTCTGTAAGACTCACACACTCTTTTTTTTTTTTTTTTTTTTTTTTTTGGTTTTTCGAGACAGGGTTTCTCTGTGTAGCTTTGCGCCTTTTTCCTGGAACTCACTTGGTAGTCCAGGCTGGCCTCGAACTCACAGAGATCTGCCTGGCTCTGCCTCCCGAGTGCTGGGATTAAAGGCGTGCACCACCACCACCGCCCGGCTCATGACTCACACACTCTTAACCATAATCACTAAAGCTTCTCTGTAGTGGGTAGCCGTTCCAGCTTTGACCTTGAAACACTGCCCCTAGAGTGACAGCAGGTAACTGCCACACCTGTCTATGGCCTGCCCCTGGGGCATGGCTGAGAGGGAGCTCCTTATGTGCTTGCCACTTCTGGATACCTTGTGGTCCTGGAAGCTGGATGGGAGACCAAGCCAGAGTTCTCCGATGGATGGTACCTCATCTCTCCTGGATCCTGTAACCAACCTCTATTGGCTGTAAGTTATCCCAGAAACAAACCTCTCTTGATTACCAGATAAATTACGTGGAATTGCCTCGTTAAACACAGTTATGCCTCTCTCCAGCCCCCGAACTACTCACATTGAGCACAACCGTGGAGATGCTGGAGCTAAGTCTGCTATTTGTATGTGTCTCTTTTGCATATGGCCCTGTTTGCTGGGTGCCTGACTGCTGTTATTTTTCATTTTGTTTTGCTTTTTTTCTTGTCTTCCTATTGGCTGCTTTGCCCTTCGTGATGATGCATTTATAAAGTTGTTGCGGTTGTACCACATTGTAGTTTTCTTGTTCTGGGCATTGTCATAGCCTTAAATAACTTACTGGTGTCATTTTGCCCTTTGTATCCTTGGACCTGTCCCACCCGCTCCCACCCCTCATGGTGCTGGGAATGGAATCCAAGGCTTTGTGGGTACTAGTCACACATCCTACCAGTGAGCCATACTGCCTCCAAACCCCTGCCACTTCAAATGTGTAATCTCCTCAAGGAGTTGCTCCACATTCATCGAGCACCATGGTTGGTCATCCCACTTTACCCATAAAATGTGATTAAGAGAACTCATGAAGGGAAGCGTCTACACCCACCTCATTGTGGCTTCCCTTTCGAAGGTCCAGTGTTGTTTTCCTCAGTTCCGGAGAGTTTCCTTTAGCCCTTCTCTAAAGGTCTGCCAGTGAGGGGGATCCTGCAAGTGTCCAGCCAGGGGAGCGAACCTATGTAGAGATAAGAATGAAAACACGGTTCAGACTGACTTTGTCAACTTGGATCAGACTTCAGGAATCTAATGCCAGGTGGTTCATTGTCAGCATATTTAAAACAGTACAATTTAGGAAAAAGTTTCCAGGCAACAATTATTCCCATTCTAGGTTTCCTGGCAACAGTTATTCCAATTCCAGGTGCACAACATAGCTTAAGGTGTGACAACTTGGAAACTCCTTTGCAAAGTACTTGTGGCCACGAAGATGGGTTCTATAGCCAAAGGGCCTAGAATCTAGTGTGTCTCTTACTGAGATAGGATAGAGGTCAGCAGGCCATAAAGTACATGTGACGTCTCCCTTAAGGATGAGTAATGGTCCAGGGAGGGAAGAGACCGTGATAATCATTGTGGGGGATTTGGGTGAGGGATGCCTTCACAGATAATCAAAAGGTCACTATGTCATTAACTATATCCATTCCCAGCCTTCTGGGTGGGAAAACGGGTATTTTATCTCCTCCACTGAAGAGAGGCCCCTGTGTGTTCAACATCCCTAGTTCACAAGAGCTCTGTGGGCACAAGGACCTCTGTGCCCCAGCATGCCAGCAGCACATTCCCTCCATTTTCCTTTACTCGGGTGTCCTCGTCCCTTTAATTCCCAACAACAATCTGACCTGCTATACGGTCTGGGGGTCTTGTCCTTCCAGGAACTTGAAGGGTACCACTTCCTCCTACCCGTGATTTCGGATGAGAATCCTGCTAGTATCTAACTGTTCTTTGGTAGGTAATTGCCCCCTTTCTCTTCAGCTGCTGTTTTATTTTGTTTTGTTTTGTTTTTTGTTTTCGAGGCAGGGTTTCTCCATGTAGCTTTGCGCCTATCCTGGAACTTGCTTTGTAGACCAGGCTGGCCTCGAACTCACAGAGATCCTCCTGCCTCTGCCTCCCGAGTGCTAGGATTAAAGGCGTGCACCACCACCGCCCGGCATCTCTTCAGCTGCTTTAAAGATGTTTGCTTGTTTGTTTTTCAAGAGAGGGTTTCTCTGTGTCCTGTGTCCTGGAACTCTCTTTGTAGACCAGGCTGGCCTTAAACTCACAGAGATCCACCTGCCTCTGCCTCCTAAGTGCTGGGATTAAAGGCGTGCACCACCACCAAAGTGCTAGAATTAATCCCAGCACTCGAGAGGCAGAGCCAGGCGGATCTCTGAGTTTGAGGCCAGCCTGGGCTACAGAGCAAGTTCCAGGACAGGCACTAAAACACTAAAACTACACAGAGGAACCCTGTCTCAGAAAAAAAATAAAATAAAATAAAAACAAAACAAAACAACCCCCCCCCCCCCCCCGCAAAAAAAAGACACGTGCCACCCACCACCTGGCTGCTTTAAAGATTTTTAAGTTGTTTTTGGTTTGAGAACTTTATGTGTCTTATGGCTTTCTTAGGACTTCTGTTGGAGAGTTACTCCTGTTCTTGGGTCTGTAGACTTACATCTTTCACCAAGGAAATATTCAGTCATTCAGTGAGGACTTTGTGGTCCCAAAGTCTTGTCCTCACCTTCCAGAATTCTTGCGGTATAAATTCTTTTCTATACAGTTTCTTCTTATGCTCAGTTATGTTTCAAGACTTACAGCATAGATGCTTAAAACTACAGTTTATGTACTGTGTTTTTCCCTCCTACACATGCATTCCTATGGTAAAGCTTAATTTATAGATAAATCAAATTGTTAATTAGGCACAATGAGGTAAATAAAAGAACGAACAACAAAATTGGACAATTGTAGCAATATCATATAATACAAGTTTATACATCGGAGCCTGTGGGGCGTTTACCCACCACCCCCACAGCTTCCCAGAGTTTTCTTGAGTGCGATCAGCAGGAAATATTAGATAGAAGGATTTATAGCGGAGAATCTTGAGGAGATAAACAGATAGAAAATAAAGGATAGCCTCGAGAGGGCCTGGAACCTATTCCAACGGGCCCCGACTGTCTCTGGCCCAGGGTTTTTATAGAGACGCCAAGGGGTGGAGCAAAAGACCTCCTCCCCCAGCACAGCCAAGTGCAGGCCATCTCAGACACCTGCACTCAGGCCCGTGGTCCTGATCATCCTCTATTCGGACCTGCTGGGTAAAGCCACGAGGAACCCCAGAACGGGCTCCCACAGGTCCCCCCTTCTTAATATATAAAAAAATAACTATTAATGGCTTACAGCAATCTCCATAGCTGTTACACCTCCCAGTATGGGAGTAGAGGATGATATAGATGGCATTTCTCTTTTGAATTAGGTCCAAGGTGACTACAGCAGTCTTAGCTGCCTCAAGCCCTTTCTAAACCAAAAACTCTTAAGGTGACTACCAACTTAAAGAATCCCTTAGCTTCATCATTACCATTAACAGGTTAACATAAATATTGCTATACATAGTCACAATTCTCTCAATCTTACAACTCAAAGCAAACTCTTAACAGAACCATTAGAATTAGCATATATGGTGCTATATATAGTTAACAATTTTCTCCGTCTTACAACTTTAACTCAGTCATTTGAATTTTCTTGTTAACAGAACACAGGAAAAACTTCAATGTATTCACATCAAACTTAAACATTTCCTCAATTCCACAAAGCCAGGGTGCATTAATATCAATAGGTTTCTGCGAACATAATTCAATCTCATAGCTCCTCCTTTTCTTTATAATTTTTAAGCAAAATCTCAAGCCTAGTTAGAAAACCCAAACTTTTCTGTTTAAACAGTTCCATTTGTAACACAAAACCAGTTCCATAAGTAATCCCATTTTTACATAAACAGTTCCACAAAACAATTCATAAATCTCCAGTTAATAAAGCATATATGCATACACAAAATTGCATCTTGATTCTAAGTAGAAATACATTTCTTCATTTAAACAGTTCCATTTTTAACCCAATTCCAGAAAACCGTTCCTAGGTCATTACTATAAGTAAGCTCAAAATTGTCCCATTGCAATGAAATCTCTATTGTTCATTTCATTTAAGTACCAAAATTCAAATGATAAATATAGGTACTAGCCTTCCAAATTTGAAGAAATCCATAACCAAAATGTTTTTGTAATTTTATCTCATTTTAAGTCCAAAAAGTTCAAATAAAAAATAAATTCTGGTATCAGGATTTCACTTCCAAATATGAAGAGACATTTTTCAACCAAAACTTTTTGCAGTTAATTTTTGTTCAAACAAGCGTCTCTGCAACTTTTGTTCTCACAGACAGACCTTTTTAGTTATAGTAATATTTTAAACCGCACCATTTTTGCTGTTAGCTCAGGTTTTTCTGTGCTGCGTTGATATTCCATGGATCTCAGCTGCAGATGCCTTGTGCTGGTTCTGGCGTCCGCCATTCTTAGCTTCTTAGCGGCTTCTGGAGCTTTTGAAACCATTCAGACTGCCTACCTTGCAGTCTACTAGGACACTATCTCCTGTGTCTCAGGTGTTTTCACCATATACATTAATAGACTCACACTTAACATTTACACTTTTTCACAAACCCACATAACATGTGCTTAAGCATAAACTCACTCAACATTTACACATTTTTACACACTCACATATTAACATCTACTTATTTATACTTTAAGGAAACTATAGAACTACTTTAGCAAATATATTTCTTATTAATTCTTATATACTTATATTCATTCCATCTTATTTCTTATTTAAACTTACATTTACAACTAGCATCTTACAAGCTTATTACTATATGTCTTAAGACTACCTTAGATACTTCTTACAAGCTTATATTCTTAAAGGAACTCTATAGGTCTATTTTACAAACTTATATAGGCTACCATTAGCATATATCTAACTTAGCAAACACCTAAAGATTTCTTAACACAGATCTAACAAGACAGAATTTTTACAAACTCACATATCTTATTTTCGTCTTTCTACTTCTTACTCTTAATTATCACCATCTCTATTAGAAAGATTCTCTTAACTAGACAGGAAGTACATACATCATTTCTAAAGTTTCCAGTTTCTAGTTAGCTTTGTTATAAAGCACTGGGATTTAGTGAGTGTTGTCATTATAGAGTTGTGATACTTGTTGCTAGGGGATTGTAACATTCTCCGGACGACGCCACACTCCAAAGTTGCCATTTCTGTCAGCCGTTTGGACCGGCAGAGATGCACTGTCAGCGGTAAACGGTTTTTAACTAGAGGCTGTCCCTTCACCCAAATTCATAGTAGTTCCCCTAAATGCTTCAATTCAGACAAACGTTTCTATTACAGCAGCACTTTTGGTTTGTTCTACAGAAAAACTTCACTTCACGCTGAGGGTGAAATTACCGTATTTAGCTTCTGTAAAGCTCTTCATCAATACTGCACACCTATACAAGGTATTTTTCTAAAGGAGCTAGTAAAGCCAAAAGTGGCACAGCTCTGAACTCTTATCTCCTCACTGTTTGCATTAAACCAGTGACAAAACCTCAGAAACACTAATCGAGCCACTTTCATTCTGGTTCCTTAATAGGAACGTCATTGGAGCTGACTTTTCTTAGTTCCACGCTCCTTACCAAACGCTCCGGTAACCACCGAGCTTCATTCTCCTCTTGTGAAAAAACACAAACATGTCCTCGACCCCATATTAACACAGGATCGGGACCCTTCCATAATCCCAAGCAGGGATCTTTTCATTTTACTTGAGTTTCAGGATTTAGTATTTTCACTTCATTAGCTTTAACTCCTGATGTTATTAGCAGTGGTGATATTTAGCATTTCTTATAAGGAACTTTCATGTAAAGCAACTCTTTTGTAAGACAGCTAGATTTTCTGGTTTGTTTCCCATCTAGAAAGCAGTCATTTCTTTTTTGAATGCCTGTTTCCTTGTCTCATTCAATTTGCAAAGGAATTACTCATTGCAGTTTGTTCAAAAGGCAAAGAACTTTTAATTTCAACATAAGTTTCTTCATATCTAAGACAACGTTCAGTGTATAAACTGCTTTCCCTTGTTTTAAGGATTTTAAAGTGGCTTGTTTGCTCTTATAGGTAGCTTTTTGTCATCCAACTACCATAAAAACTTTTCACAGCTATTAGGGTAAAGGCATTTTACCAATGGAGCCCCAAACCGCGAAGCGCCTAGTTCCGTATCCTTTCAATTTTTCATTGGAACTGACACTTAAACTCTTAGATGATTTTCCTCCTTATTCTTTTTAAAGGCTGTATTTTAAGTTTACCATGAACGTATTTTTGAGCTGACAAAAGTGTTTCAGGGCAATGTCACCATCTTTAGCGGAAAAACTACCTTTCCCAGAATGCATTTCCCTTATATCAGTCAATAATATCAGTTCCATATCAGTCCCTTATATCATTTTCCTTATATCATTCATTTCCCATAGTTCTTTTTGGGTCTGAGAGTCAACGGGTTCTCTTTTTTTTTTTTTTTTTTTTTTGTTTTTTTGTTTTTTTGTTTTTGTTTTTTTTTTGGTTTTTCGAGACAGGGTTTCTCTTGTGTAGCTTTGCGCCATTCCTGGAACTCACTTGGTAGCCCAGGCTGGCCTCGAACTCACAGAGATCCGCCTGCCTCTGCCTCCCGAGTGCTGGGATTAAAGGCGTGCGCCACCACCGCCCGGCAGTCAACGGGTTCTCTTTTACTAGACTTGCCCGGGAGGTTTGAACAAAGTCTCTTGCCTTTGTAACGGGAGATTTGAACAAGCATTTTACATTTTCAATTGTGGGACATTGGGAGATTTCTCTTCTCCTCAGCTGGCTTCAACAGGTGTCTCTCCTACATTTGACACTGGCCCCCGAATCAGAACCACACCTGCCTCGTTAGCAGGCATTGAGGCTGGCATTTCTGATAGCAACTATCCTCGGGGCTTGTGCTTGTTTTAGCCAGTCAGTGAAAAACAAGATCATGTACAACAGCTTTTCCATAGCTCTTCCAGAGAGATTTTCTCCCACTGATCTTATTCTCATTTTGCTTGTTCCTTCCCCACCCAGATGCAGAGCTTCAGCTATCTGTCTGCGGCTCTGTTCCTCTGCTAGCTGCCTTTGGAGGTAGGGGCTTTTTCTCTCCCCCTGAATCTGCCGCCTCCAATTCTAGCAGCTTTTTCAGGTCATACATTTTCTGGGGAGGATTATGTCCCTTCTCTGTTTCTTCAGAGTCTTTCTCCCAGACAGTTCCCAGTTTGGTCTCAGTTTATCCCCTCTACCCCAGAAACATTTTCCGACACTACAGTGGTGGCTTTCCCTGCTACTGAAGGTAGGGGTTTTAGTCCGTTTCTGTTTTCAGGGTCTGTGTGGTTTGCGTACAGACTGAAAATCTAACAAGGGAGGTTTTTTTGCCATTTCTAAACTCCCATTAGAACAGGTGCTTTGCCTCATCAGGCCTTCACCTGGCCCAGTCCCCCAGTGGGTTGTGTTTGCTTGTCTGGGTGCTCAAGGACAGAGCTTATGCCAGAGGCAATCACCCCTCAGGGCTACACTCCCTCATCTCAGGGAGTCAGTTGAAAAAAAGCTTTTCTCAAAGAGATGCTTTCTCTGACAGAAAAGAAAGCTTTACTCCTGGATAGTTCTGTTCTGCCCTGGCTGGGCTCTTTCCCCAGACAGCGTTCTGACTCAGCAGCACAACTGCTTCAGACACAGTTCAGCTTTACTGTTTTCCCAGAAAGGTCCTTTCTCTGATAGGAAAGCTTTTTCTCAGATTTCTTTTTGCAGTCGTGGACCTATCAACCCGGGACTTGTAGGAAAGTGGATAACTGTGCCGTTCCCACTGGCTTTAGTTTTGTTTGTTCATTAGCCATCTTCCCCTGGGTCCTGCACCTTCCTGCCTCAGCTCTGTGGCTCCAGGAAGTTTACAACTGCAGGAACCCTAGTATCCCCAAATGCTCTCCAACTCAGAGACGCTGGCCAGTCGCCTCTGGGTTTTTGGTCAGAAGCGAGGATACAATGCTAACAGTTTGCATTGCTTCAGGGAATCTTTGCATTAGGAGGATTAGGAGCACCTTTTCATTCTGAAATGTTCACTCAAAACCTTTGCTGCCTCAGCTCAGCTGTAATGGTGAAGCTTGACTATTTTGCTTTTCTCAGGTAAAGTTTCCTGCCCTTTTTGGGCTCTCTGTAGCTCTTCACCCACACTCTCCCCAAGCGTTTCCCTCAGGGTACTCTGAGACCCACTGTCTTTTACTAGCTTGAAGAGACAGAGCTTAGAAAGGGTTTTTAGAAACTTGTCCTTGCCTCCTGCATTGCAGGGAGGATTTTTAAAGCTTGAAAGAGAACTTAGAGGTTTTGCTGTCTTAAGAGGTTTGTTGTTTTCCCTTAGAGCTAATCTCAGGTGGTCCCCATACTAATATCTTCAGGTGATTCTAATTTTTGTCCTTCTGAGAGAGAGTTTTGAAAGGCTTTAGTTTTTAAGTTTAAGAGCTTTTGAGAAAGATTAAGGCTTTTTAGAGAGATTTTTCCCCCCAAATTTTCCAAGAAAAGCTTTATAGTTTAAGAGAAAGGTTTTTTTTTTCCCCCAGGAGAAAGACCAACATTTCCCAAAACTTCCCAACTTTAAACTTTGACTTCTTACACCCCCATTTTTGCCTCAGGGAGAAATTACTTTCTCCTGCCGCTTGGACTTAGCATTTCAGCCGTCCCCAAGTTCCATAGGAAACTTTTTCTTCCCCATAAGCTCAAAGAAGAGCTTTTTTACTACCCGTAAAGCCCAAAGAAAGATTTTTTTCCCCAGTTTGCTTTCAAAGCCCCCAAAGTTAGAAAATTGAAGAGTTTTTCTGTCTAGTTGCCTTACTTATTTTTCCTACACAATCTTACACTTCTAAGTTTTTCCTAAACTATATTACTACCCTATACCTTATACTTATCACAGATAGAAATTGAGAAAGGGATAGAAGATAGAAAATTTTGACAGAAGAGAATTTCGCTGCAGCATCGGACATCCTTCCAGTCCGCTTTCCTTTCTCTCGAGGATAAAACCCCTGCCTCACCAATATATATATATATAAATATATATATATTCCATAACACCGGCATGCCTTTCCACTGGCAGGGCTGACTCAGCACTTTCACCAAAAACTCTGTAATAAAACTATTATTTTCGCCGGGCGGTGGTGGCGCACGCCTTTAATCCCAGCACTTGGGAGGCAGAGGCAGGCGGATCTCTGTGAGTTCGAGGCCAGCCTGGGCTACCAAGTGAGTTCCAGGAAAGGCGCAAAGCTACACAGAGAAACCCTGTCTCGAAAAACCAAAAAAAAAAAAAAAAAAAAAAAAAAAACTATTATTTTCCTTTATCTTTAGTCCCTATTACTTTGTCTTAAGTCCCTGTTCATTTGTCTTTAGTCCCCCCTTTTTTTGTCCCTTTTTTTCTTTAGTCCCTTTTTTCCCCTTTCTTTAGTCCCTTTTTTTTCTTTAGTCCCTTTTTTTCTTTAGTCCCTGTTCAGGCGCCATTCTGTGGGGCGTTTACCCACCACCCCCACAGCTTCCCAGAGTTTTCTTGAGTGCGATCAGCAGGAAATATTAGATAGAAGGATTTATAGCGGAGAATCTTGAGGAGATAAACAGATAGAAAATAAAGGATAGCCTCGAGAGGGCCTGGAACCTATTCCAACGGGCCCCGACTGTCTCTGGCCCAGGGTTTTTATAGAGACGCCAAGGGGTGGAGCAAAAGACCTCCTCCCCCAGCACAGCCAAGTGCAGGCCATCTCAGACACCTGCACTCAGGCCCGTGGTCCTGATCATCCTCTATTCGGACCTGCTGGGTAAAGCCACGAGGAACCCCAGAACGGGCTCCCACAGGAGCCATTATTAATTAATGTGAGGGTCGCCTGAACTGCAATATCACAACAGTTCAGCTGATAACCGAGATGTCTGCTAAGTGACTAATAGAAGGGTAGGATATGGAAAGGGGATGCTTCGTATCCTGGATGGTCTGGACCAGGGCGGCATGCAGAGTCATCGTGCCACTTGGAATGGCATGCAGTTCAAAAGTTATGAACTGTTTTTAAGACGTTTTTTCCCAGATGCTTTCCCACTGCCCTTGACCACGGATAACTGAAACCATCCATGGACAGGGAAATTACAGACAGAGTTGACGTCTTTTTCAGTCTGGGTTTTTTTTTTTTTTTTCTGTTATTCAGACTGAGTAACTTCCTTCAGTCTGTCTTCAAGTTTAAAGATCCCTCTGTCATCCCTATGGGATTTTGAGAACGACTGAAATCAGGTAAGCATAGCGCATAGTATTTGTCATCTCCGTGTGACTAAGTCTGTCCTGTAAGATTTGAAATTGTGATTCTTGCATTTTCCAGTTCTATAATTTCCTTTTTTTAGAGCTTCTTTTCCTTTGCTGAGATTTTTCTTTTTTCTTCTTTTTTTAATGTTTCAATAGAATTTGTAAGTCACCGTTGATGTCCTTTTGTGATGGGTACTTTAAATTCCTTGTCATATCACCCCATTATCTGATTCATGTCAGTACTGGCCTCAGTTGTCATCTCTAATGCAAATTGTGGCTTTCCTGGTTCTGGGTCTGATGAGTGATTCTCTGCTGCACCCTTCATACTTTGGTTATTGGCTGAGAGAACCTTTAATCCTCTTTAAATCTCGTATTTCGGTCACCCAGGTTAGCATGTCCTCCTGTCTTCCTTTCCGAGCTTTAGCTCCGATGAAAGCTTGGTTTGTGAGCTGTTGCGGGACCATCCTGGTCGATTTTGTTTCCCTGGTGTTGCCATGCCACCTCCTTACCCCTTACCGCCCCCATTCTGTTACCGCTCTTATCTGTGACAGCAAAAGGCTCCTGTCTCCTTGGGGTTTTTCTAGGTGGCCTTTGGGGGAAGAAAGGAAGACTCCGCAGTCTCTTTGTGCCACTGTGAGGAGGGTAGACGACACAGGGCTCTGCTGATGTCACCAGCTGAGGTCTGTCTGGCTGTAGAGTGGGGTCTGGGACCTGCCGGGGTTTTGCTACCATTGCTCTGAAGACGGTGGCCTCCAGTAGTGCCATAGCCAGGACTCTGGCTGCGGAACAGCGCTGTGTCCTTACACGGCTTGGTCCTGGGACCCTGACTAGGAATGATGAGGGAATGAAGAAAGGCTACAGACACATAGACACAGGTGCAGAAAAACGGGGGTCAGGTGGGCTGTGCTGACGGAGGAGCCACAACAGGACAGAAGCTCAGTGCGTCTATTATATACAGTCAACAGGGAGGAGGGTTACTGTAGACAGCTAAGCAAGGAGGCAGAGTTATGCACACAGAAAAGCAGGGAGGCGTTTGAACAAGGAGCAGGGTTCTACACGCGGAAAAACAAGGAGGCAGGCTTATTACATACAACTGAACATGGAGCAGGGTTCTACACACAGAAAAACCAAGGAGGCAGTGTTATTACCTACAACTGAACATGGAGCAGGGTTCTACACACAGAAAAACAAGGAGGCAGGCTTATTACATGCAACTGAACAAGGAGCAGTCTCTGCAGTGGAGAAATCTTCAGCCCATCGACATCTGGAAGAAAAAGCTACACTGGACATTTTCTACACACACGGTCAACATTCACACTCGGACCAGAGGAAGGCTTTGCTGTCTTTCTAACCTCACCCAGAGAAGGCTTTGCCAATCCCGTGGGCCTGAGGCACTGGGGTCCTTGATATGGCTGTGCCGTGACAAACAATACGCATTCACTCAGGACTTCACTCACTCCCCAAAGAACCAGAGTTGGCATGGTGAGTGATTTCACCACTCTGCTGATGCAGGTGGATTGTATAGTCCTGGCTGTAGTACAGCAGATGTTGAAGGGTGTGTGTGTGTGGTGTGTGTGTGTGTGTGTGTGTGTGTGTGTGTGTGTGTGTGTGTGTTGTTCTGCATGGTGTGTGAGTACAGAGGTCAAAAGAGGATGTCAGTTGTCCTCTCTCTCACCCTCAGCCTTAATCCATTGAGACAGGTCTGTCACGGTACCTGGAGCTAGGGTGGTAGCCAACAAGCCCCAGTCATCCTTATGTCTTGTCTCTGTGTCATCCTTATGTTATTTCATCCCCCAAAGTGGATTCAAACTCAGCTCCTCATGCTTATCCACTGAGACATCACCCTGGACCCAATATTTTGAAGTTTTAATCTGATTTTTCAGCTTTGTTTCTATTATCTGGAGTCTAAGTCAGTTATGACTCACGTGTCTGCTTTTTATCCTTTAATTTATTTGTTTTCCCCCTTCCATACTCCCTATTTGAGGGGGAGGATTGTTCTCCTCTCTTGATTCTTTTATTGTATTTTTCATGGGGTTTTTAAGAACAACTGAAAATTGGGTCAGTATAGTCGACACTCTATCTTAAACAGAATCTGCAGAATCTTCTGTAGATCTGTAGATGGCACCCAGGCCTGTTATGGGAACCAAGTGGCCCACCACAGAACTCCACACCCAGCCCCTGTATTCTCCTGTGTATCTGTGCTCACGGTCCCTTCCTCCTTCCCAATATTACTTACTTCTGTTTCTAGCTTTTCTCCCCCTTTAAAGTCAGACTATGAATCCGAGTCTTGTCTCTTTTATTTTTATTGGAATTTTAAAGCAGCTGTTATTGAGGTCACATTTGGTTTGTATTTCATTAGTTTCATTTCATTATTATGAAATTTCCCCTCCTACTCTCTGGGTAATTATTGTCTTCCTTGTTTTCTTTCTACAAGTGAAAGAAAACTCATTTCTTTTGTTTTCAATTGTCTTTATTTTTTAAAACTTAACAAGACATTTTTCCCCCTGGGTTTTCTTTTGGGTGTACTCAAGAACTTTGAACGTCCAATACTCTACTTGGCATTACTTCAGGGATTATTATTTCCTTTGTGTTTCTTCTTTAGAAAATAATTATTTATGCTGGGCATGGTGACACATGCCTTTTGTCCCAGCACTCAGGAGGCAGAGGCAGGCAGATCTCTGAGTTCAAAGCCAGCCTGGTCTACAGAGTGAGTTTCAGGGAAGTCCGGGCTACAGAGAGAAACCTTGTCTTGAAAAGCAAAACAAAAAGAAGGAAAAGAGGGAGGAGGAGGAGGAGATAGTTATTTGTGAGATTTGAACTTCTGACTGCCATTAGAATTATGGGTAGGCAGCAAGAGCATAAGGATGGAGCAGGGTGAAGCTACATTTTGTATTAATTTCTCAGTTACTGCTTCATGGAAAGGAAACAATAACTCCTACATTTTTTAATTCACTTAGATGTCCCTATGGCTGAGTACAGTGGTTTTGGTAATAGCTTCATACATATTTGAAGAGAATGATAGTCCCAAGGGGTTCACTGTGTTATGTAGATAGTAAAGGGAAGAACTTCCACTGAAGCATTGAAGCAAGGACTTGTGCTTATTGGTGGGGTCGTGCACCCCCACTATTTGGGCTTTGGAAAGCCTTTCTTGCAGGGGGCTACCCTGTTCACTGTGGAATGCTTAGTAGCATCCTTGTCTCTAACCTACTGGATGTCGGTGACATCTCTTCCAGTTCTGTCATCCAGAAATATCTTCAGATGTTGCCAATATTCCTCTGGGTAGAGAATCACCACAACTTGGGAACCAGAACTGCTCTAAGTTTCATATCTACGAATTACATTTAATTCACATCATAAATATATATTATACATCTTGATTTTACAAATAACAATTTATAAGCAGAACAAATATCCATAAATAGAAGTCCAAGTAATCTAAGCAATCATTTGTAATTTCAAACAGAACCCCAAACAAACAAAAATCAAAGCCAGAGAGCTGGGGAAATGATTCAGTGGGCAAGAAGACTTGCTGTGCAAGTATGGAGACCCAAATTCGAATCCCAAGGATACACATAAATAGCCTGGTGTGACTGAACACATGTCTGTACGCCCAGAGCTGTAGGAGAGACAGGATTGCTAGGGCCTGCTCCCTGCCAGGCTGGCTTCAAGTTCAGTGAGAGACCCTGCCTCAAGAGACAGAGTGTTATAGAACAGGGCACCCATTGTCCTCTTTTGGTCTCCATATGTGCACACACCAGAGACACACATGCATCATGAGCACACACATAAACACACAAAGAACCCAGAGTCAACTTACATGCCCTTCAGCACATAATGAAACACAAACACGAAGAAATGTGGAACAAATTAACTGCTTGACTTATTTGTGATGATTAACTCTCAGAACTAACGCTGAGAAAAGAATTAAGGTGCAGACATCTTTTAGCTAAACGGAATAGCCGGCATCACTTTTCTCATTTCTCTGTGGATCCTAATTAGCTTTCCTTGTCATTTATTTTCCCACTTCTGGATCTGTCCCTGTGACTGTGAGGGTCGTGGCTTTGACTCTCTCTCTCTCTCTCTCTCTCTCTCTCTCTCTCTCTCTCTCTCTCTCTCTCTCTCTCTCTGCCTTCCTCTCTCAGGAAGCTGGTTTTCCTCAAGTGTCAATGGCTGGCTCTCTTCCTCCTGCTCACATTTATGTGGAAGAAAGAAGCAGGATGTTGGGGGAGGACTTATCGACTGACAACTGTCGGGACAGGACAGAGCAGGACTGCAGATAGTAGACAGCTTTCTCCCAACCTGGCACTGCTGGGCATTGCCAGGCAGCTGGGAATGATGCCAGAACGGACCTTGGTTAGATGGACCTCAAGGGTGCTGCCAGAGCCCTACTCCCCGACTCCCCACATCTCTGTGGGGTCCTTTAAGTGTTGCCATCCCCTTTCCTTTGTGTTAGGGGGTCCCAGGACCTTTCTGCCTGGACTTCCATTTCTGTGAGGTTTGGAGAAAGAAGCAGGAAGTCAAGGCACACAGCTGAGTCAGTGGCCACTCAAGAGTTTGTCCAGCTTCCAGATACTGCTGGTGTTTCCCCTTCTTTCTTGTCCATGCTTGTAAGTTCATGTGTGTGCAAAAGTACACACTCATCCCTCCATAGTTCAGGGGATTGGTTACAGGACCCCCCTAGATACCCGAACCCAAGAATGCTTAAGCTCTTTTATAAAATGGCATACAAGTTCATGTGTGTGTGTGTGTGTGCATTTAGTCATGTACATCCTCCCGTAGACTTTAAGTTCTCTCTAGGCTCCTTATAATACGACGCACTTACTGTGTAACTGATTGTTGTAGTACATTGTTTAGAAATTAATGACAATAAAAGCGAGGCCTAGAGGATTGTCCACAGCCTGTCCCTGGTCCAGGTCACTCCCTGTCCTGGACGGCTTCTTCCAGTCTTCATCTATGGTAAGTACATGTTTGCTTAGGAAGGTTAAAATCCACATGCATGTGGTCCTAACAGCCTCACTGCCCTTTCACGGAGGCTGCCTGGATGGTTTTATTTATCAGCTGGATTTATAAGCCATTAGCACAGAAAACAGAGCTGGGATTTAGTTCTCTTCAGCATCTCAAGTCTGTGATTTTTAGAGATGTCACCTTAACTGCTTGCGTCTTACCTTCCGCGTTAATGAAATGAAGGTGAGAGTCTCTTCTGCAGACGTGTTGGGAATATTAGAAGAGACATTCTGGGTCCAAGAAAGGGAAATCTCCCTTTTGGAAGGTGGTGTAACTGTTCTAAGGGCCACCAGGTGGCGCTATTGGCATCCTTGAATAAGTACAGCCACTCAAAGGAACAGACAGACAGCTGCAGCTTCTGCCTCCTTTCTGTTCTGTTTTAAAATGATGGCTCCCCCAGGGTGACAGAATCCAAGCCTTTGGTGTCAAAGCCATGTACACTTTAAAAACTATCAAAAAATAACTGAGTGTTTACAGGGTACAGCCTGACACTTTGATACATGTTTACAATGGGGAATGATTAAAGCAGGATAATTATGAAATCCATCACTTCACATGCTTCTCATTTTTTAAATTGAGAACATTTGAAATCTGCTCCTTTAGCAATTTTGAAATTTGTGATGCGTTATTATTTATCCTCGTCATGATTTTGTGCAACAGAGCATGCATATTTTAATAAATGATGCTAGTCCACGCTATAATAAACCTCTCTTTGTGCGTTGATTGTCTCAGGCATTTTGTCACAGTGACAGAATTCTAACATGCTACATTGACGCTTGTACCTCCTACCAGATCCCTGCTTCTGCATGTGCCTACTTCCTCTAAGATATTGCTACTAGGTGTTTTCAGGCTTTCAGAGTTACACACACACACACACACACACACACACACACACACACACCGCACCACACCACACACCTGTTCCCATTCCTCCTTCTGTCCTCCATCATGGGTGATGTTGTTCCACCCACTCACAACAGCCAGAATCCTGGTTAGTCACCCCACTAGACCAGAGCTTCTCAATCTTGAAGTTATGCACAGACCACTGCCCGTTCTTCCACATACTGAACATGTGTCGTAGATAGTAGTTGGAGGGGGGTCGGAGGAGGAGGGTGTCAGGAAAGGAACTGAGGCTGTGAGGGACACTTGGAATTCAGGATAGGCTATGTTTCCTACTTGGGTCCTTGGTAACATGTGTGCTCTGTCTAGGTTCTTTCATGGTGAATCACCCACTGGCACCCACTGGCACCTTACACCTAACATCCCCAAAGGAGCTCATGGCCTTCTCCCCATCTGCTGCCTAGGTTCCCTCAGTGGATTGTATGCTGTATCAGGCATGTTCAACCTGCTTTGAAGATAACGTCATTTCAAAATGTCAGAAGGTTAGGCAGGCCTGCCACCTGGTCACTTTTGCTAGAATCCTAGGCATTCCTCTTTCTTGTCTCCCAAGTTTTGTTGATTCTGCTCCCCAAATACATCCACTTCTCATTACCACTTCAACTAAAGTGATGTCCTGGGATCTGGTCTTGACTCCTTCAACCTACTCTGCCCCTCTCAGTCAGAGAGATATCCTCCCAGGGTAGCTATGTTACTACACGCCGGCAGGTCTAGTGGTGGCTTCCTGTTCCTTTGAGACCACAACTCAAACTTGTCACCAGGTCCTCAGCACATGAGATGTGGAGCAGCCTCTCCTGCTCCCCCTGGGCCACTTCCCATGTCCCCCACAACAGCCTCCTAGCTTTCCTCCTCCATTCCAGTCAAGCCAGCTCTCTTCAGCTCCAGAATTTCCTAAGTGTCTTGGATCACCTTCTGTGTCCAAGCCAGAGGCTTGTCTGCTCTAAGAATCCTAATCATGGATTAGGCCAGCCCTAGATTTTAAATATTCAAAACTTTCGTCTTCACCCAACATACATAGATTATTTTCTTGTCCCTGTTTCCGAAATAATAAAATATAATAATTGTTTATGGGGCCAGCAAGATGGCTCATCAGGTAAAGGTGCTTGCTGCCAAGCCTGATGACCCGAGTTCAATCCCCAGGACCCACATGATGGAAGGAGAGAACTGACTCCCTCAAGTTGTCCTCTGACCTCCACACATGTGCCATGGCACATGTGTACCCACACATAATACACACTCTCACACACAAATAAATAAAATGTATTTTTATTTAAAAATGTATAAGACATTGTATTGTGTTAGATATAAGTCATGTAGAGATAATTTAAAGGATATGGGGGATGTGTATAGGTTATATATAAACATCACACTATTTTAAAAGAGGAATTTGAACATCTGAATATTAGGAGGAAAATTCTGATATACAGCACCAAATGGACCAAGAGAATCCAATGTAAGCCCAGACCCAAGGAGAGAGAAGCTCAGACCCAGCAGGAGCCAGGCTATGGGCTAAGAGGTCAGAGCCTGGACATTCTTGGAGGAAGGGTCTCATTTAGAGTCCTAGAGTCCATTCTCTAGGACATCAATGACCAGTGTGTTCCTTCATCACAGATGTCAGCGTTGTGATGGTGAGTTTGATCCTTCCCCTGGCTGCTGTCTGTTTCTCCCCTATGACTGTCAACTCCATTCAACAGGACAGCAGATGCCATTTTCTCCAGGATGGCTGGTGCCATATCCTGGAATTCATGCCTGCGCTGAGTGACTGGCCAATGTGTTCCAGGCTCCAGAGACATTCCATGTCCCTCTGACTGGAATGCTCAGGAAGAGCTTCCTGGAGGGCCTTCCTGAGATAAAGCTGGAGAAGGGACAGGCTTTGTGTAAGAACAGACTATTTCAGGCTGGGTCAAGTGTGAGAGACGAGACTGACATGTGCCTATAGGAGAAAGGGGAGACTGGCCTGTCTAAAGGGAGGCCATGGGAATGGTTTCAGGGATCCGCCATATCAACACAGAAGGCCTCAAATGCCAGGGGGAGGGGGCTGGACCCAGGAAACCTCAGAAGCCTCTGAGCAGAGTCACGGAACCGCTGGGCCACCTAAGCTCTGGTTCTGATGCCCTGATCTTGACCCTGTGCTTTGGGCCAGCTGCAGCGTGGCTCATGCTGGGACCCACCCAGGTCTGAGCTCACCCTGGCCTCTGCCTCAATCCCTTTTGTGTTGCTCTAACAGGACACCAAGGATTGAATCATTTCTTGTGAACAGAAGTTTATATGGCTAATGGTTCTGGAGGCTGTGACACAGGAAAGGCCTGCATCTGGTGAGGGTCTTAGGTGTATCCCATGACAGAAGGCAGAGGGGCAAAGGAACCCGTGGGGGGCGGCTTTTATACAAGCCCGTTCTAAAGACAATGAATCCACCCCATGATAACGGCATCCATACATATGTAGAGAAGCCAAGCTTTTATGACCGAACCCCAGAGACCCCACATCTCAACACTGTTGCATGGAAGCCAAAAGATTTTGGTATTTTAAAAAAACATTTATTTATTTGTGTGTGTATGTGTGTGTATACACACACACACATGCACTCCTGAATTCGCATGTGTGTGGAGGCCAGAGGACAACTTGCAGAAGTCAGTTCTCTCCATCTACCGTGTAGGTCCTTGGACTCAAACTCAGGTAAACAGGATCGGCCTTTACCAGCCGAGTCATCTTGTTGGTCCGGGAGATGAAGTTTCTAACACATGAACTCTAGGGGCCACTTTAAAACCATAGCAGCCTCTCTGCTCTGACTCCAGTGACCTCCTGGACTCTCCACCCTCTTGTTCCCCGTCCCAACCTGAGCTGCTCAGGCCCTCCGTCATCCAGTCCAGAATCAGTGGTTGGGGACCCTGGGTTCCTCCCAGTCTACCCCCGTTTGTGTGATTCTACTGATGCTTTTACCATATCTGAACCTCAGCTTGTTTGTCTGGAACTGGGGAGAGGACATGTCTTCTCTGACCATGTGAAATGATTCCCCCATCTTCCCCTCCTTCAGGGCCTCTGGGCCAGTAGAGGAGAAGGACCGACTGGAGAAGTCCCATAACCCAAAACAGTCCCCTCTGGGCCTGAATATGACCCAGTTAAGCCTCTCTCGTTGCACCATGCTGGACAGGCAGCTTCCTGACTCACTATCCCTTTAGCCCAAATATATATAGTGTGTATGTGTGCTTGCACTCATGTGTGTGCACTCATGTGCACCCAGCTGGAGTGACAGGTGGTTGTCCACCAGCATGTGAGTTCTGGGATTTGAACCTTCGGTCTTGGCAAGAGCAGGAAGTACTCTTTTTTTTTTTTTTTTTGGAGCTGAGGATCGAACCCAGGGCCTTGCGCTTGCTAGGCAAGCACTCTACCACTGAGCTAAATCCCCAACTCAAGCAGGAAGTACTCTTAACCACTGAGCCATCTTCTCTGGCCCAGCCCCTCGATTCTTATCTTTAGTGCCGAGCAGGCATGTCCTCATCTTGGAACCCCAGGACACCTCTGTTCTCTGCTGAAGACAGGGTGTACCAGTTGTCGGTAGCACCCGCCCAGGGCTTCCCCGCTGTGGCCAGCACAGGAGGACAAGACTGGAGAGAAGCCCACTCCGCCCCAGTTCTCTGACTTCTGGAAAGCCCTGGGGAATTCCAAGCTCATCACTGGCCCCAGCTCAAGCCACCACACCCTGCCTCCCCTACAACACCACAGCCTCGCCTATCTGAAAGCACGCTCTGCCGTTGGTTTCTGGGTCCCAGGCCCAGCTTCCTCCTTGGAAGCCTCCCCCACGAACCCAAAACCCAGGAATGGCTAACATCCAGCGTATACACAACTTCATTCACTGAGTCAGTGCTTTGTGGGGAGCAGGGTCTCCCCTTTCTGTTCGCCTGGTGCTTGGGGATGTCATGCCCTGTCCATGCTCCCCAAAGACACAGAATGGAAAACTCGGCTGAGTACTGAGCAACCTCCCAGAGGCCCCCTAGTGACAGGATCAGGTACACGTGAGAGCAGGTCATGCTTTATACCTGTGGCTACGGAAGCAGTCTGGGAACCCTCTGTCCTCCAGCGTCGATCCTCTGGAAGGGGTTAAGACCTAAAACTCAGAATCTGGGGCAGGGTGTTGATTATCCATAGAAACTGCTGCAAATCCCTAGTCCTTCCAGACTGGGGGTGGGGGGTAAGGTAGAGGGGTGTCTGCAAATGGGGTTATCAAGTGCTGTCTGGAAAGAGGGTGAGAGAGTTGCCTGGCATAGAGGGGCCTATTATTGCCTCTTGGATGAACCATTTGTGAATTTGTCTCTACTTAACTCTCAACCCCATGCTCCAGCGACCCTTCTGCTTGTCTGTGGCCTTCCACACACCAGGGTGTGTCTTGCCTAAAATAAACAGCTAGGTGGACACGCTGGTCTGTACGGTAGAATTCAGCCCAGAGTTGTTCATCTGGAAACCTTGATCCAATTCCCATCCTCCAAGCTATGGAAGAGTTTACACAGAACATCTGCAACCACCGCACATCTGCACATTTTGCTTGGGCTGTCCCCAACTTAACAGTGATTTCAGTTCATGTTTGTTTTGCTTCACAATAGTGTGAAAGCAATAGGCATTCGGTAGAAGGGACTCTTCAGATTTTGAATTCAGGCCTTTCCCTGGGCTGACACATGAGGTACAATTCATCTCTTGACATGGAGAAGTGGCAGTGAGCCACAGCTCCAAGTCCAGAGTGAGGAGTGGGAACTGGTACTCTTCCATATTCTGTTGTCTTGGTCAGTGTTCCGTTGCTGTGAAGAGACACCGTGGCCACAGCAACTCTTATAAAGGAAAGCATTTAATTGGGGGCTCTTACAGTTTCAGAGGTTTAGTCCATCACCGTCATGGTGGGGAGCATGGCAGCACACAGGCAGACACCATGCTGAAGAAGTAGCTGTGAGTTCTACGTCTGGATCCACAGGTAGCAGGAAGAGAGAGAGACACTTGGCCTGGGTTGGGCTTTTGAACATCTCAAAGCCAGTGACACACTTACTCCAACAAGGCCACACTTAATCCCTCTGGAGTAGTGCCACTCCCTGACAAAGTGTTCAAATATATGAGCCTGTGGGGGCCATTCTTATTCCAACCACCACAGCTGTGTTGCTGAACTACGGCCTTCTTCAGGCTCATTAAAGGTGTGCTCGGCTGAGGACGCGTTCATCAGGACAGAACACTGATCAGGACAGAACTCCTGTGTAACTTGCAGGCCGCCTGCACTTAACTTTCCAGGGTGCATGGTAGACATAGTCTACTCCTTTGTTGTGGGAGGGATACCCCAACCACCCCCACATTTCCCCAGAGTGCTCTTGAGTAGGAGCAGCAGGAAATATTAGACAGAAGGATTTAGAGTGAAGAGAAACAAATAGAAAATACAGGATAGCCTCGAGAGGGCCTGGAACCTATTCAAAGAGGCCCTGACTGTCTCTGCCCCAGGGTATTTAAAGAAATGCCAAGGAGCTGAGCAAAAGACCTCCCCCCCCCCCCCCCACAGACACACAGTACAGCCCAGTGCAGACCATCTCAGACACCTGCACTCAGGCCTGTGGTCCAATCATCCTCTCTATGTGGACCTGCTGGGTAAAGCCACAAGGAAAACTGAAAATGGGCTCCCACACTTTGCCCTCTCAGTGCCCTTTCAGCCGAGGAAAGAGGGGATGTGCATGCCATGCCCCAGCTCTCTCAGCCTGTGGTTGAAGCAGGAACTGGCAATTGGGATAATCCAACTAAGAGGTCCTACAACTCAGAAGGCATGCCTGGTGGCCTGGCAAGGAACCAGAGCCAAATCTGGAAAGCTTCTTGTTAGCGGTGGGGATGTGGGGTGTGGCAGGGCAGCTTACAGGAGACACAGTGGATTTAAGCATCTTTTGTGCTACCCTAGCATCCAATCTCCTTTAGGAATCTTTCCAGCCTCAATCTTCGTCAATGGGTTGCCAGCAAGATGGCCTCTCCCAGCAGCCCACACCAGACACTAAGTCCCAAAGGCTGACGCAGGGATTCTATTGCCAGCTAGTTGTCTCTGAAGTGAGCAGGGCTCAAGGACGGTGGGAATTCTTTTCTGTGGGCTTAGTAAACTAGACACACAAAAGGAAGTCTGAAGTGCTGGGGCCTGCACACGAGTAGAGAAAGCCAGGAAACAGGTGGGCTGGCAGGAAAGTGGACATGTTGGAGGTCGGAGGCAGTGACCAGTGATGCCTGGATCGACAGAGGGTTTCTGCTAACCCAAGTAAGGCAGGGTCTTTGTCTGGGGTTCAGTTTTCACTGAGTTTCCAAGAGGAGTCCACTGAAGCCCAGAGCCCAGGAGCATTATATCCCAGTGGCACATCGTTGTGGGAAGCCACAGGGGAGGCTGTACATGAGACCACAAGGATAGAAGAGCGATCTTGGAGGTAGGTATCTATGGTGCAAAGGAACAAGAGAGTCAGGAATCAGAGCCAAGAAAACTAAGGAAGTCATCAGAACCAGGAGCCTGAAGGAGAGGTACTGAGGAGGTCCAGGGGTTCTTCAATGCCAAACACGCAGGTTTCCATCTCACCTGATGCCTAGGATTGTAGCTGGTAGTGGGCAGAGGAGGGGGATGAAGCAGAATTTCAGGTCAGGGAAAGGAACAGACTAGGAATGTGGTGCTGATGACCTCCTAAGTGAACCCACTCTCTGGAGGACTGAAGAAGTTGCTGATGTAACGCACAAGCAGGCTTACCCCTAAATCTCGGAAACGGAGGGTGGGGTGGGGGGGATGACACAGAAGCTGTATCAGACCCAGCTCTGCCCTTGGCCTCCAAGATCACAATGGGGAGAAAAGACAGTCTGGTCCTCACACCAGCCACCCAGTGTCCCTGCCAACAGAGTTCAAGGCATGCTCTATCTAGGTGTTAGGATTTGGATGATAGTTGAGTATGTCACCCAAGCACTCATGTCCTAGAAGCTTGGTCCCCGGTGTTGCAATACTGAGAGGTGGTGGGTGGCACCTTTAAAAGGTGCGACCCATAGCCGGGCGGTGGTGGCGCATGCCTTTAATCCCAGCACTCGGGAGGTCGAGCCAGGCGGATCTCTGTGAGTTTGAGGCCAGCCTGGGCTACCAAGTGAGTTCCAGGAAAGGCGCAAAGCTACACAGAGAAACCCTGTCTCGAAAAAAAAACAAAAAAACAAAAAAACAAAAAAAAAACAAAAAACAAAAAGGTGCGACCCAGTGCAAGGCAATTTGATCATGTAGTTCCACCTGGAAGGGACTGATGCTGGTCTTTCAAAGTAATTTAGATCTCCTTAGTGAGTCGTTATAAAGTGAAACAAATACCGTGTGATTGACTCCTTCTGAACATAGCTGTTTTCCTTCTGTTTCTCCACCATGCTGTGATGTAGCCATGGGGACCCTCACCAAATCCCAGAAAAGATGGGCCCACCTCATCTTTGCTTTTCAACCTCCAAAACTGTCAGCCAAATCAACATGTTTTCTCTATAAATTCTCAGACCTAGTTACTGTGTTACAGGAACACAAAACAATCTAGTAGACTGGGTCTGTGCAGGAGCTGGCTACCCCAAGATGAAAGTCAGCTTCTCCTACTGCTGCAGAAAGGGCAGTCTGCCTCAGGGAGGCACAGTCTAGGGACAGATATGGAGACTCTGAAAGGTTAAATGGCAGATGAGTCTGGATCTGGAGATCTCAGGAGAGGCCCTGAACAGGAAAGGATGCTGAAGACCGGTTTGTGACCCTCCAGGCTACTTTTAAAACTTTCTCTGAACTTAATAGTCTTTCAGGCCAGGCTAGACCACAAAGAGGACCCCAGGAGAACTGGGACATCAGTGCACCTGGAAACCAGCAATACCAACAGGCAGACACTCTCACCAACAGGCAGACACTCTCACCAACAGGCAGACACTCTCACCAACAGGCAGACACTCTCCAGAAGATCTGGGAGGAGGACAACTTGTCTAACAACAGCGGGCAATGGTGGCGCACACCTTTGATCCCACCACTCGGGAGGTAGAGGTACAAGGATCTCTGTGAGTTCGAGACCACACTGGTCTACAGAGCGAGTTCCAGGACAGGCTCCAAAGCTACAGAGAAACCCTGTCTCAAAAAAAACCAGAAAAAAAAGATACCTAGCAACAGCACTCAGCAGACATAGCTTACCCTGGGGGTGGAGAAGGAACTGGAGGTCTGCAGGGCCACTAGTTTGATCATTTTTCTGTAGCCTCTGCTGGACTCCTTTCCTGGCCAGGATAGCAGCCAGGCCATTAGGTCACAGCTTCCAGGAGGAGATGCCTCATGACTGATAGAATAAATGGCCACAAATTTGTGACTTACCATGAACTTATTCTCTTGCAGTTTTTGAGGTCAGAAGTTCAAAATCAGTAACAGAGTCAGAGATGGCCCCTTGCTCCCAGTGAGGAGTCCCACAAGAAGACCAAGCTACACAACTGTCACATATAATGCAGAGGGCTTAGATCAGCCCCGTGCAGGCTCCCTGGTTTTGGCTCAGTCTCTGTGAGCTCCTGTGAGCCCAAATTAGTTGATTCTGTGGGTTTTCTTGTGATGTCCTTGACCCCTCTGACTCCTACAATCTTTTATCTCTAGCAGGATTTCCTGCTCAGCCTAATGTTTGACTGTGGGTTTCTGCATCTGTTTCTACAAGCTGATGGATATGATGGTTTGAAAGAAAATGGCCCCTAAAGGGAATGGCACTTATTAAGAGGTGTGGCCTTGTTGGAGTAGGTGTGCTCTTGTTGGAGGAAGTGTGTCACTGTGGAGGCGGGCTTTGAGGTCTCACATATGCTCAAGATGCCACCCAGTGCCTCAGACCACTTCCTGTTGCCTATAAGATGTAGGACTCTCAGCTCCTTCTCCAGCACCATGTCTGCCCGCACACCATGTCGCACCATGATGATAATGGACTAAACCTCTGAAAATGCCAGCCAGCTCCAATGAAATGTTTTCCTTTATAAGAGTTGTCATGGTCACCGTGTCTCTTCATAGCAATAGAAACGATAACTAAGACAACCATACATATAAAGTCTCTCTGTTAAACCATCTCAGTGCAATCCTAACCCAGTATGCTCTGGTACATCCTGATCCTTGAACTGCTGAGTGTTCAGATAAACTCACTGAGATGTTTATGTGCCTAAGTTTATCTTCTTAAAATATGGTAGCCACACAGAAACCAAAGGCTGGGTTAGTGGATAACCAAGGGCCTGATTTCCGAGAGGGATATTTGAGCAGAGATGTAGGAAAAGCAGGGAAGGAAACTACACAGCTTTCTGGGAGGAAGAGCCTTCCAGACAGAAGAGAGGCCAAGTGCAATGTCAGAAGCCTGAAGTAGGACCCTGCTCAGCTACAGCCTTAGGAGGCCTCACCTACCAGCCATAGACTGGGCCCTTGACACCTGGCTGCAGGTTCAGTCAGTGTCCACCTCTGGTCACTGTGACCTCTGGTCATGGGGATTGGTACACACTGATGGGAGAACTTTCGGTCCAAGACAAGTACTGAGATCTCTTCACAGTCGGAAAGGAAAGAAGTCGCTTTCCCTCTAGTGCTGGAGCTGAGAGCTTCACCGGCATCTCTCCACCTCAGGGAAAAGCTGGCCTGGGTGAATGAAGTCAATACATACTTAGAAAGCAGTCTGGAGAGGGCAGGAGGAGGGAGTGGTGTACCCTTCCCTCAAGGCCGACCTCTTCTGCCCTTCCTGTGTTTGCTACAGCTAATTCCAGTTGGCTTTTAAACTATTTACATTTTAAAAATCTTCTGCATATTATGTTTTGACATTCAAAAACAAAACAAAACAAAAATAAAAACCAGCTAAAACTCAAGACAATACAAAAGAAGAACAAAACAAAAATTCTTTCTGGCTGCAAAGAGACTAGTTTCCAGTTCTAACAAATTTTTTTTTTAAATTGAGACAGGGTCTCACTATGTAGCCCTGGCTGACCTGGAACTCCCTGTGCAGGCTAAGTTGACCCCAAACTCATAGAGCTTGGCCTACCCCTGACTCCCAGGTGCTGGGATCAAAGGTATGTGCCACTTAAAAAGTGTTAGAAGTAACAAAGGCTCAGCGAGAAGCATGCTGCTCATGTGCAAATGAACAACCCCAAACACTGCTCTATCTGGCCTGCATAGCTCAGGTGGCAACACTAAACGGAGCAGATGCCAGGCAGCTAGAGACCATCCCAACAGGAACAGTCAATCTAGGCAGCCCTCAATCATCCACCCTGCCCTGCCTTAGTTTTCTCAGGGTAATGTCAATACAGGTTCTGGTTCGTACTTTCACTCCCATCTTCTATCTCAGGGTGTGTGGGGGAGGTGCAGGGGAGTAGCCATTGAGATTTCCCAGGCTCTTGCATCCCAGGACAAAGAATTGCACCAGGGACACATGGTTAGAAATAAAAATAGAGGCAGGTTGTTTGTTTGTTTATTTATTTATTTCTGAGACAGGGTTTCTCTGTGTTGTTTTGGAGCCTGTCCTGGAACTCACTCTGTAGCCCAGGCTGGCCTCGAACTCACAGAGATCTGCCTGCTTTTGCCTCTGAGTGCTGGGATTAAAGGAGTGCCCCACCATGGCCCAGCATAGAGGCAGTTTATTAAGAAAAGGAAAGTACCTCTGAGAACAGGGGAGGATTAAGAAGCTGAGGAAAGGCATATGCTCAAAAAGCTTGGCCAGGAGCCTCAAGACCCTTTATAGGTTGTTTACATAGAATCTGTCTTCTCTTTTTAAAAACCATTTTCTTTATTATGTGTGTGTAAGGAGGTGGTCTAAGGGATATCAGATCACCTGGAGCTGGAGTTACAGACAGTTATAAGCTGCCTGATATGGGTGCTGGGAATCGAACTCAAGTCCTCTGCAAGACTAGGATGTGGTCTTATCCATTGAGCCATCTCTCCAGCTCCAGTATCAGCCTTCTTTTAAGGGTTTCTCGTCTCTTTGTCAGCCAGCTTCTTCCACATATTAATCCTAACACTACTGTCTCTAGTACCTACTCTTCAGTCATAAAACCTGGTATACCTCCCCCGCCCTGTGTGGCATGCTGGGTCTCCTGTGTCTAAAACTTGTAGTCTTGGACCTCTCTTGTGTTTCTTTTGGGGATCATATCTGACACTGATACTGCAGCATTGAAGGCCCATGAAGGGAAAGCTACTAACTCTGAGCTAAAAGAATGGACTCTGCCTCTGGGTGGAGACATGCTGTCACCTCCTCCCTTAAGAGTTAATCCAATTGGGCAGGTCAATCACCTGCCTAAGCGACTACCCTCAGCAGGATGTGTTCACTTGAAGCCATGTAAAGGAGACAAGAGGAAAAAACTCTTTCATGAGATAATGTACATTTCCTACCCAGAATTCCCACCCCCTGGCTCTGTTGCCCCAGGACCATGATGAAGTTCTTTTGGGTCTGCCTGCCTTTCTGAGTCCTGGCCAGAGCCTAAGCATGCCTTTACTGGTACTTTGGGCTTTTTATTCTTTCTCTAAAGCTCCTGTTACCCCCATGTGGCTGTTTGTCCACCATGTGTCCATGCCAGCTTAACTCAAATGTCCACCATGTGTCCACCATACGTCCATGCCAGCTTAACTCAGACAGTTTCTCTTTCTCCTCTCTGTCTCCCTCCTAAAGGCAGCTGCTAGGATTTACAGCTTGCCTGTCCTGGGATTGTTCTTTTAAACTCTAATAATATTGTTGATAAGATGCCATTTGAGTCCATTCTTAAATTCTTTTATTAATGAAAACCACAAGAGGGAACCCTAATTTTCTCAGTATCAATATCACAGTTAAAAACAAAAACAAAAACAAAACCTCATGGTAACTTTCTCTACTTCCTACCAGAAAGCTCTGTCTTCATCAGAAAATTCTTCCTTTTTTTTTTTTTTTTTTTTTTTCTGTTGTTGTTTTGTTTTTTGAGACAGGGTTTACTCTGTATAAAAGCCCTAGCTGCTCTGGAACTTGCTCTGTAGACCAGGCTGACCTCGAACTCACAGAGATCCACCTGCCTCTGCCTCCTGAGTGCTGGGATTAAAGGCGAGTGCCACCACGGCCCAGCCTTCTTCCTTCTTTAAGATCCAGCTTGAGTGTCAACTTTTTATTTTTTATTTATTTCTTTTTTTCTTTTTTCTTTTTCTTTTCTTTCAGAGCTGAGGACAGAACCCAGGGCCTTGCGCCTGCTGAGCTAAATCCCCAACCTGAGTGTCAACTTTTTAAAGAGACATACCCCAGTAGCTTCTTCGAGGCTCCCTGTGTCCTGGAACCCTGAAGACCAGTGTCACTTTGAGCCTATCCAAGTGTCCAGGAAGTAGCAGAACTCTGAGTCAGAGCACAGTGCTCACAGAATAAAGTTAACACAGCTCTAGAGAGGAGCCTGGCCAGAACCTTAAACGCTGCATATAATTGGCACGAAACCTTCAGTTTTAGTAATGGCTTTGAAAGTGATGTTTAATTTTATTTATTTAGTGTGTGTGTGCGTGCGTGCGTGCGTGCGTGCGTGTGGTGTGCACATGTGTAGAACCAGTGGAGGACATTAGGTATCTTGCTCTCTCGCCCTGCTACATTGTTTAGGAAGCTGTGGAGGACCAGAAGGCTTTAAAGAAAGAGGGGCTTGGCCCGACCTTAGGCAGGACCATGTTCATTCACTGCAAGGAGGCACTTTTGCAAAATGCCTACAGAAGGTGGGATGGGAATGACTTCCGCAGTCTGCAAGGGAAGTGTAGGCTTTCAGCAGGAAGTTATCACTCCTCCTAACTCTGAGAGAACATGAAGATTCGGAGCAGGGGTGTTGCCGCCGTTTTCTGCTCAGGAGGGTCTTTTTCGCAGCGGGTAGTTCTGGGTCCACTGAAGAAGACATGGTCTCTGGTCATGTATGCAGCTTGCAAGGGCAGAGGCAGAGTTTTGTTTTTTGTGGGGTTTGTGTGTGTGGTTTTTTTTTTTTTTTTTCTTTTTGGTTGGTTGGTTGTTTTTTGAGACAGCACTTCTCTGTGTTGCCCTGGCTGTGCTGGAACTCTCTGTAGACTAGGTTGGCCTCAAACTCAGAGAGATCTGCCTGCCTCTGCCTCCGAGTGCTGGGACGAAAGGCGTTCGAGGCCACCAAGAGGGCGGAGTCTTAACTTATATCGGCTGCAATGGACCAGGGGATTGCCATCCTGTTTTCCTGGAGACTTAGAAAATAATTATTAGAGGGCTGTAAGTAGATGATTTGGTTACAGAGTAAAACAGCGATTTTTCTGGGAAGGGTTCGGGAGGGGGAGGGGCAGAGGCGGGAGAGACAGAGTGGGCTGCGGAGAGAAGGTGGGTGTTGAGTTGATTCAGGGTGACAGTGACTAGTCCCATTGCCAGGACTGTTGCACCAAAATGAGCTAGCAGAAGTAGCAGGGAGCTCCAGACCATCACAGGAAGGGAACAGAAGAAATAATGTAAAGGAAATGTAATGAAGGGAGACTAATGTAAAGAGCTGTATCTGGCCCCGGGTGAAAGGAATGAAGGTCCCTTTTATCTAGGGCTTCTCCACAACATCTAAAAGGTCTCTTTGCAGATGTATCAGGAACAAAGACAGGAGCTGTTGTAGGGTGAGAGCTATGGGGAGAACTGACGTGGAACAGTTTGGGTATAGCGTGAAGTTCAGTAAGTAAAACATTTGTAAGACACGGTAAAAATGTAAGTGTGAGGAAAGGTGTGATCCGGGGAGGAGCCAGAGTGACCAGGGGAAGAGCCAGAGTGATCCAGGGGAGGAGCCAGAGTGACCAGGGGAAGAGCCAGAGTGATCCAGGAGAGGAGCCAGAGTGATCCAGGGGAGGACTAGAGTGATCCAGGGGAGGACTAGAGTGATCCAGGGGAGGAGCCAGATTGATCCAGGGGAAGAGCCAGAGTGAGCAGGGGAAGAGCCAAAGTGATCCAGGAGAGGAGCCAGAGTGATCCAGGGGAGGAGCCAGAGTGATTCAGGGGAGGACCAGAGTGATCCAGGGAAGGACCAGAGTGATCCAGGGGAGGAGCCAGATTGATCCAGGGGAAGAGCCAGAGTGAGCAGGGGAAGAGCCAAAGTGATCCAGGAGAGGAGCCAAAGTGATCCAGGAGAGGACCAAAGTGATCCAGGGGAGGAGCCAGATTGGGGGGGGCGGGATCAGAAGCCTATACAGAAGAGGAAGCTTGTGAATGAATTTTTTTTTATTCCTCCCTGTCTGTAGGCCTAGTTTCAAACTAGTTAGGATTGGTTGGCCTAGAAGCAGCATGTTCTCGGAGAAGAGCACAAATCCCATCCCAGCAGTCAGAGCTGGTCCTTTTTAAGTGTGGAGTGCTGCAGAAGTCAAGGAGTTAAGCAGGTTCTGAAAGATGTTAGGCTGATCTGAGCTGGTGAGACAGAAAGATTCACTGTTGCAAAGAAGGCTCCAGTCCAGCTGTTTTAGTTCTGAGTGCTAACAATGTCCAGAGTGGCCAGAAGAGGGACGGGTTCAATGGCCCATTAGTTCGATTTTCAGGTCACCTGAGCAGCTTTTAGGGGTTTCAGGCTCTGATCTGTAACTGCATCGTGGCTGACAGAGCATGGCGAGGGGAACATCAGTTAGAATGCCTCAGAAGAGTGTCACAAACTAGAGTCATCAGAAAGGAAGGAGCCACAGCTGAGGAAATGTTTCCATAAGATCAGGCTGTAGGCAAGCCTGTAGGGCATTTTCTTAATTAGTGATTCATGGGGAAGAGCCCAGACCATTGTGGGTGGGGCCACCCCTAGGCTGGTGGTCCTGGGTTCTGTAAGAAAACAGGCTGAGCAAGACAGTAAGCAGCACCCCTCCACGGCCTCTGCATCAGCTCCTGCCTCCAGGGTCCTGCTCTGCTTGAGTTCCTGCCCTCACTGCTTTTGATGGCGAACTGTTTATATGAAACTGTGAGTGAAATAAACGGTTCCTCCCCGTGTTGCTTTTGGTCATGGTGTTCTGTCACAGCAGTGGTAACCCTGACTAAGATAGGCCATGACAAAACAGTTGGCAGAGATCCAGAACATAAGTCAGAAGGTAATAACTGTACAACTTTGCGAGGAACATTATGAGACAAAGTGCATGAGGGAAATCTTACATCAAGATTAACATGAGTTAGTATAACATAAGGTTAAATATAGCGTTAACACAAGGTTGAATGCAATTGTACAACTGGCTGGACCATGTACCAGAGTTCTGTAGGAGGATATGGTAACTGGCATTAGCTGTTTGTTTACACCAGACTCCTCCTGCGTAAGGAACAAGCACCAGGAAGCTTTGTAAGAGAATTCAGTTTGAAGAGGCCAGAAATATAGAAATTGTAAGCCTGCACATATTCTAGGGAGCTGACAGCCACTGCGGACAAAGGCTAACTTTTAACAACAGCCCCTGCCGTACAGACGACGACGACGACGACGACAGCCACTGTGGACCAAGGTTAACCTTCAACTGTTGCTCTCCCACACGCCCTCAGCCATAAATTCCTTTAACCTTGAATTGCCACCTCTACGTGACCCTTTGCCTTGCGTTGTCTTGTATTCTTTCCAGCTATGGGCAACACGGCTGTGTCAAGGTAGCTACAGGTTGTTTTTTTTTCCCTTCTTCCTTAAACTAATATCCTGTAAGCAAAAATTGCAACTCTTAAAATGTAATGTGACTCTAGCCCTAAAATCTCCCCAACATCTAACCTCAAGATTGTAAAAAATCTCTTTGGTCCACACCTGATGCTTGGCTTTCACTAAAAAGAGACTCGAAACCTGCTCCCCTTGTCACAGTGTCAGAAGTCCGAACTCTGACTGTGGCCCCAGCAAGCTGGAAGTTTCTTTTTGCCCTGCAGCGTCTGGAATAAAGTTTGCTTCTGGTTAATAGACTTCAGTGGTCTGTTCCTCAGTATCTGCGAGTCCCCAAGATCCAACAAGTTAAAGTTAGTGTCTAAGGAATGAATCTGAACAGGAAGTGTCTAAGTGATATTCCTTGCTTTCACATATGATGAATTTTGTATATTTATTTCAAATGAACAAAACCAGAATATCTCAAATAAAACACAATTTTATTACAACTTGATAAAGTAAAATTTTAAAAATTGGGACTATTACATAAGATGACCAAATCTGGTATTTGCAAACATGACTTAATACATTTGTGTTACTATTAAATTAATATACCTATATACAGTAAATATATTTTATTTTGTCAGGCTACATAAAGAGACAATTTAATTCTAAGTTGTAACCTCCCCCAAAGAAATGATTTTTAGTTGGGGAGATAAATGGGATTGGAATGCAGGATGTAAAATCCACAAAGAAATCAATAAAAGTTAAAAAAAATGATTTTTAATTTTCAATTTAAAAATACTCCCAGGAACAGTGACTGCCTTGTTTTCTTCTCAACAGAATACTAGTTTGTTGGGGAAATATTATTTTAAAGTGTGTTACTTTGTTTATGTTGCATTTGTTTAACTCTGTGAAGCTGTGATACTTTGCCTATCTAAAACATCTGATGGTCTCATAAAGAACTAAATGGCCAATAGCAAGGCAGGAGAAAGGATAGGAAGAGCCGGCAGGCAGAGAGGAATTAATAGAAGGAGAAATATGGGAAGAGAGAAGGAATTAGCCAAAGAAGGAGGAGGACATCAAGGGCCAGCCACCCAGCTACACAGCAAGCCATAGAGTAAGAAATAATGAAAGAAAGAGAGAAAGATAAAAGCCCAGAGGCAAAAGATAGATGGGATAAGTTAAGGAAAGCTAGTTAGAAACAAGCCAAGCTAAGACTGAGCATTTATAATTATGTATAAGCCTCCATGTGTAATTGATTTGGGAGCTGGGTGGCAGGTCCTCCAAAAGAGCAAAAATAAACAACACTAGTTTCTTTCTAGAATACCCTAAGTCACTACCTGAGTTGATGACTGCTGTGTCAGGAGTAAATGATTCATTTTACAAAGCTTTCTAAATTAACCCTGTTAACAGAACCTTTTAAAAATTATCTACAAAATTTTCATTCCATACACTCAATCAACATATGAAAGATGACAGCAGTCAGGCCTGTCAAATCATAATAAATAACTTTCATAGAACATGGACTGAACCAACAAAGATGGCTAAAGACAACTCCTTATTCCTCAGAGGCTTGAAGGAGAGAGGGCAGGTGCCGGCGCTGACGCTGTCTGTCTGGGCAGAGAGACTAGATTGTACTGTCAAGGCACCACAGGAGAGCCCAGTTGGAGAGAATCTTCAACTAAGTCATCCCCTCCTGAAGAACCTGGGAGCTTGGGATATCACTTAATAGAATCTTTTGTTAACTCTACAGAGATGAAACCAACTTTCGAAGACATCACTTGGATAGTCTCAATAACTTTCCAAAGTTGTGAGTTTGATGACAGAGTATCTGGCAACCTCCTTTAATGAGAGAACATGGGTGGTTAGGGTGTGGACCCTGGAATTTTCTTGTGCTTAGAGGAAGAACTGAATGCCAGGGTAGAAGACCAACTGAACTAGCATGCAGGTCCCTTATCAGGTTTATATACAAGGTTCCCCTGTTTACAGCGTCCTCATATGTCAGTTCAGCAAACATGGAGAGCAGAGTAATTGCTATTTGCCTCACTGAGACATTTAGGATGGGAGTGTAGATTGTGAGATCTTCCACTGGGCAAGAGACTCCATCCCCCAGTCATGTGAGACATGAGGAGTAATTCATCTTTACATAGGAGTTTTGTTTTTATTTTCTGGTTTGGCGTACATGGCTGGAGCTGGTCAGGTCCATGCAGCAAGAGGTAGAAGCTGCAGACTTCTGGCAGGTCTTACTTCCCATGCATCCTTGTCTTGTAAGTTACTCTGGTGGGATGGTGCTCCATCTAAGGGAACTTGTGCTCCATCCAAGGGAACATTTGAGCCTGGGGGTTTCCTGCAAGGCAAGTGTATTATAAGTTTAACTCATTTTACTGAAGCATCCAATTTTTTATATAACCAATTTTTAGCATGCCTGATTTTGAATATTATTTTACATTAAACAAAGTTTAAGTTTACTTTAAACTTGTTTTGACTTATTTCAGGCTTAATTTTGGCAACATATACAGAGGTCTATATAATGGGAGATATAAATTGGTCTCTCCCTCTAAGCTTGCTCCATAAATAAATTACATTTGTACTTAGCATGACTGGATACATAGTTCTGATCACATTAAACATTTGATCGTTTGTAGGTGGCATTAACAGAATATCTTAATTATCTTTAACACTTTACAACAAGTTGGTACCTTTTATAAGATTAGAATTTTTACAGTTTTATCCCTGTTAACTTTGAGCCTTAAAAAATGGAATTGGCCGGGCAGTGGTGGCGCACGCCTTTAATCCCAGCACTTGGGAGGCAGAGGTAGGCGGATCTCTGTGAGTTCGAGGCCAGCCTGGACTACCAAGTGAGTATCAGGAAAGGCGCAAAGCTACACAGAGAAACCCTGTCTCAAAAAACCAAAAAAAAAAAAAAAAAATTTAAAAAAAAAAAAAAATGGAATTGGAGGGCTGGAGAGATGGCTCAGTGGTTAAGGGCACTGGCTGCTCTTCCAGAGGACCTGAGTTCAATTCCCAGCAACCACATGGTGGCTCACAACCATCCGTAATGAGAAGTGGTGCTCTCTTCTGGCCTGTAGGCAAACATGCTGACAGAATACTGTATACATAATAAATAAATATTTTTTTAAAAAATGGAATTGGAGATTTAATTGAAGTTTTTAGCATCAAAATAAAACTTTAAACCATAAAAATAGTCCACAGATAGACTGGGAACTTTATTTTTCTGATTCATAGTTCACCTTTATGGAATATCACATTTTTTTTTTTGTATGATTCATTTTATCCAAATTTGGAACCCATGGCAGGGCCCAAGATCAAAGTAAAATCAGGAGTTAACATCCAGAGTGTTCTCTCAGTCTCAGAATAACCAAACTTCAGAGTGTCCTCTAAGTCTCGACCAAGAACACCTGGAAAGCGAGGGGGAGGAGCCCCTACCTCTACAGTTCCAAGGTTAAGAAATCACAGAGCCAGTGGAAGGTTCTCAGGGCTTTCAGCTAATCGAGTGGTAGGCCAGTGGAGCGTTTCTAGAACTAGAATTCTCAGCCAAACTTGCTCACAGCCAGCGGTGCCTTCAACTGAGCAGGTCTTAAGACAGACAGGAGAAAGCTCCAGTGAACTCCCAGACCTAACTAGGGCACCTCTGAGTTAAGGCCAACGCATGACCTGTTCCTAGTGCTCTGCTGTGTGGCATGGCATGTTCTGGCTGAATGCTGCATGACCTCTGCTCAGAAGGTCAGACTGTGTCAGGGCAAGACAGTAAGGTGAGCGAGAGAAGGTGGAGAAAGAGAGTGAAAGAAAAGACTTCCTGAAAGAATGGGGCGGGGGGAGGGAGTGGCACACATTGAACTCTGTGAGTTCGAGGCCAGTCTGGTCTAAGAGCAAGTTTCAGGACAGCCAGGGCTACACAGAGAAACCCTGTCTCAACTCCAACTCCCGCCCCCCAAACAAACAAAACAACAAAAAAAGCTGCTTGAGAGAAACAGGTGGCCCTGCTGGGCCCTCTCTGCTGGAGCTGGGAAGCCAATGAGAGCCAGGGAAGTTTGTCCATGGCTGAGCTTCAGCCGCTAGTTTCCTCATCCCAGGTTTTGGCACCATATGCTAAATTATTAAAGCCACATACAAATAGAGATGAAAGGTGGAACGGGAGAGAGGGTTGGCCTGACCTTAGGCAGGACCATGGTTATTCATGGCATGGGGGCACTATTGCCATCCACATGTGTGGATGGCCAAGAAAAAAAAAAAAAAACTACATAAGATGAGATGCTGTCCTTTATAGGGGTGGAAATGACTTCTGTAGTCCGAAAGGGAATCTGGGAAGTGTAGTCATTCAGCAGGAAACTACCGTTCTCCATCTTAGCCCCTGGGAAGGTAGCTGAGTGGTCAAGTACATACCATAATAGAGTGGTCAGACTCCGGAAAAACCCTCTCAGCACAGAAGTGCCCATCCCAGTATAACTGGTCTTAAATTTCAGGTCGAGCATTGAACTATGCAAACACTCAACAGAAAGACAAAATCCTGCACAAATCTTACCAAGAACTGCAGTCTCTTCATTTATTAGATTTTTCTAGTCGATCCTTTGGCATTAACTTTGGTATTTCCAAATTCCATGCTTATGTCCTTACTTATTGCAGGCTTCCTTTTGAGCCTTATTTCTTTTGTTCCCACAATATGCGTGAAATTGTATCTCTTTTCTCTCTGTCCCTAACCCTCACATCCACCCTCATCACTAGTTTTATTGTCATTTGGATGGGGTTGCTCTTGGGGAGGAATGCCATTGTGGCTATGTAAATTACATTCACAGCTGTACCATGTGCTGCGTAATTACTTTTCTTCCCTAGAACAGCTTTTTGTTAGCACTGGAGGTTACAACTGGCATCCATTTCCCCATGCATTTATCACTCATTTTATCCTCAAACTTTTCCCTACTTAGATGCTTTGGATTCTGTGAAAACACATTTAAATGTATTTGTAGCTGAAACTCACTCATCTTTCTCCTGGGGCTTAAGACCTGCTTCAGTCTTGTTACTTGCCCCAGAACCAGATGTTCATCACTCAAAAGCCAGTATTTGGGGGGCTGGAGAGATGGCTCGGCAATAGTGGTTAAGAGCACTGGCTACTCTTCCAGATGACCAGGGCTCTGTTCCTAGCACCCACGTGGTGACCCACAACCGTCTGTAACTCCAGTTCCAGGAGACCCAATGCCGCCCGCCTTCTGGCCTCCTCAAGAACTGCATGCATGTGGTGTACCTAGTTACATGCCAACAAACACTCATATCTGTAAAATAATAAATAGATCTTCTTTCAAGGCCAAAACTTGGGAGTTGATGGGAAAGAAATCAGGTGTATTCAATTTCAATAATAAAATCATCATTGAAAGGCACAGGACTATCAACCTCAAAGCCATATCTTGGAGGACTCAAAAGTACATAAACAGGCTTCTATGGGGAAGGAAGGTAAGGATGTATGGGTTAACTACCAAGAAAGTTATAGGCTATATGCTTTCCAGGAGCTTCATCATCTAGACAACTTGTAGGTCGAGACCCTTTGGCAATAAACAACCTTTTCACAGGGGTCACATGTCAGATATTTTACACTATTATTCATAACAATAGCAAAATTACAGTTATGAAGTAGCAATGAAATAATTTTATGGTTGGGGTCACCACAACATGAAGAACTGTATTAAAGGGTCACAGCATTAGGAAGGCTGAGAACCATTGATCTAGAATGCATCTCGGGGTTGGGGATTTGGCTCAAAGTAGAATGCGTCTCCATTTTTTTTTCCACCCTCAAAATTGACCTTGACCTTCTGAGGCTAGTTACAATCACATTACTACTCTTCTGCAGGTTAAACGTCATAGCAATTAACATACTCTGTGTTAGCTGACTCACGGGATTAAAGAAGGAAAAGCACATTGGATGGTCTGATGTTATCCAGAGGACTACAGTTATAAAGAAAGAGTATTTAACAGTTGACGTCTTAATCATTTGGGTGTGGTAAAAAGAGGAAACAATTCTACAAAGGGCAACTGCTCAGAGAGCAACCGCTGCAGAATTGTCCTGGTGCCCTAGACCTAGCTTTCATCCAGGCACAATAGTCCTGGATCCCATGGAGCCTTTTTCATAATTCTCTTCCTTATACTATGAGCACAATACAAGTTAGTCTTTAGAAACTAGATGCATGTGAGGTAATTACTTGGAAAATAGGCATTTTGAAAATGTGTAATCCAGACTCTGACACAATTGCTGCTTCTGTTGAATGTTGGCATGTAAGCTGCGAGTGTTTTCACCCCATCATTCTGAGGTGCTGCTGAATGATTGTGAGACAAAAACAGGAACAAGAACAATACAGCTTGCAAGTTAATAGGAGACCAAAACAGGAAAAATATACCTTGCAGGTTAAGGGTTCTGTTTGCAGTACAGACAGTTAAGATTAAGTTTCTGTCTGTCCTATATCTGTTTGACTCCACTGCCCAGGATGTACCTGATCAGTAGGCAGGAGGCACACGGGCTGGAAATACATCAGGATGATTCTTGCCCCTGTTTGGATGTAGACAGGAGGTAGCCTACGGTTTTGCCTTTTTAAGCCTCAGCAAAATGGGACTGGTCGCCATTTCCTGGGAACCCAGGAATGGTCCTGGCCAGAGCCCGTCATCCTGGCCTGTATTTAATTAAAGCTTGCTTCAAATTTGGCTCAAAACTGTGGAACTGGTTTTTCTCCCTCAATTCTCACTGACGATGTTTTTTAAAGAACTTTCCCCTTCTTCCTAACCAGGACCTTATACAAATCTGCCTTTTCGTTGCTGTACTGTGTTTTACAGTGTTATGCTATGGTTATCACTGTGTCTTTATCCCTTGTACAAAGCCCTTGTTGTTAAGGGGGTGCTTTGCACACTGGAAAACGCATTATCTTTTTAGCTTTGTCTCCTGTTTTCTCTATTCGTTAAATACCTCAATTCTTTAAACACCATCTCTCTGGCGCTGAGTTACACATTTTTAGGTTATTTTTTTCCCCTCATATTTTCCATCTCTTTATTGAGCTTCATCTTTCTGGGGTTTTATTTTTATTTTCTAAAAGCAATTTTTCTCTGAAAAAAATTTTTTTACTCTTTTAAAATAAAAATTTTGTTCTTGGACCACAGATGTTCTATCTCCCTAAGGATATGAATAATCGACTTCTTTGTTTTATTGTGTTTTTTTCTATGCAAGCCTTTTGCCTCCTTCAGGTTTTAAGTTTATATGCTTGTTTGCTTCTTAGTTTTAGTCTCTGGACTTAACATAAAAAGCTTTCCTCCAATTCATGATGATTCTTAACTGTCCCTTCACATTTAATGAAGAGACGTAGAGAAGCAGGATTTTAAAGATCCACCCACGACAGAGAAGTATATATTGGATTTCACCTTCCTATCTTAGGCAACAACAACACAGTAGAAAATATGTGACTACCACAGAGATTCTTTCAAGACAAGGAAAACATGTGCTGTAAGTTCTACGTTCATTCCCAGCTGGTTCAGACCAGAACTTTCCAACAACAAACAGATGCTGCGATAGAAAATGTTGGTCTTGTTGGTAGAGGAAATGGGGATTGGAGTCTCTATCTGCTATAAGAGATAAACGCTTCAAGGCAAAGCATCTTCCTGAATGCCAATCATTCGATGAGATGCCATTAAGATAAACAAATACAACACTCTTGAAATAAAACCATACAATCTATCACCATGTTAGTGTGAGCACCAACAATTTCTAGACATAGGCCGGTGAGATGGTCCAGCTGATTAAGGTGTCTACAGCACGAGCCTGATGATCTGAGTTGATCCATGGTCCTCACACCTCTCTCCCCTACCTCCCACTTCTTTTTTGTAATTTATATTATATGTATATACCCTTTATCACATACCCTTGCTACTGTGACATTCTGCCTCACCAGACACCAGAGTCAATGGTGCCTAAGACACTGGACTGAACTTTTTTTGGTTTTTTTAGACAGAGTTTTTCTGTGTAGCTTTGGAACTTTTCCTGGAACTCATCCTGTAGCCCAGGCTGGCCCCAGACTCACAGATATCCACCTGCCTCTGCCTCCTGAGTGCTGGGATTAAAGGCGTGGGCCACCACTGCCCAGCTTGGACTAAACTTCTTAAACTGAGAGCTGGAATAAATCCCACCTCTTTCTGACGTAAGTTATTTCTGCTAGGTGTTTTCGTTAAAGCAAAGTAGAGTCACCGTTATGACTAAACCTGGCCATGTGATACTTCACGTCTGTGGAGCTGCTTTGTGGGAGGGCTTTTGAAGAGTTTGGAGATTCAGGCTATAAAAGCCCTAGAATGCTGTAAATTCAGTTTAGTGAGCAACTTCAGAGGGAGCCCAAAAGACCACAATGCCAATAGGAATCCAGTAAAAACTGTGGTCTGTATGTTTCATATAGGAGCCAAGACTGGGAGGGAGGGGGATAGCTGAAATAAAAGCATTCAAGCTCTGTTCTGATAAAGAACCTGTCTACATTCTATTCATTCTAAGAATCTGTAGACATCAGACGTTAAAAGGTAACAAAATCACTAATCTGATTCAGGATGTGTCAAAGCAGCTCAGAATCCAGGTTGTAGCTTTGCTGTTGCTAGATACGTTTAGCCAAGTTTTCACTGAGGATTATGAGTGAAATAGAGCAGGAAGACTTGAGAAACTTGCAGTTTGATCAGGAGAGGCCAGTGTAAAGTAGTTGGAGGGAAAAGGGGGGAGAGATCGTTTCTGAAGAGATTGACATCGTTAGAAAGAAGCCAAGTTATTTTGCATCAGGACAGTAGAAAAAAATGCCTTGCAGGCATCTCAGGGATAAGTCAGATCCCATCCATTGTGACCTGCAGGGTATGAGACTCATCTGAAATACTTTCTCTTGAGAAGAATGGGACTCGGGTTTGCATGGGGCCAGCTATGAATTTCCTAGAACTCATTTCACCAACCCTAGACACATATAGATTCCCTAGGATTCAATCCCCTATCCTCAGCATTAGCCCACAAAGCCACCCAGACACGCAGAAGCCACTCTGCAGTCATAGTCCAAAGGGACCGAACACTACTAGTCAGTTCAAGGTGGTAGAAGACCTTGGCATTATCCACACGATGCTGGCTTTGCAGGCACGCAAAAGGCAAGAATTCCAGGATCCTGTAGGCTTCTATTTACATTTCAAAGAAAAGTCTGAAGGCCAGGCAATGTGTGACAGGGTCAGAATCCCTTCAGACAGTTCATGAGAGGGCATTGTTAAAGTTGTGAGGGTAAACCGGGTGGTGGTGGCGCACGCCTTTAATCCCAGCACTCAGGAGGCAGAGGCAGGTGGATCTCTGTGAGTTCCAGGCCAGCCTGGTCTACAGAACGAGTTCCAGGACAGCTAGGGCAGTTACACAGAGAAACCCTGTCTTGAAAAACAAACAAAAAAGTTGTGAGGGTAAAACCAAGCCATAATGGAGGTTGAAACAGGGGAATCACTTTGAGTTCAAGGTTAGTCTGGGCTACATGGTAAGTTCTCATCTCAAAAATATAAGGGAGAGGATAAGGATAACTACCAAAAAAAACTGTGAAGAAACAGGAAAGAAAGATTGTATACTGTGCTTCACCTCAAAGGTTTTGAGACATAGGCTAATGCGTGTGAAGACGGGAAACCAATAAAGCTTTTCTCTCTCCGTTCCACAGCGCATCCTTTCCCTTTCCTCTCCCTACTCACCCTCACAACCTCATCCCAGCCTCCTGAGAAAGGCCCTGACAACTCAGGCCTGTCAGGAAGAGCTTGTCTGTGTGAGCACCGGGCATCACAAAGAAGGTTAGGATAAAATCTTCCAGGACCTCCCAAAGCCCAAGTTCACCACCTGCGTCTCACCAGGTGATATTCAAGGGCCATTGCAGACATTTCCACGGAATGCCACCTGCTCAGAGCCCTGAGGGTATGGCTCCACCTTTAACTTTTCCTAAGGGTTCAAAGGTGGCCTCAAGCCTCCGTCCCCCATCTCCTGCATCCCACAGGCCAGCCCTGCTCTCTCCCCAGACTCAGCAGCTCTCACCCCTCCGGGCTTTCCACTGGCGAGGGCCCCAGGCACACATGCCTCTGCTTGGCTGTAATCACAGCACACGCACTTCCCAGCTTGTGGCCCAGGCTTCCAAGTTGCAACACAGCCCTTAGAACTCTGCTGTCTAACTCCATCAAGCCAAAACACGTAGCTCCCAGAGCCACTCCCATGCAGAGAGAGGATTTCCAGCCCGCACCCCGTCTTTCAAAATAAGTCAGAGTACATTCCCAGAAGTCCAGTTCTTGAACTAGAAAATATGAATATTTTTCTGGTTTGGACTGCTTATTGCCAAATTATTTTCCTGCATGCTTACATGATTTCATTATCAATAGTGGAACACAGTGGTTTCACGACAACATTGTTGGCATTGATTCTTATCACTAAACTGAAAATTTTTGCAAGTAACTGTATCCTTCATTGTTAGAAACAAGAACTGTTTGCAAAATATTCTTATACTTCAGACTAATAGAAAAGCCACTGGTAAAGAGACACACCAAATAACTAAAGTTTTGGCCTGCCTTCATGGCTCTTTCCAAAAACCAGATGCTATTTCAGCCCTCCATGCTTCATATGGACATTTCCCCTATAACGCTGCCATGGCAACAGTAAACAATCAAGAAGTTTTTGCCCAATTGTGCCTAAAATAAGAGCTCTTTCTATGTATCTCGTTCACACAGAATTAGAAGCAAAGGCTGCACATCATATTAGATGCTCTGCTTTTTAAGCCTCTTTCAGTTCTTCTCCCTCTCCTGCCATGGACTTGCCACATTCACTGAGCCTGTGTTCTTTTTCTTTTCTTTTTTTTTTAATGTGCATTAATGTTTTGCCTGCAGGTGTATCTGTGTGAGGGTGTCGGATCCCCTGGAACTAGAGTTATAGACAGTTGTGAGCTGCCACGTGGGTGCTGGGAATTGAACCCAGGTCCTCTGGAAGAGCAGACAGTGCTCTTAACCATTGAACCATCTCTCCAGCCCCACGAGCCAATGTTCTTAGATAGCATTACCCCTTCCCAGTGTGTCTGGCCTACCAGTGGGCATCCTTTAGCTGGATTCACTATCTTCTCTTTATCCTCAAAACTGTAAGTCAATTCTAAAGCAAATGCATTGGATTTAGGTTCAAAATTTTTGGCATAAAGCTCTGAGGTTGCTGGGCAGTGTTGGTGCATGCCTTTAATTCCAGCACTTGGGAGGTAGAGGCAGGCAGATCTACAAGTTCAAGGCCAGCCTGATCTACAGAGCAACTTCCAGGATAGCCAGGGCCACACAAAAAAAGCCTGTCTCACCAAGTAAATAAATGTAAAAAAAAAATTAAGGATAGAACATGGAACTACGCAGTTAATAATAATAATATAAATAATAGTGACTCTGTTACAGGTGTATGTATTTACTACATTACACTTTCTATTGTGGTTTTAGGTATACTTCTGAAACAGCAGGCTGGGTTAAGCCATTATACAGCCTCTATATTGTGTTCATAGCGCCTCATGACTGCATCTTTTCCTCTTGTGTTGTGTGTGTAGTTGATTGTGGCTCTGGGAGAAATAGGCTATGCCACACCTCTGTCTGTCTGTCTGTCTATACTACATACCCTCGTGCTGTAATAGACCGTGCTGTCTAGGTTTGTGTAAGAATGCTGTGATGTTCATACCACAATAACACACTGTATTTCTTAGAATCTATCCTCTTCGTTAAGTAATGCATGGCAGTATCTAATCTTTCCACAACATGGTAAGAGAAAAAGAAACCTGCCATGACTATTGCAGAAATAGCAGCCAGTAACATTTGGAACATGACACTTTATTTAACCCTAATTTGTGGTGTCATTATCTCCAACTTATTGGGGAGGAAATCAAGACTCAGCCATGATCCTGGCTCACTAGAGGGCACAGAGCCAGGGAGAGGCAGAGCAGGATGTGAAGGCAAGTGCTAGCCTTCCTGTAGTGTCCCTTTTTTCTTTTGAGTTCAGCTAGCCCTGTGCTTTCAGGACTGTGGTAACCAAGAATCAGGGGCAGTGCACATACATGCCTATGACTGCCCTTAACAGTGTCTTCTGGAAAGATACAAGCACGTCCAGCAGTGGTGTCCTTGAGTCAATAAACATAAACTGGCTGCTGTCCTTGCAAAACACAGAGGCCTGACTGCAGGCCCGGCTGCTTGGTCAAGGTAGCCAGATAAAAGTCACACTGGAGACAGAGCCGTGGGATCAGGGGTCTAGAGAGCCGAGGCAAGGCAGAGGGGCAGATGGCTGGGCTATGTGCAGAGTGAGGAGCTAACTGGGGCTTTGAGGCAGCCCACAATGTTGGAGGAGAAGCCATCTGACCCCGAGGAAGGTGCTTTAGTCCATTTTGCTGTAATAGACTATCGTAGATTGAGTAGCTTCTAAACCATAGAAATGTATTATTGTTCACGCTTCCGGTAACTAGGAAGTCCAAGTTAGGAAGGCACAAGCAGCGGGTGCCTGATGAGGGCCAGCTTCCTAGTACGTACATGGTGACCCTTTTCCTATGTCCTCATATGGCAGCGGGTGGGCATAGAAGTGCTCTGGGGTCTCTACCCGGGGATTAGCAACATGCATGAGAACACCATCATCATGGCCTAATCACCTTTCAGAAGCTTCACCTCCTAATATCATCTTCCTGGGAGCTAAATCTCAAAATATGGGTGTTAGGGGAAATGCACACACTGCCCACAGCAGAATGGAGCTGCAGACTCTTACCCAGAACTGCCAGCGAGAGACAGGCGACACAGGGCTGTCTGTTTGTGCCGAGGAACATGGCAGCCACACACTGACATGCGCTTCACTCAATAATGTAGGTGGATGGTGAACAACACTGAGTTGAAAACAAACATGGACAGATTATACTATTCATGATACATGAGCAGAAACTCCTCATGCATGCCAAAGTGGGTATAGTGCAGAGAAAAGGTCTGCAGGGAGAAACAAGTTATTCTCTGGGGCTTGGAACTTGGGGAAGTGGTCAAGGGATCCAGAAAAATATATTTGTGGGTTTGCATATTTCAGATTATTTCAGCAAAATGGAGTCAGCCCTGTGGTAATCATGGGTTGTACACCTACAGATTTAGTCAACAGTAGACTATAAAAACTATGAGGAGAGAACAGTAAAAATAATGATGGAGGGATATCCAATAATAGACATAAAAGCAGCCCAGTATAGCAATGATTTGCTTAGCATTTACATTACATTAGGTATTACAAGGAATCTAGAGAAACAGCACACAGGAGAATGTGCATAGGGTGTATATACGAATACCATACCATTTTATATAAGGGATTTGAGTGTTTGCAGATTGTAGTATTTGTAGGACATTTTAGAACCAATGCCCCACTGATGCCAATGGATGATGGACTGTGAGAAATCTGCTCAGGGAATGTGTGGCAGCTGCTGTTGTTATCTCAGCCTGGATGTTCCCAAGGCTCATGGTCATTCCAGGTACAGAGGGACGCTAGCCTGGAAAGACCTTTGGGACCAACATAGGGTTACTGCCCTAAGCACTGAAGAATATGGAGGCTTGACAACTCTTATAAAAGGAAGCATTTGAAGGCTGGAGAGATAGCTCAGTGGTTAAGAGCATTGTCTGCTCTTCCAGAGGACCTGAGTTCAATTCCCAGCAACCACGTAGTGGCTCACAACCATCTCTGGTGTGATCTCATGCCCTCGTCTGGTACAAAGACATACGTGCAGATAGGACATTCATATATAAAATAAATAAATCTTAAAAAAATAAAAGGAAGCATTTAAACCAGTTGGTGGTGGCACACACCTTTAATCCCAGCACTCAGGAGACAGGCAGGCGGATCTCTGTGAGTTCGAGGCCAGCCTAGTCTACAGAGCTAGTTCCAGGACAACTAGAGCTACAGAGAAACACTGTCTCAAAAAAACAAAACAAAACAAAAAATGAAAAGGAAGGAAGGAAGAAAGAAAGAAAGAAAGAAAGGAAGGAAGGAAGGAAGGAAGGAAGGAAGGAAGGAAGGAAGGAAGGAAGGAAGGAGAAAAGAAAAAGAAAAAGAAAAAAGGAAGCATTTCATTGGGGCTGGCTTACAGTTTCAGAGGTTTAGTTCATTACCATCATGGTGGGGAACATGATGGCATGCAGGCAGACATGGTGCTGGAGAAGTAGCTGAGAGCCTGACTTGGGCCCCTGGGACCTCAAAGCTGACACCCAGTGACACACTTCTTTCAATAAGGCCACACCTATCCCAACAAGGCTTCACCTCCTAATGCCACTCCCTGATGACTAAGCATCCAAATATATGAGCCTCTGGGGGTCACTCTTATTCAAACCACCACAGATGGTATATTCTCATCCTGTGGCCTTTAGGAGGATGAGTTCCAATGTGCAGAGGAAGACATACAGCAAGCAAGATGCTTGCTGGGAAACTTGAAACCAATGACTTGGACCATCAACAGGCCTTACAGAAAAGATCTTTGTGGTTAAAAATGGAGAATGTGATTCTGCTGTGATTTGGATGTGGTTTGTTCCCCAGAGGCTCATGGGAACTTGTTTCCCAGGGTGATGTGTTGAGGTGGTAGGGCCTTTAAAAGGTGGGGTCTAGTGGAAAGTAGGTAGGTCATGGGCTCAACCCTCATGAATATATTTCATGCTGTCTCCATGACAGTTAATGCTGTCTCCTAGAAGTGGGTCAGGTCTGCTAGGCGTGGTAAGTTCCCATGAGACCATGCTCCATCCCTCCACTCTATTGCTTCTTTGCCTGCATAGTTACTCCTTCTGTAACGAGCTGATTGCCTCTCTGTCTCTCAGGACCCTGTTCGGGAGGCCTGTGCTATGCTGTTAGGACCTTGTAGTTACCAGAATCATGAGCCATATTGTAAGTTGTCCTGTGCTATGGTTTGAGTACAGATATGCCTATGTGTTGAAGGCTTGGTCCGTAAGCTCTGTTATTGGGAGGTTACTTACTCCTGGACGTTTAGGAGGTAGGGCTTGTAAAAGGCCCTTCGCACATTGGAGACTTGCCCTCCAAGAGGATTGTGGGACACAGTTTCTCAGTCTCTCTCCTTGCTTCCCAACTTGTGATAAGTGTTTTGCTTTATCATTTGCTCCCTAACTGTGACCATCCAACACTGTCACTGGAGGGCCAAAGCAAGGAAGTCACACGTCTTGGGCTAAAAATTCCGGAACTGTGAACTAAATACATCCTTTCTCTTCATAAGTGATCTGTGTCAGGTGTTTTATTATATTGAGAGAAGGGTGACTAACACACCCAACTCTGGGGTTTTGTTTCTTTATTTGTTGTTGTGTGTATGTATATATATAGCAGTATAATACAGAGCCTTTGGCCGGGCGGTGGTGGCGCACGCCTTTAATCCCAGCACTCGGGAGGCAGAGGCAGGCGAATCTCTGTGAGTTCGAGGCCAGCCTGGGCTACCAAGTGAGCTCCAGGAAAGGCGCAAAGCTATGCAGAGAAACCCTGTCTCGAAAAACCAAAAAAAAAAAAAAACCAAAAAAAAAAAAAAATACAGAGCCTTTGGTTGGTTAAAATGAGGGCCCTATTTCTCCAGAAAGATGTGGTTAGGTCAAGTGAGCTTGAAACCATCTTGTCTGAGCCTCTGAGCCTCTCCAGCTCCCTCAACTACCCATTACCCCCCCCCCCCACACACACACACACAAAAGTGCAGAGCCAGGGAAGTTCACAGAACTCAGAACACAGGATACCTAGTCTTGATTCCCTCCTGGCTACCCAGGAGCCCTCTACAGTGGGCAGGCTCTGCTGGTTCCATAGTTATAGCAGCCAGGTGAAGTGAGGACTGAGGTGTGTGATAGGTTCCTAGATAGAGAGACCCGCGGGAGAAGGGTCAGAGACAAGAGAAGGAAGGAGAGAAATTGAGCATTTAAAGCAGAGGGAACATATGCAAAACTTTGCATTCAACCCCCAGGCAGAGAACCAGAAGCCAAAACAACGGATGCTTGAAAATGTCCAAATCGGAGCCCACTGGATTCCTCCACGTGCTCACAAGGGCATCAGTCGGACTTGTTGGGCTCCTTAGCTTTTCTTCTCTGCCCTCGAAAGTTTAACTCAAGAGTGGTGATGATGTCATAGGGATGGAGAGATGGCCCAGTAGTTAAGATCTCGTTTCTCTTGCGGAGGACCCAGTTTTGGTTCTCAGCCCTCACATGGTGGTTTATAACCAACTTCAGCTCCAGTTATGAGGGATCTGATGCCTCCCTCTTACCTCTGTGGGCTCTAGGCATGCATGTGGTACCCATACATATATGCCTGCGGAACACTCACGCATGGAAAGTAGATAACTCTAAAAGATATTTTTTTTAAAGAACAAGAAATCCAAGATTTGACTGCAGTGCCTAAACCAACAGCCCTTTCTGCTGGAGTCCTGAGTAGGCTCTGTAACGTTTGTAGAAACTGAGAAAAGAGGGCCTACAAGAGGGCTCAGCAGGAAAGGGGCTTGCTACAAAGTCTGGTGATCTGGGTTCGATCCCAGCCCAAGACAGAGTAGAAGGCGAGAACTGACTTCCAGAAGTTGGCCTCTGACCTCTACATTGCACACCATAGCATGTGTACAAACTTATAAAAATGTAACTGGGGGGAAAAAGAAATCGAGCAAAAGCTATGATATCCTGAGCAACCTTTTTTTTTTTTTTTTTATTGAGAAGAAAATCATTAGTGAGGAATGGTGTCCATGCAACATCTTAAATGGACTTAAGCTGGGGAATGAGATTTCTTGGACTATTTTAAAAAAGCCAATCATTTTAGTCTTCAGCTATACTTCTTTGTTGAGATCATGTGGGTGGCCAAAATTAATTTCTTTTTCTGTCAAGACTAGTCTGGGGTCTGTTCCTAAACAGTCCCGTGAGGCCGGGGGAGCCCTTAGTTCCTTTAGTCTTTCTCCAGCCGTGCCAGCTGCCGTGAAGAGTGAGACAGTGTGAGTTGTGACGAAGCAGGTTGAATTAGAGATCAGTGTGTTATGTTCAATAGCCCAGCACAGAAGTGCAAGTCCTGAGTGATCTCATTCATACATGGGATGAAGGAAAAAAGGTTGCTCTCAAAAAGACTGCCAGTGAGATGGTGGCTGCCAGAGGCTGCGCAGTTTCAGAGAGGCTGGGACGGGGAAAGGTCGATGGGATGGGCACTGAAGTCAGATGGGCACCAAAGCTGACTCTTCCTGGGCACTGTTTCGTAACAGGTTGACTACAGACAGTGAAATACGGATGGACAGTGCAAGTTTCCAGCACAAAGGAACAGAAAATGATTAAAGCCGTAGCTACGTTCACACCAAGTTCAACATCACACAATGTGCACATATCAAAATCACCATACTACCCATGATTGTGTATAATTTGTGCCTTTACAAGCCAGTTAGAAATTAAGAATTAGAAGATTTTCCCTAGTTCTTCATATGTAAGGCAATCACCTATTGCCTCCAGGACATTCTGAGCACCATGTTATGGAACTGAGTCTTATTTATATTCTGCAAATCAGTGGTTCTGAACCTTCCTAATGCTGCGACCTTCAATACAGTTCCTCCTATCGTGGTGACCCCCAACCATAAAATTATTTTGTTGCTACTTCATAACTGTAATTTTGCTACTATTATGAATCATAATGTAAATATCTGATATGCAACCCCAAGGAGGTCTTGACCCACAGATTGAGAACCACGGCTGTAGAGGATGCTGAGTTTTTGTGTTGTACCTGGCTAGTTCCTGTCCACTTTCTGAAGACTGTAGTTCCAATCTGTAGTCAGGTTTTTAAATTATTTTTATTAATTTTACGTGTCTCTGTATGTGTCTGTATGTGGATATGTGCACATGTAAGTCCAGGTGCCCGCAGATGCTAGAGGCTTTGAGTTCCCCTGGAGCTGGAGTTACAGGCAGTTGTGAGCTATCAGATGTGGATGCTGGGAAGTGAATTTGGGTCCTTTGCAAGAGCAGTAAACTCTTAACCCCAAGCCAGCCCTCCAGTGCTCAGTGTCAGTTCAGGTTTCAAACTGACTTTTTTTTTTTAAAAAAAAGATTTATTTATTTATTATGTATACAGCATATATGACTGCAGGTCAGAAGAGGACACCAGATCTCATTACAGAGAGTTGTGAGCCACCATGTGGTTGCTGGGAATTGAACTCAGGACCTCTGGAAGAGCAGTCAGTGCTCTTAACCTCTGAGCCATCTCTCCAGCCCCTCAAACTGACTTTTGAAGCTGAATTTGCAGTGGTGGTATCCTTCTGCTGGAGATGTACCACCCAGTGGCTACTCTGACGCCTCCGTGGTGTTTCACCCTGAAGATCTCAACACCATTGATTTGATGTTAGTGTCTGATCCAGGCCTCCACATGTACAGCTGAGTGAGTCTGACGCATATTACATGGACTTATGAGGGTTTGTATGGATTTTACCTTTTAGCCTCTACTGCAATGTGATCTCATCAAGATTTTCTCACATCCCTCTCCCCATCAGCTTCCTGGGTTTCTAACTGGAATACCGAGACTATGGTTTTCCTGAATGGTCATGGACTTCCTGTACGTCTGTCTGCTCTGAAGCCTGCCAGGGAAACAATAGGGAAAGCATAAGCTGTGCGGCAGCCCTTCTGCTTTTGGGCAGACTGTTCCCTCGGTCAGCTGAGTTTCCATTCTGTCCACCGCTGACACTCCTGCCGCTCACCCCTGAGTTTCCATTCTGTCCACCGCTGACACTCTCGCCGCTCACCCCAACCCAGTCTCCCCTCTCAGGACATCCTGCATTTGCTGATGATTAGTGGCAACTTTACTTACCCTTGTCTCTACCAAGGGGACCTGAGTATAAGGGAAGTCCTGCAGCTCACTTCACGGGAGTGATAGACACAATGATTTTCTTTCCAAATATACAATACAGACATCAAAAACACTAGCAACAGAGTAAAAAGGCAACTCACGGAATATGAGGAAATAGGCACCAACCATATGTCTGTTAAAGGATTCATAGGAAGAATATATAACAAAGCAAGTCCAACTCAGAACCAAAACTACCCGGAGTACAAAGTGAATGGCAGCCTGGAGTAGACATTTCTCCCCAAAAGACATATAAATGACCGACAGGTACACAAAAGACAGCGTCACTAATCATCTCAGAAATGCAAATGAAATCCACGATGAGTGACCACCTTGCTCACAATAGAAAAGAAAATAAGAAATGTTAACAAGGATGAGGAAAATTGGAGCCCTGATGTACTTACTGCCAGTGGGGAGAAGCAACGGCATTAGCCACCCTGGGAAACAGAAAAGTGGTTCCTGAAAACACTCAAAGTTGAAGCAACGCACAACCCAGCAAGTCAACTTTTATATATATGCCCCAAAGAATCAAAACCAGGACCTCGAGGTATTTTCACACCCATGTGAAAATTCACATCATTCACAGCAGCATCGTTCACAATAGCTAAAACGGAGGAAGCCACCCAAGTGCCTGCGGAGGGACAGACGGGTGATTTAAGCGTGGCATACACGCACTGTCGTCACTTTTCTCCGCTGCTTCTTCCCAGCTCCCAGCCCAGAGCGCACCCTCATGCCCCAAACCCTTCCTTAGACTTACCCAGCACAATCTCCTACTCTGTCAAGTCCACTGGCCTGTGTGCTCCCCCTCTCTCGATGCAGCCCGCTCCTCACCATGACTGTGGTCCTCTGGAAGCCTTTGATTGACAGACGCTGACGACAGCAACTCTCTCTTCCCCTTCCCCCTCCCCCATCATTCTTCTCCTCCTCCTCCATCCTTTTCCTCTCCCTTCTCTTCCTATCCTTCCTCCTCCTCCTCCGTACTGGGCATCAAACCCAGGGCCTCACTCAGACTTTGGACAGACCTCTTCTGGAGCCCCTGGATTGGAGAGATGAGACCTTCATTCATCTTTTTGTTTGTTGGCTTTTTTCAAGACAGGGTTTCTCTGTGTAGCTTTGGAGCCTGTCCTGGAACTCACTCTGTAGCCCAGGCTGGCCTCGAACTCACAGAGATCTGCCTGGCTCTGCCTCCCGAGTGCTGGGATTAAAAGTGTAGGTCACCACCGCCCAGCTTCATTCATTCTTTATTAAACAATATCCACTGTCTGACCCAGACTTCCTCCTTTCCTCCCCAGGTTTCAGGCCCCATGATGTTCAAAAGGGAGGTGCGTCTGTGCAGTCAAACCTCATAGCTTCTTAGGTCCCTCTGTCCCTGAGCCATCTGGGCTCCTGCGTGAAGAATTCATCCACTTTCTGTTGTCATAACAGAATGCCTTAACAAAAAAAAAAAGTTTATTCAGCTCGTGGCGCTGAAGGCTGGATGTTGAAAATGAGGCAGTCACATCTGGTGAGGCTCACTTGCTGCACAGTAGCACAACAGAAAGTTGGAAGGGGGGCGGCGGGTGTGGAAGAGAGAAAACAAGGGGCGCCCTCACCTTGGAACTTGCTTGTCCCTCTTACTGCCTGTCACCTCTTCAGGGTCCTGCCGTTTCTAAAGGCCCCTGCAGTGGGAAACGGAGTTTGCCATGAACTTCAATGGGAACGATCCACATCAAAACCATAGACAAGCTTCACCTCTCAGAGGAGGCTGCCCGGTGGAATTGGCCAGCCTCACAAGTAAATGCATGGCTTCACCTATTCAGGACTTTGTCCTGACCAGTGATCCCCTGATAAGAGCTTGGCTCTGAAGCAGATCTGAGGAATGAAGGCTAAATTTAATAAAGGAAAAATAGAGGGTCAGGCCAAAACCCACCATTGGTCACAGACAAGAATGAGATCCATGGGTGGGTGGCCAGGAACAGGCTGAATTCGTAGAGGTGCCCCTTGTGGTCATCACTGCTAAGACTCAACTCATGGTAAACAAGATGCTTTTGAAACTTCCCGCTAAGCCCCTGTTTTGGAGGACCTCAAGACCAGGCTAAGTTTGATGATGTACTAAAAGAACTCCCATGACTCAACACCAGGTTACACTCATGGCTGAGGTGTAACATGGAAAAAGGCACGGGGAGAAACTGAAGCAGGAAGGTTGTGTCAGAAGAAAGTGTAAGCATATGAGCCAATCCCTACCAACACTGGAGCTGCCCAGGACACACCAGCTCTGTAGCAATGACCTGATGAGATGCCCTCACCCAGGGAGGCCACTGGAGCTGCAGGACCTAGGTTCCTACTGAGTGCTTCTCACAGGCCCAGCATATTGCAGCAACCAAAACTCAGGATCCCATCAGCGAAACCAGATACATTGGTTATCTTAATGTCTTAATGTTTGCATAACTCAGTCCTGGCGAGTCCCAAGAAAACAGCACTTAGCAGTGGCCCTGTTGACCTGGGCGTACACAGACATCACTAAGCAGGAGTAAAGAGTGTCATGGTCCCAAGAACTGGCTGAGGTAGTCCTAGCCCTGAGCTCCCAGGGGAACATACAAGGATTGAGCAATCACACATAAGACCTTAACTCTCTGCTCACAGCTTCCCAGCAAGTCTGCACACGAAGATTACTGGTTCATTCACAAAGTGACAGGAAGTCTGTTCCTGGGGCAGTGAGAAGAGGAGGAAGTCATAGCAATCAAAAGTAAGGAGTCCAGAGCTGGAGAGATGGCTCAGCAATTAAGGGCACTTGTTGCTCTTGTAGAGGATCTGAGTTCTCTTCCCAGAACCCACATGGAGGTTCACATCATCTATAACTCCAGTTCAAGGGGATCCAAAGCCCTCTCCTGACCTCTGCAGGTACCAGGAACACACATGGTGAACATACATACATGCAAACAAAACACTTAAACCCATAAACAAACTAAGTAAATAAATAAATCTGGAAAAAAAATACTTCAAAGGGAAGTTCAAAGCTAGGGAAGACTCAGTCCTGGGAATGGTACTGCTCTTAATTCCAGAATGGCTGTGGGAAATTGCAGTCCACATACAGGATAAATTTAAAAATAACAGCTCCTATCCAGTCCTAAATGATGTCTTTGTCAACACCTCCCCTCAAGGCTGAGGGATCTATGTGGAAGAGGAGACAAAAAGACTGTAAAAGCCAAAGGCAGTGAATGACTCCAAGGAACCAGTGTCTTCTCGATACACTACAAATTCACAGAGACTGATAACATGAACAAGACCTGTGCAGATTCAAACCAGACAAAATTGCAGGGCTGAGAAGGAGAAGTGGACACAGACCCGCCCCTAACTAAGAGACTGTATGAACTGACACCCATGCATTTAACAATTCTGGTTTCTCAGTGCTCATCGGCAAGCGCTGGACCTTGTGTCCTTCTACAGTCAGCGTGACTCCAAGTCAATTGTCCTGATCCCCCTCCCCCACAGTGTGTCTCCTGGGACCTGGGAAGGTAACTGTCATAGCCTCCTTGAGACAACTTCACACTGTGAGACTCAGCTTGTCAGCCTGCCAACAAGGTGTATTGGGTAACCCAGGGGCTGGATGGAGAATGATGAAGAGAGATGTCCAAGAGCACTTGGTCTCTGCAACTACAGTGCCAGGACCAGAAAACTTCCTTACCTGTCCAGGTATCCCTTGGGTATGTGGGGGGCTCTGAGATCCAGACTGAGGCTTAAGAAGCCCCTTCCTACATGTCTGCTGGGGGTATGACACCAGTGAGGTCTTCAACCTTACCTTCACAAGAGGGTAAAACCTTTAGCCTTGCACTTGACCCCAGGTGGAGAAATAGAGGGTGCCAGATCTGCCTTTGCCTCCTGTAGGGAGTCACAGCAGCCTCTGGGCTTCAGCACCCTTATGTTTAAGTCAGGTGCCACGTTTTATTAAAGAGCAGAGGGCACTGATGACCATGAGAGCCCGCCTCAGCCCTTAGGTTTGAACTGGCCCCCACAGAGCATTTTAACATTCTGAACTGTAGCTAGTATTTTAACACCAGAAAGTATTTACCTAAAATCCAAACCTGTTTTTAAGGAAGAGAGGGGAATCAATACTGTGGTCTAGCAACATGTGAGCCACAATTTCACAAAGCCATGGTGGCTAGAACCTGGGCAGTGGCCATCCCTTCAGACAAGGGGCTCCCTAGCCACTCACAATCCCTGACAGCTACTTGCTCCTCCAGCAGGTGGTTGTGTCTGTATCCTATTGGCTTCATGGCAAGGGCTGGACCACTGCTGTGATCATGTCCCACGCACATACACACAGCTCCTGTCATGGCTCTGGGCGGTGTCCCAGCCTTGACCCCCAAGTAGATGTTGACTGTAATCGTTTATGAGGAAGTCACTCTCCCTTACCCACCAGCCATGACCATGGGCACAGGGGCTGGGGACATGGAGGCAGGCGCTGGCAGAAGCCCATAGTAGGGGTCACCCTGATCTGTCCTCAACCTCCTTGACACCCAGGCTGAGAGCCTGAAGCCAGCATTCAAGGCCTGACCCCAGATAATACCTGCGACATTGTAGGTAATCTCCCACCTTGTCTGACCTTTATAGCCAGAGTGGGGAACACTCAGAAACTGTGGAGGTGGTGGGATGGGTGACGAGAAGCCTGGAGGTGCGGGCTCTGGACACTCCGAGGGCTCACACTGAATCACACTGTCATCTCTCACAGCCAACGCCTCAGAGCCTGGAGAGAAGAGCTGAAAGGTGCCCATCACTGGAAACTTGCAGGGTGGGGCCACGCCTGTCAACCCCACACACCTAGCCTGTGACTCCTGGTTCAAAAAGGAAGAAAACAGTGGCAAACAGGTCAACGCTGCCTGGGTCCTGGCCCTCTGGCCCTTGCACTTGGCCGTGTGTCAGATGGCTCTTCTGTCCCCCCTGCCTGAGGTCTTGTCCCTTATCTTATTTGGTAAGCTCTTCCAAGACACAGTGGAAAAATCCATTCTTTTCCAAAGCGTCCTCCTCCTCTTTCTGAAGGGCACTCAGAGGTCTCGGGCTTCCCCATTTTCCTTCCTGGCCAAACATGATACATGGTGATGGAATACTCCTCCACTAGACCCTGAGATGAGGGGGCAAAACCCCACCCCACCCCTGTGCTCGCTCACAGAGACGCCCAGGACTTCTGACCTGTGGTTCATGGGTGTACAGCTTGCATGTTCTCCCCTGGAGGCCCATGTGTCTGTAAGTCTGTGGCCAAGAAAGCCCAGCTCTGACGTGTTAGAACCATGTACATCGGGCCCAGGGGACAGGAGGGGTCTGTCTGACCTCAGAGGGGGGCGTGGGGACACATGAAGTCATGCTTGTTTATGTCGCCTGTCATTTCCTCCCTGCCGAGCCACACAGCTATCCCTGCCCTTCAGCCAGCCTCTGACTTGTTCCCTGACGACACACACTTTCAATCTCGCTGCCCACGGGGATGGCGAGGTCAGAACTGTTTGTCTGCAGTAGAGGATGATGAATGTCAGCAAAGCACTTTGGCTGAGGGAAAGTGAGACCCTCCCAGCAGCTGTCTCGTCCAGGCCTGGGGCAAGCTGGGAGACATCCCAGCCACAGCGCAGCATCTGTGCCAAAGGGACGGATTCACAGAAAGTTCGTACCTGGGAAGCTTCTAAAGGGACAGAGGAATGAGAAGGCCACTTGCTTCTACAGAGGACCCGGTGGTGTGGCTATTGGCTGTGGCGTTTACTCCCTGGTCCCCCTTGTCCTGCTATGTCCACAGCTGGTTAGTAGGAGAAGTAACTTTCCCTATCAGGACTGGGAATGACACCTGTCTGAGGCTCCCACCCAGGCACGACAGAACCAGGATTAAGGGTGAGGACTGAAGGGTCTTCCTAACTTGGCCTTACTGGCCCTCATTGTCCACAGGACCCAGAGAAGGGAATCGACAGGAAGGGATGCCAGAGAGGCCTCAGAGAAAGGAGAAAGGGGGGCCGTGAGCTCAGACAAGGGGTCAGCAGGTGAGGAGAGAACACAGTAAGAATGGTCCGGGGGTGCCAGGTTATGGTGGCGCATGCCTTCAATCCCTGTACTCGAAGGCAGAGGCAGGTGGATCTCCAAGTTCGAGGCCAGCCTGGTCTACAGAGTGAGTTCCAGGACAGCCAGCACTGTTAAACAGAGAAACCCTGTCTCGATAAACCAAACCAAACCAACCAACAAATAAAAGAATGAATGGCTGGGATGGGGGTCGGGAGTAGAGGATGGGCTAACCAGCGAGGGGAAGCCCCGGGAGGAAGTAAAGCAAGGCAGCCCTGGAGTTTCCCTGCTGAAGACAGGAGGGAGCCGAGCTCTAATCCATTTCCTCCAGTACTGGTCCCTGGGGCAAAATGCCCTCAGGGACTAGACCATGGGAGGAATGACAGACCAGCGGTTCATGCAGTTCATAAAGCTACTCAAAAGTATTCATGTTCATAAAGGTCGGCCAAGCAACTCTGTGCTGGGGTGTATGAACTGCACAGGGAAACATGAACACGGACCCAGGTGCACACAGACACACGCGTATGATTGCTCTCCCATTTGATAGGCATGCAGCCACTGTGTGGTTCCCTGGAAGACACTCCTCAAGTACATGCTCCTCTGTCTGCAATGTCAGAGACTGCATCTGTCCATTCTCTGGCTCTTGCTTTTTTTCTTATTGAGAGATAGTTTACATGGAGCAGAATTCTCAAATCTCATATTTGGTACAGTAATATACTTATTCTTAGGCCCATGTAACCTCTGCCCAGATTAAACCTACAAAGAATTGTTGCAGGATATTTGTTTACACTGTGTGAAGACTTTTTGCCTCACCTGCCTAAGGCACCTGATTGGTTTAATAAAGAGCTGAATGGCCAATAGCTAGGCAGGAGAGAATAGGTGGGATTTCCTGGCAGAGAGAGGAACTCAGAATGAATCTAGGTGCAGGACATGTCAGTGAGACATGGAGGGACTCGGACATACAGAATGGAGGAGAGGTAAAGAGCCACATGGCAGAACATAGATTAATAGAAACAGGTTAATTTAAGTTATGAACTAGTTGGGAACAAGCCTAAGCTAAAGGCCAAGCCTTCATAATTAATAAGAAGTCTCCATGTCATTATTTGGGGGCTAGAGGTCCTAAAAAGGTCCAACAAGAAAGACCAACTACAAAGACTATTTGGGGGGCTAGAGAGTTGGCTCAGCAGTTAAGAGCACTTGCTCTTGTGGAAGATCTGGGTTCAATTCCCAGCAAACCACATGGTGACCAACAACCATCTGTAACTCCAGTTCCAGGGGATCCATCCCCTCTTCTGACCTCCAGAGAAAACAGGCACAGAAAACAGAAAACGTGGTACATATACATATGGGCAGGCAAAACATTAATTCACATAAAATAAAAATAAATAAATCCTTAAAAAGTAATAAATATACTTAGCAATACTAACACAAATGTAGTGACCTGTCAGTGTGATTTTTGATTTGAATTTTTCTCATGATGATTTTTCTTTCTTTTTTTAATGAGGCGGGGGCAGGACTTGCTTTGTAGACTAGCCTGGCCTTGGCTCACAAAGCCCTGCCTGACTTGGCCTTTGGAGGGCTGAGACCAAAGGTGTGCACTATTGCACCTGGCTAGTTTTCTTTTTGATGAGTACTTTTTTATATATAGTCTAGATTCTAGTCCCCTGTCAGATAGTCTATGAGTAATTTCTCCCGGTATGTTGCTTGCCTTGTTACTTTTTAAATGATGTCTATGATAAGCAAAAGTACTTTTTACACAGAGTCTTCCTATGTAGTTCAGGCTAACCCCAAACTCCTGCCTCTACCCTCCCAGGGATTGTAGGGATGCACTACCACACTAAGCTCCTGGAAAGCATTTTGAAATGAACACAGACTTAAATGTGAAAGAGAAAACAATAATGCTTCTAAAAGAAAACAAGAATATCTTTAGATCTCAGAGTAGAGAAAGACCTTTTTCATTAATGTTTAAAGTTAGCAAAATTCATAAGCTGAAATAGAAAGCATGGGTCATCAGTGAAAAGACTGTAGAAATGACTGCAATAAAATTGAACTCTTGACTCACTTTGGTCCTTTATTTTTCTGGTCATTTTTGTTATTATTTTAGAATTTAAATGAATCTGATTTAACTCATTCTAACCCAATACAACATGATTTCATAAGGTTAATTCCTTATGAAAAGTTCACAAGAGCCTACACATGATACTGAATCTGAAAGCATACTGTGTTAATCCTTATAGATTTTTTTCCTTTTCTTACATGAATGTGATGCATTTTGATCCCATTTATACATTTGTCCCTCATTACTCTCTTCCCATTCCTTTGAACATCTTCTTCCTCACAAGTCTCCCTCTTATTTACATGTCTCATGTCATGTCTTTTTTCCTAGTGATCCACTACATTTAATTAGGGCTACTTGCATGAGTCTGGGTGTGGGGCTATTTACTGGAGCATGGGCACCTTACCAGGGGCCACATCATTGGAGAAAAATGACTCATTTCCCCCAGCAGCTGTCAACGGCAATAGCTCCTCTAAGCCCCTCCCCTGTCCATGACAGACTAGTGAGGAGCTTGGTCTTGTGCAGGTAATCACACTGCTGTGAGTTTATGAGTGTAAAAGACAGCACTTCCCAGCCCTCTTCCTCATCCTCTGACGCTTACATCCCTTCTGTTTCCTCTTCCTTGATGTTTCCTGAGCCTTGGAAGAAATGACACAAATGTCCTAGTTAGGGCATGAGCACTCAACAGTAACTCATTCTCAACATTTTGACCAATTATGAGTCTCTGCATGAGCCAATGTCCACTGCAAAAACAAGCTTCCCCAGCCAAGGTTGAGGGCAACTCTAAACTACGGGTACAATTCTAAATATCTAGAAGGCAGTTTGACAAAATATCTGTTTAGCACAACAACAATAGTAGCTTTCCCTACAACTATGACCTCCCTAGCCACAGGCTTTTTAACTTTTATTTTTGTTTTATGTGTATGGGCATTTTGCCTGCATGGATGTCTGTGTACCCTGTTTGTGCCTGTGGAGGTCAGAAGAGCCATCAAATCCCTCAGAACTTGAGTTACAAGTAGTCATTAGCAGCCATGTGGGTGCTGGGAGTTGAAACCCAGTCCTCTGGAAGAGCAGACAATGCTCTTCACTACTGAATCATCTCTCTAGGTTTATAGTAATGGGCGTGGATTCCCTCCTGTGGCCCAGGATTAAAATCCAATCACAAAGTGGTTGTTTACCTCCATAACCACTGTTTTAGTTAGGGTTTCTATTGCTATGAAGAGATACTATGACCACAGCAACTCTTATAAAGGAAACATTTAATTGGGGCTTGCTTACAGTTTCAGAGGTTCAGTCCATTACCATCATGGTGGGGTGCTGGTGGCCTGCAGGCAGACATGGTACTGGAGAGGTAGCTGAATCCTATATCTTGCAGGCAACAGGAAGTTGACTGAGACACTGGGTTGTATCCTGAGTATAGGAAGACTCAAAGCCCGCCCCCACAGTGACACACTTCCTTCAACAAGGCCATACCCACTCCAACAAAGTCACCTAATAGTGCCACTCCCTATGAGATTATGGGAGCCACTTACATTCAAACTACCACAACCATCATGCCACAACTGAGCCAATGCACCTATTTTTTCTAGTAGGTCAGGACTGAAGCAAACAGCGTTCATGACTGTGTACTACTTTTGATGGTGTCTTTTCTCCCCAGCAGCCTGCACAGCACTCTCTAGCATGATGAAAGCTAGTCAGCAAGGAGGAAGCTTCCAGCTCAGTTCCAGCCTGATTTCTTCATATTGCATATAAAGTGGATGGTGTTCTCAGCAATAAGGTCTTAACATCTAGTTCCAATGGGCAGCAGAGTAATGACAACAGCCTGTGTTTTTCTGGAGCCTCTGGGACCTCCTTGACCAATGACTCATGGAGAGGCATCCCACACCTGCACGCTGGACTCTTCCTAATAATATATCTCATATTATTCCTTCTCTCAGTCACTACATATAAATTCTCTGTGTTCGGTGTATCCATGTGTGCACACGTGGAGGCCGGAAGTCACTGTCTTCCTGTATTCCTTTCCAACTTATCTTTTGAAACAGGGTCTCTCACTGAGCCAGGAACTCACCAATTTGGCTAGATTGGTTGGGCAACAAACTCCTGCGATCCCCCTGTCTCTGCCCCTCCTACCTCCGGTGCTGTGATTATAGACCTGAATTGCCATACTCACCTTTTACACGGGTTATGGGGATCTGAACTCAAGCCCTCATGTTTGCATAGCACGCTGGATAGTTTTATGTCAACTAAAGGCATCCAATCGGAGGGAACCTCAACCAGGAAAATGCCTCCATAAGACTGGGCTGTAGACAAGCCGGTAGGGCATTTTCTTAGTGATTGAGGGAGAAAGGCTCAGCCCATTGTGGGTGGTGCCATTCCTGGGCTGGTGGTCTTGGATTCTATAAGAAAGCAGGCTGAGCGAGCCACTAAGCAGCACCCCTGCATGGCCTCTGCATGAGCTCCTGCCTCCAGGTTCTTTCTCTGTTTGAATTCCTGTCCTGACTTCCTTCAATGATGGACTATGACGTGGAAATGTAAGTCAAATAAAACCTTTCCTCCCCAACTTTCTTTTTGGTCATGGTGTTTCATCACAGCAACAGGAACCCTAACTAAGACACACAGCCAAACTGTACCCACTGAACCATCTCCCCAGCCCTGTGTACATAGTCTTCATGCAAATTTTGAAATGAGCCAGTCTGATGGCCTCTTCAATATCGCAGTTGCCCTAGGCAGAAAATCCCAATACCAAGCACAACACATTTCTCTGGCCAGGAGACTCCAGCTGCAATAGTTTTTCATAGGAAGTAAAGACTGGGACCAACATGCCCACTGAAGTTCTGTAATGTGAGGAAAGAAGATGGAACCAGAGATTTGAGCAGTGTGTTCACAAGCAAAGGAACCCCAAAGTCATTCATAGCCCTCAGTTCTCAGAACCTCTAGAACTAACCTATTGATGCTGGATTTCAGACACCTGGCCTTCAGAAGTATGAGAGACAATATATGTTTGTTATGTCATCCAGATTGTGGTAGCTTGTTACAGCAGCTACATAAAACTAATGGCATCTAGACTAACAGCAGACACTATGGACTTATGGGCAGTTTCAACTGAATTTAAGAGCTATATTTGAATGGGACAGGCAGAAAGTGGCCCATATCACATCCTTCCTCCATGCTATGGTGATTTTCTCTTTGAGGACTTCACAATAACACGATGTGAACTTCAGTGGGGTCAGCCTTGTGCTGGGGGGTCTCTGTAGTGGGAAGAGGGAGTGGGTCTGTCCCTTTGCTAGCCTGTAGTGAGTTCTTCCAGCTCCTGTAGAGTTGGGGAGCTGGTGAGATATCCAAATGTTAATTCCTTCTCTCGCTGAGAGCATCTGGGGTCCTCCTGTTGACCCCTTGAGGGAAGTCTCAGCTGCTGGACTAGCAATGCCTCTCTGACTGGTTGCAAAAGACTTCTACCTCTTCTGTGGAAGTTCACTCAGCTTCCAGCAATCCAATGGTTCATGGGAAGAGCATGCATCTCATAGTGCCAGACTGTAAATGCAATGTTAATTCCTTCTCTGGCTGAGAGCATCTGGGGTCCTCCTGTTGACTCCTTGAGGAAGTCTCAGCTGCTGGACTGGTAATGCCTCTCTGACTGGTTACAAAAGACTTCTACCTCTTCTGTGGAAGTTCACTCTGCTTCCAGCAATCCAATGGTTCATGGGAAGAGCATGCATCTCACAGTGCCAGACTGTAAATGCAGGCCATTCCCAACATGCTGTTTTCATTAATACCCCCATCACTTTACTTTAATAATTTCCTTATACACTATGTGTATCATGTGTATGCACAGCTGTGCATGTTCATGTGCATGAGAGCAGGCATGTGCACACCATGGCACATGTGTATCATGGCATGTGTGGGGAATACAGAAGACAACTTCTGTAGTTGGAATTTTCTTTGGGCCAGCTCTCAGGATAAAGACATGGCGACTTATTATTAATTATGAATGCTTGACCTTAGCTTAGGTTTGTCCCACTAGCTCTTTTAACTTAATTTAGCCTGTTTCTCTTCATCTACGTTTTGCCTCAGAGCTTTTTATCTTTCTTTCATTTTGTATGTCCTACTACTTCCCTGCTTCCTCCATGTCTAGCTGTCTCTTTATCTTTTTTCTCTCTTTCTCTCCAGCCTAAATTCCTCCTCCTCCTACTTACTCTCTCTGCCTGGAAGTCCTACCTATACTCCTTCCCTCGCTATTGGCCATTCAACTTTTTATTAGACCAATCAGGTGCCTTAGGCAGGCAAGGTAAAACAGCAACACATCTTTCCATAATTAAACAAATGCAACACATCTTTGCATAGTTAAACAAATATTCCACAACAAACTTCAAGTCCTCATTCTCTCCTTTATTTAAGACAGAACCTCTTGTCCAGCTGTGTAAGCTTGGCGAGCTGGCTTGTGAAATTCTGGAGATGTTCCTGTGTCTTCCATTTCACTGTTGGGGGGCTCTGGGTGTACAGATGTGTGCCACCTCGCCTGGTGGGTCCTGGGGGGTTTGAACTCAGGTCCTCAGGCATGCATGCATGGCAAGTGCTTTTACCTCGGGAGCCATCTCTCCAGTCCTGCTTTGAACGTTTACATTATTTCATTCAGCTCCATTTCTTCCTCCTCATCTCTCTCCCCCTACCCATCCCAGAAGCTAAAACACTTTAAGTTTAAATTCTAATTCAGGGGAAATGCCATTTTTAATGGCATTTATGCTTTGCCATACAAGAACATGACTTTTTTCCAATATGTTCTGGATCTTTCTGTTGGATTTCAGTTTTCTTGCAAAGGTTTGCCATCTTTCTACTTCCACTAAGATGTTACACTTACATGAATGTATTTTTTTTTCTGCTTTAGAGAGAAAACATGAATTTTTAGCAAATAGTTCCTATCATGTACAAGGCTGAAAATACACCATATTTTATCCTTAAATTGTCTTACCAATTCTTTTGTGTATTTCCAAAAGATGCCTGTGATTTTCTGAATGTACAGCAATTTCATTTGCAAGTCAAGATAATTTTTTTTAAAGATTTATTTATTTATTATTATGTATACAGTGTTCTGTTTGTATATATGTCTGCACGCCAGAAGAGGGCACCAGATCTCATTACAGATGGTTGTGAGCCACCATGTGGTTGCTGGGAATTGAACTCAAGACCTCTGGAAGATCAGTCAGTGCTCTTAACCTTTGAGCCATCTCTCCAGCCCGCAAGTCAAGATAATTTTGTCTGCTCTTCTCAAACAATTAACCAATTGCCTTATTTATTTTGGGGTAGTAGTGTGAGACTAGGTCTCATGTAATCCAGGCTGGCACTGAACTTACTATGTATCTGAAGATGACCTTTAACTCCTAATCCTCCTGCCTCCACTTCCCAAATGCTGGCTTTACAGGTGACACCATGTCCGGCTCTAACTACTCTCTTTTATTGGCCTGTTTCTTTTGTTACTGTTTTGTTTGTTTTTTCTAACAGGATCTGTCTACATAGCCAAGGATGGTTCGAACTTGTGATCCTCAGGCTTCAGCTTCCTGGGTGCTGTGATTTCAGGTGTGCGACCTCCATACCTGTTCTTGCACTGTTTCTTCAGCAAGCACTCTTGGAATTTGTGATCACAACAAACATTCACATTTTGCTGATAGTTTTACCGGAAGTTATTTCAGTCTATCCGTGATTAGCACATTTGCTGCTGGGCTACCTGAGGGTTAAGACCACCAAAGCGATGCATATCCTAACACCACCTTCTGTAGGTAAAAGTCTTCCTGTTTGGCCTTTGGGGACCAGTCCTACTTCTAGTAGTCCAAAAGAAAACTAATTTTGCAAAACCAGAGGCAGCCAGGAGGTGGTGGCACACGCCTTTAATCCCAGCATTCGGGAGGCAGAGGCAAGTGGATCTCTGTGAGTTCCAGGACAGCCAGGGCTACACAGTGAAACCCTGTCTGGAAAAACAAAACTAAAAAGAAAGTAAAAAGAAAAATCAGAGTCCATGAAGACCCAAGTTTGAGGCCTAATTGACCTGCAGGAGGAGCCCTGGCCCCAGCAGAAGTTGGGAGTGGGGATATAGTCTCCAGGCCCAAGGACCATGGACACGGAGACTTACCTAGATCCTAGGAGTGGTAAAAGGGGGAGCGCCCCCTACAGTAGATATATACTGGGGAGAGGCAGGTGCGATGAGGTGCAAGGCTGAAGGCCAGACAAGCCACAGAGACAGTTGACCTCCAGGGCAGTGCCCGTGGAGGACCACAAGGAGCACCAGCAGTGTTAATGAGGGAGCCAGAGGCACACAGAGCAACCCCCACTGCTCAGCACACACAGGCGGATCTTTCTTGTGGAGCCTGTGTCTTGACTATGTGGCTTTTTGTCTGGAGTCTTCTCAGCACCCTGGGTAGCACTCCCCACTCCACCCCCACCCCCAGCCTGGCCTCCCACTGCCCTGTTTTGTCGGCCTGAGCTCCATGCTGTGTCTGGAAGTCATTAATGAACAGCAGGGGCCTCTGGTTGTCTGCTTGCAGCCTGCAAAGCCCTGGGGTGAGGGCCCTGAAAGGGTCCCTAGTCCAACCCAGAAAAGCAGTGAGTTAGGGTGGGGTGGGGGCTGGGGGGGGTCCTGCAGGCTGAGAGGGAGGACTGGGAAGAGTAAAGGCGCAGGTTGGGAGCTTACCTGTCTTTTCACAGAAGGAGAAAAATGGAGTCAGTTGGAGCTGGCAAGTCTGCAGTGATGAGGGGTCCTGCAGCCCACCCACCCCACCCACATTTCTGTGCTCCTGCAAAGGAGAACACGGAGGCTCGTAGGCGACCTCGGGAGGGTGGCAAAGGTCTTTCTTTGCCTTTCTGAGACCCTCCTCCGGTCAGCAAAAACAACACAAAAGTGTTGGGGCAGGTGACCCGGCGGCTGGAGAAGGGAAGCCCGGAGAATCAAGTCACGTGGGAGTGCCCAGGGGGCGTGCAGAGGAGTGCTGGAGCCTGGCTCGTAGTACATGAAGGTGGGAAGCAACCTCACCTCCCCTTTCTCCTCCAAGAACAGTACTAATTGGATGGAGGGAGCTTTGGTGTAAGGGAAAACAGAATAGGGTGCAAGCTGGCCGGTGCCACACTGGAGGCCTAGCCTGAAGAGGGAGTGCCTTCACCGCCGGAGAATACTATTAATATTAGCCCATTTTACAGACAGGAATCTGTGGTTCAGCAGGCCAGATCACTTAGATCAGAACTGCCACTGTTTGGGCCTATCAGCTTCAAGGTCCCCAAGTCCTGGGAAGAATTCTGGAAGCAACGTAGTATGAAAAGGTGCTCCCACAAACCGTGGAGCGCCACCAGCCTGTTGGGCGGCCGAGTAAGCCGCCTTCACCCCAGAGGAAGTGAGGATCCCTCCTCCCTCCGGCCCACCTCCCCGCCCTCACCCCCAAGGTGCTGGCTGACTTCTCTAGCACATTCTTGGCGGCCCCTTGTTCCAGGCTCCCCAGGGGCAGCTCCTTCCGGTCCCTTCCTGTTACAGTTCACAAGCACAGGCTGCAGACTCACAGTTGAAAGGACCAGGTGCTCAAACGCCCCAGCTTGGCTGAACAAGGTTTCTGTTCCTGCTCTGCGAGATGGGGGCTGGGGTGGGAGAGTTCCTCACCAGTAAGAGGAGGGGCTTGGCCCAGCCAAAGCCTCCACCAGCGGAAAGAGCCCGGGATTCTCAGAAGAGGGGGCCTTCTCCGTCTCAGAACTCTGTGTTCCAAGTTGGAAACTAGTTTCTGTGTTCATCTTTGAATTTTGGCTAGGACTAGGTTCGGGTTTGCAGGGTGGAGGCCTTCCACATGTCACCAAGAAGAGTCCTGAACTCTGTGAGCTTCCTCCTTGGTTTACAGATTCTGAGGACAGACACCAGGGATCAGGGCCTCTCCAGAGGCACTCCGAGAAAGATCTTTTTAACTGTGCTTGGTGACCGTCTTCCTTACTGTGGTTTGGGTTTACTGTTGTTTGGTTACAATAAAATAATTTTACTTTAAAAACTCAAAGCAAAAAGGTCACTGGTGGAGTTATTTAGAATTTATTGAAAATGGGGAGCAGAGAAACTATTAAGAAACTTGGTTTAAAATTAATTTTTTTAGACATGCATGGTGGCATGTGCCTTTAATCCTAACACTCGGGAGGCAGAGGCACGCAGATCTCTGAGTTCAGGGCCAGCCCAGTCTACAGGGCAAGTTCCGGTATAGCCAAAGCTACACAGAGAACCCCTGTCTCAAAAAACCACCACCACCACCAATAATAATAATAATAATAATAATAATAATAATAATAATAATAATAACCACCTTATCTGTGTGCGCATACCTACTTGTCTGTATGTGCACGATTTGTATGCAGTACTGGTTGGAGTTAGAAGAGGGCGCCAGATCCACTGGAACTGAAGTTACAGGCAGTCATGAGCTGTTCCATGTGGATGCTAGGAACCCAACCAAGGTCCTCTGCCAGAGCAGCAAGTGCTCTTAAGTGTTGAGCCATCTCTCCAGCCCCCTTTAGAAAACTTCTTAGTATATAAAGAGATTGAGTCAACTTTCTTTTTCTTCCTTCCTTCCTGTGTGTGAGGTTTATGGTATGCTGTTGTACCTGTTTCACGAAACCCCCAGAGACCACCAAGGGACCGATTTCCGATGCAAGCACATAAGGGTCCTTTTATTCAGGTTCAACCTGGGCCACCACATGGCAGATGGAAGGATATGTGGTGACGGCCACGAGCCCAGGTGTAGAGGGTTTTTATAGGGAAAAATCACAATCCGGGAATTGGCAATTTGGGATTAGGTAGAAGGGGCAAGGTGATTTTTTTTGAAACTATTGGTCTAGACTTGTGGCGGGGAACCACAACCCACTGAACAGGATTATCTGGACTGCTCAGCAGGATTATCTAGATATCTCCAAGGGCCATAAACCACAGACAGGATTCTGTTAAGCTTTCCTTTCCTGTATAAACAGCAGACAGGCTGTCTGCAGGAATATCTGGATCCTATTAAGCTTTCCTTTAAACAGCAGACAGGATGTCTGCAGAATACTGCTCTGTATCCATTCGAGTTATCATGGTATATTCCTGAGCCTGTAAATGTAAGTCTAGGACTTCACGTTCCCCCCTTCACAAGTACCAATGACAGGACTCAATCATGAGTCCTACCTATCCAGAGGTTCAAGGGTATTGGGACCTAAGATCCATTAGCTAACAGATTTTTCTAGGGCAGTAACATCTGTATCTATTGCCATTCTTTAAGGCCCTGTAGTTCTGATCTTTGAGTACAACCAGATCATAATCTTATATAGTACCTCTTTGGTTCTGCATAAAGAAGGTCAAGTGTCTTATGTTATTGCAGAACCACTTCAGTTAGTGAATTTATCTATTGGCAACTCTGAACCTATTTTCCTGATATGTCAATGGGCATTATAGTTGGCCATCTTGCCTCTATGCCAGGGAATTTCCTTTTGCTACACCATTTCAGCCTTTTCTGAACAGGGAACATGGACGACATAGTCTCTTCTGGAACTGCTTCAAGCTGGCATTGGGGCACCATTGTAAGGGCCCCAAAAGGCTGAAAGGATGGTCAAAGGCTAGGCAATGGGGCATCTGTCAGAAGCATGTGGCTGTCTGACCCTATAGAGACAGGGAACAATCATGTTGGCTGGGCTGGTCCACATCAGCTTTTAGCAAGTCCAGAGCTCACTGTCGTCTGGAGCAATGGAGTCAGCAACTGAAACTTGGAAGTGACTGCCAGCCAAGTGGAAATCTGTTGAGACAAACTTAAACTAGGAACAGACGTTAAAATTTATGAACTTATTTGGAGCCCTTAGTCCCATACCCTTAGTAATTAGGAAGAGCAGGAGTACCAAGACCAGGAAAGAGGAAAAATACCATCCTTAGGAATCTGCACTTATTTGGGGTCCTTCCAACCTCTGTGAAGTGGATCCAATTTTTATGACTCTTAATCCTCTGAGGTCAACATGAACTATCTTATAAAATGACATAAAAGTTTTAGATATATTAGCATTACCGATCTGTACTGAAATCCATATTGTAGACAAAGCAGGTAATGGGTATCTGCAAAACAGCAGAAGTGGACTCATACCTTTGAGTCCCAACAAGAACTACAGATTTGGGTTAAAAACTTGTGCGTTTTCCTTCTTTCCAGAAAGCCAGGTATAAATCGGACAGAGATTTTTGGCCTAATGAGAATTACTTCTAGGTTTATATTTAGATATATTTAGATGACATCTAAAATAAATCTAGAATGCTGAGCTTGTGACTGAACAGTAAGTAGTCATTGCTCTACCAGCTTATCAGGACTCTTAAATGTTAAGCTCTAAACTGTTATAGAACAGGAGAGCATTCTGAAAATTTTTTTAAATTATTTTTTGAGATTCTCAAAGCTTAGAAGCTTTCATATCCTCAGACCTTTTTTAGACTCATATTTGAACCTTTATAACTTATTTAAATTTTTATATCTTAGAACATTTTTTAAAAGTGAGCTAACAAGCTGGCTATAGCCTTGCAAAAGGATCTGGTTGTCTGATGCTGCCACTTTACAAAGTTAGAGCTAGCCTAGCTATCAGTACTATCAGAGATCTGAGAAGGATAAACTATATCTGAGTGCAGACCAAGCAGCTTCCAATCCTGTACATTACAGGGACTAATCCCTACCCAGGTCTCCATAGCGTTGGAGGCACCAGTCAGAACAGCATTAATCTTCTTCTGCCATCAGGCCCATAAAGCAGGGTATTTTTCCTGTGGAATAGGGACACGGAAGACTGACCTTGATTTGTCCAGACAAGAGGGTGCAATCAATTCCAGTGTCCTGCTGCTAGTCCAGTCTGGGCAGGGTCCTGGTGGCAAGCGTTGTATTGGGGCATCTTGCTCTGTAGTCAGTGTTGCCATAATCCAGGCAGAGACGTTGTGGTGCCTCGTACATAATCTTCTTCTTTGGAGACCTTGGGTCACTGCTAGGATCTGGAAGTCTGTCTGATATAATAAGCTTTTAGATCAATATTTAAATGCCATATTCTGCAGATCTCTGAAGTATGAGGGCTGTCCAGGCATATCTGAATAGATAAACTTTGTTTCTAGTTACTTGTTTCAAACTCAACCCTGAAAACATATGCAAGGGACTGAGTAAACTTATCCCTGTAATATTACATCAGTACTTACCCTGACTACAATTAAAAGAACCTGATTATTTATGACTATTTATGTTCTCTAACAGTCTACAGTAAGTAGCCTTAAAAACAATGATTCTAAATTGAAGCTCTTCTAGTATCAAATACAGGTTCAGTAAAGAAACCAAAACAAAATATTTATATAAAACATATATATATATATATACATATATACATATATATGTGTATATACATACACACACACACACACACATATATATATATATATATATATACATATATATATATATATATATATATGCATCAGTTTATCCAAATAGCTTAAGCTTAACAAACTTAGCAAATACAAGGAGGCTAGACAACATTCTTAAGCCTGAATGCACCTTGGGTAAGGAGAAACATTCTCTAAGTCATTGGTTTTCAACTATCTCAATGTTATTTCATAACTGCAGTTTTGTCATTGTTGAATCTCAGTGCAAACACCTGACATATGGGTAGTCCTAGGCCACCCCTGAAAAAAGAGTTTTTTCAACTCCCAAAGGGTGAAGACTCATGGAGTCAGAAGCTATTTTAAGCCCTTTGTTAGGTCATTGTCTTGCTGCATCATAAGAAATGAACATCCCAGTTTCTGGTTAATATTTGGTGCTTATGGCTGTGACCCTAATTTTTAGCCTTTTATTCTACTCCAGAAAAGCCACACCTCCTAGTAGTGCCACCCCCTATAGGTTTACAGGTGCCAATTACATTCAAACTACCACAGTCAATGTACACTTTCTGAGCCTCTCCCATACAGCAGGCACCATTCAGAACCTGAGGTGGTAACAGCAGACAAAACAGACAAAAACTCAGTCTTCATGGATGTGGTTGTCAGTAGTGATGGTCAACTTGGCAGGATCTAGAATTACCTGAAAGACAAGCCTCCTGGTATGCCTGTGAGGGATTATCTAAATTAGGTTAATGGAGGCAGGAAGACCCACCCTGAATGTGGGTGCATCGTCTGCCTGCAGGAACCTGGAACTGAAGAAAAGGAGAAAGCAGACTGAGCACTGGCATTCACCTCCCTCTACTTCCTAACTTTGCACCATGTGGCCGCTGCCTCCAGCTCCTGTTACCATCCATCCCCCGCCATGATGGACTGTTCCTCAGACTGTGAGCCAAAAATATCCCTTCCTCCAGAAGTCAGCTGATTTGTCACAGCTGCAGGTCACTTGTCCTTCTAGTGAGGGAGACAGACAAGGACTACATCCCTAAGCTAACATGAGAACTCTGCAGAGAACTGAGGTGGGAGGAACTGGGGAGAGAGGGGAGACAAGAGAGAGAGGGGAGGGTTAGGAGCGGCGTCTAAAGAGCTTCATTACTCAAACATGGCTTTCAGAGAATATCTCATTGAGGTGGCATGGGAGGATTCTGTAGGATTCTGGAATAAGAGAGCTCCAGGTAGAAGAGTCTAGCATGTTCCAGAAACTTCATTTGGGACAGCTGTGGTGACAAGACTGAGCAAGAGACTAAGAAGAGTGCTGTGAAGGCATCTGGGCAGAGGGCGGACAGTGTCCAGTGTGTGTGGAGAACATCCCAGTGGTGGCTTGAATGTTGATCTCAATCACAGGCTGGATACCCCCACCACAGGATGGATGTCTCCACCACAGGATGGATGCCTCCACCACAGGATGGGTGTCCCCACCACAGGATGGATACTCCCACCACAGGATGGATGTCCCCACCACAGGATGGATGTCCCCACCACAGGCTGGATGTCCCCACCACAGGCTGGATGTCCCCACCACAGGCTGGATGTTCCCACCACAGGATGGATGCCTCCACCACAGGATGGATGTCCCCACCACAGGATGGATGCCCCCACCACAGGCTGGATGTCCCCACCACAGGCTGGATGTTCCCACCACAGGATGGATGCCTCCACCACAGGATGGATGTCCCCACCACAGGATGGATGCCCCCACCACAGGATGGATACTCCCAACACAGGATGGATGTCCCCACCACAGGATGGATGTCCTCACCACAGGCTGGATATCCTCACCACAGCCTGGATGTCCCCACCACAGGATGGATGCCCCCACCACAGGATGGATACTCCCAACACAGGATGGATGTCCCCACCACAGGATGGATGTCCTCACCACAGGCTGGATATCCTCACCACAGGCTGGATGCTTCCACCACAGGATGGATGTCCCCACCACAGGATGGATGTCCCCACCACAGGATGGATGCCCCAACACAGGATGGATGTCCCCACCACAGGATGGATGTCCTCACCACAGGATGGATGTCCCCACCACAGGATGGATGTCCCCACCACAGGATGGATGCCCCAACCACAGGATGGATGTCCCCACCACAGGATGGATGTCCCCACCACAGGATGGATGTCCCCACCACAGGATGGATGTCCCCACCACAGGATGGATGTCCCCAACACAGGATGGATGCCCCCACCACAGGATGGATGTCCCCACCATAGGATGGATGTCCCCAACACAGGATGGATGTCCTCACCACAGGCTGGATATCCCCACCACAGGATGGATACTCCCAACACAGGATGGATGCCCCGCCAAAGCTTATGTTGGAATTTAAAGCTGTTATGAGGTACTAGAAGGGTAGAAGCTTAATCCTGCAATAAAGTTAAGCCAGGCCATAAGGCTGGAACCCTAATCTAATAGGTCAGTGGCTTCATAAGGAGATAAGGGAGGAGATCTGAGCTCTGTCAAACCAGGTGACTCCTCCCACCATGCCCCGACCCAGCAAAAGGGCCCTCACCACATACAGCCATCTGATCTTGAACTTTTCAGAATCTCAGAACTGTGAGCTGAACAAACCTTTGTTCTTTATAAATCAGTCTGTGGTGTTCAGGTATAGCAACAGAAAAGGAGATAAGCCCATCCTTCAGAAAAGGTATGTCCATGTCCTAGGGTCTGTGAAGGTGACCTTTGGGGGAAAAAAAAAGAGTTCTCACAGGAATGATTAATATAAGGATCTCAAGAATGAAGTTTTCTTGGGTTATGTAGGTGGCTCCTAAATCCAATGGTGTTCCTCTGTGAGAAACCACAGGGGGGAAACGCTGGCAGAAGACGAGATGGCGGTTAAACATTGACAGTTCCAGGATGGACCGGAGACGCCAGGCACTGGAAGAGGATGAGAAGGCTTCTCCCCGGAGACCTCAGAGGGAGCACAGTCAAACTTCTGGCCGCCAGGGCTGCATGAGAATGAATGTGTGGAGCTCTGACTCACCCATTTGGAGGGGTTTGTTACCGTGGTCACAGGAAGCTGATGCACCACTGTAGAGGGCTGGGGTAGGAGGCAGACCTGGGGAGCACACCGAGAGACAGTCACCAAGTGAATCTCGTCTCCCAGACACACCCATCATCCGTATTACTTCACGTTTGCTCACCACTTGGAGTTTAAAAAAAAAAAAGTCTCTCTGTTTTCATTTAAATAACCTTTGTTTTTAAACTATAGCATTACACACTAAGTTAAACATGAAGCTAGCTTAATTTTCCATAAATAGAAGGTAACCATGAAAATACGTTCAAGGAAAACACAATTGTCGGAGTTGGGGAATTAGCTCAGTGGTAGAGCGCTTGCCTAGCAAGCACAAGGCCCCAGGTTCAGTCCGCAGCTCCAGGGGGAAAAAAAAAAGACAAAATAAAAACACAACTGCATTACATTCTAGCAACTGTCCGTCAAGGTCTCCTGGGTCTGTGGCCTCCATGTTTTTCTAAAAACTTCCAATAGGGCTGGCGTCGGAGGAGTCAAAGGCAAGCGCTCCTGTGAGACAGCCTCTGTCACCCTGTGACTCTGTGTCCCTCCACCCCATGTCTGAGTTACTTTCCTCACTGCTGTGACAAAGGCCACCTAAGAAAGGAAGGGTTTATTTTTGGCTCGTGGTTTGAAGGGATACAGTCCATCATGGCAGAAAGGTGTGGTGGCAGCCGGAGTATTAGGTGGCTTGTCACACTGCATTCACTGTTCGCAGGCAGAGCATGGAGATAAATACTGGCGCTCACATCATTTTCTCCTCCCTCTGCCTTCTTGTTCAGTTTAGGGCCACAGCTCACAGGCGGTGCTTCCCATATTCAGGGTGGGTTTCCCCTCCTCAGCTGAACCTCTAAAAACAGACATGCCCAGGGTGTGTCACCTAGGTGATTCTAAATGTACTTACGTTGACAATGACAATGAGCCATCACACCCACCGAGGTCAGTTTTGGTCTCATATTGCACAGCCTGCACCTGGACTGGCATGTCACTCAGGGCCCCAGTCCCTGGCTGGCCCAATCAGAATATGTATTCACAATGCCAGTGGAGGGTGGAGGGTGGTGCTGGCATCCAATGGGCGGAGAAGAGAGTTTTCTTGATAGTGTGGTGTAGGGCACAAGGACTCACTGTCCTGGAGAAATTGGAAACAAAGGGCCATCTCACAAGAGGAGCTTGAGGAAGAGGGGACAGAGGACCAGGTTGGGTGCCCATGGAAGGAGCCTCTGTGAGCAAACAGTTTAAATTGGTGGATGCTTCTTTCCTAGCCATGGAGATTGTTCAGGTGGAAGCCCGGCCCATGCCGTATTCCCAAAGAGTCTGGGATGATTAGGTGAAAGCCCCACCTTTCTCTCTCTCTCTCTCTCTCTCTCTCTCTCTCTCTCTCTCTCTCTCTCTCTCTCTCTCTCTCTTTCTCTCTCTCTCTCTCCCCCACCCCTAAGAAAGCCCACCAAGAGTCTGTCCCTCCACTGCTCAAGACCACGCATATAGGGTACTGGTTGCCATACCTGCCCTGTGCTCTCGTAATTCTTCCCCTGCCTTCCCAAGAACCACCCAGGAATTGCTTTGTTCTGCTCAGATTAAACTTGGATTTATTAATTTGGCCTGATCTGACTTATTACATTGGTGACATTACTCACTTCCAGGAGACTGAAACTTTTCAGAGATGAGCCTGTGATGAGCTTGGAGGTTTTAAATGTTTTAAGGGCGGTGTGACGCGCACAAATACTTGGTTACAGTCTGAATTTTGTTCTGCATGATGTCAACCCAAGTACAGATGTTTCTGACATGCACTTTTCACCTAACATAGCCATATCATAAGGTGGCCCGGAGTACATGGGTTCTGCATCCATGGGCTCAACCAACAGCAGGGGTGGGGTGGGGGGTGGAATACTTTAAAACAAAGACAAACAAAGAAACAAATCCTGCCGTGGAGCTGGAGTGGTTAAGGATGTGCAATGCTCTTAAAGAGGACAAGTTCGGTTCCCAGCACCAATGTTGAGAGGGGTTCACAACTGCCCAGCTCCAGGTGGATCTGACATCTTCTTCTGGCCTTTGCAGCCACCTGGACTCAGGTGCACATACCCTTATGAAGACATACGCGCACACTGTCTTAGTCAGGGTTTCTATTGATGCGATGAAACATCTTGACCAAAAAACAAGTTGGGGAGGAAAGGGTTTATTGGGTTTACACTTCAGCATTGCTGTTCATCACTGAAGGAAGTCAGGACAGGAACTCAAACAGGGCAGGATCCTGGAAGCAGAAGCTGATGCAGAGCCATGGAGGACTGCTGCTTACAGGCTTACTTCCCCTGGCCTGCTCAGCCTGTTTTCTTATAGAACCCAGGACCACCAGCACACACACACATCTATATTCTACCATGTGGCTCATTACCTCTCCTCCGTACTGTTCATTCAACTTCCCCGTGTATCACTGGTGAATTCTTGCCTCTCTTCTTCCCAGAATTCCTATCTCTCCCCAGAAGTCCTGCCTATCCTCTCTTGCCTAGCTATTGGTTGCTCAGCTCTTTATTAAACCAATCAGAAGGCGCTTGTCAGAGACACATCTTCACAGTGTACAAAAAGATCATCCCACAATCCTCCTCCCAGCAGAGTTAACTTGACCTAGCTGTATTTCTTTACCAAGCGTCATGGCACCCTGGCTAGTGGCTCCTCCTCACAGCACCCTCACCACCACCCTGCGTTTTCACACACACACACACACACACACACACACACACACACACACACACACACACCATGCCCAGCTTCTGGTAATGCTCACTGTTTCCTCCCTGCAGGTAGAAAGCACCTTGCTGGGCTGTTGCGTGGTCCTGGGGGCTTCCTCTACCCTATCGAGCCTCCTAATGAATTCCCTCAACAGAGAGCAAGGCTGCCATTTGCGGTCAGACAGATGAAGCTACAGGATGCTGTGCTGTATGAAGTCAGCCATTCACAGGAGGACAAACACTGCTGGATTCTACCCATTAACACACCAAGCACTGAACACCGGCTCACAGGATAGGATGGTGGCTGGTAGAGGCTGGGGAGTAGGGGGTCATTGTTTCTTGATGGGTTCTAGTTTCTGTTATGCAGGTTGAATGCGTCTAGACACCGTTGACACAGCGCGAGGCTTATAGTTAACAGTACAGTGCACTCTGAAACACGTAGGAGAGTCGAGCTCACAGCAAGTGTTCTTACAAAGACACACACACTCAAAAGAGCACAAGAAAGGATGATGGATGTGTTTACAGAGGTGCTGTTTTTAAAGGCTGTGATAACATCATAGGTGCATGCAACACACACACAGGAATGTGGTGGTCCTGTATCAGCTGTAACCTAACGAGGCTTCAAGTTAAAATAACAAAAGAAATATGTCTCAATTGATCATATTTGAATCTTTCCAGGAAACAGATTCTCCAAACAGCCTCTGGGACCTTGATGGTTGCAGATGCCTTTAAGCAACACAGATCTCACCTATGTGGCTATGTGGACATGAACCATGGGACATCTAGCATGTGGTAGTGTCATTATGGCTCAGGATGACTGCTGTTAGCATGAGATAAGCATGGGTGCAGAATGAGGCTTTAGAGCATCAAGTGGCCGAAATACTCAGTTGCTATAGCAACCAAGGACCAGGCAATAGTTATGGACCTATAACAACAGTTTTTAAAACATGTTCCTATTAGCTGGGCATGGTAATGTATGCCTTTAATCCTAGCACTTGGGAGGCAAAGACAGGCAGATCTCTGTGGGTTCGAGGCCAGTCTGGTTTATAGAGTGAGTTCCAGGACAACCAGGGATGCACAGAGAAACCCTGTCTCAGAAAATAACAACAACAACAATAATAATATGTTCCTACCCTACAGATCAATGTGTTTCATAACAATTTTCTCTGAGATAAAAATATTCTATTTTGAAAGAGAGCTAATTAAGACACAGGATATTCTAATGGGGAGGTAAAACATTCCATCCTGCAAGCAAGCTTCTTAAGTTTAGATAGTCAGCCACTCAAGAGCTTCAGGAAGTTCCAGAAACTGAGCGAGCTCACTAGGCCCTTCCATCCCCATGTATGTATAAGCTGTAAGAGCTACCAAGAGACACTCCAAGACCAACTGAGCTGCCTAAAAGAAGCCGATTAGTCAAGCTGCCTGGAAGCAGAAGAGGACCAGTCAAGATGCATGGAAAGGACTCTTTAACCTGTAAAGCTGCCTGCAGGTTGTGAGTGCCCTCCAGGTTCCCAGTGTCCCCGAGCTGTCACTCACGCTGGGGGTAGGCTCTTGGAGATGCAGCTGCCTTTGGGTCATTCTGCTCCAGTAAGTGACCCCAACAAAGTTCATTGTCACCAAGTTGGACCTTGTTGGCACCCTTACTTTGATCTGTCGTCAGTTCCTACCTAGGGTAAGTAGATGTTTAGTCCCATCTCCCCAGGAATGGTGTCACACAGCACAGGGCCATAACTGTTTGTCACTTATTACAGATCAGACAAGCTCTGACACTAAACCTGTTTAGAAAGTTTTGTAACCATCTGATACAGCGGTGAATGCAAATATTTGCATGATTGATGTACTCATTGTGTTTCACAAGGCTAGATCTGTTCAGGCTTTCTCACACTTGCATGGGGAACTTCCATGGTACAATCTTGTCCAAGTGACACATAGCAATAATTGTTTCTAGGTGTCAAGTTTTTTAAAAAAATATTCATTTATTTATTATACAGTTCTGCCTACATGTATGCCTACAATGCAGGCCAGAAGAGGGCACCAGAACACATTTTAGATGGTTGTGAGCCATTGTGTGGTTGCTGGGATTTGAACTCATGACCTCTGGAAGAGCAGCCAGTGCTCTTAACCTCTGATTTCACTGTAATCTAAAAGTATTTGAAACATGGAATTCATTTCTTTCTTTGAAAGATAATTAAGTTTCACTACAGCTTACTGAATAAATGGTGAGGTCTGGCTACTCGGGAAGTGTTGAAGATACTTTTTTAAAAGGCGTCATTTGCTCATTTTACACAACAGTTTAAAATTAATTCCTGAGTTCAGGGAGGTAGTTTTGAAATCTCTGTGTTTACTTCTACCAACAGAATAGCATTGTGTCAGTTCAATCTTGGTTAGACTAGTAGTTGTTATTCAAGAAATAATTCGAAAAAAGAAAAGATTGTCAGTAAAATCACCAAAAAATGTGAGTTGGATCCCTTTTTCTTTATAGTTGCAAAATGATAAGAATCATGAATGTGATTATGATTTTTTTATATTAATAATGTAATGTAGATTTTCAGATGCTCAAAACTGTGACTAGTACTGAGTTCTTTTTTCCTGTACACACATACCCATGGTCAAGTTTAACTTGTAACTAGGGACAGTAGCGATAACAACAAATAACAGAAAAGAACTATTGCAATAGTAACTAACAAGAGTTGGGTAAATATGGGTCTGTCTCACACAACTGCCATGGAGCAGGTATCGTATACCAAACAGATACACTGAACAAAAGATAATCCTTTGTCTCTGGCAGGATAGAGACTGCAAGAACCTTCACTATGTTACTCAGAGTGACAATTTAAATGTTATAAATCTGTTTCTTACACTGAGTTTTCCACTAGGAGTTTCAGACAGTCATTGACTGAGAGTGAATCATTCACTTCTGAAAGTGAAACCTCAAACACTGTATTGGAAAAGTTTTTAGATGAACATTTCCTATCAAGAGTTTAAGCACTACACTAGAATGTCTTTGGTAACAACAAGAAATGAATAGCGGTGATGTCTGGAGTGAATGCAGGTGCAGCATCCAAGAGCTCCATACAAACCTGGAAGATGGTTTCATCACTGGCATCAGGAAGTGCAGCTAGCTCACCGCGCAGACAGTGCCACCTGGGGGACCCCCCACCCCTTCGGAGCCTCAGGAAACTCTATTCAGGTACACTCTGGTACCTACATTCAGCACAGAAAGAAAAATTCAGAGAGAGTCAGAGTGAAGCAAAATTAGTGAGGTCACTGATTAGCCAACTCTCTGAGAGACTCAAGTGCAATTGCATGTTGTGGAATAATCTTTTTGTACATACATCTGTGAAGATGTGTCACTGTTATTGGTTTAATAAAAAGATGAAATGACCAATAACTAGGCAGGATTTCCAGGTACAGAGGATGCTGGGAAGAAGAAGGATGGAGATGCCAGGGGTCGCCAGCCAGATGCAGAGGAAGCAAGAGATGCAGGAGGAGAGGTAAAAGCCACGAGCCACATGGCAATACGTAGATGAATAGAAATGGGTTAATTTAAGTTGTAAGAGCTAGTTAGAAACAAGCCTAAGCTATGGGCCAAGCTTTCATAACTAATAGTAAGTCTCTGTGTCATTATTGGGGAGCTGATGGCTCAAAAGAAGTTGGTCAACAATTCTTAGAAGAGGGATGTGCCCAAGTGTCCCAAAAGTAGTCACAAATGTAACTTGTGTCTTTGAGGCCCCTTAATCTGCAAGTAAGCTTAGATATGAGGGAAAGTATATGCTGGGCATGCTTAGTTTTCTTACCCACAGAATTCTATCCATGGAGAGGAGATGCTAAGGCGCATTGTGCAGGCTTGCAGCTGGAGAAGGCAGTATCAGTTCAGACAAGACCACTGATTAAAGGATTGTTACTTAGAAACTGGGGTCAAAAGGTTGGGATTGAGGCACAGTCCATTACCCATTCTTTTATTTTTAGCATGTGTGCATATGTGTGTGTACCAGAAGAGAACGTCAGATCCCCTAGAATTAAAGTCACAGGTGGTTGTGAGACACCATGTGGTGCTGGGAAACAAACTTGGTCATCTTTTGTTTTGTTTTGTTTTGTTTTGTTTTGTTTTGTTTTGTTTTGTTTTGTTTTGTTTTGTTTTGTTTTTCGAGACAGGGTTTCTCTGTGTAGCTTTGGAACCTGTCCTGGAACTCACTCTATAGACCAGGTTGGCCTTGAACTCACAGAAATCCACCTGCCTCTGCCTCCGAGTGCTGGGATTAAAGGCATGTGCCACCACCACCTGGCTCAAACTTGGGTCTTATGTAAGAGCAACCAGTGCTCTTGACCACTGAGCCATCATTTTAGCCCCAAAGATTTTTTTTATTTACTTTTTAAATGTATTATCCATTCTTAACAATTTGACTTGTGACTTGACTGTGGTGGTGCACTCCTTTAATCCCAGCACTTGGGAGGCAGAAGCAGGCAGATCTCTGAGTCTGAGGCCAGCCTGGTCTACAGAGTGAGTTCCAAGACAGCCAAGGCAACATAGAGAAACCCTATCTTGAAAAAATATATATTTGTGATGTTTCTCAGATAGAAGAGTACAGCTCTTTTACAGGTGGCGTGGTTAGTTATGCCAAAATTCCTAGGTGTCAGTCAGGATGAGATGATGAGAACCAGGAAGGAGGTCCCTTCCTTTCTCTCCTCAGTCCCCTGGGCTCCCGAGTGCCCTCCTGCCTCAGCTTCAGTTCCTCAGGAGCAGAAAGGGTACATATGGATGAAGACCAAATCCGAAATCTCATTATGGTGATTGCAGAGCCCATGTGAGTAGAATGACCGGACTACAGATTTGTGGGACTGGCCCCCAATTTACCTCTGCCACCTTGGCATAGGTAGAGTGTTCTCTTCACTCTTAGAAGTCCCAGCTGTTAGAAGGTGCTAGAGTGGTCTGGGAGAAACATCCTTGTTCTTTGTTCCTACTTCCCAGCTGGTATCGGCCACACGGATGCTTGTTTTATTTGGCCCTGGGACTGCAATCCTCAGAGTCTCTGGAACATTCCTTCTTCTCCTCCTCCTCCTCCTCCTCGCCTCTTCTCCTGACCACAAAGCGTACTTCATTCTGACCTGTCAGCCACTTTGCCGCCTCCTCACAGCTGGGACGCGAGTGAGTGAATGAGAAGAGGGGAGCGCTCCACCTGCAAGGGTCTGTCTTGTTTAGTATTTTGTGCGTGTTCACAGGGGTGTGTGTGTTTGTGTGGGTGAGGGGCACATGTGGAGGACGGAGCTCAGTACCAGGTGTCTTCCTCAAATGGTTCCCTGCTTTGTTATTTAGATATTAATTATTTAATATTTATTAATTAAATAATTAATAAATAATTAAAATTAATATATTAATAAAAATTAATTAAATAATTAATAAAGTAATAAACTTATTATTACTGTGCACTGTATGTGTCTATGCATGCATATGAGTTTACGCTAAGATGCTCGCACAAACATGAATTTAAGTACTAGTGTGCCAAACATAGTATGCATGGAGGCCAGAGAAGACATTTGAAGGTCCCATTCCCATCTACGGGCACATTGGTGCAGAAGGCCTTGGGTCCCTGCAGGCTGCCATGGTCTCTATCTCACATGCCTCTCAAACAAGCAACACATGGACCATTTTCTTTATCCGCCGATCACAAGGCAGTCTCCAAAAATCTCTCTCAGCTGGGATGGGTGTCAGAAGCGCCATCTGGCCAACACCCATCCTGAGGCCAGGGATCATTTAGTTTCAAGCTGTGGTTTGGGAAGAGAATAATTAGGGTTCTGGATGCTGCCAACAGGGTGACTCTTTGCTGTCCTCGGCAATGACCCCTAAAGCAGAGCTCCACCATGAAGCTCCCTGGCCCCAGCCCCACCCACCGGTCTCTGCTGCGGGACCCTTGTATTTAGCTCACTTAGAGCATCAGAAGTGAGTCGTCCCTTCTTCATGGATGGCCAGTACCCTTGCCTAGCTGCAGCTCTTTTGTCCACTCCTGTTCTGCCTGCTTCTCTGCTGGCCTCTCAGTATCTACTCTAGGCTTCCTGGGTTCCCACCCGCCCTACAGTTGGCTGGGAGCTAGGCTTTCTCAGCCCTATTTTACAGATGGTGAAATCAAGGCTGTGAGAATTAACAACTCTTGCCGGTGATCCAAAGCCAGCAAGCCTGGACGCCTGACATCAGATCAGCCTCCTGCTGTGGTTTCTTCAACATTCTCCCTCTTCTCACCATTCACCACTTCAGACCTCCGTCTTCTGTCTTGGCTCTGTTTCTGACAGGTCCTTTTCTGAGCTTTAGAGCCATAGCTGATGGTCTGCAGACCTCAATCAGGGACAGGGTATCCATTGGTACCTCGGCTGAGAAAATGCTTCATCAGATTAGTCTGAGACTGTGGGGTGTTTTCTTGATTCATGATTGATATGAAAGTGTCAGGGACAAGGACAGAATCTCTAATTAGTGGAAAAATACAGGAACCCCCCCCCCCATAAGACAGGGAACTAGATCATCTTACAGTCAGGTTGCCTAGCAACCGGACATTGAGTCAGAGCCCTTGACCCTTTCACCCTGTAAACATCCTATACAAACATCCTGTTAGCTTGCCTCACCCTATGCAGATAACAGCTTCTTGTTCCCCCTACCCTGCAGGAACTATATAAACCCTCCTGGAGAAAAATAAAGTTGCACCTTGATCAGAATATTGTCTTGGTGTATTTCCTTTGTATCTCCTGTCCCCATCATTCCGTCCTTAGGGTGGTCAAGAACCCGTTGAAGCCCTGCTGGCCAGGGCATGAAAGGGTCCTGCTCACTGTGTGTAGTGCCATCCCTGAGTAGGTGGTCCTGGGTGCTATAAGAAAGCAGGTGAGCAAGACATGAGGAGCAAGCCAGTAAGCAGCATTTGTACATGGCCTCCATCACTGAGGGAAGTAGGGCAGGAACCTAGGAGCAGGAACTGAAGCAGAGGTTTATCTCTTTGCTCTCAAGTTACTTTTGATCACGGTCTTTATCATAGCAACAGAAACCTAACAAACATCCCCTTCCTAACCAAACTGCAACCTGTGACCATGGCATATGTTGAAGTTCAGCAAATGGCTTTCCTGTTGACCCCTAGAGATGAAATCATCACCCCATCCTCCACCTTGCAGCACTAGAGGCCTGTTTGGGTTACTTCCTGGGCTCCCCTCCTCACCTTCTTTCTACCGCAGGTCGGCACAGAAGCTTATCCACCCAACCCTGAAATCTCTTAAAATGGAATTCTCACCCAGACACTTCTGCTTAAACACTTCCACTAATGAGGCTGGAGAAATGCCCCGAGGTTGAGAATAGGCACTGCTCCTCCAGAGGATGCCAATCTGGATTCCAGTACCCATGTTAGCCTGCTCAGAGCAGCCTGTAACTCTGGCTCCAGGAGATCGGGAGCTCCCTTCTGGCCTCTGTGGGCACCAACACACACACACACACACACACACACACACACACACACACACACATGCACTCTCTCTCTCTCTCTCTCTCTCTCTCTCTCTCTCTCTCTCTCTCTCTCCCTCTCCTCTTCTTTTCCTCTTCCTCTCCCCACCCCCATAAATAATTAAAAATGAAAATAAATCCTTAAAAAAAAAAAAAAAAAAAAGACTTCCACCGAGCCTCTGAAAACAGAGGGAGCAGGGAGTTTAGCCAGGTCTGCCCTGTTCCCAGCCCCCACACCCAGGCTTCTGTGCTGGAACTCGAACTCAAACCAAGGTTCCAGTTCCTGCAGGCCCAGGTCCCATGTCCTTCATTTGCCTCTCCCTGCCTGGTCAGATACTCCCACCACTTCCAATTAATTAGAGAACATCTACTCAGTTGGGATGAGGAAGACACTTTTACAGCCTGTGGGCCATGTCCTTGGTCTGGTAATAGCACCTCAGACTTAGAGTTCTCCACCCCACCTCCACCGCACAGCGGGTCTATAACACACACCTATCATGGCATGTGCTGTGATAGGTTCGACGCATGATTCCCTGGACAATCCAAAGAAATCCGAGGGAAGGATGCTCCCTGGGTCGGTGGAGTGACTCGATCAGTAGGATGTGAGCCTGGAATTGTCAGAGGCCGTTAGATAAAGAAAGCTGACTAGAAGCCAACAGAGGGGAATGGGACCAGGGAACCGAGCTAAGAAACTGAAAAAGGAGTCTTCATTATCTGAACGCCTGGGCACACCTGTGCCTTCATCTAAGCTCTGAATTTCGGGTGTGTAGACAGGTGTCTTTTTCACTTATACCATTAGAGTTTTCTCCTGATTGCATGCTCTGGGGGTAACCACAAGGGACTCTATTTCTAGGCCCAGTGGGTGGCTCTTTCCGCTTACCCCTCCCTGTCTGTTGTACTTTGTGGCATAGTAAGTTTGATATGTGCCTTCCAGCTTGACCATGAACTGTCAAGGGCAAGCATGGAGGTCAGCTGTCACGGCCTTGAAGCGCCAGTTGTGGTGCAAGATGAGCCCAGGATCTGCTCCAGGAATGGAGGAGTCCTCTCCCTGGCTGGGAGGAGCTTCCCGAACAGGGCCTCTGCTTTGTTTTGGAATTACTACACATGCCTTTGCTTCTCCCGGGCACTGACTGTCGAGGAACTAGGAGGAGGGAGGGATGGGGAGGACCATTCCCCCTCCTCTGTAGCTCCCCTGATCTGAGCCGCCTGAGGTCCTCAGACAGGTGGTGAATTTTGAGGGCTCCGTGTACTGGACCACCAGCCTCTTCCGCTTTTCCCTATAATTCCAGGCAGTTTCAGCATGAACTCTGGTTCCCAGACTCCAGAACAAACCCATGACAAAGTGAGCTTACTGTGTATAGACCTCCTTGCCAGCTAGAGAGGGCATTTGCTCAAGCCCCCAAAGACAGACTGAGCAAAAGACAGCGGGTGTAAGTGGAGAACAGCATCGTGAAGACAGTGCTCAGGCCCCAGGAACAGTACATTTCCTTTCTTTTTTTGCTCAAGCTAGTTTGCAATGAGTTCCAGCCCGGCACCCGAGCGGAGGCCCAAGGCCAGTGCTACCTGAGACTGCGGGGTGTCAGTGTGAGCACAGATGCTGGGAGGGGAAGAAAGGACAGAGCCACCTGCTCCACGGGAAGCCGAGCGCAGGAAGGCACGTGTGGAGGATTTAGAGAACAGAGTGTCACATCCCAAGTCATCTTCAGGCAACCAAGGCTTGCAAGCACCTAGCATAAGGTCACATGATCGCTGAGCTCCTGCATCTCCAGAATGTGCAGCCGCTATGACCCACCTGTGCATTTAGTGTCTGGGGAAGAGAGGACAGGCTGAGCATCCCTTTCAGCAAAGCAGGTGCCTGCTACAATTCCATCCATGCACGGGGGTGTGCCAGGCTGCAGACCAGCGTGTCTGGATCCTGGTCTATTGTCAGTCCTTTTTGCCTAACAACAGACCCACAAAAGGGTCCAGAGCATCTGAGTTCCCAGGCTGAGGTCATGGCATGGAAACAGCTGTACTCTCGGAGAGCAGCGTCTCTTTTCTTCCTGCTCCGGCTTCATTACCAAGGTAGTCCACCAGTTTGGGGTTTTAAAAGATAGTTTCTCCTGGCACATTTCAAGTGTAACTGGAGTTACCATGCTGTATATTTGCTCTGCAGAATTTATTTCTCCTATCTCAATGGAGCTTTGTGTCCTCTAATCCATACTTCCTATTTCATACATTTTCAGTGGGTGAGTAGGTGATAGCTATGTAAAGCCATTAAATATAAAACACAAACATAACACTGATCATATAACACAGTAGGGACCCTCTTCCACTTAACAAAGTAGCCAGTACAATCTCCTGGCATCTCAGAGCCACAGGGATTTTTCTTGTGAGACTCATTCTTTTTTTTTTAATTTACTTTTTTTTAATCTTATGTGCATGGATGTCGGGTCCCCTGGAACTGGAGTCACACACAGCTGTGAGCTGCCATGTGGGTGCTGGGAATTGAACCCAGGTCTGCTGGAGAAGCAGTCAGTGCTCTTAACCGCTGAGCCATCTCTCCAGCCACTGTGAGGCCCATTCTTCATACAACCAACCAATCTCCTACTGACTGGTGTCGGCTCTTTCTGAAGTTTGCTGAGAAGAACAGCCCCAGGTCAACAGGTATTTTCCCAGTTGTTCTTTATCTCATTGGAATAATGTTGCACCAGAACATATATATGTTAAGACCTTTGCTACACACTGCCAAACTTCTCTCCCGAAGGTTGTGCCCATTGACGCTTCCTGAAGCACTGTGTGAAAGGGCCTACCAGCTCCCTTCTCTAACAGAAGATGGTGCTTGCTTGACGCCTCAGGGCATATGACGCTACTGTTGGCCAGCCAACTCCAGGGCCAGTTCTCTTCATGGCCTGGCAGTGGCCGCTGGAGTATGCTGACTTTTGCATCCCTCCCTCGTCTTCAGATGCCAACTCTGGGCTCCAGGGCTTCTCCTTTTCCAGCAGCACGTGGTACTCACAGTCTCCTTGCCAGAGAGTGAGCCAGGCAGGAAATAGATGTCTACAGGCTTAGCAGGATGGAAAAAACACTTGTTACCATCAGTCTGTCCCAAGCCACGGAAAGTGAATGACATGAAGGAAATTATAAATGGTTTTATAAATTACTTATTTTCTTAAATCTTGGAGATATGTTTGCCCTTGCAAAGGACCGTTGCTTCTTGTGTCCTGATTTGAACAAATAGACCATAAATACATGCTTTGAATGGCTAAGGATGTACCTCAGTGGAATGGCTCCTTTTGTTTGTTTTATTTTACTTTTTTTTTTTTTTTTTTTTTTTTTTTTTTGGCTTTTCAAGACAGTGTTTCTCTGTGTAGCCCTGGCTGTCTGGAATTCACTCTGTAGACCAGGCTGGCCTCAAACTCACAGAGATCTGCCTGTATCTGCCTCCGAGTGCCGCCGCCGCCTCCGAGTGCCGCCGCCACCGCCGCCGCCCCCACCCCCCATCCACTCCTCACCACCCCCACCCCCCGGGCTTGTTTTACTTTTTGTTTTCTTTCTTTTTTTTTTTAATATTTATTTATTTATTATGCATACAATGTTCTGCCTGCATGTAAGTCTGCAGGCCAGAAGAGGGCATCAGATCTCATTACAGATGGTTGTGAGCCACCATGCGGTTGCTGGGAATTGAACTCAGGACCTCTGGAAGAGCAGTCAGTGCTCTTAACCTCTGAGCCATGTCTCCAGCCCTTGTTTTTGTTTTCTAAGACAGGGTCTCATCATGTGGCCAAGGCTGTCATGGAGCAGCTATGTAGCTCAGGCTAGCATTGAACTCCTGATGCTCTGCCTTCTGGGTGCTAGGATTACAGACATGAGCCACCACACCCAGCTAACTTGTGTAAGATAGATTTGATCTCTAGGACCAGGAAAAAAGAAAACAAAAAGATATTTTTGAGACAATAGAGAAAGTTTGATGTGAAGTATTTGATACTATTAAAGTCGCTTATGGTCACAAGAATCTTCCTTTGTAAGTCCACACAGTGAATTATTAACAAATCATCTCAGAATTTGTTCCAAAAAAGAAGAAAAGTCAGAAGGGTCAGTAAAACAAGTTGATTAAATATTGATAATGACTGACTGTAGGAAATGGGAGTAATCTACTGGTCTGGTGCTCATTTGAAATTTTTTCCTAACAAAAAATAGATGCACACATATCTGCTATCATCAGGAAAGATGGTCTAAAGATAACATTGTTGAGGAAAGGGAGTCATATGCACATTGGGTTTCTATTTTTAAGAAGAGGTTTTTTTGTAGAGGGGTAAAGTTATTTCAGTAAGTGAGCAGAACTTGACAAATCAGCAGAACGGGTCCGCTGTGTTGATTGCTCATGTGACTTAAGGCTGAGAGTCGAGGCCTGACTCAACAGAGGAAATCCAAGATGCTATCTCCAGGGAAACAGGTACAGATGTTCCCCCTGGCTGTGGCCGCCCGTAAGATACCATTTCTGCATGCCTGCTAAACACAGGCAGGCCCTTCTTCCTGCACCAGTCAGGCCTAGGAGGGTCCCACAACCAACCATGTCAATAAAGACAAAATGGGGCCACAAGAGAGACAGAGAAGGACTCCAGGCAGGCTCGGGGCCCAGGACACACTCTTGGGCAAGGCTGACCCTCGCTTGAGATGTCTTCTCTCGCCCTGTCTGCAAGGCCACCGAATGTCAACCTCTCTCTTCCCTCTGATGGAGCAAAGGTTCTGAGTCCCAGACCTTACCTTCTGTCCCTTCTTCGGGCACCGTGAGACTGGACAACTTGGAGGAGACACTGCTATCGTTTCTGTGTGATTTTCTGCTCAAGGTCAGTGTGTTGGGAATTTTGTCCCCAGTGCGGTGATGTAAGAGAACCTGGAGGCTGGTGAGCTGGGCAGTGGGTAAAGGTTTTTCGTGTGTTTGTTTTTCACATACCTAATGATGAGAGAGAGCTAATGCAAGATCTCTGACAGGTAGAGCCTAGTGGGCAGTCATTCGGTCATTGGAAGGACTTCAGGAGAGGCTGGTTATGGTAGTTAGATGGACGGACTCCTCCCTGGTCTCTGGCTTCTTGTTCCACAAGATGGTCTCTCCCTCTTGATCACATTGTCCCAGCATCTACCATGATGAACTGCAGCCTACAAGACCTCACCAGAACCAGGCCCATGCCGCTTGACTTTGCGCCTACCTGTGAGTTATTTAACTATGCGCTGTGTGAGCCTGTTTTCTCTAAACATCAGCCAACCCCCGCTGTTCTGTTTGAGCAACAGAAAATGGACTAAGATAGACATTCACCTTCAGATTCAGAGGACCCTCCCTTCGTCCCTACCCTCATTCTCCCACCTCACCCCTACCTACATCATTCTCAAAAATATATAGGAGTCACAGGTCCCGCTACCTATGGGGACCGGCAGGAAACAGGGATGGTAAGGGCATCCAGCATCAGGTTCTAGAGGGGACAAGAATACCTTGAGCACAAGCCCCTCTAAGGACACAGCCAGATTCATTGCCAGACAACCGTCGCCCTCGGGGTGGGGCCAGAGTTGTCAGTTCTTCTCAGTGGCCATGACAGACTAGAAGCTCGCAGCACAGCCCTGGGATTTTCTTATTCTGCGCTTAGTCATAAAGAATGTGTGGAAGAGCCTGATGTGGCGGCACACACCTATCACCCCAGCACTCAAGTGGTACGGCAGGAGGATCAGGAATTCAAAGCCATCCTCAACTGTCTAAGAGTCTGTCTCTAAAAAAACAAAACAAGGAAACAGACAGGCAGGATTGTCGCCAGGCTCTCACTTGACTCCCTTTGGCTCCATGGTCCTCCTGATGGCTATCTAAAGAATTCAGAGACACACAGAGCTTAGCACAGAAGATAGGAGGTGTTTATTGCGGAGCACAGCACACACTTCAGGGGTGAGAGGGGACAATAGCCAAAGAGACCTTTATCTTATCTCCAGTTCTTGTGAGACTCTTCCTGGGGAGACGCGAACAATGTCTACTCAACCCAGATAGAGCATCAACCACAGACCAAAGGCACAGTTCTGCCCTTGTCTAGCTTGGCTTACCAGTGTGTTAATCGGGGTCACTTACCAGAGCCTGGGTGACTCAAAAGCAGCCGCATCACTGAGAAGTGCAGCATGAATCTACAAAAGCTGCATCCCGGCAGCTCCCTGCACGACTTGCCCCTGAGTGTCTCCTCTCCCCAGGGGCTTGTGACTCCCATCACGCTGGGGATGGGCCTCCTGAGTTTCATTCAGAGCTTCCAGAACTTCGTGCGCAGGATGGTGAATATGTGGAGATCAGAGGACAGCTGGCAGACCTTCGTAAGTTACATGAAATTCCTGAGTCTCACGAGCTACTTTCTTCTGGAAGGAGGAGAATTTTCAGTTCAGAGGAAACAGCTAACTGTTGGCAGTGTAGCTCAGTGGCAGCACATTTGACCTGCATGTTTAAGGTCGTAAATTCAATACCCAGACACACATACACACACACACACACACACACACACACACACACACACACACACACACACACACACACACAATGTCCTGAAGCCATTTAAGTTGAGGAGTTGGAGGTGCACTGCACTGGTTGGAAGAAATAGCTACCCAATGTTATCCTAGGGCAGGCTTCGCATTATTTCTAAAGTCTCTGGAAAGCAGCTTTCCCTGGGAGCCTGTGTTTGGCCTGGTAGTCAGGCCTGTATGGTTTGACGTCTACAGGGTGAGGGGTGGTATGTCCTCATTCTTCATCAGAAGACTTCCTGCTCCACAGTAATCTTTAGGGTTTGGGGCTCTTGGGGCCAGGTTTAGATAGTTATCAATTAATGACACTCCAGGCAGTTCAGGATGCCACATCTCCTCCAAGGGCTAGAGATATGGGTGATCAGTAATCCTTAGAGTCTTGAAGCTCCAGTCCTTGGTTTTAGAAGCTGTCAGCTCTAAAGTCCCCTAGTCCTGTTACTATCCAGCTGGCTACCCAACAGTACCAGGGGTTCAGCAGGAGCTGGGTAGCAGCTACAGTGAGTGTTCTGTTTGCTCAGGGTTAAGAGGTTGACCAGGTACTAAAACCAGGACAGCCCTGGACAAACTCAGCACACTCACCTCAATTACTCCCTAGGCCAGGGCAATTTTAGCAGGGGATTGGGGAGGGTGCTCCGTGGTAGAGCACTTCTCTACCATGCATGAGGCCCTGGGTTCAATCCCAAGTAGTGCAAAAGAAGAGAGGGGGTAGGGAGCTGTCCAGTTGGGAAGCAACCAATCCTAAACTTGCAGGGACCAGATCCCCAGAGAGCAAATTAGGCACCAGACATACATACCTAAGTGTCTTCGGGGGAGAGCCAGTCACCTCTTAGAAGATAAATGTACTGATTTTGCTTCTGTCTTCCTATATTTCAGTCTCCCACTAGCCGCAATTAACCAAAAGCCAGAAGGCATGGGACTCCTGATGAAATGCCCTCACTGGGCACAGAGTAAGGTGTGTGGGTAAAGGATGGGCTACATGGGCTGGGGCAAACATGCAGTACGCAGGCAAATATATGGCCAAGAGATTCAAAATCAGGTCCTTCAGAAGATGTAAACTGAAAGAGGCAGGGTCTGCCTTAGCCACTAGCCTCCAAACCTCCTTAATCACCCTGGAGGCTCCAGTGAGTAACTTGGACTCTTAAAGGCGCCTTCTATGTGCATCATGGAATCCTTCCCAAAGGACGCACTATGGGAAGCCTTGAGGTCCACAATGGGACCTGTGAACAAGGTTGTTATAATCTCCGGAGGGCACATATTTCTTCCTGGCAAAGTATGTAGAGCTGGTCCTTGGAGGGCCAATGTATCCCTTGTGCAGAGGCCTTGTGCTATCTCTGAATTGCTTCTGGGGTGTTCTGGAGGGCTCTGGAAGGTAGGCCTTTCATGAACCCTGCTGGCTTTCTGATCCTAGTTCTCACTGTGTATGTGAACTCTTTACCCACTGCTAACAGCATTAGGAGTCTTTAGTTGGCTTTTAAAAAAAATGTATTACTGTGTGTGTGTGTGTGTGTGTGTGTGTGTGTGTGTGTGTGTGTGTGTGAGATAGAGAGAGAGAGAGAGAGAGAGCGAGAGCGAGAGCGAGAGCGAGAGAGAGAGAGAGAGAGAGAGAGAGAGAGAGAGAGAGAGAGAGAGCACGATGGTGAACATGTGGAGATCAGAGGAGAGCTTGTAGGAGTCAGTTCTCTCCTTCCACCATGTGGGACCTGAGTACTGAATTCAGGTTCTCGGGCTTGCGGCAAATGCCTTTACCAGCTGAACTATTTCTTTAGACAGCCACAAAGTGGCCTTGTGTAGCCTCCTCTACTGGGGCTTGAACTCCATTGCCCACACTTCCACTGAAACACAGGTCAGCAACCAGGACCCAGCCAAGCCAAATGCTGCCCTTGGGGTTGGCTTTGAATGTTCAGCAAGCTTAGAGTGTCTTTCCTATGTTATAATCATCATCATCATCATTTGTTTTCAGACAGGGTCTCACTATGGAGCCCTGGCGGGCCTGGAACTCATAATGTAGACCAGGCTCTTTGAATTCATAGGGAGAGAGCCACTTGCCTTTATCTCCTGGGTGCTGGGACTCCTGTGGTTTTCATATTTTAAAAGAATGTGTAAAATTGGTAGCAACAAGCTATTTATCTAATGCATCCTCTCTTGTCTGGTTCTGTTGGGTCACTGCCCCGCACTTGAAGCCTTGGGGTGAACCCTTCACCATAGTCTAGGCTATTGGGGCAGCCTCCTTTCTGGAATGCAAACAAAGGGATCTCTGTTGGAGCAGGTGGACCCCTGACTATTCAGCTACAGCTGTTCCCTTCCAGCTCTTCAGAGCTCCTACACCTCTGGGTTTCCTGTGGCTTCCTGGATCAGCTCAGCAAACAGAGATGTACTCCCAGGAGCCCCTGCTACGCTTTCAGGAAAACCCTGTTTACAGAATAAACAATTTAATGGAACGTGAAGTATCTACCTTGAAATAGTAAACATGGGTCCCGTTCCCCCTCCCTCCTCCCTCTTTGCTCACTGACCAGCATCAGCATTATGTCCTAATTTTTGGTACCTAGAAGGATCTTAAATGGGGCTGGGGCCTGTGACCCCTGTCTCCACAGTCCCTCCTACCTCTATCGCCCCTTCCCCTCTTGCCTTTCTTGTTTATAGCGTTTGCTTGCACTCCAGGGGCATTTGGTTCTAAACAAGGTGTGGGATGTCAATCAGACAACACCTACTTCCTAGGACACTCACATCTCCCCCGCCCCCACCAAAGCCCTTGACTATGAGGACCTTTCCCCCTAGGTGTTCTTCCTCATCCCATTCATTAGTTGAATTCCTTCCCAGTTTAGAAACTTCAGTTAGAAGGTAATCTCAGATTTATTATATCTATCTCTCCCCTCCCCACAATGCTTCTCCTCTTCTCTCCCCTCTCCTCTCCTCCCCTCCCCCCTCTCCTCTCCTCCCCTCCCCTCTCCTCTCCTCCCCTCCCCTCTCCTTTTCCCTCTATCAGTTCTTCCTTGCTCCTCCCTCCCTCTCTCTCTCCCTCCCTCCCTCCCTCCCTCCCTCCCTCTCTCCCTCCCTCTCCTGTATATACCTTTCTGTATGTACTTCCTTAGAGCTCCCCAGCATGGAAAATGGGATTGTCTCTCTTTTCCCTTTGGTCTCACTCAGGGCAGACACAAGTGTTGAGAACATTTGTAAGAGAAATGAATTTAAATGGCCTCTAAGTGTGAGGCCTCCACTATTCCTGCAGGGGTTTCTGTTTTTTTTTTTTTTGTTTTTTTGTTTTGTTTTTTTTTTGTCTGAAGCAGCTTGGAGTGGGTAGGATAAGCTCAGGCAGTGCCAGATAATGGAGGAAAAGGAAAAAACTAAGTCACCAACTGTCTTTGTCTGTACAAATTACCACAACAAAATACCACAGGAGGCTTACAAGCAGTAGAAACTCATTTCTCAGGGTTCTGGAGACTGGAAAGTCTAAAATCAAGGCACAGGCAGATTCGGTGTCTGGTTCATTTGGTGCTTTGTATGGGGGTCTTCACATGGGAGAGGTGGAGCTGCAGCTTCTGAGATCTCTTCTGTAACTTAAAAAAAATTACTGTTTCTTGGGAGGAGAGGAGGGAAGGGGAACTGTTGTCAGTCTGTAAAAGAAATAAATAAAAGATAGATAGATAGACAGACAGACAGATGGATAGATAGATAGAAGATGGTAGATAGACAAATAAATAGACATATAAAAATTATTATTCATTTATTTATTTATTTATTTATTTATTTATTTATTTTTAAAGATTTATTTATTATGTATACAGTGTTCTGCCTGCATGTATCCCTGCAGGCCAGAAAAGGACACCAGATCTCATTACAGATGGTTGTAAGCCACCATGTGGGTGCTGGGAATTGAACTCAGGACCTCTGGAAGCACAGCCAGTGCTCTTAACCTCTGAGCCATCTCTCCAACCCCCTATTCATTTATTTTTTAAGACAGAGTCTCACTTTGTGGCTCTGGCTGGACAGAACTTACTATGTAGACCAGGTTATCTTTGAACTCACAGAGATTCATCTGCCTTTGTCTTTGAGTGCTGGGATTAAAGGCGTGTGCCACCATGCCCAGCCTTGGGATCTCTTTTATTTGAACACTATCCCTTTATAATCTGCCCTCTGACCTGGCCATGAAGTCTCCTATCATTGTAGTTGGCATTTTTTCTTTGGACCGCCAACCAGCTCCCGAAATAAAGGGCATGGAGACTTATTATTAATTATGAATACTCAGCCTTAGCTTAGCCTTGTCCCACTAGCTCTTTTAACTTAATTTAACCTGTTTCTATTCATGTACGTTTTGCCTTGGGCTTTTTTACCTGTTCTTCATTTTGCATGTACTACTTTCCTGCTTCCCCCACTTCTGTCTGTCTGTCTGGCTGGCTGGCCCCTGTTGTTTCCTTTTCTTTCTTTCTTTCTTTCTTTCTTTCTTTCTTTCTTTCTTTCTTTCTTTCTTTCTTTCTTTCTTTCTTTCTTCTCTCTCTCTCTCTCTTTTCTTCTTCTTTCTTTCTTTCTCTCCCCTCCCCCTCCCCCAGCTTAATTTCCTTCTCCTACTTACTCTCCCTGCCCAGAAGTTCTGCCTATACCTCTCCCTTGCTATTGGACATTCAGCTTTCTATTAGACAAATCAGGTGCCTTAGGCAGGCAAGGTGAAACAGCAACACATCTTTATTTAATTAAACAAATGCACCAGGCAGCGGTGACACAGGCCCCCTTTAATCCCAGCACTTGGGTGGCAGAGCCAGGCGGATCTCTGTGAGTTTGAGGCCAGCCTGGTCTACAGAGCAAGATCCAGGACAGGCACCAAAACTACACAGAGAAACCCTGTCTTGAAAAACCAAAACAAACACACACACACACACACACACACACACACACACACACGCACACAAAATACCCAAATGCAACACATCTTTACATAGTTAGATGCACGCAACACATCTTTGCATATATTCTGCAACATATCACCCTTGCTTATATTAGGAGGACACAGACATTCAGACTATGTAGCAGTCCCCTTGTCTCAGCCACTAGCTGTGAAGAGCCACACAACTCGTGTGCACCAGGCCCTCTCCTATCACCTGTTTCACAGCGCTGGTTGGTGCAGCATCAGCTTTCACAGGCTCCTGCCTTTCTCAGCCAGGCAGAGCAAGGCCCGCTTTTCCTGAGAGCCGTGGCTTTAGACGCATAGGCAGTGCCTCCCTGTTCCAGAGCCAGATCCCAGCTGGGCAGCGTGGCTGAAATCCCCGAGTCAGACAGCGCTGTTTAAACAACGGCCCCCAGTCCACCCAATGGGTTAAATGCCTGATGTAGCAGAGCACAGTTATGATCCCTGTTAAGTTTCAAATCCTGGACAAACAGCTAAGATGCCTCTTTAACAAATCAACGTGTTCCTGACTGCCAGGTTCTCCCAGCATCCCTCAGTCCCTAACTGTTAAAGGGTGTGTCTGGCATATCCCGCCCTCTCCCCTGAACTCTCCAGCCCAGAGGCAGAATTGCCCTTTCCCAAAGGCTCTTCCCTGTATAATCCAGACACTTTGGCTACCCAACGCTTTTGAATCTTTGGCCTCCTGGCTGCTGAACCTGGCTTCCCCCTCCCCACATTGGCCTAGCTCAGCCTGGTCATGTCCACCCTGGACTCTCTCAAATTCCCAGATGTCTCTGCTTCTATGTCTTTCTTTTATCTACAATAAACTTTCTCCTCCACCATACCTAGGAGCAGTCATGTCCTTCCCTTTCTTTTTTCTTTCTTTCTTTTTTTTTTAATCCCAACACTGGGGAGACAGAGGCAGGAGGATCCCTGGGAGCTTGCTGGCCAGCCAGCCTAGCTGAATTGTGAGTTCCATAGTCAATGGGAGACCTTGTTTCTGAGTTTGCTTCTCTGTTGCTATGATAAAACACTGACGAAAAGCAACTGTGAGGAAAGGGTTAATTTCATCTTCTCGCTTGAGGCAAGCCAGGGTAGGAGCCCAGGGCAGGAACTGAAGCAGAGTTCATAGGGAAATATTGCAACTGGCTTACTCAGCTTGCTTTCTCATATTGACCAGGGTCACATACCCAGGGATGGCACTGCCCACAGTGGGCTGGGTCCTCCCACGTCAATCAGTAATCAAGAAAATGCCCCACAGACCTGCCCACAGGCCAATCTGATGGAGGCAATTCCTAAACTGAGATTCCCTCTTCCCAGGTATATCTAGATTCGAGTCAAAATGACAAAAACTATGATGTTTTGTCTCAAAAAAAAAAAAATGTGAAGAGTAATTGAGGAAGACTGTCAGTGTCTACCGTGACCTCCACATGCACATTCAACACGTGACATCCAGGTTCAGGATAGGTCTTCTCTCTTCACTTAAACAGGTGTCTCCTAGGTGATTCTAAAGCCAGTCAAATTGACGGTGAAGATAACTGTCTTTAAAATGATTAACTCACAGTCAACAGAGAACGTGAGTTCAGATTTGTGTCAGACATCCTCCTGGGTTACAGAGAGGAGGGGAGAGATAGAGAGATGGAGAGGGGGAGAGAGGGAAAAAACAAGCCAAAGTCTGCCACGAGTACCTCAGAGCATCACCACTATGCAGCAACAGCCTATCCTGAAGATGGAGGGGTGGGAGATCCTTCCCGACTCCGGCTCCTGGGTAGAATGTGCAGCCTGTGGGAAACAATGTAGCCAATCCTGAGCTGTGCTGACAATCTGTTTGGCCCATGCCACAGTCAAGCTTCTGGTCGGCTGCAGGTCAATCAATCTTCTTCCCCACAGACCCTTACTTTTTTTTTTTAGACTTGCTTTTGCTGAGTGTGGTGGTGCATGACCTTAGTCTCTACACTTGGGAGACAGAGGCAGGCAGATCTTCTATGAATTTGAAGCCAGCCTGGCTTACAAAATGAATTCCAGGACATCCAGCCAGATAGAGTCACATAATAATACTCTGTCTCCCCCAAAAATATTTGTATTTGTATAAGTGTTTTGTCTACGTGTAGGTCTGTGCACCATGTGCATGCGTTGCCTGTAGAGACCAGAAGAGGGCGTGGGATTCCCTGAAACAGAAGTTAAAGATGTTGTGAGTCATCATGCGAGTGCTAGGAATCAGACCCAGATCCTCTAGAGGAACAGTTAGTGCCCTTGACCTCTGAGCCACTACTCCAGCACTAAGATTCTTGCTCTTAAGATTCCAGCCACTGTTTCCTGCCCAGTGTCCTAATCATGGGCTTTTTCTACCTTATTCAGCCCATGTCAGCCTGTGTTGATAAAATACTAGAGAAAACCAACTTAAGGGAGTCAAGACTTAGGTTAGCCCACAGCTTTAGAGGTCCCAGCCCATCATAGCGGAGATGCTGTGGAGGAATAGAGAAGTTCAGATCATGGCTGCCCGGAAGCAGAGCAGAGAAGGGAGGGACCATGACTAACCTTCAAGGGCGTGCCTCCAGTGGCCTGTTTCCTCTATCTAGGCCCCACCTCCCAAAAGTTCCAGAATATTCCAAATAGTACCATCATCTGTGGACAAGGTATTCAGTGCTTGAGCCTGTGGTGGAAATTTCACATTCAAACCACAGCATCCCACCCTTAGCCTCCGAAGGCTCACTGCCGGGTCATGATGTAAAACGTGTTTAGTCCACCCCAAAGAGTCTTAGTAGTTAAAAAGTCTTACTAGATGCCCCAGTTTCTTTTCTGTTGTTGTGATTAAAACACTGTGACCCAAGCAACTTATAAAACCAAGTCTTTACATTTACAGTTACAGAGGGTTAGAGTCCATGATGGCAGAGGGAAGGGCTGGAGGCAGGAACAGCTGAGAGCGCACACCTTAGAACATGATCAGGAAGCAGAAGATGAAGGGAGGCTTCGGAAGCCTCAAAGCCTGCTCCTGAGACACACTTCCTCCAACAAGGCCACACCTTCTAATCCTTCCCAATCAATTCTACCAACTGAGGACTCAGTATTCAAACAGTAAGTCCACGGAGGGCCATTCTCATGCAAACCACCATAACAGAGTTTCAACATTTTCCCAATATTTGGGACCAAAGTCTTCCGAGACTCAAGGAAAAGTCTTAGCAGTGAACCCCCATAAAATTAAAAACAACAACAACAAAAAAAGATCACATCCATCTGAGGCGTACTGGCACAGAATAAACAAATCCTGCCGGTAAAGAAAAAAAGTAGGAGAAGAGCAAAGAAGAATCAGGCTAGCCTAGCAGGGCGATGTTAAACTCTCTAGACCATGTCTGGCCTGGAGTGCGTGCTATTATGATGTGGGCTCCAAGGGACCTGGCAGTCCTACACATTATCATTTTTAATCCGCATGACCTCTCTCTCTTGGGCTGGTCCCACTGGTCCCACAGCTGACCTCTGCAGATAGATACTCCATACTTCTGACATCTCTCCTTCCTGGGGTCTCTATGGAAGCTTAGGCTTCACCTTCACAGCTTTATGCACTGTCCTCGAAGGGACTACCTGCAGGGATCTTGACCCTGCCACACATTTCCTGACTTCTTGGGCTTTCTTTGAAGTTTGTGTGGAAGCCTCTGTGATCTTCTAACTGTTGAATTCTAAACACCTTCAAAACCAAAATCTGCCATTAGCTTGAGTAGAAATTTTTAGACCATGACTACCACAGCCTTTGAATTCCCGAGCATATGCACACAGTTTAAAAACACTTTGGGAAACAACTTTGTGGGTAGCCCTGTGTGAGCTGAGAACCCCAAGGCCCTCTCTGCTCAAGGGAAATACTTCAAAAGAATCTGTTCTTTTACACACACCCCCTTGTGCCCGCACTGAGTGAGGCTCAATCTAGTTGATTCCTAAGATACCCTCATGGCATCCTTTATTAGCTTTTGTTTACTGATGTTAATCTCTTCAGAAATTATGTCTCTCATAGTTTCAACTAGACTACAAGGTTCTTTGGTTTGTTTGTTTTTAACTTTCTGTCTGCATTTTGCTCCTAATACCCATGTAAACTTGTCTGAAAGCAGCTAGCAATCGCTGTACCACAGCCTGAGTGCTAGACTACCGTGACATTTCAACAGGTTGATTAGCCTGTAAACTCACCTTCCCACAGAGTCTTAGAACGTGGGTGAGGGGCCTCTTGTCCTGTTAACATCTTGCCCAGTTTCCATCTGCAGCCATCATGAGGGCTGTCTTCTTCGTCCATATTACTATCATCACTCTGCTATTCTGAGCACCCATCAGAATGTCCCACCAAGCTCTGCTTACAGTATCCTATGGCTTCCCCACACTTCCCTTATTCTTCCTGAAAACCAGTTCTAAAAGCTTCTGAGCCATGTGGTAATATTGTAGCAACAAATCCTCTTCTCTGGCACCAATTTTCTACACTGGTGAGACTTTTTTTTTTTTTTTGCTGTAACAAATTGGTGGAATGAAACAACTTAACAGAAGACATTTTCTTCTTTTTGAGACAGAGTTTCTTTGTGTAAACTTGGCTGTCTTGTAACTAGCTCTGTAGACTAGACTGGCCTTGAACTCACAGAGATCCACCTGCCTCTGCCTCCTGGGTGCTGGGATTAAAGGTGTGAGCCACCACTGCTGGAGACATGAAGATATGGTGGAGCAAAACAGCTTATATTTTAGAAGCCAAGAAGCAGAATAGAAAGAAGAGGAGGTCCAACTCCTAAAGTTCCCAGAACCTCCCTAAACGGTACCAATAGCTGGAGACCAGGCATTGAACACATAAGGGAAATCTCCTATTTATAGCAGGAGAGATTGGTAGACTGGCCTCATTCTTTGTACCCAAGTTCACCCCCAAGAGTTTCTACTCCTGATGCTTCTACCTCATATCTAGCTGAGGGCTAGATGCCCTAAGGTGGAGAACTCCATCCAAGTCCCCACACATGGGATATTTGGCTGGACATCCTGAACCCCACCTGTTGCCTGCTCTGAGCACTACTCACAGATCTCCCGTGGATCTTCCTACGTGTACACATCATCCCTTGTGATCTTACAAGAGGTTTTCAGCTGCAAGCCTCAGCATTCTCCACCCTGATGCCTCTGCCAAAATCCAGGAAGCCCTGGGTTCCTTGACACTGGACTGGGCTAGGTGTCTCGAGAACTGGATCTGTGTGGTGTTTCTGTATTGAGAGAGCCAAAAGGATATCAGGGAGAAGATGTATCTCAGATTGCCCTGTAGGATAGCCCAAGCTGAGGGAAGCTTGGCCATGAGGCCCCTCATGATAACATGAGAAATGATGAAATTCCAGCTAGGAGCCTAAAGAACTCACTATGCTATAGACCGAAGTGGACATTCTATGGTCAGACTATAGCACCAGTGTCCCAGGAAAAGCAGCTGAGCAGAGCCTGTGCCTGGGAGATGGCAGGTTCATTCCATGTCACTAGGATGGCCATGTAAGTTCACTGGACTGTTCAGTCAGGGTGGGTAGGGGGCAAGGTGTAAATCTCCCAACTACAAAGAACTTTAAGACACATGTACAGGTGAAGAAGCCCTGTGTATGGCTGCAGTTTGCAATTCCAATATGTAGGTGAAGTTTTTCTGTCTGCCAGTCAGCTCTGTCCCATCAGTTGGCTCCCCCAAATGACCACACAGAGACTTAATATTAATTATAAATGCTCAGCTGATTCCTTAGGCTTGTTACAAATGAGCTCTTTCAAATTAAATTAACCCATATTTCTTATCTACACTCTATCATGTGGCAGTACCTTTTTTCAGCATGGCATGTTCATCTTGCTTCTCTCCATGTCTCCTTGGCAACCCCACCTTCTTCTACCCCATGCTCTCCTTTTTATCCACAAGTCCCGCCTAACCTTTTCCTGCCTAGCTATTGGCCAGGCAGCTCTTTATTAGTCAATGAGAGTCATACATATTCACAGTCTACAAAAAGATTGTTCCACAGCACCAACACATGGTCCCACTTCTTGGCCAGTGGGGGGGGGTCAAAGTGTCCCCGAAAAGTAGGGCTAGAGTTCCCTGTAGATATCATCTTAGTACTGAGCATTTGGGGTCCACTGGGGCCAGACACAGCAGCCTGCTCTGAACAGACAGACGGGGTTCTGGCTGTAGCTGTGAGGGCTCACCCTCCTCTAAAGTCAGGAATGGACCATGCTGAGAGAGGCCCAGAAGTTTGTTCCACTGCTTCCCCACTCCAAAAAGGTCCACACCTCAGCTCCCTCCTCTAAATCCTCTTCTGTAGTTTGGCTCTTTGGGGTTCCTAGACTATATTAGAGGAGGTCCCTGACTAAAGTGAGGATAAGAAAGGAAGCTGCCTCCAATCAGGACTGAAGGGACTGGGGCCGCCACCTGCCTACCTGCCCATTCCACTGAACCCCAGATCCGAGTACTTGCAAGTTGAAGGAGCCAGGGAAGTGCTTGGTGACAAACGACAGAAGTGACTTCAGTATGTGTCAAGGAAAGATAGAAATTTATTGAGTTTGCTATCAAGGAACACCATAGGCTGGGTGATTTATAAACAATGAACCTTTATGGGCTCGTGGTTCTGGAGACGAGGAAGTCCATAACTGAGGCATGGTGTCTGGCATGGGTCTTCTTGCCAGGATCTTCCTATTATCTCACAGGAAGACACCTTAGATCAAGAGGATGTGAAAAAGCATACTCAAAAGTTTTATGTACTCCTCTAATTAGCATTAATCTGTTGTTGAAGGTGCAGGCCTCCTGGCCTAATCAACTTTCAGATATCTTACCTTAATTTAACATTATTGCACTGAGAATTATATTCACAGTACTTGTTTGGGGAACATGTTTAAACCGTGGAACTGCAATACAGAAAAGTGAACAGATCCCAGCTAAAGCCAGGGCCTCCACCCAGGGAGCTTTCTCCACCCAGGGATCCAGTTTACTCTGGCTCACTCCACTCTGAGACAGCCTCTCTCTATCCCATCCCAAAGGTGTTGACAAAGTCCCTGGCATCCCCAAACAATCCTCCATATAGATGCACCAATTTCGGCTAATTTCCTCTATGTCGGAAAAATCAGGTTATCAGGCCCTCAGCGTAACCTCTGAATCAGTCCTAGAGCCAGGTGACTCCAGCTGGCTATGTAGAAGACCCAGGACATCACTCTCCCAAAGGGCTCCCAGGGATGCTGGTCCCTAAAGCAGAGGGCTTGCTAGGCAGACAGCTGCTACAGATGCCTTCATAGGGTCATAGCATTCGCCCATGCCGCTCTTCACATGGATCACAAAAACGGTGGAGGACAGATCTGAACTGTGCTGGGACACAGGGATCCTGGTGTCTTGGTGCCAGAAGAAGGCCTGATTCTTGCCCCCCCCCCCTCTAGTCCCTTGAGTTCTGACTGGCCCAGGCCCTTCTCTACAGAGCCGTCCAATGTCCTATAGGACCCCTAGCTTAGTGTCTGTCCCACCCACTGCTCTGTTAGAGCCAGAAGGCTGGATCTGTCCTCATTCATCAAGTCCCTATCACCCACATAGGACTAAAGTGCATGCTTGGGAATGAAGGATGAATGGATGAATTAATGAATGAATGTCATCCCGTGTAGCAGAGGGCAAGGAGCAAGGCTGGCAGCTCTCCAGTCAGCTTTGCACTTTCCCATCAGTCAAACCTTCTCCTCCGTCACTGCCATCTCCTCAATGGGTACAACACACGCCTCCACCCCAGGAGCTGCCAAGCTAAGGAAAACGCCCCACACAAGATTTAAGCTAGTTTTTCTCTTCTTTTAAAAACTCGTGATTGGGGAATACCAACGATTTAGAGTTCTTGATTTTTTTTTTTTTAAGTTAAACCATACACGCACCAGATGGCTTCAAAATGAGCAAATATTGGGCCAGTTCTCGTGACCTTCCTCAGGAGATGAGGGGCTTGGAGAGCAGTGGGGAAAAGGAGGAGACAGCCGGGAAGAAGTGCGAGGTAAAGCCAGCCTCGTGACTCATCCTCAGGGTCGAACTGAGGCTCCAGGTCACAGGGGCGGTGGAGCCCCTGGCTCGGAAGCAGACGCAGCAGGCTCACTGCTCGCCAGATGAGTCTGCCAGCGCTTCTCCACTAGGGGCGGTTTCCGGGGCGACCCAGCTTTCCTTCGGACCCGGGGAATCCCCATCCCAGGAGCTCCCAGGTCTGAGTGCTGCCACATCTTGGTCAAGATCCTATCTCTCCAAGGAGCTCCAGTTTTCTCCTTTGTCAGCCAAGCCCAGTTCGCTGCCTGGCAGGATGGGAACAAGTTCACAAGCCTAGTGTGTACTACTTTTTCTTAGTCTGAAAGGAGTTTGGCACTGAGGATCTCATTACATGAAGAAGAGCCGTGTGTGTGTGTGTGTGTGTGTGTGTGTGTGTGTGTGTGTGTGTGTGTGTACAAGTTCACAAGCCTAGTGTGTACTACTTTTTCTTAGTCTGAAAGGAGTTTGGCACTGAGGATCTCATTACATGAAGAAGAGCCGTGTGTGTGTGTGTGTGTGTGTGTGTGTGTGTGTGTGTGTACAAGTTCACAAGCCTAGTGTGTACTACTTTTTATTAATCTAAAAGGAGTTTAGCACTGAGTGGCACACCCAGTGTGTGTGTGTGTGTGTGTGTGTGTGTGTGTGTGTGTGTGTGTGTACAAGTTCACAAGCCTAATGTGTATTACTTTTTCTTAATCTGAGGGGCACATCACAAGAACAAGGGCCCAGTGTGTGGTTGTGTGTGGTTGTTTGTGTGTGTGTGTGTGTGTGTGTGTGTTTGCGCTCTGTGCATACCCGGCCTGTCTTTAACCTCAGGAGGAACTGAGAGGTACGTTCTATTGTTATCATAGTTTACAAATGAGGAAACTGAGGCACAGAGCGATCGGTCCCCCTGGCTAAGGTTTCTCGTCTAATATGTCTGACTTAAAGTCTGAACTCAAGGTGTTTGCCGCCGATTGGCCTTCCTCCCTCCCCTTACAGTAGGGACTGACGCTTGGGAGCCGCCCCTCACTTCTTTCCTTGAGTCTTGGGGGCCCCCCGCCGTTGTCACGACAACCAGGGACCACCAATGAGGGGCAAGCAGGCGGCATGAGGCCCCGCCCCAGCCCCACCCCTCTCAGGGCTAGTGGCTGGCTATAAGGGCAGGAGGCCGAGCGGCGGGAGCCCGAGCCTGGGAGCGCGAGGCACAGAGAGTCGTCTGAGTGTCTGGAGCGATCGGCAGCCACCATGTGCGGTGAGTGCAGGGCAGCCTCCCTCACAACCTTTCAGAGCCTAGGCCAGAGAGCCAGGCGCCGGGGACCTGCTGGGGGCGGCGATCGTGGGGCTTTCATTAGCCAGGCCTGCCTTCCCCGCGCCCGGCCCCGGGGTGACGTCTCGGGGACATGGGGGGCGTGGGGAGGGGGACGTCTAAACTCGGTGTGAGAAGACCCAAGTCGGGACAGCACAGAGTAGAGGCAAACGGGGCGGGTCCCCGGCTTGGATCTCCTCCTCGCTGAGGTATCTCCACCCCATGGATCCGGAGGGCTCTTCCATCCGTTGGCCCACAAAGGCCGCCGCGAGCAAGCTTAAGCGTCCTAGGCGCGGAGTGGAGGTCCCGAGTCCCAGTCCGCCGCGCCCACCGAGGACAGGCGAGCTCACCTGTGCGGTGTCAGCAGCCCGCCCTGGGGCGTCCGGAGCAGCTCCGGGTGCTCTCGGGAGGGTTGGCGCGTCTTTCTGGCGACCCGAAATGAACCTCCTCCTGTCCCTAGAAGGGTGGGTCCTGTGGTGAAGGGTTCTGGGAGACGCGGGAGACAGTGACTCCCCGGAGCCTTGGCCCGAAGCTAAGAGCGGGAGCCCAGGACCGGATAGCGGCGCAGCCTCGGGCGACGCCGACGCCGAGGTGTCCGCGGGGCTTTGGGAGCAGAAGGGAGGGCGGCCGCCCTAGGCGCACATCTGCAATTCCTTACCCTCCTGGCTGGCTGGGCAGCCTCCGCTGGCTGGCTGGCCGGCCGGGGAAAGCCGGGAACTTGTGGGACAAAAGGTCACTGTGCTTTTTTTTTTCCCTCCTTGAGTAGGATTCAGTTACCCACTCCAGCCCCCTGCGGCTGGAGAACCTGGTGGAACTTTTGAAGCCATGAAAGGCGCCTCTCTGACTTTGCTGAGGGCTTGCGAGGTGGGGTGTGCCAGGGGGTGAGTCCAAAGCCAAGGTCTGTACAGGCCTTGTTTCATGAGCCAGGAGATCAGGGAAAAGGAACCACTGACTGACCAGGGAGCGGGCAGAGGCTTTGAGACACAGCCCCGTCCAGAGAGAGCTGGGGTCCGTTTAAATTCCTGGCCCAGCAAACAGAATCTTAGGACTCCCAGGTATCCTTGGCAATGTGTATGTAAGGTTGTCTCGGGCGTTTCGGGACCCAGAAATGAAACAAAGATGGAAACTTTGTCAGATTCAAAGCTCCCTAGGTTCGATCCCTTGCAGGTCTCTAACCACTGGTGGCCTTAGAGTCAGACTAATGCGAGAACCTCAAACTATTTGAACTCTTTGGCTTTCCGTGCTGGTCCTCAGATGGCCCTCCGAACCCACCATCAACCGCCTGAGCCTTCCACCCTGCTTTCTCCTAGCCTCCGTCTTTCTCTAGTGTCTTTCCAAGGAGGACTGTCTCCTCTAACTCGTTGGGAGAGATCAAGTTTGGGGTTATAACCAACCTGTATCCTTTCTAGACTTTGGTATTGATTTGTGACTGAGTAGAAGCGTCCTGGGGTCACCAGAGAACGTCTAGGACTGAGGAGAAGTCTTGGCCCCGCTAAGCTTCTATTCGAAAATTCGGGTGCGCCGGGCTCGGAGGCCTCCTCAAACTTTAGGGGTTTTTTTCTTTCGAGGTCATTCTTACTGATGCTTACCCCAGCCCCTGCCTTGAGCCAGGGATCCTGCAACATCCTGACTACGGATTAAAGCGTGCTCCGTCGCTTCCCAGGCACCCTTTGTCCCAGGTCCAGAGCTCGCAGCCCAGGTGCCTAGACTTGAACACATCGGTCTGGGTTCTCTTGGATTGTGTGATCTGTATGTGTTCGTCACAGGATAATGGTTTTTTTTTTTTTCCTTCTATGGCTGTGTTCTCTTGTAATTTGGTGAATTTTACAGGAAAATGGTAATGATCATGCTTTTGGCATAAGGATACAACAAATATTGAACCAGTTTCCCTCTGCATTTAGGGAAACTGAGGCCCAGTGAGGCCTATCTGAACAAGAACTTTCAGGTCATTTCACTTCCCTGGGCCACGCCTGTTCGTTTCATCCAAAGCAGCCTCAGGTTTCAGGGGTCAAGAACAAAGGCCTGTCCTTATCAGCTGGCTGATGACCATGCTCTGATGAAGTCTCCACCCACAGAAAGCTGGGGCCCAACAGGATACCACCCTCCACTCAAAAACCTCCAGCGTATTGAGAATTTAGCTGAACTGTCCCTTAAAGACCATCTTAGCTTGCTTTCTTGTCGCTCTGAGAAAATGTCCAGACAGAAGCAACTTAAGGGAGAAAGGTGCTTATTCCAAGTTACAGTCCATCATCGTGTGTGTGTGTGTGTGTGTGTGTGTGTGTGTGTGTGTGTGTGTGTGAGAATCCAGGTTGCAGGAGCAGGCGGCTTCTAGACAGATGAAATCCACAGTCATGAGCAGAGGGCAGGAATGAATGCATGTAGCCCTTAGTTCTCTGTCTGCCTCCTTTTCATTCAGCCTAGCACCCAGCCCATGAAATGGTCCCACCTACATTCTGAGTGAGTCTTCTACCTAAACTAACCCAAGTTTTAAAAAAAAAAATCTACTACAAGCATGCCCACAGGCCAGCCTAATCTAGACAGACCTTCATCGAGACTCCCTTCCCAGGGGATTTTAGAAAGATTCACTATTGAACCTAACCACCACAGGTACCCACGTGCAGTTTTATTGCCATCAGAGAGTTGCTTGCATCCTGTTGACTTTCTGCCGATAGAAAGGTTATTGTATTCTTTACGCCCCTCCCTTGCAATCCTCCTCCTGTTCTTTTATTTTTCATGCAGTCCCCATGAAGGATTGCCTGTGGAGAGGTCTATGTTTTCTAGGCTCTGGGGTTCTAAAGGTCATGTGGCTGTGCCACCCACTTCTAAGAAGGGACAGGTGAAGAAAATGGCCATCCTGCTGTAGTCCAGTTTGTGGTCACAACAGAATAATCCAGCTGGCAAATACTGCCAGCTGGTACCTCAGACACAGGCTACACCCTGGTAGTGCCAGACTGAACCAGGCAGACAGACAGCTTTTTGTTCAACACACAGGGTTTAAACATTTTTTAAAAATTAGTTACCAGATTACAGAATTAAGAGAGCTCATAAAAGTGTTTGTGTGTGTGTGTGTTCTCGTGAAAAAAAAAATATTCAAAAATGAGCAACCTTGGGTTCTTATTTCTGAATGGCACTCTGGTGGTCTCTTAGACAGCCACAAGCTGTCTCCTGGATGTCTCACTCAGTGAGACATCATAGAGTTTACCTGATGACTCCCAGCAGTTTGGAAGACCAGCACAGTGTAGAGGAACAGAGAACTAACTGTCAAGAGGAAGGAGAGGCCAGTGATGGTGCCTGCAGACTCAAATGTGAGCGCCACAGAGAGAGGGGCTGGAAGGCATGCCAGGCTATGGACACAGCATTCTGTGTCTCGCGGTCACGTGACCTCCTCCATTTCCATGGCCAGTTTCCCTTTGCCTCCCTCTTAAAAGGACTTGTGATTTTTTTGGGAGGGGGGGGGCTCTCAGATGATCTGAGGCAGTCTAAGATCCTTTTGCTCTCATCTTTAGAGACTTTCCTCATATAAAGCAACCTCTACAGATTCTGGGGACTAGGGACTGATACCTTCCAGGGCAATTATTTATCTTGCTGTAGATAGTCTCTTCCCAGGTACCATCTCCAAAACTGTTTGAATGCTTGGAATCCTGGATGCTCAAGTCTTGCCCTTGAGGGCCTAATTCAGAGGTCCATAAACAGGTCCCTAAAATCCTATACACCCAAGCGCCCTGGTCCCAGCACTCTCAGACCGAGTGAAGGAGCATTCAAATACTACCCACCCCCACACATACACCCCTCCCCTGCCCAGCTTCATGGGCATTGTTGTGCTACATGTGCTGGTTGGACCAAACAGACCTCCTCATTTATTTAAAAGTTAGCTGCTGTGCCATGTAATGAAGCATTACAGAACCTCTTGCCCTCCAATATGGAACACATTCTTCCTGTTCATCATGTCCCTAAGAGAAGCAGTCATGGATTTTATTTTCCCAGATTTGTTCAGAATTGCACTCATGTGTGCATCCAAGCACACAAAGTGTATCTGCTTGTATATAGCAGCTCTCGGGAAGCGTTGTCCAGTGTATGAGGACTGCACCCAGCTGGAATGCAGATCTTCTGTGTCAATAGCTTAGGTAGTGTCGGTCCAGGGGGATTAGAAGACTTCTTCCAATATTCAAAATCGAATCAGCTATGACACTCATTTCTTTCTTGTGACATTTCAGTTCGTAGCTGGATTCTTCAGAAGGAAGCAAAGTCTTCTGAGAATTGGAGTTGATGAGGACATAGACAGACTTGGGGGTCAGTTGCTTGGCTTAATATCACTCCAAGCCTTGGTGAAAATGGGCAAAACAGAGACCCAGGGATGCAATGGTATATATTGCTTTCTGGCTTGCCATTAAAAAATTAATTATGTGTATGTGTGTTCATGTGGGTGCAGATGCCCAAGGGGCTAAAAGAGAGCATCCGGCGTGTGGAGCCAGAGCTTCAGGCAGTACTCACTCTTACCCACCGAGGCATCTCTTCAGCTCCTAGTTTGCTGGTTTCTATGGTATACATTCTTCCGCCACAGCTGGTTTCAGGTGAGGGTCATGGGAAGTCCCTGAATGAGTAATTGGGAAACATAGCACCCAGCTGCTTCCTGGAAGCCCCCGGGGCAATCTCAGCACACCTACACACACCTCTAGTAGTGATGTTGGCACTCATTTGGGACCTGAGCTTGAGTCCTTTGGAAGAGCTGTACGCACCCTTAACCACAGAGCCATTTCTCCAAGCCTGTGGTAGAGCGTTTGAATTCAGCCATTGTTCACTGAGCAGGATTCCCTCCATGCTGGCTGTCCCCTTCTCTGGGCCTTCCTATCTTGTGCTCCTCCATGGGTTAGCCTTCCTTACCGGGGTTTTCGCAGATCCAGAAAAATTAGCAAATTGTGTGTCATGGCCTTGGTAAACAGCACTTAAAACAAAACAAAACCAAAAAACCAAAACCAGTCTCATGTAGCCCAGGCTGACCTCAACTTGCTATAAAATTAAAGAAGACCTTGAATCTTGTTTTTTTTTTTTTTTTTTAAGAAGAGTTTCTCAGGGCTGGAGAGATGGCTCAGCCGTTAAAGGCTAGGCTCACAACCAAAAATATAAGAAGAGTTTCTCTGTGTAGCCTGGCTGTCCTGGAACTCCCTCTGTAAACCAGGCTGGCCTCAAACTCACAGAGATCTGCCTGCCTTTTGAGTGCTGGGATTCAAGGCATTCACCACCACTACCCTGTTGACCTTGAACTTATAATCCTCCTGCCTCTGCACCTCCCAAGTGCTAGAATTACAAGTGTGTGTGTGTGCATGTGCATGAGCGCTTTCGAGTACTCGTTGGAGGCTAGAGGACACCAGATCCCTGAGCTAGAGTGTCAGGACATTGAAAACTTCCTGATGGGGGTGCTGGGAACTGAACTCCATCCTCTGTTAGAACAGCAAGTGTTGGGTCCATTCAGTGTTCAGGGTCAGGACTTCAGAATCACCATTCTGTAAGAACTCGATAGTGGGACCACATATTGCATGGTGTGTCCACTTTTACTCTCCCCATTTTAAGGAGGGGGCAGCAAGAATTGTTATTTGCACATCAATTAATTGGTCTAAACCAGTCTACAAGAGTGAGGGCCAGTCGGAGAAGGCACAGTCTCATACCCTTGGCTCAGTGACTTCATCACACCTGTGGGCCCTGCTCAAGAAAGTAGACCTGCCTCAACTTCCCCAACACAAACACAGAAGAATTTCATGAGCATTTCCTTGAGACAGAGAAACAAACAAAACAGCCAACTTGACCCTGCTCTCCTGCTTAGACAGTTATTTCCTTTCTGTTAGACTCCTGGTCTTTTTGATTCTGAGAACGGTGGTAGTCAGTAGGAGGCTCAACATTGGGTACCCTAGCCTGGGTGGATGGTGATGTGGTTCCCATGGTGCAGGGCCCTTCTCTGTGAGGGTTCAGGCTGGGCCTCTGGGTGGAGTTGCTCGCCCTCATTCAGGGTGAGGACAGTGTTCTCATTGGGAAACCAGTGTACAGAGATGGACTACCAACAGGATCAGGGGAATCCCATCCTGCCCTCTTTATCCTCTAGGTTCCCATCCACCAGTCCTTCCCCTCCCCCACCACTCAAGGGATTGCTGATCAATTCTAAGTGTTCAGAGCTGGCTGGGTACTCAGAAGAAGCTACTTCCCTGAACTGGTCATTGTCATTATCTGTCACTTGGAGGCCGAGCTCTGAACTTTAGGGGCCTTTGTTTATATGACTTCTGTGGAGACTGGGTCTCTGAGTGATCTCACAAGCCTGTGTAGAGGGGAGATGATTTCTAATAAACAGATCTACCTTTGCCTGGCTGAGTGTAGCTGTCTCAGGCCTACTTCCAAGGCTGCTTGCCTTTGGTTATCTCCATCCATTTATTTATTCATGCATTCATCCATTCAACAACTGTTTATTGTGCACCTAACATAGGTTTATGTGGTGAGGACGCTCATGTGGGTCTGGTTGTATGTAGTAGAATGTAAAAAGTTGTATCTTGCTGGGAGTCAAACAAAAGGGCGAGGAAGCAAGTATGTGAAACAAATAGTTCTCGGGACTCTAAGGTGGGAACTGAGGAGCTCAGCAAACCTCATGGGGGCCCTGCCAGCTGATACAGAGTGAACAGAAGCCTCTTTTGTAAAGAGCCAGCCCTTGGAGATGTCTCCCCCCAGTCTAGTATGAAGCATGTCCCCACGCTCAGCCTTTAGTCCCTCTGCCTATGAATCACAGTTCTGGGGACCCCTATGCCTCTAGGACCTCCTTCACCCTACTCTGTAAGGCTCATCCCTACATCTCACTGAACATGACAGTGACAAGGCCCCAAGGGGCTAAGGATATCTTTATGGACTGGACTAAACTTTGCTCAAATCACAGCCAGATCGCACATATGGCCGAACCGTCTTTTTCCTAGACAGAGGGTCAAGAAAAAATAGTGGTAGTGTTCCCCCACACCCAGGCTTTATTTGACAGTCACTCCTTGAGGACTACTGAGTGTAGGAATGTGTGGCATTTGCACTGACGGCAGCCTCAGGATGGGAAGCTCTTTGCCTCATTTTATTCACATGAACACTTGTTACGTGACAGTGTTCTGAGGGCTTTACAAAGACGTTCTGAACCGTCATAACTACCCTGCTAAGTAGATGCTCTATCCCCCCTGCTTCACTGATAAAATTAAGTTTCCAGGGTTCAGTGACTTGTCAAGGCCACACAAAATGCACAGGGCAGGGATGCAATCAGAGATGGGATGAGACAGGGACATTGACCTTGGCCATGGACTTCAGCCCCCACCTTCTGTGTTTCTTGCTGTCACCTGGCCAGTAAATGGGAGGGAGAGGATGTCGTGACCCTAAGCCTGTTTTTTTTTTTTTTTTTTTTTTTTTAATGGATTTGATGGGGAGCTGTGTTCGGGTCCTTTCTACCCTCTTAGGGCTACTGTTCTTCCAGGTGATCATGACCTGGAAGCCCTGTCTTGAAAAACCAAAAAAAGAAAAAATTCTCCAAAGCCAGCAAGGTGGTTCAGCTGGTAAAGGCACTGTCCACCAAGTCTGACGACCTGAGTTGAATCCTTGGCGCTCACAAGGTGGGAGGAAAGACCTGACCTCCACATGAATGCCACGACACAGGCATGCTCATAAATATACACGTACAATGCACGTAAAATAAATAACTGTAAATAGAAAGTTAAAATAAGAAAGAGAGGAAATCTCTCATGCCATCATCATAAGGGGGACATCCTAGCCAAGGAACCAAGGTTGACAAGGATGAACTGTTTGGGCAGGTGGTGAATATGTCACAGCCCTGGTTAATCCTGATCTCCTGTGTGGACTGCCATGCCCATGAGGAGGGCTGAAACTCCGAAGGGCAAATCCAGTAATGGAGAGACACCTGGGATTTCTAGCCAAACCCCCCTGCTCGGCTCTCGGAGGTCAGTGCTACTTCAGGTGGTTACAAGCCTCCCCTTGGGTCAGCCATGGACATGCCTCTCCCTTCCAAGGTCTCAGTTGCCAGGCCCCCACTCCCTTCCTGCCTCTCTGCTTCCCCCTGAACTGAGCCATTCTTACCTCACTGGGATGTCCTACATATAGCCTTGGCTGTCCTGGAACTCACTCTGTAGACCAGGCTGGTCTCGAACTCATAGAGATCTGCCTGCTTCTGCCTCCCAAGTGCTGGGATTAAAGGCGTGTGCTACCACTGCCCTGCTGAGATCTTTCTCATTAGATCTTTTCTAAGGCTAAGACTCTAGCTCAGTGGTGAAGTGCTTGCCTAGTATACTTGAAGCCCTGGGAGATGGATGGGAGAGAGGAAAGGGACAGAGAGTATAGGGAGGGCGTGTGTAGGTAGATTGTGTATAATTCTACCCTTTCATCTAACAGAGACTTGAACGCTTGAATTTTGGTGTCCCCAGGACATCCTGAACCCATTCTTTTACAGACACTGAGGGAAAATCTTCCTACATGGCTTTCCATCACACCCTGCATGATTTGTTCATGTTCCACAAGATGCTGTTTTCCTTTCATACATCATGGAGATTTGACTGCTCTCTGAAAGAGTGCCTGGCCCCGTCGCGCTCCCTGTGGAGGGTCTGCCTGGCTGCGCCTGCTTGCTCTGTGCACCTGCAGCGGTCTTTGCCTGGGTCCAGCCAAGCACCAGGCTGTCTCCAGTCTGTGGAGGTCACAAACAAGCCTGAGCTGCTCACCTTTTGTGAGTTCACATGCTCTTCTGCGAAGGTGTCTGCTGGATGTGTTTCTAGACCCGAAATAGCTCTTATCATGACATGTGTTCACTTTTCATTTCAGACGACTACCAAATGCCCTCGGAAGAGGTTGCATGAACTTAAATGCAAACTGATCTTCTCCGTTTAAAATTGCATTTTCATCGTCACTTTATTTTATAGATAGGATAGTGGATTCCAAGAGGCAATTCTGACAGGAGAAATTCCTAGGAAAGCAGCTTTCTTCTACTTTATGATCTTTAAAAAAATGATGTGACTAATAATTAGCAGTATGTATACTAGTTTATTTATTTCAGTTCAGTTTTGTGCTAACCCAGCTGGCCGGGAAGATTAGCTGTACAGGGAGAGGGTCGGTGCTTCACTAATGAAAAGTCACTGAGTAGGTATTTCGTGATGAAAATGAGGAGATTTATGTTTCTTGTGCAAAGGCCTCGCAAACCCTCTTTGGCAGCTTGCTCCGCAGCAGTCAACTCACAAACTGTGCTTCCACTGCCTGCCAAGCTCCTGGCTGGCTGTCAACACAGCTGGTGGTCCTGAGGACAAGGACATTTTAATATCCCACCAGGGGGCTCCAATGTGTCCCTTCCCCCAAGCCCTCACAGATCTTCAGTGCCATGCAAAAGCATACGTGCTCCATGAGTGTTCGCAAGTGGAGTGTGGCTGGAAGAAGAGGACGAGCCGGGTGGGCTGCGCCCGGAGGCTTCCTGCCCCAAACAATCCAGATTTAAAAGCTTTTTAAAACTTTATTATATTTATAGATATATAAAATTTATAGATATGTAAAAATGCTCAGGACCCAAGATATCAAAATTCATAATATCTTGCACTCCACCAACTATTAACTAAGCATCACATGGAAAAATAGAACCCATGACAGGAAGAGAAACCAATCAATCAAAACTGATACAAACACTTGCCTGACCGCATTCCATACGATCTGAAACGTTACCGGTGTATGTTCATTGTACAGTGTTAGGTTCGTGAAGACAATTTCCTTGGAGTAGATCAATTATTTTGACTGTGTTCACCATCACCCCTATAACCCACCCTTCTGTTTAAAATATTTTTAAATTTTGGTGATAGTCTCCTTTCTAGTCCTTTATGTTATCTGCATTGAATGTCAAGTCCCCTTAATGGGTGTAGGTGTAATCCTGGAACATTCACGGGGCGCTAGGAAAACGTAGTTTAAAAAGACTCCAGGGTCTGAGAAGATGGCTTCATAGGCATGAGGAGCTGAGTTTGGATCTTTAGCACCCACATATAAAGCTGGGTATGGCTGTGTGTGCCTGTGACCCCACCACTGGGGAGTAGGGGCAGATGGATCCCAAGAGCTCACTGGCTAGCCAGCCTAGCCTAAATGTGAGCTTCCAGAATCTCTGTCTCAATGCAAATGAAGTAGAGAGCAATAGAGGGAAATATGTAGTGTCTTGCTCTAGCTTCTGCATGTTCTCACTCCAGCATGTACACACACACACACACACACACACACACACACACACACACACACACACACACGCCTGTGTCTTTACCGTGGTCTGTGGTCATAAATGTGAAGTTTGAAGGATGACAACAGAGGAGGCCCACATTTCTCTTTCTTTCACAGTTTCTCGGGAAGGATATTCCTTTTTATTGTTGATCTGAGCAACCCCTGCATATGATTTTCCTTCTCTCTCTCTTTTTTTAAAAAATATTTTATTTATTATGTATACAGTGTTCTGTGTGTATGCTTACACACCAGAAGAGGGTACCAGATCTCACTACAGATGGTTGTGAGCCACCATATGGTTGCTGGGAATTGAACTCAGGACCTCTGGAAGAACAGCCAGTGCTCTTAACCTCTGAGCCATCTCTCCAGGCCCAATTTTCCTGCTTTTATTCAATCAATAACTTTTATCTTTTCACTTAGAAGGAAGGATGTAAGAGCACCTTCCGGGCTGTCATCCCTTGCTGTCACTATTCTTGCACTTGGGGCTGTTTTTAAATAAAACAAACATTACTTAAACACAAATGTGGCACTGTGGGACTTCAGTCATCACCTGACCCTGTGATGCTTTGCTAGCATCTGGTACTGAGATTCTCTGATACTCATTCTGGTAATGCAGACAGTGTGTGGGTCATGTATACAACGTGGCTACCCTGAATAATCGGATTAGTTCACATGCTAGGTGGGAGTCTATTTTCTCATGTTAGAGTGGTGTGCAATTTCAAACTTAGGAATTATTTATTTGTCAAGATTTTCTAGTTACTACTTTCAGGCCAAGGCCGAAACCTCAGAAATCAAAATTTCAGATAAGGGAAGACTACTGTATTGAGTGGCTTCATCTTCTGTGACTGTACCAGATAATTTTATGTCCATTCATTGACTGGAATTTTGGCCACGCAACCCAGGGAACTTTCTCATTGTTCACTGAAAAACTAATGTGAGCAAAGGCTCACCTAGACATAGATTATGGCAGTGGTTATACAAACTGAGTAAGACTAAAATCCTTGGAAATGTTCTTTGTAAGTGATAAATTTAGTACATTTGTATCTCAAGAAGATTCACATTTTTTTCATTTTGATACTGAAAGAAAACTACCTTTAAAAAATAAGGAATGTAATAAAAATACACCCAAGAGCCAGTTGTGTTTTGGTTTGAAGTGTGGGGCTGAAAGCGTGAGCTGCTAGGGAAGGACCCATATTGCACACACAGCCCTTGTCCTCAGCACCTCTCTTTCCCCTGACCCGAAGCTTCCTGTCAAAATTGCCCTTGGCCATTTTAAAAAGGAAAACATGTGAAACTTCACAGAAAGCACACTATGCATGTTTTTAAGAATTACGCGTATGTGTGTGTGCCTATGCCTGTGTGTGTATATGCATATCTCCCTTGGAGACCAGAAGAGGGCATCCGATATCCCTGGAGCTAGCTGGAGTTGCAGATGGTTGTGTGCTGCATGGGGACCAAACTTTGATCCTTATAAAAGACCTAAGTGGGGATCTTCATCTTTCCACTGTGAAAAAAAAAAAAGTAAAAATAAGTAAATAAAGCCAAACTGAGTCATCTTGGCTTGCTAGCCTACCTTAACAAGGCTTTCCCAAGAGATGGATTTATTCTGGCTGTTTTTACATTTATCCTTGGAGCAGGAGCTGAGAATATACAACTCAGTTAGCAGAGTGTTGCCCTGCATGCACGAAGACACCCTTAGTCCAACCACGAGCACGATACAGAAGGAAAGGAAAAGAAACAAGCTGTGCTGGCTAGATTTTGTTTTGTTTTGTTTGTTTGTTTTTGTCCATTTGACAAAAGCTGAGTCATTTGGGAAGAGGGGATATTCACTGAAAAGATATCCATCAGATTGGGCTGAGAGATAGACCCATGTGTGGTCTTTACTGAGAAATAGATAGATGGTGTGTAAGACTGTACCCTCCTGAGTTCTCAGCCAGTGAGGAAAGAGGAGGAAGGACCTGCCACCAGGGCAATAAAAACTGTTCTTTGCACTCCTGAGACACACCCTCCATTTTGTCTTTCTCATCTCTGTTGGTGGTGCCCAGCTTTGCAAGGTCTTAAATAAATTGCTTTGTTTTACTGCTCTTGGTCCCTTAGTTCCTCGGGTCTGCCCGTGGGTGGCAGAGAAATTCTCTGCAGTGGAACCTTGAGGTCATGGGTCATGACACAGGGCTCATGTGAGCTTTTGCCATGGAGAGAAGGGCTGACAGAATACAACTCTTCCAGAGGACAGGAGGGACAGCCATTCTTGGTAGCCTTTCCTCTGCAGCCTAGGGGCTAAGATGCCTCCTTTGTCTGGTGGTGTTTTTTGTTTGTTTGGTTGGTTTTTTGTTGTTGTTTTCCTCTCCTAAACAGGACACTGGTATTTTGTTATTTATTTATTTATTTATTTATTTATTTATTTATTTATTTATTTATTTATTTATTTTTGAGACAGTAGTTTTGGTGCCTGTCCTGGTCTCACTCTGTAGACCAGGCTGGCCTCGAACTCACAGATTTCCTCCTGGTTCTCCCCACAGAGTGCTGGGATTAAAGGCGTGCACCACCGCCACCCGGCTACACTGGTATTTTCTTTTTTTTTTTTTTTTTTTTTTTTTTTTTGTGATATATATTTTTTATTTTACAATACCATTCAGTTCTACATATCAGCCATGGGTTCCCCTATTCTCCCCCCTCCCACGCCCTCCCCTTACCCCCAGCCCACCCTCCATTCCCATCTCCTCCAGGACAAGTCCTCCCCCGAGGACTGTGATCGACTTGGTAGACTCAGTCCAGGGAGGTCCAGTCCCTTCCTCCCAGACTGAGCCAAGTGTCCCTGCATAAGTTCCTGGTTTCAAACAGCCAACTCATGGAATGAGCACAGGACTTGGTCCCACTGTCTAAATGCCTCCCAAACTGATCAAGCCAATCAACTGTCTCACCTATTCAGAGGGCCTGATCCAGCTGGGAGCCCCTCAGTCTTTGGTTCATAGTTCATGTGTTTCCATTCATTTGGCTATTTTTTTTTTCAATAATTGAGTAAAACTGAAATTTATTATATGCCACAGTCGTCCTACGGACCTCCATGCTATATATATATAGCCTCTATGGTTCTATGGGTTGTGGTCTGATTGTTCATTTTATATCTAGAATCCACCAATGAGTGAGTACATACCATAACTGTCTTTCTGGGTTTGGGTTACCTCACTCAGGATGATATTTTCTAGTTCCATCCATTTGCCTGCAAATTTCATGCTTTCATTGTTTTTCTCTGCTGAGTAGTACTCCATTGTGTATATGTACCACATTTTTTTCATCCATTCTTCCGTTGATGGGCATCTAGGTTGTTTCCAGGTTCTGGCTATTACAAACAGTGCTGCTATGAACATAGCTGAGCATGTATCTTTATGGTATGTATCAGCATTCTTTGGGTATATGCCCAAGAGTGGGATGGCTGGGTCTTGAGGTAGTTTGATTCCTAATTTTCTGAGAACACTGGTATTTTCTTAAGGTGACATTTTGTTTTCTCTTTGGACAGGAATCTTTGCATATATGAATTACAGAGTTCCCAAGACGAGGAAAGAGATTTTCGAAACCTTAATCAAGGGTCTGCAGCGGCTGGAGTACCGGGGCTATGACTCCGCAGGTAGGTCTCCCAAGACACCCCATCATGGCCGCTTAGACTCTTAGCCATGTTCTTTGCGGTGGGGCTTTTCCAGCCTGGGAATTTCCCTGACACTTCTTATCATTCCTTTATTAATATAATAACTGGTAGCTTCCTGGTGAAAGACTACACCTCCCAGCTTCCTTTGTGGACTGTAGAAGTCACATTTGCCCTTTAAGGGGCCACATTCCGTTTTCTGTAGGCATTTTGGCCATCTGCACACATGGGTGGTAAAAGTGCCCCCCCCCATGTGAATAAACATTGCCCTGCCTAAGGGCAGACCAAGCCTTTTTCTCTCCCCCGTCAGTCTCTCTACAGTTGCCTTTAATAATCTAAGAATAACCACATTTGCTTATTAAAGAAGTTTCAAAAGTGTAGAAAAATTGAGAAAACATTTTATTATTTTTAACAGTAGAAAAGAAAACACAAGGGTTAAAAAACAAATCTCTAACAAAATCTCTACCAGACATAGCCTCATCAGGATTGCTCAAAGGACACAAAGTTTCAGTTGTGCGAGATAAGTGAGTCCTGGAGATCCCCGGGCAGCTTAGAGGGGATGGTTAACAATATGGTACTGTGTTCTTTAGCATTCGTAAGATTTGATGTGCACACACGTTAATGCTGATGGAGGAAGGAGGGCAGGAGAAAACCTAGGTGAAGAAGTTGGGGGGTATTTCCACCACCGGTAGATCCCTATCTCCAAGTCCACCGAGTTTGGTACATTAGATATCCACGCAGTTTTTTGCCTGTCTATCACACCTCAGTAAATTCCCCTCTAGCAGTTTCCTGCGCCCCTGCTGTGCATTGATACTATCTGGGTTGAGATGGAGAGAGTTCTGTAAATAAATTTTCTTCCCCCCCCCCCCTTAACCATCATTATGCAATTTTGTAACATTTAACTAGTTAGGATATTAAAGACTGAGCTAGTTATGCTGGGTGGTGGGGGCCATGATGGCTCACAGCTTTGATCCCAGCACTCAGGAGGGAGGCAGAGGCAGACCGATCTCTGAGTTCAAGGCCAGCTTGGTCTACAGAATGAGTTCCAGGACAGAGTTACACAGAGAGACCCTGTCTTGAAAATAAAACTACAAAACAAAACAGATCGAATCCAGGGCTTTCCACACACTCTACTTGGTATCAGATCCCTAGTCCCTGTGGCTTTACAATCTTGCTTCACCTTTCTCAGCACTTCCGAATTCCAAAGCCCTTCCTGAGTACCTTTCTAACTCACTTCCCAATCCTTATTAGGTGGTTGTCTCAGGGTTCCCTCCTCCACTGGCCAAAGGATTAATTAAGTAGCTTGCTGAGTCAAGGAGACAGGTGACTGACAAGGTTTACAGACATGTAAATGGAGGGAGATGATAACTAGGGGTCACCTGGCAAAGAGCACAGCAGGATAAGTGCCTTTGAATCGCCCCAGGCCTTTAATGGCAGATGTTCCTTCCTTCCTTCCTTTTTTTGGTTATTTTTGAGACAGGGTTTCTTCATGTAGCCCTGTCTGTCCTGGAACTCACTCTGTAGACCTGGCTGGCTTCAAACTCACAGAGATCCGCCTGCCTGAGATTAAAGGCAAGCGCCACCACCGTCCGGCTCATGCCTGGAGTTTTCATGTGTGTTCTGGAGACTGCACTCAGGTCCAGCTGAGCTATTATCACCTTAGCCCCTGTTTTATTTTCGAGACTTCTGATCATCTGTTGGTTGGTCATGGATGTGAAGCCTTGGACAGAGCTGGCAAGCTGCACCGTGCGATGACAAAACTTAACTCCACCGTGAAAAGTGTTTATGTTTTCAAGTTTACAAAGTTCTAAAATAAGCAAAGTGCTCTACTCTGATGGAAGTGTGAACAGCGGCTGCCTCTTTGGAGTAGGGGCTCTTTCTGAGCATTTCTGGGGGTCACGCTGGTAATAGGCAGGCATCAGAACTCCGTGCTTTCTGTAAACTGTAGGTGTGGCCATTGATGGGAATAACCATGAAGTCAAAGAAAGGCACATCCATCTCGTGAAGAAACGGGGAAAAGTGAAGGCTCTGGATGAAGAACTTTACAGTGAGTAGGAAACGCTCTGTGTCAGTGATGGCTGGCACACAGGTCCCTTGAAAATATGTCATTGCCAACAGCATTTGAGACTGAAAATTCATCTACCCTTGGGTGACTGTCAGAGGGTTAAAGGCATGTTGTTAAGACTGTCTCAAAGTGTAGGATGCCTTATTTTAAGCAGCTAAATGCGGAGACTCTAAAAACTATTTTAATACTTATGCATTTAATTATTCTGGCATGCAATACTGCTTTTCTATTTATATTAGAGATATATCATTTTCCTTTCTAAATCAACTTATTTTGATTAAGAAATAAAGATTGAGCCTGGTGGTGGTGACATATGCCTTTAATCCCAGCACTCTGGGAGGCAGAGGCAGGTGGATCTCTGTGAGGTCAAAGCCAGCCTGGTCTACAGAGTGAGATCCAGGACAGCCAGCTGCACAGAGAAGCCCTGTGTCTAAATAAATAAATAAACCAGCAAAAAATAATAATAATAAGGGTATGACATAGTGGCCCCAGCCTGTAATCCTAGCACTTGGGAGGCTGAGGCAGAAAGAAGTACAGCTGCCAGTTTGAGGCCAGTTTGGTTTATGTAATGAGTTCCAGGGCTACAGGGCCCTGTCTCAAAAGGGAAAAAGGAAATGGTTCAGTTAAAACACTAAGTAAAACTTAACAGCGTGGGTGGTACCCAGATAAGGCAGATCCCTGTGGTGTCTGCCACGTGTGTGGCTGACATTAAAGGTGGACCATTGGTTAAGATGGTGTGTCAAGTGTAATGAAACCACCTGGCCTCAGTGGTGGGGTGCCAATGCTCTCCCCCCTCTTCACCTTGAGACAGGGTTTCTCTGTATAGCCCTGGCTGTCTTGGAACTCACTTGTAGACCAGGCTGGCCTTGAATTTAGGGATCCACCTGCCTCTGCTATCCAAGTGCTGTGATCAAAGGCATGCGCCACCACCACCCAGCGACAATGCTTGTTTTTGAAGTACAGTTGTCCAGGAGATGGCTTTGCTTGCCACACAAGCCTGAGGACCAGAGTTCAGACCCTAGCACCTCTATAAATACCAGGTAGGCATGGCAGTCATTCCAGCTGTCAAAAGGCAGAGGCAGCTGGGCTGTGGTGGTGAATGTTTTAATCCCAGCACTTAGGAGGCAGAGGCAGGCGGATCTCTGTGAGTTTGAGGCCAGCCTGTCTACAGAGTGAGTTCCAGGATAGCCAGGACACACAAATACAACAACTGATTTTCTTTCTGTTTAGAGCAAGACAGCATGGACTTGAAGGTGGAGTTTGAGACCCACTTCGGCATCGCCCATACACGCTGGGCCACCCATGGGGTCCCCAATGCTGTCAACAGTCACCCCCAGCGCTCAGACAAAGGCAATGGTAAGGAGACCCTGTTCAGGGTGTTATTTCCTCTCCCCGAGTGACCTGTCAGAGATGACCCTGGCCCGAGTGGCTTCCATGCCCACTTCAAACTGCCTTCCCCACCTGTCGCCTTGAGATAATCTAAGCATCTCCACCCCTAATACCCTAGTGGGTCACACTGGGCCTCAGTCAGGCCAACCTCTAGTCCCCTGGGTGCTGCTGACCTAGGTACACACCGGAAATGATGGCATTTTATCACAAGGGCTCTTGGGAATTCATTCCAAGAGTGAAATACAACAGTGCATTAGTTCATTTTCCACCACTATAGCAAAGTACCTGGAGCAGGCTACTTCACAAAGAAAAGAGATTTATTTAGGTCTCAGTTTTAGGGGCAGAAAATCCTTGATCAGGCAGTGCATCTGTCTGATCTCTGGGGAGACTCCCCTTGGCTTCAACACCACATGGTGACAAAACAGAAGAAGAAATTGGCCGCGTGAAGAAGGGGCCAAGTGTGTGGCCTCTCTCCGTAACAACACGCGCTCTCCAGAACTAGCGAGGATCCCATGAGAACTCTATTAGCTTCTTCTGCAAGCGTGTCTCCAATAACCTCCCCTTAGGACCCATCTCTTAATGGTCTTACCCCCTTTCACATGATCACCCTGGGGACGCAGTGTCACATGCACTGAGCTCTTGAACGATACACTCAACCCATAGCAGATAGTATGAGCAGAGCAAAATGTTCTAGAAGGCTAGGACCCTAAAGAGAAGCATGGAGCTCCTTCTTCTCCCAGCGGAGCTCACTCCCCCCCCCCCCCACACACACACAGAGTGGTCCTAAGGGAAGGCAGACAGTATTGCTGATTATGGTTAGTGCCTAGGTGCCTCGCCAAGCCCTAGATCCCAGAGTCAGGGCTCAGCAGCCAAGAGTTTAAGGTTTGGAGGGGCAGAGGCTGCAGACGCATAGCCTCCTGTCCTGCCTAGTGACAAGGCAAACCCCACCAGAAGCTCCTCACTTCAAAATACGCTAAGAGCCAGGCGGTGGTGGCGCATGCCCTTAATCCCAACAGAGGCTGACTGAGGCAGGCAGATCTCTGAATTCGAGGCCAGCTTGGTCTACAGAGTGTGTTCCAGGACAGCCAGGGCTACCCAGAGATGCTTATCACTGACAGACAGGTTGCCTCTTCCAGTGAAAGCTGCTGATGCAGACATCAGTCTTAGTCACTGCAAATGAAACCTGATGACCACACGTCTCGGGGAGGAATGTCCAGCTGTCGATCATCTCCCTCAGCATCCAGCTTGAACTTCACTTTCAGCTCTCACTTCTCTCTCCCCCACACTCTTCTTTCAGAATTTGTTGTCATCCATAATGGGATCATCACAAATTACAAGGATCTAAGGAAATTTCTGGTAAGGGGCTTCCCCTGGCTAAGTCAAATCTGAGTCAGCATTGATCTTCCTCCTGACACTTTCGCTTAGCCTAGTTCTCTCCAAAAACACACACAGGTACTGAGGGACACCCACTCTGGGCCACATCACAACTGTGAGCGTGAATCTTACCCTCAGCCGGACCACCGTGTTCAGACTGTCTGGGGAGAGATTCCAGGGCTTTAGTGTGTATCTCCAGGGCTGCTGTGGTTTCACAGAATCAAAATAATGTGAACCGGGTTTCACCAAAGTCGCTTCTACCATGTCACACATCCACTCAGACACCCATAGAATGTGGGGTGGGAAGCCAGACGATGAGTTCCACACCATGAAAAGGTTGTGTGGTGTGAGTTGGGATGTGAGTGGGTTTGACTCACATATTTTATCATAACTGCTGCTCTTTTGCAATGTCCAGATTAACGGTGACGACAAGCTCCTGAGGAGGGAGGTCTCTGGGAGTAAGAGGGTGACTCAGAGGTGTTGGCTGCTGGGTTCTGGCAGACCTTTCTCATGCCTTCCCAGTTTTGCTTGTTCTTGCCTTAAGTCATAGCATAAGGGACTAGAGGGAGTTGGCCCAGCCAGCAATTGCACAATGACCAACATCTGTCACCCTGGGTACAACCCCACATTCCAGGAAAGCAAGGGCTACGAGTTTGAGTCAGAAACAGACACGGAGACCATCGCCAAGCTGATTAAATACGTATTCGACAACAGAGAGACTGAGGACATTACCTTTTCAACATTGGTGGAGAGAGTCATTCAGCAGTTGGTGAGTTATGGGCCCCTATGAGTGCCGTCTGCCTAGACACACCTTCATTTTTCACTTGTGCAAATTTGCACAAGGTACTGAGGGGGAAAGATAGTTTGTTTATAGTCGTACTTACAATGCTGTATTCCTGTAGAATCTGGAGAAAGTCCAGTTTGGGAAGTGAATCTCTGACAAAATGCTTGCTTCATTTTAGCCCCTCTGAGATGGTGGCTGGCATCGTAATCTGTGGTTTTTATAACCGTGGGCTGTGTGCACGTGGTAATGTAGCTGTCAGGGTTCTCGTTGTTGTCTCTAAAACTAAATTATATGCACTGTTATATGCTAATCAGATGACCGTGACTGAGGTTGGAGACTCAGAACTGTAGTCTTTCCTCTTTGTCAGTAAAGCAGTCGGGGAGAAATGCCCGCAATTAATTACAAAATGGGAAAGGAAGGAGGGAAGGAGGGAAGAAGGCAGGCATGCGTAGAGCACACAGGAATAGATTTCCGAATTATCTGATTTGTTAGGGGTGCACAGCAAGAGCTGTGGGGCAAGAGATGTTGCCAGTTCCAGAAGAAGATTGTGGTTTTGTGATAGGAGAGATCGGAGCACAGGGAATTGCTGAAGGGAGTGGCCTAGGGTAGAGAGCAGGGGAAATTGGTGATGCATCAAACAGCTAGACTCAAGAAGCACAGCTACTCTCAAAGGGAGATGGACATGGGGCTGGGGGCTTCTCTGGGGGGACAGACATGGGCCTGGGGGCTTCTCCGGGGGGACAGACATGGGGCTGGGGGCTTGTCCGGGGGGACAGACATGGGGCTGGGGCCTTGTGTGTGGGGGGGACACAGACATGGGGCTGGAGCCTTGTCCGGGGGGACAGACATGGAGGTTGGTGTTGCTGGGGTTATCTCCTGGTCCTGCCTGGCCCACAGTCAGGACAAATCTCTCTCGCCCACCAATCCCGTAGCTGCTCAGACCCAAATAAACACATCCAGCAGGCTGGGGCCTTATGGGGGAGGGGACAGACCTGGGGGCTGGGTCCTTGTCCAAGGAGGAAAACTGCATGGAATGAGAGTGAGGGAAAAGGGGGTTGGATCTCTCAGAGCCCATCCCCAAGGTATCATGCCATCCAAGAACGGGTCCAAGGCTGCAGCAGCCTGGAGATAGTGTTCAAGGCTCAGAATCGAGGACACACTGGGTCAGAGAGTGTTGTGGGTTATCATGCTGTACTTACACGTCTTCCCTCTTGGGTGCCTGGATCACATCCCTTGACTCCGCCTTTCTTCTCTCTCTGTCTCGCTTGGACTTCCCGCCTGGCTGTAAGCTTTCTTGCCATAGGCCCAGACAGCCTTATTTATTAGCCAGTGGGAGCCACACATATTCACAGCACACAGAAAGGCACCCCCCAGCACCATGCTATGGTTTTAGATCTGTCAGCCTAAAGCAAAAGTTTTCAGAGTGGATCACTGCCAAAACCCTTGATCTGTGCCATCTCTTTTGGGGGTCCGTAATTTAGAGGACCTATTTCTAAATCACGACATCTTCTATCATGTCATTCCTTGGTACTAGTATGAATTGGTTCCAAGATCCTAATTAGATACCCCCATCAAGTTTCATATAAACTGATGCCGTATTTGTATATAACCTATGCACATCGCCCTGTGTGTTTTAAATTATCTCTAGATTAATATATTAGATATAATACCTAATACAGTGGAACCATGTAGATGATGGTTTCACTACATTGGAAACTCTAGGGAATAGTGGCAGGGACAAGTCTGGGCATGCCCACTCGGGGTACTCCATCATAGGCTGGCTGTGCAGTTCACCCAGTAACAACTGAACATGTTTTCAGAACATTTTTTTTTTTCCTTTTCTTTCTGATGCTGGAAATCAAATCCAGAGCCTCACACACACTCAACAAGCTCTCCATCACCGAGTCACACTCAAATCTGCATCCAAAGACAAGGAGGGTCAGTTGTAAATAAAGTAGGCAAACAGATTGGGTATTGTAACAGTGTTTCGTTCTTTGCTGTTTTTGTTTTGTTTTGTTTTGTTGCCATCCTGAGGATTGAACCCAGGGCCTGGCAAGTGCTAGGCAAGCACTCTGCTACTCAACTACATCACCTGTACTCTGATTTTGGGATTTAGAAATGCCTTCCCCATCACGGCACTTTTAGACTGTTTTATCTTTCTTACCTGAAGAAACATAGAACTCTTTTTGATGGAGAGTAGGAAATGTATTTCTGTTCTGTCTTTCACTGTTAGCATAAACCAAGCTGGGACCATGTGATGTTGTGACACTCAATATCTGCATGAAGCCCTTCTTCCTGGGCAGTTTGAAAACCCATTGAGAGCCTAGGTCATTAACCCCAGAACTCAATGTTTTTGTGGCTTCGTCCACAAATTGGATGTACCACCCTGGCTGCATAGAGCCTGAAGTCCACCCAGAATTTCAAAGATTAAGAACTTCACATAGAAATTCAGATTCATAATTTGTTGTACATAACTGAAATCTTCTGGGGCCATGGCAAATTGGGATGGTCAAGTTCAGGGGATAATTTTTCATGAAGAATTTAAGTAAAAAAGACATATGATAAGCTGGAGAAGAAGGCTCACTGGTTAACAGTACTTACTGATCTTGTAGAGGACCCAGGTTCAGTTTCCAGCACCCATGTTGGGTGGCTCACAATCTTCTGTAACTCCATTTCCAGAGGATCTGTCGCCCTCTTATGGCCTCTGTGGGCACTGCACACACATAATGCACATAAAGTCATGTTGGCAAATAGGCACACACATTAACCAAATAAGTAAATCTTAGAATTTGTAGTCCTGAATTAGGAAAACTAGAGTCTAGTTCTAGCTTTGTGCAAACAGCAAATAACAGTCATAGCCGTAGCAATGAAAGTAAGAGAATTAACACCACCAGTTCTCCGGATTCTCTAAAGGCCAGGCACACATTCTAAACACTTACTGTACATTAGCCTTGAACCTCAAAAACATACAGATAGACTGTATGCTGTCCTCTAGGCCACAGAGAAGGAAACTGAGGCATGAAGGTGGCTGAAGCAACTGCCTAATTAAGGGAGGGGATAAAACCAGAACTGGATCCCAGGTTTGACCCAGTGTTGAGCCATGTTGATCAACCTCTTGGACCTTCCCAGCTGCTCCCTGTACAGGCTCAGTGCTGGGTTTCTCTAGCCCTGGTCCTTACTCTCTGTGGCTTGGGCTGCACCTCTCCACCCTGGGCATCTCTCAGGAGTTCCTCGTGAGGGTGAACTTCCACACCTGAGCACGAGGCCATCGATTTGGCTTCCGTTCTGACTGCATCCTCCATAAGCTGCCTCTGCACTCAGATCCCTATGCAGCCCGTATCTGCCATGGAGAGGAGCTGGGGGTGCCTGCCTAGGCCAGTGGTCTGCAGTGGCGGGGCTAGTCAGAGCAACCGCTACTCCACAACCCTTCACCCTTTTTGCTGTGTTTTCAGGAAGGTGCCTTTGCATTGGTGTTCAAGAGCATCCACTACCCGGGAGAAGCTGTTGCCACAAGGTAAGGCAAGCGTGTGGGTGCTTCCAGGAACAAACACATAAATAAGATCAAATCCTTTGGCGTGGGACACCAGAGAGTTCATGGTCTCCAGCAAACTGCCCAGTGCTTGTTGGGTCTAAAAGACATCAGCTGTGGCCCGGGCACTGCACCACCGTGGCCAGTGGTGCAAGCTCCTGTTTTTAAAAGGGAAACATAGGCCAAGTGGTGGCGGCGCACATCTTTAATTGCAGCACTCAGGGGGCAGAGGCAGGTGGATCTCTGCGTTCGAGTCCAGCCTGGTCTACAGAGTGAGTTCCAGGACAGCCAGGAACCTTGTCTCAAAAGAGGGGGAAAAAAAAAGAAATAAAAAGAAAAGAAAACCCACAAATAAAAGAGAAAACATAAAGTTGGATTTTTTTATGTGAAATCTCTAGACTGTTAGAAGTTGACAACAAATTAATATTAAAAAATAAATGGCCAAGCAGTGGTGGCACACACCTTTAATCCCAGCATTCGGGAGGCAGAGGCAGGCAGATCTCTGTGAGTTCAAGGCCAGCCTTCGGGAGTCAGAGCCAGGTGGATCTCTGTGAGTTCAAGGCCAGCCTGGTCTACAGAGCAAGACCAGGACAGGCTCTAAAACTACACAGAGAAACTGTGTCTCCAAAAACTAATACATAAACAAACAAACAAACAAACAAATGTTGGGTACTGTGCGAGCCTCACAACCTGAGTTTCCTCCCTGGGATCCACGTAAAGGCAGAAGAACGGAGCTGGCTCCACAGACCTCTCCGTGCATGCATGCTATACCATCATCCCCTCCCCGATAACGAATTAATTTCGTTGTAAAAATGTAATAATAACAAAAGTATTGGGGGTGAGGAGACAGCTGTCGGTCGAGTGCTGGCTGTTTAAGCGTGAGGACTTGAGTTTGGTCCCCAGCACACACGTGAAAAACTGGGTGTGGTGGTACACGCTTGCCATCCTGGCCTTCTCGAGGCAGAGGCAGGTGGATCCCTGGAGCTCACAGCTAGCCGAACCCAACTGGTGAGTGCTCAGGTTCAGTGAGAGGCTCTGTCTCAGGGGGGAAAAATAAAGCCAAGGCAGATGACCGAAGAGGGATGACAGTCAAGGCTGACTTGTTGCACATGTGCACAGGTACACACACACACACACACACACACACACACACACACACACACACACACTGCCCCCCCCCCAGTAGAAAATAATAAAAGTGTATGAGGGCTTAGACTCAAGTTTTATGGGGGCTTAGATCCTAATTAATGTAGGGAGCCTTCTTAGGCAAAGCATGCACAATTGGGAATATGAAACGGACCAAGGCGAACCCTGCATCTAGTTCTTTAATGGGCCGCCAAGATAGATCAGCAGGTGACGGCCTTTGCTGCGGAGACTGCCAAATTCAACCCCTGAACCCCACACGGTGGGAGGACAGAACCATCTGCTAGGTGTTCTCTGACCTCCACTGACACCGTGGCACACATGCACCTCCCCCCTCGTGCCCTCCACATGCACACAATAAACTAATAAACGCAATTTAAAAAAAAAAGTCCTTAAAAGCCCAAAGCTCATGCCTTGTCACCTACTTGGTAGGGGCATAATAGGGTTCATCTAAGAAGTCTTGGTCAGGCCACACATTCCTCTATCGGAGCCCCCATCTCAAAGGTGACTCATCGCTGATTAGATTCATAGAAGTAGATTAAATGTCATCCTTTATTTTATATTCAGACGGATTGACTATCCACTCACCTAGACATCCAGTGTGTTGAACTCTTAGTATGAGCAGGTTTCTGGAGACTTTGGGACATGTTCCCAGGATGCTTGCTCCGGAAGACAGAGAAGGGCAGAGAGTGGAGCTGCTCTGGGTGGGGGCTGGGGAGGCCACCGTACCAGGGGCCTGAGAGTGCGGCAGATGTCAACCCAGGAAAGTCGGGGAGTAGTAACTGCTTCCCCAGCAGCAAGACCAAGACAGGGAAGGATAAGCAGAAAGTGTGGCTCTCCAGCCTCCCAGTTTGGGTGTGTGAGGGCAGGGTAGAGGCGGCCCGAGGTAGGACTTCCGGTGTCCATGTATGTTTACTGATACCTGCTGTGGGCTGGGCTTGCGGACAGTAGTGAATCCGGTGGTTATAGACATTGCTCCATGAACTTCACAGGCTATTAGTGAGTGGAGGCTCTGGGAGAAACCCAGCTCTAAGGGGCCTTGGTGTCCTGTGGGCTGCTGGTTTTATTCTAAAGGCACAAAGGAGCCATTTAGAATATATATGTGGCTCTGGGAGACCTGAGCAGACTTGGGTGAGACTGTCCCTTGAAGACTATCACAATATCTACCCAGAAAATCAGATGAATTTATCATAATCTTACTTTTTTCCCCAGGACTGGGACTAATTTGTCATTCGAAATGTAATTTCATCAAATCATAGAATAGAATTATAAAATACCAGTTGGTCCTTATCAAATCTAGAAGCTCCCTTTAAAATCTCATAACGTGATATTACTGTTTAAAATGAATGTGGTGTGAGGAAGCAATAAAGCTTGATTTTTCTAAATTGCCTGTGACGAATGGCTGGAACATCCAGGCCAGCCCTTGGGATGTCTCAGGAGGCTTCTGTATCTTAAAGGAGAGCTCAGTCTGAACAATAAGATCCAGGGAGCCATTTACCCAGAAACCCAGATAGCCTTAAGCACTATTATTAATGCTTAAAATCTGTCATTATTTGGGTGCAATTTGAGCTAGCTCCTCACTGGACCTAGAACAAGGTCTCTCTGATTAGTTTTAGACAAAACAAAGTATTATACAAAATTGTCAGGACACTCAAAGCACCTTTTTCTCAATCTTTTTGAACTTTGTCCCCTGTTTCAAGAAATCAGAAGAGGGGGTCTAAGTAAGTTAGTGCTCCTGAGAAGCAGGACTGTCATTGCTAAAGAAATAACAGAGACCTGTCTGAGTCAGGTGGACACCCCAAATGCCCATGTGTGGGCGGGATCCAAACTATTAATAAGCAGGTGGTTTGTAAGCACATCAATCTATGTTAGAAATTGTTTAAGACAAATTATTAGCCCACTACATTGAAGTCAAATGCTTGAGATGGTCCTAACAAAATGTGTTCAGTGTTTTCTTATCAGCCAGTTAACATGTTGGAGGAGCAGTCCACACTAGCTACAGAAACCCCCTTCCCACCCCGTTTCAATGTAAAGTGTGACTGTCTAAGGTTTCAGTTATTGGTCAAACAAGGTCCAAAAACAGATAATTTGTAAGTTTAAAATAATTTTTGTTATGGTGCAGTGTTATAATTTTTTTTATTTTGTTGTTGTTGTTAGTCTTTTATTGCACCTAAATTAACCCATCATAGGTATGAATGCATATGAAGACCTTGGGTGCAGATTGTATTCACTATCTGCAGTTTCAGGCTTACACTGGAGGTCTTGTGTGTGTGTGTGTGTGTGTGTGTGTGTGTGTGTGTGTGTGTGTGTGTGTACATGCCAGTGTATGCATGTGTGTCTGAGGGTGCAGCTGTGTGTGGAGGCCAGAGGTCCACATCAGGTATTCTCTTTTACATGTATAATGAGTGTTTTGCTTGTATGTATGTATGTGCCCCACTTGTGTGCCTGCTGCCCACAGAGGTCAGAAGAGAGCATCAGATCTGGACTTATGGATAGTTGTGAGCCACCATGGGGGTGTTAGGAACTAAACTCAGGTCCTATGCAAGATCAGTATGTGCTGTTAACCACTGAGTCATCTCTCCAGCCCTTTTACCTTATTTTCTGAGAAAAGGTATCATTGAACCTGGAGCTCACCCACTCATCTAGCTGTAGGCTGGCTGGCCAATGAATTCCAAGGAACCATACATCTATTGTCTCAGTGTTCTGCCTCCCTTTCCTACCTGCAGGGGTTATAGACCTGCACACCACCCACCACTGTGTTCAGCTTTTAAGTAGCTTTTTGGAGATCCTGCCTTGGTCTTCATGCCTTCATGGTAGCCACTTGGCCAGCTGAACTATCTCCCACAGTCTGCATGGATGGACAGAGGGCAGTGAGGAACTGCTGTCCTGGAATGTTGCCTGCCTGGGTTCTAGGATGCAGAGATCTGAACTGTGTGAGTTATGAAAGCGATCTGTTTGTCTCATGTGAGTGCTGTAATCTATAAGATAAAGCAAAGAACTGCATTTTGAAGGCAAGATGCCATTAAGATCATGACCTAAAATTGGGCAGTGGTGGTGCATGCCTTTAATCCCAGCACTTGGCAAGCAGAGGCAGGTGGATATTTGTGAGTTCCAGGCCAGCCTGGTCTACAAAATAAGTTCCAGGACAGCCTGGGCTGTTACACAGAGAAAGCCTGTCTCGAAGAACCCGCCCCTGCCAAAAAAAAAAAAAAAAAAATCATGACTTAATGCCTCCAACAATCTTACCAAAGCAATAGTAAGCAGAAAAGAAATACCGTGAAGTGTTTCACTGAAGATTCTATCCCAAGATAATCAGAGAACCTGGTGCTGTGACAGAGATGGGCACCAAGGAAGGAGCCTGAGTTCGAGACTCTCACCCTCGTCAACTTCTGTCATTCCTGGAAGACCTTTGTGATGAAATCCACTTTAGTACAGGTCAAAGATTCTAACTTTCCCTTAGAGGGGTATCATTTAAGTCAAGGTAAAACTGCCCTTGAAACTGCCTTTTGCAGCCCACAGAGTAGAGCACAGTCTTCCCTCGGTATCTCTGGAAGTTCTGGCACTAAACCCTGTCCAGATACCAAAACCCTTAGATGCTCAGGTCCCTTGTATAAAATAGCATAGTGCATTATTTGCATATAACTTCTCCATATTCTGCTTACACCAGGCCTTTCTCTCATGGTAAATGTTCAGCCCCTGAGACGTAGACATGTGGGTTAGCTGCTTATGGGGATATCAAGACCCAGGAGCTCAACATCTCAAAAGTGGGGAGAGTGTGTTACCAGGCTAACTGGTCAGATACCTGGGTGATGATGTGAGTGAGCTGACATCTCCATGCCAGTCTATTGGTCCCTGCTCCAAACCTGGAGGGCAGCATCTCATGGTCAAGATGTCCCTTCTGTGTGACCTAAACACAGTCTTTGCTCCAGGGAAAGGAGGGTGTACCGAGAGGCCAGGAAGACATCTGGCCTGTCGTCTTAAAGGTGATGGGTCACTTGATACCTTCTTCTTCCTGCAGGAGAGGCAGCCCACTGCTCATCGGGGTACGAAGCAAATACAAACTCTCCACAGAGCAGATCCCCGTCTTATACCGGACATGTGAGTTTCTTGAGGACATCAACAGACAGCCTCAGGGTAGCTACCCCCCCTGCAGCCAGCTCTGTTTGGAGGCAGCCCCCAAACACTGTCTTGGGCCCAGCTGCTGGGTGACTCTGGGTTTCAAAGATGTTCATGCAATGGGGACTCGGCTCCATCTTTTAAAAAAGCACTTCATCGTGAATATTTTGAGACCTGCACAGAAATAGAGGGAGAAGCAGGCAGCTGGGGGGGGGGGGGGGGAATGGTAACTGTGCCCTGATTTGAGTTTCTTTGGTTTGTTTTCGTTTGCCTTGCTCTCCCACGGTAGCCATGTAAATGCTCTTTCAGCGCTACTGGGCTATTTGGGGAGCTTTTACGTGATTTGGCTGGCACAGCCACAGCTAAAAATTGCAGATTTCTCCCACACAATATTCAAAAGAGGAAAATGGGTTCTCTGCCACGTGTTATGCAAATAAAGCAGCCTGCTGAGATTCGCAGCCCATTCTTTTGTTTACTAGGCAATATTGAGAATGTGAAGAATATCTGCAAGACCAGGATGAAGCGACTGGACAGTTCCACCTGCCTGCACGCCGTGGGTGATAAAGCTGTGGAGTTCTTCTTTGCTTCGGATGCAAGGTAGCTAAACATTTTCATTGTTTTCTTGGGATTGTATACCCAAAGAATAACTGACTGAACACCGCATGTGCATGCACTCCGAGCATGCATGTCGGTCAGAGGACAGCTTCTAGGAGTTGATTCTCTCCTCCTGCTCTTTGGGTCCCGGGGATTGAATTCAGGTTGTCAGACTTGGTGGCAAGCACCTTTACCCACTGGGCCAGCTCACCAGCACAAGTACATACATTTTAGAAATATACAGCCACAGAGAAAGAAAAGTTGGGGTAGGGGAAGAAAAAAAGAGAAGGGGAGTGAGGGACTATTCGAAAGAGATTTGGGTACCTGTAAGTGGTGTCTGGGCATTATAACCTGCTGGAGTTTTTATTTCGTAGAAGTGCTCAAAATCACCGAGCTCTCTTACCTTATAGTCGGTGATGGGAGAGGTGTTTCTAAGATTAGAAAAGGCACGGAGGCCTGGAGGAAGATGAAATAGTGTTCACAGGCAAAATAATGATACACTCACTTTTAAAGCCAACTGACAAGCTGTGAGGACTAACACTGACAGCTTCCCAGAGAATAAATATGTGGAAATCTTACCTCGCCGCAGTCATCGCTAAGCTGCCGGCAGGGACCGAGCCTACCTTATTCCTTCTAGAAGCTTCTCGTAGGACTAAGTATTATCGACTCTTAGCAAACATTTGTTGAACAAAACAAAAGCAACAAAGAACCAGACTATGCACTGCCATGGAAACAGCCCACTTTAACAAACCCTCCCAGCCTCGTCTAGCGTTCTAGCTCCATGCTGTGGCTGTGACAAATGATGACCAAAAGCAACTTAGGGGAAGAGAAAGTTTTTTCCATCTTCTCCTTTCTGGTCACCATCCATCCACAAAGGAAGTCAGGGCAGGAACTCAGGCAGGAACTTGAAGTATAAGCCACGGAGGAATGCTACTTGCTGGCTCACTTGCTGATTCACGCCTAGCTGGCTTTCTTACACTGCCCAGACTACCTGCCCAGGGAATGGTGCTGCCCACAGTGGGATGAGCCTCCTCCATCAATCAACAATCATGACAAGCCTTCTCGGACACACATCCACAGCAAGTGTCCAGACGTTAGATCTGACTCAGCTTTGAATTTTAGCAGGGGTGGTAGTGTGTCCTTCCCTCAGAAGGCACATGCCATTCCATCATTTTTCTTTTTGCACTTAATCAGAGGTTCGAGTCCTATCAGCCTCATTCATTGACTGAAGATTCAGCTTTCGCCTCTTGGTTTCAACAGCCATTCAAGATCCTTGGTTGGAGCGATTCATAATTAGGAATCCATAAACTGATTACTCTATCATTTGTTCTTTATTAGCTAGATTCTACTGTAGAAAGAGAAACTTGTCTTCCTAAACTATATGGTTCTAAAAAGCAAGTGCTGAGTGGGCAGGATGGTTCGTGGGTGTAGGCCCTGGCAGCCAAGATGGGCCTCAGACCCACATGATGGAAAGGGAGATGTGACTCTTGTAAGTTACCTTCTGACCTACACACACACACACACACACACACACACACACACACACACACACACACACACGGGCACACGGGCACACGGGCACATGAAAAATGAATATTAATTTTAAAATGCTTAAAGCAAGTATTTATTTCTTTCACTTTATAATCAGAATAGTGTATGCTTTCCCAGCCCCTCCAAAGGTGACACGGCTTTTGTATCTTATTTGAAGAAACCAATTATAAAAAGACATCCATGAGATTGCCTGGGGGAGGAATTTGAACACATTAGCTACTTGATGATTTGAAGACGAATTGTTAAGCTTGAAAGAGATTGTTGTTCCTATAATAGGTTAAAATTTAGTCCTTAAGATTTAAGAGGTATATGTAAAAATGTTTGCTGCAGAAATGGTGTATTTCTATACGTTCTCTACTGGGTTAAGATTAAGGTTAGGTTTCAGAATAGTTGTTGGAGGAGAGAGGTATGGAGAATGGGAGGGCTCCCCTGTGACCCTTCCTACTGTGATGCCACTGTTATGCCTAAAATGACAAGGACCCCATGCTTGAGAAATGGCAAGTGGCTGCTGCCTGGTGACTGTCAAGGGTGTAACATGAACTTTGGTGCCTTTTTCTTCCCTTCCAGTGCCATCATAGAACACACCAACCGCGTCATCTTCTTGGAAGATGATGACATCGCCGCAGTGGCTGATGGGAAACTCTCCATTCACCGAGTCAAGCGCTCAGCCAGTGATGACCCCTCCCGAGCCATCCAGACCTTGCAGATGGAACTGCAGCAAATAATGAAAGGCAGGTGTCCTCCCAGAGTCCCTGTGCAGTTGCCTTAAAGAGCAGGTGCTCTTGGGAGTCAGAGGATAGAGGGGCCCCTGCACCCCCAAAGCTGCAGGGTCTAAGGTGTAAGCTGGATGGTCACTGTATCTGACCCACTTTCATATGATTTGTTTCCATAGCCTCAGACAGGAAAACATCTGCAGGCACTCTTCAAAATTGGGGGGCTTTATGGGTGATACTAGCCCTGTGGCCTAAGTGACATCTTGGCAGAAAATTAAAAAGCAACAGCAGCTGAGCCTTTTGCTAGGGTTTTCCTGGCTCCCAGTTAAGCAATAAATATGTATCTAAATTAAAGTCACTTACCTTGGTGATGTTTCCCTGGCCAGGTAACTTCAGTGCATTTATGCAGAAGGAGATCTTCGAGCAGCCAGAATCCGTTTTTAATACCATGAGAGGTCGGGTGAATTTTGAGACCAACACAGGTGAGAAGCCCCTGTCCATGTCCTGCTCCATTGAAAGCAGTCATATGTAGAGTCAACATTAATACCCTGCCTGGTGTCCTGCAGTGCTCCTGGGTGGCTTGAAGGACCATTTGAAGGAGATTCGAAGATGCCGAAGGCTCATCGTGATTGGCTGTGGAACCAGCTACCACGCCGCTGTGGCTGTAAGTGCCAAACACCAGACCTTAAGGTAGTTAAGGGAAGTTAACAGCGGGCAAGACCAAGATGCTGGTCATGGTGCTGTCATGCACTGGCCTCTCAATTTGATCAAGTCCCTGTACTCATTCCCATGAGCCAGCTTGAGAAGTGACTGAGCCCATTCTTCTAGCAAGATAGCCTGGGAGTGGCCAATACTCCCATACCACTGGGACAGCAAGACACCATGTCATAAACTGTCCTTAGAAGCCCAGTGCCCTGTGTCCCTGTGAGGCCCATTACTGACTTCAGTGTCTATTCTGTTTGGCTTCAGACACGGCAAGTTTTAGAGGAACTGACCGAGCTCCCTGTGATGGTTGAACTTGCCAGTGATTTCCTGGACAGGAACACACCTGTGTTCAGGGATGACGTTTGCTTCTTCATAAGCCAATCAGGTAAGGGAGACAGGCAGCATGGCCAGGTTTTCACTGGCTCATCTCCGAGCTCTCTCCTCTATACATCATCACCCTCCCTCTTCTTCCAGTGCAGCCTCCGTGCATCTGCAGTGTATCTATCACACATGATCTCACGCACTGGGTCATTTAAACCCTTAAAGGCATCCGGTGCTAGCAACACTGTATGATCTGTGTGAGTTTTCATCCCACATAGGTCACCAAAGACAGACTAAAGAAATGATCCCACCCAAGGCTGGCTTAGTGAGCCAGTGAGGTTATTGAGCTTACTTACAGGAGCACAGGTTACTCAAAGGCAGCTGCATCAGGGGATAACAGCCCTCCCCAGCATGGGTAATGACCCATGAGATCTGCATCCATGGAGCTCCTTGCCAGACTTAGGAGAAGCTGGCTTCCCCTGCCATTCTAAGCCTTCTGGTACTTCCAAGAACACTCCCCAACATTCTCCTAAATGTTTCCTGGGCATAATTTAAAGGAGAAAAAAATCTCAATTCTACTGTGTGGAGAGTCCCATCCTTGAATTCAGTCCTTGGTGGGCTCTGTGTCCAAGCTCTGGAGGCCTGCTATGTGCAGTGTCCACACTGTCCAGCAGGGGGAGGCATGGAGAGACAACGGTTGTTGTTAAAGTGGGGGGCGTTTTCCCTTAGCTTGAGTGAGCCTTACCTGGGTGTCATCCTCACACCAGGTAAAGGTGTGCTCCAGCTGAGCCATATCATTGGGGTCACCCTTAGAGATTTAAGGAGGGGTTTTGAAATATTTCAATTTTGGTGAATTCCAAACCTTTATTAAAGCAGGAATATTCATATAACAACTTATCCAATCTTAGAAATTACCATCCAAGCCAACTTAGGGTCATCCATGTGTGCCATTCACCTGTCTCCTCCTTTGGATCATCTGGAAGCTGATTCCAATCCTGAACATCATGTGACATCTCTCTGCATAGATAATTCAGAATGTGAGACCAAGCAAAATGATGATAAAGCATAAACCCATAATATCATTATCATAATTGAAAACTGAACATACTCTTCTAATATCATAGGGGGGGTTTTAATATTGCTTCCCTTTTCAATTTTTAATACCATTTCCATTTTCAAGCTGAGAAAAACTAACACAGACATGCCACCACCCCACCGACTGACTGACTGCCTTTGGGTCATTCTTCCCATCAGAGCCGAGATGTAGCTCATGAATAGGTAGAAAAACAGGTAGATTTCACATGACATCAGTACAGTGGCAGTCCACAGGTCTATGTACGGAAGTATCCGGTTTGTAAAGGAGATTTAGCAAGCAGCGAGCTACCAAAATCCGAGATTGAGGCTAATGCAGACAGTGCCATCCTTTGCCTTTTCTTCCTGCTGCTGCTGCTGCTGCGGACTTCGAGTCCTGTGCAGTGAACCCGGAAGTCAACAGAGAAAAAGGAAAAGGGGATTACACCATCTGGAACCTGGTGACACCAATTTTGGGGATAGGCCAGGAACTAAGTTGAACACAGTCAAGAGCAGTGACCATGTGGATGGAACAGTCAGAGGGTTGGGAATTCACTGGGCTTGATTTTATGGTTGGCCTCGTATTGCTTTGAGTTTCTTTAAAACTGGCAAATAGGGAGTTGGTGGCGGCTTATGCTGTTGATGTGGCCTAATTAGAAAAACTATTTGAGTCCACACTGGGAAGTTTCAAGAAATGTGTCCTTCAAACATGTTCTATTTGAGAAGCACCATGTGGGCAGTCTTGGTTTTCAATATTTATACCTCAGCAATCCGACCCAGGCAGCCTAGAGTCCCAGAAGGGCATTCCAAGCCAGCGGCAAGGCCTGGATGGAGATAATGAGTTGCATTTTCTGCACTCCTCATTCTGAAGGGAAATGAGGGCTGAGGCCCCCATGGAGCTGACATCAGGATTCAAAGAAACAGGGGACAAGAACACACTTGCTACAAAAATAGTAATGAGATCTTCAATCTAAGAAACAGGAAAGATTCTGAACCCTTGTTTTCTTTTCCAAGGTTGGTCAGGCTTTGGATTTCGAAGCAGGAAGGGTAGGGGTGAATGAGGAGGCAGGGAGGAGGGGAGGAGAGGGTTCTAGCTGGCCTAGCACCTGCATGCTCACTGACAGCATCCCCGTGTTGCAGGTGAGACTGCAGACACGCTCCTGGCGCTTCGATACTGTAAGGACCGCGGGGCGCTGACTGTGGGCATCACCAACACTGTGGGCAGCTCCATCTCCCGGGAGACCGACTGTGGCGTGCACATCAACGCAGGGCCGGAGGTCGGGGTGGCCAGCACCAAGGTACGAACTGCTTGTGTTCTCCGGGGAGAACCTGGGTTGTGGCATCGGCTGGAGAGACGAGTGTCCTTGCAGTTGCAGCTGGCTCCCATCTCTTGGTCTTGTCATTACATCTCTCCCCCATCTTTGTCCATGTTGTGGTGTACCTCTCCCATCTCCTTAAACACCTTTGGGGCGGCTGTCTAAAGTCTTCACGGGCCCCCTCCTTTGTCCTCAGGCTTACACCAGCCAGTTCATCTCTCTGGTGATGTTTGGTTTGATGATGTCTGAAGACCGAATTTCTCTACAAAACAGGAGGCAAGAGATCATCCGGGGCCTCAGATCTTTGCCCGGTAAGTCCCAGAACATGGTTTTCTGTATTTCCAAATTCACTGAGCTCCTTTGGGTCGCTCTCATCCTTTATTCTCATGTAAAGGATGCTGTTAATGACTCTCTCCTTCTAGATCTTTCTACTCAATGATAACTCTTACACCTCCACCCCCACCCCCCAAACGCCCAGCAAATCCTGCTTAGGCCAAAAATTAAAGCCTCAGTGGTCAGCAGAGTTCCAGGACCTCCGCCCTCCTCTCTGGACTGCCTCAGCTGCTAAGTAGCAAGATCTGCCCGCTCAGTGGCGGATGTTTACCTTAAAATGAAGGAAGTTAGCCTTGCCCTTCAAGTGAAACAAACAACAGTACTTGTTGCCAACAATAAAGGTCAATTTTTCAATCATCATTTAGAATTTGGAAAATTTCTCTCCGCTTAGCCAATTCCCAGATTTGAAGTTTTCGTTTTTTGTTTGTTTGTTTTTTGTTTTGTTTTGTTTTATTAAGAAGTTGGAGGTTTTTAACAAGGTGATTTGTAATATAAAGTTTGTAACTAAATGTGTCCATTTTTAGGTTTGCCTAGCTCTGGGCCTTTGTGTGCTATCGTCAACTTGTGTGAAAAAGCCATTTAAGAGCAAAGGAGGCCAAGTGTAAAAAAATAGAAACTACTTGCAACTCCCCATTTCAAGAAACCTGCTTCTTGTCTGATACAGAATCGAAAAACACTTCCAATGAGAAACACTTCCAATGATTTGCAGACATTTTGAACCTTTCCCTTTTCCAAATACAAGTCTTTGTAAGGCCTGGTGAAATACCTGCACTCCAGTAACAAAGATAAAAATCACAGTAGTTCAGATGCAGAAGCGGATGTGGTGCCAACTCTTATCAAAAAGTCAGACCCTAAAAACCGCACAGAGGTTTTGGGCTGCAAAGGTCACTCAGTAGATGAAGCTCCTGCTGCCAAGTCTGACCCCCAGTTTGATCCCCCAAATCCACATGGTGTAAAAACTGACTTCTGCAAGTTGTTTCCGACCTCCACATGTAATAAAAAAAAATTTTTAAAAGATGTCCAACAATACCATTCTTCTCACTCATTTTTTTTCAAAAATCTATCATTATAGGCTTATTGCTGTTACTATTTTCCAATGAGTGAAGCAGCATTTTTAAAATTTTTGTTGTTGTTGTTTTGTTTGTTTGGTTTTCAAAGCAAGGTTTCTCTGTGTATCCCTGGCTGTCCTGGAACTTGCTCTATAAACCAGGCTGGCCTTGAACTCACAGAGATTCACCTGCCTCTGCCTCCCAAGTGCTAGGATCAAAGATGTGCACCACCACTGCCCCGATAGTTTAAAAGTTTTTAACTAGTGTTCTTTTCTTTCTTTTTGTTGTTGTTGTTGTTATTTGTTTTTTTATTAAAGGTGTATACCACCTTACCCAAGTAATTAGTGTTATCTTCAAATCCAGTAAGTATTGAGAGTTATAACTCACAAGTTCAAAGGCTCTTGAGGAATACAATAATTTGTAAGAGTATAACAAACAGAGTTCCAGCACCAGGAAGTTTGATCATAACAGGTCTGCCTTACACTGGCTTCGCCTTGGGACCCAGCCCAGGGCAAGGAACTGAGGGGTTAATTGGGAATTTCAGTCCTGTGTTTTCCCAGGGCATGATTTAATCTCTTGGGCTCTTGGTTTACTTCCTGTAACATGGAGCTGGAAATGAGAGCTCATAGCCTACCTTATAGATGTTCACAAGCATACTCATGCAAACAGGAACTTCCAGCCCGATAAGGTCCTGGCCAGTATCCTAAGTTATCACAGAATTGAGTTTAAACAGAGTTTAAAGCCCTTCTACATAACTCAAGGAAGCAGTGTGTCCTAAGCAATGGAAGTGTCTAAACCTTGTTATAGCCAATGATTTTCCTTGTGAATGTTTGGATGTCAGAATGACTGACTCTTTCCCTGATCTCTTTGCATTGCTTAGAGCTGATCAAAGAAGTATTATTGCTGGATGAGAAGATCCATGACCTGGCCCTGGAGCTCTACACACAAAGGTCACTCCTGGTGATGGGACGGGGGTACAACTATGCCACATGCCTGGAAGGAGCCTTGGTGAGTTCCTCTCTGGCCAGCCTCCTCCTCTAATAGCTGATTGTACAGCTTCCTAGGGCAACATGGAGGCAGGCTTAGGAGATGCCGCAGGAAGCCAATGGGAAGGAGGGCAGGGCATAGTGTTGGAAGGGAAGGGTTTGCAAACCCACTAGGCACCCTCATGAGCCTGCCTTGAGCATTGACTCTTACCTTGGAGTCACAGAAATGAGTGTGAGTGAAGTAGGTATCAGTCCCCAGGCAGTTCTCAGTCCCCAGAGAGAAAGGGAAAGGGCATTGGGTGAAACTCCTACAAGTACCTGTCCGGTGAGAATCCATATGTGAAAAAAAGCTGGTATGTGCTTGTAATCCCAGCACTGGGGAGGCAGAGACAGGAGGATCTCTGGGTGTTGTAGAATATTATTTTAAGGTGTGTTACTTTTGTTTATGTTGTATTTGTTTAACTCTGTGAAGCTGTGTTACTTTGCCTGTCTAAAACACCTGACTGGTCCAATAAAGAGCTGAACAGCCATTAGCAATGCAGGAGAGAGAGGGGGGGAGGGAGAGAGAGAAGGAGAGGGAGAGAGAAGTGGGGCTGGCAGGCAGAGAGAATATATAGAAGAAATCTGGGAGGAGAAGAAGAAGTATCCAGAGAAGGAGGAGGACTCCAGGGGCCAGCCACACAGCAAGCCACAGAGTAAGATCTACAGAAGAAAAGGGAAAAGCCCAGAGGCAAAAGGTAGATGAGATAATTTAAAGTTAAGGAAAGGTGGCTAACAACAAGCCAAGCAAAGGCCAGGCATTTATAAGTAAGAATAAACCTCTGTGTGTGATTTGAGAGCTGGGTGGCAGGCCCCCCAAAAGAGTAATAAAAAAAAACAACATCTGGGGCTCCCTCGTTAGCCACTCTCATTTAAGTAAGTGGGGAACACCATGTTCCAGTGAAAGATCATGTCTCAAACACCAAAGTGGGTGGCTCTTGAGGAATGACATCAAGGTATACATGCACATGCACACACACACACACACACACACACACACACACACACACACACACACCTCTGTACACACAGATTGCATACAGGAGGTAAATCAAATTCAGGTCAACTACCACAAGTAACCTATGGGGGAAGGATTTTGGAAGTTGGAAATTGCAAGATCTCTATATTCCTTGAGATGTTGACCCTCAAACTTCCCAAGGGGGCAGAACTTGCATTCCCACAGCAATGAGCCTGAATTTAAAAAAAACAAAAAACAAAAAAACCGATGACTTTGTCCTGTGACAATGAATTACTAATGGGAGAGAAAGCTAGTAGGGCTGAGACAAGCTGTTGGACGTGTAGGGCTACTGAAGGCTGGCAAAGCTGACTCCTGGGCTTCCAAATTTCTCACTATTAGTTTGCTTTCTATAGATCAGAATGCCATACACGGTTAAAGGGATTCTGTGTTCCAGGTGAGACATCCCTGTGAACCAGGACAGGAGTACCAAGTGTATTGGCTCCCCTCCTTGTCATAACCAGTTAGTAGATGGGTGGCTCACAAAAGGCAGTTAGGGACTATTACAGATGGTTGTAGCTGGGAGTGAATTGACCCCCTGAGTGTCAACCTCCAATATATGCATTTCATGTAGATTAATTCTTTCCTCATGTTACTGGTTCATTGTAAAGGCTCCAACCAAGGATACTGATGAACCTGAGATGCAGGGATAGATACACAGATCAAGGTGTCCGGGAAGGGATGTGGCATTTCACTGTCGTCTCTGATCATGCCTCTCTCCAGGAACCATTTATTCAGTGATCTAGAAGCTCTCCCAGACATCCTTTTGTGTTTTTATGGAGGCTTCCTTACATATAGGTTTAATCGATTTAGTCAATGGCCACTGATGATGGACTTAGCCTTCAGCCCACGTTCGCTCTGCAAGGATGAGCTGCTATAAAGTTGGAAATTCCAACCCTCTACACCAGCCTTGTTCTAGATAGTAGAGACCTGTCCTGTTGCTATTATTAGCAAGGAAAGACACCTGTCACTTTGATCACTGTAAGGATTTCAGGGACTACATGCTAAAAAAATAAAAGGGACAGAGACCAAACATATGTGTCTGTTGCTTTCCTCCTTGCTGAGACAAAATGCCCAATAAAAGCAACTTTTTTGGAAGGAAGGAAGGGTATGCTTTGGCTCTCAGTTTGGGGATATAGTCCGTCCTGATGGGGAAGGCATATGGTAGCTTTTCACACTGTGTCCACAAGGAACAGAGAGACAGATGCTGGTGTCCAGCTTCGTTTCTTTTTATTCTGTCCAGGACCCCAGCCTATGGACCATTTTACCCATGCTTAGGGTGGGTCTCCCCACCTCTGTGAAGCCAGTCTAAAAATGTGCTCACACCGTGCCCAGAAGTTGGTTTTTATGGAATTTTAAATCCCACCAAGTTGACTGTAAAGATCACTACTGGGGCCTTTTCCAACATTGGTCAATCCCTGCACCGTGCACTCGCGTCGCTTCTGAGAGTCCAGCTCCCATAAGGAACAGAGTGCTGGGCATTCAGGGGCACAGAAGAGGCAAAGTCTGGGTGGGGTGCACTTTAAGTCCCCTGATAGTTCTGCTCTCTGGCTGCGGGGGTCAGTTGCGGTGGCAAAGCATTGCTGATGAAAGATGCACATTCAGCTGTGTCTCCGAGTTGGTCTTTGAGGAAAGAAAGGGGTGTTTAGGCTGCTGTTGGTCCAAGTCAATGGCCTCTGTGTGGTCACTTGGAGGCCAGCACGCCAGCTGTCTGTAGTCTCCAAGGAGGAGCCTCGTTCCTCACAGGGTTTGCCTGACCCAAATAACTAGTTCTAGACATGTGGAGAAATATATTCTTTAACATTCTCATTGGTGTAATAATGAAAACTTCACAGGAAATGAATGGACATGGATCTACTTGAACAAAGGGAAAAAACATTCTCATAACAGCCTGGGGTATGGGAATTTACTAGCTAGGTCAATCTACGCAATTGTTTAGATGTGATTAAGGATCTAAAATTGGGAGAATCGTTAGCCGTCTAATTGAATAAGAGCATATCTAAGCGGAATACAATGCCACCATTATCTGTGGTTGCTGGGGAGGCCACGTGGCTTGCCATGGGGGTGGGGGTGAAGGCAAACTGGACTGAGGCTAACTTTCTGTCTGAGTGCATGACTGCACGGCGCTAAGAGAGGTGTCACTGTTGTGCCTGGGCGCTGCCAGGTTGCTGCCCGGGCAACCTTGTCCGAGCTCGGGGCAGCAACCCTCCTCTCTCCTGGCCCAGAGCATCCGTGGCTGCTGTTGGCCTGTCTATGCCCCATCTGCCTTGAGACCTTTAGCTCTTACCCTGGAGTAGCCCCCTCTCCCAGCATCCCTCTGTCTTCTCTGCCACAGCCCCCGCCTTCCCAGTGTAACGGTGATCCCGACTTGTGTCTTGGTAGAAAATTAAAGAGATAACCTACATGCACTCGGAAGGGATCCTGGCTGGAGAGCTGAAGCACGGGCCCCTGGCCCTCGTCGACAAGCAGATGCCCGTCATCATGGTCATCATGAAGGACCCTTGCTTTGCCAAATGCCAGAACGCCCTGCAGCAGGTCACCGCCCGCCAGGTGAGGGCTCTCCTACAAACCGAGGTCCCTGCTTTCCTGTTCCGCACCACACGTAACCCATCTCACCGACGCCTGTCTGCGGGTGTGACCACACTCTGCCCTGTCGCTTTGGTCTACGTTTATCTTTTCGTGTGGAGGAGGGGCCTGTCTGTGCCATGGCAGATGAGTGGAAATCGGAGGACAACTTGTAGAAGTTAGTTCTCTCCTTCTGCCTCATGTGTGTTCTGGGTCTGGACCTCAGGTCTTCAGGCTTGCTGGTAGAAGCATGTATCCACTAAGTCATCTCACTGGCTCACTGGGCTCCCTTTTGAATACCACACAAATCTGGCAAGAAACCAAGGAGCCTGAGGTCATATCCTCCAGCTCCTTAGTGAGGGCCAATGACCAGACTGTCACTGAGCTGCCTTGGATCCTAGGGCTGGGGACAGAGGAGGCGCTTCCAGGGCCAGGGCATCATCCTAGGACTGGAGTTCCCTCCCAGGGTTGCTGTGATGCAATTCTGATGCTAACTTTGCAGAGTTAAGTCAGACATCACAGGGTAAGTGCACAGTCCTTCATAAGACTATCCTCCCATCTGAACCCACACACGAGGAACTAATGGGCACTCGAACCCCAGACTGGCTTCAAATTTGGGGGCTCCCCAAACCCCTCACATTTTGGTAATTCTCTGGCACAACGCATAGAACTTAGGAAAGGGCAATATTTATAATTAAAATATTATTATGAAGAATCAAATTAGGGCCTGCCCCAGAGGAAGAAGCCATACTGAGAAGGTCCCAGATGGGTAGCTTCTGTCGTCTTGAATTTGCTATATAGATCTAGCTTGCCTGGCTACATTGGTGGGTGTCACAAGAGCAGCCCCTTGACCTTCTGACTTCAAGACTTTTCTTGTGGTTTCATTAAGCAGACATGGATGACTAAATCATGGACCATGTGATTGAACTTGCCCTACTTCTGTGTTTGGAGATTCCAAGCTTCAACTCTCTAGTCATGGTTTATCTTTCCAGCGTGGTCAGTCCCCATCCTGAAACTACTTATGGTCTACCATGAGTTATCTTGATAAACTCAGGCATAGTGCAAGGGGTCCACTGTGAACCGTGGCACTTCTTAGAAGCTCAAAGTCCAAAGGTAGATTGGCTCCCTCGCCACATGTGTTATTCACTGGCCTCAGGGAGATAGGAGGACAGAGAGCACTCGGGTCCATGAAGTTACAGGTAGGTGAAATCCGGTAAGATGCATGAGCCTGCACAGCCTCATGTATCTCAGCACAGTGGTTAGAATAAAAACTAGTATATAAAGTTAGTATAAAACTAGTAAAGTAGCCGGGCGGTGGTGGCGCACGCCTTTAATCTCAGCACTCGGGAGGCAGAGCCAGGTGGATCTCTGTGAGTTCGAGGCCAGCCTGGACTACCAAGTGAGTTCCAGGAAAAGTCGCAAAGCTACACAGAGAAACCCTGTCTCGAAAAACCAAAAGAAAAAAAAAAAAAAACAAACAAAACTAGTAAACTAAGCCAGGTAGGGGTGGCGCATGCCTTTAATCCCAGCCCTCGTGAGGCAGAGGCAGGCGGATCTCTGTGAGTTCAAAGCCAACCTGGTCTACAAAGTGAGTCCTAGGACAGCTAAGGATACACAGATAAACCCTGTCTTGGAAAAAAAAAAAAGTATACTAGTATAAAAACACAACTGTGTATTTTCTACTGAAAACCCTCTCACAGAGACCCCTCTCCCACTCTGTATCGCACGGCCCCTTTCCACATCCCACTGAGTTCCAGGTCTTGTCCTGATTCCCACACATGCCAAGCTCATTCTTCCCTCTGAGCCTTTGCATTGGCTCTTCCTATCATTTTTGGGGTAGGAGTAGGGAAGGGTTTTAATGAAAATAGCTTCATAGTCCAATGCAAAGAGCTACATAGCTTTTTCTATGTAGCCAAAGCTGGCTTGAACTTGTTATATAGCTCTAGCTTGCCTGGCTTCGTCCTCCCAAACCATCTTGGTTACTTCTTGGTTGCTGTGATTAAAATACCTTGATAAAAGCAATTTAAGAAGTTATTGGAGCTCATGGCTCAAGGGTCTGTCATGGTAGCAGGGTTTGAGCAAGCAGGTCGTCAACCTGCATTTTCTGGCCCTCTGTCTGCTTTCTCCTTTCTATTCAGTCCAGGGCCATAGCCTAGGAAATGGTGCCACCCATTTTCAGGATGTGTTCTCCACTTCAGCTGGCATAATCTAGATAACCCCTCACAGATATGCTTGGAGGCTGTCAATGTTAACACATACAAAACTTATTAATGTCTCTCACTTTATTGCCGCTGTGGCATTTATCCAAAATTCATCTTTGTTCATGATTTTATTTCCATCACTGGATTTTGAGCCCCATTAGCGTTAGGAGTGGGTCAGGACAAAGCACTTGGAAGCCAGTCAACAAATGAATGCTCAATGATGGTGCACAGTGCAGCCGCCTGGCCCAGGAAGGGGAAGAAACACACCAAGAAGCACCGTACACTGTCCTTTACACATGGCGTGCACACGACCTCACCGGTAATTCTAGCAAAGTCAAAGCAATTAATATTATCGCTAACAGTAATGCTGACTCCAGAAAATTCCAGAAACTCTGCTGGGTGCAAGAGAGGGTTTTGCTTCTCTCAGAGGCGCAGTATTTTATGGGCCCGTCTCTCTGCTTTAGGGTCGTCCAATCATACTGTGTTCCAAGGATGACACCGAGAGTTCCAAGTTCGCGTATAAAACCATCGAACTGCCCCACACGGTCGACTGTCTCCAGGGCATCCTGAGTGTCATCCCGCTGCAGCTTCTGTCCTTCCACCTGGCTGTCCTCCGAGGCTACGATGTAAGTCTAAACTTTGCATGAGCGCAGCCCAGAGAAACAGGAAGCTGCATCTGTTTTATATCAATGCATTTTTATTTTTATTGACATTTGAACATATTTATGGGGCATAGGGAACCATTTTAATGCATAGATACAGTATGTAATGCAAAGTTGCCTCTTTGTGTTTTCTTTCTTTTTTTTTTTTTTTTTTGGTTTTCCGAGACAGGGTTTCTCTTGTGTAGCTTTGCGCCTTTCCTGGATCTCACTTGGTAGCCCAGGCTGGCCTCAAACTCACAGAGATCCGCCTGCCTCTGCCTCCCGAGTGCTGGGATTAAAGGCGTGCGCCACCACCGCCCGGCCTCTTTGTGTTTTCTAAACGCTTATTTGGATTAAATTCTCATTGGAGAAATAATGTCACTTAAAAGTAACTTTCATTTTAAGGTTGTTTAGATTCCTCAGGAACTGCAGAAAATCAACCATCATCCAGAGGCAGTGTTGATCAATGCAGTCAATATTTCATTCAATTCTTTCTCCTATACGTGCAAATTTAAAAAAAAAAAAACAAACATTTTTCAAGCCAGGACTGATGTAGCGTACTTGGAAGGCCAACACTCAAGAGGCTAAGGCAGGGAAATTACAAATTTGGGGCAGCCTGTGCTACATAGAGAGACTCAAATACAAAAAGAAAAAAAAAAAACACAAAACTTTAATGTTGTACCAAAATTAAAATTCTGTTTCTTCCTTGTATTATTGATATTGATTTTTCATCTTTATGAACTTGTTCCGTACCTTTAATTGTTGTACAGTATTCCATCAAAATCTTCATTTTAAATTTTTTTATTTATGCGTCTGTATGTGTGTCCATGTAACTATATGTCACAGGAATGCAGTGCCCTCAGGAACCCAAAGAGAGCATCAGATCCCCATGGAACTAACATACAGGTGGTTGTGAGCCACTGATGTGGAACACTAACTCAGATCCTCTGGTAGAGCAAAGCACTCTCAACCACTGAGACGTCTCTGTGGCTGCCATTATAAGCTCATAGCATGATTTTCGGAACAATTACTTAACTAGTCTGCTGTTTCCAATTTTTCATTTTATGAATAACACTGCAGTGAACATGTTTGTATGCACATCTTTGTCCCACATTTAAGATTTATCATTGTGGAGAAAATGACATTTTGAGACTACTGACATCGAAATTGTGCCCCAGAAAAGAATCAGTTTATGATATCACCAGCAAATGTATAAGAACACAATACACTGTGTAAAACAAAATGGATGCTGTGTTACAGGTTTGGTTTGGTTTTGATTTTTTTTTTCTTTGTTTCTTTGTTTGTTTTGAGACAAGGTCTTTTTTTGAGACAAGTCTTCCCTGTGTAGCCCTGGCTATCTGGAACTAGTTCTGTAGCCCAGGCTGGCCTCGAAGTCACAGAAGTTCTCCTGCCTCTGCCTCTTGAGTGCTGGGCTTAAAGGCGTGCATGACTGCTGCCAGGCTACAGTTTTATTTTGAGAAGCTTATAAATTATAACAATTCAAAGAACATTATCCCAGACACTTAAATGTATGTCATTTAATTGACACTTGATAACTTTTGGTTGTATTTTTTTCATCTTTTCTTAGCATATAAATAAAATACCTTTTTACAGACCAAGTGGAAGCTCACTTTATTACTTATCCTCAGTCATATTTCCTTCTCAGTCTTTACCCAACTCAACAAGTCTTGAGAAATGTATGTGTCCTTCCCAAAAATGTGAATTTTTTTTCATTAATTTTTCCAGTGCTGGTGGTCAAACCAAGTCTTACATATGCTGTGCACTCTATCTTTGTGCAAAGGGTCTCAGATCTCTTGGAGCTGGAGTTACAGGCAGTTGTGAGCCTCCTGACAGAGATGCTAGGAACAGAACTTGGGCCCTCTGCAAGACCAGTGTGACTGTTACCCATTGGACTATCCCTCCAGCCCCTGTTTGTTCATTTCGATGGGCTTTGACTATGTAGCCCAAGCTGGCCTTGGACTTGTACAGACCTGGCTTGCCTGTGCTCTATTCTGTCTGCCTCAGCTCCTGAGTGCTGAGATTACAAGAGAGCACCACCATGCCTGTGACTGAAAAGTGACTCTTTAACAGCACCCACCAAGCTACCTGATGTGAAAGATATGAAGGACACAACAGGACACATGTCAAGTCATAACAAATGTCTATTGAGTGAAGGAAATCTGTAGCGTTATAGGAAGCCTCTTGCAAAAAGGAATCCACTTTCAAAATGGAGGTGCTCAGGTAGATTGGTTAGAGGTGATTGGGAAGAAACAGCAGCATGTTACTGGCACCTGTGAGATACTAAATAAATTGCTATGTGGTAGAGGCTGGTCTTGAACTTCTGATCCTCCTGCCTTCCAAGTTTGTGTGGTTGCATGCCTGTTTTTATGAGGTGCTGGGGATAGTTCTGTGCATACTAAGCTAAGCAAGGACTCTGTCAACTGAGCTTTATCCTTTGCCTTCCCATCTTTCTTTGTAGGTTGACTTTCCCAGGAACCTGGCCAAGTCTGTCACTGTGGAATGAGAACAGGACTTCCATGACAAGACCATCACCACCCGCAGTCTGATTCAAGAGCTGACCCGACTGCACAGGTGCCACCAGGGAAAAGAAGCGGGGCCTTCCACGGGTCCCCCGTGCTCCCAGTAGAGCCTGACAGCTTTGACGTGCCTTGTACCCAAGTGCTTTGCTTACAGCAAATGCTGTTTCTCTGTGTCCTGAAGTCACTGAGGAGAAGGAATTGTTTACACATGGGGATCGGAGCAGACTTTCCACTACTGTGCAATAGAGATACCGCTCTCTTCAGAGTAACTGTGAACCTTTTTTTAACCAACACTAGCTAGTTTTAAAAAGATGAAATATTTATAATGATGACTGTATAGCTTTTAAGTTATTTTTCTAGTATGTGGCTTTCGGTAGCCGTGGAAACGCCCAGACCGTGCATCTGGGATACCCAGTGTGCTGTCTCTGGGCTCCCTCCTGGCGAGTGTCATTCATCTCAGTTTTGGGCACAAGGCATGAGCCCTTTGTCTCCTTTTTCCTTTCCTTCCCTCCATAAGATGCTCCTGACTCCTGTCCCCTGACATCAGTGAGTCCCCTCTACCCACTTCCGATGCCTCCTCTGAGCTCAATTGAAGTCTCCACTTCTTCTAATATCCTCAGATGGGCTCAAATCCCTCAGCTCTCTGACTTCTACTTAATCAGATCGTGGATCTTTTTTAAGCCCAGGCAGCACTTTGGTCCCTGCTCCCTATTCATAGTGAACCAGCCTGAAATGCCCCATGCGAGAACGTGGTTTGGAGGGGGCTGCCCTGCTCTATTTAAAAGCGTGCACAATCAATGTACTATGCAATTTTACAACAATAAAGACAGTGCAACTTTTTCTTTCTGCCTTGTTTGTTTGGATTTGGTTAACCTCATTTTCCTTACGTCTGAGGGTCTGAGCAGTGTGTGGTGGGAACATTCCCATTATTAGTGGTACAATTTGGAGATGAGTTGAATGTGTTCCCCCAGTGGTTCATTCATGTGTTGAAATTTAATCCTCGGTGGGATTTTTTTTTTTTTCATTGCTCTGGAGGCTGGGAAATCCAAGATCGAGGCACTAGCCGTCTTGCTATGTGGGAGAGTCTGCTTCTTGCTTCCTACTAGAATACCTCTCTGTTTCTTCTCTCTGTAGAAGGGGCAAGAGAGCGTCCCAGGGCTTCTTTTGAAGAGCACTGGTGGCATTCATGAGGGCTTCATTTTCATGACCCAGTCACCCTATAAAGGCCTGACTTTGTTAATGTGTGCATGCTTGTATCTGCATGTTCATACGTGTGTGGCAGCCCGTGTATGTGTGTAAGCAGAGACTGACACTGGGTATCTTTCAGGATTGCGCTCCACTTTATTTACTGAGGCAGGATCTCATTCTGAGTCCAGAGTTTGCTGGTTTGGTTAGTCTGGCTAGCTAGCATGCCCTGGGGACCCATCCCTGTAGCAGGAATCTTAAAAGTTCTTATTAATAAAATCAAACCCGAGGCCAGTTATTGGGGTCAATGCTGGTAGATCAGAGAGACAGAACAAGCCACAACTATCTCACCTCACCAGTTCCTCAGCTGGTCCTGTTTCCTCAGACTGGAAGCTTCTGTGTCCTCATCCAGAATGAATCTCAGCTGAACTGCTGCTGGAAAGCCTGAAGCTTAACCAGCCACATGCTTAACCAGCCAAATGCTTAAACAGCCAAATGCCTCTAGTTTCTGGTCCTCACGCCTTATATACCTTTCTACTTTCTACCACCACTCCCTGGGATTAAAAGGCTTGCTTTCTGGGATTAAAGGCGTGTGTCACCATGCTTGGCTATTTCCAATGTGGCCTTGAACTCACAGAGATCCAGAGGGATTTCTATCTCTGGAATGCCAGGATTAAAGGTGTGTGCTATCACCGCCTACCTAGTGGCTTTTCTGTTCTCTGACCCCAGATAAGTTTATTAAGGTACACAATATTTTGGGGAAAACAATACCACCACACATCCCCATCTCTGCTTCCTGAGTGCTGGGGTTGCAGGCAGGCCCCCACACCATCCTGGCTTTTATGTGGGTGCTGGGGCTCCAAACTCTGCTTCTTCATGCTTGCTCAGCAAGTGCTGGATCCACTGAGCCATCTCCACAGCCCAGACTCCACCTTCATTACCATCACATGGGGGCTAGGGCTGTAAACATTGGTTTAGGGGAAAGATATGAATCCATAGACCATGCAAGAGGTACATGTTTGAGAACTTAATAGCTCAGGAAACTACTACTTACACTTCAGTGAAGGTTTGCCTAATATAGAATTTTAAGTCAGAAAAAAAAAAAACCAATTCTTAGAATTTTTCATTCTCTTGTTCTTTGTGTTGTTATTGAGTCCAAAATCACTCTGCTATGTCTTTGTCAGTGACCTTTCATTTTTTTTTTTTTTTATTCTCTTTTTGTTTCTGGTGTCCTCAAATCCTGCAGCGTAGTGCCTTGGGTCTTTTCATTAGATGTTAAGCTCAGTCAAGAAACGCGTCCCCTTCAGGTCTGGGAGAGAACAGGATCGTTTTACTTTTATGTGTGAGCTCATGGGCACCACTTGCATGTCTGATGCCTATGATGACCAGAAGAGGGCGTCAGATCCCCTGTAACTGGAGTTACAGAAGGTTAGGGGGTATGGGTACTGGGAATCGAACCCAGGTCCTCTGGAAGAGCATCCAGTGCTCTGAACTACTGAGCCATCTCTCCAGCCCCAGAGTTCTGAGAAACCTTGAACTACTTTGTTATGGAGTTATGTTTCCTTTCCTCTGGCCTCTCTGAAGCGCAGTGTCCGATTCAGAGCTTGAGGCTTTTTGATGGGATGGGTCTGTGCATTCTTTCCTGCCATCAATCTTGTCTTCTAGTTCAACTAGTTAGGAAATTTGTTCAGTCTTCTCTCCCTAACTATATCGACTGCCCTATCTACAACCAAGCTATCCACTAGTAAATTACATCAAGTGCTAAGGAGCACAGGCAGGAATTTTGTAGAACGTTCACCAGTGATGTTTGTCCGATGTTTTCCTCGTGGTTGGAATGGGTTTGTGGAGCTGGGGGAGGAAGAGCGACATTCTTCTCACTGCACCTCCAGGACACAAACTATCGACACTACTGGCCCCTGCCAGGGTTAATCTTGATCTGATATTAACCTACATGAGACAGTCGGTGCCAGATTTTGCCTCTGCAAAGATGCTGTGTCAGATGTTATTTCCTGAGATCCTACCTCTGGCTGCTAGGAGCTGTTTGAGTTGGCCTCTGTGTTTCTGACACACCCCCATCATCCTGGGTCTGTCTGTGTATATTTTGTAAGTACTTCCTGATTTATACTCTGCTAAACTCCAGGTCTAACTTGAACATTGCCTAACCAGCCCTGATTTACCATATCTAGTGGCTCCTAGTCACCTCTGTCAGGGAATACGGAAGCAAAGACCTGCTTCCGTATTCTGCTCCTGGGATGTCATTACTTCTAGGCCACCTCACCTGAGACCAAGGACATGTATGAGTATTCAGAATTGCTTCTGAAAGGCTGGCTCTTGTCCCAACGGTGTGATATATTTTCAGTCCCTTTGAAGCCAACAATAATATTTCTTTTTTTCTTTTTGAATTTATCCTCTTCTTGGTGTCTCTGTGGCGAGATTCAGTTTTCTTACCTTTCTTTCTTCCTTTCTTTCTTTCTTTTTTATTTTTTTCTCGAGACAAGAGTTTCTCTGTGAAACAGTCCTGGAACTCACTCTTTAGACCAGGCTGGCCTTGAACTCACAGAGATCCGCCTGCCTGCCTCTGCCTCCTGAGTGCTAGGACTAAAGGTGTGTGCCACCACCTCCTGGCTAAGATTCAGTTTTCTGTTTGACTGTATTAATATTCTCTTCCATATGACCTTGGACTGTCTTGCCCAGGTTCGAGACAGGCTGATAAGAAGTTCTGTGGACACATCTGTTAACATGGACATTCACTGCTGGGAACCCCTAGGTGATGTGAGGTGTCATAATGTCAATGTCCTCTTAGAATTTGTCAGACTTTCAGAAAAGCTGTCTGGTCGTCTGGCTGGGAGTCAGGGCCCAGCTGCTGGCACTCTGGAAGAAGCCTGGAGAAGAGGCCACAGCATTCAGTCTCCAGCTATACAGTCCTGAGTATCTGCCTCCACTCAGCACGAGGCCCCTCAAGCCCGCCTCCATGTCACCTCTACGCCCTCTGGTTATCAGAGAATATATCCCTAGACTCCCGCCTTTTCCAGCCAGTCTAGTCCACTCATTGTGTTGTCACGTGAGCCCGTGTGCTGTTCGAATCTTAAATGGTGTTATATTAAAAAAAAAAAACAAAAAACACCGGAGTCAGATATTGGGGTGAAAGCTGAAAGGTCAGGGAAACAGCAAGCTGCAGCCAGCCTCACCTCACCAACTCCTCAGCTGATCCTCTTTCCACAATTCCTCAGACTGAAAGCCTCTGCGTCCTCACCGGAAAGGATCTCATCTGAATTGCCTTTTTTTGTATCTCTCATGCCTTATATAGCTTCCTCTACCCAGCCATGTCACTTCCTGGGATTAAAGGCGTGTGTGCTTCCCAGTACTGGGATTAAAAGTGGGAGCCACCACTGCCTGCTCTGTTTCCAGTGTGGTCTTGAACTCACAGAGATCCAGATGGATCTACGCCTCCCGAGTAAGAGGATTAATAGTGTGTGCCACTGCTGCCTGACCTCTGTGTCTAATCCAGTGGCTGGCTCTGTCCTCTCATCCTCAGGCAAGTTTATCAGGGTACACGATATATCACCACACCCGTGTCTGACCCGGATTGGCACATGTGTAGCAGCTACAAGAAGGGGTTCACTGAGTCTTTTACTTCGAGTTTTTCAGGACTCAGGGTTCTTCCTCTCGAATGGTGGGGGAGCAGAATCGAATACAGGTGGCAGGAATGCCACAGCCAGGGAAAGATGCTGACCCAGAGAAGAGCAGGATGTGAGCGTGACCCCTCCCTGGCTCCTTCAGCTCTGGCTCCTGAGCAGATGGTTGCCGAGGCAGGCTCTACCCTGGCTTTCACCACAGTGCACAGCACGAGAGCATCCTGCTGTGGTTCTGAGGGGATGTGAGTGGCCCCCAGGGCTACCGTGAGGTATGAAGAGGTGGAAAATTATTTCAATTATGCTATTTAGAGGTGAGGCCTTAGGGAAATGACTAGGATTGGATAAGGTCATTCAGATCAGAACAGGCTTCTGGTGGTTTTTATGAGGAAATAGACACACATATACAAGTATACAGTCTCTGTCTCATACAATATGGTGCCTTGAATTGCCTGGAGACTTTGCCAGCAAGAAAGCCATAACCAGATAAGGCCTCTGGACTCTGTATTTCCAACCAACCACACAGCTAAACAACCCTCTCTCTCTCTCTCTCTCTCTCTTCTCTCTCTCTCTCTCTCTCTCTCTCTCTCTCTCTCTCTCTCTCTCACACACACACACACACACACACACACACACACACACACACGGGGACAATACTTGTCCCCATTGGTTTATGCGCAGATCACCATCACCTCGCCCCCACTACAAAGCACAGTTGAAACAGTCTTCAGTTAGGTTCGTCAGCTCTGGTAACAGTTGGGGAGAGGAGGAGAAATGTTAGAGAGGAGCAGGAAGGGAGGAGAGGGAGACAGAGGAAGCCCGCAGGAGAAGGAGCATTCTCGGGCCTCTGAGCTCTCTGCGTCCCCCAAAGGCTATAATCACCATCTTTACTATTTCCCACAGAACCCCCTTGGAGGAGCTATTGCCCTGGGGAGTATCGCTGATACACAGAGTTAGGTTGGAACGCAGGCCGAGGAAATCGATCAGTCCGAGGTCGCATGGGAAGCAGGCCCCTGGACAATCCTTCTTCTCCCAGCACCCCCAGCCCAGGACCCACGCCTTCTGTGCTCTTTTCTGCCCGGCAAAGGGGTCAGTGTGGGACAGGGACGTGGACGGAGTCTGTCTGCCATAGCATCAAGGAGTGGACAGAGCCAAGAGGCGTGGCAGAAGAGAGAAAAGAAGCCAAAGAGGGGAGCGGTAGGGTCTCTGGATGGCGTGTTCGGTGTATTTTCAGCTTTATCCAAAACCGCTGTCCTGCTTTGCAAAATTGTTATAGTATTTTTGCCTTCCCGCCAGGGCACGAGTATCCCAGCTGCTTCATGTCACCACCAACCCCTGGTATTACATTTTGGAGCACAATCCCAGTGGCTGTGTAGTGAGAGCTCATTGCAGATCGATTTATAGTTCCCAGAAGTCCTGAAGCAGCTTTCAAGTCAATTCCTTCCTCTTGGTACCTGCTACCATGGCCCCAGCCCGGGCTTCCGTTTCTCAAAATGGCCTTTGCCCGATCTCTTCAACTAGTCTTGTGGCCTTAAGCCCACCATTCTTCAGCTCTGACATGTTCTAGTGATCTTTCTAAAACACACATTGAACCACACCACTTAACTCCTTGCTTAACACTCTCAACGGTGGCCCTTTACCTCTCCAGACAGGTTTCCACCCTACCACGCCGCAAAGGCCACCAGGTAAAGGTGAAGCTGCTGAGAAGTGGGGGCCGCAGGAAGAAAAGGGTGGAGGAAAGCTGGAGCCTCACCTGAAGGGAAGCTTCCACCCAGTTCCTCGTGACCACTGCCCTTTAGGAGGAGAACTCAACAGTGGAGTTTTGCCTTTTGTTTTGTTTCTGTTTTGGGAATCCTCTCAATTTTTAGATGATGCAATTATGTCAACAAACAAACAAGCAAAAAAACAACCACCTATCCAAACCCCTTTGAAGAAAGCACAGCAGTGAGCTGAAGGCAGCCCATGTGCCACTAGTGGGCCCGGGAAGCCAGCCCATCCCCAGGATGGCTCTTCTCCAACCTTCTCACCTCCCTCTCCTGCCAGCACAGCTGGCTGTGGCTCCCTGGACACAGCACCCATGTCCCTCTCCTTCCTGAGCATTTGGCCCAAACGTGTTTCTAAGCCCCGGTCCCAGCACTCTCCTTTGTCTTTCCAGCCCCAGTGAGGACTTCCTTCTGCCGAGAGTCCTCACTCCACTGTGTTTCCCTGCCTGGCCAGGGTCATCAGGTGTCACTATCCACATATGGAGTTCACATCACACTTTTGGCAGGATCTTTCCACTGTGAGCCTCGACCAGGATTCTCGGCACTCATTCAAAGCCCGGACCAGCATCATCCCACACCACCCTGTCATGTCCCCTCAGCTCTGCATGTTATGGCCACCGTTATTCTGTAAGTCAGGACAAAGAGTGGGGTCTGCAGAATGAACAGAATTCTTATGGAAAACTCAGTGGGTAAATATAGGCACTGTAAACATAACCATGATTTTGGGTTACTTGCTTGGCATTGAGTTGGTGCTAAAAGCAAGCCTTGGATGTCTGGGAAGTGGAGGGCCATTCAAATCAAAGGGAACTGTGATCAGTGTTCCTCACTGAAACTGCAGCTATGACAGCCAGGCCGTACTGGCTTTTATAATGCCAAAGTTATTGGCTCTGTGTTCTTTGGTGGTCCTAAAGCAGGTGCCCGGTAAAGCTGAGGTGAGGACAGGTGTGGACAGAAGCCCACAAAATGAACCTTTCTCCATGTAGCACACTCAGAAGGTAGGGGAATTTTAAGCAGGAATAAACCATACTCCCTCTGGTGACCAAGGGGGTGGCCAAAGGAGGCCTGTGCTGGGCTTGGGTTTGGCAGCATGACCTAGTCATAAATGGGAAGAGAGAATCTTAAGTGAGAATATGCCTCTGTAAGACTGGCCTTTAGACAAGTCTGTGGGAGCATTTTCTTCATTAATGAATGATGTGGGGGGCCCTAGCCATTCCTAATCAGGTAATTGGGATTGAATAAGAAAGGAGCCCGAGCAAGTCAGTAAGTGGTGTTCATCCATAGCCTCTGTTTCAGTTCCTGCCTGCAGGTTCCTGCCTTGGGTTCCTTCCTTCAGTGATGGAGTGTGACCTGAGAGCTGTAAGCCAAATAAACCCTTTCCTACCCAAGGTGCTTTTGGTCATTGTGCTTTGTCACAGCAATAGAAAAGCAGAAAAAGATAGGGACAGCATGGGTGACTGGGTCCCTTTCTCTATCCCACCGCCCCTCTGAGGCCAACGCCTCCGCCGCCCTGGCTCAGTACTTAAAACCTGAATCACAGGGTTGCAGCTCTCTTCAAATTCTGCCCAGATCCTCGGGGCCTCCTAGTCCCCTGAGCTTCTCTGTTCCCTGGCAACAGCTCTACCGCCATAGTCACCACTTTTCAAATACGGTCTCCATTTTCCAGTCCCTTAAAGGCCAGCCCTGAGCCTACCCTGTTGACAGCTCTCCGAGCCTTCCCCCAAAGGGTCCAACCTCCCTGTCTCACTTGCAACCTTCTATCCAAACATATAGTGATCCGCACCTAAAACGCTGTGCTCTCCAAACATCTTATACAACCTCAGACCTGCTGGAACGGATCTGAGAGCCCGAGGGCTGCAGGAGAGGTGACGGAAGCAGCCATGCCAAAGACCCCTGTCTAGAAGCCACCATTCAGCGTCGAATGCCCTCCTGGCCCCTCTAAACCGAAGCAGAAGTTTGTCCCTTGCAAGAGTTCCTCTCTAGGCCATACCCCATTACTGATTCACCAGGGTCGTGGTCACTGTCTCCCCCACCCCCACTCTCTGGACATGTGGCCGCACCCCTATTAGGAGCCCATTCAGTGTGGCATGCGCAGGCAGCGCACCAGCCTTAGTAAGCAACAGACCCTAAGCTCGGCGCCCTCCTCCCTCCTCCGGTGCCGTGCCGTTATACTCCAGGTTCCTGGATGCCAAGGCCTTGATCCTGCCCCGGGGGTCCTGTCTGTCCCGTCTTTTTCCAGGCCGCCTTGCCACTTGCACCTGCTGCCACCGAGGCCTGACTACCGCTCTTACATGGTAGCAAAGACACGCCTCGCTCCTCCCCGGCTCCCATTCCCCTTGGTCCACTCTCTCAGACGCATGCGGGTCCCCTGGCCCTGGAGGGAGGGCTCAGGAGAGGGTCTTAGCTCCCCCAGCCTGCTGCACACACTAGCCGGCAAGCTTGCAGCAAGCAGACGGCCAGGCCCGCGAGCAGCCTAGGGGGCGCCACTCCGCACTCCAGTACCCTGAGCCTTCCACTGGCCCCGCCCACACCAAGCCTACAGCCACGCCCGTACTGCCCAGCCTCGGCCCGCCTCCCTGTCGCGATTGGCCCCGCCTGCCAGGCTCTCCTTGCTCTGATTGGCTGATCTGAGGATCCGTCAGGCCGAGCGCCGCGGCGGCGGCGGCGGCGGTGGCGGCGGCGGCAGCAGCGGAGCAGAAGGGAACCGGACCGGAAGGGTCGCAGCGCCCCGCGCCCCTCACACCCACTGCGGCGGCGACGGGGCGGAGCAGAGCGGGGCGGGGCGGCCGGGTCCGGGCCGCGGAGCCGGGAACCGCCAGAACGCATCGCCGCCTGCGCGCCCTCCCTCTGCCTCCGGCGCGGCGGCGCGGAGCCGAGGTGAGCCCGGCGGGCGGCTAGGCCTGGCGGGGCTGCTCGGGCCGCGCAGGGCCTGGGTTGCGGGGCGCGGGGCGTGGGCTGCTCAGTACCGCCCGGCTGTCCACGGTGCGGCAGTCGTCCACTCCCGCCTGGTGTCTGCAGCCCCGGGCTGCGGACCCGCTGGCTGTCTGGCCGGGCCCCAGTAGACCTGCCCGCAGGGGTCTGTGGGCGCCTTCCCTCCAGCTGTGAGGCACGCAGCTGCACCTCGCGGCATGCCCCGGAGCCCCAGCTCTGGTCCCCGCGACCTTGGCGGTGACTCTCCCCCTCACCGGCCCCTCTGTTTTCCCCTTGGAGAAGTGGTAGAACGTCTCGGGTTGGGTCGGGGTTGTTATCAGGCAGTGTGGCTGTCTCAGCGCTGGGGCAGAAACAACCTGGGGCGCCCATTTGTGGGCACCTGGGTGGGTGAGTGCTCTCCGGAGTGCTGGTGTGAGTGTCGTCGCAGGAACTCTCCCTCATCCGCTTCGAGCCCTCCCCCCGCCCCCCACTTCTCGCTCCTCCGATCCCCCCTCCCCCAGTGCCTTGTCATTCATCTTCAGCGCCCAGCGAAGCCAGAGTGGGCCCTGCCCACCCGCCTGCCACTCCCTCCCCTCCCCTCTTCAAGGCCGAAGCGGAGCTCTTCTCTCGCGTCCTACTCTCCTCACCTGCCTTGGACGTGCCCAAAGCGTTTATTTACCTCAGGACCTTTGCACTTCCAGTTCTCCATGTTAGGAGTCGTCCGTAAGATTTTTTTTATATATATATATACTCCGTTGTCACTCTCATAGGGCTCCCTCCTGTGGCTCAGCGGCTTGTTTTTGGTGAGGCCTGCCTTGACCACCCTTTTCCCTGGCTTAGTCATTCTAGTTGATCCGTCGTTTCTTTGATTTTCCTTCTAGCACCCACTCTGGTTTGCTGCTGTCTGATTTATTGCCCTGTAGCCCTGCGAAGACGGATAGTTGGCTGGTATCTTCAGTAGTGTCAGCTCAGTGAGCGAGCTGCAAGACCGTCTTCCCTGCCTACCTGTTGTCTCCGCTTCGTTTGTGTTGATGACTTTTAACTTGTGAAACTTGTAAGCAAACAGACTCTTATTCTCATTTGGTGAAATTTTTAAAATTTTTTTTTTTTAATCTCTGTCTAGTAGCCGTTAGAACAATTTATGATAAACATTTTTGTATTTGGGGAAGAGTTTTTGCTTGAGCCTCCTCCCACACATTCAGGAGTTATCTACTGAATTCTGCATTATCTAGGTCATGCTTTCTCCCGGGCTCTAGGGACACAAAAGAGATAGCAACAGGGTACCTTCCCCCAGAGAGCCCAGGAGCCTCGTAGAGCAGGCTGGCATGCACACAGTTCTAGGACAGGCTGTGTCACCCGCTGTAGTGAAGGGTCTGTGCCCTAGAAATGGAGGACATGGAGTGGGGGTGCTGGTGAGCCTTGAGCAGGGACAGACACAGAAAATTAAAGGACAAGATCAGCAAGGAACTTCACCCTCCAGAGCAAGTGTGGGGTTGTGGAGTGGTAGAGACCCCTGCCCCCCCCCCCCAAGTTCCAGAACTCTCAGCAGTTTTTGTAAAAGCTAGGATTCCAAGTTTGTATTTGGACTCTGATTTTTCAATGTTGGCAATAGCTAATTAAAACTAGGTATTTGGTGCCAAGCCAAATGCGGACCTCCTGCAGCACCGCTAACCTCCTGAGCAGGCTGTGTGGGAGGGAGAAGCAGTGTGGAGCAGGAACAGTAGCCCGAGGCCAGAAGAGCTAGGCCCTCTTCTCCCAGATACCAGCCAGGACTCATTTGAGCGCAACTGGCACTCTGTGAACAAACTGGCAGCTATGAAAGCAGGTTTCGGAGAGGAAGAAACGGGGTCTCCCAGGGCTTCAGCCGTCTGCTTCAGCACAAGCAGTCACCTGAACCCAGATCACCCCGAAATCTACAGTCCTCAGCTCTATTTGTGTTTGGCTTTCAGTTTGTGCTGGAAGAACAATAGCCAATCTATAAATGTTTCCCCCTCCCTTTCATAAGAGTCCTGCATGGTTAAAAATAATTGTCTTTTTTGGGGGCATAATCTCCAGAGAGCTTTGGTTTTCCTGAGGTTTTAATTTGCAAGGTGCCAGGACTTTATAATAACTTGTTAACACATGAAAATGGCTTTCTTTGCTCCGTCCCTTAAATAAACGGTCAAGGGTATACTTGAATATGTCAGTTTCAAATGAAAAAAAAAAAAAAAACTTAACGTTCTGCATAAAGAAAAATGCCAAAAAGCAATTACTTATGAGTGAGCCAATTTTTTAAAAATTATAATATAAAACAAAAACCAGATTTTTAAAGGAGACCCTCGATTTGTCAGGAGGGCTGCTGTTTTTGTCTAATTATGAAATCAGCTTTCACACCTGGCTAGGAAGGTGGTAATTTTATTTTTAAAAATTCTCAATGATTTGCATTTGACCTCTCTGTGAATTGATTTCAACAGTAATCTGCTATTTTAATTGTTTACGATGGGGACTTTCAAGTATGTTCAGGAATAAACAGCTTAGTATCGACATCCACAGGTTTGAACTCTGGCAGTCTTGCTTTATCCCGGATCTCGAAGTGCATAAACTTTACTCAAAGTGTAAGGAATAGATTCTAAAGCAGGACCTAAATATCACTGCGAACTTCTCAGTACATTTCTCTAAAAGACAGGGGCTCTCTTTCCCTTTTAAAAGCAATAATTCTTTCATAGCATCAAGTGACCGGTCAGTATTCAGATTGCCTCATGTATTTTATTCCAGTTGTTGAATAAATATTCATTCACGGTGTGGAATTCAATATTCAAGTTGACTCATGTATTTTATAGTTTCTGTAATCATTTGAAAGGAGAACCAAGACTATGTTGTTGATTATTGGTTGATGTCTTTTTGATTCTCTCTCTTTCTCTGTTGGCTTTTGGTTTTTGGTTGATTATTATTATTATTATTTGTTTTGTTTTTTGAGAGAGGGTTTCTCTGTGTAGCTTTGCGCCTTTCCTGGAACTCACTCTGTAGCCCAGGCTGGCCTTGAACTCATACAGAGATCCATCTGCCTCTCCCTCACAAGTGCTGGGATTAAAGGCGTGCGCCACCACTGCCCAGCTTATTATTATTATTATTATTATTATTATTATTATTATTATTATTCTTTCAGACATGATCTCACATTGTAGCCCAGGGTGACCTCAGACTCACTATGTAGCCCAGGCTGGCCTTAAACCCATGGCTGTCTTCCTGTCTCAGCTCCGAGTGTGCTAGAATTGCAGGCAGAAGCCAGCACACTCGGCGAAGTTCCTTCAGTTTGTTACTGTCCCCCTGCTTCTCTTGCTTTCCTTGTAGTTTACGTGTGGATGCAGCTGGTGGTTCTGGAGCACCTGCATGGTTGGAGTTCACTGATGCTGTCTCTGTGGTATAACATAGTATTTCTAGTTCCTGAGAAGTAGTCGTTGAATGTAGATGACAGTCACTCAGATTGAGGGTGGACTCAGGTCACAGTGCCTTCTCAGGTCAGCTGAACTCACATCGAGAGGTGTCCTGAGGTTCTGTGCTCATCTGGTAGTCATGTGGCCCTGGATGAGTGACTGGCCCACCATGAGACTGACTTGAGACCTGACCTTAACCTGTTCCACACTGCCTTCCCACATTTATCCTTTTACTTGGCTTTGCTTTTGAGTGGTATTGCTTGAGCTGTATAATGGACCAGGGTTCAGAAATAGCCAGTACAGCCTCCACCACTGAGGGACTTGGGGTAGAACTGATGGACTTTCCACACAAAATGAAAGGAGCCTTTGGTGCTGTTTACTGGGAAAGGCCGAGTAGGAAAGGTTGCATGAGAAGCAGGGGCTTGAACTAGGTTTTGAAGGAGGGTGAATGCTGGCCAGAAGAGCAGAAGGGACAGAGAAGTCAGCTTAGGCCGATGGAGCTGCTGGGCAGAGGCCTGCGGGTGTGCAGTCACCTGGTGTGTCTGGTCTCCAAGAACAGGCCAGAGGGCTTGCAGTCTGCTCTAATGCTGAGGACTTGAATCAAGCTTTCACAGGCACTATCAGAAGAATTCAGAAAGAAGGGTGGGATTGCTGTGTGTTTCCAACAGTCTCTCTTTTTAAATCCCTTACTGTGAAACTATTATAGATCTACAAGAAGCTGCAAAATCCCACCTACCTTTCACCCAGTTTTCTCCATTGATTGTATATTTACATAACTCCACTATAGTACCATAACTGGAAGGTGGCATTGCTATGGTGTGCGTGTAGTTCAGTGTCATTTTATCACATGCAGGTTCCTGAACCGCCAGTGCCACCACAGGATACATACAGAGCCTTTTTAGCATCCCCAAGGTCTCCTGTAGCCCCTATGTGGCTGCCTCACTCACCAGCCCCCACTGAGCATAACCCCTGGCAACTGAGATCTGTTTTATATGTCTGCAGTTTTGTCATTTGAAGAATCCTTATGGGCTTATAAGGTGACCTTTCAAGGGTCACTTACTTCAGGAAGGACAGCTGTCTCCCAGCATCCTCAGGAAGACTGGATCCAGAATTCCCAGATGGATGCCACAGCCTATGGGTGTTCAAGTCATATAAAATGGTGCAGTATTAGTGCACATTCTCCCATATGTCTTCTACCATCTCTAGAGTATTTATAATATAAAGCAAATACTATGAAGTTATTGTATTATATGATTTGAGGGAAATGACAAGAAAAATGTGCTGTATACATTCCATACAGATATAATTTCCCTCAAATGTCACTTAATTTATGATGATTTTAATTGATACATGAAAACATAAAAATTATGCCTGTTAGTGGGGCACTATGTGATGTTTTGATACATGTAGTGTTTAAATTAGGTCAAATCGCATCTAGATCATTGAGCATCTATCATTTCGTGTCATAAAAACTTTCAAATCTCTTAGCTATGCGAAGTGTGCAGTATATTAATGTGATTTGTAGTTACACTACTGTGCAGTGGCACATAAAATGTCTTGTTCTACCTACTGTACAATTGATCTTATCAAATCTTTTCTACCTGTGGTTGGTTGAATTTAAAAGTTCAGAATCCATGAATATGGAGACCAACTGTGTAATGCATTTGAGATCTACCCAGTCAGCAGTGTGGTTCTTTTCAGTGCTGGCTAGTATTCTAGATATGTGGCCATGGATATTTGCACTGTTTCTAGTTTTGATCTGTGACAAAGTTGCTCTGAGCACCATGTCCTGTATTGAGTGTGTGTGTGTGTGTGTGTGTGTGTGTGTGTGTGTATAACAGAAATTCAGAAGGGAGGCCCTGCAAGGCTGTGATGTTCTTGAGATGAAATGGTTGCATGTCTGCCTAACTATAGTGCAGCATCAGATCAGGAGTTGGCGATGGGGATGTCACTCAGTGGTAGAGCGCTCCTAGCATGTGAGTCTTCCAGCTCTGTCCCCAGCATGGGGGCGGTTTAAATTACCATAAGCTACATTTTTGTTTGTTTGTTTGTTGTTTTTTTTCCCATGAGGATTAGCATAGGCCAGTGAAGAGCTTTGTGAAAAAAATGTAGAGTGTGTTTTGAAACAGGGTGACTAAGAATCTGCTTTTAGCCATAGCAACGGGTCCAATAGTGCAGGTCTTGGGCATTCTGAAACTTCAGTGTAATTAAGGGGTTAATTGAGTATGAATCACTCAGTCTTCTTCAGAGAAAAGTGTGTTGGGGAGGGAAGCCCATGTTGCTCTGGCATGGTGCTGCCCAGCCCTTGGACTCATGGCTTTCTGCCCTGCGTTAATTAGAGATGTAGGACTGGTGTGCTAGGAGGAAGGAGGGCGCTGTGGTCAGACACACCTCATTTCAGTTCTGGGCCACACTGAGAATTTGGGCAGCTCCTTACTGTCCAGAAACCTCAGCTTCCTCCGTGACTGTCAGGACGGCAGTGCACCCACCCTCCCAGGTCGCTTGAAGGGGTTTGTACACGTGTCTCTCAGCCTGAGCTGTTCTCCCCACTCCAGTGTCATCGGTCTCCAGCACACCACACCCTCCCTGCAGCTGTCACAAGGTCGTTTTGTAGCTTTTCATTTTCTTTTTAAAATTTTGATTAGTTTTTTTAAAATATAAACCTATGTGGTTAAAACAGAACAGAAAGTTCTAATGGGAACATTTCTCATATCCCATTTATTTATTTCTCTGTTCTTGCTGGTATACAGTCTGTGGAGAGAGAGACAGAGACAGAGAGAGACACAGAGAGACAGAGACAGAGAGAGACAGAGAGACAGAGAGAATTTGTACACACACACTGTGTGCTTACATGTGTGTATGTGTTGTGTGTTTATACTCAGTGCACACAAATTGGCATTATGTGAACTCTAATTCAACTTGCTTTATTTCCTTTGTGTATTTTAGCTATCTTTACAAGCTAGTACACACAGTCCCTGAATTCTGTTTAATGCCTTCATTGTACTTTATGTTTTGAGTTGTTCATAGTCTTGCTGGTTAGATGTGCTCTGTTCTTGGACAGATATCTTTGAGTATTGAACACATAATCGCCCTGTGCATTTCTAGACTGGCAATTGCTGGGTTAGGATTCACATGCATGCACATCATTAGCAGCTATTGCTTGCATGATTTACCACCTTACAGTTCTCAACAATACTCAGGTCCACAGTTTTGTGAGCAAACTTGAGGATAGGTCTTGCCTTTGTGAACATTCCTTCATGACCGTCTGTACTGTTCTACTCACTCCTTGCTCTTGTGCTCTTCCCCCACCCCTTCTGGAATGAATCCAGGGCCTTATGCCAGGCAAGCACTCTACCACTGAGTTACCTGCCCAGCTCCTACCTCCCTACTTTTTGAGAAGAAGCTCATGGCCCAGGGAAAGACAGACCTATAAAAGCCTTTATAGCCCCAGCTCAGCGAGCTGCCAAGACTGTAGACATGGCATGGATGAAGACTGTGTTGGACCCATGCTGGTGGCATGGCAGAGGCAGTACATCCAGGTTTGGTTGTGTGGCTAATGTGGTTGCTTGAGGAATGCTTGTACTTCCCCACTTGCAAAATGGTTTTCCTGAGCCCTGGTTTATGGACCTTTTACTTAAAATGTCATTCCAACTGAATAGATCCATTAGTGCCTAAGTTACATGTTTTCCCAGGTTGTCTTTTGTGTGTCTGTGTGGGGTGGTCTTGGTCTTCTTCTCATGCAGCCCAAATAGAACAGGAGGAGTGGCTTTGAAAGGTTTGTTCTTAGATGATTTTTTTCCTTAGCTAACAAGAGCACTTTATCTTAATTTTAGAATGATTTTAAATATTGGGGTGAAATTATGTTAATAATTCCTGAGCCTAGTCTGATTAGCTCTAGTCCCCAAGTTCCAAGAAGTTAGCCTTGTATTATACTAGTCCAGCTGTGGGATGTGAGCAGCTGAAGAAAGAGGGTTGCCAGAGAAGATTGAGATTTGTGCCAGTCACGGCAGGGGCAGGTGGTCTAGAAATGGGGGTGACTTTGCGCCACAAGGTCACTCAGTGATTCGGCTGGTGGGCGGCTCAACTGTTTCTAGCATGTTGCTTCCATTGCTCGTTTGCCCTTGAGCCTTTGTTTCAGCCTTTACGAACTTATTTCCATGTTCAAGGGAAATTCTAGGCACCGCTGTGTTGAGAAGAAAGTTCTCCTTGCGGAAAACTCACCAGGTGGCCATTAGATATCAGATGGTGGATCAGAAAGGCAGGGGTTCGGTGGAGCTGTAGAAAAAAATTGTTCATGGAATGTTTACCTCTGTGACTTTGTTGTTGGCATCTTAAGTTAAAAGGCCAAACTCGTAACTCACGTATTTTTCAGTTAACATCATCCAACCTTTCCCAGGGTGAGCATATCAGTCACATTTCTCCCCTTTTCAGCCACTGTGATGTGTGATGGAATGCATGACAGCAGTTTAGGGGAGAAAGGAGTCATTCTGGCTCATGGCTTACAAGGTGCAGCCCTCCCTGATGGAGTACACAGTGGTGGGAGCCTGCTGCTGGGATTCCTCAGTCTCCCCAGACCAGGGAGCACTTTGTGCTGGAAACAGTGAGACTGTTTCCCTCCATGCTGTCCTCTTGCAGCCCTCTTTGTCCAGCCAAGCTGCACCTCCTAAAGGTCCTACAACTTCCCCAAACAGCACCACCTCCTGAGGACCAAGTGTTTAAACACAAGGCTACGGAGGACATTTCACACTCCAGCCAAACTGGGAATCAGCCGGCTGCCCAAAGCACAAGGAAACTACTTTCCGAAGCCACTGTATATTTGTATAGTTGTGGATATACTTAGAGTGTAGATGATTGTCTTACTGTGCGCTATAGCTGTGTTTGGGGTGCAGGGAATGAAGGCAAGCTCTGGCTCCACCTTCATAAAACAGGCCCATCGCTGGGGTGCACGCCTCATACCAGTGTCCCTAATCCTCCTAACAGCCTGTTGCTTTGAGGTTCATCACGTTAGCCTGAGTTCATGCACTTAGATGACTAGTACGTGGTGTCTCCAGGAACTTTAGAATCAGTCATTCTGAACTAATGCTCCCATCTGTACCTGTGACTGCTAGACATAAGCTGGTCCCACAAGAAGGAAGTGGGTGAGACACATTAGTGACACAGTGGGCTTACCATGGCTGGTAATAAATTCTTTTCTCCAGAGGTGAGTCTTTCACCATCCTCACCCCCACCCATTTTTCAGGTGAACTCACAGCCTTGTGTATGCTACTGACCTGCACCCCTGCCCCAAGATAGTTTATTATAGTACAGTCCTTTAAAAATGTGGTCTTCTGCATCTCGAAATTCCTTCTTTTCAGGGCTAGAGAGGTGCTCAACATTTAAGAGCTCTGACTGCTCTCCCAGAGGACCCAGGTTCCATTCCCAGCACCCACATGACAGCTCACAGCTGTCCAGGCACACACATACATGCATGCAGACAAAGCACCCAGATACATAAAATAAATAAATGTTAGAAAAATTTTGTTTTAATTCCTTAATTCCTTCTGTTGATGGACTTTCACCACTGAAATCTTTTTTTTTTTTTTTTTTTTTTGTGGTTTGTGCCCCTTGCTTAAATTGAGAGCCTGGCCAAGCTGATTTTCCTATCTCATAGCCATACCTTTATATCCCCGCAGATCGGAACCACTGTGGACGGGGCTCCATGTGTACGATTTGGTAAGTGCATCATCAGGTCACTCTGTTTCTCTGTCCAGGGATCTGACGGAGGTGCCCGCTCGCCGGAACCCCGCATGACACTGCATCATGAGTGACAGTAAAAGCGATGGTCAGTTTTACAGCGTGCAGGTGGCGGACTCGACGTTCACTGTCCTGAAGCGTTACCAGCAACTGAAGCCAATCGGCTCTGGAGCCCAGGGGATTGTTTGGTAAGTCTGGCGTTCTAATAGCATAGACTACGTCTTTAGGAAAAAGTAAAACTAAATCTGAGTTTAGAAGCACTGATTAAAAAAAAATACCCCCTGTTGTAGATTAGATTTTGAGCTAAGCTAAATCGGTCCTTGCAGTAGTTATAGACAGTCATTTATAGGATACAAACTCAATTTTTCTTTTGCTTTGTTGTTGGTTTTATTTGTTTATTTATTAGTTTCTTTTCTTTCCATTTGCCCTGTCATTATGATATCAGAATAATTGGTATGACAGTGAGGTGTAACAGGGATTTGGCGTTTTATTCATTTCTTCATCATGGCCACCTTCTCCCCCCTCCTCCTTTTATTCCCAATCACTCCTATTCATTTCCAGGCGCCACCATTGCAGTGCCTTGCCATTCATTGGCAGGATGAGGCCAGGCAGTGTCATTATCACACCATGGATTAACCAGGAAGGGCTGCTGTGTGAGGGGTTGGGCTGGCCGTCTCTTCTTTGGTGTCTCTCTTCAACTCTGTGTCCAGCCCAGGACGTCAGAACCATTAGTCTGACCCTGAACCTTAGGCTCTTGCATGGTAAGACAGTCAGCGGCTGCGACGTCACTGGCCAGACAAAGGTAACGTTTCTCACGTGTTTTCTAGACTACCGTTATCAGCACCTCTCAAACATGTTAGACTGTAGTTTTCTGGACAAAGCTTTTTTTTTACCCCCCTCACTGATCAATAAGACTATATTTGTCTTTAAAAGAAATTGTGCTAAGATAAAACATTTAATGTTTACAGCTGGTAGGCAAAGAGGATTGAAAATAAAAGGCCTTTCCTGGGCATTCTGGGAGGAGGGTTTTGGTTTTTCCTGTGAAGACGCTGAGTGTTGCATCATCAGTGGGCTTCAGCTGATCCTCTGCTGCAGAGACTCTGGTCAGGGCCCCGGGTGCTCAGAGAGAGACTGGGGAGGGAACAGGTGCTGCCTGAAGGAGTGCCAGCTGCGCACAGTGGGCCTTAACTTCTAAGTTATCTGAACGGCTCGGAAGCAGAAGTATTTCAGAGTTTAGATTCTTGTCACATTTTTCAATATTTGTATTCACTGGTGGGCATCTCTAATCGCAAAATCTGAAATGTTCTAAAATCCAGCAGTCTGAGCACCATGGCAATGCTCAAAGATTTTGAATTTACTCTGGAGATGATCAAACCAGACTTAAACCCTTTGTGACAAGAAAGGTTTTAAAGTCAGTGGCTGCCTCAGGTAAGGAAACGTGGGTGGTAATAAAGTCATGAGTGTTTACCTGAGCTGTAAATTCTTTCTTATTTGAAATTAGAGCGTGATTTGATGAGAGGATGGAAGAAGGGGGAATGTGAATTATCTTGGGGAGTTTCCTTTATAGGGTGGACAGAGCATTCCATAATAAATATGGGCTTCATTTATCCCACTTGGCCGGCCCATCATTGACTTGTTTTTGAAGATTAAAAGTAAAGTCAATAGTATATATTATATAACGAGATCTGCCATGACCGTCTCTGTATGTGTGGTACAGTTGAGGACTAGCTCATTGACTTTATCTGTTCCATGGGTTCGGAGTAGATCTGGGTCTAAACCACCTGTTGGTCTTTTGGGACCTTATTACACTTAGTTAAAACTTGATGACTTGAGTCACTGACCCTTTTTGTATGACCAGGACTCTGACCTAATCTCTGTTTAAAATCTTCATAATAATGAACAAATCAATATTCTTTAAATATCTCTTTTGAAATTCTTAATAAATTATATTCATCTTTGTAGGACGATTACATCCAAGAACTGTTGAGGGCTAGAGAGGAAGCTCATCAGTAGAGCACTTGCCTAGTGTATGGAAGTACCTGGATTTCTTACCAGCACCAAAACATCCATACATGTGCATGCATACATACATATTTACATATATACATACACACATGCATGTATACATATACCCATGTGTACATACATATGTATGTATATATACATGTATACATATTCATATATACACAGATATACCTATGTACACATATACATACATATACACGTGCATATATACATATATATATATACACACCCATGTAAACATGTGCATATGTACATACACTTTAATTTTGTAACTGTAACTGACAGTTTTATAATATCCTCCCACCTATGTTCTTATATAGGAAAGTAAAACCTTCAGAAGTGATTGTTCCTGCCCTCCACTTCCTCTTTTTTTATCCTGCCTAGCTGTATGGTTTCAGATCGGATAGGGAACGGTCAGGTAGTGGCATGTTCCTATTAAAGCAGAACAAAAGGTTTACTTTTGCTGAAATGATCTCAGCAATGGGTGAGCTGCTACCTTGACAATAGAACTGGGTTTTCTACCCTTCTCATTAAGGTCTAGCCATTTTGCTGTTAGTTAATGGTCTAGAACAACTTCTTGTTAGCATTGAGCTTGTACTTTAGAAATGTCCATCAATAAACCTTTGAGGGTGCAATGGGCATAGTAATGCCTCTTCAGAAATAGCCATGTCCTAACCCTGGAATCCTGTGAGTGTGACCTTACAGGACAGAATGAACTTTGCAGACTTGATCAAATGAGTGATCTTAGCATTCAAGTCCTGGAAGCAGAAGGATTACTGTAAGTGGCAGCAGGTCAGGCTTGGCCACATAGTGAGTTCAAGGCCTTCCTGGGCTACAGAGTGAGACCCCATCTGAAAAACAAAGCAACAAATCAGTGATCTTGAGGTGGGAGCATTGGTGAGCCAGTGTAATCGAAGTTGCTCTTACAAAAGGAAGTCCGGAATATCCTGGTCAGAGAAGGAAATGTGATCACAGAGTGTGGAGTGCTGTGGGACAGGAATGCAGGAAGCTTCTAGAAGCTGGAAAAAAGGAACGGAATGGATTCTTCCCAGAGCATCCATGAGGATCACAGCCCCTTGACCTTAATGTTGGCCCCTTAGCACTAATTTTGGACTTCTGAAGTCCAGAAGTGTAAGATAATAAATTTGTGTTGTTTTAAATCAATAATTTGTGGCCGTTCGGTAGCCACAAGAATAGCATTGGGAGCTAATGTAGACACAAGTGTATTTTTACAGTTTTGAGACATAAAATGTGTTAGCACCACTCTGTGGTTTCTAAACCAGCTAGTTTTGTTAACTAGACCATTGTAAACACATGACCAGGTGTGCACGGGAACCACAGTGACCCACAGAGTTAAGTGTAAGAGCTGGAGCCAGGATAAAATATTCTGACCCCTGATTTTATTTCGCTGTTGTCTGCAGTGCTAAGCATCAGACTCGGCTCCAGATGTTCTGGGCGGGCCTCTGCTGTGAGCGCCTTCCCAAACACTCCTCCCTGTTCCAAATTGTCTTGACAGTTGTTGCCGTACTTGATTTGTTTCTGCGTTTTTGTTCCTTAGTAGAGGACAGAAAAACTTACTAGGAAATAAGTTTTTAAAGTTATCATTGACTCAAGTGTATGCTTTTCCTTTCTCCTTCTAAAATCTAAGTTGTTCAGCCCAAAATGTAAACCTTTGGTCCTATGACATGCTTAACCCCTTTCCTTAAGTTTTTAATATTGGGCCTGGCAGTTCCCAGGAGTAACAGTTAGAACCTTAATGCAAAATAATTAGTATAGTAGATCTTGCATGCTTCCCTTCTAGCTTTCTGTAAGCATGAACACTCCTCTGTCTTTAAATTGTCTTATTTACCTCTATTAATATAAACAAACCATAAATAATGTCCAGAATAACATGTTTTTGGTAAGGAGGTTCTTAGTGTGGTGCACAGAATGGCTGTGAGATAGGAGACTTGGGTTCTGAGCCCAGTGCAGATCCTCAGCTAAAGTTCTTTGTGACCTTGGGCAGCTCACTATGTGTTCATGAGTGAAGTCTTCATTGAGACTTCAGACTTAAGATGGTAAATCAAAGAGCCAAACAAAAGAGAATGACAATAATCAGTGAGCAAAAAAAGTTGTAATAAATTTCTGCAACATAAAATAAGTTGGGGGTCTTGATCCAGATGGCACGGCAGAGGGGTGAGAGTAAGTAGAGGGTTGATTGTAACCAGAAAGGGAGCCTTTCTACCACAGAACTCCAAGGAACTGTCAGTAGAGACCACAATGGGGAAGAGGCTAAAACCTGGATGTTAAAACACATCTATGACACAGGTTCCCGTTTGCCGCCAGCATTCCCACACTGCCCTCCATGCTCAGCATCTGCCCTTAGAGAGCTAGTAAGTTCCTGAAGTCAGTGTCACATCAGTCGGGCTAGTATAGGAAGCCCAACATTTGGGGCTGTTTCTTGGGATCATTTAAATTCTGAAAGGGACTGCTGGAACTGTCCGTGTGGCTCGAGAGTAGGAATTAGATCCTGAGACTTTCTAACAGGGCCTGGAAAACTTCCTTGGCTTTGTTTTGGGGCTGTTGAAAGGCCACACCCTAGAAGTAATGGGGTTAACTTGAGTGAGGCCCTGCCACTCAGCATCGGTCATCATGCACTTGTTGACATGTTAGAGGTGAGTCTACACTGTTAGTGCTCCCATGTGCCCAGTAGATCAAATGTAAATTCTGAAAGAGGGTAGCATTACCCTGGATTTCAGATAGTTTCTACAGCAGCTTTATAAAAGCAAGGTCTTAACACAATACAATATGGCTAGATACAAGGAGATAAGACAAAAGGGTCAGTTCAACAGGGGATCCCAGCATCATTAGATCTAAAATTTTAAATAGCTGTGGTGATGCGTTCAAGATGATAAAAGACAAGGTGAAAACTTGAGTGGAAAAACAAGAACTTCAGAAGAGAACTAGGTGGAAATGATAGAAGTGAAAGTGAAAGCCGTGGTGATTGAATTACAAAGTCACAGAAAGTGCTTGCAGATAGGAGATGTGACTGAAGAGAGAATGGTCGTGCGGAAGATGCATCCGCAGAAAATACCCGGAACGAAGCCTCAGAGACCAGAGTAGGATACAGAAGAGAGGAGTGTTCATCTTTCATTGCTCCATAAGCAGTTACTACAAGACAGTCTGGCTTCGTCCACTAAAGTAGACTCTCTGCATTCCCACTTGGCTATGTGCCTGTCAGAGATGCATGCTTGGAGGCGTGGAGCCACGCACATGAACGCCGATGGCGGTGCTTCTTACCATCACTTGAAAACTGAAAATAACTAAAGTAGCAATCAGTGTCATGTGACAGTCACACAAAGGAATATTGTAGCAACGACAGTAAACTGCTAGCTAGTAAACTAGTACTCAGACTAGTGGGTGAGTCATAAATACAGTGTTGAGTGAAAAGTCAAAGACTTCTAAAAAAAAAACCGGGAAAAATGAGTGATAGAGTTGTATATAAGGGCACATGTTGAGTTTGTGAAAGCAAGAAAGTGATTGTCATAAAAGTCTGAAGTTAGGCCAGGCTTGGTGGTGCACGCCTTTAATTCCAGCACTTGGGAGGCAGAGGCAGGAGGATCTCTTGAGTTCGAGACCAGAAAAACGGGTCTACACAGTGAGTTCCAGGACAGCCAGGACTATGTAGAGAGGCCCTGTCTCAAAATACCAAAAAAATTGATAATAAAAATAAATAAATAAAAACCTTGGAAGCTGTTTTCTTCTTTGGTGGGCAAAAATGATAACAATTGGGAAGGGTTGTTAAGGGGACTTTTGGGGGCAGCAACAGAGCGTGGCTCTTTGTGATACATCATTGAGCAGAGGAACAAAAAACAAAACAAAGCAAAGGAGTGACTGTCAGATGAAAGCCTCCCTCACCAACAGCACTCAAAGCTGGAAAGAACCGGCCTTAACTTAAGTTCTGAGGGAAATTGATTTTCAGCTTAAAAGACAGATTGCCAGTCCAAGATGAGGACAGAGTAAGATCATTTGTCTTCAGCGTATGTTGTCTGGAGACATTCTTTAAGGATTCACTTCAAAAATCAAGACAACAAGAGAACATGTAATATAAGAAGGCAGTAAATACAAGAGGCCAGAAGTGGAATCCCAGGATAAGTTCTGTGAAGCAGGCTTTGAGATGCCTTCAAAGAAAGGATGGATCAATTCCAAGCATAGATGTCTGAGTGGGAAGGCACGGTGCTTTGGGAGATGAGGTTTTCTCCTTTTAGGAAAAAGGTGTTTATTAGAAACTTGTGGAAGGAAGTATAGAAAGAGGCATGGTCTACATAGAAAACAGAAGGGCAGGGTGTTCAAGTGGCTGATAGACGTGATCTTTGGAAAATGAAGCATAATCCCAGCTCTACAACTAGTAATATGTGCATGTGTACGTGTACTTTCCTGTTGGTTGTCAGTGTTTGTAGACAGCTGGGAGAAGCAGCACAGAGGCTTAGCTGTCAGTTTAAAATGAAGATGCTAGCAAGCTTGAGTGTTTACGACAAAGGTTTGGAGGAAAGAGGGAGGAAGGTAGAAATAGAAGAGAGCAGGGTGGAGCATAATAGTCACCTTATGTTGTGGGGGAAGAGCAAGATAAGGTCCGTTGAACCCACTTACAGATAAAACCCCGACATACCATTAGAACAAAGCTGGGAGGGGTTGGAGGTGCCAAGTAAGGAACTACACCCTCCGTACTTCATACTAGGAAGTGTCTGCACCTTTTAGTTAAAAGGTGATCACAAGGACAGAAAACATGGATAGCTACAGGTCCTTGTCCCTAGAGCTGGAACAGGAGTGGAAAGGCCTGTCTCCAAGTGCTTAGAATTAGTTCATTTGACACGTTTTATACATCCAAAAAGATTAATTGACATACACATATGTTTATTTTATTTAGATAGGTTTCTATTGCTGTGATAAAACACCATGACCAAAAACAACATAGAGGAAGAAGGGTTTATTTCATCTTAGAGCTTGTAGTTCATCATCCAGAGAAGTCAAGACAGGAACCTAGAGACGGGAACTGAAGCAGAGGCCATGGAGAGTGCTGCTTACTGGCTTGCTCCTCCCCTGACTTGTTCAATTTGTTTTCTTATACCATGCAGGGGTAGTACCACCCACAATGGGCTGGGCCTCCTACATCAGTCATTAATCAAGAAAATTCCCCACAGGCCAGTCTGTAGGGGGCATTCTCCAATTGAGATTCCCTCTTCCAAAATGACTCTATCTTATGTCAGGCCAACAACAACAACAACAAAAAACTAGTCAGTACATATATACATATATACATACATACATACATACATACACATACATATACATAGTGTTTCAAAATATATATACATAGAATAGCTAAATTCAGCTAATTTACATATACATGTCTCACATGTTTTCTGCAGTGAGAACACTTAACATTTACTCTCAATTTTAAAGAATACAGTAGGGTATGGTAGTGCATGCTTTTAGTCCCAGTACTCTGGAGGCAGGGGGAGGTGGATCTCTGTGAGTTCAGGGCCAGAGTGATTTACATAGCAAGTTTCAGGACTGCACAGAGAGACTTTGACTTGAAACAAAAGAAAGTAAAGAAAAAAAAAACACATTATAGTAATGTTATTAAGTGAAGATACCACATTATTCTGTAGAGCCCTTGAACTCAGTCATAACTCCTATTTGTCTGAAAATTCAGACAAAACTTTTTGAGATCAGAAAGATGAATCTAAGCAATACATACATACAAGTGTGTACACACACACACACACACACACACACACACACACACACACACACATCAGTGTAACAGATGTAGTGGCTCTCCTTGGCCAGTTCCGCCATGCACTGCTTTTAACTTAAAAACAGGTTGAATTAAGTTAGAGTTGTTCAGCAAAAAGTATTATTAACAGAAAGGATTAAGAGCAAACAGTATTACAAAGTAGAGAACGTAAACCCAGAAGCAGGGCTGGAAGGGATGTCTGGGCTCGCAGGCTCTCTAGCAGCCCTGAGCCCCTGTTGGGCCATCAGAAGGCCTCTCACTGATGACACTGTGTACTGCTAACTTGAAACTTGACCATGTGTCATCAAGCCACTCACTTCTCTGTCCCATTTCCGGAGAAAAATTAACACTAAATTCCATGAAGGGATGTGAGAGCTGGAAACTGGAGCTTTATTGGGTTTTCTTCTTCCTATAAAAGGAGGAGCGTTTCCTGCAGAACTTTATATATAGCAAGTACTTACACTGGGACTTTGTGTCTTGGGAATTTACCATGAGCTGAGACTTGGGCTTCTGTTTCTTTTTAGATTCTTTGGCCTGGGAGAGCATAATCAGTCAAGACTTAGATTTATTAAATTCCTTCCATGAGCTCAACCACAGAATCTGCTGTGGTACTCCAAAATATACTGACATTTTAATCAGTGATAACAGGGAAGTTTTCAATTTCTTGACATGTTGAAACTGAAAATTTCATTCCTTGACCTATGTTACAGGCTTTGGATTAAATTACCTGTTTCTGAACCTGTAATCTTAGCTAACAGAAAATTCAATGTACAAAGAATTGCAGAATTCTACTTGAACTGTAGCTGAAAGGCTTGGTGCCTTTGAGGGGATTGGGATGGGGGTTAGTGTGTCTCGCCGGTTCAGCCACTCCACTTTCCATACATAGATACATAAAACTTGACTGGGGAAGAACGGAAACATTTCTCTTTGTCTGTCATTCTCTGTTGCTATTTTCAAAGGCCATTTTAATAGACTGTTTATTATATTTCCTAATTATAGTGCTGCTTTTGATACAGTTCTTGGGATAAATGTTGCTGTCAAGAAGTTAAGCCGTCCTTTCCAGAACCAGACGCATGCAAAGAGAGCCTATCGTGAACTCGTCCTCTTAAAGTGTGTCAATCATAAAAATGTAAGTTACAGGTGCTCCTTCTGTGTGCTTTGACGTCACTAGTGTGATCAGACTAAAGAGTAACTAATGATGAGACAAACTGTATGTCTTAGTTAGGGTTTCTATTGCTGAGATGAAACACCATGACCAAAAGGCAAGTTGGGGAGGAAAGGGTTTATTTGGCTTACACTTCAGCATTGCTGTTCATCATTGAAGGAAGTCAGGACAGGAACTCAAACAGGACAGGATCCTGGAGGCAGGAGCTGATGCAGAGGTCATGGAGGGGTGGCTTACTGGCTTGCTTCCCATGGTTTGCTCAGCCCATCTTATAGAAGCCAGAACTGCCAGCCCAGGGATGGCACCAACCATCATGGGCTGGACCCTCCCCCACTGATCACTAAATGAGAAAATGCCTTACAGCTGGATCTCATGGAGGCATTTCTTCAACTGAGGCGGCTTCTTCTGATGACTCTAATTTGTGTTGAATTGACACACAAAACCAGCCAGTACACTATAAAAAAGCTTAAATTTTGTTGATAAAATATATTCTTTATTGCATCTAGGTATTGGGGGGAGGGAGATGCCAGTGCTCACTTGAGAGATCAGAGGACAACTTGCTAGAATTAGTTACCTTTTTACCACCGTGTGGGACCTTGGGATATAACTAAGATCAGTCATCTACAGGCTTTGGGACAACTGCCTTTACCCACTGAACCCTCTCTTCAGCCGCTAGAGGAGGTTTGAATGATCAGTTCATGACATCTCTCTCCAGTTTTAGATGAGTGGAGAATATTTAGGATTATACCAAACTATATGTTCTCCTTTGTTTCAACATCTGTACTACATCTTTCTGTATTATGACATTAAGTATGCAACTAAGACCAGTTCATTCTTCTGTCACATTGTTTTAATTTTGGGGGGAGCTGGGGATTGAACCCAAGACCTTACATACACAAGGCAAGTGTTCTGCCACTGAGCCATCTCCCTGGCCTTCATCTGGATCTGTGGTTTGAGTTGGTTTTAGTTTATGCAATGTATGGTTTATTTTACTTATTTGATTTTTGTCAGTTTACAAAAATATGTGTTTATTATTTTTAAAAATTCAAATAATATTAGAAGGCAAAACTCCCTGGTCCTTCAGCCACAGTTCACTAGCATGAGCATTTTAGTGAGAATACTTGTATATGTGTCTTTATATATGTATAAACAAGATCAATTATGCTCTTCTTCCCGCCCACCCCTGTAAAGGTTGGTAGATTTCATATACTTTAATGGATACAGCTGTAATACATTTTTAAATGGTTGCATATATAGATATATAATAATTTGGTTAACAAATTGTGCTGGTTGGTATTTTTGTCACCTTGACACAGGCTAACATCATCTGGGAAAAGGAACCTCAATTGAGAATATGTCATCAGATTGGCCTGTAGGCAAGTCTGTGAGGCATTTGATTAATGATTGATGTGGGAAGGCCCAATGCTCCTGGACTGTATTTAAAAAAGCAAGTCAAACAAGCCGATAAGCAGTGTTCCTCCATGTCCTCAGCTTCAGTTCCTGCCTCCAGGTTCCTTCCTTGAGTTCCTACCCTGAGTTCCCTTCAGGATAGACTGTAAACTGTAAGCTGAGATAAACCCTCTTCCCCGGGTTTGGTTGTAATGTTTTATAGCAGCCGTAGGAAGCAAACTAAGACACACACCATGTTGCTGGGTAGATTATTTCTAGTTTGTTTTCCCCCCTGAAATGAATATCCTTATTCATACTGCTTGGCATATATATCCAGGTAAGCTCTTGGCCACGATTGCTGGTTAAACAATCCGTACAATTCCCTCTTTTATACACGCTGACAAATGGACGTCAAGGAAGACTGTCAGTTTAGACTTTGATGGAAAGCCTCTGAGAGCATGTTTTACTTCAGATTCCCCCAGTGCTAGGTAGTACTGGTTTCGTTTTTCTTTTGGCCAATCTGATATATGAAAACTAATTTTATTTTATTCTGTGAGGTTGAATTTCCTTTCCATATTTTTATGGGATTGATTGATTGAGTGAGTGTGTGTGTGTGTGTGTGTGTGTGTGTACATATTTGCATGTGTATAGGCACACCTGTGTGTGCAGATCTGCTGTGTGTGAGATTGTTGTCAGGTGTCTTCATGAATCATTCTCCACCTACTCTACTGAGGCAAGATGTCTCACTTGGACCTAGAGCTTGCTAAGATGGCAATCTAGCTAGCCACCCTGCCCCAGGGTTCTATCCTCCGAGCTCTGAGATTACAGTGGGCCACCATTCCCCCTGACATTTACGTGGGCACTGGAGTCTGAACCTTCGCTGAACCACCTCACAAGCCCCAACTATTTTTATTTCATTGAAAATTGGGTTTTTCATGGCTATGGCTCTATTTTTCTCTTAAACTGTTTGGTGTCTTTTGAATTCACTTATAGGTAGTTTTATACATTCAATTATTAAGCTTTTTCATTCTTGGATTTTGCTATGTAGCCCAGGGTAGCCTTGAACTCTGTAGCTGGACTCAAACTTGCAAACTCCTGCCTGGAATGGAACAAATGGGAAGAAAATAGTGGAAGCTGGGCATGATGGCATGTCTGCTGAGATTACATGTGACATGTTACCCAGGCCCAGCTTCAACTGTCCCCTCCTCCATTTTTCTATTTGACTTCATATGTTGCTTTGGTCATGCTGATTTTTTGTTTGTTTGTTTAATTCTGGTTTTGTTTCAATGTAGTTAGATAGCCTAGGTTTCCTGTCATGCTTAGAAAAGATTTATTACACCTGGACAGTAGAAATGCTTGCTCATATTCTTTGCTTTATACCTTAGAGTTTTAGACTTTGTTCTGTTTTGTTCCCAAGGCTGAAAGGTGAATTTGGCTTTCTTTCCCTTCCTTCCCCTGTCTGTGTGATGAGTAAATCACCTTTCTTTAGTTCATGTGAAATGAGTGAGGGTATGTGCTTGAAACACTTGGTTTGCAAGCACCGAGTCTACAAGGAGCGAGCAGTGAGGTCTGCTCCTTAGCCCTCTTAAGGGAACATCAGGCCATGAGGCCTCTTCTTCCTGACCATAAAGTATAAGCTCATAAAACATAAAACTTAAAAACTTTCCAGAAAGTTGTATATAGTATTTGAGTTTCCAGAGTTAGCATGGTACTTTATTTACTGTTTCCAGCCATTATTTTTACTCTTTTATATATATGTAAATTCTATGATAATGGTTAAGTTATTGGGGACATGAGTGATTCTGTTAAAAGTACATCTTTCAATTGGTGGTTAAGTTTTCCAATGCCATCCACTAGAGTGTTTGCTGACAGCCATAGTAATGATAAATATTGAGTTCTGCCATCACTTTTTCACCTTCAATACATTTCAATGTTCAACCTAATTTTTATAATCTATCTGACATACTAAAGCATAATTAATTTATTTTCTCATTTCAGATAATTAGCTTGTTAAATGTGTTCACACCACAAAAAACTCTAGAAGAATTTCAAGATGTGTAAGTATCTTTTGCATCAGATTAAAATTTAGAAAGTTAGTGATTTTTATGAAACAGTAGGCCATTTGCAAGCTCAGGGCCCTAGGATGCTGCCAGGGAGGCTCAGTCCAAGTGCAGGGCCACAGAACCAGGGCCGCTGGCTATGTCAGGGTAGCTTTTAGTCTGAGGCTTCACCAGTGCAGCATCCTGACCTGGTCAAGTTGACTTCTATAATTCACCATCCCAGGGTAGATGGAGGAAAGGGCAGTGGCATTAGGAGAAAGGCTTAGGGAAGGAGAGGAGTTTGTCGTACAGGTACTGGGCTGAGGTGGACTTGAGAATGGAGGACTAGCCAGAGCAAAGGAGCCGCAGTGGAGCATGGCTGGTGTGTGCTGCTACCAACAAGAGGCCTGTGTGGCTGGAGTGGGGGGCAGACAGGACAGGGTGGGCTTAGAGAAGTGGTGTGCAGGTAGGAAGGAGCCAGAATGAGATTTCCAGCAGAGCCGGGATCTCACCTGACAAAAGAACAGTTTTGGGGAGTGGGGGGCTGAGAATCCACTGTGAGAGGTAGGGACAGAAAAACCTAGTTAGTATGGGGAGGCCTCACAGCAATTCATGTGAGAGGTTCAGGTGGGTAAGAGGGTGAAGGCATGAGATTAGGCAGGAGAGATATTAGAGTGTGGAGGCGTAGGCTCTGCTGATAGCTGACTATGAGAGAGAACTGGAAAGACTCACACGCAGGCTCACAACTGAGGTGAGGAGAGCTGTAGAGGACTAGATGGGTGGGGAGCAGGTAGAATCAGGAGGTGTCCATTGCCTATCCAAGTGGACCTCTGAAGTAGGTAGATAGGAAAGAACCTGGGGTTCAGAAGAGAGGCCTGGATGAAAGGAATCAAAAGAATCTGTAAATGGTCCTTAAAGGCATGGCAGACTGGATGTCACCAAGAAAGTGTTGTGAGAGGAGAGCTGGCATCTGATTACAGCCACTCCAGCAGGAAGACGTAGTTGGGGTCTCTGCAGATGTAGAAGCCATCAGTTTTAGCAGAGAATTGGCACAGGCCAAGTCAGAATGGCGTGACAGTGGGAGAGAAGTAGAGACGATATGTCTGAGCACTTTCTCGGTGGGGGGGGGTGAGTGGGGGCAGCTGTGCTTCCCCAGTGAGCCAAGACATGCACTGGCGGTGGACCGTGAGATTGAACGTTTTCTGTTCATTGTTGTGTATTCAGTCTTAAAGAATAGATTTCAGCCAGGCGATGGTGGAGAATACCTTTAATCCCAGCACTCGGGAGGCAGAGGCAGGCAGATTTCTAAGTTTGAGGCCAGCCTGGTCTACAGAGTGAGTTCCAGGATAGGTAGGGTTACACAGAGAAACCCTGTCTCAAAAAACAAATAAAAAAGATTTCATTTTTCGAGCAGTCCAGATACCTAATGAACCTGAGCAGAAAGTTCAGAGTTCTGAACCCTGTGTTACCCCTGTATAGTAGAACCTTCCCATCAGCAGTCCTGTCAGAATCATGTGTTGTTAAAGATCAAGGGGTCTATAGGAGCACAGTATAGAGAATGGAAGAATGATCAAATGGAAGATAGGTGGGTATGGAGAGATGGATAGACAGACAGACAAGTGAAAAAGAAAAGTAGAAGAGTTTGTATAAAATTGTTTCCATGGTGTAAAAATTGCTTCGTTTATAATTTGAAAGGAAGACACTGGGTAAGTAGTTTTTTGTGTGTTCTTTGGGAAATTTTACAAAGGGAAACACCTTGTGTTTTTATTCTAGCTGTGCTATAATTATATCCTACTGTTTCATAATAATTGTGATCTAACAATCATGAAGTAATTGTTATATAAATAATATTAATGAATGTGGTTTGTCTCTTTTGAATATTTAGGTACTTGGTTATGGAATTAATGGATGCTAACTTATGTCAGGTTATTCATATGGAACTGGACCATGAAAGAATGTCATACCTTCTGTACCAGATGCTCTGTGGCATTAAGCATCTGCATTCAGCTGGTATAATTCACAGAGTAAGTAAGCACATAATAACTTTATTTTAAAAATAATCATCATTTGATTGTCATAGTCATTTAGTTATAAAAGAACTTAGTATTTTTGTGTATGAGAGTGTGTGTGTGTGTGTGTGTGTGTGTGTGTGTGTGTGTGTGTGTACATGTTTACATGTGTGAGTGCACACTTGTTTACATATGTTTAGAGGCCAGGAGAGGTTATCAAATGTAACTGGAGTTTTCCTGTGTCCACCCAACTCCTGCAGCCGCTCAGACCCAAGTAAACACACAGAGACTTATATTGCTTATAAACTGTATGGCTGTGGCAGGCTTCTTGTTATCTAATTTTTATATCTTAAATTAACCCATTTCTATAAATCTATACCTTGCCACAATGGCTCGTAGCTTACTAGTATCCTTACATCTTGCTTCTCATGGCGGCGGTGTCTGGCAGTGTCTTCTGACTCAGCCTTCCACTTCCCCAGAATTCTCCTCTCTGTTTATCCCGCCTATACTATACTTCCTGCCTGGTTACTGGTCAATAAGCATTTTATTTATCAGTCAATCAGAGCAACACATTCACAGTATACAGAAAGACATCCCCAGCAATCAAATGTTCAATCTTGGCCTTATTCCCTGGAGGGAGGCTGGTGGCCAGCAAACCCAGTGATCCTCCTGGCTCCGCTTCTCCCCAGCCCCACAGCACTGTGTTTACATTCTGTGTATAACCACGTCGAGCCTTTTACACAGGCACTGGGGATTTGAACTCTGGTCCCATGCTTGTGTAAAACCACTCTTACTCATCAGTCCATCTCCCCATCACCAAGAACTTCTTTTTTTTCCCTTAAATTTGATACTTTGGAAAGCCAGGTTCAGCTATGGAGTCATACTGTTCAAAACACTGCAGACCAGCTCTGTTTTGCCCATGCCCCATGTACTTCAGCCACTGTAGACACAGAGATAGGAGCCACAGTTTTGGTTTTCTGTTTCAACTTTTCACTTTGTGTTAACTTTAAACTTAGAGAAAAAGTGCAAGAATAGGAAAAGGCTCCAAAATACCAATGCCCCTGAGTCGTGTTAGATTCGGGGCAGGAGAATGCCAGTGGCCAAAGAACATAATGGTGCTGTCAGTGTCAAGACTTGAAAGTGAAGGCCAGAGAGAGAGTGTGGTTGATGCTCTGAACTGCTTTGATAAGCTTTTGGTTTTTTAAAATGTGTACTGCTGAATAAACAGAGAATCATGATAGTTTTTAAAATACCTGGGACTGGAGACCTGGCTCAGAGGTTGAGAGGACTTGCTGCTCTTCCAGAGGACCTGAGTTTGGTTCCCAGAACCCAGGTCAGAGAGTTAACACCTGCCCGCTCCAGAGGATTTGACGCCCACTTCTGGCCTCCAGGGGAACCTGCACACACGTGTACAAACTCCCCAAATGCATGTATCACTAAAAATAATTTAAAAAAGACTCAGCATGTTACAGGAGACAAGGAGCAGAGATCAGAACTGGTTTTACTGGGAATATCACAGCGTTCTCTGAATTGCTTCTATGCTGATTTTGCCTAGACTGTCTCTAGACTCTTTGCTCCAACAGTGAGAAGTCCCATTCTGCAGGGAAACCACCATGAGATACAGACAATGAAGCCTGTTGAAACAGAACATTGGGCAGCGTTCTTTCTGATCAGTTAGGTTTCAGTGCCAAGAAAGCTGGGTCTAGCACAAGCCACTGAATGGAAGCTTCCCAGGGTGTACCCCCATCCCTGCCCTTCCACCCCGGAAGCAGAGACCTGATCCTCCCTGCAGACTGTGTCCAAAGGCCTGTGTTGGGTTTCAGTGTTTCATACCCTTGTGCACTCCCACAACCAAGTTGTTACTCAAAGTGTAGCCTTTGCTGCCACCAAGTGGTCATTTCAAGTGATAGACAGTATGATGGCAAAGTTCACTTTTAAAATAGTAACTAAAAAATTTCCAATGGATCATTCTATTTCTAGAAAATTCCTCTAAATAACTGAAGTTTAGTTTTATTTAAGATACTGAATTTTCCACCAACAATATGATGCTTATAAAGTACAATGCTGTTTTCTTCCCTCATAAAAAAGATACTCATTTTTTTATGTGTATGGATATTTTGTCTGAATTTATGTAGGTGTACCACATGCATGCATGGAGGCCAGGAAAAGGCATCATCAGACCCCCTGGAACTAGAGTTACAGATAGTTATGAGCTGCCATGTGTCAGGTACCAAAACATGGTCCTTTGGAAGAGCACTAACTGCTCTTAATCTCTGAGCCATCTCTCCACCCACCTGCCTTCCAGAAGGCGTTCTTAATGTCTCTTAAATATATTGCCTCTCGTGTGATGCTGAGGATGGAAACTATGATCCTGTTCGAATCTAAGCTATGTCCTCAGCCCTCTAAATAGATCTTTAATGAAATGTATGCTTCGTGATAATTTCCCAGATTCACAAGCTGTATTAATTTTTGAAGGGGAAATATTTTCCCTTACTTGTTTCTGTCCTCGAAGCCAGAAAGGTAAGGGCAGGAAGAATGTCCCCCAGATCCTGGAGACTTGATGAAACTGTGGCATGTCCTTGCCTTTTCATGGGATATTTGGTCCTTTAGCCCAGGGACAGCACTCCTGCCAACAAGCTGGTGAGACAGAGTCCAAAGAAGTCTATGTTTTGCTTAGCGCAGCGTTTAGAACCCATGACAACCTGAGAAAATGTTCTGTGACCACTTTGTTCTCTACCCTGCACCTCCACCAGATCTTACCAGTTCCTTCTGGATCCCTCGTACACTTCTGCCTCACACACTCACATCTGTGTCTACTTGGGAAAGGTGTGAGCTGTCATTGAGAAGACATTTCAAACACACAGGTACATCATCGCTAGCATGTTGATATACCAACGCTGAAACCAACCAGCACTGAAACCACAGTTGGTTTCAAATGTACAGGTACATTAAACTGGATGACATTAGCCTCAGCATGCCAACTGTCCAGTGTAAGCAATGCTGACCCCTTCTTCTAAACAGCACCTCACACAAAGACACATACCTTCAATTTTGCTGTTAAATTGATTTGTCACACGTCTGTAATCCCAGAACTCAGGATGTTAAGACAGGACGGTCATAATTTCAAGGATAGCTTAAGCCATGTAGCAAGACTCTGTCTTGAAGAAACAAAAACGGTTTCACAAGAAACAAAATTTTTAATTATTTGAAGTTTTCAGAGTGATGCAGGGCAAAAGGTGAAGTTTTATCCCTCATCCTTCCCACTTTTACTTTAGATAATTCACAAAATGTGGGAAAATGAAAGCCTCCACCAGGCCAGCAGCCCCTGGAGACGGCTGCTCCTCCCTCCAGCTTTGTACAGATGCTCGCTCCCCTGTCCACCTGCTCCCGTGCCAGCCTGCCTGCACACATCTGTCACTAACTAACAGTTTCCAAAGTCGGGATCCTCTTGACAGAGCAGTGTGACTTGCCGAACAATTGGTCGGCTTGCATTTGTGCTTCCATCAAGGATCGAAGAGTTGCACAACATTTATGAAAACTGGACTCCTTCTTCTCCTTGCTCCTAGTCCTGTCTCCTGTTAGAAGCGAACTTTGAATTTAGTTTTGTTGTTACTGTTGTTTGTTTTGGATTTTGCTTTTTTTTTTAAATGGTGGTGCCAGGATAGAACTGGAGCCTTATGCATGCTAGGCAAGCGTTCCACCACTGAGCTCTGCCACCAGCCCGATATTCAGTTCTTTTAATGAATTACTTGGGTGTTCATTTCCATGTCTCAGGGCAGTGTGTTTAGATCTCGTTGGCCCATTTCAGTTTGGGACATAAGCTGTGGATGTATTCCTCGTCCACAAACCCAGCCCTCATCTCTGTGACTGGCACTGTCTCTTCCCTGCCCTCCCACTTTAGTTATAGTCTGGCTCTGTTAGAGTCAGTGTTGTATTTTATGTCATCAGAACCATATAAAATCTTTTCACAACTGAGCCTTATATTAATACTCTGATTATATTTCTTTCCCCTTCAATGTTTTATTCCTGGAGTTAATATTTATCCTCTATTTCTCTGAGTTGTGCATTTGTTTGTTTTAAGGGGGAGTAGGACTATATGTGTTATATGTGTCCTCGTGTTGCTCGTGTGTGTGTGTGTGTGTGTGTGTGTGTGTGTGTGTGTGTGTGTGTGTGTGCGCGCGTGCGTGCGCGTGTGTGTGTAGAGGCTCGCATGTCAATCTGAGGTATGGTTCCCCAGGAGCTGCCCATCTTGTTTTTTGAGTCACTCACTGGGATGAGCCCCCAGAAATCTGGCTCCCTCTCCCTTCTCAGTGTGGAATTCCAAATGCACTGTCATAGCCAGCTTTTTATGTGGTGCTGTGGCTCAGACTCAGGACCTCATGCTTGCCCAGCAAGCACTTTCCCAGCGGAGCCGTCTCACAGCCTGAGACTGTGTTCTTATTACTCTTACGACCCTGCTGTTTGGACCTCTTTACATCCAGTAAAGCTGGATCTCCAGGCTTGCTCCCTTCTGGGCTGCTGCCCAAACACCTCATGCAGGGGTGACCCTGATCTCCCCTGACACTTCCCTTCACCCCCTCCCATGTTGGATTCCGTACTTCCTGATCCGCATGGTCTCCTTCTCTCTGTTTACTCCCTTCTCTGGCAGGTCTGTGTCTTCAGTTAATTGCTTAAAATAGTATGTGGTGAGCCATCAAGACGGCTCAGTGGGTAAAGGTGCCTGCCATCGAGTCTGATGACCCAGGTTCAGTCCCCGAGACACACGTGGTAGAAGGGGAGAACTGACTCCTGCAAATTAACCTCTTATTTCCACATGTGCCATGACATGTGTACACACGTGTGTGTGCACACACACACATGCTCACACACATGTTCACACATACACAAAGTATGCAGGAGGAAAATTTTTGAGGCTGCAGATTTGTTCTGCCCCACAGTTAATAGTGTAGGGAGATGTGGAGTTCTTAGTTACACATCAGCCCCCTGCAGTCGTGGACATGGTACCCACCACAGTGGACTTTCTCATGCTCTCTTTACTGTTTCTTTGTAAGTGTCCTTATTCATCTTTGGAAACTTTTAAGATAATGCCTCGATATGGACATTTTCTCACTAATTGAGCCGAGCACGTGGCTCTTTGGTCTGGAAGCATGTTTCTTCAGAGTCCCCTTGGTACTCAGTCTTTCTCAGAAACATTTTAGTCAGCACACCTCTTTTAAAATCTTTAAGTTCTTTCAATAGTGTTTTTTTCTTGTTGCCTGTGTGCTCTGTCATCTCTGAGTGTAAAAATTCTTAATTATTTTATTACTCAGTGCACTGACTTCCCTCTTCTGAGTTCCCTTTTAATATGTTTAGTCCTGCCCAGTCATGTGCGAAGCTTTATATAAATGTCTGCCCATCTTTGCCTCTCATCACAAGTAACCTGTGCATTGGTTCCTTGGCCTATGAGGTAAGAGCTACAAAGATGGAGAAAGCCAGATAGAAACCTGAAGCTGCCTCCTTAGCACACAGCTCAAGAGAATCACTGACTCTGTGAGTGTAGAGATATAGATGTTAGTACCACCATCAAAATCTCAGGGATGCAGGGGTGGGGTCTCCTCTTATGACTCAGTCTAATTCACTTCTCCGGTCCTTGAAGCCACTCCATGAGTCCTGGAGAATGGCTGTGACCACTACCTAAGGTTGCAGTTCCTGTCCTGCTTCAGCATAGATGCTAAAAGTAGTAAGGCCTCGGGACTGACATGTTTGTTGTGCAGATGCATTCTTTCTGCTGATTGCAAAAAAGGGTGAGGAACCATTCCCACTTTTGTGGGGTGGATAGTGATGTTCTCTTGCAGTTTTCCCAGCTCTGTGTTAACTCTCCATCTTTACCCTAACATCTGAGGGGATCTGGGTCAGACTCTAGTTACTACCTGGCCTTCACCAAACTCCCCCAAATAGAGGAGGCATGGTGATACCTAGGGTCTTCCAGCTCGGCATACACTCAGAACTTGTATGCAGTCATCCCCCTAAAGTTTCCATTCATTCCCCTTTCCCACTGTGAATGGCTTTGTTAACCTATGAGCGAGGACCACAGAAATCCAGACAGTAGACACTTGTCATGATGTGTAGGGTCCTCCTTCCTAGGACATCTCTTCAGTTGGTGGTTCTGGATCTAAGAACTGAACAAGCAGTAGTGGTGGTTAAGCCAGGATGATAGACACACGCATACACACACACACACACACACACACACACACACACACACACACACACACAGCTTTCTCTTCTCGCTTATTTTGGGTCTTTTAGCCACTCCTATGGCTGCCATGTTGTAGTAACCATTTCCACAGCCTTCTGCAAGTCTAGCATGACCTGAGGGTCCCCTATCATTTTATCTTTACTTGTGTTTCTTGTTTACTGTGTTTTGGGTGGTCCTCGAGATTTGAAGAGGCAGAACTATCTTGATTCTGCCATCTTGGCACTGAAAATGAGTCTTTCAAGTCACTAGATAGTTTGAGAGTCTGTGGGTGTTGGGGAGAGCTGAGAAACCTCAGTGACCTCTTTACTTCTTTGGCAGACGTCAGTTGCCTCTCAATCCTGGAGTGATACCTTGCACAGAGCACCAGGAGTCCGGACAGCTATCCAGAGCTGTATTTTTATTACCCCAGTTGTCCAGCAGATGGCAGTAACGTGGAACACTCTTCTTACCACTACTTTTTAGACGGGGGCTGTTCCCCATCCTCTGTTGCTGTTGAGTGGTTTCCTGTAGCTGAAGGTTTTCTTTCCTGTGTCCCACCTGGTCCGCAGCCGCTCAGACCAAAGTAAACACACACAGGCTTATTTAATCAAAACTGCTTGGCCATTAGCTCAGGCTCACTACTGACTAGCTTTTACACTCAAACTCAGCCCATTTCTGTTAATCTGTATGTTGCCACATGTTCCATGGCTTTATCTGTGTGCCATTACATGCTGCTCCCTGGATGGCAGGCTGGCATCCCCTGCCTCAGCCTTCCTGTTCCCAGAATTCTCCTTGTCTGTTTATCCTGCCTATACTTCCTGCCGGGCTACTGGCCAGTCAGCATTTTATTTATCAACCAGTCAGAGCAGCACATACTCACAGCATACAGAACATGCCACAGTAGTTTCCGGTGCTGTGTTTGCCTGTCTTGGTTAGAAACGGCACACACAGCATACAGAGCACGCCACAGTAGTTTCCGGTGCTGTGTTTGACTGTCTTGGTTAGAAACGGCACACACAGCATACAGAGCACCCCACAGTAGTTTCCGGTGCTGTGTTTGCCTGTCTTTGTTAGAAACGGTGCTGCTGTGCCATCTTTGCTCACGCAGCCTGGATGCCGAGGATGCTGGCCCAAGTACCAACGTATGAAATTGTGTGTTTAATACGCTAAACCATTTGTTTTCTAGGATTTGAAGCCTAGCAACATTGTAGTAAAATCAGACTGTACTCTCAAGATCCTTGATTTTGGCCTGGCGCGGACAGCCTGCACCAACTTTATGATGACTCCCTATGTGGTGACTCGCTATTATCGGGCTCCAGAAGTCATCCTGGGCATGGGCTACAAAGAGAATGGTAAGTGTAGTTAGGACCACAGGCATTCAACAGTAAAGTAGTGCTTCCTCAAGGACCATGTGAGATACAGTTTGAGCACCATGCTGTGTGTAAATGCCTGTAATCCACAGATAAGAAATCACTGATTTTGTATTTCCATTTATCAAATTACCCCCCCCCCCCCCCCCCCCCCCCCCCCCCGCAACTCTGACTGTCCTCAAAGTCATAGAACTCTGCCTGCCTCTGCCTCCTGAACGCTGGAGTTAAAGGCGTGTGCTGCCATGCTGGACTTAAAATCTTTCACTTTGGATCAGAGTACCGTGTGCTCACAGGAGTGCAGTACTGACTGAGTGTGCAGCTTTCAGTGTGCACACCCATGTGACCCGCAACCCTGGGACCTGTGTCCCTTGGTCGCCAACACGGTAGACTGCTTTCACTACTTCTTTTTTTTAACCATGATGTGAATGGAACAATACTGTGTTTCCTTTCACGTAAAGCTGATATTTTTGACATCAAAAATTCACTTGCTCTAGCAATGTCAATTAAATATAAGCTAAACTTTAGCCCTGAACAAATATTTGTGATTATTTATAAGAGAAAAGGAAAGAACAATGGAAATTTGCTAAAGTCTGTAGAGATGAGTTTGACTATGAGTTTATATAGGTGCTTTATGGCCTGCTCTGAGAGGCACAATGCCCTCCAGTAGCTGCCTCTGTTCAGCTCTCCCTTCCCTGGCCGAGGCACAAGATTCAGCCAAGCCCCATGCTTGATCCCACACAAGAGGACAGACACCACAGAGCCATGCTCAAGCAACGCCTTGCCCGGAGTCCAGCCCTTCCTCATTGGCTGCCACCTTTCTGCTGTGGCAATTTAGACAATGGTCACTCACATTCAGGGTTAGGATTTTACAGAAGTTCACCTGATGAGTGTTTCCTGGGGCTGCCCTTGTTTGGGAGGTGGTTTAGAAACAGAGATGCAAGGCTCTCTGGCTGTTTTTTAATCACCTGATATTTGGTAGTGGACATCTGGTCTGTCGGGTGCATCATGGCAGAAATGGTCCTCCATAAAGTCCTGTTCCCAGGAAGAGACTGTATCCTTCACAGGGAGAGACCCAGCACTCGGCCTTGGAGGCTGGGTGGGGCTGGGGGAGTGGCCCTGAGAATTTTGTGTTCGTTGGCACTTCCTGTGTCTGGTTTTTTGTTTGTGTGTTCCTTTTTTGTTTTCTTTTGTTTTGTTTTGAGGCTGTAGAGTATTGGACTCTGGCACTAAACCACAGATTGCTGCAAACCCGAGACTAAAGTAGAGGTCAGCAGTCATGGTGCTGTGTGAGAAGTTCGCCCACAGTTGTGTGTCTAGTACACCGTTAGAGTTCCTTTTCTCTCACTTTTGTTTCGTTCATGACACTTCATAATTTTATCATTTCATTTTATTTTCAGTTGATATCTGGTCAGTGGGTTGCATCATGGGAGAGCTGGTGAAAGGTTGTGTGATATTCCAAGGCACTGACCGTATCCTTCCCCAGGACCTTGACCTTGGCCATGATTTCCATGCCAAGGGCAGCATGGTTGCGCCTACTTGCTGAACTCTCAGAAGGAACTGTGGGGATGCAGACTGTGTACTCAGGGGCCTTCGTTACACTTGCTAAATTAGTGTCACAGATCAAGTCGTTCAGTTTTGCATTTCTTTTTTCTCAAATACCTGTGACAGTTTTTTAAGGCTTAGAGTTAAGCTAAACCAGTCATATTCGCTCTTTTATCAGACACAGCTGGATGTGTAAAATTATTTCTCTTTGGTCAATATATTCTGATATTTAAGTGGAAATACTATTTTACAAATTAGTTCATTCCATTAATTAACTGGGAAAGGTGCAGTCTAAATTTAATAGGCTAACATGCATGTGTGATTTAAGTCATATATGATTTTGTTAGTTACTGGTATGATGTCAGAGCTGCAGCAGACTCAACTGAAACAGTTAGATGAAAATTGTGTCAGGATCGATACATTACACTTTCTCGTTTGTTGCTTTGTTGACATTTTATAGACATTTCTAAAGACTCCAGGCAGAGGGGTATCTGTGGCACTGGGGAAGGTAAATTTGAACCCAAAAGATGACTCGTGCGTGGTCAGCAAGTCCTGTCAGCGTGGAGGGTAAAGGGGGCAGACAGCACAGCACAGTCTCTCTCCTTGTGCATTCCCCATCTTCCGCATTCTGTACGCTAACATGCTTCTTCATGTGTGCTTCCCATCTGTGTTCTAACCCGTAGATCTTCATGGCTCTTTGATTTTGTTTGTGCTGTGAAAGCTTGTAGTGACCGCTGTCTGGTAGCAGACCCATAGGTCAAGGGAACAGGCTCTGCAGTCAGGGTTTGGAGTGAGTGTGCGTCACAAAAAGTGCTCTAGTTTTTATAATCTCGTGAAGAGCACTTTCTTAAAATACGAACGAATTCCTCACAACATGAGCTTAGAGTGAAATCTCTTATTCCACTCATTTTGTATTTATCATTCTTTACATTTTCCTCATAGGTTATAAAATATGCAAAATTAAATATAGCATTTTATTTTGCTCTAATAATTTCCCTGGCATTTTTTCCATAATTTTACCTTGGATTTATCTGTTCCAAGTTATAAATAAGCCTTTATTTTGGAAGTAAAATCAAATTATATATATATATATATATATATATATATATATATATATATATAGAGAGAGAGAGAGAGAGAGAGAGACAGAGACAGAGACAGAGACAGAGACAGAGACAGAGACAGAGAGACAGAGAGAGCGCCTACCCGTTTCTAGGTGCTGCTTCATCCAAGTGAGGGTGTAAAAGGCTCACTGCCCAACTTAGGAAAAGAGGAGACACTGCAGAGGCTGTTAGTCACCCAGAAAGAGATGGTGGGGGCTCACGCCAGACCATGGGTTGGCACTGGAGTCTGCTCTGAGCGTGTAACCTTCAAATGACTTTGTGAATTCTGAGTATCTAATCTGTCAAGTGTGCAGTTCAAGGCAAAGATCTGAAATACAAAAAGGAATATGGAAATCATTGGTCTGTTGATAGCACTGAAACCTTGAGCTGGTCCTAAGCATTGACGAGATGAACAAAGGATCGGGGACTAAGGAAAAGGAGGAAGGACTCAGAACTGACCATTGGATTTAGTGGTTGCCCCTGGCAACCTTAATGGAAACAGTTTTCAAAATGACTGGGGAGGGAAGCCTGATGAGAGTATGTTTAGGAGAGGATAAGGAGAGAAGAAATAGATACAGGAATCAGTCAACAGGCTAGGATGTCAGAGGAAAGTGGTTGTTGTTAACATGGAAGAGAGCATCGTGTAAGAGAGCATCATGTCTGCATGATGACAGAAGGTTCTGGTAGAGATCAGGTTGGGGGTGGAGCAGCAGGAAATAAGAATAAGAGACCCTCGTCCTTCAGTAGGTGAGAGGGAAGGTAGGTGGGCTTGGCTTTTAGCCAGAAGCCCAGATGGTTCCCAGTGGTAAGTGGCACAGAGATATGGGGGTGGGGGCATCACATCGCTCTTAGGATTAGTCTTCACAGTGAGGAATGAGTATAAGGAAGAGGTGTTAAAAGTGAATGGAAAGAGGGATAATATGAGCCAGGTCCCCTGTTCTGGCTAAGCAACTAAATAAAAATGTGTGCATAATCCCAATTTGTCCAAGTGTGTGAAAGGAGAAGAGAAGGAGAGCACTCAGGATCTCATTCTCTGAACCCATTTCCTGTGTAGGTCCTCCAAATGAGCACCCTGGGTGTGTGTGGCTGGCCCTAGGTGATGTTCAGTGGTGTGAATGCATATTCTGAGAAAGCCTGTCACTTTCCAAGCTCCTGCTTATGTGATTTCTTAGCTTGCATTGTCTCATGTGACTGTTTACAGCTTCAGTGTCACTTTGCACAGACATTGTCCCCGCCACCCTCAGCCTGATGAACACCTAAGAGCTAGGCAAAGCTGGTGTCACCTTGAGAGGGCAGTACACACTGACTGACACTCAGGTCATGTACGGCGAAAGGAGGGAACAGCACATCACTAGATGCTGACGGCATGGGCCGGTGCCAATCACACAGAACGGTCTCTGAAAGCACCATTGTCCAAGGCAGTTTCAGGAGGGAATGTGGTCTGTGGGGAAGGCCAGAGCCTGGACCCTGCCCCTTCCTCTCCATGCTTCTCTTGGTCAGCCTGTCTCACAGGTTCTGCTGCCCAGCCGTGAGAGAGGTCACATGATCTCTCGAGCTCTTCTCTCCTTCAGAGACCTGTGAGTCTGTGGTAGCTTTAGTATGAAAATTGATTTCAGTTTGCTTATGTAATATTTATTTATTTCATGTTTAATCATATCATAGGTTAAATCATTTTTGTCATAATTTTATTTTGAATTATAACAGAAAAAACATAGATTATGTTGATTTAATGAACCATGATCATAGTTTTTAAGATGCAGAGAATAAGAATTTTTGTTAAGTAATTTAGAAACCCAAACCTTATTTAAATATTATTCCAAAATGTTTTTGCTGATCCTGTGGGGTGGCCTAGTTACTTACTTGTCCGTATAAATATAATTTTCCTTTGCATGACGGTATTGTATGTATTATGACTGTAAAGCATTTCAGCTGTATTTTCCTCAAGAGAATCCTTAGATATTGATCAGTGGAATAAAGTTATTGAACAGCTAGGAACACCATCCGCAGAGTTCATGAAGAAACTTCAGCCAACCGTGAGGAATTATGTGGAAAACAGGCCAAAGTACCCCGGAATCAAATTTGAAGAGCTCTTTCCAGATTGGATATTTCCGTCAGAATCTGAGCGAGACAAAATAAAAAGTAAGGCATTCTTTTATGCGACACTGTTTCTGTAACGTTTGTCAGGAAGGACAGGAACCGAAACCCTGAACTAGAGTCTCTTACTGACATCCAAAGGTGCCTACCACAGAGTGAAAACTTAGAAGGCCAAGAGTCTTGACCTTGCTACAACAGGGTCAAAAAATCTGGCCAAAATTAAAATGTCCAGACCATTCTGGACAGCCCTGAGGTTGTGGTGAGAAGATGGCTGCAAGTGTGAGGATTTGAGTTTGTGTCTCCAGTGTCACACAGAAAGCACAGGCATGGCTGCATGGGCCTGCAACCCCCCACGCCCTGGGGTTGACACAGCTGGATCCTGGGGGCTCGTTGACCAGTCGGTCTGGCTGCATCCGAGTTCCAGTTCAGTGAGAGACCCTGTCCTAAGAGAATGAAGGGGAGAGCAATAGAGAAAGTCACCTGACTCCTCCTCTAGCCTCAGAGTCCATGGTTCCCACACACTCAAAACGTTCATGTGGGCACATGCGCACATGTGCACACACACACACACACACACACACACACACACACACACACACACACACACACACACCTACACCTCATTGTGATGTCAGTGGTCCGAATTCAAATGTTTTCAAATATAAAGAACACTTCAGTAAGGATTCTAGACAGAAACTGTTGAGTGTGGTTCAGTGGGAAAGGCCCTCCCCACCCTTCTGTGCCCTTCCTAGTATGTGCTCACCTGAGAAAAAACAATGATTTTTCTTTCCTCTACCCCAGGGTGAGCAGCACCTTGGTCAGAAAGCCCCAGTCTTTCCTTGGCTGTGTATGTTGTGAACTTTTCATTGCTGAGACTTCATTGAGCCTTCTGCTTAATTAAATTGAGCTTGTTTTTTTCCCTAGCTACTAACCTCTAGATTGAAAACAAAAAGTGTATGTTGTCAGCATTGTATACAGTTAGGCAAAGCAGCCGGGCGGTGGTGGCACACGCCTTTAATCCCAGCACTCGGGAGGCAGAGGCAGGCGGATCTCTGTGAGTTCAAGGCCAGCCTGGTCTCCAAAGCGAGTTCCAGGAAAGGCACAAAGCTACACAGAGAAACCCTGTCTCAAAAAACCAAAAAAAAAAAAAAAAAAAAAACAAACAAACAAAAAATACAGTTAGGCAAAGCAGAGAAACCTGTGAAGCAAGCTGTGCTCTGGGACTGTGGGTACTGTGAAGGTTTTTACATTGTTCTACTGTGACACAAAAGAAGAATCCTCTTGGCACTCCATGTCCACACCCCTGGCAGCACCACCCTGAGAGGTGCTTGCCATCTTCTCTGCTGTGACCTCGTAGCTTCAGGTCATCTGGACCCTGCTCTGAGGCTGCCCCCCAGTGCCTTCATCTCACACGCTCAAAGCCTGGTCTTTAACAGTGGCCATTGGATTTTTAAAGGCTGTGAGCTGTGTTGATCTGGAACCCCTTAAACATTTCCTGCAGTCAGCGTGTCTCTGTACCCTCCACTCTCACAGTTGGTTCTTTATTGTGTGGTTTCCTCTTTTCCACGGTAGCAATGTAAGTACGCCATTTGTTTGCACCCTAGCAAGTCAAGCCAGAGATCTGTTATCGAAAATGTTAGTGATTGATCCTGACAAGCGGATCTCTGTGGACGAAGCCTTGCGTCACCCGTATATTACTGTTTGGTATGACCCTGCTGAAGCAGAAGCGGTAAGTGTCTGTCTGGACAAGATGTCTATGTAGAGGGCTCACTTTTATAGCCAGGGCCCACTGTCTTGGATTTTCTCTCTGTTAGTCCAAAATGGCCACACGAGGATAGCGTGTTGTTGATTTTAGGGCCCTCACTTCAGGAATAGAAGAAGTACTATCTGAAGGCTAGGTCAGTACCCGGGGCACTTGCTGGGGCTGGGGCTACAGAGTTGAGCACTCAGGAGTGTACCAGAGTGTGTCGTGGAGGTCTAGATGGCCTCTGCAAAGCTGACATGCAATAATAACGCATGAGACGTCTGCTTCATGCCTGGTACTAGGCCATGGGCTTTGTGTATATCTTATTCAGATCTTCAGATCAGAGAGGCTGAGTCGCTTCCCAAGTGACGCACTAGCTCACGCCTCCCCCCTGCATCGAGGCATCTCTTCCTCCCATCTGATTTTCACGGCGTCACTTGTGTGAATGAGCTTTAGCTAGGAGTAAAATCATAACACTGCGGGGCATTTACTTCGTGCCAGCTGTGGAACACACTGCTGTGTCCTGGGTATAGACTTCACTGCTGGATTTATAAACAGCCAGTTGTGGAATGTTCCATTTGTGAGCTGTGGCTTGGGCATGGGTGTCCTGTCATAAAGAATTGTAAACTAAAGTGTGTTCTGAGAAAGTACCACACCTCACTCTGCTCCCACACAGCCTTGTCCCGGGGAACCTCAAGCTGCCTATGGTTATTAATTTTGTAATTTTCTTTAGGCTATGTTTGCAGAGCATTTTGAGGTCATATGATTATTGAGGTTTATTATTTATAGCTTGCCTTTGGTTAACTAAACTGATAAAATATATTATGCTTACAAGAAAAATTTCACATGTTAATTAAGCTAAATCCATCTCATAAGTAGATGTTATCTACATATTAAGTACATTAATATCTACATATTAAAACATTCTAAGTAGTGTTATCTGTCCATCATGCCCCATCAGTTTTGAGCTGTTGACCTGACATGTCATTTAATTTTCAGCCACCACCTCAAATTTATGATGCGCAGCTGGAAGAAAGAGAGCATGCAATTGAAGAGTGGAAAGGTAAAGCAGCGTATTTTGATCCTTACTTATGACATTCTCATAGTCCTACAGAACCTGCTTTTACTTAAATTTGATACTAGCCTCTTGGGAAGGACCTTGAGACCCAGAAGCCCCAATGTCTTCTCTCTCCACTTCCCAGCTGAGGAAGAGTGTGACTCTAGCAGTGTTAGAGTAGAACATGTGTGATATCTTAGTTTGTGTCAGGTGAAACACAAGGACTTTCCATGATCACATACTGACGTGTGGCTGTGAAGTCAGTAAGTGTGTTAGCCTCATCTTGATAGCATGGGAGTTCATGGAGCGAACCCAATGGACAGGCCATACTCCCTACAGAGATGCCTGTCTAAGCAGGTGTGGGGGAGCCCAGCTGAGGGACATGTCTTTGTCTATTAAGGCATATAGTTTTATATTTTAAATCTAGTTTGAAGGAAATTGCCAAAAAAGGCAAGAAGATATCACTAGCACTTTAAGATGAGCCCCACAGCCTCAGTGAACTAAGCTGGTTAACAAAGAAACCAGACTTCAAAGTTTTCATCCAGAAGCAGTGTCATTAGGAACTAAGGCCACAGTCAGTACAGGCCAACATTGATCAGGGCCTTTCCAGACTGGCATGCCAGTGGCCCACACATGTACATACTCATCGTGGCAATGTTCACAGTGTATGCTTGCGGTATGCTGATGTGACCCCCTAATAACTTACGTGGTAGCCAAAGGAAGTTGAGGAATCCTGGTGCCCCGGGATGGCTCCAGCGGTGTGGAGGCAGAGTTCAGGTGCAGGGGAAGCACAGCATGGTAACTTCTGTTTCTCTTTGAAGAACTAATTTACAAAGAAGTGATGGACTGGGAAGAAAGAAGCAAGAATGGTGTAAAGGACCAGCCTTCAGGTTGGTGATTGCTTTGCTTTCGTTGGCTAATGTTTTGTCTACTCCATGTTTATAAACGGCAACGATGCGTTAATGCCACTTGGGCCACCGTGGTGTGACACAGCCCCTGATGCAGTCACTTTGTTGAGGAGGCAGGCCCTAACTGACTGCCTTTGAAACATTCCCGTTGGGACTCGCAGCACATGCTGTCTGCTGTTTAGAGAGGAAGAGACTGGATTTGCAGACTTGAAAATCTGTGGCCCTCTTTGCACTGATCCCGTCCAGTTCAGAAAAAGGAGGGCGTTTGTGCAGACCTAAGATCCTGCAAGTTTTATTTTTGTTCAGGCCACACTAACACATGGGTAGTAGGAAATAGGATAGCTTTATTTATCTTTGAAATTAAAAAAACAGTTTTTAAACTCATTAAACAAAAATAAAATTCATGGCAGGCACTGACCTTTTTTTTGGGTATATATTTCAGAAAGCATTTTTATCACAAAAGATTTATTTGAATCATGATGCTTTTTTCCTGTAGATGTGGTTGGTATGTCTGTTGTAAATGAAATGTCCCATGACATTTAAATCCCACTCAGGTTTAAGCTTCCTGTGGTAATTGTAGGATAAATTCATCCATTTCTTTGTAAGGTATGCTTGAAGTTAGCGGGTATATCTTTTAAGTAATCAACATAATCATATGTGACCACATACACATTGCCACAGGAAAGAAAAAGAGAATATTGTAGGGAGAGTCAAGACTGTTTGGAAACTGAACCAAAGAAGGACCCAAGGAAAAATCCCAGAAGCTCAAAAGTATAGTTGACCGGTTTCTTAGCTCTTGGTTTCTTGATCATTAGGATCAGGAAACTGCACAGCACAGAGTCAGGAAGTGGCCTGGAGCCCCATGCCTGCTGTGTGGGATGATGCTGTGTGGGATGACGCTGTGCGGGATGGACGCTGCGCCTCGGTTTTATTCCGTGTGGTTCTCTTAGCACAGATGCAGCAGTAAGCAGCAAGACCGCCCCTTCGCAGTCCACGCCTTCGCAGTCGTCATCCATCAACGACATCTCGTCCATGTCCACTGAGCACACGCTGGCCTCAGACACGGACAGCAGTCTCGACGCCTCCACAGGACCCCTTGAAGGCTGCCGATGATCTGTTGGAGACAGTGCGCTTGTCTGTGAAGGAACTCTCGCTTCCATGGCCCCGAAGCACATGGGAGTTGATGGCACCAAACTGAAAACTCCATGTTCTGCATGTAAGAAACACGATGCCTTGCCCCTGCTCAGTTCCAATAGGATTGCCTGCTTAGACTATAAAATGAGGCAGACTGTGTCTGGAGAAAAAGTACAAACCACACCGTTAGACATTTTGTTCAAGGTCATTTCAGGTGAGCAATTAGAATAGATGAGTTTCTTTTCCAAGTTGTGTGGTGTCCGTGGTGACAGCTCATGTGTAACCGTGGGAACTCGTATGCATGTGACCACAAATGCTTGCTTGAACTTGCCCATGTAGCACTTTGGGAATCAGTATTTAATGCCAAATAATCTTCCAGGTAGTTCTGCTTCTAGAATAATCTCTTAATCCTCTTTAGTAATTTGGTGTCTGTCCACAAAAAAAAATAGATTTATGTGTATTAATTGGCCACCGTCATATTATCATATCTTACCCACTTTTATGGTATGATTTATTCTATCTTTTGTATTTCAGAAGGAATATAATTAAATTTATTTAATAAATAAAAATACAGCTTTTCTTAAATTTGTGATGTTTTGGGCTGAGAATTACCGCTGCTAAAACCAAGTTCTTTATATAGACACTCTGTGTCCTTTAAACTACCCACTGTGGGATAACTTTACATACAGCTTTTCTGCATGACAAAATTTCCAGTTGTATTTCGTGCTGCTTAAGACATACGTCACCTTGAATCTTGCCCACGCATCTCCTTTTTCTTGGTCCTCTGGACATGGATTTAGAATCCTGCATATCACAAAGCACCCATCTCAACAGAATGTTGGCGGCAGAGATTCCTGAACCCACTGCCTGGTGTTGGCCTAGAGCTGACAGTGGCCTCTCCAGAACAGCCAATGAGCAGTGTTTCCCTCCGCAGAGCCCGCCCATTCTTTGCTGCCCTCTCTTTATTCAAGGTGAAAGGTGATTGGGTCTCACAGCCTTTCCTTCTGTAGCATTACCTCCTAAACTTTCTTTCTCACTGACAGAAGCCACGTCCAGCAAGAGCACGTGGTCTCTTAGGAGACCAGGCTCACTCACAATGCCTGTTTGCTGCTGCCATTTTCCATTTTGTGGAGGCATTTCCTTTTCCTAAGGGAAATCCATGAATGTTCTGGAAACATTCTTCAGGAGAATAAGAAGAAATACCCTAGAAAGTAGCCACTCTTGAATATTTTCTGATTTAAAACTGCTCACCTGAAATCGATACTTTCAGATCCTGGTCTGTAAATTACTCAGGATGTAGTAAGATGCTGAGTGTTCTGTGCTGCAGAAATGGAGTTGGGATGGTCATACCTTGGCTACCTGTGCTCAGAGTGTTTTCTTCCTCGAGCTTATTTTGTTAACAATTCATATCTTGTGTTCAGTTGCTTTGGGAGCTATGGAGTGTGTTCTGGGAGGAAATTTGATAAGAACTTTTATGAAAAGTACATCTGATACAGGACTCTGTCTGCACCACTTGTGTCCTAATGGTGGGTCTGATCACTGGAACCTTCAGTGAACAAAATTCATCTTGAAGTAAGGACTAGCTTTCTATCATGTATGGACACTTCTAGGTACAAAGTGGAAATGCCAGTGTGGGCGGAGGCAGAAACACCTGTTTATGGCTTCAGGTTATTTAGACCCTGGAAGCCAGAAGTCACAGGTATGAATGTTACCACTCTACATATGTAAACATCTTACAGTTACAGCCTTCTCTCTGAGGCACATTCTTTTCAAAGACTTCACTAAGACTGTCTTGAAGAGAGGAAGTATAGAAAGTGAGCTTTTAAGCTTCACTCTCTGCCTCCACTGTAAAGGGAGCATGCTATGATAGAGATTTGTCCAGGGTCCCACTGACGGGAGACACCCATAAGTGGAGCAGCTTTCTGCTCTCCCCTTACTCTGCGTATCCAATGAGCCTGTTGTGGATGGAGCCTGTGCTGCTGTGGACAGGGTCTCATGCAAAGACCCTCTTCCATCAGGCAAGTGCACCTATGACTGGCCACAGAGCTCCAAAGAAATACCTCACCCCAGTTTCAGGGTCCTCCCTCCTGAGCCTAGATTCGCCAGGGTCCTGGGACAATGCAAATGGTTTCGAACTGACCTCTGCAGGCGAACGCCGAAGGTGGATGAAGAACTGAGAAATGTGCTCAACTTTTTCATCTTTTCTATTTTATTTTTGTAATTTATATTGTACACACCCTGGAAGTCACTATTTTGGACATGTATTTTTATAAACCAGGTAATTGATGATTATCTGGAATTTGCACTAGGTTAGTTTTTGTTGTTGTTGTTATTGTTGGCTTAGTTTTCAGCCAAAGGTGGAATGACTGCCCTTGCAGGTCTGTCCCTTTCAAGCACAGGTCTGGAGGGCAGACATGTCCAGCCAGGGGAGGAGAGCGGCCTCAGAACACAGGCTGCATAGTGCCTCGCAGCTTTGGGCCTGCAGTTGGAGCCAGGCTGTGCTCTCCTCTTTAGAACACAAAGCCCAGAGCCCTTGTGTTAGAAGGAGAAAGCCCTCCATAGGCCCTTGCTGGCAGCCAGGGTCTGCATCTAAAACAAAAACACAACACTGGTGTCATCTGGGCCGAGTGATGTGTGAGTCATAACAGTGGTGTATGAGTTTGTCTGGTTAGTTTCTGATGTGACTCTCCGGTGTCTCATGCTGGTAGTTAATACAGGTGTGACCTTTCAAATTGCATATCTCAAAAGTAACATTGCCTAATGTTTTATAATAAAATATATTATGTGTGTTTTGATTGGTGGAAAGTAATACAAGCTACATTTTAAAAGAGAAATGTACAGCATGTCCAGTTCCTGTGTGTTTAAAAGTGACAGTTGACTGTATCTTTCCACATCACCATTTTGATTACAAACTTAACACAAGTAGATGTTGAAGTGTCGTGATTTCAGACATCCGCAAGTGTTTTCACATCCAAAGTAAGACTACTGCTCTGTTAGTTCTCACGGAAAGGCTTCTGCAAATCCCTGTATCTGTTTTCAAAACAATGGCAGTAAGTTTAAAAATTGTATAATATGCTCAGAATATTGGTGAAGGTTTCTTCTCACAAGATGTAACCGGGAGAACCTGCCAAGCTGTCTCTGTTTATGTCTTAACGCCTTAACTGTGCCTGCGTGCTTGTAATTTTGTGCACGGGATGAGCCCGTCACTCACCTGTTTCCAAACACTGAGGACACTTGAAACTTCAAACCACAGGAGCAGCAGGCCTCCCGAGGCTCGCTCTCTTTCTCTGTCAGAACCAGAACCAGTGAGGATAGTCAGCACCGGCCTTGGTGTTAAGGTCCAGATCGGGAAATTCTCCTGGCCTACCATCTCTCAATATAGACAGCTCCAGCGTCGTTTATTAGCTGAGGTGGTCTGTGTAGATAGTTTGATGGGGTTTTGGTTTTTGTAGTAGGAGTACTTGTATGTAAAAGTAGTGTGTGGTCAGCTACTCAGCACCGTTCTGAGGAGTGTCTGCTCCTGTGAATTTAAGCAGAAGGTTACCTTTGACAACAAGGTAGCGGTTTGGTATCTTTTTGTTGTTGTCATTTTGAATCACCAGTCAGCAGCAACATCAGTAATGGGGTGGCAGGGTGGTGAGTCACATCCCTTGCAGCTAAATGTCACCATGATGTAAAAGGAATACTCTGTTACAACCAGTGGGAACTGGTCCCATGCTATGCCGCAAAGCCTTGAACTGCACGCTCCTCCATGGTTTAAAAACCCAGGGATCATTGTGACAGAGCGTTTCCTGCTTCAGTTCTCTGTCTTGGGATCTTGGAGTTAGACGGGAAATTCAGGGTAATTTCACCTTCATCCCCATCACTGAGGGGAGTGGGGAGAGGCCGCACACATACCCCCCAGGCATAAAGAAGTGAGCAGCAGTCTCACTTGCTCCTTTCCAAGGCCCAGAGTGTTCACTAGCCTCATTCCTCACTCTCTTGTTTATAAAGACCTCTGAGAATCCAGGGAGAACCCCTTCCAACAGAAACATCACGGGAGCCTGCGAGATGGCTGTGAGCCAGTGCCAGCTGAGCTTGTCTTCAAAAGTTCGTCACTGAGAGCATACTTTGTCCTTTAGGCCAAAGCCCAATCGTGTTTGTGGTGACATCGGGCTTCTAACTGTTGTGTTCTTAAGTATTCCTCATCCCCAGGGAAGGTAATGTATGGTACCAGTTGGATGTGGCCTGGACATTGTATTAGTCCCTTTCCTCATGCTGTGACAAAATACCTTACAAAAATAAGGGGGTTACTTTGACTCAGAGTTTGAGGGTATGGTCCGTCATCGTGGGGGAGGCTTGGTGGCTTGAATCATTTTCTCTTTTTCCTCCTTTTTCCTCAGTCTGGGGCACACATACGCAGGCAGTGGGATGGCACCATCCCATTTCAGGATGGATCTTTCCCCAGTCACACCTCTCTGGAAATGTCCTCATGGCCATGCCCAGAGGTGTGTCTCCTAGGTAGATCCAAATCCCATGAAGTTGACTATCAAGACCAGCCATTACAGATACTGTTTGTCCCAGAGGTTCATGTGATGACAAGTCGGTCCCCGGTATAACCAGAATTGAGAGGCGGTGGGACCTTCAACAGGTGGAGCTTAGTGGGAGGTGACTGGATCGTGAGAGGCTCTCGTGGTGGGACTAATGCCTTTCTTTAGAAACTGAGTGTATTCTCTCAAGTCTGGTTGGGTCTCATGGGAGTGAGTTAAGTGTTGCACTAGTTAGTTGTCCCAAAGGTAGGTTGTTAGCAAACAGGTTGCGTTCTCCTTTGTGTTTCTGATGACCATGCATCTGTATCCCATTCTGCTCTTTTACTGTAATATCTTACGGTAGGAGGCCCTCACCAGAGGCCGAGCAAGTACCTGCACATTGCAGTGCTCCTTAACGTCCAGAACTGTGAGCCGAATACATTTCTTTAAAAATGACCTAATCTTGGGTATTCTGTTAGAGCAGCAGAAAACAGACTAAAGCAGGTTGTCCTATAAGATGTGTACCCTCTAGCAACATGTAGCAGCTTCCATAAGGTCACACTGATCTTTTATCCCTTTCCTGTATTTCTGGAATTTGGGAGGCATACCTAAAGCCCAGACAGGTTTGCATGACCTTTGGGTAATCATACATTTAAGTGATAATGTGTCCTTTATTCAATCACACCCAAAGACATTGCATGTCTCTGTGGCCCACTGTCATAGACACTAAAGCTGACCACGTGGCCAGCATGATTACAGTCTAATCCCCTTCTCGGTTACATTCTCCTCCTTGCGATGAGAAGCTTGTCTGTGTGGGCTTACCTTGGGGATGCCCCATCTGTCACACTTCTCATGCTGTCAGCCTCGGTTGATCATCTGGCTGGGAGCGAGAATCTCACGGGGCCTTAAGGAAGAGTGACTTCTTCAATTCATCTATCCAGGGGACTGTCATTGGCTGACATATGCTGTCAGGAAGCTCTTCTTTGCATCAGGGAGGGCTGCTTCCTGAAGGCGGCCTCTGCACTTTGCTCTCTTTAGTCCTTGGTGTTCAAATGGGCCCAGCATAAAGGCCACCCGCATGCTCGCACCAGAGGCTCTGCTTTTCTGTCTGAGTATCTCATTATTCCTTCTGAGACAAACTGCCACAACTGTGCCCCACCCCCCCCAAAGCTAGTTCCTGTGCTGGGTTGATTGATTCCCATTAAGTCTTCAAGTTTTAATTTTGAAGTAACTTCAGGCTGATAGAAAAGCAGAAAGAACAGAACAAAGAATTCCTGTATACCCGATTCAGACCCCCAGATGTTAACGTTTTCCAAATGTGTGTTAGCCTCTGTCTGCACAATTGCATGTATGCATACACACATATAAATACATGTGTTTATACTAATACACAGTCATTTACTTCCCCCTATTGTTTTTCTTTTTACAAGCAAGCCGATTGTTTTTTCGTTTTTGTTTTTGTTTTTCAAGACAGGGTTTGTGTTACAGTTCTGGCTGTCTGGAAACTTGCTTTGTAGACCAGGTTAGCCTTGAACTCACAGAGATCCACCTGCCTCTACCTCCCAAGTGCTGGGATTAAAGTCGTGCGCCGCCACCACCTGGCTAGCAACCAGACTTTGTTTTATTTTTTGCTTTTTGAGACAGGGTTTCTCTGTGTAGCTTTGTAGCCTATCCTGGGACTCATTCTGTAGACCAGGCTGGCCTTGAACTCAGAGATCCTCCTGCCTCTGCCTCCCAAGTGCTGGGATTAAAGGCATGTGCCACCATGCCCAGCCTTAGTAACCAGATTTTTAATGTCTGTTAACTCATGTATATAAAAAGTATATACATCTAATTTTTAAAGGTAGAGCTACAAGCAGAGACATGCTTGTGTCTGCTGATATATATGCGGTATTCACAGTGACCAGCATTCATGTAGCTAAACATGTCCACATTAGCTGTAGGGACATCTCTGAAGAACCCTGAAACTTTATGAGGAATCTGAGGGATTGTTCTGGAACCTTTGAACATTGTCGTGGCCCCAGGACTTCAGGGGTCAAGCCACAGAAGGATACATGCTTTAGTGATAGTGGTGGGGTGAAACAGAGAGCCCAGAGGGATGTGAGAGCATGCTAACACCGCTTAAAGTTGAGGGTCACAGAACTGGAGACCTGACATTTTAAAGAGCTGGAAAGAGAGACAGCTCAGCAGTTAAGAACACTTGCTGTTCTTCCAGAGGACCCGAATTTGGTTCCTAGCATCCACATTTCAGCTCACAGCTGTCTGTAATTCCAGTTCCAAGGCATGGACTCCTGATCTCATCAGGCACCAGGCATACACATGATACACAGACATACGTGTGGGTAAAACATTTATACACATAAAAAAAAAAAACCTGATAAAGTTAACAGAAAATTTAAATTTGTAACATGAGCCAAAAGAAGGAAATTCAGACAGGAAAAGAGAAAAATAAAAAAAAGGAAATATTTTTAAAAAAGGAAATGTGATCATAAAAAATGCTGTCACCAGGGATTATGGCTTAAGCAAGTTGATCAGCATGTGTAAGGATCCTGAGCAAATACAAATGTATCAAAATATGAGATACAAAAGCATCCACCATTATATAGATTCTAGACAATCGCAGCTGTGGGTATATAGATGATTGACATTATCACAGGAAAAACATCAAATCTGTTTGAAATCTGCATACACTGATAGGTCAGACAGGTCAAAGCTGAAGAAAAATCTTGAAGTTGGAAGTGTCAGTATTTAGCTGGGCTCACAGAGGATATTTGTACCCACCGGGCATATTCTTTTTGATCATGCCATGGAAATTAAAGGAAAACCAACTACCAGTCCACAGAGGAAGTGTCAATAAAATCCAAAGTTGGCATAAGATTTTTTGGTATAACAATGTTAACTGAATCGAAAATAAATTTGATAAGGTTTCACACTTTAGATAGAGTATGAGGAAAAATACAAAATTCCTGAAAAATGCATAGCCCAAATGCCAAATTTCATAGAAACCAGCATGGGCTGACAAACATTTACCACAGATACCATAAAATGTGTTCAGCCTTTAACTCCAGAAATTGACTCTGATGAGCGGAGAAAACTCAAGCAAAAAGAACAATAAAGATGAGCACAGGGATCAGGAAACTAGAAAACAGGGCAAGCGGGGCTGTGTGGAAGACGGCTCAGTCAGGAAAGGGCTTGCCTTGTAAAAGCATGAAGGGTTCGATCCTCTGAACCCACATACGAAAGAAAGGCCTGGTGTGGTGGCAGCCGCTTGTTAATCCAGCCGTTAACCCGGCCGCTTGTTGGCCCGGTGCTGGGGAGGGGTAAGCACCAGGCAGGCCGGCCTGACAGTGAGCTCCCGTCTCCACAAATAAAAAGGAGGAATGACATTTGAGATCATTCTCTGGCCTCCACATACACAAACACACCTGCACACACGTGCACCCCCACACACATGAACACACACACACACACACACACACACACACACACAAAGACATTAGAAAGTAAGAATGAGGAAAAAAAAATCAAAGCCACAGAATAAGATAAATCTAGAGAAGTGGGGTCTGGAAGCAGCTGGAGAGAAAGGATGTTTAGAATCTTCCGGCAATTGTGATCATCTGTACAAAGACATTTTCTTATAAATGTACAATTACAAAATTGGCCCAAGAAACAAGCAGGGCACCCAACGTGTGTTAACTGTCTCATTTCAGGACCTTCATGAGAATGGTCCTGTTACCTTCATCTGCAAATCGCAGACGTGGAGAGCAAGCATTCCCCAAGCAAGGACGTGCAGAGCTGAAGTCTCGAGCTGATGGCAGACAGCCGCCCCCTGCTTGTAGACTGTATTGAGATGGTTTCCAGAAAACTCAGATGGACCAGTGACCATCATAGAAGATGAAATATGGTCAAGGGCCACCTGCTCCCAAACCCAATTATTCTCCAAATTAAACTAATCTGGCAGTGAGGGTTTGTTTGTTTGTTTTGTTTTTACTAACTTCAAGATAAACCCTATTTTACTTGAGATTCTTGAAGCTTCCCCAACCCAGTTTCAGACTACTTTCGCCTGGATTCCAAAGTTGGATAAAGTCGAGAAAATTCTATGGCCTTCTTGTGACTGTGAACTAACTCATGACCGTATTCCTTCTTCCAGAGTACAAGGATGTTTGGATACATAGGCTTTTTTTTTTTTTTTTTTTAAGTGTTAGAAAAATTGAACTCCCTCTTGGGCATGGCAGAGCTTGTTAGGGACGAGCAGAAGGGGTTACAACTGTCACTCCACACACGTGGGGCCAGGGGAAGGGACAGACACTCTGCACCTCCTCTTTAACATGATGCTGAAATCTCATAAGCCTTCCTGGAAGAGGACAAAACTTGGTGATGAGATATGGCTGTCATTACAGCCTCATCATATCCACCCACTTGTGCATACATGCATAATACATGTATGTGTATAAACTTGAGACACAAGAAAAGGCAAAAGACAGAAGGAAGCCCCTTCAGGCAGCCAGAGCTCCAAGTCCAGAAACAGACAACAGCCCAGATGGAGGCTAGAACACTGCTCCCCAGGGAAACACCTGCCTCTACCAAGTCAAAGCAGACCGTTTGCAAGTCTTTTACAACCCATGACTCCTCAGCTGTGCTGGGATGTTTCCCAAAGTCCCAGCTATAAGTACCCTGCCCTTCCTTCATCGCCGCGCTCCACTGCATGCCGTTTATTTTTGTCACATGTCCTCTGAGCATCTCTTCTATTTGGGATCTTTGGCTAGAGACAGAACCGTACACAAGACCCACCACTCCGACTCTGACCATAGTGGATTTGGTCAACAACAGCATCAGTCCTTGGCCACGGCTATAGATGGGTGTTGAGTGGGTTAGGGTGGGAGAACTATGACAGGAGGGTCACACCTGACCCTGAAGATGGCTTTGTTTGTTTGTTTGTTTGTTTATCTATTTTGAGACAGCCTCATGTAGCCCAGGCTGGCCTGGAACTCATGAGCCTCCTGCCTCAGCTCCTAAGCACCAGGATTACAGTGTGTCCCACCATGCACTCTACAAAGATCCCTTTCTAAGTCAAGGACTTGGGTGGAGGAGGTGTAGCCCAGTTGGTAGAGCATTTGAACCAGCATACACAAGCATCCTGGTTCAATCCAGTACATGAATTGTGTTTAGATCGACCTGTGACAGCAATATACCTGATATCAACAGACTACAAACTACATGTCAAATGCCTGCTGTGGACAGGTATGCTTTCTATAAAAAAAAAAAAAAGTAGCCTTTTCTCTGAAATGTAACACCTACACAAGAAATCGGACAGACTTCAAGTGGATCGCTCAGTGAAGTTTTCCAAGCCGAGCCCACCTGTACAGACAGGACCACCCAGATCTCCACGTGAAACTTCACACCCCCCAGGCTCCCCCCTTTCCCCTCTGTGGTCACAGACCCCCAAGGTCGCCATTCTCCCATCCCTAACCAACAGTTCCCCTGCTGAGTTACTGTGTGATGTGGCGGGTGCAGTTTCTGATTCTCCCCACGTTACCGAACGGTTGTAACTCCTTGCCTATTGCTGCCACATCCGACAGCGTAATTGACTTATCCTTTTTGCTGATAGTCATTTGGATCATTTCCAGGTTGAGGCAGTGGCAAATGGTGCTGTGCTAAGCATTTCTGCATGTGTCTTGGGGCATGCTTCTCCCCTGGGAGCAGGTCTGCTGAGGCGGGGGAGGGGAGGGGAGATACTGCTTTACAGCTGTATTAGTTTTCTGTTGCTGCCATAACAAATGGCCGCCAATGTTCAGAGCAACCGTGATTTATCAGCTCACAGTTCTGGGTCCAAGACCCTCCAGTTGGCTTGGGTAATGTGTTTGCTGTAGGTCACGTGAGGCTAAGACAAAGGTGTCAGTGAGGAGGGCCTCTGGAAAGCGCCTGCTTCCTTCTGAAGCGTTGGCCAGCTTCAGGCCCATGGACTCTTGCGATGGAGGTCTCCAGCTCCTTGCCATAAGAGAAACCACCTTAGCCTTCTCGATCTAGTCTTCACAAGTGTTTTGGGAACCCTGTGTCCGTAGTCTCCAACTTGGCTACTTCACCTCTGCAACAATTCTAGTCTCTGGTGGTTTTCCTGACTCCCAGGCAATGGCTTCCAGCCAGGACCCAAGATGGATTCTCCGGCTCTGCCTGGCTTGAAAGTGGTAAGGGTTCCCAGCAGGTGAGGCAAGAGTGGCTTTTCAGGGCCAGTTCATGGGTTACCTGTTGCATTTTCCTGTCCCCTCCTCAGGGTTCTGGTCTCCTAGGCCCTGGGAAATGAGGTTTTAACTCCGGCTCTCAATCCCTGAGTAGAGAGGCTCCTTACAACCTACCCCAAGCCTCCCCACAGCCCTCCCCACAGCCCTCCCCACAGCCCTCCCCACAGCCTCAGAATTCTCCCAAATGCATTTGGGAGAATTTAACCACAATGCTCCAACCTCACACAACCTACACAAAATTACTAAAACATGAGCCCCCCCCCCCCCCCCCCCCCCGCTTCTTCCTCTTCTCTCTCCAATCCCTTCCTGTCCTGATATTTTTATGTGCCCTTCAATGTCATTATGAGCAAAGGAAATTTATAACTTGAAATTACTGGCACAAGTCTTGCTGTTGATCAGTGTATGGCTCAAGGCTAGTTTGGAACACAAGCTTTATCATTAACCAATGAGAGTAATACATACTACATAATAAACATAGTACAATGTTTGAACATTGAACTTTGTGCAGAGCCATGGTATTGGTCACACTCCCTGTGCTATGACAGAATACCTGAAACAGACAGACAACTTCTTGGGAGTAATTGTTTATTTGGGAATCACAGTTTTGAGGATTCACTTCATGGTTCCTTAGTCCTGTGTTCCTGGAATATCGGGGACTATGGGGGTCCAGCCCCTCGATAGTCCCCTCCCAGGGTCCGAGAAGAATCTACAACCAGCTGATAATTAATCTTTGATGAAAAGAAATGAATCTATGTACACGAAACTCCTTAGTTCATACACTTTATTATTCTGTGCTAGTTCTCTCTCTACACAGCTTCTATTCTGCTGATTTCTCTATATTTATCTACTGTCCCCTCTAGGTTCTATCTTAATTCCTTCATCTAGTTCTGTCCCTTCTAGGTTCTCATCTATCTAGTTCTTTCCCCTATCAGCTCCTCTCCTGCCTCCTTCTCTCTCATCTGGCTCTTCCTCTTCTTGTTCTTCCCCATCTGGCTCTTCCTCATCTTCCATCTCATTCCTCTTGTCCTCTCTTCTAGCCCTCCAATATAGTTCTTCCCCATCTCAGTTTGTTCCTCTCAAGTTCTTACCCATCTAGTTCTTCCATTCTCTTCTCTCTTCTCTCTCCTCTAGTGCCCTGGGAGTTCTGGTATATATACACTTACAAGCAGTATTCCCTTAGCAGTGCAAAACCAGGCTTCCAGGGTCAAATAGAGGGGTGATAAGAATCACATAGGGAGGCAAGAACCATTAATTACCATTTGCAACCCCAAAGGGAAGTGACCAATGGGGAAATGGATTAACTAAAGGCTAAATTCAGGTAATATCTAAGAAGAGGGCTCTTATGTGCTCAACTATAATCTTAGAAAGTGTTAAGAATCTATAAGTTGCTAGGACAATGGAAGAAAATAAAATTGTCTTCTTTTTTTCTTGTGGCTCTTATCTGTTCAAGCTATATGCCTTTTTTCTGCAGGGTGTGGGGAAGTGTGCTCAGTCGCTAAGCAACCTGTGTACGGCTAGATGCCTCTGGTGATAGTTAAAGGGAGATCTGGAACTGGAGGTAAGGTTTGGGAAAGGAGGAAGTAAGGCTTAATTGGCACATCTGCCAGGCCTTCTCAAACAGGTAGCCCGGATGCTTAAGTCTGTTCTTAGAGAGTACAGAGGTATCTCTGATAAGGTACTTTCCTCCATCTGGGGATGGACCTGGCCGGATGCTGCTAATGATAATTACAGGGAGGCTTGAACTGGAGTTCTGGCTGAGCATAGCTGTCAGTGCAGAAGGTTATCTAAATATTCCTAGAAGTGGTTAGGTAAGGAGTTAGCGGTCTATAAAGTTAGTAAGGCTGTAAGAAAGGAGTGTCCAAGCTGAATTGTGTAAAGCTATTACTTAACGTCCACCTGACCTAGGCGGTGTCTCCTTATGGAATTTATCTTAAATCAGGAGAGTTGCATGTGGACTGTTATTACTGCTAGTCCTTGAAAGTGGCCAAGGGAGAATCTGATTCCAGAGAAAACCTTTCCTAAGGCAGTTCTCCAAATACCTGGAATGTGTATGTCCAGAGAGTGATCAGTCCACACTGTTAGCCCTTCTTAGGGAAAAGTCAATTGGGAAAACTATGAAGGCACACATGATTTTCATAACAGAATACAGCTGATATATAACAAGCCAAGTAACACCAAAAACTCCTTGGGATTTGGCTTCCTCTGGAGGAATTCCCCGATTCCTCCAGGTAGTGACTTTGTCATAACCAGCTGAGTTCTTATGATATTCCTGCGGCCCGCAGCACTGGAAGAACATTATAGTGGCAGGAGCATGGTCACCTCATGGCAGACAGACAGACAGACAGGTGGACAGACAGACAGATGGGGGCATTTGGGGGAGTAGATTGTGCCTCTGCCATAGCCTTCAAGGTGCAAGCACTTGGATTTTTTTTTTTAATGACACCAATCTCTTTAACACTCACACTCTCCTTGTCTTCAAACACCCTTCTTTCCGTGGCCAGACTTCACTGCTGTGGGATGATCGTTCTGTATGCTGTGAATATGAATTACTCTCATTGGTTAATGACAAAGCTGTTGGGCCTATAGCAAGGCAGGATAAAAGTAGGCGGGACAATCAAACTGAGGACTGGGATGAAGAAGGGTGGAGTCTGGAGAGACTCTCTAGCCACCCAAGAAGCAAGATGCCAGAGGACAGGTAAAGTCACGGGCCACATGATTAATAGATTATAAACTATAATAATTATTATTAATTATAGATTAATAGAAATGAGTTAATTTAAAAGTAAGAGCTAGTTAATAATAAGCCTGAGCTACTTGCCGAGCATTTTGTAATTAATATAAGCTTTTGTGTGTTTATTTGGGACCGGGCAGTAGGGATAGAAAAACTCCACCTCTGTTTACACTTCACATTTTCCTTTTTTTTCGGGGGTGGTGGTGAAACAAGGTTTCTCAGTATAACAGTCCTGGCTGTCCTGGAACTCACCCTGCAGACCAGACAAGCCTCGAACTCACAGAGATCTGTCTGCCTCCCAAATACTAGGATTAAAGGTGTGCGCCATCATGCCCAGCTAGGCTGCATATTCTAAAATCTTGTTTTACTCCTGATTCTCATAAGTCTGGCTGAAAGCAGCTGGTAATAACCAAGCCACAGTCTGCCCATGTGTTGTGTTCACATTTCCTCTGGAGTGCCAGACCTGGTTCCACAGCTACTCAGGAAGCTGAGGCAGGAGGATTGTGACTTTAAGATTTTCCTGGACTACCAAACAAGTTCAAGGTCAGTCTGGGCAACTTAGTGAGACCCATTTTTTTTTTTAATGGGGAAAAAGGATTGTGGATACATTTCAGTGTCAGGGTACTTATTTAACATACACAAGGCCTTGGGTTTAGTCCTTGGCATCTCCAAAAGAAAAAAGGGAAAAAAGAAAGGGAGAAGGAGGGAGGGAGAGACGGGGCGGGGGGGGGGGGGGGGGGAGGGGGGATTAGAGATTAGTTTTGCTACCTTTAAACTCTGTCTCCCATAGTCTCAGGATGTAGAAATATAGAAGTTCTTTGGTGGACTGCGACATGAGCAGCCCGGGTCCAGTTCCCAGCACGGTGCTTGTGCCTGCCCGAAGCCTCGGTGGTCTTCACTGTCTGCGGTCCTGCTGGAGTTCTGCTCTCCCGAGTTCCCAACAAAATTCCCCGTTAAGACGAGCAACGCTTTAGAACTCCTCTAGTCTGCTTTTTCAAAGTCTTCCGATTTCTCCCACAACCGCTTCCGAAGGTCTAAAGACCACATCATCAGGTTCAGCAACACTTTTCTTCGTCCATGTTCTCATTGTCATGAACAAGTACCAGACAACAATCATAGGGAATCGATTACTTATTTTCAGTTCATGGTTTCTAAAGGCTCAGGCCAGAGTCATTTTGTCCCATGTCCTTGGACAGAATGTCATTGTGGCAGGAGTCTGTGATGAGGAACTTCCCCTCACAGCAGACAGAGGGAGAGGACCAGACTCTGGCCCTACAGTAACCTGCAAAAGAATGTCCTCCTGCTGGGTCCTACCTCCTCAGATGCCACAGCCTCCAAACTAGCCCCGGAAGCTGGGGACCGAGAGTGTGACCCAGTGGGGAACATTTCCTAGTCAGATCATACTAAACGGTAGTCAACCTTGCTCACCACAAGAGGCCGGACTTCTGCCATGTGAAAGATGGGGGCCAGTGTCTAGGACTCAGAGGTCATAGGACTCTGCTTCTGTTTCTACTTATAACCATAGATGTGCAAATAGCCATGGCCCAACAGGGACACAGAAACTGCTCTGACCCTTCAGGTCAACCTCAGGCTTTTGTGCAAACTGGAAAAGGTGCTGCCTGTGGTTTTGTGTGGTGGAGGAGGGAGGTGACCTCTGGGCTTAATGTAGGACCCACAAGAGTCTGTGTTCCAATAGGTATTTTGTAGCAGGCAGGTGTTATCCTCTGTCATCTGCACCATGTGCATTCAGCACAGTCACCACAGAGTCTCCAGGAAGGCAGGCTTTGGCTGGCTGGAACGGTCACCGTCCTCACAATGCATCCTTTGTGAGCTGCCCCTCCTTCCCTGCTCCAGCCCTGGCTCCCTGGAATCTCCATCCACCTCAGCAACCTTCAGCCTTATCTCAGGTTCCATTACCAGGAGTCCTATCTGTGATATCATGCTTCATTTCTGGGCCAGCCTCATCATGGTGCTGGGAACCCGCTACACCTACACCCAGACCCACACTTATTCTACATGCATTTCACACACACATGCACCCAATGCCACACATGCCACAACTGGCCACGTATATCATGTACATGCAAATGCACCACATACTGCATACATATCACACACATATATTTTGCATGCATGTATAGAACACTACCATGAACCACACATACTGCATACTCTTACCTTGTGCATGCTCATACTGCTCATATATACACATACTGGCATTCTCTCTTCCTCCCCCTCACCAGTTTTCACACAGACTCTGTGGAAAGGTAGGATCCTGGTCTGTACACAGTGAGACTGTGATACACACACACACACACACACACACACACACACACACACACACACACACCCCTCCTTGTGGCTGACTGTAGGGTGACTTTCTCCTAGTGCTCTGCCCTTGTAGTAACTTGGGAGGGCTTTCACGAGACCTGAGAATGGACAGTTTATGGGCTCTGCTAATAAAACGCCTTGGCTGGAGCCCAAAGTTCTGTCCTGCCTGTTCTTGTCCTCTATTGGTGATCCTGCCTGGCCACCTTGTGGGTTGTCAGCCTCTTTCCTGAGTCACCTGATGCATCTGTGCCAAGGCTGAGACAGACCTGCTGCTGAGACCACACAGGGTGTCTGCAGACACTGAAACCCGGGGGTCTCCTTTTATCCCCAGCATCCCACCCCAGACTGCACCCACTAGTTCAGCCACCTCTAGGGATTCCTCAAGATCTTCCTTGGTCGCACAGTCTCATCACCTGTTAGGAAAGGGCTCCTTGACAAACCTCACAACCGCCACCTACCCAACACCCACCCCTGGGAAACTTCCCCCCCCACACTCCCCACCAACATGGAAGCCCCAACTCATGTTCCCCTGCCCTGGATCAGCAAGCCCTGTGGCTTTTCTCTTGGAAACATCCCTTCCTTGGATGGGCCCCGTTCCCTGAACCTGTTGAGGGTCTGTACTCCTCAGCTGTCCTCTGCATGCCCCTGCCTCACTGGCTCCTGCCTCTCCCTCTGTCCCCTCTCAGTGACGACCCTATGGGAGAACTTTTGTGGTGCAGGCCCTGTGAATGGGAGATGCCATCTGGAAAACCATGGCAAGGGGGCTTCTTAGGAGCCAAGGCCAGTACAGCTGGGGACACACCATCATCTCTCCCTGGAGTGCTTTAGGCAGAGCTGGGCCTGAACTTGTCCCTAGGGCCACATCCAAGAACAAGGTCCAGCTCTTCACCGATCAGGAGGCTACTTCAGCCCTGCCCCCTTCCACCTTGGCTCCTAGCAACTCTCCCCACAGAAGATCCAAAGTCCCTAATTTAACTACTCCAGAAATCAACATAGCTTGATCTTTTTCATTATGTTTTACCAGCCAATAAACTCTTTGCTTGAGTGAATTGGGTTGGGTTTCTGCCACAGTTCATTAGGCAGGACCCACTGAAGCGGAAGACAGACGCCCTGACCTCTACAGTGAGACACACCTGGATGGAGCCAGGGCAGAAGGTCACTGGGTCCCGCGTAGGCGCCTTCTTTTCACTTGAAATCGTGACACACCCCCTCCACACCGCTTATCTTTCTAGCACAGCAGACCCTCCAGAGCCGTGAAACATGGCTGATTCTCTGCGATGTCCCTCACTGTAAGGAGAAAGGTGACTGCAGTCCTCACCACCCCTTTGATACCCACCCTGTGCCAACAGGACTCGAGGACATAGACCACCCAAAGTTCAGTGGCCATTGTAGGAGAGGCCAGGACTCAGCCTTGGGACAAGTGCGACCTGGATTTCAGGATACCAGAAGCTAGTCAAGCGAAGAGCTCTGTCCAGGGGGCAGTTTGAGTGCAGAGACCTCAGGGAGCAGGCTCGGGAGGGCACCATAGGGGCAGTTTTAGTCCGCGGGAGGCGAACCACACTGGAGGATCCCAAGCACAGGCCTGGACATTTGGCCAGGATCCGGAGAGCCGGGAGCAGAAGAGAGGCTTGATGGGCAAGGCGGCATGCCAGCCGACTGGGAGGGCAGCGGGCAAGCGCCGCGCAGCGCGGACTCGGGCGGCTCCACCCGCGCTTCCCCGTGCGGCCGCGAGGGGGCTCCGCACGGCTCCGGCCAGGCCGCCAGGCGCACGGGCGGGCTGCGCGCGGGATCGCGGCGGGCTGCGGGCGGGCGGGCAGCGCCCGGTTCACGGTGCGGCGGCTGCGGCGGGCGCGGCGGGCGCTGCCGATGGGCCGGGCCCGGGCTGCCGGAGCGCCGGGAGCCGGTGAGTGACGCGCGGTGGCGCGGGACACCTGCGCTCCGGGCAAGGGCGTGCGGGGCGCGGCGAGGTCCGCGCGTGGGGCGAGGCGGCGGCGTGGGCGGGGACGGAGGAGCGGGCCGCGGGCGGGCGGGCGGGCACGCGCAGGGCTGACCCGGGGCAAGGTGTGCGCGGGTGACAGTGCGCGCGCGTGGCCGGAGCCGCGGCGCGCGTGGCGGGGAGGTGGACGGCGGTGGGGGGGGGTGAGCGACGCGGGAGCCTCCCCCTCCACCTCCTGAGGGCGCGGGACGGGCGTGAGGTCCCGGGGTGGAGATGCCCAGCATCGGCTGGAGGCCCGGGGCCCAGCGAAGGGCACGCCCCCCGAGCCGCTGATGGGAGGCCACCTCCCTGCACCTGCTAGTGGCAGAAAATGCCAGCCTGGGCCAGGAATCTCCACCCACATGGGCCTCAGTTTCCCTAGCTATGAAACGGGCACAGCAAGGATTGACCTGCGATGTGCGTGGGAAGGATGCGATGGTCCTTGGCCATGTGGGAATCAGAGGACCATAGTGCCCATCGGAGGGGCTGCAGGGCAGTGGCCTCTGCTGGGGCTCCGGGTGTGTCCCTCGGGCAATGGCAGGGGGCAGGCTCAAGGATGGAGACAGAGAAGCCCTGGAGAGAAGTGGGTGCTTTCAACCCTGCTGTCTACTCAGCAGGTTAGGTGGTGAGGTGGTGAGGTCCCCTGCACCCCAACTGACTGCCTCTTGAGGCTGTAGAACAGGTAAGAGAGTCCAAAAAGGGTCCTGGGAAGACCCACCTGATGGACAGAGCCTTGGTTCCACTTCAGAGTCGAGCAAACCGACTCATGTGTTCTGTCTCGGGCCATGAAGTGACAGAGGTGAGGTCCCAGGCTCCTACTCCAGGACTTCAGCCACCTTGCCAGGTGCCCTGAGGATGCTGGGTTCCCTGACACCTACTGTGTGCTGCCAGCTCCTGCCCTGAGCCCAGCCCCCACGCTGGTGTGAGAGGGACATACCACAGCATAGTTAGCTACCAAGGGAAAGCCCGAGGCCGGCTCAGAAGATCGTTTCTAGAAGACAATCACACGGGGTAATGGGCTGGAGAGAGACGGTAGGGAGGTAGAGCCTGGGCCTGGCCAGAGAAGGTGTCTGTCCCTGGCTAGAGACCCCTGTGCTGTAAATGAAGAGTGGAGCCCTTGGAGAAGTCAACCCATGGGCTGAAGAGGTGCGACATCCCTCGGGCAAGTACAGGCGAGGGAGGGGAAGGGCTTGGAACCAGGTAAGTCAGAGAGAGGAACGAGGCCTTGGATGTTCTGGGTGCAGTGGGCAGCCTCCCGATGGTTGGAGTCTGAATAGTGAAGGAGAAGCTTAATGGTGGTTGGAAAGGTGTGCAGGGTTAGAAAGAAAGCAGGGCTGGAGCAGCCAGGCAGAGAGAACGCAGACTGGACTGGGGGATCAGAGGGGTTGAGATGTGTGAGAGGCCCGGGCTGTGCAGTCCACCCCTGGTGGTGTAGCAGCCACTCAAAGGCCGTTGTCCTGGGAAAACCAGAGCCGGGAAGAGGGCAGGAGCCTCATAGTGAGTGAGCTCAGGTGGAAAGGGAACCTCGTTTTTTTTCGTTCAAGTGCTGCCCCACTCCTGTCCAGTAGGGGGCGCACGACTGTGGGCGGGGTTGCAGAGGTCCAATGAGATGCTGAGTGTTTGGGCGAGGCCTGCCGGAGACCTTCTCAATTGTCCTCAGGTGTCTTAGTGTTCTGGTCCAGCACCCACATTTGCACTTAGACCAAACCTAGAGTCGGCCGTTTCCCAAAGAGCCCCTTGATCCTTTGGGAATTGAGGGGCCTAGAAGCCACCGTCTAGGTTAGGTGTGCCCATGGCCACCCTGGGGTCACTGAGCCTAGACGTTGTCAGGTGGCCCCAACCAAAACGTCTTTAAAAACAAACTAGAAATTAATATTTCTGTCTCATTTCTCACAGTGAGAACCTGATTCCCAAATCATCACTATATTTGATCATTTGCTAAATCCTAGAACACATACAGAGTTTGTTTCAGAATTAAATGTGTAAAGCACTACCAACCCAAAACTACTACTAAGTTTCAGATGCCCCTGGGTATGCACCCGGAGCTCTGAGCATTGTCTTCAGTCTGATTGCATTCAGACTTGTGGGTTTCTGGTTGCATTCAGCCTGGTTTTGCGCATCCTTGGTCTTCATGATACAATTTTATTTTTGAAACTGTACAATATTTTTATGGCTCAAAGGTATACACATGCTATATTTATAAGTTATTTAGAGGTATAGTGTCTTTGTCCCTGTTCCTCATCAGAGGTAACCATTTTAAACGGTCCCTAGATTATCTGTCTATGTTTCTTTTTTTACCAAACAAGCCATTTATACATTATATTAGCGTCTATTACATCCCCTTTGTATTGTGATAAAAATTCCTTCTAAAAGTCAGCTCTCGCCAGTCTGTGGAGACCTTCCCGGTTGTTTTTTACTACTACACCCCACTCCACTGTGTGGCTGTCCCCTAGTTTCTTCAATTTGTGTTCTGTGGGTGGACCTTTGATTTTTATTCCAGGCTTTTGATTTCCCTTTTTCCCCTCAGTCTTTTTAAAAGATTTGTTTTATATGTGTGTGTTGTGTGCATGTGTCTGTTTGTGGATGTGCATATATGGAGGCCAAAAGAGGGTGTGGGATCCCTTGAAGCTAGAGTTACAGGCATCTGCGAGCCTGTTTTGTCTTAATTAATTAACTAATTAAAGTATTTGTTTTATTTTTCTTCATTTAAAGGGAAGAAAAATTGTGCGCAGGAGCATGGCACAGGGAGAGCCGTTGAAGAAAAGTCTCTCCTCACTGTGTTTCTGTGCCTTCTGGGCTAATTGCTGTCACTTTCTATTCCAAAGGTTGTCTAGCTATTCCATCGTGTTGATGATATTTGGATTTGGATCATATTTGTGTGTTCACACATGTGTACATGTTCCTGTGTGCAGGTGCATGTGTGTCGGGGAGTGTGGAAGCCAAAGGACAGCCTCAGGTGTTATTCCTCAGGAGCCCTCCATCTGCTTGTTCTTGAGACAGGCCTGGAGCTTGCCAACTAAGCTGGGCTATCTGGCCATAGAGCCCAAGGAGCTGCCCTGTCCCCGCCTCCCTAGTACTGGGATTAAAAGCACAAGCCATCAACCTTGGTTTAAAAAAACAAACAAAACAACGAGCTTTCCAAGGATCACCCTTGAGTCCTTGTGCTCGGGAGGTAAACACTTCACCAACTTCATTTTTTTCTCCACTGAATTTCTATCTCAGCTTCTGGAATGGATGTCTTTATGCAGCCGTAAGAATCACAGATGTTTTTCTGTTTCAAGGTCACTTCCACAGGTGAAGCTGCCCTTGTACAAGGTTTTCACATTTCTCTACTCAGGAGAACTTGACCCGGCTTGTTGTCGTTGTAAATATCTCTTCCTTCCATTGTATCTCCCTAAATGGTTATTATCCCCGCACATGCTGTGTTTTTCTACCATATTTGATTTATTTGTTTTGTGATAGTTTTGTAGACAGCTTGGGTATTCTGTCATCTACAAACTCAACAGTATTACTTGTCTTTACTAACTTTTAGGAATTTATTACTTTCATCCAATTAAGTTAGCTAATTGGAGCTGGAGAGATGGCTCAGCGGTTAAGAGCACCTCCATTCTTCCAGAGGACCCAAGTTCAGTTCCCAGCTGCCACAGCAGGTGGCTCACAACCACCTGTAATTCTAGTTCCAGGGGATCCAATGCCCTCATCTGACTTCTGTGAGCACCTGGACGCATGTGGCATATACGCATACAGACACATAATCAAGAAATAAATCAATCCCTCTGGTTCAGCATTAAATATTGGATGCAGTGGGCATCTTTACCTTGTTCCAAAGCTAGCAAAGACGCAGACTTTAGAGGAGGCAGGGATGGAAATATGAAGGGAATGTCTTAGTCCCTTTTCTGCTTCTGTAACAGAATACCAAACACTGAGTGGTCTGTAAACAGTGGCTGTTTTTGGTTCATGATCTGAAGGCTGGGACGTCCTCAATTAAGGGACTACATCTTTGAGGGCCATTGTGCCTGGTCATCCCATAGCAGAAGGAGGAAAGATGAGAGGGAGGGGGAGGGAGGGAGGGAGAGAGAGAGAGAGAGAGAGAGAGAGAGAGAGAGAGAGAGAGAGAGAGAGAGAGAGAGAGAGAGACTGACTTTTCCAATGACCCGCTAACCCATCCTAGAAAAATGACAACTCATTTGTAAGACCTGAGAACACCCATGGCTTTTTATTGGGTCTCCTACCTCATTTTTGTTTAAATTTAGGGTCTCACTTTGTATCCCTGGCTGGCCTGGAACTCAATATGTAGACCAAGTTGTTCTCAAACTCAGAGATTCACCTGCCTCTGCCTCCCACATCCTGGGATTAAAGAGGTGTGCCACCATGCTCAGCCCCTGGTTCCTACCTCTATACACTGTAGTATTGAGGGTAAAGTTTCTGACACATGATCTTTGGGGGACACACTGACACTGTGTCATGGAGTATCATTTGTTCATTCCAATTCTATTGGAAATGTTCTGTTTTTATTGAAGCATATGTACCTTCTCCTTGGCACAGTTGGGACAGTGAGCCATATTAAGGTATTCCCAAATGTCTGGTCTGGGATGAAAGTGAGGTAAATAAATAAAGCCCTCAGCCATCCCTGCATTCCTGAAACCAACTCCATGTGAGCAGGGTGCATTCTGCTTTAATATGGTTGTATTGGTTAGCGACTACTGTGTTATACTAGCGATTGCTAGTGTAACAGTGAGTGGATTAAGGCACACGCCCATTATCACTCGGGGCTGGCTCAGAGCGGGTGCTGGCTGAAATGGAGCCCCTGTGGCCTATCACCTCTCATTACCCCTTTCCTTTTAACACTGCTGCATTGGGGGATGACATCAACGCATAGACTCTGTAGCACACCATCAACCTTCAGTGGTCACCCACAGTTCCCAGGGACCCCCTCCAGTTCCTTGTCATGGGGGAGTCTTTCCCGTGACTGCTTACTCCACTAAGCTAGTGAGGAAAGACTACAGGGCAGCATCGGAACTGAGCAAAACACAGCTTGGCAAAGCGCTGACATCACCATGGACACGATTGTCCGTCACCTTTGGTGTAGTTCACCAGTTTGAGCCAAGTGAAAGCTCCCATCTACTCTCCAGGGCATGGCTCACAAGAGAGGGATGCTGGCTGGGTGCTGTAGAGATAGGCCACCGTGGTGGTGGATTTCAGGTTGCTAGTGTCTATTTTTGCTAGAAGGTCTCCTGCCATCCCTTGCTTAGTTTCTGACAGGATCTTTAAGAAGAGCTTGTGACTAGTGTTTCTTGGTTTTGTTTTCTCTCTGCCCCTGATTCTTGAAGGGTTGATCGGCTGATTGTAAAGCACTTGAATTCCTTTCTTAAACCGGATAAGATGTTGTTATGGGGACTTGGAGATGTCACCAACCTTGCTACTTGGGGAAACATCATAAAGAATGGTGTACTCTGTCTAAATTTACCAGTTTTTAAAACGGTGGGGAATCGTTGCTGGGTCTCACTGCTCAGTGTTTCTACTGAACCAGTTGAGAGTGTTGCTGGAATAAGTCCGCCACTTGCAAGCCAACATTCAAGAGGCATGCGTTAGCACGAAGGAATCAGGCTTATTCAAAGCTGTTCCTAAAGATAACGTAAAGCTGCCTCCTCAGAGCTCCATCCAGACCCCTCTAGTCCCAAGGGGCCTTTACAGGGAAGAGAAGGAGGATGGGGTGATGCTGGAGAGCCAGACCCCACAACCTACCTTTCCCTTTTTTGTAAGTTACCCACTAAATAAATCTTCCTTTTAACTACGTGGAGTGGCCATAATAATTTCACCAATAATGGGGACAGAGGTCTTCGTCATCCTTTTTAATCCTTCGCCTTGGAAGCATTAGCTCCAGCCACACTTGGTGTGTGTTGGTGCATCTGTGGGCCATTGCACAGGGCATCAGGTGTTCTAGGGTAGAAATCTGACGAAAGATTGTCAGCATGGTAACCATGTAAATGGGGCTTCTATTTTGGATTTAGAATGCCAAACAGCAGTGAGGGTATGTAAACTCCCTAAAAGGATTGGGGAAGGGTATAAGAACAAAGGAAGTAACTATGCTAAGGCTTCTCAGACACCTTCCTGTCCACTCTGTGTCCACCACCTGAAGCCACCACTGCTCTGACCGGCACCCATGACTCTGTCACAGTCTCTCTTCTGCTGTCTCAGGATCATCACTCACTCCCCTGCACCCAGCACTTGTTAGTAATTCACAGGGGCGTGCATTTCCAAGCAAAGGTACTCCCGCGAATTTAAGGTAAACTCCTCCTTATGTCACAGTTAGGTTGAGACTCTAGGAAAGGCACCGTGGTTCCAGAGAGATTGAGGAGGGTTGACGGGATATCGGTGTGGGGCTGGCCACAGAGAGAATGACTTTGTCCTTCCATTATAGATTTGGAGAGAACTCAATCAGTGTCAGCCTCCAGCCAACAGCATCTGGCTGTATGTTTGGTGTTGATGTTGGGTCTTAGGAAACCTAAGCGATACTTGGGAGTGTTTACAGTTAAATGTTGCTTTGCAGTAGAGTGCTTTTTGAGTACCTGTTATGCACTATGCAGGGTACCAGGTCCTTGTGAGCATTATCTTATGAGACTGGACATGTATAAAGGGGGACACAAATGGTAGAGAAATTCTCTTTGGGAAAGGTTAATAAAGTCAGTCAACTCCTAGCAAGACTGACCTAGGAGAGAGAGAGAGGGGGGGGGGAGAGGTCACCAATATCAAGATGAAAATGGGGAATATCATTGCAAATCACACACACACACACACACACACACACACAAACACACACACACACACACACACACACACCAGTAAAGGATAACAAGGACTTTTTAGAAGTATACTAAGACTTTGATCCTTTATGAATGAGAGACAAATATTTTGAAAGTTGCAGTTTATCAAAAATAACATAAGAAAGAGAAAATCTGCACAACACTATTTTAATTAAAGAAACAGAAAATGTCAGGCCCAGGAGCCTTCTCCGGTGAATTCTACCAAATATTTAAGAAGGAAATTCCATCAGACCTTCATTCTGTCAGTGAAAATCAGTACATCTGGCAATTCAAACACCAGCGAGAATGTGTTTCTCGTAAGGACAGAGACCCTTAGTGTCTTTGGGTAGGGGTGTGGATTTCTATAGCCAGTTTGTGAAATCACTTGGTGTAATTGGCCCTTGCTGTATATACTCACAAAGCAGTAGTCCTGCCCCCGTGGGAGACACCTGACTTTCCATGGCAACAACTGGAAGCCATGTAATTGTGCCTGCATCGTGTTAGATTAAAAAGTACTGTAATCTAGAGGATGACACCATTTTTGTAAGATATAAAAACCAGCTGTACAATGTAGTGTTTAGGGATGCCTAATCCTGAGAGAAAATGTTTGATAAGTGAATTTTTAAAGTTCCATATAACAGAATACACTACTAGCTTGGTCTCGTCATATCTCCATCAAATAGCATGTCACCTGCCATAAACATATATAATTTTTAATCATAAGAGGTGCTTTAATAGGGGCTGGCAAGACGGATCGGCGGGTGGGGGTGCTTGTTTGCTGTATAAGCTGAAGTCCTAGGGTTAAGTCCCCAGCACTGAGTCCCCAACACAGTCAGGTGTGGCTGGCGTGCCTGGAACCACAGTGTTTCAAGGTGGAGACAGGTGTATCTCGGGGAGCTCATTAGCCAGACAGCTTCGGGTTCACTGAAAAACCCTGTTCCAAGGGAATAGGGCAAAGAACAATAGAGGAAGACAGTCAATATCTGCTTCCGGCCTCTACACATGCACACATGTGAATACACAGGAATATACCACACACACACAAAACTAATTAAATTAATTTAAAAATAAAAAAACTTTAATGTCATATATTTTAGATCTGGGGTCAGGGCATAGATAACTGTGCTGGCTAGTCTTATGTCAACTTGACACACAAACTAGAGTTATCTGAGAAAGGGAAACTTGAGAAAATGCCTCCCTAAGATCCAGCTTTAAGGCATTTTCTTAATTAATGATTGATGGGGGAGGGCCCAGCCCATTGCGGGTGGAGCCATCCCTGGGCTGGTGGGCTGGTGTTTTATAAGAAAGGAGGCTGAGCAGGCCACTAGGCCCAACGCCTCCACGACCTCTGCATCAGCTTCTGCCTCCAGGTCCCTGCCCTGCTTGAGTTCTTGTTCTGACTTCCTCTGGTGAGGAAAAGCAATGTGGAAGTGTTAGTTGAATAAACCCTTTTCTCCCTAACTTGCTTTTGGACCATGGTGTTTCATCGTGGTAATAAAAACACTAACTAAGACAATGACTAATGACGATTACTGCTTGAATGGCCAGAATCCCCTAGGTTTCTAATTTGCTGCTGTGATTCATGACATATGCTACACATTCTTGGAGAATAGTAACATGATTGTTTCAATGAGTATGAGTTGACCGTCCCTTATCCAAGATGCCCGAAACCAGTTTCTATGTTTAAGGGTTTTTCTTTGGGGGTAGGGGTATTTATGTATACATAATGAGACATGTTGAGAAAAGGATCCAAATTTAAACAGGAAATTCTCGCACAGCTCGCACACATGGCCTGAAAGTCATTTTATTCAGTATTTTTTAGTGTACCTTCATTTTGGCTGCACCTATCACATGACATCAGGTGTAGAATTTTCCGCTTGCTCAAAAAGCTTTGGATTTTGGAGCAGTCCACACTTTGGACTTTCAGTCTATAATAAAATATTGAGATGAGTCCCTATACCCTTTTCCCGTGCTCTCCATGGACTGTTCTCACTTTGGACACCATTGGCTAATGAAGCCACATGGTCACTGGGCCTCTTTGCAGTAGGCTTTGGGCATGGACTCAGCGTGTTCCGTGTGTGTGTGTGTGTGTGTGTGTGTGTGTGTGTGTGTGTGTGTGTGTGTTGCTGTGGGGATCAACTTAAGGGGAGCGGATATGGGGCAATGATGCCCCAGCTGTCCTCAAAAATCAAACACAAGTCAAACCAAATATGTTTGGGGGAGGAAGGAGTGGTGGTTAGATCCTGGCATGGAAGACCCTGGTCTCAGGACCCACTGCATTGAGCCCTGGGCTGCTCTACCATCTCCGTCCTGAATGGCTGGGGTGAGGTGGTATATCAAATGTGCAGGGGGCTCCGGGCTGTCTCCCCTTTTTTATTTTAAAATATTTATTTGTAGGCTGACTTATTAGTGTTTATTAATGGGAAGCAACACTCTACTGCCATGCACAGACAGTGTGCAATGATCAGGCCAGGGGTTCTCCTTTCCATCTCTTCAATGTGATCATTTCTTTGTCCTGGATTCCTTTCGGTCCTTCCTCCCTGGCCTCTGAGGCATGCTGAATTAATTCTTGTCGTCCGAGTGACCCCACTGTGCCATAGAACATTGGACGTCCTTTCCCACCGCCCCACCGTATTTGGGGGCTCATTTATGTACCCTCCCTTAACCAGACATCCCAGGGTTCCCTGCCAAACCCCAGCAAGCTCCGTGCACCAAAGGGGCTGGTAGAGAAGCCAGAGGTGGGGCCTGGGGCTCTGAGCCATAACAGACTGGGAACACGCCTGGAAAGGCGAGTCTCGGTTCCCAGGCCCTGACCACTCTGCTTACGGGTTGGGGACCGTGGGCTGGCTCCGAGTCCTCAGAGGTCAGTCACGCTTTGTCGATCCCCAGAGGGGTTTGCTCTCCACTGGTGACAAATTGCCATCAAATGGTTTAACTTCCCAGCACCCCAGTGTCTGGCGGCAGCACCCACCACCGGTCGTTTGGGAAGTGGCCGTGTCCAGACCACACCAGGGCTTTCTCCAGCTCAGGGCTTCTGGCAGTGGGTCCGCTCTGACAAGCCCCTTAAGGATAAAAAATGGCACACACAGAGGTCTTGTGAGCTTGTGCGAGGCAGATTGCGGGAAAGGCTGAAAGAGGCAGAGATGACAGAGTGTGTGACAGCTGCTCTGGGGACAAGAATTGCATGTCCCCAGTGGCCTGTGGTTTGCAAACAGATGTTTGGGAATGAGCGCAGCCAAATTGTATAGCACTCAGGGTGATAGAAGGGGCGCCAAGCGCCTCGGGTCGCTGTTCGGCGGCGTTCGCGGGGAAAATGTACTTCTGTTTTGCAAACAGCAAGTCTAAGAAGGAGGAACAAATTAGGTTATTGTGCCGTAACCAATTTCATGAGCGGAGTCGTTGACAGAGGCACATTTCACATAATGAACGTGATCAGCAGGACTGCCACTCACCTTAATGAGGAGAGAGAACAACGGGGAGCCTGCTGTCCCTCCTTTTCCCGGCTCTGACAGGGACCAGGAGCCAGCAGGTTTGCCTGTCAAAGCCAAGGTCACACAGCATCAAGGGCTGCCAAGATTTCCAGGAAGAAAGTCACAGACCCGCCTTATTTCCCCTAACCTTTTCTTTCTTTTTCTTTTTTTAAATAAAACTCTGTGAGTTCAAGGCTAACCTTTTCTTACAGAAAATTTCAAAAACATGGAGAGAATAGACTGAACGGAAGTCACACTGTTCCCATCCCCCCAGCTCCCACAGATATCAGCTCCCAGCTTGCCTTCTAGTGTGTGTGTGTGTGTGTGTGTGTGTGTGTGTGTGTGTGTGTGTGTGTGTGTGGTGTGTGCATGGATGCTTGTGCATATGTGTGCACATGCATGAAGAGGCCAGGGTTTGAGGTGGATGCCTTCATCACTGTTCACCTTGAGACAGCATCTCTTGCTGAACCTGGAGCTCACCAGCTCAGCCACACTGATTGGCTGTTGAACCCCAGCGACCCTGTCTCTGCTCCCTCAGTTCTGGGGTTACAGACACACATCATGGCTTCTGGAGGAGTCTTATGTGCATGCTGGGGATCTGAACTCAGGTCTCCGCGACAAGCACTTTCCTGACTGAGCCATCTACTGAGTCCCTCCACTTACCTCCTCTGAGTTGTTCTTCTCTTTAGCAGACCAGGCTGGCCTCGAACTCACAGAGATCTGCCTGCCTTTGCCTCCCCAGTGCTGGGATCAAAGGTGGGCTCCACCACCACCTGGCCTCCACTTAGCTTCTTAAAGAGAATCTAAGGTCTCATCTCAAGTCCTCTTAAGCCTCCAGTATATATCTTTGGCTACACAGCAACGGCATTTTCATAACCCTAGTATTCTTGATGTATTTCTTGAAAGTGGTAATAATTTATTAATATTGGCAACAATTTAATAATATTGTAGTTCTGTAATGAAATACCTAAGATCAGATGGTATAGCACATAATGACTAACAGTTTATTTGGCTCATGGCTCTGGAGGCTGGGAAACCCAAGCATGGGTTGGCACTGGCTGGTGTTCTGTGAGAGTCTTCCCTCACTGAGTGGTGGAGGGTTTCTCACGGGAGGCAGAGCACCTGTGTCAACTTCCGGTCTGCCCTCCTCTCCCTTTAGAGACGCTACCACCACCCTAGGGGCCCAACCTTAACAATCTCATCTAACCCTAATGACCTCGCAAAAGCCCCACCTTCAAATACCAGCCGCATATGGCCTTAGGGATTTGTTTCTGAAACCTGACCCCTGTGGGAGGTGGAGTGGGGACCACACTCAAACCATGGCAGTCACGCCCCAGCTACTTCAAAATGAATTTTGAAATCTTTCTGGGGTGTGCGCGTGTGTGTTGTATGTGTGAGTAGTTTCCTGTGTGTGAACATGAGCACACACATACCATGGCATGCATGCAGAGGTCAGAGGACAACCTCGAGGGTTCTCCTTGCCTTGCATCTTGTTGGAAAGGGAGTCTCTTTGTATCAACCACTGCTAAGTGCCCCTCTAGCTGCCGCTCAAGCTCCCAGGGATTCTCCTGTCTCCACTTCCCAGATGTGCGCCCGTGTGCCACTATGCCCGTTCTTTTACGTGGGCTCTGGGGATTCAGGATCCGCTCACACTTGCACAGCAGGTACTCTACCCACTGAGCAGTCTCTCCGCCCCCCTCATGCCTTTTTGCAGGTGATTTATTCACTTTGGGAATGATTCAGATTCCACGTGTGGTCTTTGCTTTTTTATAACTCTTAAGTCTCTTTTCCTTTTTGTCCACTGATGTGTTAAGAGAAAGAGGGCATTTGGAGAGAATCCCGTGCGTCTGGATTTGGTTGTTTGTATTCCTGGAACGTCATGTTACTCACCTGTCTATTCCCCGTGCGATGCACCCCCCTCGACAGTAGTTAGACCTACGGAGCTAATAGTAGTACAAGTAGCACGCGGAGCCCATGGGGGACTTGAACTTTCCTAGTAGCTGAATTAAAAGGGAAACCTGAGGTCTGGGGAAATGACTCAGTGAGTAAGGCTCTTGTCAAGCAAGCATGAGACCCCGAGTTCTGATCCTCAGGACCCACAGAAATGGTGGTGGGCATGGGAGCCTGCTAAAGTGACAGCATTCGGGAGGCGGCAAGGGGACCTTGGAGCAGGCTGGGTACCTGGACCAGCTTAACCAGGAGGGGAGTCCTGGGTTCAAGTTAGAGGCCCTCCTTCAGTACAGAAAAAGTGTTAAGGAAGACACCAGGCATCAACTTCTGACTTCCTATGCATGCGCACACATGCACCCACACAGGTGAACATGTATATACACCCCATACAAATACACAAAAATATCTTATTTTATTTTTTTTTTGAGGCAGGGTTTTTCTGTAGAGCTCTAGCTGTTCTGGAACTTGCTCTATAGACCAGGCTGGCCTTGAACTCTGAGATCCACCTGCCTCTGCCTCCTGAGTGCTGGGATTAAAGGTGTATGCCACCATACCCAGGCTTAAATAAATATTTTAAAAAGAATATTAATAATATATTTTATTTAAACTGGTATATATTTAAGAAGTTATCACCCAACATAAAAACAGACACTGAAAAAGTCAAATGTGGTCTTTTTGGACATACAGTACCTCTCTGTTCCAAGGTTGTTTTCATCAGAAATAATTGATATATATTTGAATTTCATAAAAATTATAGTTGGAAACATATTTTAAAGTTCTCAAATTCTGGGGTTGGAGAGATGACTCAGCAGTGAAGAGCACTTGCTGCTCTTCCAGAGGACCCTGGTTCAATTCCCAGCACCCCCATGGCAGCTCACGACTGTCTGTAACTCCAGTTGCAGGTGATCCAATACCCTCCCACAGACATGAATGCAGGCCAAACACCAACGCATGTTACATTGGGAATTAAGTTTCAAAAGTACTAAGTACCAAACAGACCTCCTAATATCAGCCTGCTGGGTCCATGAGCCAAGGATCCAATGCGAATGCTCCAGAATCCTAGCCTACAGGAGGTTAAGAAACAATGGATTTGCTTTGTCTCCAAAACATTAAATTTGTGTTCATTAATTCCACAGCAATAAGAAACTAATCTTTGTAGCCATTGTGCTTACTAATGAAGATTTGGGTTGGGGAGATAATAAATAAACCTGTGACGGACAGTCTTTGTGTGCACACAGGATTTTGTTTTTCTCAGATAAATGCCTATGGAAAAAATGACTTAGTTGTATGCTAAATTCACTTCAGCGTTTGTGTGTGTGTGTGTGTGTACATGTGTGTGTGCACACGTGTGCATGCACATACAGTGCATGTACCTATGAGATGAAGAGTCTGGAGTTTGACATCAGGTGACTTCTTCGATCACTTTTCCACCTCATATTTTGAGACAGAATCCCTCCCTGAACCTAGAGCTTGCCAACAGACAAGATCAGCTCCAGTAAGGTCCCCCTCCCCAGCATTCCCCTATCTCCACCTCTCAGTGCTGAGATTCAAGGTGCCTGACACCATGCCTGGGTGTTTACGTGAGGACTAGGGATCTGAACTCAGGTCCTCACATTGGTACAGCAGACGCTGTACCCACACTGACCCGTCTCACTACCCCTTGCTTTTAATTTTTAACAAAAAGTACCAAATTGTTTTCCAAAGCAATCCAATCATGTTACTCTCCCTCTAGCAGCATAAGATAATTCCAGTTGTACCATATTTTTTTTATCATATTTAATACTATCTATCCTTTAAATTTTAGGTATATAGGTATGTAGTGATGTCTTGGTGTGGCTTCAATTCTCATTTCCTTAATGGCTAGTGGTATTTGTAAATCCTCTTTGATGAACCATGAGTTCATTTTTTTTCATATTCTTAAAGATTTCCTATTGTTTTCTGATAGCTCTTTATATATTGTGAATTCATGATCTTTACCAGATACCTGATTCATTGTTTTCTCTTCCCCACTATGGATTGAATCAGTGCAAGTTCGTAATTTTGAGGGTCCTTATTCTATCAGAATATTTTTGATCATACTTTGGTGTTTAAGGAAATTTTGTTTTGTTTTTCCAGACAGCATTTCTCTGTGTAGCTTTGTGCCTTTCCTGGAACTCCCTCTGTAGTCCAGGCTGGCCTCAAACTCACAGAGATCCTCCTGCCTCTGCCTCCCGAGTGCTGGGATTAAAGGCATGCGCCACCACCGCCGGCGCAGTACATGGTTTTAACCTCTGAGCCATCTCTCCAACCTCCTTCAATCTATTTTTATTTGTTTCATAGTTATTTGTTCCTTTGATCTTGTTTTTCTAGCATCTTCTGAAGGAATTAGGTACTTATGGTTCTATTTAATGCCCTCTGTTGTCTTATTTTAGCTCCTTTTCATCCTGTTTCATGTGTATTATGGGACATAATACACATAGGCCACCCAAACATTAAGCCACCTTTAAAATGTAAAACACACATTGATTTACTTCTACAATTTTATTTTGGAGAACGTCATATGTGAACCCTGTAGGTACATCTCTCCCACCCTCCAACTCCCCCTACCTTTCCCACCTGCAAGTTTGTGATCTCTTCTTTAATATCGTTAAAACCCACATCTGTTATTTGATTTTGCAAGAATCAGGTGTTCAGACGGTTTGTTTAGGTCCTTCCATTATGGCCCCACCAGTCCAGGGCTGGGGCCAGGTTCCATCTGAGACCAAGGTTCTCCTGTTCTCCTTCCAAGCTCATTTGCCTGGTGGTATAACTTTTTTTGCAGCTGCTGAATTCATGGCAGCTTGCTTCTTTAAAATGAGAGCCTTGGTCTAGACTTTCTTTCCAAGTTCACCTTATCAGGTTAGGTTTGTGGAAGACAATCTCCCTCTTGATTAGCTCAGTCAACTGATGAAGGACCTTAATTCAATTTGCAAAACTCCCTTCATCTTTGCCAGAGAACATAACCTAATCACAGGAGTGACATCCATCATATTGACAGGTCCTGCCAACACTCAAGGAGAGGGGATAATACGAGGCGAGGTGCACCAGGGTGGGAATTTGGGGCCATCTTAGCTTTCCTCCCACTGCCACATCGTTAACTTAGCACAGGCAGCCTGCAGAGGATATGCACTTCTCGGGGAGGTGTGTGAGCCCTGGGCCGGCATGCTCCAAAGGCTCTCTGTCTCTCTCTGTGTCTCTCTCTGTGTCTCTGTGTCTCTGTCTCTCTCTCTGTCTCTCTGTCTCTCTCTCTCTCTCTCTCTCTCTCTCTCTCTCTCTCTCTCTCTCTCTCTCTCTCTCCCCCTTTGCTCGTGTGTCAGTTTCCTAGGACTGCCCTAGTAAAATGTTGCAAACTGGAATGCCATAAAACAATAGAAGTGTGTTCTCTCACAGTCAGGAAAGCAAGAGGGCTGTGAGTGCTGGAGAGATGGCTAAGTCATTAAGAGCGATCATTGCTCTTACAGAGGACCCCCAGTTCAGTTCCCAGCACCTAAAGCCAGGGAGTTCCCAACCACCTGTAACTCCAGCTCCAGGGAATCTGGTGTCCTCCTCTGGCCTCTGTGGGCACATGGGTACACGAGTGTGTGTGTGTGTGTGTGTGTGTGTGTGTGTGTGTGTGTGTGTGTGTGTGTGTGTGTAAAATATTTTTAAAGGTGACGGCAGAGCTGTGGTGTGTCTGCCTTTTCCTGCTCTCTTCTTAGCTTCCAGTGGCTTCCCTGAAATTCTATGTATTCTTTGATTGAAGCCACACTGCTCCAGTCTCCCGTCACTGTCACGGGGTGTTCCCTCATTGTGACCCAGGTTGAGCATCTCTCATCCAAAATACTTGGGACCAAGAAGTGTTTCCGATTTCAGATTTTGAAATCTTTACACTTCCATAGTGGGATCAACACAAGACTCACGGATATGTGGTATATAACTTCAGTCTGCAGCCGGAAACTATGCTAACCAATATTACGTGTGTGTGTGTGTGTGTGTGTGTGTGTGTGTTCCATGGTGGGGCTTTTCCACTTGTGGCTTCACGTTGCTACACAAAGAATTCAGATTTTGGAGCAGCTCAGATTTCTGGATTACCGATACTTTAACATATATTTTGGTGGGGGGAAAAGTCCTGATTACTGAATGTGAGTCCCAGATGCGGGTGGCCCAGCAGGTGGGCAGATCCCTAGCAGCTGTTTCCTGTGGCCTATCTTGGTGTGCATGGTGTCAGGCATGCGGGGCTCACCACCTTTCTTCTGTGTTCAGGGAATGCCCTCACCTGGGGACAATGTGTTAAAACTTGAAAGTTGGTATGTGCAGCAATGATTTCCAATGCGGTGACTCTTATTCATGTTTCCTTGTGGTTGGAAACCAGACCTTAGTGTAAAGGGACACTGGTGGGTTTTCAGATGGCTGGAAACTTCCGTTTTCTAGTGTGGGTGCTGCTGGTCTGAGAATGGTCATGACGTCAGGAGAATTTACCTAGCTGACCCTTCAAATACATGTGCTGTAGGTTATAATATATATTATATTATATGTGCATATATAATATGTTATATATGTAACCCATGCTGTAGGGTATATTTCAGTAAAAACTTCATACAAACAACAACTGAGTCTGGAAGTGGAGCCAGAGGTGTATGGGTTTGTCTGTCCCTTGGGTGGTAGCACAATGCCCAGTGGCCAGTCTAGGACAGCGGCTTAGTTCCCTAAGTGTGTATGAAGGAACCGAGGACCCAGGAGCAGCAGCAGCAGCAGCTCCTGTCTGTCACTTCACACTGTAAGTGTGACACAGTGCCACTCTGTGCTGCACACTGTAAAAGGGTACACATGCCAGCCTGATTCTGCACACTCTAAGGTGGGGTGCACCTTTCAGTCTGACGCTGCCAGCTGGGAAGTGCAGTGCGGTGGCCGGTTAGTATTCTGACGACCGTGGGCCCTGGAGCTCATATCAAAGGGCCGTGATGGGGCGCGGGATTCAGAAAAGAGGGCGCCCCGGGTAGCTGTAATTGTCGGCAGCCAGGGGCTACCTTTCATGCCAACTCCTGCTTTGACAAATGGCTTGGAATCCATCATCCCTGCTCTTTGTCATACTCAAATGTGCCCTAAATGCTCCGATGTGTTATTACCTCTGCAGAGTAGTAAGTGGCTGGAGGGGAGGAAACTACATCTGCTGCCTTTTAGAGTAATTGGCTGGCTGGCTTCCCCCCAGGGCGGTGTGAAGTCTCCGCTGCCTCCTCCTGGTGGCAGCCCAGAGAGTCCGGGCTGCAGCCCACGGAGAGCTGTTGCCCACCCCACCCCCATCACCCTTCTCTCTTTGCTTCTCTTTCTTTCTTCCTTTCTCGCCCCCTCTTCCCGGCCCAAACTGAGAGCACCTTTCTGATTTTCTATTTGTAAAAACGATACAAACTCATTGTTGGAGGAAAAGTCAGAAATGCAGAGCGGTAACCCAGAAAATAAAGCTCTCACCTCCCACACCCAGGTCTTTGAAGACACCCTGGCCTTTTCTCCGAGTTGCAAGGAGGTACATGGTTTTCTGTCAGGAAGATTCTGTCCTAAACATAGTTCGGCTCTTCAGCCTTTCAGCCCCAGGCCCCTGTGTTCATTCTGAAGCTGAGGGCTGTTTCTTGCTCACCCCACATCCATGGCTGGACTAATTGCTTCTCACTGCTCAGTGCTGTGGTCAGGGATTTTTTGCCGTTGACAGCTGCTGCATTGGCCATCTTCTTTCTGAATTAGGTCCTCAGGATAATTACTGGGTCCAGGCTCAAAGGTATCAGTTCCAGCTGGCTTCTGCATTCATGCCTTTCTCCGGAATTGCTCTGGAGGGGGCAGGGATCCTCAAAGCTGGGATTATCACACTCTGGGGTTTTTCATGCCCTCAAGCTCCTCTTCCCCGCTCTGCATCCCTGGTCCACTGACTAGCTTCTTTTTTTTAACCCATTATACTGGTTGGTTGTGTATGTCCACTTGACACAAGCTAGAGTATCAGAGGAAGGAGCCTCAGTTGAGGAAATGCCGCCATAAGATCCAGCTGTAAGACATTTTCTATTAGTGATCAGTGAGAGAGGGTCCAGCCTATGGTGGATAGTGCCACCCTGGGCTGGTGGTCCTGGGTTCTATAAGAAAGCAGGCTGAGCGAGCCAGGGGAAGCAAGCCAGTAAGCAGCTCCCCTCCATGGCCTCTGCACCAGCTCCTGCCTCCGGGATCCTGACCTGTTTGAGTTCCTGTCCTGACTTCCTTTGACGATGAACAGCAACGTGGAAGTGTAAGCTGAATAAACTCTTTCCTCCCCAATTTCCTTTTAAACAGGGTGTTTTGTCATAGCAATAGAAACTGTAACAAGACACCTGTTGAACCCCTCAGTGCACGGCCAAGACCCCCTCCCTTTCAGGACTTCCTCCTGCGGCTCACACCTCTCCCAAACACTCCAGCTTTTCTGTACATTCTCCCACGACTGAAGCTTGAACATGAAGTTCCCCTAAAAGGTTTATGTGTTGAAGGCTTGGACCCCAGCTGCTGAAACCAGTCATTGAGAAGTGACTAGATGATCAAAGGCTAATTTTATCAATGGGCTATAAAGGGTGGGACCTGGAGGGGGGTGGAGGGTGTCCTTGAAGGCTATATCTTGCTCTGACCCTGGGATCCAAGGGTTCATGTGTCATGTGATGGCCACCTCCATCCAAACAGTAGCCTGACCCAGGGTGTCATCCTTCTGATCTATCTGTCCAGCTAGCTTGCAGCCCTTTCTTGCTACCCACTAAAGTCCAGTCCATTCCAGACTCTTGATTCTCCCTCTGGCCACCACCGTCCATTGTCCACTCCGGGGCTGCTCTGTGGCTTTGAGCGAACCCACTTCCACCCTAACTCTTGCCTCCTGGTGAGGGTCCTCCCTCACCATGCTCCAGCCTCAATGACCGTGCTCTTCTCAGCCTGCTCTCTTCTCTGGGCCATGGTCCTCACCGACTTCTACTTCCTCTCCCGCCAACTCATATGATTATCTCCATCTGCTCTGGGGATGCCCATCCCACAGCCCTTCCCGTGTGAGGTTCCAGATATCACTTGTCGACATCCTCCTGTGAGGTGGGGTCCTTAGGCCCATTTTACAGATGAGATGTCAAAGGAAATGACATCCCCTGGACCCCACAGCCAGCAGGGATCCCACCCTTGCCCTCTGATCAGCCTGTGGGAAAGCCACTGTGCTTTGACTGGGGGGGGGGTGTTCCCTTAAAAACTCATGTTGAGGGGCTAGGTGAGGGCTTGGTCGAGAAAGTGTTTGCTGCACAGATGTGAGGACCTGAGTTTGGGTCACCAGCACCCACATTAAAAAAAAAGAGTAGCCGAATCGGCCAAATGGCTCAGCGGGTCAAGGTACCTGTGCTTGATTCCCAGGATCCACATGGCGGAAGGAGAGAACCAGTTTTCTCAAGCTAGCCTCTGACCTCTACACATATAACATGGTATACACACACACACACACACACACACACACACACACACACACACACACATCCATTTTACAACTAGATGGAAAAAAAGAAGCCATGCACAACATTACATACCTGGAATCCCAGATCTCAGGAGGCAGAGGCAGAAGGGTCCCTGGGACCTGCTGGCTGGCCAGTCTAGCTGCATCGGTAAACACCTGGTTGAATGAGACACCCTGCCTCAAAATAAAGGGGAGAGCAATTGAGGACACCTGATGCCTACCACTGGCCCTGACATGCACACACATACAAGCACACACACACATGAACATGTACATGCATGTGCATGTGTGCACACACACATGGTCGTGTTGCAGTATGATTCCCAGTGTAACTGTCTGGGAAGGTGGTAGGACCGTTAAGAAGTGTTTGGGTTCTAAGGTTCCGTCCTCATGGAGAGATAACGCCACTGTAACAGCACCGAGTAAACTCTCTCGGTGAATTCATCACCACAAAATAGGTATAAAGCAAAGCAGCCCCTGGCCATGTCTTTCACACACACCCCTGCCCGCTCCTCTTTCCCACCATGAGATGGAGCAGAACCGTGTTCCTGGACGTCTCCACCTTCAGAAGCATGAGCCAGCATACACTTCTCTTTATCAATTACCTACTCTCAGGTATTCTGTTATAGAAACGGAAAACAGGTGAAGACAACTTCCCACAGTCCAACCTGACTCACGGTAGTGGGTGGTAATAGCACTCTCCAAAAACATGCTGGCTCTAGAGCCTGGGGGTTAGGATTCCGTGACAAGTAAGGAAGCCTGACTCAAACAAACCTAAGCACAAAAGCAAACTTCTGTGAACACAAAGTCTAGACTTCAGGCATGGTTGAATGTAAGACATGGTCTCTCCGACTCTTGACTTTCCCAATAAGGTCCAATGGCTTCACCATCACCTCCTGTTCCTCCCTTGACCTCAGCAGGAGGAGCCAGGCTCTGCACTCACAGTCCATGTAAACACCCAAGCCCGGATCTCGTGTCCATCCCAGACTGGTGCAGACCCAGGCGACTCATCTCCATTGGCATTGGGACTGTGTGTCCTCTGTCTTAGGCCAGAGAGGAAGGACAAACGGTTCTGTTGTCGGAGGAAGAACAGATGCTGGGCAGGCGGAAGCCATAGAGGCTGCGACCCTGGGCAGCTGCAGCAGGTCCCAGCCTTGGCATGGGACCCAGGGGCACGCTATGCTCTTCCTGTGACACACAGGGCTTACCCCACACTCGCCTCACTCTGTGCCCATGTTCCCTGCAGCCTGGTTGGGAGGTTCGAGCAATGGCGTGCTCTGAGGGCCTTCATTGCTGGAGCTTAGACAGGCTGAAAGTGGAGACAATTAACAGCCTGTTTCCTCAGGGAAGCTGCTGGAGAACAGCGAGGCACTCAGTGAGCTCAGCTTGAATAATAAGTGGCAGAGAGGAGGCTGGGTGGAGAAAGCAGGCAGAGGACTGTGCAGAGGACTCTGAATGCATCTTCTTCTAGACGTTTCTGAAAGTAGCTCTAATTGGCTGTACCTCTCTATCCTTGCCAGGGCCTTGCCTATCACCCCAATTCCATACAAACCAATAAAATTAACATTCCTTTGGACTCCCTCTGCCTTACCTTCAGCCTCTTCCTTGAAGAGGCCAGGTTGACTAAGGTGAGGCCAGAGTTAGAGGCCAGGCTTTGGGTTATGCAGAAGCTGAGACGGGTAGACAGGATTGTCCCCTGGCCAGTGGCAAGAGCTGGCACCTATAGAGTTGTGGTGTTTCTATATTCTATCATGGCTGAATCTGTTTTGAAAACACACACACACACACAGACTTACAAACACTCACACACACACACACACTCTCTCTCTCACATACACATACTTAGACATTCTCTCTCTCTCTCTCTCTCTCTCTCTCTCTCACACACACACACACACACACACACACACACACACACACACACACACACTCACACACACAGAGCCGGGACCCTCTATCATTGGTATAGCTCAGCTGAGCCCATGCAACACTCCCCCCGCCCCCCCCCCTCAACACTCCCCCCCCCCCCCCCCCCCGTCCTGTCCTGGCAGAGCTGGGTGGGTGTGATAGATAGCTCCTGAGCTGACCAGAAGCCCCATGCTGATCCCAGAACTGCAGAGATGTGGCCGGAAGTCATTATTCTGATGACAGGATTGATGGACCTGGGCGAGGCCCCGTCTTCGCAAGATTAAAGTGGGCACTTAGCGTGGCGGAATCAAGTGCCCTCCAGGGGACTGTCTGTTGCCAAAAGCCTGCAAAGGGTGGGGAGGGCTGCCTTGGCTCTTTGCCTCTGTCTCTAGGGCCCACCTGCTGCACTGAGACCCAGGCTAAGGGGGCAGCCTCTTAATGACTAATCCGCCAGGGTCTACGATCTACCCACAACAGCCTGTGTCCTCCACCGCTTTGTTGTCTAGAAATTCTGCCTCCCTGGGTCAGGCTAAGAACCAGATACAATAATGCCACATCAGTCACTGTCTTCAGTCATTAGTAGGTGTTTATTGTAATGCATTTTAAAAAGCAATGTAGTTAGCACTTTCTACCCTTGAGCCCACAGATACCATGGTGAGGATAAACGTTCATTTTAAAATGTAAGTATCAGGGGGAGTGGGACAGGGAGGGCTCGGCCCCAGGGAATGCCCCTGAACTGACTCTTTCAACCCACAGCGCTGAAATGGAGTGACCTGAAGGTCCTGAGCCAAGGCCAGGCTCTCTGTATGACTCAGAGTCACTCAGCACATGCGAGAGAGGCCCAGACAAAGACTCCTTTTCAGATCAAAGGACCTGGTTGGGCTGAGCCAGGAGACCTCAAGGCTGCCTAGGACTTGGAGACCTACCCCGCCCCCAGTCAGAAACAGAGACCTTACCTACAGGAAACCCCAAACCTATCTTCAAAAGATGCTCAGAACCTATTACCAGTCTTGGTCCATAGGAGGCGCTAAGCCTGAGCCATCACCCTGCATTCCTGCTGCATGCTGAAGTGCAGGGCAGGCAGGCTCTGCTGAAGCCTCAGTTTCCCTTCCTGTGGAATGCAGATGGCAACACAACTGCTTTGCAAGAGAAGATTTGTTAATGTTCTCACCACAATATGATATCCACTTAAAGCTGTAGATATGGCCGTTAGCTTCGTTAGATAATCATCTGTATGGAAAGTTCACATTGTATCTCACAAATATGTACAGTTCTCTTACATGAATCAAATAACATCATTAATCATAAAATACACAGAAAGAATGCCTTTAATGCCTTTAACTCTGTGAGTCCAAGGCCAGACTGCTCTACAGAGTGAGTTCCAGGACAGGTTCCAAAGCCACACAGAGAAACCCTGTCTCGAAAACACACACACACACACACACACACACACACACACACACACACACACACACACACTCACAAAGAGAAAAATAAGATTATCAAAATGTAAAACTTATACCTTAAAATCTTTGAGTTGGAGAATATCTAAAAGGATACCTCAAGTTAAAATGCCGGTAGATAACCTTGTTAGGGAGGCAGCATTCCCCTAAATCACATGTAGGCTTTACACAACCTTGCAAACAGCCTTGGAGGATTTCTTTGGAAAATTTCACATGGAAATTCAAGGACCTCCAAACGATCCACTCTTGAATGAAAAACGAAACTGGGCACCCACATTTTCTAATGTACAGACTTACTATAAAGCCACAACAGTGGAGAAAAGCCCATCAGTAAGGGGCTTGGCTTGCTAGCCTGGGGGTCGGAGCTCCACCTCAGAGCCCACAGTTTAAAAAAAAAAAGCGCCGGGCGGTGGTGGCGCACGCCTTTAGTCCCAGCACTCGGGAGGCAGAGCCAGGCGGATCTCTGTGAGTTCAAGGCCAGCCTGGTCTCCAAAGCGAGTTCCAGGAAAGGCGCAAAACTGCACAGAGAAACCCTGTCTCAACAACCCCCCCCCAAAAAAAAAAAAAAAGCTGGGTATGGTGGTGAGCACTTGTAATCCCAGGGCTGGGGAGGCAGAAGCAGGCAGACCCCTGGGACTTTCTGGCCAGCCAGACTAGTTGATGAGCCAGTGAGAGACGGTCTCAAAAAGCATGGTGTGTGGCACTTGAAGAATAGTGACCTCTGTCTTCCACACACAGGTGCACTCACGTGAACACAAACAGGTGTAAGCATGCACACACACACACACACACACACACACACACACACACACACACACACACACGGGGTGGGAGGGCAGAGAACTATAATAATTAAGACTCAGTGGTTTTGCCATGAGGATAGACAGGCACAGGAAAGTCCCTGTGAAATCAGAGGGAAATCTGATTTCCACACCAAAAGACACTGAGTTGTACATCTCACATAGGGGGTGGAATAGTGTGTCAGCTTCATCTCAACACGTCTTATCATGTTTTAAAATCCTTAGCAGCCGATTGAAGGGAAGAAGGTTAGTGACTGTGTGTTTGTGCACACCCTGGGTGCTGGCTATGGATAATGGCCCCTCTATCCCAGAGGCTGTAACCTAGGAAAGGGACTGAGTCCAGAATTTTGTGTGGAGCTGCTGGGAATGGGGGCGTACACACACACACACACACACACACACACACACACACACACACACACACACACATCTCGGCTTTTCTAACAAGGGCCCTTTCTCCGTGAGCTTGTCTTTTCTAAGGGAAGGCAGAGGAAACACTGTGTTTCTTTGTTTTATCACACCACCAATGACTTCATCTTTCTTGTCCTTCCCAGAAAAGACGGTGACGAATCTGTTAAAGTTCAGCCATGAGGGCCTACTCTTCCAGCAAAAAAATGAGAAATATTCAAAGCAGCTTCTTGCTTTTCAGAGTTATTTTCAGCTATTTCGGGTCTTATTTGGTGTCTTGGTTTTTTCAAGCCCACGCCATATGGCCCGAGCTCCATTTGATGTTTCTCTGAGTCCCGCTGTCTCTAGGGATACCACAACGACCTGCCCTCCATAAAGACCTGCCCCGAATCCCTCACAGGGTGGAGCCTCTCAGGCTGCAGCAGGTTCTCAATCTCCCAACTTTCTGTGCCCACCCTGGCTTCCCCACACCTGTGTACTCAAGTCACAGATCACCATTATGAAAAAAAAATACATACAAGTTTTAACCCATTCCCCCAAATTTCCAGGCTTAGAGGAGAAATGTAAATTGTTTTGATTATTAATTCTTCATTACTTAAGATTTTCTGTACCCTTGGCAGACATCTCTAGCTGAAAGGAAACGGTCCCGAGGTGTGATATCTATGTGGTCACTTCTGCCTGAACATCTGAGGTCATTGGGAGAATCTGATTGCTGATGTGTCCTCAGGAAGCAGAACATTTGCCTCAGTCCCTTCCTGACCAGACTTGGGATAGCCACAGAAGATGTCATAAGATGAAGAACAGCAGTCTGGGTGCAGCAGGGGTGGGCAGGTGATGGGCCGGTGTTGTGGTGGCTTCCCCAGGCTACAGTCAGGCCACTCACTTCTTGCCGATGGACATTACCAGCATGGATGTCTTGATTTGGCCAGTCCCCCTAGCTTGCCAGGGAAAGCAGACACACTGTCATGAAAGCCACCACTGGGCAAATAATGCCAGCACATTAACAGAAAAAAAGGACATTGTAAAACCCAGTACATTAGCCTCAGTCATTTATCTGGAGTTACCATCAGTATGCACTTGGTAAGTACCTACCAGGACTGGTTCAGGGGACTCAACGCTAAGAGAACAGACTGGGAGCTAGCCAGGGAGTAGTAGCAGGACATGCCAAAAGACAAAGGTAGCCAGGCAGCGGCGGCAGGCAGATCTCTGAGAGTTCGAGCCAGCCTGGTCTACAGAGCGAGATCCAGGACAGCCAGAGCTCCACAAAGAAACCCTGTCTCAAACGACCAAACAAACAAAGACAAAGGTACCCAAAGACTACACAGTCCAGAAAAGGAGCCACGGTCTCTAGGATGGGAGCTGAGACAGGCTTCCTGGAGGAAAGAACGTGGGTGGAACCTGAACGGCCTCTGCCGGGCCTGCTGGCAGGAAAGGACGGTCTAGGAAGAGGGTGTAGACACAAAGGTATGGACAGACGGAGCATAGAGAAGAGCTGGAAGTGGTCACTGGACAAGAGGGAGAGCCGGAAGTGGGGAGGGCACCACTCTAGGGAGGTGGGTGTGTGAAGGACGTACTGAGTGGGCTCCGGCTTGGGGTGCAACCCTAGGCAGGGACTCTTGAGAAAATGAGGGTGGGGACCTGGCTCTTTGCTGGCCAAGAGGCCTGTAAGATGGCTGCCCCTTCATGCCTAGGCTTTGTGGCTCTGTGGGAGAGCGTGAGTGGAGTCGGATGCAGACTCCATCTAGAAGATACAGCTGCTGTGGCCTCGGGGTCTGAACTGCTGGGGACCCCTGCACCCCTGTTCCCCAACATAGACCCCACTGCCGGAGCCACCTCATGGACACCAGGACACAGAGGTGCTCAGCCAGGGCCTGAATTCCGAGCTCAGTGGAGGCCAGGGCCACAGAACAGCGATAGAGGGACAGCAGTTCAGGCCTGGAGACGCCTCCCAGAGGGGGCACCTGAGAGATGAAAGCAGGCTGGGGGACCGGCCGGCTAGCTGGTGAGCATGTGCGGTCCTGAGTCCCTGGGTCAGGCTTGAGACACCCAGTGGCGGCTTTCCCCTTACTGTCCCTCTTACCACAGAACTTGTCCTCCTGACCCTCCTGGGTCCATCTTTTGGGAGACATGAGTGGAGCAGGACCCCACCAGTGGAACACCGACCCTCTCTGGCTCCTGACCCCACTTTAAAAGCGTATGGCCTGAGACCCACCTGGGAAGTAGAGGAGGCTGTTCTACAACCAGTCAGTGGGAAGACACCGTCCCCACCCCTCCCCCAGGGCTCACACTCCGACCCTCTCCCTGAAGCAGGTCTTTGAGGCCGCGTCCAAACTTTGTCTCTCAAGCTCACTCTTAGACATAAGTCCCGCAGCCTGCCGAGGAAAAGTGAAGTGTTTATTTTTGCCTGATGCTCCCCGTTCTGGAAAGAGCCTGAGAGGTGTTTGTCAGGAGGTGTGGGTGACTCACACAGACACTTGGAGATGGAACTGGCTATTTTTGCCCTAGGCTCTGGAGGAGGGGGGTGGGTGGGCAGCATCTCTCCAGGGTGCCTGTCGCTAGGAAGCAGGTGTTCAGGATGGCCCAGCTGCAACAAGAGGCCAAGCCCAAAGCCCCACATTGGCAGCAGGTGCCCATGCGGTGACACCCTCAGCCGGAATGGACACAGCAAGGGTAGTGACACTGCACACACATCCCCAGGCAGGCTCTGCGGTGGCTCAGCTGACTGTCGCCAAAGGCAGGGTCCCTGGTCCTCTTCTAAGTTTTGTTGGGGTTCCAAAGTTGTAAGGAGGAAGGACTGTGGTCTTTGTTGATATTCCCTTCCCACGAGTCTTAAGAGTCCAAACACAGGGCCGGGCGGTGGTGGCGCATGCCTTTAATCCCAGCACTCAGGAGGCAGAGGCAGAGGCAGGCAGATCTCTGTGAGTTCGAGGCCAACCTGGGCGACAGAGGGAGATCCAGGACAGGCTCCAAAGCTACACAGAGAGACCCTGTCTCGAAACCGCCCCCCAAAAAAGTTCAAACACAAGCAACTGCTCCAGCCACCCCACAACTGCACCCCCAGTGTGAGCAGGTCAAGTTTTGCTTTTGCAGTTTGCTCCCTCATCCTTACATATTCCATCTCAAGTCTTCTTTTTCGTGTGTGTGTGTGTGTGTGTGCGCGCGCGCGCGCACCAGAGGAACTGAGCATCCCAGGCTCTCGTGGCTCAGAATTCTCACCTCTGAAAATGGTTCTCGGCATTTTATGTGCTTCTAGGGTCTTGCTTCCCAGAAGGATCCTATGCTGGGACTTGGGAAAAGCTATAGGAGCCGTCCGTGCTGGCTAATTCTATGTCAATTTGACACAGGCTAGAGGCATCTAAGAGGAGGGAACCCCAGTTAAGAAAGCACCTCCATAAGAATGGGCTGCGGGCAAGCCTGTAGGGCATTTTCTTAATTAGTAATTGATATAGGAGGACCCAGCCCATTGTGGGGGGGGGTCATCCTTGGGCTAGTGGTCCTGGGTTCTATAATAAAGCAGGCTGAGCAAGCCACAAGGAGCAATCCAGTAAGCGGGCACCCCTCCATGGCCTCTGCACCAGCTCCTGCCTCCAGGTTCCTGCCCTGTTTAATTCCCATCCTGACTTCATTTAATGGTGGACTATGATGTGGAATTATAAGCCAAATAAACTCTTTCCTCCCCGAGTTGCTTTTGGTCGTGATGTTTCATCACAGCAATAGTAGCCCTAACTAGGACAAGGGTCTATTATGGGGAACAATGGCCTATGTCGCACAGTGATCCCCACACCCTAGAACATGGAGCTTTAGCCTTGAGCTACCTCCCTACCCAGTGGAGCAGCTCAGCAGTATTCCTCCTATCCAGGCCCTGGCAGGACAAGGATGCTTCAGACAGGAGCCAGCTCCCCATCTAACAAAGCCAATGAGAAGGCAGAGTGGGCAGCCCAGGGCTGGCAAAGTATGCTACATAAGCATTATGATATAATACCCCAGCACCCACATAAATAAGGCAGATGAGAGGGCCCATGCCTGTAATCTCAGCCCTGGGAAGGATTCCTGGGCTTGTTGGCTGCCAGTGTAGCCAATCAATGGGCTGCAGGCTCAGTGAGAGACCTCGTCTCAAAAAATAAGGTGGAGAGCAATTGAGGAAGACACCCTGATGTTGACCTCTGGCCTCCACATGTGCACATACAAGCGCGCACACACACACACACACACACACACACACACACACACACACACACACACGAAAGGAAAAGGAAGGGAGGGAGGGAAGGAAGAAGGAAGGGAAGGAGGAAGGGAGGGAGGGAAGGAGAGAGGAAGGAAAGGGACTTGGGGTAACAAGCCAAGGAGCCCAACCTGAGGGGCAGATCCACAGGGAAGGGTCACTATACTACGACCAGACCCCAAGGACTGGGATCAGGAGAGGGATGTGACCTGAGGACTGGGATCAGGAGAGGGATGTGACCTGAGGACTGGGATCAGGAGAGGGATGTGACCTGAGGACTGGGATCAGGAGAGGGATGTGACCCAACAGGCTGGTGAAGCCCTCTGGCAGCAGCACACAGAGAATCTTCAGGCATCGACTGACGAGGCCAGGTAGGCAGGGCAAGTGGCTGTCTGGGGTCCCAGTATAGCACGGAGGGTGAAGAAAATGCCGCCGGAGGACTGGCTTTGGGCAGAGGTTCCCCACAGAAATGTACTGGGTGAAGAAGGCACCCTGGCTGATTTAGGAGGGTCGCAGCAGAGACTAGGTGGTCATGCCTAGCCAGGGTGGGCAGTCCTAGAAGACGGCACCTCTCAGCTGGGGCGAGGGCAGCTCAAAGACACAGTGTCCCTGGGCGCTTGTCACTGCCTAGGTCTTGGTGGCAAAGAGGCTGTTGTCACCGTCTGGCATTCATTGCCCACAATAAATAAGGGACTTCTTTTCGCCTCACCGACCATGCTGCTTCCCCACCATCCCAGCTGCCCTCCAGCTGGCCAGCCCTGCAGAATCGGCCAGGTCGCTGCTGTCACCCCTGGCCTCCAGCCAGCCATATCCGGAGCTTTCTCCTCGATGCCCTGCCACCCAGCCTCCTCCATCTGCTCCTCCAGTCACCTCCAGTGGTGCCGAGCGTTCACTCATTCATCCGTGTATCTGGCAAGCATTGGCAGAGTCTGCTCGGCGTGCTGGGAGGGCAACCATAAACAAGGGTAGGCTAATTAGCAGCTGTTTGGGCACAGAGGATATCCAGGCTGGGGGCTCCAGGAGCCAACCACATGTCGAAGGTGCCGTGGCTTCAGTAAAGCTTGAACCTTCTAGAACTCACGTTGCAATTTAATACTTGTTTTGAGATGACTTACCTGGTCCAGGGTAGAGAGAGACTGGGCAGCAAGTACCATGTAGACCATCAGTTAAAGGGGAAGCCTCTCAGGGAGGAGAAGGAGCAGCCAGGGGGAAGACCTGGAAGGGTGCGTCCAAGGAGAGGACAGCAAGCCCTGAGTGGGTAGAGGTTGTGTATTTTATTCCTGAGGGTAAGGATGGCAGGACTTCACCCCACATGGACACAAGAGAGAAGCTAGCGGAAACGTATAATGATAGATAGATGGGCTTGGCGCCTATGGGGCGGGCCCCTCTAAGCCGGCAGGAAGGCCGGGGCAGACCGTAAGCTGTACAGGTGGTACTGAGCGGGCATGTGTGCTCAGCGCCAATCCACGCCTGCACAGGCTTATCATCTTCACTGAGCACAGCGGCGGGAACTGAGGCTTGATGGGGAACCCCATCTACACCCACACTGCTTCTTCCCACCCGCCTCCTGCTCCACCTCTAGCAGGTCTCTCAAGGCTGCACCCATGCTCAGGGGACCCTTTCACAAGTCACTTTCTATATGTGTTAGGGTTCATGCAGAGGAGCAGAGCCAATAGAATGAATATGTGTTCAAAGTGGGGGTACTGGGAGTTGAGGGAATAAAGGGGAATGGGGTGGAGGAGGGAGTAGTGGGTGTGTTAGCCAGAACTAGGGAGACATTAAAAGCCTTATAGAAACCCTTTAATTAGTAAGCTAGCGTCAGCAAACAACTTTTTAAAAAGAAGTTTAAGTGAAATTACCCTGCAAGGGTGGAGAGAGCTACCCTCAGGAGACATAGGCTGTTAAATAATTTTTTTTTTTTTTTGCTCAGTTTCTGGGTACAGTCCGTCATGGAAGGAAGCCCTGACGTCCGGAGCTTGAGGCAGCTGGTCACATCGTACCTGAAGTCAGGAATCAGAAACCAGTAAATGCTGTGGTCAGCTCCTGTTTTCCTTTTTGTCTGGGCTGGGTCTTCCCACCTCAGTTAATTCCATGTAGATAATTCCTCACAGGCATGCCCAGAGACTAGCATAATCCGCCAAGTCCCCTGTGGATGTACCCAGGGGGCCTGTCTTCTGGGTGGTTCTGGATCCTGTCAAATCGACAACATCAACCATCACAGACGCTGTGAGGTGAGCAGTTTTGCTCCACTGGACAGACTGTCCTCACCACAGGTTAGATATAGACAGTCTGCCCAGTCACAGACTGGACCTTTGAAACCTTGAGGCAAAAGAAGCCTTTTTTCTTCATAAATTGATCGTCTCTGGCATTTATTGTAGTGACGAAAAGCTGAGGAGCCTGGGACATGGCTCAGGCCCTCAGGATTGGCAGCAAACTACTCATTGAGCTGTCTTGATGGCAGTCAACAGTCATATTTTAACCAGGAACAACACAGCTCAGTGAGGCGGCTCAGTGGCTAAAGGCTTCTGACACCAAGCCCGGCGACCTAAGTTCAACTCATGGGGTCTGTGTGGTGGCAGGGAGCGCTAACTCCCTCCGGCTGTGTCCTCTGACCGCCACACAGGCACTATGGCACAGATGCCCTTTCCCTGAGCTTCCCACCTGGCCCACATAGACCTGACCCCTGGTGCTTAAGAACTCATGGCTAGATGCCAACCCCGTGGTGTAGGAAGAAGAGGAGGGTTGGGGGCTAGAGACAACTGGATATCATCTTGATTTTCAAGAGGAGCAAGGTGGGGCCTGTGAACAGGAACCCAGGCAACTAATGACTTCCTATAATGTTCATACTTCTCAGCAGACCAGTACTAGGCCAGAGTTAACTTCCCATTCCTATAGTTCAGGGAGGGAAATGAGACCAAAAGCAGAGAAGCAGTCTGTCCAAGCCACACAGCAAGTCGGTAGTCAAATAAAAACATAACTAATAGTCATCCATTCCCTGACTCATTTTTCATTTCAGGCATGTACCCTCCAGGTGCCCACTACTTTCTAGGCACTGGGTCATGGCTATATATATGAGAGACCTTGTCCCAGGGCTCACAGCCTTATGGGGGAGACAGAGAAGAAATCAATAAACAAAAACAGCCTCAGTAGATGCCAGAGGCTGTAGAGAAATAACCCCAGTGAAGTCACACTGAGGGACCCACAGGACAGGTTTGCATGGTATGAACTGAGAGGTCCTCTCCAGGAGACAGCATCCTCCAGAGCTCTGGATGATAGGCAGTCAACCACATGAGGTGAGGTGGGGAGCTCCCAGCAGAGAGACCGACAGCCATTTCTTGCTCTCCTCCGGCCCCCACATTTCCCATGGAAACTGCTTCCACTCACCTGTGTGGCCAATGTTTACCTCCCCAAAGTTGCAGAGGGACCCAGGCCGAGGGGAAGTCCCCTCTCTCTCCCACTTGCTACCAGCATTTACTGAACCCTTATTCCTGCAATGTCCTCTCCCTCAAGCAAGGGAACTTCTTTCTACTCTGCATGCTATTTTTGACGTTTGTAATGTAATGTGCTGATATTGATATATATATTAGAGTTATTACTAAACAAATTCACATATCCATCATCTTATAGAGATACTTTTTTTTAATGGTAAGAGCACCTAAAGTCTCCTGCTATGGTGAATTTTCAGTATACAGAAAGCCAATGTTGTTAACTATAGTGGAGGAACCTTCCCTCCATCCATGAAATCTCCCTGGGTGAGCGAGGCTCAAAGGCCCAAAGAAGGGTCTTGAATTTCTCTGCTCTCTGTTGCCACCCCTCCCCCAGGGCTCCGAGTGTGGGGCGGCTGTGGGAGTGGGGACAAAATGGGGAAAGAGGCATGCTGGTAGGGAAGTTGTCACTATTTTAAGAAATGTTCTTCCTTCCCACTTTCCTTCAAAGCCCACGACCTTCCCGGGCTGTCCCAGTTTGCCGGCGAGCTCCCCTTTCTTAGTTTTAGTTTTCTGTTGTTGTCTTACTGATACAGTTCCTGCATATCACCACATTGTGTTGCACTGTAAATAAAGATGCTATGAATATGCATGAGATTGTTTGCAGGGCGAGGAAGATGGTCTGAAGCACTTGGAGGAAGCGTTTGAATCTGCACTGTGGAGCTGCCTGTTTTTATGGGTGGGTTCCTGAGCTGTGTATGAATTACTGGGCAGAGATTCTTGGGGGTGTAAGTAGTTGCATTTCCTCCCACTATGCTCTGATCTAGTGGCTCATGTTGTATTTCTTAGGTTTAAAGCCATTTTATAATTTAAGATATTGTTGTTGTTGTTGTTATTATTATTATTATTATTATTATGTTGGCTCCTCAAGACAGGGCTTCTCTGTGTAACCCTGGCTGCCATGAAACTCACTCTGTAGGCTAGACTGGCCTGGAATCACAGAGATCAACCTGCCTCTGCCTCCCCGGTGCTGGGATTAAAGGCGTGCACCACCACCGCCGGGCTTCTAATTCTATTTTTTTAATTGCATGTATATATATGTGTCTGCACATGGGTATGTTCATATGAGTGCCAGTGCTCACAGAGGCCAGAAGAGGGCACTGGAGCTGGACTTAAAGGTGGCTGTGAGCTGCCCGATGTGAGCCCTGGGAACCAAACTGGAATCCTCTTTGCAGGAGCAGGACATACTCATAATCGCTGAGCCATCACTCCAGCTGTCAAGGCATTAAAAGCTTCCCAGCACCGTATCCTTGGTGTCAGGTGTACTGAATATGGCTTTCCTGAAACAAGGGGCCAGTTCCCAGAGGCAAAGCTGGCATGGATGAAGGGGTGATGCTGGAGTAGTATAGACTAGTGATGTGGGTGTGGGCAGCTAGCTTGAAGGTCTTCTTCCACTAAAGGAGCCAGGCGGGGGAGCCTAAGAGGTGAAACAGTAGTTTTATGTGTCTCCAACACAGGCTAATTCATCCTCTGTGGGGAATCAGCCCCTGACCACAGACTAAGGAAGGTCATAAGACTCAGCCACAGCATGCCCAGGTACCTGATAGCAGATGGTACCCATTCAGAAAGCCCTAGAGGCTAACCGGGAAAGTGCCATGACAGGGCATCTACCCCGAGACCATGCTTCCTCTTTCTGTCCTTTTGATGGGCAGTGCCTTTTCAGAAGCAGAAAATGGCCATCTTAATGAGGTCCAGTATATTACTTCTCTCTTTCGTGGAACGCGTCTTTGGTGTTGAACCTGAAAAGCCCAAGATCACCTGGATTTTCTTCTACATTCTCTCCTAGGAGTTTAGAAGTCTGTGTTTGACATTTGTATCTACAGACCAAGTTGACCTGATATTTGTGAAGAATGTGATATTCGTGTCTATAGTCACTGCTTTCTTTTTTACACATTTTATTTAGTGGGGTGCGGGTGGGGTGCACATGCATTCCATTCATGTAGGGTCAGAGGGCAACCTGCAGGATTCAGTCCTTTCCTCCTACCATGGGAACCCGGGGATTGAACTCAGAATTTGGCCTCTACTCACTGAGCCATCTCACCAGCCCTGTGCTAGGTTTTCATATGAGAATATCCAGATGTTCTGGCATCCCTTGTGGCAGAGGTGATATATTCTCTATGCTATCGCTCTTGTTCCCTCGTCCAAGTCCGGTGGACTGTAACTGTGTGGGGTCTGTTTCTGGGAGTTGACTGTATCTGTGTGGGGTCTGTTTCTGGGAGTTGACTGTATCTGTGTGGGGTCTGTTTCTGGGAGTTGACTGTATCTGTGTGGGGTCTGTTTCTGGGAGTTGACTGTATCTGTGTGGGGTCTGTTTCTGGGAGTTGACTGTATCTGTATGGGGTCTGTTTCTGGGAGTTGACTGTATCTGTGTGGGGTCTGTTTCTGGGAGTTGACTGTATCTGTGTGGGGTCTCTTTCTGGGCTGTTCTTTCACCAGTACCACAGTGCTGACTGCAGCTGACTTAGAGTCAGTCTTCACATCTTCCTCTCCATCAGGCTGTGTGATAACTCTGAGGACAGAAGCCCTGGAGAACTTGGCCTAGGTTGTCAACAGTATTTGTTTCATATTCACCAGATGCTGATGTGGGGCTCTCCCTTCCTGCTCTGCTGAGGACCTCCATGTCACTCACAGAAGTTTTCAGTTTCTCCCTTAAGTTCTGGAGACAGGTCACTGCAATCTTAGGAGCAGAGAATACAGTGCAGCCCCCTCCCTCCGACTATTTCAGGCACATGTCCAAGATCTAGTCCACAACTCAGCCCTGCGAGACTCCCAGCTATGCTGAGTCCCCAACCCAACCCCACCCCACCCCGCTCCCCACCAAGACTCCTGCTGACACAACCTCTCTGGCTACTATGGAAGAAGCAGAGGTGAGACCAGAACCTTGAGACCGATCCACATGTACCTCTTCCTGGAACCTCTATCCAGAGGAGGCAGGCCACTTTTGTAATTGTCCTTTGCCTTGAAAATACAGTCAAGTGCTATATACCATTTTGGCCAGTAATGGATTGTATACGAGACAGAAGATTATCACCCCATAATATCATAGTACATTGCTTGCATATTCGTGGTGGTGCTGGTGGCAAAATTACCATGCTGCTACCCCATGTAGAGAGCATCGTGTGCACGATTATGTATGCAAAATCTTTGAAGTATCAGTTACTTTTCACATTTCTGTGACAGAAGCAACTGAAGGGAAGTTGACTCTCTTCTGGCTCACTCTTCCAGAGGCTATGGTCCACCATGGCTGAGAAGGCACGGCAGGGTGACTCCCATCTGAGCAGAGAAGGTTTAGGGGGTCATGGTGGCACCATCTGAGGTCGACAGGCTCGGGTGTCTCTGTACCCACAGCCTTTCCACCTTCAGCACACAGGCCTGCTCTTGGACAGGCTCCACTCTGACATATTCCATGCTCCCAGAGTCTCCAAAATCCTGGAGGTTCCTTACAACTCAGGCTTCTCTTTAAAGCATCCTGTACAGTTCATTCAGCGTTCCATGCAGGGGATCTGACCCTGCTACACATGGCCTGATTTCACAGGCTTTCTTTCCGCAACTCTGATTCACAACTCTGCCACTTGGACTCGCCTGCAAAATTGGCACCACATGAATTATACCAAGCTTTGCTGCCAGCTCAGGGCCCTGCCTGATCACGGTTGCAGTAGGTTGCAAATGCCTACACGGTTGAACCAGGGAAAATACTTTCCTTGTTTGAGCAAGGTACCCTAGAGTTTCCATTTCCCAAACACTCTCTTTCCAAAGGAAAGTCTTTCAAACTGTTTGTATTTTCACAGGCTGCAGTATTCAGTGGGAAGGGTCTTGCCTCAGCAAAACCTCTTTCACGTTGTCCAAGTACAAATTGCATGGTTTCTCTTTGACCCACCTGTCTGCAGCTTTAAATGCATTCTTTTCCTTGCCAAGCTGCATGTTTTTCACATCTTTTTGCTGTACTTTTTGCAAAATTATCTCTGCATATCTAGCTAAAAGCAGCAAGTAATAATCATGCCGCAGCCAGGATGTGCTACTGTCTTGAAATATCTTCAGCCAAACCATTTGATCCATTACTTTAGAATTAAGTGTGACCCACATTTTCCAGACACTGACAGAATGACAAATTCTTTGGCTATAACAGAAATGGCCTCTATTTCGATTCCTGATGGAGTCGCTATTCCTGTCTGAACCCTCATGAGCACTGTCTCTACTGTCTGCACATCTACCAGCATTTTGATCCACACGTCTACCCAGATGGCCCACTTAGCTCTCTAGGACTTCTCTACCCCACGTCTCTGAGCTCTTCCACCTTCCTCCCCTAAGCCATTTGCAAAGGCCAAGGACCACATGGTCAGGTTTGTCACAGCAACAGCTCTACTTCTTGGCGCCAGGTTTCTGTATTAGTCACTTTTCTGGTTGCTATGGCAAAGTGCCTGATGGAAACAGTGTAAGGGAAGAAAGATTTGTCTTGACTCAGAGCATCAGGATATTTCAGTCTCTCATGGCATGACAGCATGGCTCCTGGCCATGGTGACAGGAGCTTGTGACCTTACATGGTGACCAGAACAGGGAGTAGAGAATTCAGATTAGAGCCCCTGGTGGCCACAACCTTCTGAGACTACCCTTTGTGCTCTATTATGCTTTCTCTAGCTAAGCTCCACTTCTCAAAGGTTTGACAATCTCCCAAAATAGCAGCGCTGGCTGGGAGCCAACTTTTCAAACACCAAGCCTGGATGGGGCATTTTTAAATTTAAACCACGGCGCCTGTTAATGATAATGAACTTGATAATGAAAATGGTTGATGTCTTGTTTTTTTTTTTTTTTTCCTTTGTTGGTAGTTGGTTTTTTGTTTGTTTGTTTGTTTTTAACTTTGTGATAAAATGCCCAGACAGGATCAACAATCAGGGAGAAAGGGCTTATTCTGGACCTCAGTTCAAGGTGCAGCCCCTCACGGCAGGCAAATCAAGGCAGCAGAGCTTGAATCAGCGGATCACATTGCATGCACAGTCAGTAGAGAGCAATGAATGTCTGCGCCATTCATTTCCCTCTTCCCATTTATGTACTCCAGTATCCCATTCAAGGTATGGTGACACCCACAGTGGGAAGATCTCTCTACCTCAATTAATATAATCAAGATACCCCTCCCCCCACCCACCACACACACACACACACACACACACACACACACACACACACACACACACGCATGCTTAGAGGCCCATCTCCTAGGTGGTTCAAAAATTCATCAAGTTGACAATACCAGCCATCACCATTGATAATAAGTATACCATGTCACATGGGCACACATTTGTCCATATGTGTTTGTCACTTTTCTTGATTAAATCACTTTCTCTTGTCTTTGATTTACTCTCATATTTTTTGTTCCTCATAGTTCTAGGAGCAATGACATATGTACATATATGTACACACACACACACACACACACACACACACACACGAGCACACACACACACACACACACACACACACACACATGAGCACACACATGCTTGGTACATAATAGACTGCACCAACTGGTCTAGATTTGTATAAGCATATACCAGTGTTCACACAATGATGAAATCACCTAATGATGCATTTCTCAGTCATTAATAAACTCATTTCCTAAATCTCCAACAATTAAGCAATATATTGCTGCATATTGCTTAGTGATAGATATATGAGAAAAACTATAAATAAAAAACAAGGAAACTTTTAGCACAAAAGTCAAGATGCTTATCCACCAAAGGTTAGGGTGAATAGTGGGACTGATGAAGGGAAGGGCATGATACATTGTCGTACCAGTAATGCTCATTTTATTAGCTTAGGAAGTAGGTCACAGATGTTCATTTTATAACAATGATAGTAATAATAATAGTTGTTATTATTTAACTTCTGGGTATGCTTATAGAGTCTTCTTTTTTTAATTTTTTATTAATGAAGGGGAAATACCGAAAGGACACTTCTCCATGGTCTTCTCCAAACAGGACTCAGGAGTTACTTTAATTGTATAACCTGGGTTGCCAGCTCAGCAGGAAAAGGATTCAATACTTTCGTGAACCAGGATTCTTTCACCCCCACCCTGCCTCTAGTCTTCCTGACTTGGGTGCCAACCAGTGCAAAAGTGACATATGGAAGCAAAGAAGCGTCGTGGGGTGGGGTAGTGGTAGTGGGGTTTGGAGTGGGGGTTGGGGGGCTGGAGAGATGGCTCAGTGCTTAAAGGCACTCCCTGGGTTTTTGTGAGCCTCATGATGGCTCACAACTGTCTGAAAATCCAGTTCTGGGGGGTCTGACACACTCCCTGGTTTCCATGGGTACCAGGCACATACATGGTGCATATACATATTGCAGGTAAACACTCAGACATATAAATTAACAATAATAATAATAACAACAACAATCGCAGCACAGTGATTGGAGCCAAGCATTGGTGGGGAGCGTCTTTAATCTCAGTACTTAGGAGACAGAGGCAGGCGGATCTCTGTGAGTTCAAGTCCAGCCTGGTCTACATATCGAGTTTAAGGACAGCCAGTGCTACATAGAGGGACACCCTGTCTCAACCCAAAATTTCAAAAGCATGGTGATTGGGACGTAGAAACAGTAGCCCTTTGCTGTGGTTTCAGGGATCAGTTAAGTGGTACAGCTCTTCAAAGGCTGGTGTCCTTTGACCCAGTGCCTCTCCCCAAATAAAGTTTAGGAAATGGTTGTCATCAGGGCTGAGGGTGGGGAATGGAGCAGGGGAGACGCCAGCTTTGCCCTCTTTGGAGAGCTCTGTTTTTCAGCGGCCAGCCTGCAGTGGGTCTCGGTGCTCCCCATTTGCAACAACAGATTTCCTGCAAGTGTCCGAGCTCTTCAAAACCACTGCTTCTGGGAGTGTGGAAGCAACAGGCTCTGTCATCAGGAGCCCCAGCTAAGTCAGCCCGGTGCTCCCCTCCCAGCCAGTCCTGTCACCAGCCTGCTGTGGATGAAGCCAGGTGGATTAAAGGATGCTTTAAGGATTAAACGACCCGAGCGGCATAGAGTTTGTTTCTTACTGAAACCTCCGGAGGTCGGAACCTGTCTGGACTAGGTGGAGCAAGTTCTTCACCCAGACCCTTGGAAACAGCCCTGTGTTGAGTGCCTCAGCCCTGAAGGACATAGTTTGTTCCTTGTTCCTGAAGAAGCAGCCAAGCAAAGTAGCAGCCTCGCTGCCCTGGGTTGGCTGCGACCCTAAACACCTGCCCCTAGATGCCTGCCCAGAAGCAGGTTGGCTCCGGGCCCTGGGAGAAAGCTGGGGACTCAAGCCTCTTCCCCAAGCTTCCAAAAGCTCTGAGGAGAAAGAAAGAAGTGCAGCTGAATGGAGCCAGTTCTGCAGAAATAGAAGTGATATCAGAATGCCACGAGCAATTGTATGCCAACAAATTGAATAAGCTAGATGAAGCAGATGGAAATTCCTAGAAGCACAAAAGTTATGACATCTGAATTACAAAGGAATGAAGATTTGAAAAAGCCCTGAGACTAGTTAGGAGATTGGGCTAGTGATCAAAAGCACCAACAGAGACAAGCCCCAGACTTGGTGGCCTCACTGGTAAATACACGAAGGAGAACTAATACCAGTCCTTTCAAACTTTTACCAATAATCGAAGGGGAGGAACACTTCCTAGCTCATTCTATAGGGCAAGTATTTGGTCTGATGTAGGGGTCCTACAACAAAGGAACATTTGAGGACAACATTCCTTCCAGGAACAGTGATGCAAAGGTCCTCAGCAACAACAACAAAACAATCAAGCCAAACCTAGCAGCACATTAAAAGATCGAACTACAGGACTAAGTGGGAGCCACTGATGGAAGGCAAGGACGGTTCAACTGGAAATGGATGGCGTACACAGTAACTGGAAACACGCATACACAGGCCCAGTCATCTCAGTGCAGGACAGGAAGTGGCGAAGTTGAACAGCGTTCATGACAAAAATTAGACGTCCTAAACACCGTAGGTAAAGTCCCCATGAGGGTAGCGGGCTGGCAGCTTTTCTGCTAGTGTGAAAAATAAGGGGACCCTTGCCAGTACAAGCCACAGAGTGGACTTTGCAGTGTTACAGTTGACGCACACACCTTTCTTCCCAGCACGCCTCCCTTGTGATTATTGTCATGGAGTGTATGGCCAAGGACTTTATTGGCATGAAAGGACAATGGGATACAAAGCACTTGGCACATGAAACCAAATCTTGGTACAGTTCAAAAGTACCAATGTCGTCATGTACCCCTTCACCCCAGCAGCGTTCAAAGGGTTACTCCAACATGCCCGCCAGCACTGATTATTGTATAATTCTCATCTCTTTCATGGTCTGTGATGGTTAGTGGCTCCCGGCTCTCTTATGAGAGCTTATCTTGATTAGGTTAGCCTCCAGTCATGCCTGTGAGGGGTTATTTTAATTAGGTGAAGGTGGGAAGACTAACCCCAAAAGTGACTGGCACCATTCCTGGGCTCTGGTTCTGGGTTGGATAAAAAGGAGAAAGCTAGGTTGAGCACCAGCCCTTATAACTGTGCTTTGTCATTATGGATGCAAGGAGACCAGATGCCTCCAGCTCCTGCCACCACAGCCCCTGTGCCATGATGAACTGAGACAGAATAAACCCTTTCTCCCTTAAGCCGTGTCTGTCAGGTTATTTTGTCACAGCAGCGATACAGTAACTTATACATGGTCTTACTCTAGGGTATTTATCACAGCAGCGATACAGTAACTTATACATGGTCTTACTCTAAGGTATTTATCACAGCAGTGATACAGTAACTTACACATGGTCTTACTCTAGTTTGGATCTTGAGGTTCCTCCAGAGGCCTGTGCATCAAAGCTTGGTCCCCAGGATGGTGCTGTGGAAAGGTGGCAGACCTTTAAGAGGTGTAACGCAGTGAGCACTCTTCAGGTCACTGGGGTCATGCACCTGAAGAGGACTATGAGCTCTTCCTCTTCATTTCTTTCACGTACCAGCTATGAGGCGAGTGATTTTTTTTTTTTCTGCTAAGAACCCTATTGTGGTGTCTCCACTAGCCCAAAGCGATTAGGATACTGACCAGAAAGGAAGCTTCAAAACAGTAAGCTGAAATAAACCATTTATCTTGATACGTTGACTATCTTAAGTATCTGTTACAATACCGTGAAGCTCAGTGATGCGTCATAAAATGGAGACCTCCTAAAACCACATTGTGCCTGGATCCAGTTCACACACACAGTTTCATGCCACCAAAAAAGCCAAGAGAGAAATTCAAACATTTATTGTTCTGAGAGAGAGAGAGACAGAAACAGAGAACACAACTGAGCGTGGTACCTGTGGGAACCAAAAGAGGACTTTGTGAGCCACAAGAGAAGTATATGCTCTTAACTGCTTATCTCCCCAGACTAGCTTTTGTCTTTTTGTAACTGGCTTCTGCCCTTAGCCTAATGTCCCCAGTGTTTCTCCATGCTGTAGGACATATCGGAATTTTCTTCCCTTTTAAGGAAGAATAATAATTCATCATATATATATATATATATATATATATATATATATATATATATATATATATATATGGTACATTTTGTTTATCCATTCGTCCGTTGATGAACATGTAGGATGCATCATCACTGGCTTTATGGAATTACTTCTGGACATATAGTGAATAGGATGGTTTTAAAAATTAAAATAAAATTTTAAGAAAAAAAAAAAAAGAAACAAACCCTGGCCTTCCACAGAAAGATTTCCGAGATGTATTGTTAGTGAAAAGAATCCAGAGCTGGTCATTGTGGGGAATATGCTATTTTGGATGTGTGTAATAAAGAAAGGGGAAATAAATATATGCTTGTATTGTCTTTGGGTAAGGAAGCTATAGGGCAGTAGTTAAGAAACTAATAAAAAGTCAGTCATACCTACAGGAAAGGACATGTGGGGGCAGGGCCTGGGGCCTCCACGTGCTTCTTGGACAGGCTTGTGCTTCCACACATGGATGTGTGATGTCCCCATCACCCTGTTCCTTCCCTCATCCCCTACTCAGTCACTCAGGACCTGCCACCTGGTCCCCGCCACCTAAGCACACCTTCCATAATCATCCCAGCCTTCACCTGCGTTGGTCTCCTGCCAGGCATGTTTTTCCACGGGCTCATTCCTGTGCTCAGGCCTCAGTGCAGTGACTTTCCCAGCCTCCTATGTGCAGCCGGTCCCCTCTCTGGTCATCCCTGTGGGACACTCCTTCAGCTCCCAGTGTGAATTAGCCACCCACTGTCATGGACCCAGCGTCAAATGCCCGATGGACGCTAAGCCAGGACCAGAGGTATTCTGGGAGCTTCCCTGATTGTCTTGTGAAGCATCCCTCTATGGTTCCTCCCACCATGTGGCAGAGGGCTGCCCTGTCCCGTGGAGAGTTTCAGTGTTACCTCCATGTTGTCACTAGCCCATCTTGGAGAAAATGGGACCGGAGTCCAGGACAGGCTGCAGGGCGAAGAGGTAGCAGATATCACACAGGAGAGAGGGGACCTTTTAAGCTCACACACTTTGTCCTGTGGAGTTAGAACCAGGTGCTGAGCCCCAGGCATGAGACAGAGCTGGCACCCGCTGTCCCTAGAGATGGCCACCCTCTCCAGTGAGAATCTTCAGGGGGCCCCCCCCACCCCCTGCAGATCTTCATCTACAGTGGCTTCCCCACATGGTTAGACAAGAGGTGGTTTGCGAAATTTACAGTTTCAGGACTGAAAATTGAGTGCTTACAGCTTGCTAGAGAGGTGACAATCTGGGACTGTCACCAAGGTCAGGATTGTCCAGTCTGCCCCCACCTGGAGTGACCAACCCCCTACCCCCATTTTTGGTTTTATGAGGTGGGGCTTCTCTGTGTATGAGCCCTAGTTGTCCTGAAACTTGCTTTGTAGACCAGGCTGGCATAGAACTCATAGAGATCCGCCTGCCTCTGCCTCCAGAGTGCTGGGATTAAAGGCGTGCGCCTCCATGCCTGGCGACCAAGCCCCATCCCAGCACCTCTACCACCACAGACTGTGGACAGCTCTCTGAAAGGTTCCCTCTCATCCCTGAGTGTGCTCTGACCCCCTCTCTTTCTGTCTCTGCTCTCAGGTCAGAGTCACTCAGGGGCAGAAAAAGCCAGAGTCATTCAGGGGGCAGCAGAGAACACTAAGTCCTGGCAAGTTCCTTGGGGTGATCCTATAAGATTCTGTGTTTGAGAAAGTGGGGTGACCTGACTGTCTAGGCTGGGGCTGGTCCAACACCCACAGACTGGCCTATAGGGATGTGATGAAGAGCTTCTGGGAGCCAGCGTTATGCTCCTTGTAAAAATGTGGCCCTCTGCTGGCCACAGAGACTCTCTGACACTGGTGGAGAGGAGGCCTGCATGGAGAGAGAACACTGTCATGCCTACAGAGGGCTTTCTCTACACCGGCAGCTGACAGAAGCCCCCAGACTTACAACAGGGCTCACAGTGAAAGTCCCCTGGTGTCCACGAGGGACCAGGCATGGCCTTGGAGTAGAGGGACACTGGGAGGAAGCAGGGATGATAGCCCCAGAGGTGCCTCAGACACGGACTGAGGGAAGAGGAGGGAAGAAGGTGGGCGCCACCCTGCAGGAGCGACAGCGTATGCAGGGGTCAGAGTAGGACATGTTTGGAGAGGAGAGCATGTGGTGGTGGCAGAAGCCCAATGGGAAAGGGAGGAAGCAAGGTTGGGCGGGTGAGTGGACCCATGTCACAGAGCTCCTGGAATGGCAGCTGCGGGAGGCAGAGATTTGAACTGCACTGGCAAGAACGCCAACTTAAGCAGGTGCAGACAACTGGGAAGTCCGCAGCATGGCTCAGGAAGAGCATCCAGCTCTAACACTGTTCTTGGAATGTGTCTGCTTTCAGTCAGACATGGTGGTGCAGGCCTGTGATCTCAGCTGCTCAGTAGGCTAAGGCAAGGGGACCATAAGTTCAAAGGCCTGCCTGGACTACAGAGTCCATACAAAAGCCAGCTCAGGCAACTTAGAAGACCCTGTCTGGAAATGAAAAGTAGCAAAAAGCCTGGGGAGTTAGCTCAGTGGTAGAGCCCTTAGGTAGTGTATACACAAGGGTTCACTCTCAGCTCTCTCCCCCAGAAAAGAGTGTGCCTACTTTCCCAGATCCTCATAATGACAAGATGAACTCAACAATATCGAGCTTACATCCATCCCCCAACATCCAGTCAATAGGACCTCAGGGGAACAATAGCTTCAAAGAGTCAATGAAGGTCTGGGATTATTCCTGAACCCCTAGTCTGGATCAGGGTCACCCCTGAGCCACTCTTTGTGGCCAGTAGCTGGGGGAATATGGTGACTATTAAGGACAATTAAGGGTGGGCATGGTGGCTCACCCCTGGAGTGCCAGCCCCGGACGAATCTGAAACAGGAGGGTTGCTGCGAGTTACAGGCCAGCCTGAAATATAAAGATGAGAGAGAAGTGGAGGGACAACCAGCTTCTATGGAGGGGTTTCCCAGGAAGAGAAGGTTCTGGAGAGACCAACAGTGAAGACGAGATAGTTCCTAGGGGAACTAGACGAAAATGGAGAGTGGATGCTGGGCTGTGGAGTAAGGGACACCAGCCGCCTCACGTGATGTGCTCACTGAACTGAAGCAGACAGCGAGAGGCAGAGTCCTCCAGCCTGGAACCCAGCTCGGGTTACCCCAACTGTTTCTTGCCGTTCCAGGCAGGCATGCCCCGGACACTGAGTGCCTCCGACATGGTCACCCCGGGCAGCCTCAGCCCGCCTCCCACAGAATCCACAGAAGGCGAGCAGGCTGGACAGCCCCTCCTGGACGGAGCTCCATCTTCAGCCTCTCTGGACACTCTGATTCAGCAGCTAGTGCCCACAGCCGATTACTACCCCGAGGTAGGTGAGCCTCCTGGCGGGGGGGGGGGGGGGCGCAGGAGAGAGAGCATGGGGCAGCTGATGCGATGGGGGGGGGGATGGCCTCGTGCCTGGGGAGTTGGGGCAGGCTGGCGACACACTCTCTGTGCCCTGATGCGCTTGTGCGGTATCCTCCCCAGAAAGCCTATGTCTTCACCTTCCTGCTGAGCTCGCGCCTCTTCATCGAGCCCCGGGAGCTGCTGGCGCGGGTGTGCCACCTGTGCATAGAGCAGCAGCAGCTGGACAAGCCGGTGCTGGACAAGGTGAGGGGCTGGGCAGGAGGGGGCCCCTGAGGGCACCTGTATCCCGGGGGCGTGACCTCCCAGTGTCAGCCTCTCCGGGAGGCCGTGGTTGCTCCGCCCTCTGGAAAGGGAGCCTATTAAGTTGGTGACTTATCTGAGGCCCAGGACCTGCAAGGACAGGTACCTTATACCTGTGCCATTTTCCAAAGTCCAGTGAGAGCATGTTAAAGCCAGACCTGGGTCCCCAGAGCCTAGTCCGTAGGGGCCTTGCCACCTGTGACCTGGCATGGCCCCATGCCTCTGCTGGGCTTCCGTCCAGTTGCATTCTATTTCTGTATGAGAAGGACGGCTTCTCCATCCCTTGGCGCCTCAGACCCTTTCCCTTCTCCCTGGCCTCATGGTTTTCTACACCCGTGTCAGTCAGGCTTCTGGGTACTGTGGTAGAATCCCAGCTTCAACCGGCTCAAGGAAAGGACATGGCTGACTCATGTAACTGCCTTCTCTTTGGGGGTCCAAGTCCCAGCACTAGGACACGGGCTTCCTCACTTGGGTGCTCTGTCCTGATCTCAGCTGGGACTAAAGCCTCACCCTGTGCTGTCAGATTCTCCTGCACGGTGGTAGGTGGCCTCCTCTGTCAGGGAGACCTTCTAACCTCTCTCTGCTGCGGGTGCAGATACCCAGAGGCTTACCACCCCTCCTGCGGGGGCCCATGGTATGATCCCCCGACAGGCAGAGCATGCTCAGTGAGGGGCTCCTGGGGCCCTGAGAACTCCTCACTACCCCCGCCGAGTGGCCCCTGCTTCTGCTTCGCCTTGCAGGCCCGAGTCCGGAAGTTTGGGGCCAAGCTGCTCCAGCTGTTGGCCGAGTGGACTGAAACCTTCCCCCGGGACTTCGAGGAGGAGTCCACCATTGGACACCTAACAGACGTGGTGGGCCGCATTGCCCCGTGTGATGAGGTGGGCCAGCCCGGGTGGAAGTCACTCCCCTTCCTGTATCTTCCTATCCAGGACCTGAGCCCGTCTCCAGCCTCCTCTGGGCTCCTCTCTCCCCACACGGCATAGTACAACCCCTCAGTGGGCCCTCCGGAGCCCATGGAGAAACCAGGCCCTGCTTATCAGGGAGGGAACCCAGGGTGAGGTTTAGGCCCAGGATCTCTTCCTCTCCCTTCTGTCCTGGCAATGGTATTAGGTGATGAATAAGACCCACCAATGGGCGCAGATGGACTGGTGTCCAGGCTCTCTGACCCAGTAAGCCACCTGCAAAGTCCCATATCCAGGGACCGGTGCTACAGAGGCCTCCCTCCACTGCCCTGCTCCCCATGCAGAGTCGAGCTGGTAGTGTTCATAGCCAGGGACCTGTAACTGGGGCAGGAGAAGGGCTCCACAGATGAACCACAAGAGCTCCTGAGAGAGCAGGTTCCCCCACTGCCTACTGCTGCTCTGCCAGCTCCCGGGATAGCTCCCTGGCTCGTGAGGAGTAGCGTCATCTCTAGGGGTGACATTTGCCACAGGCTAACACACTCAGGGGGCTATTCTGGGTTACTGGCCCAAACTCTTGGGATATGTAGACATCTCAATAACCCAGCTTGACTGATGGCATCTCTCTTTAGAAGTAGTGCCTCTGGGGCTGACAGGACTCAGTGGTTAAAAGCGGAAGGATGTGAGTTCAGTTCCCAGCATCTACACCAAGCAGCTCACAACTTACCTGTAACTCACGCTCCAGGGGACTAAAGCGCTGTTCTGGCCTTTGAGGGCACCTGCACTGAAGTGCACACACCCACACACAAACAAACATGTTTGCATCCATTTTTTTTAATTAAAAAAAAATTTTTTTTAAGAAATAAGGTCTCTGCAGGAGAGATGATGGATTTCCCCCTTGTGCGTAGAAGAGGGTGCCCCTGCAGGAACCTCCTGCCCCTACCCCCAGCTCAGGGCATGATCCAAAGCAGGCTGTCGATCTGAGCTCCACGTGGAGTGGATTTTTGTCCCATTCACGGGGTACATGCTGCCTGCCCAGAGCTGGGCTGAGCTCTGGTGACAGAGACGGCATTTCCTGTCCCATTCAGCATCATTCTAGCCGGGACCCTGTGGAAGAAGTCTCACTGAAGAAGGAGGCACTGCCAGGGACTGAGGCAGGAGAGTGAGGCTGGCTGGGAAGGCGTTTCTGAGCTGGGCTGGAAGAGCAGGATGGTTCCCACGGGAGCCAGTAAGAGGCCCCATCTCCGGGCAGGGCCTGTCCCATGCCGTCCCTTCCTCCTCTTCCTTCCTTCCCTGGCTGGCCTTCTCCACTTCACCCCGAAGCTCAGACAGCTGTTGCGAGTTAGCCAGAGATGGCCTACCCAAAGTATTTTCTCAGCTCCCACCTGGAACCCTCCAGCCTTCTCCCTAACAGGCCTTCACTTTGGCCCCAACTACCACATGTCCAACCTAGGGTCCTTTTTTAGGATGGGAGAGGTCCCACGATATTTGCTGGTACCTGGCCTTGTACACACACACACACACACACACACACACACACACACACACACACACACAGAGGAGCCGGCAGCTGGGGTTGACTCCTGAGCACCTTCTCCCCTCACCCCTGCCCTAGACCTATGGGAACAGGATGCATCAGCTCCTGCAGACCCTGCACCAGAAACTGGCATCGCTTGGCCAGGGGCCAGAAGGCCTGGTAGGGGCGGACAAGCCCATCTCGTACAGGGCCAAGCCACCAGCCTCCATCCACAGGGAGCTCCTAGGTGTCTGCAGCGACCCCTACACGCTGGCCCAGCAACTGACCCACGTGGAGCTGGTGAGTGGGACCTGCCCAAGGGAGCCATTATAAGTAGCCAACATTGTCCCCAACCTGTCTTTCCTGATCTCAGGCTAGCCCAGGGATCTAGGCCTAGTGATCAGGGGCATCTGCAGAAGGCCTTGGAGCAGTTCCTCGGCATCCTTGGGCCTGGGACGGGAGGTCTAGAGGTGCCAACATAAGAGTCTAGACTGAGGACAGAGGAACTGGGTTCAAACTCTCATGATGCCATTCAATGTCTGTTCTTCTCAGGCCTGAGGAACTTCCCATTTGGGCCCTACATGCATGGGGGTCAGGGGAGGGAGGCTGCCCTTCCCAGCTTTCCAGAGTAGCAGCTAAGTCCCCCTTCATGCAGGTAACAGGGAATGAGCTGACCTTGCCCCAAACACATGGGGTTCTAAGTAGGTGCAGAGGCCAAAGGGTCCCACCCCCAGAGAAGCAATGAAGGGCAGTGGACGCCTTCCTGCCACACTTGTATCCCTCACGGCTCCCTTGCTGGCTCCCAGCATGCAACCCCTCCCTCTGCCTTGCCTCTTTTCTGACTCTTCTCCCTTTCCCACGCAGGAGCGACTAAGACACATAGGACCTGAGGAGTTTGTCCAGGCTTTTGTGAACAAGGACCCCCTGGTGGGCACAAAGGTAAAAGGTTCTTGGAAGGGCAGAGACAACATTGGCCTCCACCCAGTGATGGTCACATAGGAGGCGGGGGGTGGGGGGCGTGATATGGATGGATCTCACGGGCACCAGCTGGGGGAGCCTTGATGCCCAGAATGGAATGGAGGGCCCCTAGCCACTACATCCAGGACTTTCCAGCACAGATGGCAAGAGTACTGAGTCCCGGGGAGCCTAGGGGACGGACTGGCTGTACCGCATCAAATCACTCATCCAGCCAGGGTGGTTGTGTGGTCGAGAAGTCTGCTGTCACCTTGAGTCAGCTGGGTAGAGATTGGATACAGGGTGCATCCTGCATATCCCCGGACCTGCAGGTCCTCTTTGTCCGTTTCGGCGGGCGCCGGTGCCCTCCAGCGGCCACCGAGGGAAGTGCCGGCTGGTGCCCCGTGCTTGAGAAGATTGGGTACCTTGAGAAGATTGGGCACATAGAGCCAGTCCAGGATTTAGAGCTAGTTCTTGGTTCCTAGAGGCCCAACCACTGAAGTAGGGTGTCTAACCAAAGGGCTAGATCCAGCCAGAACTGGAAGCATCCCAGTGGCCCTGCCTAACAAAAGGCAGGGCCTTTTTGCCTCTGAGAGAGGCAAGGACCATAAGGATCATACTGTGGTTATGGAAGGAAAATAGAGCTCTTGTACGCTGTTGGTAGAGATCACATGACTTTAGGGCCGATGAGCAATGGCATCAACTACAGAGATGTCCTTCAGGCTGGGAGTTGAAGGACAAGGGCAGAGCACTTTCCTCTCACGCAGGGAACCCTGGGTTCCATCCCAGTGCCAGTCTCGTGGGCCGTAGTTGAGAATTTGAAATATTCTTGTGAGATATTTGTCCATATTCTTGTTAGGTACTGCAAGTGCTGTTTTTAAACACTCGTTGTAACATAAGATCTAAAAATGTATCTGTGAGCTTTCCATACACCGTGACATCACTGGACTGTCACGCACCTTGAATATGTGATACATTGATCACCTAAAAAACCCGGAGACACTACTGAGTGAAGCAGATCTCCCCACTGCTGGGGAGAAGAAACTTTGTGAACACTCAGAGGCTCTCAAGCTCACAGAGGTGGACAAGGGTTTTGTAAGTTCCCAATTTTCTCTTGAAAGCTTGAACTTCATCACTGGCAACAAATGCTGTGGATTGTTTTCTTGGAGGTAACAAGCTTTTCATTCATTATCAAGGCCAGATCAGCTGTCATTCAAGTCAAAATAATATTCAGTGAAAACTAGCGGTTGGTTCAACGTGAGGCCAACAGGCGCTCCCCCTTAAGATGACAGTAATTTTTTGTATATCAGTTTTGTAACTGACAGTACTGAATGGAACTTTATTTTAGGTATTAGGGATTAAACCTAGAGCCTTGTGCATGCTAGGCAAGTGTTCTACCACTGAGCCACCACATGGGTGCTGGGAGCCTCTAGCAAGTGCTCCTAACCACTGAGCCATCCCTCCAGCAATGAAATAGTATTGGTTTTATTTCTGTGACAGCCATAAAATAGAAAATCTACTGGTATAAGAGGGACATGAATAGTAGACAGGCCTTCCTCTATCACTTTAAGTCTCTGAAATGCTAAGATCATTAACCAATGAGGGACACCCCTGCCCGGTTTTACTTACGGCACCAGCTTGTACCCCTGCTACAATGTCGAGCAGGGGTGTTGAGAGAAGACAGCCTTCTTTTCCTGATTTTAGAAGGAACACTTTTAGCAGGCCATACCCAAGTGTGTTTGCTATTATGTTATCTCTTCAGGTGTCTGAAAGGTGCCTTGCTTCTTAGTTTGTCAAGAGGTCCCTCATGCGTGGTTGTGAAGTTTTGTTGAATTCTTTCTCCAGCTCTATTGCTCTGTGCAGACTAAAGGCATTAGAGATAGTCTTGGATGCACCGATATGCATTAAGGAAAAGAATTAAGGAAAAGAATCTAACACTTCATCTTGGAGGTCTTTGGCCAAAAGTGAGCCCAAATTTGAATTCTTCACTCCTTTCTACATGTCTTCTGTCTCTGTGTAGCTTATGGTTTCTGGCCTGTCTGCAATCTGTCCTGTCTGTAATCTGTCAGATGAGTCTGATTCTGTGCCTGCCTGAGTGCTGCCCTATGAATCTGTCCCTAACATGGGGTTTTGTTCTCCTTTATTAAACAGCACAGAAGGCATCACATGAGGAAGGACTGATGGATACCTTACAGAAATCTCTAACAGAGTTTTACAAGGATGAACCCACTGATTCCAACTGACCCAGATAACAAACAGCTCTGCAAACAGACTATCCCATGCTGTTTTCAGCATTAGTGGCAGATATTTATTGCACAAGGTCTCTTTTGTAGTGTTTGCTATTTCCAGCAAATGATTTCTATAGCACACACACAAACACACATGCATTGCACTTGGCCAGGGGCATGGAAGAATACACAATTTATGATTAAAGCTATGCATTAGCTGAGGCTGCAAAAGCTGATTATGTGGGAAATCTAAGGCGAGTACGGATGTTTTTACATTGTTCTCTTAGAGGTAGGCTGAACAAACAGGCTGAGCACACAGCAGACTATCAGTCACTCTTCAGTGACCTCAAGGTAATTATTACCTTGCCTGTAAGGTGCAGCAGAAGTTCCCGTCTCTGAGATGTGAGAGAGATTTTCATCATAATGCATCGCCACAGAACTCATGTGTTGCTTCTCCTCTAAACTGCTAAGTGGTTGTTTTTTTTATCAGTTTTTTATTTAATCAATGTTGAATCTACCTTTCATTTCTGAAATAAGCAGAACTGGGACAAAAGAAACCTTTATCTCTTTGGTGAGTCCCCGGGTCCTGTGTGCTATTTTGTTTAGAGTTTCTGCCATTGTTAAGCAGGAGTAAGATTGATCTGGTACTTTTTTTCCAACACTATTTTTGGCTACTCTTTCTCTATTATGTATAAAAGACTGGAATTACCTATTATTGGAGCATTGGTCAGCATTTGACAGGGAAACATCTGAGTCTGATGTGTTCTTAGAGAAACACGGTCCTCTAAAAATATTCATTTTTGTTTTTGTTGGATTGTTTCTTAGTTTATTTTTGCTATTATTTAGTGACTATAGGACTGTTTAGGTTTTCTATTTCCTCTTCCCCACCCCACCCCACCCCCGGCCTCATGGTACTGAGGATCGAACCCAGGGCCTTCCCTTTCCCAGGCAGATGCTCTACCATTGAGCTGTACACCCCCAAACCTCCTTTTTGCTTTTTTTTTATTTTGTGACAGGCTCACTAACTAGTTCAGCCAGACCTTGAAAGTGGGATCCCCCTGCCTCAGCCTCCTGGGTAGCTGGGCCCTGCTTTTCTCTTTCCTCTTAAGTTATTTTGTAATTTCTTACAGTGTTTCAAGAATTTAACCACTTCCCTTAAGTTTTCACATTGACAGATATAAAGTTACTTACTAATAACTATTCTCTTAAATTTCTTCACATCCACGTTGGCATCTCTTTAATAGTCATTGTGATTTATTTCTCTGTTTCTTCATCAATATAATAATCACATCACATCACGGGTGGGATTACAAGTGAGTGCCACCAAGCTTGGCTTTTTTTGTGGTTCTTGGCATCAAACTCGGGAAACTGAGTCATCTCCCCAGCCCTACCTCCACATTTTGAAGCTAATGTTGCTTAGCACAAACATGTTTGAACTCAGGACATTTTTTCTAACGAATTGGACCTCTTATTGTGTGGTTACCCTTAACTGCTTCTACAATGCTTTTCCCTCAGAATATGTTTTGCCTTCAGACCTGTCCGAACATTACAGTCCTTCTGTACTCCCAACGGGGGTCTATCCTGACAAGCCCACCAGAAAGCTGAAAAGTCTTAGTTGAGCCACAAAGGTCTGGATCCTCCAAATAGCTATGCGACATTCAGCAAATGTGCAATTTCCTATTTCTTTTTTTACTTACATCCTTGACTTAGAGAATGGCGAGAAGTGGGGTTTGCTTGCAGTGGCCGCTCTACAGGGTCTGTGCTCCCTGACTCCTGAAGCATTGGTCATTCTCTTCCTCCTCTCGCCTTTATCTGCATCTTTTTCCATCTACTTCCTCTAGTAATTGTAATTTATCCTGCTAGTTTTAACTCTCTCTCTCTCTCTCTCTCTCTCTCTCTCTCTCTCTCTCTCTCTCTCTCTCTCTCTCTCTCTCTCTTCTCTCTCTCTGATTTCTCTGTGTAGTCCTGGAACTCACTTGGTAGCCCAGGCTGGCCTCAAACTCAGAGATCCGCCTGCCTCTGCCTCCTGGGTGCTGGGATTAAAGGCGCGCGCCGCCGCCGCCGCCGCCGCCGCCGCCACCACCGGCTCACATACACATTTCTTTACCTTAAGTTTAATCGTTTAAACAATGGCACAAGTATATACCATACATAGAACGTGCAGCATAGATTTAAGTTTGTTTTTCTCCTATCGTTTTATGACTCAGGAAAAGTTTCAAATGGAAATCTATAGTTATAGATATGCACACATACATACATAATACACACACACACACACAAAGAGTTGATTCTGCTATTCCAAGTATTTATGTTCTAGAATGCCAACACAAACATCAAATTAGCAATCCTAAGCTATTGTTCCTGGAGGAAAATGCAGCATTAGGTTCTGACAAACTTTTTTTTTGTTGTTGTTGTTGTTGTTGTTGGTTTTTCGAGACAGGGTTTCTCTGTGTAGCTTTGCGCCTTTCCTGGGACTCACTTGGTAGTCCAGGCTGGCCTCGAACTCACAGAGATCCGCCTGGCTCTGCCTCCCGAGTGCTGGGATTAAAGGCATGCGCCACCACCGCCCGGCTCTGACAAACTTTTTAATACTTTCTAAAAACAATCAACACATAGTCGCGGTTGTGTGCTTATGTTTAAAGACACATGTTTTCTGTGCATCCTTGATTAACACTAAACTCAGAGCAAATGGCCAGACCAACTCATGCCTAGGTCTGAGATGTAGCTCTGGAGTAGAAAGCTTGCCTACCATGCACAAGGCCCTGGGTTTCATCACTAGCACCACAGAAAGGAAATATTTATCTGTATGTATATTTAATCTATCTGCCTACTTGTCTATCTCTCCATCTACCTATCTATCTGTCTGTCTGCCCATCTGTCTGTCTATATATCCATCTATCTCTCTGTCTATACAAGTCTGTATAAGTCACAGATATATGAAGGCAGTCTAGCACTTATTTCTCTGTAGGATACACCATAACCTTTGTGTGCTTAGGAATAAAATATATCACTTCAGTATTATTGTTGGAATCCTTTCAAACTCTGAAACTGCTCTCCAAAGAAAACACAAAAATAAAAGAGTCACTGAACAAAGGCAGGGAAAGGATCCTCGCTCACAGTACGAGCAGAACAGAACAGGACAGCTTCATTTAGTTCAGTCTTGGCTGGAAAGGCTGATGGAAGTTGAGTGGTTCAGATATTTTGCCTTTCTGTCCCTGCACACAATGAATGGGAGAGCAATACAAGCTGTTGGAACTGCAGAAAACAATTAAGCAGTAGACAAGTTTGCAAACACAGAGTCTATGGGTAATAAATAATGGTTCTGTGTGTACACACCCATAATTTTGAATTACAGCCCCCTTAATTCATTTATTTGTACTTTATCTGGTGCTGTGGATGGAACTGAGGACCTCCCACATTGGGAGTATGCAGTCTACTGTAGGAAGAAGATCAGGAAGTTCCCATCGGATCATTGTGTTGCTGGCTGACTTTGAGACGGTCACAAGTGTCTGGGTTCTCTATAATGACTGTGATCTGCTTCTGCTCCCTAAAAACTTGCCAACCAGGAGACTCAGTGCGCATGTCTCTCCTAGCCCCGGTTCAGTGACAAGAGGAACAACGTAGAGGCCTACGTGAAGTGGTTCAACAGGCTGTGTTATCTCGTGGCGACTGAGATCTGCATGGTGAGTAGCCAGCTTGGCCCTGCCTGCCTGCCTGCCAGCCAGAGGCTACCTGGGGCCTGGAAGGATCTACTGAATCCCAGCCTCCCAAGTCCAGGGCTTGGCTGGATCACTGTGCCAGACCAGGTTCACCTCTTCCCTTCAGTGAAGGTCCCCTGTGGGTAAATCTCAGGGTGGCTCCACCAGCCAAGGCTGCAGAGGAAGCCGGACTGTTTGCTGAGGAGCAAGGGCGGGCTGCCGTGTGCCTCATTCTGGGCCCGTCTGCCTCAGGCAGCTGGGCTCTGTAGCTTGCTTGGGGCTTGGAGGTAAAATGGTCTAACCTCTAAGAACTGGGAAATTGCACGTTAAAAGTTCAGGCCAACAATGAGATTGGGAATAAATCTATTCCTAAATCATCTATTTTATTTAATATCAAGCCCCTAATACTTTTTACTAGCGTCTTGAGTGTAATCTAAAGTTATGCTGTCGTTAGTGCTGTTAGTAAATGATATTTGAGGGAGAAAAGTAGGTTTCACCGTATCTATTAGCCTTGCTTTGAACATGTATGTATAGTCAGTGTTCTGAAGGGTGTGAACGATTTCACCCAAACCCTCAGTCTCCAGTGCACTTTTTATATGTCATTTTCTGAATATAGAAAATGATGGACCATAATTCTTAAAAAAAACTGAATGGTAAAACAAGTCCAGGCCAGTGGCTGCGTCTGTCAGCAGGAAGTTCTGGCATCCCAGTGTTGGCCACCCTGGCCGCACCCTGCCTCTCCTCTGCTTTTCCTTTGTACCAAGGGCAGGATCCGATAAGGGGAAGCACAGCGGGACAGACTGGCCAGTCCAATTGGGCTCCCTGGGTGCAGGCATTGAGACAGAGGTCAAGGGTCAATGCTCATTAGGGGTCGGCCGCTGAGACATGACCAGGGCAGTCAGGCGTGTGCTAAGGGAGGAACTGGGCTGTGGTGTCCATAGTGGGGTGAGGTGCCAGCCTTTATCTAAACCTCTGTCACTGTCGTGGTGACTGTCGCCATTTGAAGGGCAGGACTGGATCTCAGGTGGGCAGCTTTCTGCAGCAGAGACCACTCCTTGGAGGGGCTTTGGTGGCACACCTACAGAGCTGTCACAGTACACGTCTTGGTGGCTGGCGAGCCTACCACTGTGTTGATAGACAAGCAGGATCCACCCGAGTTGGACTGGCCTGGCCCCGTTCCCGCAGTCACATTCCTGGCTGGGCAGCTAAGCCAGGGTTTACCTGTGTGGAGCCTGGACAGAGCCTAGCTGGGCACCCAGGAACCCACCTACGGTGGCCTGGGGAAAAGGACAGTTTGATTCCAACCCTCCAGAAAGGTAGAGAGTCCCAAGTCCTTGTCCCCAAGGTGACTTTCTCAGATAGAAAGCAGTAGAGGGGCAGCCCACAGAGCAGGACCTGGGCTTGGTGTATGGCCCTTACCGAGGAGAGGGCAAGTTCTGTGGTGAGGGGGAAGGAAATGTCAGGACTTCTGTCTTTGAGGGGACGTTCAGCCTTGAGGGGAACCATCTCAAAGGTGCCTCACAGCCCCTCGCAGCTGCAGGGGTGGCTTCACTGGGTCACATCTGCCCTCCACACCTCTACGGTGTGCGCTGACTCTGCTGCAAAGGGTCCTGAGACCCTGGGCCTTGGTCTTCCCAGCTGTGAAATGGGCTTTGAGAAGAGCAGGAGGAGGCTGGTGGAATGGGGTGTTCGGGCAGGGAGGGGGAGGGACATGTGCCCCCTGCAGCTCGGATGCCCTCTCCCCAGCCAGCCAAGAAGAAGCAGAGAGCGCAGGTGATCGAGTTCTTCATTGATGTGGCCCGTGAGTGTTTCAACATCGGCAACTTCAACTCCCTCATGGCCATTATCTGTGAGTGAGCTTGCCCGGGCCTGGAACACCCTGTGTGAGGGCCCCCAGAGAGGTTAAAGGGGGCACAACTGGCAGGTGGGGTGCATGTCAAGGGTCTTCCCTGCAGTGGGTGGCTGTGGGCTAGGTGGCCAGTAGGCCGTATCCCTGCCCCAGAGGCTGATGGAGCTGCTCCATTTGAAGCAAGGCCAGTCCCCAAGGGGTGCATTTGAAGAGTTTGGCAGGGTGCACCCAGAGAGAGAGAGAATGAGGAGACCAAAACAGGTACTGGTGATGCCATGGTGGGCCCATGTAGTTGGGACAGGGTCAGTTACCTGCCAACCTCAGTCCGGTGTCCACCAGCACCTGCCCACTCAGCTACCCTCCAGCCACCGTCGGGGCGGGGCACACTGAGACCTCCTTGCCTGTGGGAACCAAGGGGACTGTCCAGGCTGGAGGAGCCCTCCCAGCCCTGTACGCCTTCTTCCAGCCGGTATGAACATGAGCCCTGTCTCCAGGCTGAAGAAGACTTGGGCCAAAGTGAAAACAGCCAAGTTCTTCATCCTAGAGGTAAACAGGGTTGCTGCTCCAAGGGGTGTGGCCAGCAGGTCCCCGAACGAACGTAGCCGCTCACATGGTACCCTGTCTCCTTCCAGCACCAGATGGACCCCACGGGGAATTTCTGCAACTATAGGACAGCCCTGCGTGGAGCCGCTCACCGCTCGCTGACTGCTCACAGCAGCAGAGAGAAGGTAGGGAAGGGACCGTCAAAGGCCGGAAGTGCCAGCCTCCATAGCTCCTCCCTCCTCCAGCCCGTATTACCTCAGGCGGGCTGTACACTGCATGTACCGATCCGCTTTCTGTTACTGCAACCCAATAGCTGACGCAGCAAACTCATACAGAGAAAAGGTTCGGTTTCGGCTGATGTCAACGATTTCAGTCCGTGATCGGTTGACTTTGTGGCCGTGGGCCTTTCATGGTAAAGACGCATGATAAAAATTAAATTGTTCACTTGATGGTAGGAGAGCCAAAAAGAAGAAAAAGAACCCAGAGTCTCATAGTCCCTTCAAAGGCATGTCCCCAGAAACTAAGTATCTCTTGCTAACTAAACCCTACCTCCTAAGGTTTCCACTGCCTCCCACGAACACCTCCCTGGGAAGCAAGCCATAGCCATGTGGGCCTTTGAAAAACACAGGATCCAAACTGTAGCAGCTAGGGACCTGGAGGACCAAATCACCTAGCTCAGTCCCTGTCCTAGTAAGGCTGTGTCCCAGCCCAGGACCCAGAACGTTAGGAAGCCAGGCAGCAAGGGCAGGAAGCTCTCTCCACTGAGCATCTAGTGCATGTGGGCTCCATGCTTCCCAGCCCTCCATTTAACTCTGATGGGCTTCAGCATTCCCATCTGCCAGATTGGAAGACTGAGTCTCAGAGAGGATTCTTCACTGTTCAGTTGTACTGTTAGGCCGTGGCAGAGCAGGGCATCAAACCCCATCTTGCACAGCTGTGAATATGGCCTTGTTATATAGTCCATCAACTGCTTCTCTGTTCCCAGGACACAGGTGGTGCTGTGTTTTGGTCACAGAGGTACTGGCTCACAGCTCAGGAGTTGGACTGTAGGGCAGACTCTATAGAAGCTGGGCTGAGATCTGAATGGAGAAGTCTCTTCCCACAGTGTATCTCTGCATGATTTTTCTCCCTTCCACGCTGAGGCTGGTGACCATGGGGCTGGTGACCATAAGCTAGGGCTTCATGTGCCTGTACTCCGAGCCCCCTCCTGGCTCTGGGCTGCTGGGGCTGTGCTTGTAAGTTGCTCTGCACCCTCTCCCTTCTAGATTGTCATCCCCTTCTTCAGTCTGCTCATCAAGGACATCTACTTCCTCAACGAGGGCTGCGCCAACCGCCTTCCCAATGGGCATGTCAACTTTGAGGTGGGTCCACAGGCCTTCAGGGATGCCAGCAAGTGAGACAAGCTGCTGAAAGTTCCCAGCACAAACAGGGGAGGCAGCTAGAGAGACACCTCACTGAAGTGCTCGGGATGCACTTTACTGAGGACCTGAGTTCCAACCCCGGACCCATGTGAAGAGAAGCTGCGTTTGCTGGTGCATGTTCATAATCCTAGTCCTGGGGGGAGGAGAAAGGTGGATCTGTGGCGGTCTCTGGCCAGTCAGCCTAGCCTAACTGGTTAGTTCCAGGCCAGTGAGAGACTGTCTCAAAAAGCAGGCTGGACAGTCTCTGAGGTTGTCCCTGGGCCTCTACTTGCCCTCATGCACCTGCAGTCATGCAAATACAAACACACACACAGACAAAAGTTGCCAGCATGGGACTGCAGTGAGTCTTTCTCTGTCCCGCCCGCCAGCTCCCAGAGCACACTTACTATTAATTATGAATGCTCGGCCGATAGCTTGGGCTTGTTCCTAGCTAGCTCTTATAACTTTAATTAACCCATTTCTATTCATCTGTGTGCTGCCATATGACTCACAGCTTTCACCTGTCCTCCTGAATATCTTGCTCCCTCTCTGTCTGGCTGGCAACTCTGCCTTCTTTACAGTATTTTCTCTGGCCCGAAAATCCTGCCTAGCTATTGGCTGTTTAGTTCTTTATTAAACCAGCCAGAGTGACATATCTTTACACAGTGTAATCAAATATCTCACAATATGGGACTCTTAGTCTCTGGATACCTGGATTAATGGGGGCTCCAGGAATGGCAGAGTGCAGCAGCTTACAGCCATTTCGGAGTAGGATTATCTGGGTCCCCCTAACAAGAGAGAGGATAAGGCTCAGGCATATGCCAACAAGCCCTCCATGCTAAATGTTGTTCTCAGCACAGGGATCATTTTGATCCTTGAAGAGCACCAGATTGAAGAGAAAGCAAACCCTGTAGACCCATGATGACAGCTGCCAAGGTGCTCCAGGGACCACACAAATGCGTAGTACATGGGAGCCAGGGCAGGTCCCCAGAAGGACGGTCCCTGGATAGCAGGATAGAGTTATGAAGTAGAAACCACAGAGGGCAGAAGCAAAGAGAGATATCTGCTCCCTCAGATCACCAGTCTCATCAAATGTCCCCTCCTCCAGGAAGTCCCCAGCACCTCTCAGGCAGAGAGATCCCACTGCCCGGGGTCCACAGCAGGCCAGGACATTGGTTACTCGCTCAGAGAACTGGAGTTCCTGAATGCCTCAGAGGGGTCCACCCACATCCAGTGTGGCGGGTGTGCTCTACAAACAGAGCATGGTGTGGAGTAATAGGACCTTCTGATCTGTGGGAAGAAAGACTTTTGTCTTACACAAGGTTCAGCAAGTGACCCTCAGTGGTCACCTGATACCCACTCAGCCTTCAGCTCCAAGAAATATAAATCCTGAACCTTTACTTGCTCATTTCAGTGGTTCTCAATCTGTGGGTTGCGACACTTTGGGGTCAGAAAATGACCCCTTCTCAGGGGTTGCCTAAGACTACCAGAAAACAGATATTTACATTACAATTTTTTTTTAAACCTTGGTTTCTTGAAACAGGGTTTCTCTGTGTAGCCCTGACTGTCTTGGAACTTGCTTTGCATACCAGGCTGGCCTTGAACTCACAGTGATCCACCTGCCTCTACCTCCCAAGTGCTGGGATTAAAGGCATGCGCCACCACTGCCTGGCTACATTACAGTTCTTAACAGTAGCAAAATTACAGTTATGAAGTAGCAATGAAAATAATGTTATGGTCAGGGGTCCCCACAACCTTGAGGAGCTGTGTTAAAGGGAAGGTTGAGAACTGCTATAGGAAGCTCATCCCCTCCCTCTGTGAAATGGGCCACAACTGTGACCATACAGAGGTCTTGGAGGCTGTCAAAAATTCTCTGAGTGTTCCCTGCTCATGAGGACCACAGCACAAGCCTAGGCTCTTTGGCCTATAGCAGGTGACTCACAGGCCTAATTGTCCCAAAGCTGGAAGAACCAGGGGACTGCCCAACCCAGCATGTGTCCCCAGGCCTTTGTCTAGAGGCCACATGGATGAGATCACAGAAGTCCAGGGGCCTGGGATGGGCTTTTTTTGTTGTTGGTGATCCTGACATATAATTGGGAGTTGGGACTCCATCCTTTCCTCTTCTTGAATCGGTCCTTAGAATCAGAGCTGGGGAAGACTGTGAGACACTCCCTCATGAAACCACATGCTGAGGGAGCAGGTGGTGGCGGCCAGACCCAGCTACAAGGGCTGATTGAGGGGTGACCGGGGGCAGGCTGTCAGCCCCAGGCATGGCTTTGGGCTGTGTCCTATTCTCTTTGATGTTGCTAACAAGAACAAAGGAGAAGGAGTTTGTTTGGGCTTATAGTTCTAAAGTGATAAGAGTCCATCATCGTAGGGAAGGCGTGGAGGTAGGAGCCGGAAGCTGACTGACCACATTGCGTCTGCACTCCGAAAGTGGAGTCCAGGCAGCAAGTGAGGCCAGGCTGTAAACCCTCAAAGCCCACCCCCAGGGACCTTCTTCCCTCAGCAAATCTCCACCTCCCAGAGGACCCATGACCTTTCAACAGCACTGCCAACTGGGGAAGAAATGTTCAAACACATCAGCCTGTGGGGAGCATTTCACAGTCAAACACAGCCGGCTGCTATGTGTTTAAAACCCTTCTGAAAGTTAGCATACTTTGAAAATTTAAACACACATGTAGCCAGCCCTCTGTTTCCGTGAGTTCTGCATTGGTGGATGGAAAATATTTCTTATTTACATCTGTACTGGAGATGTACAGACTGTTTCTCTTGTCACTGTTCCCGGAACAATGCACACAGAAGCCATCTGCGTAGCATTTACATTGGGTTAGGTGTCAGGAAAAGCCTGGAGATGGTTTAAAGCTTGCCTCATGAGGTATATCTGCTACATGGAAATAATAGCCCATCTTAGAAAAGGGACCGGGACCTCTGTGGATTTGGGTATCTCGGTTGGGGTGAAGGGATCCTAGAACCAACTGCTTGTGCGTATTGAAAGATGATTTTATTTAAAAATACACTTGAAATAACTTACTGAGGACTGTTGAGATAGCCCAGTGGATGAAGGTACTTGCTGCCCGATGACCTGAGTTCCATCCGTAGGATCTACATGGTTAGAAGGACATAACTGACTCTGGCAAGTTGTTCTCTGACCTCCACATGAGCACCAAGGTACATATATGCCTACACATACATGCACAATAAATAAATAAAATGCCATAAAACTTTTAAGAATTCACCTGTGCTGCAGAGATAGCTCAGCAGTAAATAGCATGTACTGATCTTTCACAAGCCCTGAGTTCGGTTCCCAGCACCATGTCAGGAGACTCACGGATTCCTGGGACTCCAGCTCCAGGGGTTCTAACACCCTCTTCTAGCCTCTGAGGGCACCTGTGCTCATGTGCACATACACACATATATACACATAATTAAAAATAACACAAATCTCTTAAAATTACTTAAATTTTACTTAAAGAGATTTACTGAACTATATTTACATCACCCTATAAGTCAACAAGTGTATGTCACTTTCCCAAAAGAAAAACACAAAAAGAAATTCAAATAAAGCTATGCACATTCTTGCTACATGCAGATAAAGGCTTTGGGCAGTCAGGTGTGGTGGCACACACCTTTAAATCCAAGCACTCTGGAGGCAGAGGCAAAAGGATCTCTGTGAGTTTGAAGCCAGCCTGATGTACGTAGGTAGTTCCAGGCCAGCCAGGGCTACATAACGAGACAAAACTATAGGCCAATGGCTGCCACTCCCCTTGATGGGGGACTGGGAGCCTGAGGTGACAGGTGTCATGAATTGCTATGAAGGATGAAGGAGAATTGGCAAGGTGATCCTCCCAGAAGTCCCAGCATCCTTCCTAGGTTCTCTGTCACCTCTGGTCCCATGTTTCTTCTCAGATCCACGAGATCACTCAAGGGTGATGAGCCAAGGCTTTACCAAGGCAAGCCACTCACTTTGCTCCATTTTGTGTCTCTGTAAACCCCACAGAAATTTCTGGAACTGGCCAAACAGGTTGGAGAGTTCATCACCTGGAAACAAGTGGAATGTCCTTTTGAGCAAGATCCCAGCATCACCCATTACCTGTACACCGCCCCCATCTTCAGCGAAGACGGTAAGGTAGCCCCATGGCCTTGACGTCCAGGCAGTAGACTGTCCAGTGGTCTCTCGGCCCTTTAGTCAGTCACCATGCAGGAATCCCAACTCTGGGCAGAGACACGTCACACTGCTGGCCCCAAGTGGAGCAGAGAAGGCACGTTCTCTTGTCTAATGAGCACCCAGGTGCCTCCTAAGGAGCTCAAGGTCAACTCAACAGTACATGCTAGGACCTCAAGGAACCCTGAGTCCAGATTCCTCCCTGCACACAGTGTGGTCATCATTGGGCATTCTAACCATGAGCAGCCTGTCTGTCTGCCATGGGCATACTATGTTGCAAGCATAAGTGAACATGGAAGAATCAGAGTAGGGTATAGGCTCATTTCAACATCAACCTCCCCTGTTTTCTTCATTCCTGAGATCGGAATGAGGATAAGAACTGGGGCTCATATGAGAGAGCAGAGCAGTGGCGCAGTTATGGGTCTTTCCATGGATGGTGCATGTGTGGGGGCACATGTGAGGGCAGCATGTGATACACACTGGCATGAGGCATTGATTTCTGGAAACCATTGAACCCAAGGCCTCACACCATCACCAGGCAAATATCCTAACACTGAGCTATATCCCCAGGCCTCTTTTTTTAATTTTGAGGCAGGGTCTCACTAAGTTGCCTGGGATGGCTTTGAACTCATTTTGTAGCCCAGGCAAACTTGACCTGGTGATCCTCCTCCCTCGGCCTCCAGAGCAGCTGGGGTTTCAGGCCTGTGGTGCCATGTCTGGCTTGTTGAATACATGGATTTAAGAACAGCAGTTTCACTTTGTAGGAGTTTATTGGGACGTAGCCGGGTCATAACAAACTGTCACATCCCAGGAAGCACCTGTGTAGACAAAGTGGGCTTGGTTTGGGGTTTGTCTGTTTTGCTTTGTGTGGTTATCTAGATTTGTTTTGTTTTGTTTGCTGAGGTAGGGTCTCACTGTGTTGCTCAGGTTAGCTTAGCACTTACGTAGCCCAGACTAACTCCAAACTCACACTTGGGTCCCCTAGTATTGAGATTACAGACAGGGTACCAGCATGCCCAACTGACAAAGAGTTTCTTGTAAAACTGAGTACTATTAACATTTTACGACCAAGAAATTGCACTCCTGGGCATTGATTTAGTCTAGACAAATGATATCCATGCTCACAGAGAAACAAAACTCGATATATCGGTGTTTATAAATTCCCTTTGTTACAATGTCAACCTGAAAACACCCCAGTGTCTATCAGTGGGTGAATGGTTAAACCCACTGTGTTTTACCCCTGCTTAGACCTTTTCAGACTCAAACAGGATGCATGCCACTGATACATGCCACCTCATGGATGAGTCTCCAGTCTCAAAAAGATTACATATATGTAATGTATATATGACTTTATTTATATAGCATTCTTCAAATGATCAAAAGAAAGAAATGGAGACTAGATTAGTGATTGTCAGAAATTAAGAAAAGGGGTCGGGGGATCTGGGATGTAGCTTGGTGATAGAATGCTGCCCTGGGTTCAATCCCCAACATCACAGAAAGGAAGGAGGGGGGTGAGGGAGAAGAGGGGAGGAGAGGATAAAGGAAAAAGGAAGTGTGGGGCAGTGAAGGATGTGGAGGTGACTCTAAAGGGGCCCCTTTGCCCACGGGTGCTTCAGCTGTCATGGAAATGCCTGGTGTCTAAACTCTGCCAATGTCAGGGTCCTGATTGTGGTAGTACTGTACCTGGGCACCTCAGTTCATGATGGAATTACACCCCAGTAAACCCATCCTAAAGTGGAAACACCGTAAGTCAGAAACACATCTCTAGTACCCTGAGCCTACAGATCACCTGCGGCAAATGTGCTTAGAATGCTTACATTACAGTATCGCAGTCCTCTAACACAAAGACAACTAGTTTTGGTTTTGTGCATTTGTTTTTGTAGCAGGAACCTTAAAGTCTTATTAATAAAATCAAACCTGTGAGCCAGATATTGGGGTGAAGCTGGAAGATCAGAGATACAGAACAGGCCACAGCTAACCACACCTGGCCAACTTCTCAGCTGGTCTTGTTTCCTCAGACTGGAAGCCTCTGTGTCCTTATTCCAGTGGCTCTCAGCTGAACTGTGCTGCTAGAAAGCCTGAAGCTTAACCAGCCAAATGCTTCTAGTTTTTGGTCTTCACGCCTTATATACCTTTCTGCTTTCTACCACCACTCCCTGGGATTAAAGGTGTGAATCACCATGCTTGGCTGTATCCTCGAACACATGGATTTCTGCCTCTGTAATGCTAGGATTAAAGGTGTGAGTGCCACCATTTTCTAGCCTTTGTATCTAGTGGCTGTTCTGTCTCTGACCCCAGATAAGTTTATTAGGGTGCACAATATTTTGGGGAACACAATACCACCACATGTTTTGGTTTATTATTTTTACTTTTTTGAGACAGGGTCTCACTATGTAGCTCTGGCTGGCATGAAACTTTCTATGAAGACCAGGCTGGCCTTGAACTCACAGAGATCTGACTGCGTCTGTCTCCTGAGTGCTGGGCTTAAAGGTGTGCCAACATGCCTGGGCTAACATGAAACAGATTATATTGCTATATGAGGAATAGTCCATGTTGTTTATTGACTATGATACACTGTATGTATTGGAGTCACATGACTGATGAGGGTGTGGCCGCAGCTCACAGAGGGGAGCACACTTCCTATTGTTAGCCAAGGAAAAAAATCCGAATTCAAATTTCAGATTTGTCATCTTATACCATCATCATGAGCAGAAAAATTAAACCATCCTAAGTGAAGGACACGCTCTGTATTACAGTTTTGCACGTGGGTACTGCTGGGGAAACTGAGTAGAGGGCATTGGGATCTCTGCATGCTGTTTTGTAAAACTGCCTATGAACAATGGCCTCCAGACGAGACATTTAATCCACAAAGAAAGCTGGTCAAGTTCTGGGTGAACAAAGAGTTACTGTCACCTGCCATAATTGCATAATTTCACTTCCGTTTTGGTTTAGGTCTGTATTTGGCTTCCTATGAGAGTGAGAGCCCAGAGAACCAGACAGAAAAGGAGAGGTGGAGATCTCTAAGGTGGGTCTGTGTGCCAGGATGGGGCATGCAAGGTGAGTGGAGGGAGACAAGTGGGTCACTTGGAGCCAGGACAGGGCAGAGGGGTTTGCAAGGAATTTGCTCATCAGTCTTCTACCCTTGAGGAGGGAAGAGGAACAAGCCAGGACCAGAGAGATCAGAGAGGAACTCAAAGGTTATGGATACTGGAAGGAGACTGAGCCAGTGACCCCTCCCTGGGGTCATTGTACCTCTGTGGAATGGTCAGGATGCATATCCCAGGGCCAGGAACTCCTGGTCCATATTTTTATGCCAGAAAACAACACACTTGCACGTGCACATCCCGCCCCGCCCATACACACTGTCTCCAGCTTGCTCAGCATGTTAGCAGAGCCAGATAGAAGTCAGAAACAAGCAGTGGTGTAGCTGGAGTTTTCTCTCCAGGTCCCGCCAAGCCCCAGCAGTCCCTTAGCCCACTTATAAAATAAATATACAGGCGCTTATATTATTTAAACTGCTTGGCCATTAGCTCACGCCTGTCATTGTTTAGCTCTTACTCTTATATTCAGTCCATTTCTATTAAGCTATACTTTGCCATGTGGCTCATGGCTTACTGGTACCTTACATCTTCCTTGTCCTGGCGGCGGCTGCAGGCAGTCTCCTCCTTCCCTTCCTGTTCCCTTAATTTTCCTCTCTGTTAGTCCCGCCTATACTTCCTGTCTGGCTACTGGCCAATCAGTGTTTCATTTATTAACATATTTGCCATACAGAACATCCCACAGTACAGTGGGCCCAGAGGGCTGAGCCCAAAGGATCTGCCACACCCCCTCTGGCCACCTCTATGGTGCTGAGAAGGTGCCCTCTGGTGGAAGCAGTCTGGCCCCAGGGAGGGGCTCACCTTACTCTCCTGTGTGTCTGAATCTGCAGATCTTCTATTCTGGGGAAGACATGAGAAGCCGAGACAGAGGAGGAGGAGGAGGAAGCAGTGGGGCTGACAGCCTATCCCAGCCCCACGACAGATGGCCCAACGGGTGGAGGTTGACGCAAAGCCTCGCTACTTTGCAAACCAGACCCTGTGGCCTGGCACCTGCCACAATGGCCGCATTGGCCTAGGAAACCTTTTACGGGATCTCAGCCCTGGCTGACCTGCAGGGCCTCCGAGAGCATGGGCAACATGCCTTGGGCAAACTTTGCCTTCATGACCAAGTGGGTCACATACTCAATCTGTCCATTCTGGACAGGGACACGGCGCTACCCCAATGGGCTGGGCGACTGCAATCACATGATCTTGTTAAGTGACGTGTGCTATGGAGATGAACACCGCCATCTGTCACCAGGTGGCTTGGGAGCCTCTAAAACGGCAGCGGGATCATGGTGCAACGTGGGATGAGCCTGCACCAGCTCAGAGCCCGCTCTGGCCCCTGGCACTCTGCTGATGGGCCCCTGTCCTGCCCCTCCCAGTGGACTTGTTTCTGCAGTCACCCATCTCCTTCCGCATCCTGCTGGTATCAGGATAGCCTTCCAGCGACAGCGGTGAACCAAGTCAGTAAGCCAAACCCGAGTCATGGAGTCGGCAATGTGTATATTGTGACCTTCTGCCTAGCTCCCTTGTAAACTTTAGAGTCGGAGTAAACACACGTTTGTACACCTATCCTGCACATGAGTGTCCATGATGTGTGTCTGATCCTTAGGTCCAAGATGAGCTTCAATGGAGTACAGTGGGGGGGAGGGGTTGAAAGGTGGCTTTCTCGGGGGAGTACAAACGGGAGGACTTGAGTTTGAATCCCCAGCTTCTGTGCAAAAGCCAGGTGTTGGTGGAGCACATCTGTGACCCTGGTGCTGGATGGGCAGATAAGCAGATCCCTGGAGCTTGCTGGCCAGCCAGTGTAGCCGGTTGCTGAGCTGAAAGTTCAGTGAGAGCCTTTGTCCCCCACCAAAAAATATGGTGGAAAGCTCCATCCCTGTCTCCCGGCCACAAAGACAACTTCAAGAGCCTGTGAGGAATCCCTAGAATTCTGAAGGAGTTCTGGCAGCGTCCAGCCAAAATGGCCTCCTCTGCCTCATGCAACTCCTCACCGACGCCCACTGGAGTTTGGGGAGTGCATCAGCCCTTGGGCCTTCACTGTGGCCAATGACTTGTCTACATCCAGCCCTCCAAGAGGGCTGCCCAAACATTGCCCTTTATAATGTAAATTGATACATTCCAGAGCTGACTTTGACAGGGTGTCAGTCACTGTTTAATCACTTAGCAAAATACTTGAAGAGACTAACAAAATAAGGAGTTAGCTCAAGGGACCAGAGGGTCAGGGACATGGCACCTGAATTGACACAGCTCTGGCAAGCTCCTTACTGCGGCATATCAGGGCAGATTAAAATGATGGAGGGGCCGGGCGGTGGTGGCGCACGCCTTTAATCCCAGCACTCGGGAGGCAGAGCCAGGCGGATCTCTGTGAGTTCGAGGCCAGCCTGGACTACCAAGTGAGCTCCAGGAAAGGCGCAAAGCTACACAGAGAAACCCTGTCTCGAAAAACCAAAAAAAAAAAAATGATGGAGAGTTGTGAGGGTAGAGGATCGCCAACTCTGCACACAGCCAGAGAGAGTTCCTCCCAGTAATTCCCCAGAGGCCTCATAGAGCAGTACCCCCGATTGCCTCAAGGACCACAGTTGCCTCAAGGACTACATCCGGGTTCTTCTCTTAAAAGCTCGATGGCGCCGGGCGGTGGTGGCGCACGCCTTCGATCCCAGCACTCAGGAGGCAGACCCAGGCGGATCTCTGTGAGTTCGAGGCCAGCCTGGTCTACAGAGTGAGATCCAGGAAAAGGCGCAAAGCTACACAGAGAAACCCTGTCTCGAAAAACCAAAACCAAACAAACAAACAACAACAAAAAAGCTCCAAGGCTCTGCCAGGCTGTGGTGTCACGTGCCTTTAACCTGGGCACTCAGGAGGCAGAGACAGGCAGATCTCTGTGGGTTTGAGGCCAGCCTGGTCTATAGAGCTAGCCAGGGCTACACAAAGAAACCCTAGCTAGGAAAAAAAAAAAAAAAAAAGCCCCAAGGTTCCTCCAGGGATCACCATCTAGATGATGGACACATGGACTTCTGGGCGGTGACACAGTAGCCAAACCAGAGTAGGGAGGTGCCACCAAAATTATAGATGTTTGAATTACAGTCTGTGGCTGTCACCTCTAGTGACTCATCTGGCCATTATGCTTATAAACTCTTACTGCAGAGCTGTTGGAGAGAAAAGATTGGGAACTGCACAGCATCCATAAGTCAGTGATTACGGAGCCCAACCTCCTCAGGTGTGATGAGGATGCTTTAGGCACTGACAAGAAAAGGTATGCCTGTGACCCCCACAGTGGCTGTGTCCATCCGTACCCCATCAGCATGGCTCAGGAGTTCTTCCCCAAACCCCACCAGCAGCCAGATACATGCCACCCAAATAAAGAAATAAAATCAAGAAAGATGATGAGGTTCAGCCATCATGTAATCCAACACAAGAAAATGAACAGGAAGTCCTGGAGGGACAGCGGGCCGGGAGTGAGAGAGGAGCTGGGAAGAACTAGAGCGAGGGAGAAGCCAGGGCATCAGGAGGAGCCTCCGTTAAGAGTGAGCTGGCCGGTGGGTCATCCGGTAACTGCAGAGTGCCTCTGGGGACAGAGATAAGGAAGACATGGGGGAGAGAAGAGGGGGGGCCTTTGTTACAAGCCTTTCAACACTGAGTTATTACAAATAACACTTGGACAAATACCGAATCTCTAAGCTAGATGGGGTTGTATGCCTATGATCTGAGGAGGCTGAGGCACAAGGATCTAAGGCCAGCCTGGGCTACGTAGCAAGACTGTATCTCAAAAATAAACCTTTTCCCTCTCCAGTGCCTTGGGATGGGGTACATCTCAGTGGTTGATCACTTGCCTAGAATATACAAAGTCCTGAGTTCAATCTCCAGGACTTCCAAACGGTGCAATAATTTCAAGTGAGAGGTGGGATCGAACTCCCAAAACTGAGAGCCTGTGGTCTTGCCCAGAGCCCTGTGCTGGTGTGAAGAGCTCCGTGGACAAGCTCCTCCAGCAAAGCAGCTATATGTGTGGTGGAAATGGCTTCTTCTAAATTCCCTGGAAATTGTCTTAGATCGCGGAGCAACTCAAGAACATTTATTCAGGAAAATCTGGACTTTGGGGATGGATCAGGGAGTACAATGTTTTCTGTGCAAGCAGGAGGACCCCAGGGCAGATCCTCAGCACCCATGTAAAAGCCAGGCACAGCAGCACACATCTGTGACCCCAGCACCGAGGGGGGAGACAGTCAGGTCCCAGGAGCCCCCTGGCCAGCCAGTCTACCCGAAAATGGTGAAATCCGGTTCAGTGAAAACCCCTGTCTCGAAAAAATTAAGTGGAGAGTAATATAAGACACCGAATATTAACATCTGGCCTGCATTCTCATGCACAGATGAGCACACCCAAAACATTCACACACACACACACACACACACACACACACACACACACACACACACACGCACGCACGCACACTGAAAAAAAGAAAGCCTACTAAAACTGTGTAAGAACACTGAGTCTTGTGACATTAGAACCGTGACCGCTTCCTCTCATGAGGAACAGTAGAAGTCAGCTCCAGGGGCACAGCCAAGAACACACCAGCCCTCCTCACCAGCCCCCAGTCCAGGGCTCAGCCCTACAGGAAAGAGGCTACCAGCCTCTCCCACCGGACTCCAGCTCTGTGCAGCCAAGATGCAGTCTCGAATGAGCATGGCTGGAAGGCAAGGAGCCCTTCCTGCACCCTGCCCCATTCACAGAGCAGAGACTGCCCTGGCCACTTGCTCCGAGAGTGCTGGCGCCCTGGTCAGGCTCACACTAGCCCACCCATGCGGTGGAAATACCATGCTGGGAGAAAACAAAAAGAGCCAGATGAAGCTCCAGTCCCACCTAGTTAGTACTCAACTCAAAAAGCAAGGTGTCCCCCTGGGAAAGTGGCCGCAGGCAAGCAGGCAAGCTGTAAGCACTGACATCTAAACTCTTCAAGGACTTCTTCAGGGGCAGTTTCAAAAACAGTAGAGATCTTGGTAGCGAGGAATTAACAGGAGGCCACAGCCTCATAATCCCAATAAACTAAACCATAAGGCCAACAGCTACCAGAGAAAATCACTTTTTGAAAATTGAGCCACAGGGAGCCTCCTCGGGTCAGAACAAACTGCAGTCTTGCAGGAAACTACCCCTGGGGAAGGAGCCTGCATTTCAGGTCATCAATCTTTCAGCAGTGTGTGCCCTAGGACAGAGTTGTGAGCAGTGGACCCATCCCTTATCAATGAGGTGGAGCCTAATGGCTAGGTGTGACCCCAGCAGAGGCTAACGGGGAGATGGGGGGCAGTCACAGGGCACCCTTCCACAAGCCACTGTCCTTCCAGACTGACCACGTGCATGTCCAGGGCCACACTCTAAATGCCCAGTGTCCAACCAAAGTTTAAAAGACGTGAGTTCAAAACAGAACAGAAATAGCACCCCGTGAATGGGGGGGGGGGTAGGTGTGTGGGGAGGTGGGAGAAAGCTACAGAAACTGCCTGTGAGAGGAGCTGTCAGGAGGACAAACCCCAGGGCAACCATTATGCATGTGTTGAAATAGCCACTGGAGATCGTGCTTGAGAAATAAAAAACTATGAGAGCAACAGCCCATCAAATACAGAATATTGACAAGCAGATAAAAAATATTTTTAAAATAATGGAATCTGAAGTTGAAAGTACAATAAATGAGATTTTTTTTTTAATGTTGGTGGAGGCAGTTAAGAGAGATGGCTCAGAGGTTAAGAGTGCTTGCAGCTTTCCCAGAGGACCCTGGTTCGATTCCCCGCACCCACATGGTGGCTAACAACTGACTGTAACTCTAGTTGCCAGGAAATCAGATGCCCCCTTCTGGCTTCCTCTGGCACAGCATGCAGGTGGTACACAGGTAAAAAAAAAACCACTCACACACCTAAAATTAAAATTTTAAATAAAAAAACAAATGTTACTGGGGGAACTCAACAGCAGACCTGAACTGGCAAGAGAAAGAATCAGCAAGCTTGAAGACGGAAAGATGGATGAATATAGAATATACTATTATTTGCCGGGGCGGTGGTGGCGCACGCCTTTAATCCCAGCACTCAGGAGGCAGAGGCAGGCAGATCTCTGTGAGTTCGAGGCCAGCCTGGTCTCCAAAGCGAGTTCCAGGAAAGGCACAAAGCTACACAGAGAAACCCTGTCTCAAAAAACATATATATATATATATATATATATATATATATATATATATATATAAATATATATATATATATATATATATATAATTTGAAAAACAGGGAAAAGGAAAATGAACAGAATCTCCTAAGAGCATGTGACAGTGTTCACCTCCCAGATGTAAACAGCTGCATTCTAGTCACCTCAACTACCATGCCTTCAACATCACAGTGGACAACATTAGCCTCTCCAGCCATGAGCCCAAATCCTTCTTCCATTTAGATGTTTCTTTCAGGTATTTTTAGCCCAGCGATGGAAATGTAACGAATGCAGGGGATAGCCCAGATGTAAGCCAGAGAGTCGAGGGTGAGAGACTGGGAAGCCAGACAGGAGGCTGTGTGTGCAGAGGAATTGTCTCTCACCTTCTGGGTCCTTGAAAGCTACCATGACTTGAATGTGAGCTGCCCCCCATGGGCTCACTTGGTTACCAGCTGGTGGTCCCGGTTTGGTGGGCTATTGTGGTGATATTTTGTTTGTGCTCTAACAAATAAAGCTTGCCTGAAGATCAGAGAGACAAAAGAGCAAGCCACAGCCACTTCTTACCTCGCCAACAACTCCTCAGCCTCAAAGGGGTGAGCTCCTGTCTCCTCCCGCCTTATATTACTCTCTCAGCCCAGCCATATCACTTCCTGTCTCCTCCTCCCCAGTGCTGGGATTAAAGGTGTGAGCCTCCACCGCCTGGCTCTGTTCTCTTTTGGACTGGATCAATGTTGTGCAGCCCAGGGTGGCCTTGAACTCCTGATCTTCTTGCTTCTTCCTCCCAAGTGCTGGGATTAAAGGTGTGTGCCACCACTGCCTGGCCTCTGTGGTTAACTAGTGGCTAGCTCTGCCATCTGATCTTCAGGTAAGCTTTATTTGTCAGAGCACAGACAAAATATCACCCAAGGTATGAACTTTGGAAGGTGACGTTCCTGGTCCTTGAACACGGAGCTCTCTGCCCGAGCCTCTGCCCTGCGTTTCCATCACCATGACTCTACCGTGTTTCCCCGGTCAGAAAAAAAACCTTCCCTTCCCTAAGTCACTTCTGTTATGTAATTTGTCATAAAGATATAGGAAAAGTAACTCAGGACCCATTGAAGAATCTTGGTTCTGACCGTCGCATTATTTTCTAGAAAGAGGGTCCTGTGGTCACTGTGCCAGGTGGGAAAGAAAAGGAAAATCTAACAACACTGGAAGGCCGGGGGGTGGGGTGGGGGTGTGTAAGGAGAGCGCAAGGCTTTATTTAATTATTAATATTTTATTTTTAATTATAAATATATGTGGGGTGCACAAGTGCAGTATCCGCGGAGGCCAGGAGAGGGCGTCATATCCCCCAGAACCGGAGCTGCAGGCTGTTGTGAGCTGCCCCAATGTGGCTGCTGGGTATCGACCCCTGGATCTTCTGAAAGAGCAGTGCGCGTTCTTAACCGCTGAACCGTCTCTCGAGTCCGGGGACCAAGGTTTTAGATCTGAACAGATACTGCAAATTGCTTTCCCGAATAGCTGTGTCTTCATCCAATCCCCTATTGGTGCCTTTCTGTGGAACATCCCAGGCACCAGAAGCCTTAGCGCTCTGCTCTTTGCCAAATTTCCAATAAAGTGGCCAGCCCATAAGCAGCAGCTTACAGATTGATTTTTTTTGTAATATTGCATTAAAATAGTATCCTGATTGCTGAGGTTTGTGTTGCCCTCTTCTTAGCCTGAATGTTATCGAGAGTGAGCGGTGCTACGAGGAGCCACTAGGAGGCGCCCTCTCCCCATCACCCCCTACTCAGCTCCAGCACAGGCAGACAGTAGCTGCACTCGGGGCCCAAACCTAACCCAGAGTTCTAGGTACCAGAAGGCATTGCTGACCTTCCCACGGACAGCTCCTCCTCTACTACCCATCAATAAGTCCAACCCGGGTCCATTTCTTCCCCAAGATGCCCTGGGGAGGTCTTTCCATAATTTGATTTTAGGGTTGACTTCCCAGCTGGAGGACCTACTGTAAAGTGAAGGCTGGCAGTTGAATCCTTGCACACTAACAGTTCCTTCCTTAACTTTCTCGAAGCTGCTGAGTGTGTGAAGAAGTTGCCCGTCTGAGGCTTATGTTCTGGAAGGGACTTGGGTAGTCATGACTGGGCATGTCACAAGCCTGGTGTAAAATTTAGTAGAGTGACCGAAACTCAGGTTAATAATATCTTAATGTTTTGGTTTCTATGTTTTTTGTTTGTTTTTTAAAAGATACATTCTTGGAGCTGGGCGTGGTGGCCTACGCCTTTAATCCTAGCACTCAGGAGGCAGAAGCAGATGGATCTTTGTGAGTTCAAGGCCAACCTGGTCTACAAAGCAAGTTCCAGGACAACCAGGACTGTTACACAGAGAAATCCTGTCTCAAAAAAAAAAAACCAAATAAATGAAAGAAAGAAAGAAAGAACGGAAGGAAGGAAGGAAAAAAGGAAGGAAGAAAAGAAAAGAAAAGAAAGTTTGATTCCTTGATGTGTACCTCTGACTGGTCTGCAACCTGCTTATATAGACCAGGCTGTTCTGGAACCTGAAATTATCCTCTTGCTTCTGGAATGCTGAGGTCACAGGCATGAGCCACTATACCCATCTTAATGAAGTAGTTTTTACAAAAAAAATAAAAGTGATGATACATTGTGTATCAAATAAAGCTTGCCTGAGGATCAGAGAACAGAACAAACCACGAGATTAAACATAGAAGCCAGGCAGTGGGGGCACTCAGGAAGCAGAGATCCATCTGGATCTCTATGAGTTCAAAGCCACCCTGGACTTTATGAGATTGATTCAATCTAGGAGAGAAACAAAGCCAGACAGTTTCTCTCACACACCTTTAATCCCAGCACTTGGGAATCACACACCTTTAATCTCAGTACTTGGGAATCACACACCTTTAATCCCAGTACTTGGGAATCACACACCTTTAATCTCAGCACTTGGGAATCACACACCTTTAATCTCAGCACTTGGGAATCACACACCTTTAATCTCAGTACTTGGGAATCACACACCTTTAATCTCAGCACTTGGGAATCACACACCTTTAATCCCAGCCCTAGGAAGAAAGTGAAATAGCTGGGTGAAGAAAGATATATAAATTGTGAGGAGAAAGGAACTAAAGTCTTTTTGACTGGACCCCTTTTGGCTGAGGACTCAGAGCTATTCAGTCAAAAGATTAGTGGAGTTGGTAAGGTGAGACATGGCAGTGGCTTGTTCCTTTGTCTCTCTGATCTTTCAGCATTTACCCCAATATCTGGCTCCGGGTTTTTATTTATTATTATTATTATTATTATTATTATTATTATTATTATAAGACCATTTAGGATTCATGCAACAACAAATACAACAAAGCAGAATCTTGCTGTTCAGCCCAAAGTGGCCTGGAACCTACAATCTTAGTGTTATGGCCTTAGGAATACTGGGATCATAGGTCTGGGGTACCACGCCAGGTTGCAATTTAAAAAGTCAATGAAGATGAGTCCACATCACCATTTTTAAATTAGTGTCCTATGAAAGAGAACCAGCAGTGTCACAGGAATAAAGACCAGAGAACTATTTCTGGAGTCTGACCCCCTTCCACCATGGGGCCCTGAGGTCAAACTCTAGTTTTCAAATTTGTGTGGTGATCACTTACTGAACCATCTTGATGGCCCAAGTATTAATATTTCATAGCCAGGATTACACATTTCCTCTTGTCTCAAGCTCCAGCTTTGACCTTATAGTTGAAATGCTAATTATCTTGATTTGATCATTGTACGGTATATAGGTAGATCAAATTATCATCCTATTATGCCATAAAAATGTAAAATTATGTCCCAATTAAAATTTTAATTTATTTAGTGTGTAAGAGAGTGGTAACACATGCCACAGTGTGGAGGTCAGAGAACAGCTTATCAACTTGTAGGAGTCAGTTTTCTCCTTCCACCTATGGTCCAGGGGATGACTTGGGTCACCAGGGTTGGGGGCAGGCACCTTTTCCAGCTAGCCATCTTGTTGCTCTAATTCTTTAAACTTAATATTTGTGTGCAGGGGAGTATGTGTGTATGCGCGTGTCTATGTGTCTGTGTGTGTGTGCACATGTGTGTGTGAATGCCACATGCATACAGTGCCCATGGAGGCCAATAAAGGGCACCAGATTACTTGGAGCTGGCATTACAGGTGTTTATGAGCTACTCAGTGTGGGTGCCAGGATTGAATTCGGGTCCTCCAGGAGAGCAGCAAGTTCTCTTAACCTCTGAGCTATCTCTTCAGCCCCAGTCCTAAATTTTTAAAATATTCTTTCTGCCGGCGATTGAGATACTTTAGCATGCCTTGAGTACTGTCCTCACTGCACTGTAGCACCAGCCCCTGCAGAGACTGTTAAAATCCCAATGTTAACTTCAGAAAGCAAGAACAAAGTTAATGTTACCATATGACCCAGCAATTCCACTTGTAAATATCCACCCAAAAGAAATGAAAACATGCATTTATGTAAAAACTTGTACACAAATGTTCATTACAGCATTGCCCATAGTATCTAAAGCAAGAGGGGAAAAATAAATAAAAATAAATGTATTATTAGTGAATAGCCCAAGAAAATGTGCTATGCCCATACAATGGAACATGTTTCAGCCAGAAAAAGGAAGGAAGTTCTGGTCGAATCAACACCACAGAATAAACCTTGAAAACCTTGCATTGAATTAAGGAAGCCAGACACAAAAGGCTGCATGCTGTGGGTTCCATTTTATGAGATACCTGAAGCAGGCTAACCCACAGAGACAGAATAATCTCATCATTGGCCAGGAACTGGGTCAGGAGGATGAGGAATGTCTGCTAATGGGCATGGGTTTTCTATGGGTGGTGATGGGCATGATGTGGAATTTGATAACATTGATCATTCCACAAGCAAGGCCTGATTATGTATGTTAAGACAGTGAATTTTATGTTACACGAACTGTTGTATAAATTATATCTCAACTTAAGGAAAAGGGAAATGATGCACTGGAGGGTGAGATATTAAGGGAATCTCTGTGGTAAAGACACTTGATGGGGCCTAAGTGACAGGAAGGGGCCACATAGGAGTCTTCTGAGGGAAAAAACATTCCAAACTCAGGCGCCAAGTCCTGTATCTTAGTTAAGGTTTTCTATTGCTGTGAAGAGACACCACAGCCATGGCAACTCTTGTAAAGAAAAACATTTAATTGTGGTGGCTAGCTTACAGTGTCAGAGGTTCAGTCCATTATCATCATGGCGGGGAGCATGGCGGCATGTGAACAGACATGGTGCTGGCTACATCTTGCCTTGCAGGCAACAGGAAGTCAACTGACAGTCACACTGAGGGAAGCTTGAGCAAAAGAGACCTCAAAGCCCACCCCCACAGTGACACACTTCCTCCAACAAGGTCACACCTCCTAATAGTGCCATCCTTTGGGGGACCATTTTCTTCCAAACCACCGCACCCTGCAAAGGCCCAGTTTGAAAACACCTGCACAGACACCATCCACTCGCTCCACAAATAAGTCTCAACAAAAATCTAGTGGTTCTCAACCTGTGGGTTGCAACCCCTCTGGGAGTGGCGTATCAGATACCCTGCATATCAGATATTTACATTATGGTTCATAACAGTAGCAAAATTACCATTATGGAGTAGCAATGAAAATAATTTTATGTTTGGGTGTTGCTGGCTCTGCAGCTGGGAATCCCCCTGTCTCTGATCCTGGGGGTACGGGGTGAATAGACTCAGAACCAAAGGCCCAGGCTCTGATAGACTGCAGGCAATCTCCTTTATTAAACAAAGGAATGAGGTACCTTTTGTGGGCTCTGCTTTCAGCTGCTGTAGTATTTCCTGGTTGGTTCTGGGTCCTACGTCAGCAGTGGTCATCTTAGGGGTCCAGTTTCAGGGTCCCCTGGGTCGGGATACTACTGCGCATGTCAGAGCTCTCTGCTTAAGGCATGGCCCAGGGCTTTCGGCCTTACCGATCTCAGTTGGGGGTCATGACAACATGAGGAACTGTATTAAAGGGTTGCAGCGTTAGGAAGGCTGAGAACCACTGATTCTGATCTGTACTGGGCACTATGTTCGGGAGATAGATCAGGAACAAAATGTGTTACATGTTGTGTCATTATGTGAAAACTATTAGGCTAAGAACGAAAATAAAGCAGGGAGGGTGAAGACGGGGGAGAGAGGAGCGACGCCAAGGCTCCAGGGAAAGCCTCCCTAAAGTGATGTTGAGCACCAGGGAGAGGGGGATGCTGGGATTGACAAAAGGGCGAGGGGATGCTGGGAGGGGCAACAGGGAGAGGGGGTGCTGGGAGGGGAAACAGGGAGAGGGGGATGCTGGGAGTGGCAACAGGCAGAGGGGATGCTGGGATTGACGACAGGCAGAGGGGATGCTGGGATTGACAACAGGCAGAGGGGGATGCTGGGAGTGGCAACAGGGAGACGGGGGTTCTGGGAGTGGCAACCCAGATTGAGAAGGACAGGACAGCAAGGGTCTCGGGCCATCTGAGGATGGAACAGTGAGCGGAGTTAGGGACATAGGAAGACAAGGATGGGAAAACCAGCCCCACCCCCACCTCCCATGGTGGCTTCTGGTTCCCAGGAGACATTTCGAGAAAAAGGTAGAAGCATATCTCAAAAGAACCAACAAGGCAAAGAGGAGGACCAGAGGCCCTACAAAATACCCGACCAGCATCCGTGAGCATCGCGGCTTCAGGGCCACTTTATCCCGTCCCAAAGGGATACAGCTGTTGCTTTCTTTCGCTGGGACTCTTGTCTCTCTCTGGACTTGCAATTCTTTGTGCCAGGGAAGGAACGAGGCCTGGAACCCTCTAGATGGCCACTAGCACCCCTCACTCGGTACCCCCAACCTCCCACCACCTATCTACCCCCAACCCCCTCCCTACCTCCACCCCCACCCTACCTCTACCCCTCTGGCTCCCCACACACACACCTACCCTCCCCACTTTACAACATGACTGGGAGGGAGGGAGGGAGGGAGCAAACAGGTGACATGGCCGAGTCATCTCCCAAAGATCAGGGTTGCCCTGACTGCTGTGGGTTAAAAGGCCCCATCTCTGAAGTTGGCAGCTAACTTTATTGAGGAGGCGGGGTTCACTTGAACGTGATGGTTCTTGCACGCCTATGACTGATTCCGGCACTCAGAAGACTGAGGCAGGAGGATTGTTACGAGTTTAAAACCAGACTGGGTTACAGAACAAATACCAGGTGAGACTGTGCCTCAAAACAGCAACACGAACAAAATTTTCCTATGTCATGGGAATCCAGATAGGACATTTATTGCAAGTGAAAAAAAAAACAAAAACAAAACCTCAGACAAGGCAAATTTCACAGACTTTAATTGAGCAAAGAATACCTGGTGAATGGGGAGGCCCACAGAATATTAACGAGTTTGAAAAGCTGCCTGCAACATGGTCAGGTAGCATTCATGCATAGAAAATCGGGGTGAGGTGTGGAGATTGCTTAATTGGTTTCACATCTATGTTTGCCTGACTTGAGTCCGTTGGCAGCCCACAAATGACAGGAGCTGGGGGCTGTAAAACTTAACTCCTTGCTACACTCAGATATTTAAATGATAAGCCAAGGTGCAGATCATGTGATCTAGACTACAGAGGCATCCTGAGGCCAAATGTTAAGCACATTGTTGGGGTCCTACAGATGTCAGAATTCTCGATTGCGCACGAAGGGACCACCACTGTGGCACTCTAACGGAGACAGGGACGCTGATCCCACACCTAGCACTCTGGCTCAGGAAGTCAAGGGAGGCCCCCAAGTCGCTATGGTAACTAATGCAGGTGGGGGCAGGCCCCACGCTGACGAAACAGCAGCCTGGGCTTTTGCACACAGTGTTCAAGCCAATGACCACATAAAAGCATGAAGTGCTCAACCCAGACGGCAGCTGAGCCCCGTTAGCCTGGCAACCACAACGAGTGCACTTTAGTTGACGGCTGGCAAACATTTAGAATGGGGAAATTATTCAAAACACGGGTTTCTGGCCACTTCTGGAAGGCCTCCCTGTCTTTCAGCCCCTGCCTGGCTCTCGAACAACGTTACATTTGACCTTTGTTGACTCTCTCCTGTGTGTGCCACCCACCTGGGCCGTGGGCCTGGCAGGGCTAGAGACCACAGACTGCGCTTCTCAGTTCTGAAGCTGAAAGGAAGTATTCGAACACGGTGCACACAGTTAGTATGGAGTAAGGGCTGGTTCCTGGTTCGTGGAGAGGTACCTGCTCACTATGTGCCCATGGGACAGGAATGGGGAGTTCTCTCAGATCTCTTTTATTCTTACTTGTTTTTATTTTTATTTATGTTTTTGAGACAGGGTCTTACTATTTAGCCCAGGTTAGCTTTGAACTTTCAACCCCCTGCCTCAGCCTCTGAAGTGCCAGGATTACAGACCTGCACAGATATGCACGGTGCCCTTGGGCCTCTTTAATAATGATAACAATCTTTTACACGAGGGCTTTACACTCATGATCAGAATGACCCTTCCCAAGTGTCTTCCAGGTACCCTGCACTATGCCTTCAGTATGCCCCCCAAAAACTTCATAGTTAAAAACTTTATTCCTCCAAGATGTTGATGGTATTTGAAAGCGAGGTGAGGTTCTGGGGTGGGTGTTAAATGGGGATGTTAGATGAGGTCGTGGGGGGGTTATATATGGTCATAAGGAGGGTTCAATGAGTTCATGAGGTGAGCATTAGATGAAGCCCTACAATTTGGTGAGATGAGGTTATAAGGTGGAGTTAACATGAGCTCTTGGGGTGAAAGTGAGATGAGGCCATGAGACAGGGCAGGATGAGGCCATGAGATAGGGCAAGATGAGGTCATGAGATAGGGCAGGATGAGGTCATAAGGTAGGTAAGATGAGGTCATAAAGTGGCCATTAGATGAGGTCATAAGATAGGTAAGATGAGGTCATAAAGTAGGCATTAGATGAGGTCATAAGGTAGGTAAGACGAGGTCATAAAGTGGGCATTAGAGGAGGTCATGAGATAGGTTAGATGAGGTCATAAGGTGGGTTAGATGAGGTCACAGGTAGACCCTCCATGATGGAGTTACTGGCTTTTAAGAAGCACAGAGATCCAAGCAATGTGCCTGCTGCTTCCCCTCTGTGTGACGCCTTCTGCCTCGCCTTGGGTACAGCAGGATGGTCTTCCCCAGATGTCCTCATCTTAACACTGGACTCTCCAGCACCCAGAATGGTAAGAAGTATGTTTCTTTTTAATTCACCTGTGAGAATCCACTGTAGTGACCCACGAGCAGACTTCATCTCCCCATGGATTCGGTTCCAGGGTGTGAACTTTCTGCTGAACACCAGTCACTTTTGAAGCGGCATGAAATCAAGGTGCCTTAAGTTGAGCGATTTAAGTTAGGAACCCTCTGTATGATTATACTATCCACTTTAATCTAAACCACTTTAATGTAAAGGAGAACTGAAGAATCAGTGGAAAGCCCTATCCAGTCAGAACCACTATTAACTTCCTGAACATATACTTTCAAAAACTGTCCAATTTGTTTTGAGATGGTTGCCTCCACAACAATCATGGCTGCGCATTGACCTCATTCTGATGATCTTCTTTGTTCTACAACTTGGCGTCCCCCTTCCCCCTCCTCCTAATCACTACCCGTCCATATTTTTCTTATATATATTTTCTATATCCTTTATATAACCTTTACGTACAGTGGATTTGAATCATTTACAAAAATAGAATTCTATTACAAAAACATTGGCTTTCCTCCATCCTTTACTGAATCTTATTTCTCCCCAACTGATACGCCTTGAAATCCCTCCAAATTAAAGGAAAATTTTTCATCATCATTTTAATAACTGTGATACTCCATGATATATGTGTCCTAACTGATATAGCCATTCTATTATTGGTATGTGGTTATTTTGCTCTTGGTTGCTTGAAGAGATGTCTCAAAAAACAATGCTGTGACAAGCATTCTTATATATAGCTATTACATACTACACAAAACCAGAGAAAATGCTGATGTGTCTGATGGGGAGGGGTGAGCCCATGTCTGAACCTGTTCAGATGCGTTTCATGTAAACACACCCCATCAGAACGTCTCCATGTGGCTACATTGACACCTGTAACTTCAGTGGTTTGAGTTTAAATTCTTTATGCTGTTACATTGCGTTCAGTAGGCAGCATACTTTGCATCATGAAGTTAGTGGGTCGATTCTGTGCAGACTGATACCATTATGGTCTAGGCAGGAGGAGCAGGTCCCAGATGGCCTCGTCACCACATGGAGAACCGGCCTGTTCTCTACAGTGCTGTGTTGCTCCGTGTATCAGTCAGTTTTCCATCACCGTGACAAAAACAATTGAAAAGAAAAACTTACTGTCTTCGTTTGCTTTCCGTGGCTGTGATAGACACCATGACCAAAAGCGACTTGGAGAGGAGAGGGTTTATTTGGTTTACAGGGTCCACTATTAAGGGAAGCTAAGGCAGGAGCTGAAGCAGAGCCCACAGAGAAATGCTGCTTACTGGCCTGCTGCTTGTGGCTTGCTCAGTCTGCTTTTTTTATACCACCCAAGACCACCTGCCCAGGAATGTCAATGCCCCAAGTGGGCGGGGCCCTCCCACATCAATCATTAATCAAGAAAATGCCCCCACAGACTTGCCTACAGGCAATCTGATGGAGGCATTTCTTTGAACTAAAGTTCCTCTTCCAAGATAACTCTAGCTTGTGTCAAATTGACCCAAAAAAAAAAAAAAAAAAGGCAACATACTTAGGGACTGGAGAGATGGCTCAGCAGTTAAGAGCACTTGCTTCTCTTGCAGAGAACCTAGGTTCAGTTCCCAGCACTTAGGTAGTGGCTCACAACCATTGGTGACTCTGGTTTCAGGGATCTGATGCCCTCTTCCATCTTCCACAAGTATCAAGAATGCACATGGTGCACACACATACATGTAGGCAGACATTCACACATAAAATACAGAGAAGTAAGTTTTTAAGAAGAAAACTATGTTGGGCTCTTGGTCTGAGAGGGCTCGGCTGGCAGAGCATCAGGGCAGAAGAGCTTGGAAAAGGAAGTTACTCACCCCTGGTAGACGGAAGGAAGGCAAGGAGAGGCGGAGACTGGGAGGGAGGAACAAGGCAGAGACACCCAGCAATTTACTTCCTCAAACCAGGCCCCTCTTCCTGGTATCTATCTCCTCCCAACAACATCAAAACATGATCCCATAAATCTGCCATCCACTGATGAAATCAGAGCCCCCATGATCTAACCACTTCCCCAAGGCCTGCCTCGGAACACTGAATCAGGAAGCATGCCTTGAACACCAGCTTTTGAAAAGAACAATAGCAATTCATAGCCAAGCCATAATACAATGTTTGGTAGATTAGACATATGTAGTGTTTATGATGCACGCTTTATTTACAGTATATGCTTACATGTAGAATGGGTATTTTAGGATATAACTACAGGATAGGTTGAAGAGCGTGTGTATCACATGCATATGTCACCCATGTGGCTATGTTCTTCGTAGATGCATCCTGTGTGACCATAACCATGTGACTAGATTACTCTGGTGACTAACACTGATCATGGCAATGTCTGTCTCTTTGTCCTCCTGGGCCTGTGGTTTGATGACACTCCTCTGTCTTCTGGAATCCAGATGCCTTTGGAAGACATTTCATACTCAACCATAACAACATGCCTACCAGGCACAGCTCACACCCATCCTGGGCTCTTTGCCCACCTGTAAGCAGTCAGATGCTGCATCTCAGTCAGGGAAATGTGGGCAGAGGTGGTAGATGTCCTATTCTTCCTGTTGCCCCCGAGAGCAGCGGTGTTCAAGCCATGGAGACTCTGTCTATGAGGTCCACGAGGTAGAATTATACAGAGCGAAGCTGCCAACATCTGGAGATGGACATGGAGCATGAGCAAGGTTCACAATCCAGCAAGACTTCAGCATTCAACACACACACACACACTCACACACACACACAGTGCACATACCTACATACATACACACACACACACACACTGTGCACATACATACATGCAGACAAAACACACACATAAAAATAAGCATCTTTTAAAAACTTACTATTTTTCCCCAGGGCCTGGGACGTGGCTTCGTTAGTAAAATGTTTGCCTTGCAAGTGTGAAGCATGAACAAAGACTTAAGTTCAACCCCCCAAAATTCATGAAAAAGCTCAGGTGTGGTGGTGTACACTTATAATCTCAGAACTGATGAGGCCCAGGCAGGCAGATTCCTGGAGCATGCTGACCAGCCAGCCTAGCCCACTTGATGAACTTTAGGCCAGTAAGAGACCCTGACTCAAGGACAGGCGGGTGGAACCCGAGGAACAATAACTGCATTTGTCCTCCAGTCTCCACATCTGTATGACAGAAGAGCACAACATAAACATGTGCATCTTGTCCGGACAGAGAAACCAGAGTAGGATTTTTTTGTTGTGTTTATTTTCAGTTTTGAGACAAGGTCTTGCTATATAGACCAGGCTAGCCTCAAATTCACAGAGATCCACCTGCCTCTGCCTCCTGAGTGCTAAGATTAGAGGCGTGCACCATGATTCCTAGCCCCAGAGAGTAATTTGAATACTGAAAGTTTAATGATCAGGAATAGTTTAATTAAACAAATTATCAACCACAATCGGACTTGGAATGAAAAGAGAATTTTTTACAATGAGTAAAATTTACTGATGTCATCAATTTACTTTTAATTATTAACTAAAAATTACTGACTTCATCAATTTACATTTTTACAATACATAAAAATTCTCTGGTGAATGAGACAATATTATCAAGAGTTCATGTATATAGCGAGTCTTTCTCTGTCCCACCAGCCACCTCCCAAACCACAACACAGAGACTAATTATTAATTATGAAAGCTCAGCCGATAGCTTATGCTTGTTTTTAGCTAGCTCTTATAACTTAAATTAACCCATTTCTATTCATCTTTGTGCTGCCCCGGGGCTTGTTTACCTCATCTATGTACTTTCCATCCTGCTTTCCTGCTTCCTCCATGTCTCCTTGTGTCTCTGTCTTTCTTCCCAGCATCCTCTGTGCCTGGAAATCCTGACTAGCTATTGGCCATTTAGCCTTTTATTAAACCATATCAGAGTGATATATCATTACACAGTGTAAGCAAATACCTCGACACACGTGAAGAAAAAAACAAAGACACAGGCTAGAGGTCATGATAGCTTGCTCACCTAGCCTGCTCCGGGCCCAGGGTTCAAAACAAGAACAGCAAAGCCACCACAAGAGTAGCCCAGAGAAAGAGAGCTTGTCAGAAGTGACGCGCCTGTAATCTTAAAGCATTCCAGTGATTTTATGAAGGAGAAAAAAGCATTTCCCTGTAGGATTGTCTGTCAGGACTCTTTTGGTTTGAGTAACAGGAACTCAGTGTAAACTGGTCTCAGCAAAAATTTCAGTCTTTGACTCAAGAAACTGGAAAGCCTGGCTGAACTGTGGCTTGAGATCCAGATGGAGCCAGATGGACCTGCAAAGTGGTCAGAGCTGGCTCTTCCCTCTTGGCCCTGCTCTCCTGTTGGGCAGCCCCTCCATGCATGTGCCAATACTCCTGCGCAGAAGATCCAGGAAGGCTCTGAGAACATACCTGTGTTGAGTTAGTCAGGGTTTTGTGTGTGTGTGTTTGTTGTTTGTCACTGTGATAAATACTTGAGAAAACATAAAGCAGTAGTTCTCAACCTTCCTAATGCTGTGGCCCCTTAACAGTTAGTTCCTCATGTTGTGGTGACCACCAACCATAATATGATTTCCATTGGATCTAACAACTGGCATCTTGCTACTGCTATGAACTGTAATGGAAATATCTGTGTTTTCCAATGGTGACCCTGGTGAAAGGGTCGTTCAGTTCTCAATTGGAAGGCAATTTTATTTGGGCCGTTTTAGAGGTTCTAGTCCATAGTCACTTGATTCCAATGTGTCTACCATAGACAGAGACATATGAGTCATGGTGGAGATGGGTGGTAGGGCACAGCCGATCACCTCGTGGCCAGGAAGCAGAGAGACAGGTAGGGGCTCCCAAACACGTGCCACCAGAGACCCACTTCCTCCACCTAGGTCCCACCTCTTCGAGTTTTCATTGCTTGAAATAGTCCCCCAGCAAAGGACCAAGCCTTCAGAGTAGGTGCCTTTGGAAGACATTTAATATTTAACCGTAACAACATGCATACCACAGCTGCAGCTCACACCCACACTGGGCTGTGTGCCCACCGGTAGGCAGGGCTGCATTGTGATGTCTTTGGACTCACGCCATCCTTCCCTTCCTCTGTAAAAGACATGTTTTGTATTTACATGTTTCTATTCTTTTATTACACTTACTTAGTTGTTGTGTGTTGGAGAGGACACACACACACACACACACACACACACACGTATATCAAGGCACACATATGTGGAGGTCAGAGGGCAGTTGCTGGAGGTCTGTTTCCTCCTTCTAGCATGTGAGCCTTGGGGATTGAACTCCTGGAGTTCAGGCTATGGGGCTTGCTGATGAGTGTCTTTAACCAGTGAGCTAGCTCAGGGACTCTCTCAGACAAGGCTCCAGGAATCAAAGTGCATGTATTCACAGGTCACAGACAGAGGAGGCCACAGGATGATGCCACAGGAGGCCACGTGAAAACAACACCAGGGTGTTCAAGAGGCAGGAGACCAGAGTGAAGGGCAGGTTTACACTGTGCTTTGATTAAGGTTTCCTCATGATTGAAAAGGGGGCTGTCTGTTGATTTAGGACTGGTTGGCTTGAACAATTTCATCAGGCTCAAAACGAGGGCAGGGGTGGTGCTATGACTGAATGTGCCCATAAAGTTCACGCACTGGAAACTCAGTACCCAACAGCAGGAAGACCCAATAGGAACCGGTTAGGTGGTGAGTGGCGTGCTTTACGTGACAAAGTGCCGTGACTGCTAGAATGGGTTGCCATTGAGAGGATTTGTCACAAGAGGTGGCCTCTTCTTGCTCTTGCTCTCAGAGTGTTGCCATGGAGACGGCACTGCTTAAGAACACCCACCACTCCTGGCCCCTCAGTGTTGGACTTTGCAACCTCCAGACCATGAGCCAAACAAACTTCTGTTCTTTGGAAATCACCCAAGCTGTGGGGCTCTGTTACAACAACACAAAACAGGCCAAGACAGGTGTTCCCTCAGCCCCTAGTACCTGGTTCTGGGAGGTAATGAATGGTCCTGTAGCCTCCTGGGGTGTTAGGGCCAGCTAGAGGAGGTGACACTCTGATTGGTCAGTCTGTATACCTCAGGGATGCCCCTGGCTAAGTTTGCCCAATCTAGAGTCAGCTAGCTCTTGAGAGCTAATCTCTTCATCCAGAAGGAATCCACTTAAGATGCTAAAATGCCAAAATGTTTAGAAAAAAACTAAATATATGATACAATGTATCAAACAATTTATTTTGTGGAGTTTTTTTTGTGTATGTGTATAGGTGTGTGTGTGTGTGTGTGTGTGTGTGTGTGTGTGTGTGTGTGTGTGTGTGTCTGCATGTGGAGGCCAGAGGTGGATATCAGGTGTCTTCTTCAATCTCTCTCCACCTTAGCTTTTGAGACAGAGTCTCTCACTGAACCTGGAGCTCACTGATTCAGCTACACAGACTGAGCAAAGGCCCAGGGATCAGCCTGTCACCACCCACTCCCCTTCCCAGCACTGGGGTTACAGACTTGCTGCTGTGCCCAGCTTTTCCATGAGTGCTGGATACCCAAACTCAGGTCTTCATGCTTCACAACAAACATTTGCCTACTGAGCCATCCCCCAGCCCTCCCTCACAAAATTGATTTTTATGACTGCATCAGTATAAAGACTAATATAATCTGTGACTGAAAGGATTTTCTTTTACTTGTAATCTTAAGATATCTCTATGAGCCCCTACCAGCCTTGTGGCCTAAGGCACTATGCCTACTGAGCCTAACAGATGAGTCAGAGCCATCTGTGAGGGGACTGCCCGCCTCACCAGCTTTATGATCACATGCTCACTGTGAACCTAAGGAATTGTGTGAGATAAGAGAGGGAACAGGGCGTTACACACACACACACACACACACACACACACACACACACACACACACACACACCGTTTCCAACAGTCAGAGTACATTCTGAGAAATGCTTCCTTAGGGGATTTCTACTGAGTGGACATCAGCACGTACTCACACAAAAACAGATGGTCAAGGTCCATTGTTTATCATGACCTCTTGATATACCCAAGAGATATGTTTGAGCTGCTGCTCCTAGACTATTTCACAGCAAACCTTTTTATATAAGAAGAAATGAATGTGGGCTGAGGAGATGGCTCTGTGGTAAAGTACTTGCTGTACAACTATGAGAACCGGAGTTCAGACCCCTAACATCCACATTAAAGCTGGGCAGGGCAGACCAGCTCTCAGCACTGAGGGGAGAGAAGAAATAGACATGGTCTCACCACTAACTAAGAAGCTCTTTGCAGTTGATACCTGCTGGGGAAATCAGTTTTTTTTTTTTTTTTTTTTTTTATAAAGAAATATCGCTGGGTATTTCAACCACACTCCAGGGTAGGCTCATGCCCAAAAGCAGTTGGCCAACACAAAATGAACTCCATGTGGTTTTGGTTTTTTTTGTTTGTTTTGTGTGTGTGTGTGTACTTTTCTGTTTGTTTGGATTTCTTTTTCTTTGTTGTTGTTTTGATTTTCATTTGCCTTGTTTTGTTTTGAGAGAGAGACACACACAAAGAACATGAAGTTGGCTGGGTAAGAAGGTGGGAGGATCTGGGAGAAATTGGGGAGGGTAAAGAACGTGAACAAAGTATATTGTATGAAAATAAGAAGAAGAAAAGGAAAGAGCTGGGCGGGGCAGTATGACCCGGAACACCAGTGCAGGGGAGGTGGAGACAGGAGGAGCCTGGGGCCTGCTGGCCGGCCAGTCTAGCCAAAGTAGCAAGCTCCAATGTCAGTGAGAGACCTTGTCTCAGAAAGTGGGATGGAAGGCCAGTGAGATGGCTCAGCAGGTAAAAATGTTGGCCACACAAGCCTGGAGATTCCACTTCTCTCCCTGGAGCCCATGGAAAGGCGGAAGGAGAGGACTGACTCCACCAAGTGTGCCATGGCTCTGGTGCCTCCCACAGAATAGCAACAACAACAACGGTAATAAAGTGGGGAGCAAGAGGGAGGATACCCAACACCCACCTCTGGCCTCTACATGTATGCGCGTGCGCGCGCGCGCGCGCGCGCCACACACACACACACCCTCCCACCCACCCCAGCATACAAAGAAGCAAATTGTAATAATAACTTAAAAGTGCCTGAGAAGAGTGAGATGGCTCATTGTGGAACTTGCTGCCATGCCTGGTGGCCTGAGTTCAATTCTCAGGACCCACATGGTAAGGGGTTACCAACTTCTACAAATTGTCTTCTGCCTACATATATTTGATGGCACAAGTACACACACACACACACACACACACACACACACACACACACTACATAAATAGTTTTGTAAAATAGTTTTAAAGCATCAGGAAGGAGGCTGAGGCAGGAGGATTGCTATGGGTTAGAGGCCATTCAAGCATAATCCCTAGACTTCAGAGTCAAATCCTCTTTCAAATAAACAGACAAGAAGTATAATTCAGAAAACACATAGACCAGTAAGACAGTCCATTGCTATGACCATATGTAATGCAATGAAAAAATGTTAAACTCTTCATGACTGGCAACACAGTGAGTTTGTTCTACCAGCATGACCCTGTGCTATTACTGGACAACAGGAATTTTCCCATAGGATTTCCAGTCATAATTTTTTTTGTTTTTGTTTTTGTTTTTTTGAGACAGGGTTTCTCTGTGCAGCTTTGGAGCCTGCCCTGGAACTCTCTGTGTAGACCAAACTGGCCTCAAACTCTCAGAGATCAACTGCCTCTGCCTCCCGAGTGCTGGGATTAAAGGTGTGTGCCACCACCGCCCGGCTCCAGTCATAATTTTATGAGCAGGTTCGTGGTTATGACCAACTGAAAGTCACTGTGTATGTCCTTCACTACAGTATGGAAGGGCAGGCAAACCGCAGAAGCTCGCAGGTGACCCCAGGAGAGATGAAGCTGAGGGGGCTGCTGTCTGTAGCCTGCGTTATTCTCACGTTCACACCGTCTCTGGATGGCTAGGGTCTACAAAATGCCCCCACCAAACGCCCAATCTATCAGCACCTCAGTCTTGGATTCTTCACCCTCCAGAGCTGTGAGGTTGTTTAAAATGCTGGGTTCACACGACAGCTGGTCTGTGATATTCTAAAGTAGGTGAACTAAGACACCGGGTGACAGCTGTGCATGTGTACTCATGTGAGCTAAACTGCCCGCCAGAATAGCTGACGTATGATATATGCACATGTACATTTTCCAGAAAACAGGAAGGCACAGGAAGGTAAACAAGAGATAGAAGAACAGAGCAGTGAAGCAGAAAGAGGGCAAAAGGGGAGAGAAAAGGGGGGAAAGAGGAGGGGATGATAGAGAAGGCGAGAGGTCTTCCCTGTGGCTCAAGACAGCACTAGGCAGTGGCCACTGTGTGCTGAGAAAGTCTACCCAGAGCGAGCCCACCCTGACTGCATGCAGTCCGCTCCTTCATAAGGTTAATGCGGGCACATGAGCAGTGTGAGCAGTCCTGTCCATCTTCCAGCAGGGACCCAGGTTTAAGCCAGTGAGCCTTGGCATTTCCTTGTTGACCCTTCCTGTCTGGGATTGTTGGGTAGGGATCAAAATTGGCTGAAGATCATTTCTGTGTACAGGAGAGAGAAGGCCGCCTCTCTGCCTCTTTAGCAGAAACAAGGATGTAAGCTGCTCTAGCTGCGGCTGGTACAGCAGTGGGAGGAAAGCCTGGGGCCAAAGTCAGTGCGTGAAGAAATGGATGAGCAGCTGCGGTCTGCAGCCCTTCCTGTTCTGGATTTCCTTCTCAGGTGAGCCAGTCCAAGGCTGGTCTTTGGCTACTTTTAGCCCAAAGCATCCCAATGGATTGCCAATAGGTCTCCTTCCAGCCCGGGCTGCTCCTGGGGAGTGTTTCAAGGTCCTTTTTCCATTGTGTGGGTGCAGGAGAGGTTCCTGACTCTGGGCCTAGGATCAGAGCAAGCCACCTGTAGACATAGGGAGGGGGTCCAGGTGTGTCTGTTAGTTTCTGTACTCAGAGCTACACTCTTTATGCTTACAAGGACACCCCAAATTCCTTAGGAAACCCTTCTGTTCATCTCCCCCTGCCACACAAACAGCTCAGTCCTCCAACTCTCCAAATACCCAACTTCTGTCCAGCTGGGTCACAAAGTCAGAGGTCTCCACAATTTCTCTTTATTGTACTATACTTTGCACAGCTCACAGGACTCTGGAAACAAGGGCTTAGTCTAATTTTTGTTACTATAACAGAATATCACAGAACAGATAATTTATAAAGAAGAGAAATTTATTTCTCATGGTGCAGGAGGCTGAAGTCCAGTATTAAGGAGCCAACATCTGGCAAGCCTTCTTGCTGGGTCTTGACCTAGCAGAGGGCATTGCACAGTGAGAGGATGAAAGCAAGAGAACACAAGGCAGTTGACCTCACTTTTCTAATAACCTGCTCTCAAGATACGCACCCCACTCCAGAAGATAATGGCCTTACCCCATCATTTCCTAAAGGGCCCACCCCCACCCTCCACCATCAGAATGACAATTAAATTTCAATGTGAGTTTTGAGGAGAGATCCAAACCATAGCACAACCATTAGAAGATGCCTATAAGGGATATAACTTAAGACCAGTCAAATGGGAGAGATTTATAGTGTGGAAGCTCAAATTACTCAGGGCTTGAGAATCTGAGCTTGCTTTACCCAGCAGGGCTGCATAAGGGGATGATTTGACCACGGGTGTGTTTACCAGGTGTTTGGAAGGGTCTGCACTTGGCTGTGTGGTGTTCTTTGATCTAGCAAGGGGAGGTCTTTTGTCCCACCCCTTGGCATTGTTATAAAAAGCCCCTTTGAAGAGGCAGAAGGGGCCATTGGGTATTGACCCAGGTCCTCCCGAAGCTGTCCTGTGTTTTTGTCTTTCTATCAGAAAATTTCTTATCTCTCTCCTCCTCATAGGAACCCTTTAAAATGTGGGATCAGGCCTCCCACAGTATAGAGCAAGGTCTTAGGGAACAAATGTAGAGTTCCTATGCCCCTTCTGTGGATGTTCCCTTCCAATTCTGTCAATTCATTCACCAACCCATAAGCTCTGTGGACCTGCAATTTAAGGATTGTTTTATTTTATTCTTTATTGTTTTTTAAATTAATGTAATTATATTTCTCTTCTCTCACCTCCTTCCAAATCTTCCCATAAATCCCTTCTTGCTCTCTTTCAAATTCATGGCCTCTTCTTTCATTAATTGTTATTGCATGCGTATATGTATACTTGTATACATTTATAAATTCCTAAATATAACCTGCTCAGTCTGTATAATGTTGCTTGTATGTTTTTAGGGTTGACAGTTTAGTATTGGACAACCAATTGGTGCTTTTCCCTGAGGAAGACTATTCTGTTCTCAGTATCCCTAAGTTGCCTGTGTGTACAGTTGAGGGCCACACAATTTAAGGATTTTGAAGTTTCCTTGTATAGGCCTGAATGATTAAATCACTGGTGAGTAACTCAATCTCCAGCCTCTCTCCCCTCCTTGGGAGCTTTGGCCATAGTGTTGAGTGGTCCAGTTTGCCTATTCACCTGGTTAGTTCCTTTGCCAATCAACTCCCATGTAAAGCTATCTGCAAGCCCCCCAGTTACTTATTTAACATACCAAAGGCACTATTATCTGAAATTCCCAGGGTTTTAAGAGTTGTACTCTGAGAACCGAGAACGAAGACCAGATATTTAGTTTTCTGTTTTTAATGTAATCACACCATCCATTCGCAGTCCACAGGGTTGTGTCAAGGTCTCTCTATTCCTGCTCCTCGGAGTTAAGCAGATCTACTCAAGAAACTGGGAATGGCAATGCATGCCTGTAATCCCAGCACTGGAGAGGTGGAGGTGAAGGGTCAGAAGTTCAAAGGTAAGGAAAGAAAGATGATTATGATGTAAGGAACATCGAGAGAGCCCGTTGGGGTGGAGTGGTGAGACCACTGAAGGACTTAGGCATGCTTCCAGCTGCTGGATGGGAGTGTGAATTTGGGGTCCCTTCTGACTGTAGGCATCTAGAACAGAGGGTTACACTACTTCCAGAGACTCGGGTACATAACAAGAAGCACCCCCCCCCCCCCCGGTTTTTGAACATGTTCTTATCTCCACCTTGTTAATTAGCCCATGCCATCTAGCCCCTGTTCTGACTCAATTTTCAATGTCAATAGGGAGTTCCCTAGAAAGTAATTCAGTTGTGTCTGTGGTTGTACTGGGCATCACACCTAAGTTCTGGCATATGTGAGAAATGGTTCTCTTCCTGTCAAAGATGACTCACCTGCCCAGGGCCAGCATTCCATAAGCGCCCCATCTTATGAAACTCCTGAGCACGTGCCTGTTTGCCCAACCCCTGGACACTCCTGGGCCTTGACTCTACCACACTCTTTCCTACATGCAGATTCTGAATTAGCTGAGACTGTGAGGTTGTGAGGTCCAGCTCCCACCAATAGAAAGAGACACAGTCGTCACCTCGTTAAAAAACAAAGCGGACTCCCCCGCGGTGTGCTCGCTCACCCAGTTGGGTTGGGGCACACCCCTTTTGCAATAGGAAATTTCCTTGCCAGGTGGCTTTGAATTTGTTCGTGTTTCTTTGTGCGATGCCAAGAATATTCTTTTTCAACACATGGTAAACAAACACTCTACCATGGAACTACACTCCCAAAGTCCCTTCATTATTTTTTCTTTTCTTTCCTTTTTTTTTTTTTTTTAAAAAAAAAAAAGCAAAACCAAACCAAACCAGGGTCTCATTGTGTGGTGCAGAGTAACCTTGAATACAAGCCTCTGAGTGTATGGATTACAGGTGAGGGCTGTTACACATGACCTCACAAAGGAATTTTTGTTGTTTCTTTTGGACCTGCCCAAAAGTTCACCTGTTTATTAAGATAGTTATAGCCAACAAGATTGCAAATGTATATGTCAACTTTTAATAAAAGTGAATTGACCATAGAGCTTTGTCATGGTTTGAATCATAAATGTACACCAAACATCATGTGTTTCAGGTTTGATTCCCCAGCTGCTGGTACTAAGACAGGGGAGTCTGGGGCCCCTTCTTGGGGTCTTCGTCTCATTAATAAAAAGAATTGAAGAGTGAACTCAAAAGGAGGCTTAGTGACAATTTTATTACAGTTTAAAAGGTATACACCCCCAAGGCAGGCAAGCTATAAATCTCAGCAGCTTCCCAGAGAAGAATGAAGAAGGGAAGGAAAGAAGTCCTGCTGTTTAAGCCACCATGGAGGTCAGACACACAGTGGGAGTTGGAAGGGGGTTATTTAAAGAATAAGTAAGGACACCTATAGTGTCGCTAAAAGCACACTCAAGTTCTGAAAGGAGACCGGGGTGTGTGTGTGTGTGTGTGTGTGTGTGTGTGTGTGTGTGTGTGTGTGGAAAAGCTGGGCCTCAGAAAGGTGGGCAGACCCAGCTGATCCTCAAGGTGGCTGGCAGGGACCACAAATTCTAGGAGGGAAGGGTATCTCATTATAGGAAAAAGTATTTTGTCTGTCTTTTTAGCATAGCTTAAGGTGAGCCTGCCTGCCTGGGGGTGATTGACCTGTCCAACTGGAATGTTAGGTCTACCTGGGCCTCAGATTCTATCCTTTTGACCAAAAGGAATTCTTTTATTAATGGACTTTCATTGTTACTCTAACATTCCCCCTCAAGAAGTAACCCTAAAAGTTCCTTATGAACCAGTCCCTCCAGTGGGACAATTTGAAAGACCCCAAGAGTGTATCAGCAGTCCCATTTGTATAACAGCCAGGGAGGTACAGGGAAGAAAGGACATCTTTGTCTAGTGCCTGGACAGAGATGTGAAGAAGTAAAAGCCGAAGTATTTAGCATTGCAAGTCCTAGCCAGGGAGCCAGGAGAAGCCAGAACAGAGCGCATTGTTTTAAAAAAAAATCAAAGTTCTTTAGACTGTCTTGATGAGCTCCCAAGAGTCTCCAACTACTGGGCTCCTCCTGGCTTTTCTGTTAACTACACTCAAGAGTGGTGAACCAGGATCGTCCCAGCTGTTGGAGTGGCTGGAATCCCAGAGTGTGGTCCCCCCAGACGGCTTCCAGAGAAGGGGGGGGGGGAGAAAAACTGCAGTCATCATTTGATTTTCAGTTTAAGACGATAAGGGGCCTCTTTCTCTTGGCCTCAGGTAGGCTCTACACTGTTGAATGGAGCCAAGGTCATGATGTTCTGTATCTGGCAGCATTTTCCTTATCAGGAAGAAAAATCATGGTAAGAAATGGCGTCTGAATAATATCTCTTAATCCTAATGTCTGGGTATGTGATTCCCGTTGTACTGTTAAAGAAACATTTGGATCGTTTTTTTATCTTTGGTTATACTTTCATTTGGATGTTTAAGACCATGCAGGTGGCCAAAAATTAATCTCTCTCTCTCTCTCTCTCTCCTCTCTCTCTCTCTCTCTCTCTCTCTCTCTCTCTCTCTCTCTCTCTCTCTCTCTCTCTCTCTCTCTCTTTCTGAGGATCTGGGCAACCTCTGGTTCCTCTACCTTCCTTTTACCAGTGCTCCCATCTATATGAGGATAGGTCAAAGCCCTGTTTGACCCTGACGTGGCTTGGAAGCATTAAGGAGTGTTTTCCTGTGTTGACCCTCCTCTTAGTAGGAAGGTCAACCACTAGGAGGCTGGACGCTGGTTAGAGTCCGCCCTCTCCCCATGAAGAACATGGCAGGTGGTCCACCAGAGCTACAGAACATTTTAATAGATGCCTTATATTGCTCTGGGAGCCAGTTGACCTTGTAAGGAGCAAACTATTGGCTTGCAAAGGAATTGTTTTATAGCCTTCCTCTTTTAATCTCCCATTTCCTCTGCCTTGGGTTTGGTGGTGGTTCTGAGATGAGCCTTCTTTTACTCCAGGCTGGCCTCAAACTGGATATGTAGCTGAGGATGTTCTTGAACTTCCGATCCCCCCAACTCCTCCCTGAGGGCTAGGATCGCACTGGTTTTATGAAATGCTGGGGGTCAAACCCAGGGAGGGAATCGTGCATGTGAAGCAAGGACTCTGCTACCGGAGCGACACCCCCAGCCCATTGCTGGCCTTCCTTCATATACTTGTGTCAGAGCTGTCTGAGCCCGTGTCTCCTGGCATTGCCGTTCCGAAGAGCTCCAACACAGCTCTTTTCACTCCCACAGTTGGAGACTGTGAACTGTGAGACTGATTGATAAAGCCCATCCGAGAATATGACATATCAACCCAGAGGAGATCAAGGCTGAGCCAGGGCTGGAACCCAACTCTGATGTTATCTCTTAATTTCCTAGACATAGTGTGTTCCTGGGGAAATTGAGGTTCCTTTTGGGGGTTCCTAGTCTCAGTGATAGAAAAAATTTAGAAATAGACTCAGAAGTAAATTCAAGGACAATTATATTAGTGTTTAAGAAAAAAAAACAAAAAACAAAAAACAAAAAAAACCAATCTAGTATAGGTTAGGTGAAAACCCCAGCAGCCTTGAGGAAGTGGGATGGAGAAAAGTCCATGCTTTTTAAGTTGGGCACTGTCAGGTCCAAAGTCCCCCGCCCCCTCCAAAAAAAAAAAAAAATTGCAGTGCTGGTGACATTGTCCTAAAAAAGATTGAAACCAAGTCACATGCACGCATGCTGTAGCAAATTAAGAATTCCTATATAAATTTTTTTTAACTGTCAACACTTTCTATTACCAGTTTTAAATAACGTTTTTTTGTTTGTTTGTTTTGTTTTTTTACTACATCCAGTGAACTTACAAATCCTGAAATACAGAAAGTTTACGCAATGGTCTTAAACATCTTGAGATTAATTATACTTTAGCAAAAGTTTTAGAGCTCTAAGAGAGGGGAGTACTTAGAGAGTTCAATAAAACCCAGAAAAAGAATGTGAGATAAGTAATCACTTTGGGGGACAGTCCACTTTTTAGCTTTTAAAGCTCATGGTGTTTTTTGTTTTTTTTCTGGCCTGATCTGTCAGCTGCCCTTCTCCCTGTCACAGAATCAGGTAGCCAGCCCTGATCCAGGACAGACTTAGGAAGAAACTTTTAAACAAGCATGCTTGGGTCTGGAGACGTGGAGCCATAACCAAACTCCAGAGCCAGCTTTTAGTGGAGTAGAACAGCATTGTTATATCTCAGACCCTGGGGCCAACTGCTAAGGTGACCGTCTACCATATCGAAGCAGACCTGGCTACCAGGTCTCCCAGCATCCCTCGGTCCCTACCTATTATAGGCTATGGCAGGTCCACCCTGCCCTCTACCCCAACCCTCCAGCCCAGAAGCTGGGCTGCCCTTCCCCCCCAGAAAGGCATTTGGTTACCTGCCCTTTTTGTACCTTTGGCCCCTTGGTTGCTGCACCTGGCTCCCCTCTCGTCCCTCTTCCTCCCCTCCCCGACTTCTCTCATGGCTCAGGATCATGTCCACTCTGGACTCTCCCAAATGTCTCTGACTCTGGCTATGCTCTTCCTTCTAGCTACAATAAACTTTCTCCTCCACCATACCTAGGAGCAGCCATGTCTTTCCGTTCCTTTTATTTCTTTTTTCATTCAAGCGTGAACCAAGTGTTCAGATGATACTGAACATTTGAATCCCTGTAAGACTGAATTTAGTGGCCAGGGGAAAGATGGGAAGAAGCAGAGACTTAGAGAGTGGAGATTTTCGAGAGTGGAGAACAGAGAAGGCTTAGCCTTAAGGGGTTGGGGGATCGTTTGCATGTGTGGTGGCACTTGTTATAATTTGTGAGAATTTGGAAATCGAGTGTGCCATTTTCTGTCACTGAGACTGATTATCTAGTTTGTACTGACGCCAGACTGTCAGCAGGGAGACAGCACGCCTTCGGGAATCTTCAAGTCTGAGGAGGAAAGAGGTCAGAGAGGGCAGGAGAGGCGTGGAGGAGTCTAACCCTGCATGGGCAAGCCCGTGGTTAGAGACCGGTGAGGGGAGTCCTGGTGCACCTGCAGGACTTCTGTAGAGTGGGCTCCAGGAGCACAGAGGGGAGACAGCAGGCTCCCGCGAGCCAGCGAGAGGGACGGAGACGGAGCAGGCAGCTCCTGCGGGGAGGCGGGAGAGACAAGTGGTCTGCCATGGCTAGAGAGTAAGCAGGAAGGCAGCTAGAAGCAGAGTAAGGGGATGGGGGAGACTTAGGGGGGCTGCAAGCAGGATTCCATCAGAAGAAGGGTCCCAATATAGTGTCAGAAACAAGGAAGGTGGCACATGAAAGGGTAAGCGTTGTGGGACAAGAATTTCAATCCAGGGTGTCCCCAAGCTGACCGAGAGACCCAAACGGCATCGGGAGGCTGCCTGATTCCCTGGTGTGATTTTTGTGGTAGGCTCCAGGAGCCCAGAAAGACAGAGCAGGCAGCTCTGAGAGAGACACTTACCAAGTAGGAGGGGGGATACTAGTGGTTAGAACAGGTGGAGAAGGGGCTGGAGAGGCAGAAAAATTCGGTGTCGAATACAGCGGGTGGCAGGAGCCAGCATGAGCAAGTGATCCATACGGGGTGGGGGAGGGGAGGCTGGGTGTCAAAACTCAGCAGTTTGGTTCATTTATGAGAGGCTGGGCCTTTTGGGAGGTCCAGTGTACCTCCTGGATTTGGGCACCAAATATAAGCAATGGTGTACAGAAATTACTGAACTAGACTACTCCGTGGGCAGAAAGAAAGATTTATTGGGGATCAACTGCCAAGGCCATCTTTGGGGGTGGGAAAGAGAGAAAAGCAAAGTGACACAAGAGCAAGAATAGTTTACATGACAGTCCGCAGGGTGAGGATCTGAGCTGATACAGGCTGCCCAGATTGACTAACTAGAAGTCCTTGCCTGAGGTGGGTTGACCTTTGGGTGAAGGTTAAGATGGGGGGTGGGGAGTAGGGGATGGGGAGAGGGTTCCCAGCAAACAGAAACCACCTTAAAAGATCTGTTTTTCTACCAACAGCACAGACCCTGAGCACAACAATTAATAAATGGGACCTCTCGAAACTGAGAAGCTTTTGCAGGGCAAAAGACACAGTCAATAAGACAAAAAGACAGCCAACAGAATGGGAAAAGATCTTCACCAACCCCACATCTGACAGAGGATTGATCTCCACAGTATATAAAGAACTCAAGAAACTAGACATCAAAGTACTGAACAGTCCAATTAAAAAATGGGCTAAAGAGCTAAACAGAGAATTCACAAAACAAGAACTACAAATGGCTGAAAGACATTTAAAGAAATGCTCAACATCCTTAATCATCAGAGAAATGCAAATCAAAACGACTCTGAGATACCACCTTACACCTGTCAGAATGGCTACGATCAAAAACACCAATGACAGTCAATGTTGGAGAGGATGTGGAGCAAAGGGAACACTCCTCCACTGTTGGTGGGAATGTAAACTTGTACAACCACTGTGGAAATCAGTATGGCAGTTTCTCAGAAAATTAGGAATCGAACTACCTCAAGACCCAGCCATCCCACTCTTGGGCATATACCCAAGGAATGCTGATTCATACCATAAAGATACATGCTCAGCTATGTTCATAGCAGCACTATTTGTAATAGCCAGAACCTGGAAACAACCTAGATGCCCATCAACGGAAGAATGGATGAAAAAAATGTGGTACATATACACAATGGAGTACTACTCAGCAGAGAAAAACAATGAAAGCATGAAATTTGCAGGCAAATGGATGGAACTAGAAAAAAATCATCCTGAGTGAGGTAACCCAAACCCAGAAAGACCGTCATGGTATGTACTCACTCATAAGTGGATTCTAGATATAAAATAAAGAACAATCAGACCACAACCCATAGAACCATGAAGGCTATATATATAGCATGGAGGTCCCTAGGACGACTGTGGCTTATAATAAATTTCGGTTTTACTCAATTATTGAAAAAAAAATAGCCAAATGAATGGAAACACATGAGCTATGAACCAAAGGCTGAGGGGCCCCCAGCTGGATCAGGCCCTCTGAATAGGTGAGACAGTTGTTTGGCTTGATCAGTTTGGGAGGCAACTAGGCAGTGTGACCAAGTCCTGTGCTCATTGCATGAGTTGGCTGTTTGAAACCTGGGGCTTATGCAGGGACACTTGGCTCAGGCTGGGAGGAAGGGACTGGACCTGCCTGGACTGAGTCTACCAGGTTGATTGCAGTCCTAGGGGGAGGATTTGCCCTGGAGGAGGTGGGAATGGGGGGTGGGCTGAGGGTAAGGGGAGGGGGTGGGAGGGGGGAGAATAGGGGAACCTGTGGCTGATATGTAGAACTGAATGGTACTGTAAAATAAAATAAATTTAAAAAAAAAATTAAAAAAAAAGATCTGTTTTTCTAGTAAACAGAAACCCACCTTTAAGTTTACCTAGCCAGAGTCTTTCAAGTTTAGGTCATGGTCACCACTACTGCCATTAGGAGTGGGGAGAGGGTGCTTTGGACCTGACAGGCCTGGAATACAAAGAGACAGCTTGTTAAAAAAGGGTAAAAGCCTGTGGTGGTGGTGGTGGTGGTGGTGGTGGTGGTGGTGCACGCCTTTAATCCCAGCACTGGGGAGGCAAAGACAGGCGGATCTCAATTGGGGCCAACCTGGTCTACAGGGCGAGTTCTAGGACAGCCAGGGCTATACTGAGAAACCCTGTACCAGGCTTTTTCCTTTGAACTACCAACCAGCTCCCAAGTCATGACAAGGAGACTTACTATTAGTTATGAATGCTTGGCCTTATTTTAGCTTTTATTTTAATCTGTTTCTCTTTATGTTTTGCCTCAGGGCTTTTTACCTTTTTTTTCTTTCCTCCCTTCCTTCCTCCCTTCCTTTCTGTCTGTCTGTCTGTCTGTATATCTTACTTTCCTGCAGCTCCATGGCTGGCTGGCTGGCAGCTGCCTGGCTTCTGGCCCCAGGCATGTTCTCTTTCTCCCTCGCTCTCTTCTCTTCCTTCATTTCTCTTGAGCCCAGATTTCTCCTCCTATTATTCTCTCTGCCTGCCAACCCTGCCTATCCCTCTCCAGCCTAGCTATTGGCCAGTCAGCTTTTTATTAGACCAATTAGGCAGGCCAGGTGAGACAAATGCAACGCATCGTTACCTAATTAAACAACTGCAGCACAAATAAATGTAATACACCCTTACATCATTAACAAAGGCAGCAGAAACAAATGCAACACACCTTCACACAGTTAAATACTCCAGAGCAGAAACAAATGTAACATATCTTTGCCTAGCTAAAATAATATTCTACAACAAAAGCCTGTAAAAAGTACTCCCAAGAATGGAAGGATGCTAATGAGCTGAGGAAAGAGGCCAAAGCCTCAGAGGTATTGTCTTTTATAGGCCCTCCCCTTCATTTTGTAGTTCCCAGGCTGTTTTATGAGCATGCTCTGTTTTGTTTTTTTTTTTTTGTTTGGGTTGGGTTTTTTTTTTGGGGGGGGGAGTCCGAGACAGGGTTTCTCTGTGTAGTTTTGGTGCCTGTCCTGGATCTCACTCTGTAGCCCAGGCTGTCCTCAAACTCACAGAGATCCACCTGGCTCTGCCTCAAGTGCTGGGATTAAAGGCGTGTGCCGCTGCCACCCGGCACATGCTCTGTTCTTTAGATGATGCCACGGTAAGGAAAGGCTTCCAGTCTTCCTCTGTGAACTGGCTTGTTTTACATGTTAACCTTGATGTCTTCCCCCACCCAGTTCCTAGTCTCCTGTCATAGTTATGCCTGAGGTGAGAATAAGCCCCAGACTTTGCATAAATGTCCCAATAAATTCTCCTGACTGAACTGGAATTTCGGCAACTAAAATGAGACCAAATGGTGACGTGCCACCCTGATCTGCAGGCTACAGTCCTGCTCTGATGTTCTCCCAGATGCCCTCCCTCGTAGCCAAAGACCTCGGGCCTTTCTTAGCTGAGTCAAGAATGGCTCGTCTCTCTAGGCTAGGCTTAAACAAATCTGGGTGTCTTAAACAGCATGGGAAGTCTCCAGATGACAGAAGCCAGATTTCAAGCTTCGAGTATCTCTCTTCTTTTAATTTATTCCCTTTTAATCCACTTATATCATTCAGAACTGCATTTTGATGTAATTAGCAGGAGATCTTTCAGAGTGATTTAGACAGAGATGTGCAGAAGAGAAGAGAGGGCCGGTTCAGCATCTAAGCTAAGAGAACTCTTCTCCACCCATCCACCTTCTCCCTTGCTCCTCACTCCACCTCTCTGAGTTGCTGTGGAAGCCGGACTTTCAGCCCTGTGACAAGAACACCCAAGAAGCAACTTCAAGAAGGGAAGATTGATTTTGGCTCCTGGCTTCAGCCGTGTCAGTCCACAGAGGTGGGAAGGGTGTGGTACAGCAGACAGGAAATGGAGGGGAGGGACAGGAAAGAGAGCAGGAGAGGGGTGGGAGAGAATGGCTCTCCTACCCTGCAGCCTTTCTCCTGCCCGCTTACTTCATCCAGGCCTGTAGCCTGTGGGTTGCTACTGCCCAAATTCAGAGCAAGTTTTCCCTTAGCCAAGTCTCTGTGGAGACACCTTGACAGATGCACAGAGGGGAAGCTCAGCTACCCTCCTGGCTGCTTCTCAAGTCAACACATTGACGCTCCGGATCCAAGTGGTCAGAAGGAAGGAGGAGTTGAGGCAATAGCAAGCTCCCCTCCCAACTGTACATGAGGTACAGCGCCATGAGGGTGGGGATCTTTGACTGTTTACTGATACTCTAAGTACCTGGAGTTATTGCTTCATAAAAATGTGTTGGGTAAATGGGTAGATGTGTGCTCATTCAGGAAAAAAGAATGGAATTTTTATCTCCTAAAGCCTATAAAGTAGACTCAGCTACTCAAAAGGGACTATGTAAGCACCAAGTGACCCTCTAAGAATGCTGACACCTTGGTCTTCAGGCAGTCTCTCAACATCCCTCATGGACCTTTATCTTCCACAAAAAGTTTCTTGATTTCCCCCCTACAAAGCATGTGTGTTTCACTGGGAAGTTGTGTCCTCCAATCCCTTCAACTTCTCCCAGGCCAAAACTACTGGCAGAATTAATATCCAATCACAACTCCAGCGGATGTCATGGCCCATCACCTTCTGCCTTTAGTAAAGACGTTGGACACCAAACTGATACAGTTTTTCCACTTCCAGCATTCACATTCCATGTGCAGAAATGATGGTAGATTTTCCTTTAACAGAAGTATAGGCAGTCAAACCAAATTCATGTTTCTTTTTTCCCTCAAAGAGATGTAGCGAGAACCAACCAATATATGGAGAACATCAGAGAGGCCTCAGTGCTGTGGACTGAAGTGCTCCTCCCCACCCTATGAGCACTTGCTGAATTCCTAATCTCTTAAAGCCAGGATATTTGAAAATGAGACCCTTGGGAAGTCATTAGGATTAGGTGGGGTCATGAGGATGAGGCTCTTAAAATAGAATCAGGGGTTCATGAGAAGGGAAAAGAGGGCTGATGAGATGACTCAGTTGGTAAATAGCTTGTGTATTCCTGGTGATGCAGGTTCAAGCCCTGAAACCCACAGAAAGATGAAAGGAGAGTATCAAATCCATAAAGTTGTCTTCTGACCTTCACATGCATGCCATGACACTCCTGCACACACGTCTCACACACAGGCACAAATAATAATAATAGTAATAGTAACAGTAATAATTTAAGAAAGAAGACAATTGTACTCTTTTTTGTCAAGTAAAGAAACAGTGAGATGATGGCCATCTACAATCCAGGAAGAAAGCCTTTGGCAGGACCCAACTCAGCCAGCAACCTGATCTCAGTGGGTGAAACCCTTACTATGCATGCTTGAAGACCTGAATTCAAATCCCCAAAACCTATGTAAAGCTTTGTTCTTTAGCACATCACCTACTGTGAGATGGGAGGGAGGAGAATCCACTGATGCTCATAGGCCAGCTAGTCTGGCCTACACGGCAGAGAATAAGAAAAAAAGAGCGGGCGGTGGTGGCGCACACCTTTAATCCCAGCACTTGGAAGGCAGAGGCAGGCGGATCTCTGTGAGTTCGAGGCCAGCCTGGGCTACCAAGTGAGTTCCAGGAAAGGCGCAAAGCTACACAGAGAAACCCTGTCTCGAAAAAAACCAAAAAAAAAAAAAAAAAAAAAAAAATTCTGTTTAAGGGGCTGGAGAGATGGCTCAGAGGTTAAGAGCACCGACTGCTCTTCCAGAGGACCCCGGTTCAATTCCCAGCACCCACATGGTGGCTCACAACCATCTGTAATGAGATCTGGCTACACAGAGAAACCCTGTCTTAAAAAAAAAAAAAAAAAAGAAAAAGAAAAAAAGAGACTCAACCTGTCTTAGTTAGGGTTTCTAGTTCTGCAACAAAACACCCTGGCCAAAAAGCAACTTGTGGAGGAAAGGGTTTATTGGGCTTACACTTCCATGTTGCTGTTCATCACTGAAGGACGGGGACACAAAGAGGGCAGGAACCTGGAGGCAGGAGCTGATGCAGAGGCCATGGAAGAGTGCTGCTTACTGGCTTGCTCCCTATGGCTTGCTCCGCTTGCTTTCTTACAGAACCCAGGACCACTAGCCCAGGGATGGCACCACCCACAATGGGCTGGGCCCTCCCTCCATCAATCACTAATTAAGAGAATGCCCTACAGCTGGATCTTTTAGAGGCATTTTCTCAGTTGAGGTTCCCTCCTTTCAGATAACTCTACTTTGTGTGTCAAGCTAACGTAAGACTAGCCAACACACTACTTTAACAAGTTGGAAGATGTAATGGCTAACCTTGATTGTCAACTTGAATGCAGATTCTAATGATCTGGAATCCACCAATATCCATGCTGCTGGTCACTTCTGTGAAGGATTTTCCTGACCAGATTCTTTGAAGCAGAAAGACATACCCTAAATCTGGGTGGCTGCTTCTGGTGGCAACCTGTATAAAAGGACATGGAAGAAGGAAGTTGTATTTTGCTTGCTTTCACTCCCTCTCACTGGCAAATTCATCTATCCTGTTGCTGAGGCATCCCTCCACTGACATTAGAGTTTACTCCTTCGGGATTCCAACATAGAATAAAGACCAGCAGCTCTCCAGGAATCGTCCAGGCCTCCAGTACCAGGTTGGGACTGCCGAGACATCAGCCTTGTGGACTGAACAACTATGGGATTTCTTAGCCTCTGCACTGTGAGACAGCCATTGCTGTACACACCACAGCCTGTGAACCAATATAATAAAGTTTCTTTTAACCTACATATCCATTCTATCATTTCTGCTCCTTTAGAGAACCCAGCTGGAGCTGGAGAGATGGCACAGTGATTAAAAGTTCTGCTGCTGTTCCAGCAGACCCAGGTTCAATCCCAAGCACCTATATGGTGGTTCACAACCATCTGTTACTCCAGGTCCTGGGGACCCAACACTCTTTTCTGACCTACTTAGACACCAGGCACACATATTCACAGGCATACATGAAGCCAAGGACTAATACATAAAATATATATATTTAGAGAATTCTGACTAATATGGATTACAAGGACCAACACCGGAGGTTGTCCTCGGACCCTCGTGTCTGAGGCATGCATATACTCAGACTCATGTACACACACAAAGATAAAACATTTGTCATTTAGGCCATCCAATTTAGAGGAGCTTGTCAGAGTGGCCTAGCAGACTATAATACAGGTCTATGGAGGAGGATGTCACTCGGGGCCACCACCCGACTCTGGCAGCCTCAATCTTCAGCCCTAGCCATCTAGTCTCCCTACCTTCGGTTCTGCCTCCTTCTGCAATCTGACTATTCTCATAGGTTCCTTGGTGTCTCTTGATAAGTCATCAGAAGGTCACCTTTTACAATTGCCAAACGGAATATATTTTGAGAAAAGGAAAACAGGGTGACTAAAAAGTCACCCACACCCCTCCCAAATAAGCCCAACTATTTTTGTTTGCTGGTTCCCTTCCAGTGCCTGTTCACACGTGTGGACTTCCCCTACACAGGGTCGACCAGATATTATGCATTCTCCCCTTGCTCTCACCAGAAGCTCAGAAGCGCTCTCCATGTTGCTCCAGCTTCATGATGTATTAATAGCCTCTAATCATCCTCAAATTTGTTGCACCATAATTTTCCTAACAGACAAATGATCTTATTTCCAACTTTTTGTCCCTATAGCAAATGCTGTCATCAACACGCTTGTGTGCTGAGTTTGTTTGTTTGTGCTTGTGTTGGAATATTGGTTTGGTGGCAGCCTGGACCCTGGCATCAGCTGGGGCTGGCAGCTCATCCTGTCCCCCCCAAATCTACAGGCTGCTGGTTATGAAAGAGCTCCATGGTCCCGAGTATCAGACTCTCCATTGACCATAAGGGACCTGGAAATGATGTGGTCCCTTCCTGGAGGATGTCTTAGTATCATTCCCGATGCTATAACTGAATAGTACACACTGGGAAATTTACAAAGAATGGTTTGTAGCCCTATGTGATGGCACAAATTTGTAATTCTAGCATGGGGGAGGTAGATGCAGGAGGAGCAGGTTCAGGATCAGCTTTGACTACATTGCAAATTCAAAGCCAGCCTCAGCTACAAGAGACCCTGTTCCAAAAAACTAAAATCAGAGACTAAGGAGGTGACTCACTAGGTAAAATGCTTGTCCTGCAAGCACAGGGACTTGAGTTTGATCACAAGAACCCAGGGGGGTTGCTTGTTTGTTTTGGGTGTTGTTTTTTTTTTGTTTTGTTTTTTATTTTGTTTTTGTTTTTGTTGGTTTGTTTTTTTGTTTTTTGAGATGGGGTTTCTCTGTATAGTCCTGGCTGTCCTAGAACTAGCTCTGGAGACCAGGCTGGACTCACACTCGTAGAGATCCACCTGCCTCTGCCTCCCAAATGCTGGCATTAAAGGCATGAGCCACCACTGCCCATTCAAGACCCCAGATTTTAAAAAGCCTGGCTACAGATGCTAGGAAGTCCATTGCACCACCTTAGTATCTAGGGAGGGTCTTGCTGGTTGAGACTCCACAGAGTCCCCAAATAGCATAGGATGTCACATGGGAAGCCAGAAGCCTGCTAGCTTAAGTATCTTTCTCTTTACCACTGCAATCCCAGGAGCCCCTCCCAAATTACCTCCCAAACGTGCCAAGTATCATCAACATACAACTTTGGAGATTAAGTTTCAACATGAGTTTTTGGGGGTGACACCTAAGCCAGGACAGATGACACGTCTGAAGAGAGAGGCTCACAGCCCCACGGCTACTTCTTTCACCTGGCAAGAAGTGAGATCGGGGAGACTGTGCAAGCATCTGCCTGCAGCAGATAAAGGCCGCCACTGTTTGTCCCACACCTGTTGAGCCACGTGGCCCTGGTGGGGCTACTTTTCTGCCATCAGATGCTTCCTGGACAAGGCTGGTGGTCAAGGTGTCATGTGTGTGTCTATACTCCAGGTGTGAGCACCTGGCTCAGATAGAGAAATCTGATGCAAGACCTGGAGAAACACATTGATGACTGAGCAGCAGGCTCCTGATGAAGTTGCTCCCAGAATCCAGCTGCTCAGGTCCCCAGGTTCAGATGGGGGTGTCCTATCCTTTCTGAGGCCAGTCCAACAACCGTCTCTTTATGCAGAAGAGCAGCTGGGTTGCCTCCCCAAACAATCCTTTTCTGTACTGTTGACCAAATCTGTTTCTCTTATTTTCATGTTGAAGGCCCCTTGGGTACAATAAATCCCCCGGTGAAGGAGCCATTAGAACCCTAAGGATGTCCACTTCAAGGCAGTCTGAGTGTCTACGGTCAGACAAGAGAGCCGGCTGGTCCAGGCTGGCTCCAGCCGGCGGTCACCTTCTTGCTCTCTCAGCTTTTTGTGGCTCAATCATTCATCATTCCAACCAAAGGGATCTTGACAAAGGGCAAAGTGATACCTTCGATTCTGCTAAAAGGGCAGCCACCCTGGCAGCTCATCCCAGCTCAGCATCCCAGGGGAGGGATCAGGCCTAGGACCCACTCAAATTCCTGGACAGAGCTCCGTTGCAGGTCTCTGGCTTCCTGGACTGAGCCAAATGCAAGGAAACAGAGTTCATCTGAATCTTGAGCCTGGCGCCAACCTGATGGTGAGATGCAGGAGGGCCCTGAGACCAGCCAGGATTTGGTTTGTTGTCTCTGGCCTCTCCTTTAGCCTCATCTACTGGGAAAAGAAGTTACTTCTCCAGCTTCGATTTCCTCATCCAAGTATCCTCTGGAGAACTCAATTCTGCTCTGCAACACACAACAGGCTCCAAATCCGACCTCAAACTCCCTTCGCAGACCTTGACCTCTTTCTTGGTCCTTTGCCTCCACCTCTCAAGTGCTGGGATTATAGGCATGCACCACCATGCCTAGTTTTGAGGTGATGGTGATCAAGCCTCGGACTTCCTGAATGCTAGGTGAGCACTCTACCAACTGAGTTACATCCCAGCCCATCTGTTTATAGACATCTGTTTTTTACAGTGGCACCTCACCTGACCCCAAAGCCACTGTGTCCAATATGGCCTGTGAGCCCTGGGCTTGTGGGTATGGTCAGTGTGACAGGTCTTTCCTCTATACGCTCTGCCATATGGCTTCCCTAAAAAGACTCTGGCAGCAAAGGAAGGATGCCAGCTTCCTTCCTCTAGGCTGTCCACTTAGAGGTAAGGGGAGTCTGACCACTTCCATTTTTTGAAGTTCCTGGTATATGAAAATTAGGATGGTTACAGTAATCATTAAATAATTCTGGTATTTAGACAGAAAAAGAATACAAGGCACTTGTGTTGTTGACTAAGTATTTGAAGAACTCAGTAGGTTTCTTGGTAAATTTTGAGTAGTGTAGTCCTGGGCAGGAAACAAGCTTCAAGCCTCAGGAAAGCTCTCTACTTCTTTGAGTGTGGGGGTGTGGATGCATGTGTGTGAGTGCACATAACAGCCAGAGGTCAAAACTAGGTGTTAGTCTTCAAGAGCCACCATATGTTTTTAGGAGACAGGATCTCCTGCTGGCCTGGAACTATGAGGTAAATAAACCCCTTTTCTTTATAAAGGACCCTTTCTCAAGTATATTTCTATAGTGATGGAAAATGGACTAAGACTATCACCAAATAATTCAGGCAAAATAAGAAAGCAATGTAAAGAGCCTTTATGACCAAATGGTAATGACTAGGGCTAAATTCAAGTAGTGAGCATACAGGTGCCATTTAAAAAGCTTTTTCACATATTAACCATTCTTCATTGAGTAATATTAAATTTTGGAAGGAATCACTGTTGTTTGAACTTTTCTTGAAAAGGCATAAACAAAATTTTCCTCACCACAATGAGCACCAACAACAAACCAAAGAAACAACTCCACTCAAGCCTGGTTTGGTGAAGCATTGAGTTTATTGAGCTTGCTTACAGGAGTGTGAGTGAGGGGCCGCTCACAAAGTGAGTATGAGTGAAAGGCCACTCACAGAAGGAGTATGAGTGAGTGGTCACTCACAGAAGGAGTATGAGTGAGTGGTCACTCACAGAAGGAGTATGAGTGAGTGGTCACTCACAGAAGGAGTATGAATGAGGGGTCACTCACAGAAGGAGTATGAGTGAGGGGTCACTCACAGAAGGAGTATGAGTGAAGGGTCACTCACAGAAGGAGTATGAATGAGGGGTCACTCACAGAAGGAGTATGAATAAGGGGTCACTCACAGAAGGAGTATGAGTGAGGGGTCACTCACAGAAGGAGTATGAGTGGAGGGTTACTTAGAGGAGTGTGGGTGACCCCAAAACAGCAGTCTCACTAAAGTCTCACCAGAGCATGGACGATGAAGTTGTAGCCATGAGACTGAAGTCCCCCTTAAGTTAACTCTCCACACTCTAGGAACTCCAGATCTCCCAAGATGACATACAGCTATGGCAGAATTACTTACACTAGGGAGAAAGGTGCAAATAGAATGGCTGAACCGAAGGTGAGGGTCTCATGACCCTCGATCCCTCTTTCTCTGTGGGAAGTTCTTGTACTCACAGATAGGCAATGGGGGGATCCAGGCATGTTAACCACACAGGTTTTTGTTTGTTTGTTTGTTTTTAAAGGAAGGGATGCATAACTGGTTATCTGCCCAGAAGGCTGGGAGCAAATTAAGTTAATAGCCTGGTGAGCTTTGCACTATTTATATAGCCAAGACCACACTGGATCCTCCCCAAGACCCTTATTGGAGAGTGTCAATCTATAAAACGTATCTTCTCTGTTTGTGTAATTTTCTCTGTGTCCTGGAACTCACTCTGTAGACACAGAGACCCCCAAATTCCTTCTATGAGGGAAGTCAGCATGTGTGACCTTGGCCTCTTGTGATCACAGCCGCTCTGATTAAGATGGTAATGGCTGTTATACTTGGAAGACAGCATTCCACAACAGTCAATAACACAGATATGTTGTGGATTTTCTATGTTGTTGTGCCTGCCAGCAGGGTGGCACCTGGTACCCAAGTGTGCGGGACGCTGGTCCACCTGAGCATCCATGCACTCAGGCTGGCTTGTTCCAGGGATGTCTGTGGGACAGCAGGATTTCAGACTCACCTGACCATGAGCTAGATCTTTCCAAAGTCCTTGTCTTTCCAGCAACAAGTCATGAGGAAGTGGGCTGGCTAGTAGCTATAGGTTGCAGGTGCCCATCACCAGAGGAGCAGCTGTTAAAATTAGAGGGATAGGAACCACATCTCTACTTCATATAGGGATGCTGACCTGGAGGCAAGGGGACAAGCAGACACCATACAGCTGACCTATGGCCAAACACTTATGTGAACCGCTGGCACTGATATAAATCATCGTGAAAAATAAGGAACAACTAGAGGGAGAAGGAAAGAAGGAAGATGTAGAGTCCTGAGCACATCCTGGTTCCTAGGGACCGTCAATTTTCACGTTGTAAATATTAGCCTGATAGCACGGTCAGTTTCAGGGTACCATTGGCTCTCTACATTCCTGGATATGTAACAACAGGCTCTAGTGCACCACTGATGCGAACCCAGTCCTGGTGTCTCTCTCTCACTACTCTTCTGTTGGTGTGTCCTATAATTTGACTTAAAAACATCTATTTCAGATTTTCACAGTGTTCAGGTTCCACTTAACAATTACTCAAATAATTTTCTTCAAGATTCTTTCCCCCCTCCCCTTCTATGCTTTATTTTTCTTTGTGGTTAGGGATAGGATCTAGCCCCTGGTCAATGTTAGCCAAGTACTCTACCATTGAGCTATACCTGAAGACAGGTGATATGACTATCATTGAAAGTCAAATCACTCACTGCAAAGGAGAAGATAAAATTGAAATGAGTGTTTTAAAACCAGACATGCTGGCACACCTGTAACCCCAGCATTTGGGAACAGAGCAAGAGGATCAGAATGTCAGGGTCATTCTCAGCTACACAATGAGTCCAGGCCAGCCTGGCCTACAGGAGACTACCTCAAAAAATTTTTTTAAAAAATAAATAAAATAAGGCCGGGCGGTGGTGGCGCACGCCTTTAATCCCAGCACTCGGGAGGCAGAGCCAGGCGGATCTCTGTGAGTTCGAGGCCAGCCTGGGCTACCCTGTGAGCTCCAGGAAAGGCGCAAAGCTACACAGAGAAACCCTGTCTCGAAAAACCAAAAAAAAAAATAAATAAATAAAAATAAATAAATAAATAAATAAATAAATAAATAAATAAATAAATAAATAAAATAGGGGTTAGGGATTTAGCTCAGTGGTAGAGCACTTGCCTAGCAAGCACAAGGCCCTGGGTTCGGTCCTCAGCTCCGGAAAATTAAAAACAAAAACAAAAACAAAAAACAAAAAAACAAGCCAGGCGGTGGTGGCGCACACCTGTAATCCCAGCACTTGGGAGGCAGAGGCAGGCGGATCTTTGTGAGTTTGAGGCCAGCCTGGTCTCCAAAGCAAGTTCCAGGAAAGGCGCAAAGCTGCACAGAGAAACCCTGTCTCGAAAAACAAAACAAAACAAAAAAAACCAAATAAATAAATAAATAAATAAAATAAAGAAAGGAAGGAAGGAAGGAAGAAAGAAGTACTTGAAACAAAGTCTCACTCTATAGTCCTCACTGGCCTGGAAATCAAGGTATAGCCTTTGAACCTTGAGCCATTCTCCTGCCTCAGCCTCCTGAGTGCTGAGATTATAGCTGTAAGCCACCACACCTGGCTAAAATGAATGAGAATGGCCCCTGTGGGTTTCTATATTTCAATATTTGATCACTAGTTAGCAGAACTGTTTGGGAAGGATCAAGAGGTATGGCCTTATTGGAGGAGGTGTGTCACTAGGGGGTGGGATTTCAGGTTTCAAAGCCCACATCACTCCTAGTTAGTTCTCCCTGCCTCCTACTTTCTGGTAAAGAGGTAAGCTCTCAACTAGTGCTCTAGTGATACACCTGCCTGCCTGCTGCCATGCTCCCTGCCATGATGATCACGAACTCTAACTTCTGGAATCATGACCCAGTAAACGTTTCCTTCTATAAGTTATCTTGTCCATGGTGTTTTGTCACAGAAATAAAAAAGCTACTAGGACACCGTGTGTGGGATCTGATGATCCAAAGATTGGACTCTGGGACCCTAGAACCTGTCCCTGTGAAGCCATTATATGAAAAGGACATGGCTGTTCACATCATTCCCAAGGAGAGAGGGGGGAATCCGAGGTGAATATGCTAGCATGAGAGGCAGTTCCTACATAGATCTGGGTTAGGATTCCAGGCCACCTGTAGCACTCTGAGGATTGGCTGACCGACAGGACATACCTCCAGCACATCCTACTCCATAGCATTGGATCAGTTTCTGTAATAATTTATCCATGGTCACAGCTTGGGCATGGGGTGTGATCAGTAATAATAGTGGAGACATCCAGCATGGAGACAGAAAAGAGAGGTTCAAGTTGGAGTCCAGGGAAGGCTGTTAAGAAAAGGTAGTGGTACTTCTTCCGAAGCTAAGTATACCTCTGTCTTGTCTCTAAAGCTGAAGCTCTCCTGGATGCAAATAGGCAACACCCAAACCTCGGACACTGTCCATTTCCTATGGCTATAACACATTACCTGAGATTGGGTGATTGATAAAGGGTAGATGTGCATTTGGCTTATGGTTTTGGAAGCTGAGAGATCCAAGATCACGGCCTCGACATTTGCCGAGGGCCTTCTTGCCATATCCTGTCACAGTAGAAGGCATCTCATGGCAGGGCAGAGCCAGCAAGCTGGAGAGCACTTGCTTTTGTAACTAAGTCACCCCTCAATAACTCACCGGTTCATTACCCCACAAGTCCATAAATGGATCAATCTGTTCATGAGCCAGCACCCTCCTGACCCCATCACCTCCAAATGCCATCAACATAGGACTTCAGGGATTAAGTTGCCAACACATAAATACTTGGGAATAAATATTCAAGCCATAACAAATGGGCTGTATATAAAACTTAGTAGTAGAGCAATTAATTGTCCTGTTACTTCGAACAATCTCTTCATCGGTATATTTGTGGAGGCAATGTAGGGCCCCCTCCTAAGATAAGGTATAATAAGTCTCTGTGTGTGTAACATAGCCACAGACCACCACATTCACTGGCTCCATGAGGCCCCATGGTTCCAGGCTCCTCCCTTTCAGTGGAGCTAGGCCAGTCTTGCTGCTGTCTACTGTGAAGGACGACAGGATGTGGGGTCTCACACCAGAGCCCAGACTGGGGCCAGCAATTTTGACCTTGCTGGGATCCACAACATCTTTTGCAGGGAGAGGCTGCCAGGGATGTGGAGAGCTCCATATGTACTATCAAAGTCATAATCCCTCAGAGCAAAAGTAAGGTCACAGGCTCAAAGTCCAGGAGCATGAGGAGAGGGGGCAAGGAGGAGGAGGCAGCATAGTAAACACAGTTTCTTAACGCCTCTGTTTGTCATAGTCCCAAGAGAAAAATCAATAACAGTGCTCATCAATAGGATAATAAACAAATCAATAGTGGAATACTACACAGGAAATAAAAAAACAACTATGACTGACTAAATTAAAATGAAGGAAAAGAATTCCAGCCATAACATTAAGAAGCCAGTGGCGGTTGGGGATTTAGCTCAGTGGTAGAGCACTTGCCTAGCAAACACAAGGCCCTGGGTTCAGTCCTTAGCTCTGAAGAAAAAAAGAGAGAGAGAGAGAGAGAGAGAGAGAACCAGCACTCTACAGTAATTTAGAGGAAAACTTTTGCCGGGTGCTGGTGGTGGTGGTGGCGGCGGCGGCGGCGGCGGCGGCGGCGGCGGCGGCGGCGGCGCACACCTTTAATCCCAGCACTTGGGAGGCAGAGCCAGGCGGATCTCTGTGAGTTCGATGCCAGCCTGGGTTACCAAGTGAGATCCAGGAAAGGCACAAAGCTACACAGAGAAACCCTGTCTCGAAAAAAAAAAAAAAAAAAAAAAAAGAAAGAGAGAGAGAGAGAGGAAAGAAAGAGAGAGAGAGAGAGAGAGAGAGAGAGAGAGAGAGAGAGAGAGAGAGGAAGGAAGGAAGGAAGGAAGGAAGGAAGGAAGGAAGGAAGGAAGGAAGGAAGGAAGGAAGGAAGGAAGAAAGAAAGAAAGAAGGAAGAAGCCAGTGGCTGGAGCAATGGCTTATCAGTTAAGAATGGTGACTGCTCTTCCAGAGGACCTGGGTTCAATTCCCAGCACCCACATGGCAGCTCACAACTGTCTGTAACTCCAGTTCCAGGGGATATGATGCCCTCACACAGACATACATGCAGGCAAAACACAGATGCACATAAAATAAAAATAAACAAATCATTTTAAAAAGAAAGGAAACCAGACACCAAAGAGTATGTGTTAAATGGTTCTATTTATGTAAATCAAACTAACTTATGGCCACAGGAATCAGAATACCAGGGTGCTCATCATTGAGAAGGCCAGGAAGATTTTCAGAGGTTCTAGTGATGTTCTCTGTCTTGTTCTAGATAGTTATTACAAAAGGGTTTTCACCTTGGAAACGTTTGTTGGGTGTGCACACAAGATTTCTGCACTTTCCTACAGATGTGATCTTTGTGTGCCGTGTGTGTGTGTGTGTGTGTGTGTGTGTGTGTGTGTGTGTGTGTTCACTGTCTATATGGTGGATGTGTTTATGCCATGGTGTATGTATGGAGGTCAGAGGACAACCTTGGATGTCTGTACTTGCCTTCTACCTTGTTTGAGGCAAGGTATCTTCTGGGTATTTTCCTATCTCCACCTCCCTTTTTCCCATAGGAACTCGGGGGTTACAGACACATGCTAACATGTCTGCCTTTAAGTGAGTTCTGGGGACCAGAACTTAGGTTCTCACAGTTTCACAGTAACCTCTTCATTCCAGAGCTGCCTTCCCAGCCCCTAGATGTTACATTTCAGCATAAACATTAATAAATGTAAAGCTAAAAACCAAATATAGTACTGAATGAAGAGACTGAAAGACAAGATACTCATACCCAGTAGTATTTAATAATTAAAAAGTACATGATGTTAGAAAACACACATCTTGAAGAAAAAAAAAAACAGAGACACATTAAGTACACTAGAATAGTTGTCTGTGGGACAGGAAATGAGAGTGAGAGTCATGATAAAAATGAATATACCGATAATAAAATAAGAGCAGGTTCTGGCGGGACCAATGGGTCATTTAGAAAATTTAATAGGCTGGAGGTATGGTGGCACATGCCTTTAATGTTAGTACTCAATGAGCAGAGGCAGGAAGATCTCTGTGAGTTCAATGCCAGACTGGTCTACAAAGTGAGTTTCAGAAAGGTCAAGGCTGTACCATAGAGAAACCACATCTCAAAAAGCAAAGAAATAAAGAGAAAGAAAATTTAATAAAATAAACAAGGAAGCACAAGAGAAAGAAGATGTGAAAGAGGATTTGGAGAAGAGGAAAGGAGGGAGAGGAGGAAGGGGAGGCGGGAAAGACTGGCTTTGAGAAATCTGGACAACCCTTTGAGAGTTTCAGCACTGCCCATGGGACCATGCTTAGGCTTTAATCCCTGGAGCCGCCAAGCACTGTTCAATGAGCCTTACACACAGGATCTACATCCATGATCCTGAAGAAGGTAGACACTGCTCCTAGCTATAGATCAGATCCTGATAGACTGAAGCCCTTAATAGAGTCTGGAACCTCGGAAGGCTGTAGCTGAGATCTCGGTGGCACTCTGGGAAGAGGGGACTCTGACATGAGACATACAGGTGATCTAGGAATTCTTATGAACTGGGAAACGGGATGAGAGGCAGGTGACAGATTTGTAGAGAAGAGGAAAGTGGCATTTGGTGAAGACAGGGAGAAGACTCAGTCAAGGTGGGCATGAGGGCATCTCACTCACAGGCAACTGAGGCTCTATTCAGATCTCAGTCCATGTCTTCCACGAGATCTGCCACACCCAAGTACCCCAAGTGCACTGTTCTTATTTACCAAATACCTTTATACCTTTAGTTTCGATGACAGGATTGCATGTATCCCAGGATTGCCTTGATGGCCTTGAACTCATTATGTAACTGAGGATGACTTGATCCTTCAGCCTCCATCTCCTCTGACTGCTGGGATTACGGGCATCTACCACCACACCTGGTTTACACGGCACTGAAAAGTGAACCCAGGGCCTTGGGCATGCTAGGCAAGCACTCTACCAATTGAACCACATTCCAAGTCCCTACCTTATACTTTTAGTGAATTCATCTTTAACTTGATTTTTAGGGGTAAGTGCATAGAGAGATGCTTGACACATCACGAATCAATAGGAAGATGCAAATCAAAACTCCAAGGAGATACCACACCACATCCACCACATTGGCTGTTGTTAAGAAAATCAGAGAAAACAGGTGTCGGTGAGGCTGAAGGGCAAGTGGAACCCTGATGCACTGTTGGTGACTATGTAAAATGGCACAGCTGCTGTGGGACACAGTATGAGTGACCCAGCCCCCCCCCCCCAAAGACATGCAGCATAAAATGACTGGTCTGGAAATTTCACTTCTGAGTACATACACAGAGCAACTGGAAGCAGACACTTCAAGAGAGACTCACATGCCTGTGTTCACAGCCCCCTTTCTTGGCAATAGCTAAACTGTGGGGGCAACTCAGGTGGCCCTCGGCGGACAAATGAAAGCAAATCAAGACGCTGTTCAGCCTGAAAGAGGAAGGAGCACATTGTGACAGCATGGATGGATCTTGAGGATGTCGGAAGAAAAAATACCAGGTAGTTCCATTTATATGAGACTAGAGCAGTCGGCTCCAGAGAGATGGCGCATGGGCGGTGGCCAGAGGCTGACAGCATGAAGTTTGGAGTTGTTTGATGAGCACAGCTTCATTTTGTGAGATGGCAAGTGTCCTATGGATAAATAGCGGTGATGGTTACCCAAGAATGAGCATTACATTGTTAAAGTGCTAAAATGCTGTTGTGTGTGTTTTACTCTTTGAAAATAAGGCAACTTTCTATCACTACTATAGTGAAGTCAAGGACAATGACACCCTCCAGAACAAAGTGGCCTTAGCATCGCCCGAGATGCTGGTGTCTACTAAGGCTGTGCATCAAGACCTCCTCTTAAAGTGGAGGTCATAACCAGACGTGGTAGCACTCCCCAGGTAGAGACAGGAGGGCTGCTGTGAATTTGAGGACAGCTTGATCTATATAGTGAGTTTCAGGCCAGCAGGGCTATATCGCAAGAGCCTGTCCCAAACAAAAACAGTGTATGTGGGGAGTCCCCCAGTGACTGTCAGGGGAAAGTTAAAAGCACTCTGGAGGACTGGAAAGATGGCTCAGCACAGTGGTGAAATAGCTCAGACTGCTCCTGCAGAGGACACAGGTTTGATTCCCAGCACTCACATGGTAGCTCACAACTGTCTCTAACTCCAGTTCCAGGGTCTCTATTTCCCGCTTCTGGCCTCCAGCATGTATGTGGTGCACATAAACCCATGCAATCACACAAACATACACTTTTTTTTTTTTTTTTTTTTTTTTAGTTTTTCAGGACAGGGTTTCTCCATGTAGCTCTGGCTGTCCTGGAACTCACTCTGTAGACCAGACTGGTCTCCAACTCACAGAGATCCTCCTGCCAAGTGCTGGGATTAAAGGCGGGCACCACCACCACGTGATAACACATTAATTTTTTTTTAAATAAATTTTTTTTTTTCGAGACAGGTTTTCTCTGTGTAGCTTTGCGCCTTTCCTGGAGCTCACTTGGTAGCCCAGGCTGGCCTCGAACTCACAGAGATCCGCCTGGCTCTGCCTCCCGAGTGCTGGGATTAAAGGCGTGCGCCACCACCGCCCGGCTTTAAATAAAATTTTTAAAAGTACTCTCAAATCAATTTTCTCCTTGATAAACTCACAGCAGCTGAAAGAGATCAATAGGAGCACCCCCTTCTTGTGGCCTGGTTTAATAGGGTGGCGTCTGTGGACTTCTGCGGTATTACTTCTTGCCAGGGGCATGAGCATCCCCCACACTGAAGACCCTCGTAAGGGCAAGAACTAGGGGCCATGAGCATTTTCAACAGAGAGGAGAGAGCACAAATGGGAGGGGCAGAGGAGATTCTTATTAGATAAAGCCCCATGTAGGCTCTAAACATAGCCTGCGACTTTCTGGCAGGCAACTCCAGGGTCTCAGGTCTGAGAATGGGTGCTCTAGTCCACTCTGTGAAGAAAGGCCCAACTACAGGAGAAACAGAGCAGCGCCCTTGTTAAATGCTGCAAGTACTATACCATTTCACAGACAGGAAGTGAGCGTCTGTGGATCTGGGCATCCTGGGGGGAGGAGAGGATCGTACCAACCTTAGGAGGTTTACATCTGTCTCTAACGGATCTTGCTAACCACTCAGACGCCTCTGCTGCCAAACACAAAGCCACCTCCCGACCGATGTCAATTATTATACAATATGCAACCGACCCGGTGGGAATGTTAGCTCTCAAAGGCATTTCATTTAAAACTTAACGTTTAGCTTGGTTTCTTTTATGGTCGTATCTCTAACATCTCTATAGGTTCTTGGAAAGCTTCACGGATCCAGGTCGTAGCGGGCTATGAAGCCCGGGGCAATTCACCCAGCTGCCGTGTGCCAGCAAGCAGGTGACTGGACCGCCCCTGGCCCTCGTGCGGGAGGGCGGGAGTAGGCAGGGCCTGGCGCGCATGCGCGCTGGTCGGGTTTGCGCTTCGGGCTTGCGCGTAGCCGCCCGGCTGAAGAGGACGGGGGGGGGGGGGCGGGGGAAGGCGCAGCGGGCACGCGCTTGAGGCGGCATCGCTGACCTGGGGGCAGTCGGCACCCCTCCTTCCCATCCTCCCGAGTCCTCTCAGGCGCCCTGCCCACAGGCCTGGTCCCTCGGCCTTCCCCCGGCCCTGAAGAGCCAGGCAGCACGCCTTGTCCTCCTGAGGGCCCCACGGGCGCGCGCTCGCGAGCGCGGGCCGCGGACGTGAGGGCGGCGAGCGGCGGGGCCGCGGCGCCGAGGAGGGCCGTGCTCGTGCCCGAGCCGTCGCGGGGCGCGCGCGCGCTCCCGCCGCAGCCCGGGCCGCGCCCGCCCCGCCTCTCAGCGCCGGCCCCGGAGCCCGGTCCGCGAGCGGCGGCGGCGGCGGCGGCGGCGGCCGGAGGGACGATGAGCGGCGCGGCGCGGGCGGGCCCGGCCCGGCTCGCGGCGCTGGCCCTGCTGACCTGCAGCCTGTGGCCGACGCGGGCGGACAACGCGAGTCAGGAGTACTACACGGCGCTCATCAACGTGACGGTGCAGGAGCCCGGCCGCGGCACCCCGCTCACGTTCCGCATCGACCGCGGGCGCTACGGGCTCGACTCACCCAAGGCCGAGGTCCGCGGCCAGGTGCTGGCACCGCTGCCCATCCACGGAGGTGAGGCTGGGGGCCCGAGCCCGAGGTCGGGCGGGGGGCAGGGGGCGCGGGGGCGGCGTGGCCGGGTGTCTGCGCGCGGTTCGGCCGCCAGCTTAGGGAATCGAGGTCCCCGCGCTGTGGAGCCTGGCCTGCTCCCCGCTGGGGAAAGAGGCTCCAGAAAGCCTGCTGCATCTCCTCCCTAAAATAAAATAAAAAATAAAAACAAAAAAATAAAAGATGCAGAACGTCCCCCTCTTTTTCATGTAGGTAGCTTGTTTACTGGAGGGCACTGAAATGCGAGTTTGCAGGGACAGTTGAGACAAAGGAGGTGGTGCAGGGGCGCAGAACTACTTCATGGTGGACGAGATGCTTAACCTGTATTTTGGAATCGGCAGGTTTGTTCCTGAAATCCCACGGATTTATTACTGCAGTGAATCTCGAGGGATGAGAGCCCCCCGTTCCGTCCCCCCCTCCCCGCCCCGAACGTCAAAACGTGCCGGTTTTTTTCTTTAGTGGCTAAGGGGAGGGGGGTCCCTGTTGCTTTTGGCTTTCTCTGGCCCGGGTAGTTTTGCTGTCATGAGACGCTGGAGATTTTCACATTATCAAGAACGCGAGAGTAGCTGAACTAGTAGCCAAGTCTTCGATCACGGGTGCCCACCCAGAGGGAAAGTGGTAAAATGGTCAGGAATCGTCTTTGAAGCCATTTGATGTAGCCTCACGTTCCCGCTCCACCCCCCAACCCACCCCCCGCCCCGTGTATTCAGTCTGTGCATAGCTAATGATTTGATGTAAAACTTGTATCTGTTAATTACTGGTAGTGTTTTTTTTTTTTTTTTTTTTTTTTTGGTTTTTTTCGAGACAGGGTTTCTCTGTGTAGCTTTGCGCCTTTCCTGGAGCTCACTTGGTAGCCCAGGCTGGCCTCGAACTCACAAAGATCCGCCTGGCTCTGCCTCCCGAGTGCTGGGATTAAAGGCGTGCGCCACCACGCCCGGCATACTGGTAGTGTTTTAAAGGGCACATATCTCCGTGGAGTGTGGTATTTGGGGGCTTTGGCAGGCAGAACTTTGGGGAGATGTCTCCTATCCTCTCTATACACTCTCATATTTAGAACGTTGAGAGGATTTAAAAAAAAAAAAAAAAAAACCAGCTGCTATTCGTGTTCAGATGACCTAATCTAGTCTTTAGGGTAATGGTGTTTGCTTTTGTAGTCTAAAATATTAAAAAAAAAAAAAAAAAAAAAAAAGCCCCTCTGGGCGGGCTCTGTATTTGAATAACCCATACTAAGCTGTTTTCCTTGAGACATACTGGCTGGGGCTGGGGGTGTCACATAAGGCTTTACTGTACCTGTCTTTCAGTTAGACTGGGCTCCTAAACGTTCATTTTACACCAGTGACCAGATGCTTATGGTGTTTTTCTTATCCCACTAGGTTAGAAACAGCACTTAAGGTCCCTACTTGACCATAGAAGCAGTTTTTGTCTTTGCTCCATTCAATAAATATTTGCTGCCTGCTCTGTGCCAGTCACTGTGGTTGGGACATGCAATGTTGCCAAACTATGGCAGTAACAATGCTATACTATTTTCTGATGGGGAAAAGAGCCGTGAGGGTCATGTGGAAGGGGAGGAAGAGGAAGAAAGAGGCAAGCTGCTCCGCAGCAAGAACTGTCCAGTGTTGTGAAATCTGTGGTTTGCACTTGGGGCTTGGTTCCCCCAGGTACCCCAAGACCACCGCCCTCACTTAAGATGCTAGACTCCAAAATGTTTCCTGTGCTACTATCTGTTGCTTGTCACCCCCAAATTGAGCCCCATCTTGGAGAATGCTTTCAGGGGTTCCAGCTGAAAGGTGTTGGGAACTAAAAGTCAATCGTCTTATCCTGTCACTGGGAAAATAGCATTGTGAGGTTAAAGGCTCCATATCAGACCTGTGCTGCACATACACTGTGTGATTCTGGCAAAAATAATTGTGCCTAGTGGCTTCATTTCCTATTCAAAAAATAGACTGATAATGTATTTGCCTCTCCCGTGGAGAAGAGGTGTCATTATTGTATCTTTAAAAAACATTTACTTATTTTATGTGTGGGTATTTTGCCTGTATGTATGTGTACAATGTGTGTGTAGTGCCCACAGAGACCAGAAGAGAGTGTTGGATCCCCTGGAACTAGAGTAGAGCCATCCTGTGGGTGCTGGCAACCGAGCCCTTGTCCTCTGCAAAACCAACTGCTCTTAACTGCTGAGCCATCTCTCCAGCCCTTACCACATGAGAATTGTTCCAGGATTTCTCAGGATGATGATGGTGGGAACCTGTAGGTGGCTTCAATCAAATGTTGGACAAATGGTCTTCGCCCATGTGGCCTCTGAGTCCAGCAAGTGCTGATTGAAACTCACAAGCACCATTAAAAGCCCTGGCGGAAAAGGAGGGCAATAGCCTGCAAGCTCTTAAAAGCATCTTTAAGAAGCTCCCATTCAGAGGGGCTCTTTTCCCAGGTAGTCTACCTATAAGTTGTTTCTACACCTGTGGGTTTATATGGAATCCAAGGTGACATTCTGCTTGTGCACTAGAAACCCAGTAATGTATTTTAAAAAGAAGACTGTAGTAGAAGACTGGTAAAATTATTCATGTTTGGGAAGGGGTGGGGACAAGGGAATCCGTGGCTGATATGGAGAATTAAATTATATTGTAAAATAAATAAAATACAATGATTCCTGTTTAAGAAAACCATTTAAAGCTAGGTGTGGTGGTGGGTGGGCATTTGTCATCCCAACAGTGGAATTGCCTGAGGACTGATGCTCCATGGTGGGTCCCAGAACAGGCTGGGCTATGGTATAAGACCCTGTTCCCCCAAATGAAAACAATAGTACCTTTTTCAAAAGACAAAAGAACTTTACAGTTTTCCTAATGCTTACTGTAAGGGCTAGTTCTATGTCTATAGCTTGATTTGTGAAGTTAGAAACTCTTGTTATTTTGCAATGCTCTTTACAGGCCAGTATGAGTTGCACAGTTAAGCATGTATGAATTACTGAGTTTTACTGTCCTATCTTTGTAAATGACACATTGGCTTTACTTTTCCTTAGAAGCTTTGCTATTTTAAAAGTATGTTTTGGAAAATGTTACCATTCTACTTTGTAAATTACTTCCTAAACAAGTATACTTTGAAACAAATATTTTTTATTAAACCAGATGCAGTGAGTGGAGATGCTCTTTGTTCTGGGCTAACATTTACATGTTACCCGATAAAGTATTCATTTTTAGAAAGGGAGTTTTGAAGGAGTGTGTTGTAACATTTATGAACAGATCATAGTTGCTTTTTGGCTGCTTGCTGCAATGGTCATCTTTGAATTAGAAACACATAATCCCTTTGCAGAGCAGACCTCGCTAGTGTGTGGCACAGACATTGTAAATGTGCTTTATGTGCATGCACACTAGCTTTTTGTTTGAGCCCGGAATGGGGGTTGGGGAAGGAGAAAGCCCAGTGGTGGTGATGTAATTAGTATGTATGCAGATTGCTGGCAGCAAGAGTTTGGCATTGGCCACTTTATGCCTTGTGCAGAAAATTTCAGGATGGGGTGTTAAAAGCTTAGAGGATAGCTTTGCCAAGTAATAAACCTTACCGATACCTTGCTGATTATAGAGTTGCAACGCCGTTTTTAAAAGGTTTATCTTAGGTTTTTATGTTTAAAATTGTGGTCCTGTTGGAACCCTGAAGTTGGATTTAGGAGCTTTCATGAGCAGTGAAGGAGACTGACATAAAAACAGAAGGTGAAAGAGATCATGTAACATCAGAGTTGATAATAGCAGAGGAAAGCTACCAGACATAGAGATGTCAAAATAGTTACAGAAAAGGTACATATGATCCTGGGAGCAGGTACTCTGAACATTCAGAAAGAGAGCTCAGAAGAGCTGAAGGCTTTGAAAACAGAGCTGAAATAATTAAATAGCTGGGCAAGAAGAACATGTGGGGTGTGTGTGTTATATTTGTATTCAGCTTTGCAGTGTGGACAATGTTTTTACATGGCATGTTTTCCCCTTCACTTTTTGGATGATTTCTATTAGCATATAAATGTTAGGAAAAGTCTGACCCACCCTCCTTACCAGGCTCTCAACTTGCTACCTTCTTACTTCTGTGTCTGTTAGAACAAAGTGTCTGATAAATGTTTCTTTACTTGCTCCCTCCACTTTTTCCTTCTGCTCTTTCTTACATCGTGCAAGTCTTTGATTGCTATGCCAGTGTTAAAACAACAATAACGACCTATTTAACTGATACTTGGGTGACATGGTCAGGATCCCTAAAGTCTCGGTATCTAGAATGGTGGGCTGAAGTTAAAACAAAAGGTTTTAACTTTGCTAAAGATAAGTATATTTATTTGTGTATTAATTAAGAATTAAGAAGCATTGCCTTCTTTGAGGGTTGCTCATGGACATAAGATTTAGCCATCACATGTCACATGTCATGTCCATCACATGTCACGTGACGCCGCTGGTAAATTTTCCTGACTTTGCCCAGGCCAGTATTTGGTTGCATCTGGATGTAGGGCGGCTCCACCACACTGTGTAGAGAACACACACACTTTTAGTTTATGGTTAATTCTGATTACAAGTTGTAAGAGACAAACTGCAGAACTGCATTTTGAATGTCAGAAAAGGAATCCTTCACTGGTAAGAATAGACTAATGGCTTCTAAGATCCTCTCACCTGGCACAAGATGTGACTGAAAGAATAAGACAAATCTTTTAAGAAACCTGCCAGAATAGACTCATTAAAGAGAATATTGTTCAATTTTCTCTTTGTAGTACTAGTGGCTAAACTCAGGGCTCAGCTGTGCTAGTCAAGCGCTTTATCACTGAACTGTATCCTGGCCCAAGAATATTATTCTTTTTAAACCAGTCACATTGGGAGAATGTGTGTACATACACATGCACATTTATAGTAACAAATCATTAAACATTGTATTTGCTTTGTGTTTTTTACTAAACAGTAAAAAAACTTATATACCAAATCTTTAATTTGTTGGTAAATTTGAATTTTGACATTCAGAAATTGCTTATAGGCAGTTGGCAGTAAGTACGTTTTATTTAAAGCAGAGGTGGGACTAGAGAGATGTCTCAGTGGTTAAGACAGTGTACTTCCTGCAGAAGACCTGAGTTTGGTTCTCAGAACCCGTATTGGGTTGCGCACAACTGCCTGTGACTGCAGTTCCTAGGGGTTCATCCGGCTTTCATGGGCAACTGCAGTCATGTGCGCATACCCCTGCATGTAATTTAAGCTTATTTTAAAAATATTTTTAGAGGAGTGGAAGAGAAAAGTCAGAGAGGGGGGATGGGAGGGAGGGAAAGCCCATACTCGGGGCTGTAGCAAGAAGATCAAGAGTTCAAAGCCAACATGGCTCCGTGTGTGTGTGTGTGTGTGTGTGTGTGTGTGTGTGTGTGTGTGTGTGTGTGTGTGTGTAAAAGAGAGGAAGTGTATGTGTGCTGTATACTTCATCCTTTGTATAATTCCTGAAGAGGGAGGTTTAGTGATTCGGTCTATCAGTGTTAGTGGGATGAATGGAGTGTCTTTATGGCTAGTTGTTGTTGTTTAAGTATAGCACTCTTGACCCATTCATAAAATGCAGCCATTAAGTTTGTCTAGACCATCACCCTTTATTATCTTTAAGTTTTCTAGGTGTTGTGTGTGTGTGTGTGTGTGTGTGTGTGTGTGTGTGTGTGTGTGTGTACACTAGGCTTTTATTATTTTCCATAAGTTTAACGGTGCAACTTTCCTGTTGTTGGAGGTAATTTTGAGTAAAACAAAGAGAACCCTTCAAATGCCATCAAAAAGAACTTAAAAGCCTACTCTGTGCTCCTGCTATACAAGCTCTGTGTGTGCACAAAAGGAATGTGTATAAATTCTAACCTGAAAGAACTTTGGGTCATCTTGTTGACAAGATCAGCCTTGGCTGGGTAGCACAACTTTGGCATAACATTCTGAAAAACTGAAGGCTTTGTGTAGTTTGCAGGTGAATTTTGTTCTGAAGCAAGGGCTTCCAGAGCATTCTATTGGAATACAGCTATGCCTATGTGTTAGCTGGCATCAGTAGCTGCTTTCATATTGTTCCTTCAGAGTTTGTGGTTATGGAAAGTTTACAGGACCTGTGATAAAACGTTTCTCTCCAGCCCCTTTAAGAAAACGCCATATGCCCCATTAAGGACTGCATTGTACCTGATGCTCTGATTGCTAAGGTGTCCAGGCTGAGCTCTTGGAGGTAATGGGTCCTGTCTTCTCCACTTGATCCAAGCTAGTAAGGATGTGCTTGAGACTAGCAAGCCATTCAAATATGTAATTGTGTTTAATCCTGTGGCGCTTGGTGTGCTGGTGAAAGTGACAGCAGAGTCCTGGGAGAGGCTAGAGTAGGGTGGACAGAGAAGGCCTCCATTATTGTACTCTGTTGAACTGTAATAGTGTGGAGACCAGACAAGTGAAAAACATTACATGAACTTGGGGTCTAGAAAGGTTTCATTTTTTAAAATGAGATTTGTTTAGTTGGACGTGTTGGCACATGATTTTAGTCTTAGCTCTTAGGTGGCAGTTCTGAGTTCAAGGCCAGCCAGAGATAGAAAGAACCCCTATCTTACCCCTGCACAAAGGGGCTTGAAGTCAAACCTGAGAACTTCCACTTCTGACTGTAATAGATCAACTGATACTGGTTCCCTCTCCAACCTTAACTGATTAGAAAACCAGACAGCCTGTGAGCAGCAGTTTTAGATAAGGTCGGTAGGCAGCACAAGATGGGGGTCCCCGAGGGAACAGAAAGGTAAGGGAGCCCCACCATTGCCTCCTACTGTCTGGGGATTTCTAGCCCAGATGCAGGTAGATAGTCTTATGAGCTGAGCCAGAGCACCAGGAGGGTGAGGCAGTGCTGGAGAGGAGGAGGGGACTACAGAGAGCCAGTGGCTGCTGCAGGGGACTGGCTTTGAGTCGGTCACTGACCTGCATGAAAAAGTTACTGGAGGCTGGGAATCTATGAGGTTCTCATTCATCAGAGTAGAAAAACTTCTGATAAGCAGGAGCATGTAGTGAGGCCAGATTACTCATAGAGCAAAGCTGTTCTGGGTCCCTCTCCCCATTGAAACTTAAAAGCAAACCTTTAAGGAATCTGACTGGTTGGAGGCCATGTAGTTTGTTCCAAAATGGCAGGGTGGTATTTAAAGGAATGCCTTACTTAACACGTATCTCCAAAAACCATGAAATCTGAAACTGGCATTCAATCCAGAATCACCAGGCTTATGAAGAAGAGGAAAAAGAGAGGCTATAACTAGATGTCAGGATTGAAGATGGGAATGTTAAACCAGTCTTTAGAAGTATGTGCTCAGTGTGCTCAAAAACGGAAAAGGAAACATGAACACAAGGAGAGAGAATGGACGGTAAAACATCCTAGATAGAGCACGAGCCTTGAAAATGCGTAAGATTTCTACTGACTTGTGGGTGAGGGTAGGTTGGTGCTCTCAGTTTATCCCAGGCAACATGTAGGTAACACGTGCTGGGTATGTGCTGTGTTCCGCAAGGAGTGCTGATGTTTCACACCGAATGTGTTTAATCTTCCTAAAAGCCGCAGGTGGTTCTCTTAATCCTCTTTTGGTGCTTAGGGAATTCGAGGCACTCCAGTCTTTCATTTGGTGCCTGTTTTCTTTATAGCACTTAACATAACTGAAATTATGTATCTATTTTCTTTGTTTCTGAGGGCAGGGAGCCGTCTCTTGTGTCCACTCTTATATGCTCAGTGCTGCATATGGTACTTGGAACATAGCAGAGGGGTACTGAGCAATTAATGTTAGGTAAATTAAAAAGAGTGAAATAGCATACTGTGGCCTTGGAAACTGGGCAGGGCCAGGGCTTGAGGTAGGCCTGCCTGATGGTGGCGCCCATACTCTAACCACCTCTTTGTGTTGTTTCCCGAGTGAGTTTAATAAATTATGATATATCTACTCAGTGAAATGTTACACAGCCATAAAAGAGGACATGATTAAAGCTCTGTGTGTGTGCTACAAAAATAAATACAAAGTGTTTGAACTATGACTGAGTTAAGCTTGTTTACAGTGGACAAGGATTCAAAGCAATATGAAAAATAAGAAGGGGTTTGTATTGCTTAGATCATCAGTGGCATTTCTCTAGATTGAGACAAATCGCTGCAGGTCCCTGAGCTCAGTGATGTATGTGTACCCCCCTGAGTACGAGCTCCAGGGACAGACACACATTATTAGTTTCCATTGAAAAGGAGAGAGAGTAGGCTGGTGCGGTGGCTGAGGGGGCGAGAGCACTTGCTGTGCAAACCCGACAACCTGAGTGTGATCCCCAGAGAACCAGCTCACACAGCTGTCCTCTCACCTCTCTGGGAAAACTGTGGCATGTCACCCCATGAGGAGGGCGAGTGTCCATGAGGACAAAAGGGGGGTATTCACTGCCTGAAGGGGATGGATGACTGAGGATGAAATTTCTGGAAATTTGCTTGTTTTGTGGTGTTTAGCCTTGAGCCCAGGGCCAGGCTCATGTTAGACAAGTACTCTATGACTCAATTATACCCCCATCCCTTTAAGTTTATTCTGTACCTTCAGTAAGAGAAGGATGACTTCAAGGTTTGGTTAGCATGAGCAAGCACCAAGAATATGTTGAAAGAGTCTGCTTTTCTTTAGTAAAATAACTAAGACCAGCTAAGACTGGTCCAGAGGTAAAGCAAGCTAATCTAGTATATGACTTTGAGTAATGAGTCCTGGAAAGGGAAATGAGATCCAAGTGAAAGGACTCAACTTTTCTATGTATTTATAGGGTGGGGGTAACATTTATTTTAGTTATGATGGTTTTTCACTGTGTAGAAATAATCTGGTGATTAAGCATGGGGGGTTAATTACAATTTCAGAGCAGAAAGTCGGTGTTTGTGACCTTAAGGATATCTAAGTAGATGACAAAGCTGAAGAAATAAAGAGAGAAAAGCATGTTAGACAGCTCTGAGGGAGCCAGTGGAATCCTCTCACGGGGTTGCAGACACTAGAAGGGTTTAACCACACAGGAAAACAAAGAAATAATAAAATCAAAACAGATTTAGAAGAATAAGTGAATTGAACCCTCTTTTGTGACAATCACAAATCCACAGGTGCTGTGTAAAGTTGACAAACCAAGAAATGGCGGCCACCGTCTTTTAGAACTGTGAAGGCTGGTCAGCAGAAGAGCTGAAAACAGAAGTTGTCTGCCCCTGGGGACCAGGGGGTGAGGGGTAGCTGTACTTGTTAGTGAGCTGTTGAATAAATTTGCCTTTTCTTAGTGTAAAATCCCAGCCTTTCCCCTCTCTGCACAGCAAGTGAATCTGCTTTCTATTTTTCTTTTCCTCCTTTGAAGGAGTTCCCTATTTTCCCAGTGTCTGAGATCCTCTCTGCCTCCAGTGGCATGTGTTATTTAGGATTGTGTAGAGACTAAGCTATTTCTCAAGATCTACTTGATCTATGAGATCAGTTGACTTTGTTTCCTAAACAGATCTAGGTTCATGAACATAAAATAATTTACTGTTGTAGTCACCAAATTGTCTGGCTAGTGTTTTCTTATTCTTTCCAAGGTACCTTCCTTACCACTGTATTACAGTTCAAACTTGAGTTCATTGAACTGTTCCCCTAGCCCCAATGAGTTTCTGCCTCTTCTTGACTTCTAATGTGACTCTTCCTGTATATCCATCCCTTTTTTTCTCGGTTCTAGATCACCTTTGGAAAACCACTATCATAGAGGAGGCATGGACTTTTTCTCTCTGTCTTACTTTTTTTTTAAAACCATTTCCAAGTTTCCTATTGCCAAGGCAGCTGAATGCTGGGGGAAAGCAAGGAACTTTATAATTCAGCTGAGATTTGAGATCATAGACTCTACAAATAAAACTCAGTGGGCAATTAAAATCCAGTAATCAGAAAATATTTTTTTTAAAGTTAGGTACATACTACACATGTGTGATTAATGTCAGCTACTCAGAAAACTAATGCAAGAGAACTGCAAGTTCAAGACTAGCCTGGGCAATATACCTTGTCCTCAAAAGTAGGGTTAGGAATGTAGCTCTTGGTGTAGAACTCTAAGGCTCTAGATTGGATCTCCAGTACCACTAATTCAACTCTGAAGGCAGTTCCTACGTGCCTCCTGTAATCCTTTTCTTGTATGGTTTGACTTGTCCTTGCTATATTTACTTAAATATCCTAGAGTCTTTCCAAATGATCAGTCCCAAGTGGAGCTTTAGTTCTGTTTTCATCTCCCAGTCTGCTACCATTGCTGGCTAGTGTTCCCAACCCACTAAATAACATCCCTGTCCATTCCTCTTATTTAAACAGAATTAGGAATCATACTTGCTTATTTCTCTGAAACTCCATCTATTATCTGTTCCGCACAGTTTCTTTGTTCAATGTGTATTTGTCGTTTTCAGAATCTCTGATAGGCAGCTGCCACCCCACCCCCCGATTTTTTTCTTAACCTCTATCAGTCTTTTGCAGTATCCAGAATTTTATACAGCCATGCTACTCCTTGTTTAGCTCCTTCAGTAGCTTCTCATCTCTAGAATGGGAGTCTGAACTCTGATTTAGTTCTAACCTCACTCTCCCTCATGCTATTCATTCATCTTACCATTAGCAATTTACTTGTTAAAACCATTCAATGCCCCTTTGGTTCTTAGGACTTCTAAACTTTTTTTATCATGTGTACCTTATGGCTGGTGTCTCATCCACCCATACCCCTTCCCCTACATGCGCGCGCGCACACACACACACACGCACACACACAGAGTGTTTATGTTCTTGGTGGAGCTTTAGAGTTCTGTATACTTGACATTAAAGAGACAGGTATGGGAGACAGTCAGAAACTCTGAATTTAACTCGTTGATGATCCACAAACTTAACCCTCCCATCAAGGCTGCATCTTACCTAACGTATGCTTGAAAAAGGCTGTGACAGAGATCAACCACCCTCATCCTTTGAAAACTTAGTGTTACAAAGGAATTTTCATCTGAAAGAAAAGTCAGTGTAAATGTTTGTAGATAGTTGAGAATTTCCTTATCTGACTCAAGTCCTCTAACCTTTGGACTTCATATTCCTGGTTCTTTTGGCCGTTCTTAGAATGTGGCATCTTAGGTCTCAAAGTGTATCCATCTGTCTATTAATATTCCACCCAGGGGGTCTTGTGTGTTGCTGTGGTCTGAATGTTGGTGTTCTCCCAGAATTATTGTGCTGAACCTTGGCCCCCAGAGTGACAATATTTAGAAGTGGTACCTTTTGGAGGTGAATAGGTAATGAGGGTGGGATCCTTATGAATGGGATTAGTGCCCTTATCAACGAAGCTGAAGGGAATGTCATGTTCACCTAGAACCTCAGTGGGACCTTGTTTGGCAATAGAATCCTTGCATATGTCATTAGGTAGGGATTAAGATGATACTTTACTAATTAACATGAGCCAGAATTCTAGTGACTAGTGAGTAACAGGAGGATACAGAGAGAGGCACGTAAAAGAGGACCAGAGGGAGGAACTACCCAGAAATCCTTCCACAGCCAGTGAGCACCAAGAATTGTCAGCAGGAACAGAAACTGGAAAAGAAACCTGACGGGATTTCTTTCCAGCCTGCAGAAGGAATCAGCCCTGCCAATACCCTGATCTCAGACTTGTGGCTTCCAGAATTCTGATACAACAGGTTGTTGTTGTTGTTGTTGTTGAAGTTGTGCCAGTGTACACACCCACCTAAGTTTTATTTTTATTTTTTTTATTTTAAGATTTATTTATTTGTTATGTATACAGTGTTCTGTCTGCATGTATCTCTGCAAGCCAGAAGAGGGCACCAGATCTCATTACAGATGACTGTGAGCCACCACGTGGTTGCTGGGAATTGAACTCAGGACCTCTGGAAGAACAGCCAGTGCTCTTAACCTCTGAGCCATCTCTCCAACCCTGACTTCTGTTTTTTTAACCCAACAAGTTTGTGATAATTTTTTATAATAGCCACGGGAAACTAATAAAAAGAAAAATCCAAAGTTGAACAGTCTTGCAGGGTTTGGTTTTGTCAGTGTAGAAGTGCAGCTCTTTCTATCTGTGGATAACGGTCTAAAGTTCTACAGATGATTCTGGAGATCTGAATTACTGACTCATCCTCAGCTTACTCTTAATTAAACCTGGGGTCTTTTTCATAGCATCTCATCCTAAGCCACATAATTGTTGTATCTTTGCTTCATTCAGCCTATAAAACGCTGAATGTCACCCTGTTTGTCACCAGCCTTTACTCCTTCCAGTAGACTTGTGTCACTGTTCAGTCATGAACATATTTTCTGCATCTTAATCCAGGGTTTGGGGCTTATAGATCTTGACAAAAAGCCGTGGCCCATCCTATAGGAAAATGTACTATATATACATAGAATATGTGAGAAGGCATAGGTTCTAGGGATAAGACATGGTCATCTTTGGGGGAGTCATTATTCTGTCTCCTGGACCTAATTAATGTATCAGCACTGACACCCTATGATTACAGCTTTCTCTTTCACAGTGTCTACAGATTATTTCTTTATGATCACTTTTTTATTTTTGCTAATGGTTATCAGTATCCTAACTGGTCCTTTGTTTGCATGTTTTTCTGTTGTTATTTGTAAGTGTTGAAGTGCTATTTACGGTCGGTAGTTTCTTATTGTCTATTTTCGGTGATTCCTCAAAGATCTTACCAGTGATGGAGTTTCTTGTTTCTGTGTTGTCACTAGACTAACTCATGAAACTAGAAATCTACATTTGGGTGGTGGCAGTTACTCTAAGTTTTCATTTGTCAAGTATTTAAGTATTTCATACTCTGCCTGTGTGCAGTTGCTAGCAAACATAAGGCAAGTATAATATGTACTCTATAGTGGAGAAAAGAAACAGGAAACGAAATTTTAAAAGTAATTATTAATAGTCTCTGTGAGCCTTCTGAAATACTGTGATACTAACAGCTCAGCCTCCATCACTTCCCTAAAGAAATGGTATTTAAGCTGAGGCAGAAGCATGTGCATAAGCAGTTTAACTAAAGAGGAGGACAGAGAGGAAGATCACTTCCTTTTTTTGGCATGAAGACCAAAGGGTTCAAATACTCACTGAGAGGCATTTAGAGAGTAAGAGGAGAACGGCATGCAGAGGGGCTAAAGAGAGAGGCAGTGTCCCTTAGTCTGTTGGGGTTTGGGGTTTTACAAAAATGATGAAAGAGTATCAGAAGATGTTTTTGTGAAAAATGTTTTTATTGTGGAGCTGAGGTTATATTTAAAGGTAGCGTGTATGTCCTTAGCATGTATGGTAGTCCTTAGTGACAGCATCATTCTGAGTGGGAGTTCATAACTGAGAGAACGGACTGATCAGCGGCAGCATCTCCAGCCAGCATGTGGCTCAAACTTCAGTTCCCAGCATCACAAAAGTAAAAAATAATGATAGGGTGAGCTTGACAGGAGATACTGCAGCCTTTTTTGTTTTTCAGACATCTTTATGAGCACATAGTGTACAAAATAATTAGTTTCATTATGACACTTTCATAGATGTATTTGATTTATTTTGATCATATAAAATTAATAAAATTTTAATTGTAACAAAAAGTGTAATTATAAATTTAGCATTTTTATAATTTGAGAAGATATAGTTCATTAGTGTTAAATACATTGATGCTATATGAACCCAATTTTTGGAAAGCTTTTCATCTTGTAAAACCCAAGTTCCATGAAACTGAAAGTATCTGTCTCCTCCTTGCTCCAGCTCCCTGCCCCCACCAGTCTCTGGAAATATTCTTAACAGACAGAGCTAAAACACTGCTCTACAAATGTCCTAAGCATCACTCAGTTCAGTCAGGTTGACAATTAAGATTAACCATTAGGGGCTGGCGAGATGGCCGAGTGGGTAAAGTGACTGCTGCAGGAATGTGAGGACCTGAGTTTGTATCCCTAGGACTAAGGGATATCAGCTCCGGAAGGGCAGGGGTCTGGATCCTGGGGAGTCACTACCACCCAAAATCATGAGTTCCAGGGTCAGTAAGAGACCCTACCTCAAAAACATGTGTGAAGAGTGGTAGAGGAAGATGGCCTGTGTCAACCTCTGACCTCCACAGGAGTGCACAGGCAAGCACACCCACACACTTGTGTGTGCACACAAAAATTAAAGTAAATTTAAGGGAAAAAAGAATAATTATTTTATTAGCAGGGCCTGCCTCTTCAGATTCTTAGTGGTCTCGCTGTAGCATTCCTTCCTCCTAGGCAGGCCCCTTGCAGGAATGAGAGTTCTCAAGGGAGAAGGGGTAGAGTGACCTTGTTAGGCTTTACACTTCCTTTGGCAGAGAGGGATGAGAGTTTCTGTGACTACCTGACAGAAGAGTAAGTGTGAAGTTCTCGTTTCTCTGAATTGCTTAAGAAGAGAAAGATGGACAAGAGATAGGAGTTGGACAGAAGTTCTCTGAGGTCCTTCAGTGAGAACCTTCAGGGTCCTATAGTTTAAAGTACTGCCCTAGGAGGCGTTGTGTCTGAGCCTAACCATACTAAGAATGGCCCTGTCATTCCTAGTGTTTGAGACAATTCATCTTCTTTCCTTCAAAACTCTGTCCCAGCTCCATCCAGTGTCATCGTTTATCATTAGCACCTTCACGATCCAGTTGTGTTTACCAGTTTACCAGAAACTTAGCCCTCTTCCTCTTTAGATCCCCAACCCCGTATCTCATTGCCAGGCATGATGATCTAAACTGTGTTGATTTCCACATTCATTAGCACTGTTACTTATCGCTTAGACTATAGTTGTTGTTTTTTAAGACTATAGTTCTTATCTGCGTCCCAAGTCCATTGTTTCTTCCTGCCCAGTTGGTTTGAGTGTATGCATGTGTGTGTGTCCACGTTGTATGCATTGTCCTTAGAAGTTTTTGTTTGTTTGTCTGTTTGTTTGTTTTTTGTTTTTTGAGACAGGGTTTCTCTGTATAGTTTTGGTGCCTGTCTTGGATCTCGAGCTGTAGCCCAGGCTGGCCTCGAACTCACAGAGATCTGCCTGCCTCTTCCTCCTGAGTGCTGGGATTAAAGGCGTGCGCCACCACCGCCTGACTAGTTCTTAGAAGTATTAAGCACTCAATTTTCTTTGACATAGCTGGCATCTTAAGGCCTAATACTTAGATTAATGATTAATAACAGATGAAATAAATCTGTATTTCTAATAGTTTTATATTGCCGTGTAGTTTTTTGGATTTCTTTTCCAAATTGGGTTTTGTTTTGTTTTTTAAATCTTTATGGTAGCTAAAGACAGCAGATTCAGGAGTTGAAGTACTAGCTCTACCAGTTTCTTCTTGTGTTTCTTTGAAGAGCTTTTTAAAGGCATATTATTTTAGTAACAGACATTTTAGTTAAAAAATAGTGTGTGTGTGCGTGTGTGTGTGTGTGTGTGTGTGTGTGTGTGTGTGTGTGTGTGTGTGGTCTAAGTAGCACATGCCATTTTTTTACATTTTTAATCCTTTATTTTTATTTATGTGTATGCATGTTTTGTCTGCATGCATGTCTGTGCACCGTTTTTGTGTAGTGCACAGAGGCCGGAAGAGGATGGGACTGGAGTTAGAAATGGTTGTAAGCTGCCAGCGGGTGCTGGGAATTGAACCAGGGTCCTCTGTAAGAGCAGCCACTGCTGTTAACCACCGAATTGTCTTACCAGCACATGTCATGTTGCAACACTGTAATAATTTTTTTTCAGGGAACCTCACATGTATATAGAACCATCTGATATGTAAATTCAGGAAATCAACTTGTGTTGATATGAAATTAAAGGCCAGTAACAAGTTCTTATTGCCAGTTACCATCATAGTAACTTTTAGAAATTTAGTGAGATTCACACTACACGCAAGAACAGTATATCGGAAACAAAAACAAAAAGTAGGCTGTACCTCTGTATGCTCAGATCAGTTAGACAATAAAAATTTTAAAACACCACCGGAAAAATGGTATTGGTAGTGAAAACTACAAACCATTTTTGTAAGAAAGGAGACCTAAGTAAACATGTTTTTAACATTCTTAGATTCAGAGATTGTATTTTATTTATGTTTTTTTTTTTTAAGACAGGTTTCTCTATGTAGCCCTAACTGTGCTGGAACTCATTGCATAGACCAGGCTGGCCTGGAACTCACAGAAATCCACCTGCCTCTGCCTCCCAAGGGATTAAAGGTGTGCACCATCATGCCTGGTATAGACAGTATTTTTTATTTTTTATTTTATGTGGTGTTTGTCTGCATTCATGTCTGTGTGAGGGTGTTGGATCCTCTGGAACTGGAGTTACAGACACGTGTGAGCTGCCATGTAGGCGCTGGGAATTGAACTCAGGTCCTCTGAAGGGACAGCCAGTGCTCTTAACCACTGAGCCATATCTTCCAGCTCCAGTATTCTTAAGATAGCAATACTTGGGGCTGGAGAGATGGCTTAGTGGTTAAGAGCACTGGCTGTTCTTCCAGAGGACCTGAGTTCAATTCCCAGCACCCACATAGCAGCTCACACCTGTCTTAACTCCAGTTCCAGGGAATCTGACACCCTCATACAGACACAAAACACCAATGCATATAAAATAAAAATAAATCAATTATTTTTAAAAAAAGATAGCAGTACTTTCTGAATTGACCTATACAACCATATAAAAATTACTTGTTGGTTATTTTTGTTTTTCTTTCCTTTTTGTGTTTGTTTTAGAGAGATTGATAAATTGACCCTAAGATCCACATGAAAGTACGAGAGACTCAAATTATTAAAAAAAAAAAAATACAGTCTTGAAAAAGAACAAAAAGTTAGGAACTGAGGAGATGACTCAGTCATTAGCGTTTGCTGCACAAGCGTAAGACCTGTGTTTGGGTCCCCAGGACCCTCATAGAAGCTGGGCATATCAACACACAGGCAGATAGCTAGCGCTCATTGGCCAGCCAGCCTAGTGGGGTCAGTGAGTTCCAGATTCTTTGAAAGACCCTATCTCAAAAAATACTGTGGAGAGTGATTGATGTGCGTGCACACATACACACCCTAGACGATACATATTTCCTGATACTAAAACTACCTACAAGGCAGTAATATGTGATCAGATGCATAGATCAGTGGGATGGGACTCAAATCCAGATATCAGACCTTAGGTTTGGGTCAGTTGACATTTGACAAGGTTACCAAGGCAGTTCTGTGGGAAAGAATAGTCTTTTCAACCAAGGGTTCAGGGATGAGAAGCCAAGTAGCTTTCCTTGTCTGACACTAGGAGGAAGGTAGTGTGCTGGGGATGGAAAAATTCTTTGCATTTTGTGATATAAATCACTGTGGGAATTTGAAAGAAATCACACAGGAACACTTGAAACCACTGTTCTTGTGTGATTTCTTCTAGCTGTTCACACAGTTTTTCTCTCCAGGGACTGAGTTAATGGTTGTTCTCCTTCCCTGTCCTCTTCCTGAGTCAACACCTCATCTTAAATGCCTCTTGACACGTATCTTCTGCCCTTAGTGTCGACTACTCATTTCCTTGCCTGTCTCCTGTATATCATTGGACCAGACTGGGCTAGTCTTTGTTGGTCCTGTCATGTACTGGAACTAAAGGTACTAGAATAAAGAAGTGATTTTAAAACAAAAGTGCACCCATGTCCTTTATATTTCTGCCCAAGAGTTAATTTCTTAGACACTGTTCTGGATTTTTGAGATAGGGTCTTGCCCAAGCTAGCTTTGACCCCTTGGGTTCAAGTGATCCTCCTGCCTCAGAATCCAGAGAGACTGGGACTATAGGTTTACACCATTGCATTCAGCTTCCTCTGAATTCTATTGTAATTGTTGAGACAGGTCCTCACCATGTAGCCCAAGGCTGACTTGACAAAAATCTTTCAGCCTCCCTAGTGCTATGATTACTAGCATGTGTCACTGTCCAGCTTTGCTTTGGATTCTTGGTAGTGTCCAAGATATTTGTGTGCATTAGCCAGTTTGAGTCAGTCATTAACTTTGGTGGGTCTTGTGGCAGGAAAATCAGAAGACTGTTGACTAAGCTGAGTCTCTCTATAGTCACTTCCTGGTTTTTAATAGAGAGTCCAGTCTCATGTGTTTAAGTTGATGATGCTGTAGGCTAGGAATTTAGCACCACAAGATCTCATGAGTAGAAGTACAAACCTGAGTAGCAGACAGTTGAGTGTTAAATGATAAACGTCAAGAGAGACTTAGACATTACTGTCACTAAGAAGCCATGGGAATAGATGTGTACATCTTGCTGAGAAAAGTGAGCAGAGGACAGAACCTTGGAAAATGAGAAGGAATAGTCTCAGGCGAGAGGAAAGCATGATGGACAGCCAAGTAAAGAAATGGCCTGAAGGAGTCATACTCAGTACTGAAATCCTTTCGTGGATAGGCAGTAAGGCGGTTTAAATACTTAACACTCCTGTTGTACTCTGGTACCACTTTTGTCTGAGAACTGAGCTACATATTTTCACTTACTTTGATTTATAGCATCTCTCTTGAATGAGATATTTGTTGTATCAATTGTAATAGAAATTATTTTTGAACATGACTTTTCATGTAAAGTGATTTGTATTAGCCATCATTTAAAATTGCTTTTAAGATGCTTTTTATTATGTCATGGAGAACATCCAACAAATATATTTGAGTTCTGAGGATGTGAAAAATAATCAAAATCCATTTGAGATGTACGGTAACTAAGTATGGAAGACAAACGATAATGGATAGCTATCGACAGCTCAGCTTGCTGACAGTCGAGTCGAGCTGTGCAGGACTCTTCGTGCAGTGCTGTCCCATCATCCAGAAGACATTGTACTGCCTCCTTAAGAATTCTCTGTAAAAGGAATGACTTGTGATATGTTCTTCAGAACGTGGCCAAAGGAGTAAAAATTGCCAACTAGGAAAATAGAAGTACATACTTTGAAAAATACTATATTTAAAAGTAAAAAGTGAGTAGAATAATGTTTAAGAGAATACACAATTCAAATATTTTGTCTTTGTTAAAAATAAAACTGGGGGATAGTTATAGGGAGCTTTAATTTTTTTATTAATTTTATTTAACATTTAAACTAATGCTCATTCAAGAATGAGAACAATGGAAAAATGTTTTCATATGTAAAAATGCAAGTTTACTGTAGTATTCTCCTTAGAGGACTTTCTGAGGGATGGAGACTACTGATGAAGGGAAAGGTGAGATATGAGAAGGACTTGATGTAGATGCTATATATATATATGTGTGTGTGTGTGTGTGTGTGTGTGTGTGTGTGTGTGTGTGTGTGTGTGTCCACTTCCTGGGTGCAGGGGTGCTGAAATACTGGCCTTACATTGTTACGAGCATTCCTGTGGGAGTGTTTTTGGATGGTGTTAGTATCTAAACTCATAAATTAGTAAAAACAGATAGTCCTTCCTAATGTGAGTGAGCCCTGTGTGTTCAGTAACAGACCTGTAAAGAACAAAAAGGTCTACTTTTCCCCTGGGAAGAGCATTTTTACCTGCCTTCTGCCTCCTGCCTCCTGCCTCCCGACTGCTTACCTGCCTTTGGCTTCCGCCTACCTTCAGTCTGAATCCTCTTTTCCCTGGTTTGGTGAGATACTGAAAAAACCCTTCCCTCAAATATGTTACTTAGGTTTCTTACTTCTGTGTGGCTTACTCTGTGCTTATCTCTCTGCTCCCATCCTTTCATATTCTTAGGGCTAATGTGCAAATAGATGTCACATTCAAGCTCATGGCTGCCTAGAAGAGATGACTGGATTAAGTAGGATTTCTAGGGACTTGTGATTTAGCTCAGAGTAGAGCACTTCCCTAACATATCTAGGGGTCTGTGTTCAATATGATTTCTGGAGTTGTGTTTTGTTCATTTAAATAAGCAGATACTAGAAGACAACTTGAAGAGTTAACTTCAAACTATTCTAGTGTACTAGTGAGGGGATAGACTATGAGGAATTAGTTTCCTGAGGAGATTCCAGGCAGAGAGAAAGCATCAAAAAATTAGAATCGGAGAAGCTTGAGCTGCTTCAAAAGGAGCTCGCCTCCCAGTAAGGGATCCCCACCATTCTGATGACCTGTCTCACAAGGAAGACTACATCTGCACATTCCCAAGCCTTTGTTTTATCTTTTCTATAAAGTTATAACACTGCTGCAGAGGGAAACTAAGAACTTTCTCCCTAGTTGTGACTAGAAGTATAAATACACCTTTCTCCCTTGTTCAGTTCCTGTCCAGCAGTATTCTTTTGAAAGTGGCCTCCTAGTAGCAGAACGGCTATGTGGTCCTATGGTCTTGCCTAGGAAGTGATGGAGAGCAGCCTGTAAATGGATAAGTAAGAAACAGAATGATTAGACATAGAAGGACCTGCAAAGACTTCTTCCAGGCCTCCTTTCCTGGAACTGGAAACATTCAAGAGTTCCTGTTAGCTCATCGAAATCAAGACTAGAGGTTGTTCTTGGGATGAGAAGAAATGGATCCCGTCCCCTGTGTAAAGGTTTCCCATTGTCCTCTCCTGATGCTGTTGACTTGATTTAACTGTGTATGTTGTGATACTCACACTCATCAAAGTGAAAGAGGGAAAAGTACACTTTAAAAGCTTTATATATGGTGTTAGGAAGTATTTTATTCTGGTAAGAAAAGACATATACCATGGGAAAACTCTAGACCATCAGTTCTCAGCCTGTGAGTCGTGACCTTGTTGTGGGTCAACTGAACCTTTAACAGGGGTTGCCTCAGACTGTTGAAGACACAGATATTTACATTATGATTCATAACAGCAAAATAACAGTTATGAAATAAACAAAGAAAATAACTTTATGGTTTGGGCTCACCAGCACATGAGGAACTGCATTAAAGGGTCACAGCATTAGAAAGGTTGAGAACCACTGCTCTAGACCTATGTTTTAGGGGCCAGCGTCTCATAAAACACCACCTAGAGATCAGGTAGAGAAAGAAGAGATAAAGACAGCGATAATCCAGGAAGCTATGAAGATCTGCAGTTTGGAGGAAATCACAGTTGGGTTGTCATTGTTTAGATCAGTGGTTCTCAACCTTCCTAATGCTGTGACCCTTTAATATAGTTCCTCGTGTGCTGGTGAGCCCCAACCATAAAATTATTTTCATTGCTACTTCATAACTATAATTTTGCTACTATTATGAATCATAATGTAAATATCTGTGTTTTCCAATGGCTTAGACAACCCCTGTGAAAAGGCCATTCAACAGCCCCAAGGGTTGAGAACCACTGGCTTAGAGGTCAGTTTGGAGGACAAAGAGTGTCCAGTGAGATGACCAATGTATAAATCCACAGTTCCAGTGGAGTGGTAGGAGGCAGAAAGGCTGAAAGCGAAACGTTGGTGGGACAAATGGATACCAGCATGTGGTACAGACCACTCCTGAAAGGGCAGCAGTAAAGGGCAGTTTTAAGATCCTGTTTTCACTTCTTTGAAACCAGCAGGTTTAAACAGAGGGAAGGCAAAATCAGGAATGATCATTGATAGAAAGTTCCTGAAAAATGAATAGAGTGTGTGCTTCTGTTACTCTGTCTATTATGCTACCAAACCCTATCAGGGAAAAAAAGGGATTAGAGGAATGAGGCAAACTTACATACCACATAGGCACATTTCATCAATAATGGGTGTGTGTACCCAGGCGGTCCCATAAGGTTATATCACTTAGTGATGTCATCACCACCTTAGCTTGTCCTACCATACCCTTTAACATCCATGCTGCAAGGATTATCTCCTAGCCACACAGTTCTCAGAATGTGTCCCTGTCATTAAGCAATGCATGATCCGATATACAAAGTTGAGAGAATTGAAATGAACAGAAAAGAGAAAAGGAAAAATCAAACATTTTCAACAATACTTAAAACCCAGTAAAAGTAAGTAATAGATCTGGCTCAGTGGAAGAATAGAAACATGAGAATAGGCCCCGTCTGTAGAAGTGGATAAGAGAATGAAAGCCACAACACAAGTCCAGTAGCTGGACAGTGAAAGTAAATTTTAAAATTAGGAACAAGGGCTGGAGAGATGGCTCAGTAGTAAAGAGCACTGACTGCTCTTCCGGAGGTCCTGAGTTCAATTCCCAGCAACCACATGGTGGCTCACAACCACCCGTAATGAGATCTGGTGCCCTCTTCTGGCCTGCAAGGACACATGAATGCAGAACACTGTATACATAATAAATAAATAAATTTAAAAAAAAAAAAAAGGCATGCACCACCATGCCCAGCTCAAAAAAAAAAAAAATTAGGAACAAAAATAGAGAATTTTGTTTTTTCTTTTCGTCATAAGGCTAGAACTTTGCAAACACACAGATAGATAGACAGATAGACAGATAGATTGATAGATAGATAGATAGATAGATAGATAGATAGATAGATAGATAGATAGATAGATAGATAGATAGTAAGAACTAGGAAATCTGTAGACTAAAGAGATTATAATCTTCCAAGATAGGAAAGGAAAGTAATCAGAACACATCTGCCAGTGGAAACCTTCAACTCAGGCAAGTTTAATTTTGTTTGTAGAAATCAACTGATAAAACATGAGTCATCAAACAAAAATCATTGACTCAAGAGACTAGGGAGATGTCTCCACAGGTGATTGCTTGTCACACAAGCATGAGGACCACAGTTAGGATCCCAGAACCCAGTGGAAAGCTGGGTGGGCATGGCAGAGGTGGGATCCCTAGAGCAAGTTGGCTAGTTAGACTAACCCAGTGAGTTCCAGGCTCAGCAAGAGATCATGCCTCAATATATAAGGTGGAGAGCAATCCAAGGAGATGTTGGACATCAGCCTCAGGCCTTCACATGCACACATGTGTGTGTACCTATACACATGTGAACACATACAACACATATGCCAAAAAAAAGATACATGAAACAAACGTTTTAATCTCTTTTTTTTCTTTCTTTCTTTCTTTTTCTTGATTTCACTTGATCACTCTTCTTACATCCAAAAATTTTTTGTTGTTTTTGTGGACTAAGAAGTGAAACTGGGGCTTCACACTTTACTAGGCAGATGGTCTACCACTAAACTATATCCCTAGCTTCTCCCTACATCAGATATGTTAAGTATTTCCTATGTGCCAGACTTATTGGAGGAGATACTGGATCACACCTTCTAAAAAGAAAGCGTCAGAAATAAACAGCCAGTTACTGATATAGTACAGTGAATGCCAAGAGGGATACAGTTCTAGGGTACCATGGCAACTTGAAAAATCTGCCCAACTCAGTCTCTAAAGGAAGGAAACCATGCTGAAGAAGACATTTAAGCAGAACTCCAAAGCTCAGAAAGTGGTTAGCCAAGAGTGTGGTACGATTGGCATTCCAGGAAGAGGAAATAAGTAAGACACATAGGCTCTAAGAGCATGAGGCCCTGTGAGCCTGAAGCAGATTATACCCTCCCTGTCTTAACTACACCAGCAGAAGAGTGCTTTGCTGGGTTCTTGCTTCAGCAACACTTGCACCCAAGAGGTTTACAGCAAACTGATGGTTCTTGGGGTTCTTGAAACCATTCACCCACACAGAACAGGGTGACTGTTCCATGTGTGAGGAATTTGATTTTTAAGAGGCGAAATCCTGTTAAATTAATCATGTGCCAAGTTTTAGACTATTAGAATGGGAGAATAGATTTTATCCATTAATTCATATAAATAACCTTAATTTTTTACATTTTTAATAATTTATTTATCATGTGTTTGTATCTATATATTGAACTAGTGTATGGCATGGTATGCATGTGGGAGTCAGGACAGCTTGTGGAAGTTAATTCTCTCCTTTTACTGTGGAGATGCTAGGGATTGAACTCAGGTCATCAGTCTTGGCAGCAAGTGCCTTTACCAGCTGAGCTATCTCACTAGCCCACAGCCTTTTAAATATTTACATTTCAAGGGCTAGAAGTACAGGTCAGTCAGTAGTAAAACACTGGGCCTGGTATGCCTAGGGTGGATCTCCAGCACATAAGTAATACAAATAAAGTAAAATCCCTAAATAGTTACATTTTCTTCATACTGCAACATTTTTCTTCTCCCATTCCAAATAAGGTCTTTCTAGAGCTCTGTCATCTTCAATTTGTGTTACAGCTTCTGCTGTGTATTCATCTGTGTATCATCACCTGAGTCTCATACGAGTTCAAGATACTTCCGTGTGTGTGTGTGTGTGTGTGTGTGTGTGTGTGTGTGTGTGTGTGTGTGTGTGTGTGTCTGGTGGATTTAAGGTTCGCTGTGTTTGTTATTTCACCTCTAGGGATCAACCCAAAGGCCTCATGTACACTAGGCAAGCATCCAGCTGAGCTGCATCCCCACCCCGTCCTGTGTTTTAGTCATTTCCGTGCTCCGTCCTTTCTGCTTGGGCAACTTTTCAAGGGTTCTGTTTGGCTTTCACTGACCCTTTACCATATGTTCTGTCCTTTCCTGCATTCTAAATACTCTGCTTTCTGGGGTTTTCTCATATTGTGTTGAGATTGTGTCAGTCATACCACCTCAGTGAGCTTAGAGGTTCTGTGAATTCGAAGAACAGTGTTTGGCCCATTTTATTTTTCTTTGATACTTGGTTTGCTTCTGTGTACATAAGTTAAAAAATACTAATTAGGCTTGGAAGTTGGTTGGTAAAGTGCTTGCCTTGCAAGCAATAGGACCCGAGTTGGGTCCCCAGAACTCACTTAAAAAATGCCAGGCATAGTGGAGTATGTTTGTAATCCCAAAATTGGGGAGGTGGAGTCAGGAAGATCCTTGGAACTTACTGACCAGCTAGTCTAGCCAAACTGATGAGCCCAGACCAGAGATCCTGTCCAAAGAAGAAGAAAGAGTTCCTCAGGGTGACATCTGAGGTTGTCCTCTGGCCTCGACATGCACCTGTACATACTTGCATACAAAATTCATTGAGTTGAGAATCCCATGCTTGTTTGGTACCTATTAAGAAGTAAATGAAAGCCTCGTTCTTATTTTTACATTCAGCATGAAAGTCTATATAGGAAACAAAATTTAAGGATTTTAGTTTCGTTACTATCTTTTGGTGGTGCTGGGGCCTTACCCTAGGGCCTCACATAAACTAGGCAAGCACTTGATGGCTGCACTGTTCTCGGGCCTTAAGTTCTTATATAGTGTAATATTTTATATGATCTATAATTTCAGGTTGTCATTATGATTTGTTTCCTCAGCTCTATAACTAATGATTGCAAAGAAGTCAGAGGCAGCACTGTCTTAAGAATATGAAGTAAAGTGGTTCTGAATTTTAACAGAATTGCTAATGACACATTTTAATAGTCCATAATTGCATATATCTTCCATGCTTCAATATGTTTTAACAAAATAAATTGTTCAAATACAAACAAATGGCATTAAATTTGCAGTAGTACCACTTAATCACAATGTGCAGCTGTTTCAAAACTATTAATACTATTTCATTGTTCATTTATTTTTATAATTAGAAGGAATATTGAGATAGAATACATACACTGCAGTATTAAGTGGTTGTGAAAACCTCATTTTCTTCTTCTGAATAATAAATATGCTTCCTGGAACAGAAACCCACATGTCTCATTCTTCTTGTTCCACATTTCATTCTTACTGATGTTTTGCTTTTGGAACCTTTTGCATTTGGGTGAGTTTTATGGAGTAGGAATATTCTTTTGCACATACAGTCTGTTGTTGGGATTTGTTTGGACCCAGCAATTGTTCTAGAATCTGTTCTTAGTGGATAGGGATTCCTATAGAATTTCAAAGTTCTCTTCAGTAGGTTTGATGGATTTTGCTTGATACACCTTTGCTGTTCCTTGGCAGTCTGAGAACACAAGAGTGTTCTCAGTAGACTGAACTGTCAGAAAGCTAGAGCCAGCACTTAGAAGCTCTGAAACATGGAGCATGGCCTGTTGCAGAGCCACAGTGGAATTTCAAAGACACTGGCTTCGAACATCTCCAGGGAACCGCACTGGATTGCTAGGACAGGACAGGAGCAACACTGAGGAAAAGAAAGAGAACTCATTTTTAGGCACTCTAGAGTAAAGAGATTATCACTAGCTTTTTCACATGTGTAACTCTGAGATGACAGTGTCAGGCTTCGGGCGTAGCTCAGTGGTAGAACGCTTGTGTAGTCTTAAGTGAGGTCCTGGGTCCAGTCCCCCGTCACCACCAGTCAGTAAGTCCAGTTTGATAATAATCAGAAATTTAAAATCAGCGAGGTTAAGAAACCCATCACAGTTGCTCAGCTAGTAAGTAGTTGGTTTAGACATTGTAGCCCTTGTATTGCTGATTCCATCATTCCATAGTTTCCTCTTGACTGAATTGTAAAAGTATGTGAAGCTATGGGATGAAAGGACACCACAGAAAATGGAAGTTTCATATAAGACAAATGTGCACATCCCTTTGGGCATTCTGTAATCTGCATTTCCTGCCAGGGTTTATATAGCAGTCCACTTTGAAAATTAAGAAATGAAATACTTGAAACCCACTTCTGGTTGCCTTATTTGGATATGGTGTTGGACAATTTCTTAATACTTAAGAGGTTATCATAAAACATCTTTTCAGTGCTTGTATTTTAAAACAGCATAATTATCTGTGTAACAGATACTGCTGGAGGTAAACAATCTGCTTCAGAATTTTAAAATTTCATAATGTGATGACTGTGTCTCTCGGTAGTTGAGGAAAACTGTGTGACAGACTTTTTCAATTTAAGTTTTCTCTGATGCTGGGATAGAAGTCAGGGCTTTACACGTGTTCCTCAAATGACCTGCATCCCCAGCAGTCTTCACTGACTGTGTTATCCTCCCTTCCACATGCTCACACAGACCGCCCCTTGCCTCACCAATGAAGGATTAGTGTATTAAGGAGCAGAAGTTGTAGGCAGGTAGCAGGTACCTCTCATGACATGTTGTAGAAGCATTCACCTCCTACTGTGAGTATCTAAAGTCCTTTCATAGAAAGTGTTTTTATTGTATCACCTTTCTCTCTCCCTCCCTCCCTCCTTCATAAGAGAAATCAATGAATAAAATCTAAGTGGGAATGGTAGATGTGATTTTTCATAACAGTGACATCTTTACCTTTTAATAGACAAATATTATAAGCATCTGGTTTCTTTTGCTTTGCAGTATGCTTACAGAAAACAAGCATTTCCCTACTAGTGTTCTTTCTATATAAATTATTATAATTATCCTTTATTACTAGCACTCAATACTTAGTTGTGATTTGTCTGTCTTTGAGGTTACCCTTTGGGGTCAGTGTGCTGTGATCTCCTTCTTCTCTCCACCATACACACAGGACTGATAGTGATGGACTACAGGAGGCAGAAGGCCTCTGTCCCCCCTGCTCCCTGTCCCTGCTTGCCAGCTGATGGTCTGCAGCCCTGCCCTTGGTGGCTTCCTTCTCCCTATACACCATCCTTTTCTCTCATTTTGACTTATTCTAAATGGGCAGGGGAAGCAGGGACTTCTTTGTGGATTTACAGAAAGTGTCATGTGTGAGGATCAAAGATTGAAGAACTTAGTTTGACCAGTTCAGATGCCTTTGTAAATATTCGCAACAAAGTCTCTCTAAAAGTCTGGATCTGTGGCCATGTAATTTGTAGGACTAAGGGGTAGCCTGGTGTCTCCTTGTATCCTGTATTATATATCTTAATGCAGATATATAGAGTTACTTTTCCAATAAATGTAAAAGAGGAATGATGTTTTTTCTTCATATCATTTTCACTATTAAATATAGGCCCAAATTTAAGTTTTGTGATTTCTTTTGACATCTGTTAAGAAGTTGTTTTGCCATGCTTGCATTTCAACATGACCACTTGGTAGCTGAATTAAAGATTACTTTGGCCTCCTCACTTACCCCAAGCAAAATTCTTCTGTTTTCTCCTGGTGGTGGTGACAATAGCAGTGTGTTTAAAAGCTGGTAAGTGCAAATGAATGGACTGGAAGATGGCGAGGACTGTCACCTTGGTTTGTATGTTTTCCTTTACTCCTCTCTTACCAACCTACCCACCCTGGTTTTTACTGGCCTTTTCATCTGTAAAGCTAAAAAAAAAAAGTTTCCAGTGTTTTACTTTGTAGTACAAGAAGCATTTTAGTGGAGCTCCTCTCTTTCTCTTACAGACGTTGGTTAGATTGATTGTGTTGTCCTTTGTGGAAATACATAGAGCCTTGCTGCAGTGAGCTCTGGATCTGCATAGTATTTGGAGAACAGGACACTTTGATAAAGACTTACTGACTTCATCTTTAATTCACTTTTCTTTTTGTTAATCTAGTTGCTGATCATCTGGGCTGTGATCCTCAAACACGGTTCCTTGTCCCTCCTAATATCAAACAGTGGATCGCTTTGCTACAAAGAGGAAATTGTACCTTTAAAGAGAAGATATCACGGGCTGCTTTCCACAATGCAGTTGCTGTAGTCATTTACAATAACAAATCCAAAGAGGAGCCAGTCACCATGACTCATCCAGGTAAACAGGAAAAGGGGCTTTAGATTTTGTCTTTTTTAAAAAAATTATTGCTTTGGGCATTCTTCTACCTTTGGTGAAATCATAATCTTAAGTGTAATTCTATGATTATATTAACTTTTGGTATTGTCACTTGTGGGTGTCTTTTTTCCCTTTGGTTGTTTTTTCTTTAATAATGACCAAAACAATCTGTAATGCTTCCTAATGGCTGGCTGGGATTGAGTTCATAGTAGTTTTGCTCTTACACTCTTTGTGTGATGACTTCAGTTATCCTCTGTTTGGTATGGGGTCCTTTTCCCAGACTGCTGTGGGCTCTCAAGGGTTACCTGTCCAGGAGGGATTCTTTCTGTGTCTTTAGAATAAGTGTTGAAGCTGCCTTAGTAATGAGTACATACAGCATTTCTAGATGATTTCTTCATTTCTTGTGTGAGTACTTAGGGGAACTGTTTGCATAACCATACTTATAATTTACTGAGCATTTGCTCTGTGTATGTATGTGTATGCCCACTACTTTGCGGTGGGTTCTTAAGATCTGCTACTCTTGCAGAGAACCTAAGTTTGGTTACAAGCATCTGTGTCAGGTGTCTCACAACTGCCGTAACTCCAGCTCCAAGAGATCTGACACCCTCTTTTGTCTTCTGTTGTAGATGCATGTGGACACACACACACACACACACACACACACACACACACACACACACACACACAGAATATATGCCGATACATACATATAAACAAACCTTAAAAACAAATAGATGTTTGGGGCAGTCCTTGTAGTCACATATGATATAGGTTCTTCCCCAGTCTTACAGATCAGAAGACTAAAGCCAGTAAGAGCCAGCAGAAGAGGGCTAGACCCAAGTTTACCAATGTCCATTCAGTTTCATGAGCCTGGCTCTGAGCTTCTGGGTTTTAATTTAGCTTTACATTCATGAAGATTTATATTATAATGTCTTACTTAAGAAATTGCCTTTTTAATTTTTATTTTAGAGGAAATACCCTGGGTTTTGTTAGTTTTTACATTTATGTGTGTGTGTGTGTGTGTGTGTGTGAGAGAGAGAGAGAGAGAGAGAGAGAGAGAGAGAGAGAATGAATATGTATGGGTCAGAGAACAACTAGAGAGATTAGATCCTTGCCTTCCACATGGTGGGTCTTGGACAGGTGGATCCCAAGAGCTGGATGACCAGCCAGCCTAGCTGAAATAGCAGACTTCTGGTTCAGTGAGAGACTCTGACTCCAAGACCTAAGGGGGCGATAGAGGAAGATTCCTGACACCCTGCACCCATGTACCTGCATAGTCACATGCTTGTACCACACACACACACACACACACACACACACACACACACACACACACAAGTACACAAGTGAAGAGCGGGAAGTTTGTCAGGTAATGCAGATTTCTCATCTGCATTCCTCACAACATCCCTTTATTCTGATACGCGATAGAGGACCCAGTGAAGAAGAAAACATAAAGGACAAGTTTTGGGAAATGCTTGGATCAGTGTACTTGGAGAGGCTCTTCATGCTCATTGATACATTGAGGTCTCAGATGTATGTCTTAGAGGTACTAACTCTTTGATAAAACCATTTGCTGGACTTGTTTGACCACACAATTCTTTATCATCGATTATAGTAACAACAAAAGTAAAGAGGTTCAGAAGCAAAGTACAGGGTGAATTCCAGAGGAACTGCAACTTCTGTAAGGTACACAGAATAGAGGTGTACATAAGGCAGTAGCAAATGGCAGTGCATTGCATCTAGAAATACCGTATGTCAGTCCCATCAGAGAAACCTTATAAATCAGTAATAAGATAAACCTAATGTTACAATAGATAAAGGATTTGGTGATTAGACATTTCAGTAATAATTAGGAAAAAATGCGATCTAAACAATGAGATACTGTTTCACACCCATTGGAGTAAAGGTAACTGCTCTTGGGACTATGGAGCCAGCTTGGAAACAGTTCAGCAGTTTCTCTAAACTTAAGCATAGATTTACATATGAGTCACAATCTTACCCCTAGAGGCCAACACAAGAGAAACAAAAAAAAAACAAACAAACAAACAAAAAAAGAAAGCAAACAAGAGGGAGTTGTCCACAAAGATGTACATTTAAATGTTCTAGTAGAGTATTTCAAATAACCAAACTAGAAACAACATGAATACCCATCAGTTAGTGAGTCAATAAACAAAACAATATATGTCCATAAAGTAGAATGCAATTTATCAACTAAATGGAATTAACTGGGCTACAGAAAGATTGCTGTGGGCTAGGGGCCAGACATGGCTACATATTGAGTTTTAGGCCAGCCTGGGCTACAAAGTAAAACCTTGTCTCAGGAACCCTACAGATTTTATATATGGATAAACCTCCAAGTAGTATGTTAAATAAAAGAAGCCAGACACGAAAGCCAACTGTTGCCTGGTTCCAGTTTATATAAAATATCTAGGAAAATCAGATTTAGAGAGACAGAAAGCAGGATTAATGGGTGTGAAAGATAACTATTAATTGAGTGGGGAATTTTCTGGGAATAATAGAAATCTTCTGAACTTGGATTGTGGTGATGTTTGTACATCACTATAAACTTACTGGGTTGTGTACTTACAAAAGGTCAGTCTGGGCTGGAGAGATGGCTTAGTGGCTAACTTCACTCACCACTTGTAACTCCAGATCCAGGGGGCGTGATGTCCCCTAGCCTCTGTGTGGACCTGTACTCATGTGAACATGCCCATATACAGACACATGCATTTTTTATTCATTTTACATAACAACCACAGTTGCCCCTCCCTCCCCTCCACCCCTCTCCCCGCATCAAGGCTGAGCAAGGCACCCCATCATATGAAATGAGCTTCAAAATTCCAGCCCATGCACCAAGAATAAATCCTGGTCCCACTGCCAGGGTCCCCTTTTAGTCTTAAAAACAAAGAAATATAAATCTATGACATGTAAATTATATTTCATTAAAGATATTTTTAATGCAGACTAAAGATAAAAAACAACATAAAATAAATTTCTGCTGAGAACTTGTCGTTTTAGTCTAATACTGAGGGAACATGAGACAAGGCAAAAAAAAATCATTAAAGGAGAATAAAGTCACAGGAATAGTCTGCTTCCTTTTGCTAGAAAGGACATAATTGGGACAGTTGACAAATTACAAAATAAGAATCTTTTTTTGTTGTTTGTTTTTGGTTTTGTCTTGGGAGTTTGGGGGGAGGGGCTTGTTTTTTGTTTTTTGTTTTTTCCCCAAGATAAGGTTTCTCTGTGTAACCAACCACCCTGGCTGTCCTGGAACTTACTCTATAGAGGCTGGCCTTGGACTCACAGAGATCCACCTGGAAATAAGAACTGAAACAGTTCTGAGTTATAGGTCATCAAATATTTCTACATTGATACATTATCAAGTGTTCATGGATTGTCTGTTGTTACTTTTATTCCCATTTTAAGGATTCAGAGTAGAAATTAAAAGTCTATAAGGATATAACCTATATTTCAAAGTAGGTGTAAAATAGAGAAGTGCTTTGCTTCCTGATAGTGAAGACATGCCAGGTGTCTTTGAGAGTTAAACTGAATGATTAGTGACAAATCCAAAATCTGCTTTTTGGTCAGATATAAGCTGAAGTACACTATTAGGGTGTTTCATTTAAATAGAAGTTACATAATTATTCAGATAAAAAGCATGGACATAGTCTTAATAAAAAAGCAATAGGAATAAATTTATCCATTGAAAGGATTTCTATGATACAGTTTTACTTAAGAGATTTGACAATAGTATTTTATTTGGGAATAATCTGTAAGAAGGCTCAGATTTGCATGTGCAAGGCCTTTAGCTTGTTCTTGATAGGAGAGCTTTTGCACTGTTTTCTTTGAACTCCTAGGCTGTTGCTCATTGCTTCCTGTTTTCCAAACCGAACAAATTCTTTGTCTCACCCATCCAGTGAGTTCAGACTCACTGTGTTAGTTAGGGTTTTCTATTGCTGTGAAAAGACACCATGACCACAGCAATTCTTATAAAAGAAACATTTAATTGCGGTAGCTCCCTTAAAGTTTCATCAGTTCAGTCCATTATCATCATGACAGGGAGCATGGCAGCGTGCAGGCTGACATGGTGCTGGCTGCATCTTGACCCGAAAGCAGCAGGAAGCCAACTGACAGTCACACTGGGTGGTGTCCTGAGCATAGGAAGCCTCAGAGCCCGCCCCCACAATGACGCACGTCTTCCAACAAAGCCACACCTCCAAATAGTGCCACTCCCTTTAGGGGCCATTTTTTCCCAAACCACCACACTCACCATCAAAAAACATGACAGTGATTTTTTTTTTTTTTTTGTCAAGAGAACCTGACTTTATTGTTCTTTACTGAGTTAATGTGGCAACCCAAAATTGCCAACATTAGAATTAAAAATCACCCACATCCAGGGGATCTGATGCCTTCATCTGGATTCATGCTCGTGCTGCAGACACATAAATTTAAGTTTAAATAAATTTTAAGTCTAAAGCTGAAACTGACCCCTTAGTTCTCCAAGCCTGGTGTTCCCACTGTACCTGGAGTTTGCATTAGTACCCCGCTCCCATCTAATGTATTGATAGTAAGTGAACACTTTAGAACAAGAGTTCAAACCTTAAGGGACAGACAGAGGCCTATGAATGGTGCTCACAGGGGGGGACAGTGATTTTTGTCCGGCTTACTGATCTCCATTTATAGTTGTCCCAGCCTCTTCTATTTTGTTCTAGTCTCCAAGTCATGAAGCCTGATAACTGGAGTCCAGATCCCCAGAACACACATAAAAGCTGGGCACAGTAACACAAGCATTTGTAATGCCTGTACCAGGAGATGGCAGGCAGAAATAGACTCCCCGGAAGCTGATGGCCCAGGTAGCCTGGTGTAGGCAGCAGTGAACAAGAGAGGCCCTGCCTCAAACAAGGTGAGGGGCGAGGCGCAGCGTCCAAGCTTGTGCCCTGACCTCCACATCTGCGCCACATCCTGCATGCTTGCACTCCTCTACACTGATGTGCACACACAGTTTTTACAAGTTTATCACACTCTTCAAATTTGCCACTCTAGTTGTAGAAACAAGATTAGGTTTCTGGTAGATGGTGTGGCATCTTTAAAATGGTGAAAAAGAATCTGACATGTACAATTATAATAGTGTAGTTTGAATCTTATATCAAGTTGTAATTACAAGGCTTGTGAGTTTGAAAAAGTAAGTCTTTAAAATATATCTTTATTTGTAAAACACCTGAAAGGTATCTGTCTAATTATCTTCCCTTTAGAGTGAGTGTGAAATTTACTGATATATAATTTTTTTTGTTTTTGTTTTTGTTTTTCGAGACAGGGTTTCTCTGTGTAGCTTTGCGCCTTTCCTGGAACTCACTTGGTAGCCCAGGCTGGCCTCGAACTCACAGAGATCCACCTGGCTCTGCCTCCCGAGTGCTGGGATTAAAGGCGTGCGCCACCACCGCCCGGCTGATATATAATTTTTAAGTTATATAATCTTTGTGCCTATAATGACAAGTACCTCTTAAAAAATTATGAAATCCATGTATTTATTCCTATAAGTTTAAGGCTGGTATTTGTTTTGTTTCCAAGCATATTTTTCTTCATTCTTGTGACATGTTTTTCTATACAAGCTAATTGTTTTTAACTGTGTTTACCACAAAAGTTCATGATATGAAGTTATATTTGCTGTATGGCAAACGTTCTGTGAAACACACTGTAGGATCCAGAATGTGTTCCTAAGGAACGTGTCCACCACTAGAGAGACAGACATGCATGAAGTGAGGGAGCTTCTGGGCATAAAGGCTCCTGACTGTTAAATGGAAGGGATTTTGATTGTTGATCAGAAGACTTGATTGTTGAGAAAGTGTCATTCTTCTAGGCCCAAAATATTTAAGATGATTTAAGATTTGACAGAAAGATACTCTCGTTAGAGGAACCACATCAGTCCAGACAGTTACAGTTGTGGAGGAAGTCTGAGGATAAATAGCAGAAAATGAGGCTGAGCTAGCTGAAAGCAAGTAGAGGGATTTGAATTCTTTATAATACTGGTTCTCTTTTTTTGTGTGTGGTCTTGTTAGACCTGTAAGCATAAACTTGGCACACATGGCACCTCTTTTCATGGACTTTGGTCATGCATAGAAAATAAACACTGAATTATGACTACAAGAAGGCTTTAAGTTGAAAGGATCTGAGGGGGTTCCCAGATGTTTGAGGGAAAAAATGGCCAGGAGGTGCTTCATGAGCAAAAGATCTGTATGGAAAAGAGCAAAGCAAGAATGATTTTAAGTCTGGGCTAAGGGTGGGAGTGGATGGGAGTAGGGTGTGAACTAATCAGTGTGGCTGAGTATAGAGGGATGGTCAAGGTAAAAGCAGACGAAATTTACAGGCAAAACATGCCAAAGGCAAGAACTATTATTTAGTAACAGTTTGTGAGGATTTTGAAAGAAGTGGGGAGGTGGTGTTCTCTGAGTCAGTGAGGTTGATAGCATTTATTGAATACTGCATTGTCCCAGCATGGTACTAGGTTTTCCAAGGGTGTGAAGCCTCCCATCTGTAGCAGCAAAGTAGCTGAGCACCCCCATATTGGGTGTCTGGCCTCTTCCCTAATGCCTAATAATTGAGTACTCCCTAACATCTAATAATTGAGTACTTGAAAAATCCTGAATGCAGCATTGGGTAAGACTTGTGTGGCAAAACAGGTCCTACAAAACACAGTTCTCCAAGGTGAATGAAATGCTATGAGGAAGAGTACAGAAATAGGAGAGCCCAGGGAGAAGACCTGACTGATATCACTTGAAATTTGGTTATAGAAAGGTAAGTGTTTCAGCCTTGTGATCTATTAACCTATTAGCCTATTAACCTCTGAGAAATACTATTAAGTAGAACGAACTTTTGTATGGATCATCTGAAGCCCTCTGGCTCCCATCCTTTCAAGGAGTTATTCCTTTGACAAAGAGTCTTTAAAACTGTGGTCCTCTTCTACCTCCTATTCCCCAATCTCATTTATATGCATATTGCATACTAGCAACTCTTTATTCCCCATCTCACTCACAGGGCAGTAGGCTCTAACCCTCCCCAGATACCACTCTCATCCTGTATGGCAGCAGTTCTTGTTCAAGGACCTTATGGCAAAATTACTTCTGGTGCACCTATCATACAGATGCTAATTCCAGAACCCCTCCTTCCCCTAGACCTGGAACTCCGATTCTTAAGGGGTGGATGCAGAGGTCCATGTTGTGCCCGCTTTTACACTTACAGCATTTCTGTCAGCCCTTCACTTCAGTAAAGGGATGTTGGATCAGTGCTTCTCGTTGCTATGCATCTGAAGATGAACTAACATGAACTGACAGTGAAGAACTAAGAAACAGGGGCCTGCCCTTGGTGAGTTTACAGTCCAAGGCCCTTGTCATCTTCAGAGACCTTCTTTGTACCTGACAGTGCTGTCCTTTTCCTGTTATGCTGCTCTTTTCTTACTTGACTGGCAATATGGAAAAGATCCTAAGTCTCTTCAAGTTGAGATTTTGTGTCTTTCCTTCCTGTTCTCTGTAGTGGTCAGTAGTATGCTATAAACAGAGTAAACATGTTGCTTTGATTCTGTTGAGCTGTTTGGTTTTGATATTAAGCTTTCTTCTCATATTACTTAAAATAGACCTTAAAATTCTACATTTTAAGTGAAATACTGTGTTTTCTTGCTTTGGCCGTGCTTTCAGAGCTGGTATGTTCTCCTTGTGAATGCCCTTCATCTGGTGGCTGAAGGACATCTTCCCGATGCAGAGTCTGTGATATCAGTGACAGGAAAGACGTTCAATATGTGGTTTTACTTGTTAGCTCCAGTTAGCAGAATGAGTTCTTTGTTTGCAGCCAGCGGATGTGTGTGGTAGTGTAAGGGAATTATGGGCTCTTGGATAGTAGAAATAGAGCACATCTGTCTGAGAACTAAGACTGAGTTTTACTGGTTTAGATTTTTATATAGATTTTACTGCTGCTCTTTAGTAGCCTGAATAAAATATTATCAGATCATTGCCTAGTTGGAATCTCCATCTAGTCCTGTATGTCTTTAGGAATGTGTGCATATTCCTAACCAAGTAATAGTGTTGCTTTTTAATCTCCGTGTCAGTCAGCAGTAGCAGTCTTACGGTCTCTGACTCCTGAACGGAAGCAGTTGACTGGCTCTTGTCCTTTTTCCATGAGTTCTTAAGGACTTAGCAATGAGTAGAAAATATACTTCATAAAATACAGAAAACTGACTTTGAATATAAAAATATACCTTACAAAATTAGTTTAAAACGGCCACACACTGCAAAAAATACCTTTACATATCAACAGTATGAACTCACTCACCGTGAATGATTGAATAATATAGTCATGCTGCTGTTTTGTCATTTAAGGGTTTTTTTTGGGGGGGGGGGGTTGGTTGGGTTTGTTTGTTTCTTTCTTTAGATTCTTACTGGCTATGGATTTAATTACCTCAGAAAAGAGTGAGCCTGCAGTTTTAATTGTACCGTGAGGCAGGCCGAGTTTATATGTTCAGTTTTGTCTATGTTTCCAATATTTCTCCTGTATTTTCTATATAGTGCATATATTTTTGTAAACATTAAAAAAAAACTGTGCCATGTGTGGTGGCACACATTTTTAATCTCATCCCTCAAGAGGCAGAGGTAGGTGGATCTCTTGAGTTCAAAGCCAGCCTAGTTTACATAATGAGTGAGTCTGTCCAGGACAGCAAGGCTACATAAAAACCCTGTCCAAACCTCCCCTCCCCAAAAAAACAAAAATTAAAAGAGTCTAAAACTGAGACAATGAAACAGTGGGTTTTTTTAAGGTCTATTTTTATTTGTATGTGTATATGTCTGTAAGTATATACCACATCTGTGCTGATGCTCATAGAGGCCAAATTAGGGCCAGACACCCTGAAGCTGGAGTTCCAGGTGGTTGAGAACTATACACAGTGAGTGCTAAGAGTTGAACTTGGGTTCTTTGGGAGAGTAGCTTTTAACTGCTGAGCCATCTTTCCCCTGAAGCAGTAGTTAAAAATAATAATAATAGCTTCAAAAAATAAATATAATGAATCCATTTGAAAACTTCCCATAGATTTTTAACTTTTCCTTGATTTTACATATCTTAAGTGGCTGGAGAAACCCTTCTTTCTACCTCATGGGTATTTGAGTACGACCTGCTCTATTTCTTTCTTGTTTGAACCATCATTGATTTATATCATTGTCTGGTGCTTATCTTTTCCCACTGGCCACAGAAGAGGAAGAAGATAAAGTAATATTAAGAATCTGCATAGGTTTGGAATTCTAGTTAAGAAATAGGGACCTGGGTTTAGATCTCCAGCACCCATGTGTAACAGCCAAGTTCTGTGATGTATGCACTCAGGGTATGGAGACAGGCAGATCCCTGGAGCTTATTGGCCAGTCAGCCTAACCAGATCTGTAGGCCCCAGAATCATCCAGAGACCCTGTTTCAAAAAGTAAAAGTAGAGAGCCAGTGAGACAGATCAGCAGGTAAAGCACTTGCCTCACAAGGCAAGCCGGACATAACCTGAAGTCAATCCTCAGAACCCACATAAAGGTAGGAAAGGAAAGAACCAACTCTTCGGAGTTGTTCTCTAACCTCCACATGTGTGCAGTGACATATGGATGCCCCCTAAATTATAATAAATTAAAATGTAAGGAATTTTTTTAAAAGGTAGAAAGTGATAGAGAAAGACAGCCAGTGTCAACTTTTGGCCTCCACACACACACATGCACACATCATCATGAACACATGTATGCACACCCCTACATCTACACACAAAATAGAAATCCGTCTCACAGGTTACAGATTAGACGACATTAAGAGATATATAGAGTTCTGGTGGTTGGTGTGAAAGTTAACATATAGGCTACTCTCCTCCAGCTTAAATCATCCCTGCTTGGAATGCCTGACTGTGTGCTTAACCACCTATTTAAAAGTATTTTATAAGAAAGTTATAACAAAGCATAAATCTAAGAATTTTACTCGAAAAGGACACAGCACTAAAGAGAGAATCTTGGAACACCAATAACAAATAATAAGGTATTCATTAAGTTAACATGCAAACTGGCTTGTTAAAAATCAGTAACAGGTTTGTGGAGATATCTGGCTTAAGGAAGAGTTCAAGGGAAGAAATCCTAGGACCCTTAATTTCATTATTATTGGCTGGTGTGTGCCAGGTTACTAAGAAAACCCCTGGCTTTGTCCTTGTGGACATTCTCTACTATGAGGTGGTAGTCTTACACTACTCTTGATATTAGAAGCATTATATTCATTTTTAGCATTTAATTTTAGCAAGAAACTTAAAATACTGCTGTCTAGAAAAGAATAAGATGGAAAAATTGTAAACATGCTCTCCTAATGAGTATACTTGGAATTTGAATGTCAAAATGAACAACGATAGTAACTATTTTAATCTGTGACTACATACTCATATGAAAGGTAAAAGAAAATGGAAATTTCATGACGAATGGAGTATTTGCCTGGTCTAAATGCTTCCTCCCAGATAGTTCCTGATGACACAGGGGAAAGAGTGCCTTCCTGGTGCAGATGTCTGGAGGACATCGCTTTCACAGATGATCAGAGTAAACACTGGTAATGGATGGATCAGAACTGCACCATCTGCTAGTGAAAAGCACACACCATGGCATCTATGTTGGTCCTGCCAGAGGTGCGTGACCTGGACCTAGCTGTGAGGAAGCACCCTCTACAGAGTAGCTGAGCTGTAAACTCTCAAGGTCATCAACAGCAAAGAAAGACTGAGTGACTGTTTGAAACTGACAGCGTCTTTAAAAACCTAATGGCTAAGTGCTTTGGACAACTCTGATCTACACTTCTATAAAGGGCCTTATTGGGGAAACTGGGGAGACAGGAAAAGGATTCTGAAATGAGATGGCATGATATATCCATTTGTATCCATTCTTACTTTGGAGGGGTTCTTTCCTTCTCCCTCTCCTCCCTGCCTCTGTCTCCCCCTCCCTGTGTGTGTGTGTGTGTGTGTGTGTGTGTCTGTCTGTCTGTCTGTCTGTCTGTCTGTCTTTGTATGTGTGTAGGAAAATACATACTCTATATCTAGGATAATGAAATGAGTCATCAGGCCAGCAACTCGCCCTCAAAGGTTCTAGGTTTTAAATAAATAGGTATTTCCAACTTTTCTGAAAGTTTTGTATTTTTTAAAATTAATGAGTTGGAAAATATATATGAAAACTACATTGAGATTCCATCTCACCCCTTAAGTGCTGGTGAGGCTGCTAGGGGAGGTAGGATGGCAAGGAACCAGTGGGGATGCAGATTAGTCCAGCCACTATGGAAATCAGCATGGATGTTCCCCAAAAACTAAAAATAGAACTACTATCTCATGCACTTGTACCCACTCGTGTGAGTGTATCTGAGGGAATCCAAGTCAGCATGTGATTGCAGCAGTAGTCACAGTAGTCAAGCTTCAGAACCAGTCCATGTGTCCATCAGCAAATGAATGGATGCAGAATGTGGTATATATACCAATGGAAGTTTAGGGGCTTTTATTGTTTTGTTTTGAGACAAGGTCCGTAACTTATGTAGCCCTTGCTGACCTAGAACTCAGAGGGGATAATTTGAGGGGGGCGCTCTATGAATAGTTCCTTTGCGGCGGGGGGTGGGGGGGGGGGATTGGGTGGGGAGCCAGAATTAGGGCTCCAAGGAAGATGTTTTTGAATAGTTGAAAGACTCTTGTGCGGGAAGGGGGTTTTCGTTGCTTCTGGAACATGCAGTTTGAAATTGGAATGTTTCTTAAAGTCAGTGCCAACTCATGATTTATTGACATGACTTTCCCTTCACGATGTGCAGTGTTGTACCTTAACAGTTGATGTTGTGGTTAGAGACATGGCTCAGGTTAAGCTACTCTTCCAGAGGTCCTGAGTTCAATTCCTAGCAACCACATGGTGGCTCACAACCATCTATAATGAGATCTGGTGCCCTCTCCTGGCATGAAGGCAGAATACTGTATACATAATAAATAAATAAATCTTAAGAAAAAAAAAAAACAGTTGATGTTGTTTGTACCATCAGTAGATGAGATATAATGTACTTGGTGCTGCTTTATCTAAGGACAGAGCCAAGAGTTATGGATGACATTTAGCCATGGATGGGCATTTGGAAGTCTTTATTTGGGCAAAGAAGATTTTCTTTATACTTTAACTACCTGTAGCTAAAACTGGTTACCTTGAAAAGGCTGGTATTTGCAGGGTTCTTATAATCTGTTGGCTATGGGTCACCACTCCAAAATCTTTCAGCCAGAAACTGAGATGTATATAGGTCTTTGTTCCTACCATCTCTTCATTTTTAAGACACAGAAAGACCCAGGCCAAGATTACCAAGTAAACTCACACAGTCAAGAGGTAATGTGAGAAAAACAAGAGTTGGCATTTAAGTGCTTGTCTTAGCTAGGGTTACTATTGCTGTGATGAAACACCATCACCAAAAACAACTTGGAGAGGAAAGGACTTATTTGGCTTATACTTCCATATCACTGTTCATCATTGAATGAAGTCAGGACAGGAACTCAAACAGTCAGGAACCTGTTGGCAGGAGCTGATGCAGAGGCCATGCAAGGGTGCTGCTTACTGGCTGGCTCCTCTTGGTTTGCCTAGCCTACTTTCTTATAGAACCCAGGACTATCAGCCCAGGGGTAGACCCACCCACAATGGGCTGGGCTCTCTTCCATCAATCACTAAGAAATTGCCATACAGGCCTGCCTACAGCCCTATCTTCTGGAGGCATTTTCTCAATTGAGGTTCCCTCCTCTCAGATGACTACAACTTGTGTCAAGTTGACATAAAACTATACAGCACAAGCCGGGCAGCACTCGGGAGGTAGAGGCAGACAGATCTCTCTGCAAGTTTGAGGCCAGCCTGGTGATCTACATAGTGAATTCCAGGACAGCCAAGGCTACAGAGAAACCTTGTCTTGAAAAACAAAACAAAACAAAACCAAAAAAACCACCAAAAAACTATAGAGCTCTGTATATTGTCTTTTAGCTTTACTGTGTGAGACTGAAGAATTTCTTTTCCAAGGAGTAAAGGAACATGGGCTCAGTGGACCTCAGTCTTTTTGAAGTCGATAACCTAGTCTCGTGTCCTAGTGAGCATCAGTGACTGAGACCTCCCTTGGTAGCAGCCACGGTTGGCTCCCCTGCAGTCTTCAGTTGGTGCTGTGAGATTTGTGGATTTGGGTGGATGTGGATGTCATCATCCTAACTCCACCACAGCTGCTTTGATGCCAGTGCACTTCCATGACAGAACTGGATCTTCCAGTGTCATGAGATCCACGCTCCCTCTGTCATCGTTTACTGCCTTGTTCCATACATCACATGTCTTGACTCTCAGCTACTTATCCACTCATAGTTCTGCTGTAGCCCTGAGCAACTTCAGGTGAATATTTTAACCTAAAGGGATTTCCTCCTCGGGTCCTTCGACCATTCATTTCTTCGGGGACCTGATCCCATAGCTGTTCTCGTGGGCCTTCCCACCTCACTGAACTGTTCATCTCAAGTCTCAAACTCAGTATCTTGCTTTCTGATCACTGCCTCTGCCTAGTCTCCCCTCTCCTTTCATTTTGCGTTCTTGAAATTTCCAGTTTCTTCGGCACATTCTCCATCTTTTTCCTCTTGACTCCACTATGCGATCTCCTTAAACAAACCACTACCAGTCACTTTTAAGTTTTCTTAAAGATTGTATTATGTGTTTATCTTCATGTATGTATGTGCACCACATGTGTACCTGGTGTCCTCAGAGGCCAGAAAGGGTGTTAGGTCCCCTGGAACTGGAGTTAGACATCTATGAGCCACCATGTGGTGCTGGGAACCAAACCTGAGTCCTGTTACGAGCAGCCAGTGCTCTTAACAGCTGAGCCATCTCTCCAGCCCTAGAATGGGTTACCTTGACCAGCAGTTTCACCGGGGCCAAGACTGTCCAAAATGTGGCTCACCAGATACCCTGTGAACCATTTGGTTCTCCAGATTCCTTGAATGTTAGGCTGAAGAATTTGGATTTTAACTTTACAGGAAGGAAACAGCAAAGGCTTTTGAACAAGAGTGACAGGTCAAAGCTGTGTTTTGAGAAATGAGTAACAAATCTCGGGAAGAGATCTATCATTGAAACAACCATCCTTGAATCTGTTGAAATTACTGCCATGCCCCCGTCTTGCCTCAAGCTGACTGGGCAAGTACTCTGCCACTGAACTACACCCTGGTTGTGGTGGTTTGAATGAGAATGCCCCCCATGGGTTCATACAATTGGGGAGAATAGGAGGTGTGGCCTTCTTAGAAGAGGTGTCTCATTGGGAGAGGGCTTTGGGGTTTCAAAAGACTGGCTCTCGGGGCTGGGGATTTATTTAGCTCAGTGGTAGAGTGCTTGCCTAGCAAGCACAAGGCCCTGGGTTCGGTCCTCAGCTCTGGAGAAAAAAAAAAAAAGACTGGCTCTCTGCCTTCTACTTACAGATCAGGGTGGGAGCTCTCAGCTGTTCCTGCCACCATGCCTTTGCTCTGTCATCCTGGACTCTGACCCTCTGAAACCATAATCCCAATGAAAAGCTTTCTTTTCTAAGTCACCTTGGTTATGGTGTTTTGATAGAGCAATAGAGAAGTAACTAAGATGCCTGCCAAACGTGAAAAAAGGAAAAACTACGTACACAGCTAAGGACTTAAGCCAGTGGAGCCATCCGTGAACAGACTAGACTGAGACAGGTGGGGGCAGTGTGGGGTTTGGCTGTCTCTTGACAGATGAACAGAGTGCTGTAGAAAACCCCTGAATTACACCTGTCATTTCACTAGCCATTCTAGAACTTGGAGGAGATTTAAATCTCTTTCACTTAGCTTGTGGTGTTCTGGTTAACATATGAAAGGTCGCTGGGCTCTGCAGGAATAACTCTAGTGCCGTTGCCAGTAACTACCCGGTGTAACTCGAGGGTGCTTACTATGAAAGTGAAGTTTCCTGAAATTGCCTATCTGTGGGTTTTGAAACTCTTTAGAGCTTTGCATGGTGACTTGAATGTAACAGACAGATTCAACTGTTGGCCTGTTTTGAGTGGGATCTTCCACAGAGATGGGATTTTCTAGAAAGCAGGTAAGCTTGCAGCAGAACAGCTGAACTGCCTTTCTCCATTTGTAGTCTGAGACCTCAGATAGCTCCCCCAGCCCCTCTTCCTGCATCCCAGCTGCACTGGGTTAGTCAAGAGACTTACTGCAAGGCAAGGTAAAAGGAAGGAATCTGTTCTTTCCTCCTGGGAGACTCACTCTCGGAGCTGAAGCTGAATCTTCTTGGAATCAGGAGGGTAGTGTTGGTCTGCAAGTAGCTGAGTGTTCCTGAGCTAGTAGGGAACAGCTGAAAAGGGAATGGAGTCCTACATTCTGTAGTAGGATTGTGAGTTCCTCCTTTTACTTTCTGTGAATAACAATGGATAAACTCATCAGCTATATAGCATTTGTTACCATCTATCATGAAATTTGCAGTCAGTACCAAACTATTTGAAAAGAGAAACTGATGTTCAGGAGGGTTCCTCAGATTACAGCCTCTGATTCCAGAGACCAAAAGGAGGGTAGTTCAAGGTTCCTAATTTGGCACCTTAAAGTTGATTTTATTGTAGGCATAATTATGGCAGTGTGGTATTTTTCCACTCATCCTTTTTTCTCATTGGACTATAGAATATCTGGTAATCAGGTGTCTTTCAGAAAGACAGATAGCCCAGCAGCTCTGCGGCCATTGGTGGTAGTAGCTTTTGTGATCCTGGGACTTGAACTAGAATATTACACATGCTGCACTTTCCACTGCTGCTGAGCTGTGCCTCAGCTCCTTTACATTTACTGTTTATTTGTTGTTGTTTTTGAGACAGTATGTTACTCTGTAGCACAGGCTATCCTGTAACTCAATGTAATCCTCCTGCCTCACCTTCCCCAATGCTGATTTTATAAACATGATCCACCATACCCTGCTTCTTTTTAACTATTTTATTATTGCTTTTGAAGAAAGAGTCTTGTGTATGCGGGCTGGCCTCATAATTGATGTGTAGCTGAGGATGACCTTAAACTTCTGACCCTTCTACCTTCTGAGTACTGGGGTTACAAACATGAACTATCATGTCTGATTTTGTGTGGGGCTGGGGATCAAACCCCGGGCTTTGTGCATGCTAGACAAGCTTTCTCTCAACTGAGCCACACCTTAACCCTCCGTTTTTATTTTTATTTATTTTGAGATAATGTCTTGTTGAGTTAACTAAGCTTCCCTTGAACTTGCCAGCCTTTTGCCTCAGCCTCCTGAGGAGCTGTGATTACAAGTGCACACCAGGCCCAGCTTCATTTTGTGTTTTCATGGGGGTGGGGGAGATGAACAAAAAATATTGTAAATGGCTCTGATGACAGAATCACTTCTGGAGATTAGAAAATAACAGTTTGATAGATGTCATTATAGTAATTATTTCATCAGTGGATGCTGTGAGCATTGAGTAAAAGCTTTTGAGGCTCTAGCTATTCACATGATCAGAAAGTATTACTTTACAGATTGCTTATTAATTAATAGAAATACATTTATTTATAATAAAATCTGTCAGGTACTAGTTACTCAAGTCATAAAGTTTGCCATCAGTAATAAAAGTAAAACCACCATTTGTTTCCTGAGGTGATTCCCTGGAGAGGGAGGGAGGAAAGGAAGGAAGGGATTACCTCATAGCTCTCTTACCAACTATAAGAGAACATCCATCAGGAACTGATCAAATAAGCCCAAATAGAAAGGCATTTTAAAAAAAAATATCAAATGGCTGAAAGGCATTTAAGGAATTGCTCAACATCCTTAGTCATCAGGGAAATGTAAATCAAAACAACTCTGAGATACCATCTTACACCTGTCAGAATGGCTAAGATCAAAAACACTGAAGACAGCTTATATGGAGCAAGGGGAACACTCCTTCACTGTTGGTGGGAATACAAACTTGTACAACCACTCTGGAAATCAGTATGGTGGTTTCTTAGAAAATTGGGAATAAGTCTTCCTCAGGACCCAGTTATACCACTCTTGGGCATATACCCAAGGAATGCTCAATCTTACCACAAGGACACATGCTCATCTATGTTCATATCAGCATTATTTGTAATAGAAAGAACCTGGAAACAACCTAGATGCCCCTCAACTGAAGAATGGATAAAGAAAATATGGCACATATACACAATGGAGTACTACTCAGCAGTAAAAAAAAAAAAAATGATATCATGAAATTTGCAGGCACATGCATGGAACTAGAAAATATCATCTTGAATGAGGTAACCCAGACTCAGAAGGACAAACATAGTATGTACTCACTCATAAGTGGATACTAAATGTGAGGAAAGTGATGGCCAGACCCACAACTCTGGAGAGGCTAGCTAACAGGGAAAGACCCTAGGAGAGACACATGGATGGCCCTGTGAAGGAGAAGTGGATGAGATCTACATAAGTGGACTGGGTGTGGAGGCGGTGGCAGAGGGCGAGGAGTGGGGCATGAGAACATAGGGAAATGGGAGGGTCAACCTGGAACAGGGACAGAGTGGGAGGGTAGGGAGGAAGATAACCATGATAGATGAGGACATCATGGAAATAGGAAGAGGCAGGGTGCTGGGGAGGCTCTCAGGAATCCACAAGGTTGACCCCACCTTGGTCTGCTGGCAGTGGTCCAGAGGGTTCCTGGACTGGTCTACTCTAGTGACCAGCCTAGCAAATAACCTAGCTGTCATCATAGAGCCTTTGATGGAGGCAGATACAGAGATCCACGGCCAGGCACCAGGCTGAGCTCTGGGAATCCAATTGATGAGAGAGAGGAGAGATACTGCAGGCGAGGGATGTCGAGATCATGATGGGAGGACGTGCAGAGATGACCGGCCACACTAGTGGAAGCCCATGAACTGTGGACTGGTGGCTGTGGAGCCCCCATGGGACTGGACTAGGCCCTCTGGATACGCAAGACGGTTGTTCAGCTCGAACTGTTTGTGGAGCGCCCAGGCAGTGGGATCAGGATCTGTCCCTGGTCTATGGGCAGGCTTCTGGAATCCGGTGCCTGTGGTGTGACACCTTGCACAGCCTTGGTGCAGTGGGAAGGGGCTTGGACCTGCCTAGGCTCAGTGTGCTGTGCTCTGCTGACTCCCCATGGGAGACCTCGATTTGGGGGATGTGGGGATGCGGGGTGGCTTGGGAAAGATGGCTGGGGGTGGGAGGAGGGGGGATCTGTGGATAGTATGTGGAGTGAGTAGAAAATTTCTTAATAAAGAAAAATGAAAGAAGAAAATATCTGCCTTAGACTCTTCAGTAAGGGCAGCACAGACAGCTCGGTGGTTCACACCTGTAGTCCCATTGGGTGGAGGCAGGAGTATCAGGACCATGAGGTGGTCTTCAGCTATGGCAAGTTTTGAGGCCAGCCTGGACTATGTAACACCTTGTCTTGAAAAATAAAAACAGGGCTGGCGAGACCCAAAGGCACTTCCAAACAAGCCTAGCAACCTAAGTTCTGTCCCTTGGGGTCCACATGGTGGAAAGAGAAAACTAACTCCTCCTGCAAGTTTTCCTCTCACCCCAAGCACATCATGGCACGTATACACACACATATAGTGAATAAATAAAATCTATATATTTTTTAAGTCAGTTTCATGAACAGTGGACTAAAAATGACTGAGAAACTATTTTAGATCAAAGGAAACTATAATGAGACAAGATAGCCAGGTGCAGTATCCACAGCCCTTGGTTACATTATTAGGCTGAATCAGAATATTTTAATATAAAGTGTATTAAAAACTATATTATTTTATCAGAAGTAATTTTTAGTAGAATTAATAAATTGTGAGCATCTGAAATAACATTGTTCTTAGTAGATATTGCTAAATTATTATTATTATTATTATTATTATTATTATTATTATTATTATTATTATTATTTTGGTTTTTCAAGACAGGGTTTCTCTGTGTTGTGCCTTTCCTGGAACTCGCTTTGGAGACCAGGCTGGCCTTGAACTCACAGAGATCTGCCTGCCTCTGCCTCCCGAGTGCTGGGATTAAAGGCGTGTGCCACCACCACCCGGCGCTAATTAAAGATTGAAATGTCCTATTGGTTGTAGTTTGTTCTCAATTGGTCCAGCAAAAAGAAATACATGTAGAAAGGCCAAAGTGTTTCCTGTTTGCACACCTAAACAAAGGTACATAAATGTTCCCATAGTGTTGAAACTGTTCCATTTGAAAATTCTCAGAATACAGGGGTTGGGGAGATGGCTCAGCAGTTAAGAGCACCGGCTGCTCTTCCAGAAGACCAGAGTTCAATTCCCAGCACCCACATGGCAGCTCACAACTGTCTATAACTCTAGTTTCAGACACCTTCACACAGGCATACATGTAAGCAAATACCTATGCATATAGAATAAAAATAAATTATGAAGAAAAAAGAAAAGAAAGTTCTCAATAAAAAGAGGAAGAAAAGAATTGCTAATTTAAGTAGCCACACTAAGGTACAAAAAAGAATAAGTTGGAGGGCTGGAGAGATGGCTCAGTAGTTAAGAGTGCTTGCTGCTCTTCCAAAGGACCTGAGTTTAATTCCCAGAACCCACATTGGGCAACTCACAATCACCTGTATCTCCAGCTTCAGGGAATCCAACACCCTCTTCTGGCCTCCACAGGTAGCAACATAAACATGGCGCAGATATACAAACATATACATAAATATAAAATTAAGTAAATGAATCTATAATTAAAAAAGTAAAATGAAAGTTTTTATAAGTAACTAAAAGCAAGGATTACAGTAGTCTTCATTTGATCGTCAGCTCAAAGAAATTAATACTATCTGTGGCGGTTTGAATGAGAAAGTCCTCCGTAGGTGCATATATTTAAACACTTGGTCCTCAGTGGATGGTGCCATCTGGGGAGGCTCTGGGGGTGTGGCTTTGTTGGAGGAGGTACATGTGGAGTCCAGCTTTGAGAGTTTAAACTCCTGACATTTACTGTTGCTCTCTCAGCTTAGTGCTTGTGGTTCAGGATGTGGGACTCGAGAGATGACTCAGAGGTTCAGAGCACATTCTACTCTTGCAGAGCACCCGAGTTCGGTTCCTAGCACCCATGTCAGGCCTCTCACAACTGCCTGTAACTCCAGCTCCAGGGGATCTGATGACCCTTCCTGGCCTCCTCAGGCAGCTGCAACTGATGTGCACAAGCCCATACATAAATACATAATTGTAATTAAAACGGAACAACTTTTAAAAAAGAAGGTGTGAGCTCTTAGCATCCAGTTCCTGCTGCCATGCCTGCTGTTTGCTGCCATGGTTCCCTGCTATGATGGACTCGTTCCCTCTGGAACTGTAAGCCAAATAAACCCTTCCTTCTGTAAATTGTCTTGGCCACACTGTTTTATCACAGCAATGGAAGAGTGATGCATAGATGCCTAATTGTTGAAATTCATGGAATTCCAAAGCCATGTCTTAGTGTTGCAGAACATAGGTATAGTGATGGACTTAACACATATTTTATGCTTAAATTGTTTTCATCATTCTAGTTTAATGAATCCTTCTCTTCTGCCAATCACTGCTATTCTGATTCTGATTTCATCCTGAGTGTTAAATTTCCTCTGTTGTCTTCCCTCCTGAATATGGACCAACACTCCCAAGATCTTTTTTTTTTTTGTGTATGTGTGTGTACCTACATGAGACTGTGTGCACCTTGTGTGCAAGAGCCCTCAAAGGCCAGAAGAGTGTTAGTTCCTTTTAGAATTAGAATTACAGTGGTTATGAGCTGCCATGTGGGTTCTGGGAATCAAACTCCACCCTCTGCAAGAGCAGCCAGTGCTCTTAACCATTGAGCCATCTCTTTAGCCTCCATCCTCAAATGTATAAAGTGTCTGAGCCATCTTAAGTTAGGTTCTTTGAGTCCCGCTGTCCTAGCTGTCGGTGTTGGGGAGAAAGGGTCTGCAGTGTACTTTATCAGGTCTGTAACAGACCACTGCTTCCACTAGTATTTGGATGTGCTTGGATGACTTTTTTATTCTATCACTTTTAGTCTCCCTTGCCAGCACTTCCCAGTCTCTTCCCTTGTGCTGGGATGATACGGCTATACCAAGATTCATGCACTCTTGCCCTCCTGAGAGTAGATTCCTTTTTCACATGTCAGTTAAGATCAGATAATTTCCTTATCCTTTAAGAAGTGAAAGGAAAATGAAAATTAAAAGAAGTGGAAGAAAACCTTGACCATGGTATGTGCTCAATGAATATTGACTGATGTTGAACTAATTAAGTGTTTCTTTCCCAAACAGCTCTCCTGTTGAGATTAGTTGACTCGTCCATTTAGTGTTCGGTTAAGGAAATTACTGGATTGGTTCCCTTGGCTACCTGTGCAGCTCTCCCCACTACTTTCCAGCTTGAGTCTTCAAGAGGGAGCCTCAGAACTGATTTCTAAAACCACTTGTACTTGGTGTGATTATAAAGCAATGAGACTGATTGTCATATGTCGTTTGTGGGATCCGTCTCAGTTACTTTATAGCCATACCTGGTATCCTACACCACAGATCATGCCTGTTGACGAACATTGTAAAAGCACAAACTTAAGGTTTCTAGATGGAAATTTAAACTGGTTTAGCATTATTTTATGATTTCTTTTTTAACTTACTGGCCAGAGGCAGGTATTAATTTAATAATGCTAACTTTAATTTTGCAGTTTTGTTTTTGTTTATACATTTTTAAAGCAAAAAATAAAAATAAATTGATAAACTACTATGCTGATAAAATGACTAAAACAGTTTTGAATACAATACATTGGGCTGTATTTTTCTTAAAACTTTTGTTACTGAGTTTCTGTTGCATGTCATCTTGACTTCTAAACATAACAAAATATATAAAACCAAATAAATATTTTTTAATATTCATTGAAGGAGCTTTCAAAAGGTCAAATTTTGGGGGTACTCTGCTTGCTTGTTTTTAGGGGATATTTTATATTTGGATGCACAACCCTTCTTCATACTTCACATAGTGATTATAATTTTCTCTTTCCCAAAATAAAATGGGAAGCCTAGCCTCCAGTTTTTCTCTGGGTTCTTTGGAAAAGATGCATTATAAAAGTTGCATGTTGCCACACTTACCTTTCCCTTTAGAAAGGACAGCTGCTGACAGTTGCATGTTGTAGAGAAGCTTCCCTGTTTCCTTAAAATAAAGTGAAAAACTGTTCCCTATTAGAGGACAGGTGGGCTAGTGATCCATGATATCCTTGGGGGAGTAACTACTTGCTTTGACTTATTACTGTCCCTGGAAACCATATAAGAAAAGGACTTAGAAAAACAACCAAACCATCCTTGTGATTAATTTACATAATTTGTGCCTGTGGGCAGACTTCTGAACAGCTATTAGAAGCTGAAGGCTTTGGGTTCCATTCTGGGTACTAGTCCAGAAATTTAAAACTTGGACCTGCCTAGAGGATTTGAGTGCACTGAGCATGGTTAGACATGATGGGAGTCTGGGACAGAATATTCAAGTTTGAGGCCAGCCTGGGCAACATGAGATACTATCTCCATTTTGGGTAGGGAAAATTGTAAGTTTTTGATCCAGAAGGGCTCTGGAAGGAGCTTTACTCCTGTTAGCTCTAGACAGAAGACCAAAGTTAGTTTCAAGTGTTACCAGTTAAGTCACTCTGTAGCCAAGTGTGTGTCCTAAGACGTGGTTCTTTCTGTTCCCTGTACTAGTTCTATACACAGTTGTTGCTCAGCAGTGCATGTCAGAATGATTAGTGCAAGGACCACCTATTCATACCATAAGTGACAGCACTTTTCTCAAGATCTTTTGCTGTAGACCCACCCTGATTAAGACACAGGTCGCTGGCTTCATAATGTTCTCGATGCAGCTGTAAGGCAGCTCATGCTGGACTAGAGTTGTTCTATGCCTCGCCTGTTTGTCTGGAGTACTGCTTGTGTTCCCGCTCCTGTCAGTGTGCACAGCTGCAGCCTCATGTCAGCTCAACAGTGGAGTCTGCAAACCTTTCTCAGTAGCAGAAATTATGGTAATTCCTCTAGGGAACATAGATGTATATTTATTTGTCTCTGAATTTCAGATGTCACTTGAGTCTGTGTATTTGTTTTACATTACAGGCACGGGAGATATTATTGCTGTCATGATAACAGAATTGAGGGGTAAGGATATTTTGAGTTATCTGGAGAAAAACATCTCTGTACAAATGACAATAGCTGTTGGAACTCGAATGCCGCCAAAGAACTTCAGCCGTGGCTCTCTAGTCTTCGTGTCAATATCCTTTATTGTTTTGATGATTATTTCTTCAGCGTGGCTCATATTCTACTTCATTCAGAAGATCAGGTACACAAATGCTCGCGACAGGAACCAGGTGAGCTAACTAGTATTCTAACCAGCCATAATCCGTGAGGATCCTGTGATCATGCAGCTTAAATACTTCTTTTTATAATATATTTAAAAACAAAACCAACAACAAAATAAAAACATGTCAGGAGTGGTGGTGCACACCTGTGATATCCTGCACTCAGGAGTCTGAGGCCAGCTGGGCCACACAATGAGTTCCAGGCCAGTCTGAGCTACACTCCATTTCAGTTTTAAAAAAAGAAGACGAAAAGAAAGAAAGAAGAAATTGCTTCACATAACCACGGTATTATTATCTCAGTAAATGAACTTTTTTTGACACGTTTCTTAACCTATAGGCTCTCTCAGATTCTCCAGCTCTGCTCAAATGTGTCCTTGATAACAGAGAAAATCCCCGGTTGGTTAGGTCAGAATGTGGGTTACTTCGGTTGTGCTGTCTTTTTACTGTTTCCTGACACTGGCATCTCAGGAGAGCACAGGTCAGGTGTTTTGTACTTGTCAGTGTGACGTATCTCATGGCTCCATCCAGACTGTCTGCATTTTGTCAGCTTCACCAGCTCTCTTTAAGTGTTAAGGTAATGGTAGCTTTGCTGTCTGTGATTTATTAGAAGCAGTAGAGATCCATTTCCCCAGTCATGTCCTCTTGCCTTACTATAGTAATATCACAGCACAGGTCCACTGCTGTTACTGAGTCCACTGATGTCTTCAGAGCTGTCCTGTGTAATTTGTGCTCATTTATGTGCATGTGTGCTTCTGGTCAACTCCATCACATGCAGAGTCATGAGCTCACCACAGTCAAGCTATACAGAAAAGGTCATCTGTTGTCTCATAGCCAGAGACTCCCTCTTCCCCTAACCCTTCACCACCACTAACCTGTTCCCCATCTCTGGTGTTGTCATTTCAAGAATGTTGTATAGCCAGGTGGTGGTGGTGATGAGTGCACTGGGAGGCAGAGGCAGGCAGATCTCTGTGAGTTCAAGGCCAGCCTGGTCTACAGGGAACTAGTTCCAGGACAGCCAGAGCTATCAGAGCTATGCAGAGAAATCTGTCTTGAAAAACAAAACAAAAAGGAGTGTCGTATACACTTTATCTGGAGAGCTAAGTTTCTTCATCTTCATTCAGCATGGTTCTCTTGAAGTCCTAAATCCTTACTAGCTGTGTACATTGGTAACTCTTTTTATTGGTGCGTAGTATTCCATAGTGTGGATGTACTCTAATTTACTTAGCCACTCACTCATTGAAGGATAGCTGAATTATTTTCAATTTGAGGGTGTAAGAAAACAGCTATGAATACTTGTGTCCAAGTTTTTGTCTGACCATGAGATTTTTTTATTTCCTGGAATAAAAATATAACTTCTGAACACAATGTAAGTAAATGTTTAGTTTTTTTGGTTTTTTTTTTTTTTTTTTCTTATTTGTTTTTTTAAGACTGGTTTTCTCTGTATAACAGCCCTGGCTGTCCTGGAACTTGCTCTGTAGACCAGGCTGGCCTCGAACTCACAGAGCTCCACCTGCCTCTGCCTCCCAAGTGCTGGGATTAAAGGTGTGTGCCACTACCACCTGGTGGCTAGTTTAGGATTTAAAAAAAAAAAGATGTCCTTTTCCAAAGTGGCTTCATCATTTTACCTTCCTGCTGGCAGTGTGTGGCTGATCCAGTTCCTCCGTGTCTTGACGGCATTTGGTATACATTTCTCTTTTTGTTACTGTAATGTCCATTTCTCCAGTGGCCATAATTGAACACCTTGCATACATGCATGTGTGATTGTTCTGTGTAAGTACATATGCATATATGTGGAAGGCAGAGGTCAGAATTGAGTGTGCTGGGGTCACACATGTGTCCCACTGCACCCAGGTTTGTGGTGCTGAGATGCAGATGCAGGGCCTCATAGTTGTATGGCAGACACTGTGCTGACAGCCATCTCCCCACCAGGGTCATCTTTTCCAGTGTTTCAGGGAAATGTCCACTTGAGTCTGTTGCCATTTTCTTCCTGGATTGTTTGTCTTTTACTGTAAAGGATTTTTTTTTAAGAGATTTGATTTATTTATATTTTATATGTTTGTCTGGATGTATGTTTGTGTACCACGTATATACAATGCTCAAGGAGCCCAGGGAGGGTGTCAGATTCTCTGGAGCTGGAGTTACAGGCAGTTGTGAGCCATCATATGGGAAATAGGAATCAAACTCAGGTTTTCTGGAAGAGCAGCCAGTGCTCTTACCACTGAGCCAGCTTTCTGGCTCCCTGCTATTGAGTTTTTAGACTCTGTGTATTATAGAGATAGTAGTGCTTTGCAGGTGCTTTCTTCCTGCTCTATACTCTGGCTAGTCAACCAGTTTAACAGTCTTGAAAAACAAAGTGTTGGGGGTTTTTCTAATTTTGATAAAGTTTAATTTGTGAATTTTCCCTTGAAATTGTACTTTTGGTGTCAATTGTAAAAAGCTCTTTGTCTCACAAAGATTTTCTCCTTGCTTCTAAATGTTTAAAGTATTTATTACATTTTAGAGTCAAGTCTACAGTTCGTTTGTCTGAAGCTGTCTCTCTTCTGATGCAAGTATTTTGTGCTGTAAACTTCTCTCTGCACTTCTGAAGAAGTGCTAAGGCTCTGCCTCACAGATTTTGACATGGGCTTTCATTCAGTTCCTCATTCTCCTCCCTCAGGCCCCCCAGTGCTGGGAAAGTAGCCGTGCACCAGCGCTCAGCCTCGTATTTTTTCACTTGACAGTTTCTTCTTGAACCTGTGTGTTGAGAAGTGCTTCATTCCCCTTGTCTACAGAGTGCTGTGAAGGAGTGCTAATGCTGCCTATTTGCTCGCATTATGATCAGAGAAAGACTTTCAGTTCTTTTCTAATTCTTAGACTTGCTTATGACCCAGGTGTGGTTAATCATGGTGCTTAATGTATGCAGCAGAGCATGTGTGCTCTGCCATTGGGGCACATCCTGGAGATGTCAGCTCAGTGCACTCCGCTTGCTCCTGTGAGCAGGTAGGGTTGGGAGATCACCTTCCCACTGAGGGCACCTAGTGCCAGATTCGGGGGAAGAGTAAAATTTTCTCTTTGGCATTTGGCTAAAATAGAGCAGACAAAGCTCTGAAGGTTTTTGGACGAGAGTCCCCTCCTTTCCAGGTATTTTGATTAGGACAGTCAGGCTTCTCTTGACTTTGGCTGGTCCTGCAGACAGTACTGGGCTGAAGACTTCTGTAGCACATTGTTGGGAATCGGAGGGGCAGGGCAGTAAGGGAGCCCAGAGAGCTCAGCACCCAGTGTCCATTCAAGGCCAAGGCCCTAGACAGCCCTTCCTCTTTCTCTGGAATGACAGTGTGCGCTAGCTTTTAAAAAAAAAAAAAAAATTGAAGATTTGGGTTTATTATTATTAAATACCATATGAATAATTAATAAATATTATTAAATGCCATATGGAACACCAAAAGTAGAATAATCAGGAGTTCTTCTGAAAACATTTTAATCAGAAAACCAGTGATAATATTAGAGCTGAATGGGGCACATCCAAAGGCCTTTGAAACATTCACAGTTGTCCTGGGAGCCTGGTATTTGATGATCTCGCATTAATTAGCACCCTCCGTGGGGCCTGATTGTGATGAAGGAGTAAAAAACTCACCATCTGCCACAGGCCACAAAGGATGCTTGTTTCCCAGCGTTCCTTGCAGCTCCTTTCAAAGCATCCCTCTCCAGACAATACTTTAGTGGAAAGTGATGTTCTGACCTTTTTTCCTCCTTCCGTTTTCCCTAAGGTGGAGAAATGCTTGATGAAATTTTTATGTGGCTTAAAAAGCTTAGCTCATGAAAGTTTAATGTGAAGGTGGCAGCAGCTCAACTGGTTGGAACCTTAGGCTGTTTTAAAAAGAAGCCTGAACTATTAGCAAGAAAAAAGCTGAACTGAAGGGAAAACTGAGATTTCCTTACAGAATTCTGTCTTGATGCTATTCTTTCTACAGAACATGCTGCTCAGGAGAGCCACACGTTCTGGATAACTTGGCCAGCATAGAGCAGTAGTTACCCTGCAGATCACTCTACGTGTAGTGTGAGAACCACTGCTGAGCCTGTAGTGTGTCTTCCTGAAAAACTACTGTGTGGATACCAAGATGATATGTAAATTTAGACCTGCTTATTGTGTGTATGTGCGCACACACACACACACACACACACACACACACACACACACACACACACACACCCTACCACATGCGTGGGGAGGTCAGAGGACAACTCGCAGTAACTGGTTCTCTCCTCTACCTTGGGTTCTAGGGATTAAACTCCTGTCATCAGGTTCGTACAGCAAAGACCTTTAACCACGAACTCACAAGCCTAGCTTAGAGCTTTGAATCATTCAGTGACAGTTATTTTATACCAAAAGTAGATGTCTGGTACTTTTATATTGAAAGGGTTCATGAAGATTTTTTGAGAGATGTCAATATTTAAAAACAATCCCATTAATATTGTACCTTTGTATTAGACCTTTAGTCACTGTGACAGAGTGACTGATACACACAAGGGAGGAGAAAGAGTCTGCCTTCCCAGTGTCAGAGGTGTAAGTCCGTCATCACCAGGTTCCATTGCCTTTAGGCCTGTGACAAAGAAGAAACGTGGAGGAAGGGCATGGCAGGAGAAAGCTATTCACATCATGACAACCAGGAAGCAAAGAGGAGAGACAGGGCATGGACAAGGTACCCTTTAGGTCAGGTGTAGTGGTGTACATGCTTAGAAACTGAAGAAGCAGCTAGTCAAGGTTATCCTTGTCTACATAGTAAATTTGAGACCAGCCTGGGCTATGTGAGAGGAAAAAAAGATACCTTCAACTCCTAGTGGCCTGCTTCCTCCAATTAGGCTCTGCTTTCCTTTCTACAGTCTCACCCTCTCCAGAGAGTCTGTTCAGATTCCATTCCATCAGTGGAGTGCTTAAACAACTGATTAGGTCAGAGCCTTGATAACCTCATCCTCTGTAGAGATGCATCATAGACACTCAGCGGTGTGCAGTACTAATTTCCTAGGCATCTCCCAATCCACTCAAGTTGTCAAAATTAAACAGCAGTCTTTAATCCTAAAGCAGTCTAATTTGATTCCTAAAGCAGTCAAATAAAATTGCTATTTTAGGGGGCTGGAGAGATGGCTTAGAGGTTAAGAGCACTGACTGCTCTTCCAGAGGTCCTGAGTTCAATTCCCAGCAACCACATGGTGGCTCACAACCATCTGTAATGAGATCTGGCACCCTCTTCTGTATACATAATAAATAAATAAATCTTAAAAAAAAAAAAAAAAAATTGCTATTTTAGTGGTGAAGAATAAACCAGATATAAATTTTTTTCACAAGCTAACAACCTCCAAAATTTAAAATACCTTCTTGGGAAATTTTCTTAGAAAATGCATATAAATTATAAAGTATTTAAACTTGTAAGTACTTTAATACTTCTTGCTTTAATATGCACATACAGTATTCTTGGTTTTGTAAATACCTCATGGTTACGGAAATAACCTTTTATTGCCCAATTTTGCCTTAGATAAGTATCACATCAAGAATGCATCGCATGCCTGGTATAGAAATACGCTGAATTAAGCCAGACATGGTGGTGTACACCTTTAATCCCAGCACTCAAGAGGAAGAGGCTCTGTGACTCCAAGCCTAGGCTGGTCTACAAAGCAAGTTCTAGGACAGCCAGGACTACACAGGGAAACCTTGTATCAAAAACAAAAATAAAAAAACAAATGAAATTATATATATTGAATTTCCCTGCATCAGGAAAACTAATGCTTTGCACTTATACAGTTAATCTTTGAAAATGACAGGTTTTACCACTTTCTAAAGTAGGGTAGATGGAAATAGTGTATATATTGTAAAGATTTTTCTCCATTGAAAGATTCTATGATCAAAAAAGAGATTTTATCATTTTAAGATGGTAGAGTGAAATTTTTTTTATGTTTCTTCAGGAATTAACAATTTCTGAAGAATTGGGAAAGGATATAATTTGAGCAGAGTAGTTAGTATTTTGTCATTTGTTTTAGATATTGCAAATACTCAGATACCTTCTTTTTCATGTCTCACTCTAATGATCAGTGTATGTAAACAACTAATAATACTTTCCATAGAGAGACTTTGTACCTTCTAAATGCTATACACGAGCTGAAGTTTTTTTGTTTTGTTTTGTTTTTTTTTTTTTTTTTAAATTATTTATTTTTATTTTATATGCATTGGTGTCTTGCCTGGAGGTATGTCTCTATGAGGGTGTCAGATTCCCTGGAACTGGAGTTACAGACAGTTGTGAACTGCCATGTGGGTGCTAGGAATTGAACCCAGGTCCTCTGGAACAGCAGCCAATGCTCTTAACCACTGAGCCATCTCTCCAGCCCCCTTGTTTTGTTTTGTTTTGTTTTGTTTTTTGCTTTTAAGATCAGGGTGTTTTGAAGACATTCATTGTAAATCCTTATGATTTAACAAAGAGCCTGCCTGATGTGTCACACTGAGTTGGTGCAAATAGAGAGTGAGCTTCTGTTCTTCTGAGAAGGCAGACAGGTGTCACCCAAGCGCTGTGTGTAGAGTTCCTGTTTGGAGGCAGTGATGTTGCTCTTGGTGAGTCAGACACTTCACAGAGGACGTAGTGATGTTTGAGCTGAATTTCATTTCAGAGAATGAGAAAGACTCCATCAGAAAGGCTGGAGGGAAATTTCAGGAGTGGATCATTTTCCACAGAGAAAAGGAGAGCTGAGTAGCGGAACATTGAGAATGGAGGAAAGAAAAAGGAGACCTGTGAGCCAGTGTTAGATGGGTAAATTGACTACAGTGGAGTTGAATCACGGGTTGAGGAGTTTGGGGTTTTATTCTCTAAGAAGTAAGGGATCAACCAAAGTTTTCTAAAGGTACAATAATGCTAAATATTTTCCCAGCCAAGGATGGTAGAAACTGACTGTATTCTGGAGACAGAATCAGGAAGATCAGGAGTTCAAGGCCAACCTGATCTACATAAGCCCCTCTTTAAAAGTAAATAAAAAGAAAAAAAGGAAACTTTCTCATGACAGGAGAGACTTAAAGGAGAAAATGAAGAGCGAAGGCAGAAGATTAGTAAAGCAGATGTGTAGAGGTCAGGGAACAATCAGGGCAAGGGAAACAGTTCCTGAAAAAAACAGACTCTGGAGACAAAAAGAAAAAAAGTGGTAGTGATGAAAAAGTAAATGAAAGATACAGACAGGATGGTCTGAATCCAGAGGAAATGAGATTCATAGCCCCTGGATTTCACCAGTGGTTCAAAGAGAAGGCCCTACTGTGTGCTGATAGAGACCTAATTCTGTATCTGTGGGAAAGCTCTGATGACTGGAAGCCCCGATACCTCATCAGAGTGACCTGTCCTCAAAACAGTGGTCCTGGATGAATTCTTGTCAGGTTAACGGTAGTGTGAGTTGTTTTAGGCTGGCCAGTGGGTAGTCACTTGCCACCAAACCTGACAGCCTGAGTTCAGTCCCCTCAACCCCCATGGTAGAGCAGAGGACTGATCTCCACACGTGTGCCATGATGAGTGAGCACATGCACATGTATACACACACACATATCACACAGTAAATAAATAAATGTTTTAATAAGTTAAGCAGTATGAATTGTTTGAAGTTGTCCTACCACTTTAAACCATGTTTGATACTTTGCATGCAAGTACGGAAGTGGCTCAGCAGTTAGAGTTTTTGCTGTATAAGCAAGAAGACTGGAGCTTGCATCCCAGCACCCACATGAAAGCCAGGGGTGAGCTCCTGCACCCCGGTAACCCAAACATGGATCAGAGACAGGCAGATCCCAAGTGCACAGTGGCCAGCAAGCCTAGCCAGAATGGTGAGGCCCAGGTTCAGTGAGAGGCCCTGTGGTGGTATTGTGTTCCCCAAAATATTGTGTATCCTAATAAACTTATCTGGGGTCAGAGAACAGAAAAGCCACAATATTAAACATAGAGGATAGGCAGTGGTAGCACACGCCTTTAATCCCAGCATTCCAGAGGCAGAAATCCATGTGTTCAAGGATACAGCCAAGCATGGTGACTCACGCCTTTAATCCCAGGCAGTGGTGGTAGAAAGCAGAAAGATATATAAGGCATGAGGACCAGAAACTAGAAGCTTTTAGCTAGTTAAGCTTCAGGCTTTCGAGCAGCAGTTCAGCTGAGAGCCATTGGGATGAGGACACAGAAGCTTCCAGTCTGAGAAAATAGGACCAGCTGAGAAGTTAGCCAGGTGAGGTTAGCTGTGGCTCGTTCTGTCTCTCTGATCTTCCAGTGTTCACTCCAATAACTGGCCCCGGGTTTGATCTTATTAATAAGAACTGTTAAGATTCATGCTACAAGGCCTTGTCTCAAGGTGGACAGCAAGAGGAAAGATGCACAATGTCATCCTCTGACCTCCACACATACATACATGACAAGCACATCTGTACATACGTATATGCCACACACAAATTACATAAATGAGAAGTAAAATGAATGGAGAGCACCTTAAAATGAACTGTATATAATCTTGAGAATGTTAAATACTCAACCTCCTTCATAGGTTAGATATATGATAAGACCATATTGAAATAGCATTTCTTATTGTTCCATTTGCCAAAGAAATCTAAAATTTGATGACATGCTTTCTTGGCAAGGTTGTAGAGAAAACAGATACTCTTATAGGTTTATAATAGTTCTTAGGAGGCAATTTATGACACCTAGCACAATTATATAAGCGATTATCCTTTGTCTTAACCTCACATCAGACTAGTAGTCTAGCCTGATGATAAATTTACAGATAAAAATAGTAGCAGTATCAGGTGTTGGTGGCTCACCCCTTTAATCCCAGCACTTGGGAGGCAAAGGCTGGTGGATCTCATGAGTTTGAGGCTAGCCTGGTCTATGGAGCAAGTTCCAGGATAGGACTACACAAGGAAACCCTGTCTTGAAGAACAAACAATAACAACAACAGATAGTAGCTGTGCTAGTCTGTTCATTTTAGTGTTGTTTATGAGAGCAAGACTTGAAATAATCAAATGTCCACCAGTAGATATCTGGTTGCTAAAGTAGTGCTCTACACAGCCAGCTTGAGTGCTTGGAGTCATCTATAGCTGTAAATGTGAAGAGAGTGCTGACAGTCTCTGTGTGCTTCTGTGAAGCCATCTCTAGGATGTATTATTCAGGGAAAAGCAAGATATGCACTTGTAAGTAGAGGAAGGCTATGAAATTGCATTCATATATATGGCTATATAAAGCATATGTATCTATATGTATGTATACTTAACACATATATGTTTATTGAAACAATGTAAGGATGAAACAGCAATTATTATTTGGGGAGGAAAGGAAATGGGATGAAAGAAACTGGAAGTTAAACTTCCTGTACTTCATGTCATGGTTTTGAGTTTAGAATCACGTGTTTTACATGTTTTAATTGCTAGAATAAATGGGAGGTGGTGTGATGGCATATATTTGTAGTCCAGCTACTCAGGAGGCTGAGGCAGGAGGATTGCTTTGTGTCTGGAGGTTTGAGGCCAGGTCCGCCTGGAAGTAAGAATTTTTACAAGGTAAACAAGTAACTGTTTGAGACGATGGCACAAGTGCAGTGACAGGTCACCGTCAGAGAATCTGTGTTAATGTGGTGTTTTTATTCAGATCCCAGTCACCTGCTCATTCCTCCGGATCCACTCACCAACTTCCAGCTTCCTGTCCTCTTTAAAGAACCCTGTATCCAGTCTGTGCTGGATGTGGAGCCATCCAGAGACCACATCCTTATGAAATCTGACTCTCCCTCCCCCAGAAGCCATCAGCTTGTCAGTACCTCCTTAGCTAGGAATGGGCCTCGTGAACCCTTCCCCTCCCCAGGCTTGTAGGCGGATTTTTCGTGAGACCATTGACACTCCAACAATGACATGGAGATTTACTATTAATTATGAAAGCTCGGCTGATAGCTTAGGTTTATTTCTAACTAGTTCTTATAACTTAAATTAACCCATTTCTATTCATTTACTTCCTGCCTGTGGCTTTATTACCTCATCTCTGTATTGTCCGTCCTGTTGGCTCAGTGTCTCCTGGCGTCTCTGTCTTTCTTCCCAGCATCCACTGTGCCTGGAAATCCTGTCTAGCTATTGGCCATTCAGCTTTTTATTAAACTAATCAGAGTGACACATCTTCACAGTGTACAAAAAGATGATCCCACAACACATGCTAGAATATTGACTGGCTTGATCTTGTACCAACAACCAGAGCTCCTGTGAACTCACGAGTGTTAGTCCTGTCGTGTCAAGGAGACACTATTTCATTTCAAGGAACTTTTTTGCAGATTGATCGATTTTTATTTTATGTATGGCAGTGTTTGTATATATGCCTGTATGTATGTATATGCACCACATGTGTGCTTAGTGCCCTCAGAAGTCTGAAGAAGGCAAGGGCATTGGATACCCTGGAACCAGGGTTACTGATGACTATGAACTTGTATGTCAGTGCTGGGAACTAAACAGGCCTTCTGTAAGAGCAACAAGGACTCTTAACTGCTGAGCCATCTCCAGCTCCAGAGGAACTTTTTGTAGTAGTACATTTCTTTTGGAGTATAACAAAAGTAAAATTGATAATTCTAGATTATATCAAAAGCAAGGATACAGCCAACAGATTAGAAAGGCATCCATGAAATGTCATGGAATTTTAACTTGTAGATTTTATAAAGGATTAAAACATAGACTATATAAAGATCTCCTCCTACATTTCATTAACAAAAAAAATGATTTAAAAACAGGCAAAAGACACAAATACAAACTTCTCCAAAGTGAATATGAAATGGCCAGTAGGCAGATTTAAAAAATGCTCAGCCATCTAATTAGGAAGATACAAATGAAAGCCATGTTGCTCTTCATATCAGGATGCTTAAAGAGAGAGAGAGAGAGAAAGAGAGAGAGTTATAAAAACAGAAAATAACAGCTACTGGCATGGATACAAGGAATGTAACTGTAGTACATTGCCAATAGATAAATTGATGTGTCTACTATGGAAACACAATGTGACAATTTCTAAAAGTGGTAGACATTAGCAGGAACTTCGATATATTTGTAGCATCATAATCCACATTAGTTAAAAAGTAGAGGCAGTTCCAGAGTTTATCTACACATGAATGGTTGAATAAAATGTGATATGAACTGGGCATAATGGCACATGCCTATAAATCCAGCACTTGCTAAGCTTAGGCAGCGATTGTCAAATGTGATACCAGAATAGGGGGTACATAGCAAGAGCCTTTGTCAAGAAAATGTATATATACATACAGTAGGATGTCACTCAGCATCAGAAAGGAAGGGAATTCTGAGGCGTGCTACCATAGCAGTGAACCTTGGAAAATACACTGGTCACAAATGCCTTTTCTATAAGCTACCTAGAATACTAGAAATCATAATAGTAATTACCAAGAGCTGTATGAGTGAGTTTGGATGTACTGCCACAAATATACTTAATTTACTGAGCCACATACTTTAAAAGTAGTTAAGATTGTAAATTTCATGCTACATACATGTTAACCACAATTTTTAATTTTTTTTTTTTTTTTGGTTTTTCGAGACAGGGTTTCTCTGTGTAGCTTTGCGCCTTTCCTGGAGCTCACTTGGTAGCCCAGGCTGGCCTCGAACTCACAGAGATCCGCCTGGCTCTGCCTCCCGAGTGCTGGGATTAAAGGCGTGCGCCACCACCGCCCGGCAATTTTTAATTTTTAAAAAATCTGAAATGCGGTGGTGGTGCACACTTTTAATCCCAGCACTTGGGAGACAGAGGCAGGCGGATCTCTGTGAGTTCGAGGCCAGCCTGGTCTACAGAGTGAGTTTCAGGACAGAGCTAGAGCCATTACACAGAGAAACACTGTCTTGAAAAACCAAATATATATGTGTGTATGTATATGTATGTATATTATTATATATAATAATATAGTATATATAATATATATGCATAAGACTAAGGAGATATTTCAGGAGCATGGCGCATGTATAATAAGTGTTAATGCACATAGGTAAAAAGACTGGAACAAGCCATACCTTTGTAACACAAATTAAAACAAATTTCTAAGTGGTTACATTAATGCCAGTAAATTTCAGAGCACAGCTGTCACTGGGGATTGAAGTTGGTTTTTTGTTTGTTTGTTTGTTTGGGTTTTGTTTGTTTGTTGTTGTTGTTGTTGTTTGTGTAACAGCCCTAGCTGTCATGGAACTAGCTCTGTAGACCAAGCTGGCTTCGAACTCACAGAGATCCACCTGTCTCTGTCTTCCAAGTGCTGGGATTAAAGGCCTATACCACCACCACCACCACCACCACCACCACCACCACCCAGCTTGAAGTTATTCTTTTTTGTTTTGTTTCTGTTTTTCGAGACAGGGTTTTTCTGTGTAGCTTTGGAGCCTGTCCTGGAACTTGATCTGTAGATCAGGCTGGCCTTGAATTTACAGAGATCCATCTGCCTCTGCCTCCCGAGTGCTGAGATTAAAGGCGTGCGCCGCCGCCGCTGCCGCTGCCGCCACCACCGCCTGACTTGAAGTTTTTTTTTTTTTTTTTTTTTTTCCTGTGGAGCTGAGGACCGAACCTAGGGCCTTGTGCTTGCTACGCAAGTGCTCTACCGCTGAGCTAAATCCCCAACCCCGAAATTATTCTTAATAAAGCAGTCACTTAAACAAGAAGACATCAGTCTTGAATGCTTAGTAACAAAGCTTTAAAAACAGGAGGTGAGAACTGCTGGCCTGCCTTCTCAGTCACTGAAGGATAGACAGCCAGAAAGCAGCTAGTGTAGAAAAGACTTACATGGCCAGCTGATTTAGCCTGGTTAACATTTGTAGAGAACTCCATTCAACAAAACAGACTATACATTCTATTGAAGTACATACTAAGCATAGAACAACGGAGGCAAGTTTACACAAAATATAATTTGTCCACTGACCACTTGAAATTAAATAAATCAATAGCAGAAAAATCTCAGGAACCCCCAAATATGTAAAAATTAACCCATGGTCTTAGGAAAATCAAAAGAGAAAATGTAAATCATTTGAACTGAATGAAACGCAAAACAGTCCATCAAAATTAGAATGATACCTCTAACACAGTGCATGAAAATAAACTGAGCTCTAGCCACAGGGTTTTAACATGTTTTTAAATGACTATCACATGTACCCCTTAAATGTATGTACTTTAAGTCCATTATATCACTATAAGGCTGGTTGTTTGTTTGTTTTCAAGTATTGTAGATGGGACTCAGGCTGAAAGAGACTTGAGAAACATAACAACTAAATAATATTTAGACTTTACATGTTGATTCATACAAGCCAGCTACCAAAAGACATTCAGGGGCCTCCAGATGATGGTTCAGCAATTAAGAGCATTTACTAAGTAGAACAGTACCATCAATCAAAAGCCCCTGTCAGAGATGGCAAATGAAGACTGGATGAAGTGACAAGTCAGAAGCCTTACAATACAGGGGGATTGCTAGATGAGATTACAAGCAAAATATTGATAGTTAAAGCTGGGTGATAGATACACAGGTGTTCAATAACTTATTTTGTTTTGGTTTTTAATTTTCCCATAATGCTCTCCTGTTTTTATTTCCTTTTAAAGGCCTTACAGCCTTACAGTGTGAGGCGGTCTCCCTTGGTTTTTCCCCTCCCCATTCCTTCGGCTTTTTTATCTGCCACTGCTCAGTTTAAAATCGAATTGTATTTAGAGTGCTGTCTAAGACAATCTCAGTTTCTGTCTATATCCCGTTGTGAACTCAGACTCACAAAGCATTCTGAGTCTTCTGTCCAGAATCCCATGCTGTCCCTGGCTCCTTACTAGGCCCTCCTTGCTTAGTTTCCCAAGTCTTAGCTCTGGCTTCACTCCTCAAAGCCTTCCCTGGCATTCTTCCCTATTCCATCCCCCATCACCACATGCAATGTAGTTTTTGGTCATTTCCTAAATTCAGGTGGCTCCTTAAGGCTGCAGGTTCACCATCAGGTCATCTTTGGGTTGTTGGTTTCCAGCACTGCTGTTTGTGACTGGCAATGTTGGATAAGTACAATTTTAGAAATTACCTGAGTTAAACTTAGACAAGCAAACCCCTGAGATCACAGAGAATCGTGTGAGCTGAACCCGGAGTAGACTTGTTGCTATGTCTGTTCTCAGTGCTGTAATGAGAACTTAGTGGACACTTCGAGGTTCTTTTTGCTAAGTTCATATCCCTAACAGTGCTTATTCATAGAGCACACTGGGAAAGCTCTCGGGGCAAGAGTGGGACTCTAGAGGACATAGCAGCACTGATAGCATGGCATCACACAGTACACAGAAACAGAAGTGACTGGGACACATAGTTTTCTCACCAAACACACTTTGGATTGAACTAGAATGAAGAATCTGTGGTATAACTGCCAGGTTTTCCACTTGTATTACTTTTCCAGAATCCACTTACATAATATGACAGAAGTGGTCTAGGATTATAGAGACATGATATCTTTAATTATTTAAAATATAGATCATGTGCTGACTTCAGCATCACATACTAAAATGAGGACCATTTTTCAGAAATCTTCCATTTAATGTCTTTATTTTTTGTTTTCTTAGCGTCGTCTTGGAGATGCAGCCAAGAAAGCCATCAGTAAATTGACAACTAGAACGGTGAAAAAAGGCGATAAGGTACAGTAATGAATTACTTTCCTCTTTGAAGGCTGCTTGCTCATGCTTTGTCTGTCTGGAAATCCTGCAGCTAGTCTCCAGCTTTCCTGCACGTCGGGTGCTCTCAGCATCAGTAGCATCAATGACTCCTCACAGTTAACATGACTGTTCCTTTCTAGTTTTCTACGGTTAAAGCCGAGCACACGTCTTCCAGGAGTTCTAATGAGACAATTTGCACATAAAATAGCCAAGAGAAGTACATTTTCTTCTATTTCTTAGGACTGCCACGTCTGTTTGGGGTTTTGTTTCTTCTCAGTTAGGACCTACCTGAAGACCTTCCTTTCTAGTTTGTCAGCATTGGGCCCAAAGGGGGCCAAGTCAAAGAGACAACAACAAATGGCAGAGTTGAAACCTTTCATCAAAATCCCTACGTAGAGCTCAAGTGCCAGTAGCATCTTTTTGTAGCCAGTTTCTACATCAGTATATTCAAACTTAACCAGAATTTTAAAAATAAAGAAAAGAAATCTCAAAAGGTAAAAACCAAGACTATCTGGCACCCCACACCTAGTGCTAATATTTTAGCAGAGAGCTCTGGAAGGAGGATTTTATGTGCTCTCTATTTTCTGTGTTTTGCCACATTTTTTTCTTTCACCATTTTTATTCCTCTGCCTGTGAATACTGGGGTGAGTTGTCCTCAGCACAGCTGCAAAAGTAGAGACATTCTCACTGGGTGTCACTGCGCACACACTGAGGAAAGAAAGGGCACGTGCAGGAAATAGAGGCTACATCAAGACAGCTACACTCAACCCTAAACCAGTTCCTGGAACAAATGCTTTCTTGGCTTGGCCAGCTGCTATTAATTAGAAAATCCTTGGATTTCATATAATCTACCTATGGTCCTCTACCCCTCCCCAGTACTAAATAATCTTTCCTTAAATGATGAAAGCTAGCACACTTTTTATAACCCCTGCACCTGCCAACCTAAGCCAACCTAATGGCTTAGGCTATTGGCATACTTTGCTTTAGACAACTCTAGGGAACCCTCCTCAGCTCAGAGGATGAAGGAAGTCAATTAACCTGAAGACCAAACAACTGGTTGGTCTTTCTGATTCTTCATAAATACTCAATATTGAGTTAACCCAGTAACTGCCCTGAGTCTGTGAGTTAGGACTAGAAGAGAGGAGTCTACTTATCACTCCCCATTATTTGTAGCTGTGTTTTAGGAACTGATTGGCTGCATGAGCCTCTTGCTGAGGCTCTCAGTATTTTAGATTTTAACAGTGAAGCCTATTGAGACTAGGTGGTAATAAAGGAATTGGGGTAGACACATGATAATCCAAGGTGATCTGCTGTGAATTGTTGAAAACATAGAGCTCTGACTTATTCTAAGATATCATAAATAGAATTAGTATGGATTGTATGATTGTCTCGTGTAATTTGGGTCAACATACTTAAGCAAATGAAAAGTTACTGTTTTTCATTCCTTTCCCTCTGTGGCCATCTGCTTGCCGTAATTGTCTTAGCTGAGTTGTAGCTCTTGTGTGCAAACGCTCAGCTCTGTGCTTCTTGTTTCAGGAGACAGACCCAGACTTCGATCACTGTGCAGTCTGCATAGAGAGCTATAAGCAGAATGATGTTGTTCGGGTTCTCCCCTGCAAGTACGTCAGAGTTCTTTGTTTGAAAGGAGTGGTATTAATGTCTTGTGTGTCTCCCTTCCAGAGTGAGTATCTGCTTGCTCCTGTAAGCCACCTGACCAGTAGCTCTCCTGACAGGCTGAGGCCCAAATACTGGCAGTGGGAGGCATGGTTGACTCTGGCCAGTGTCTCTCCCAAGAATCGTTTGCATATGTGTATAAGAAACACGTGACAGGTGCCCGCCTTTAATCCCAGCACTTGGGAGGCAGAAGCAGGTGGATCTCTCAGTTTGAAGCCAGCCTGGTCTACAAAGCAAGTTCCAGGACAGCCAGGGATATAGAGAGAAACCCTATTTAGAAAGAAAAAGAAACAAACAGGCTGGAGAGATGGCTCAGTGGTTAAGAGCACTAGCTGCTCTTGCAGAGGTCCTGAGTTCAATTCCCAGCAACCACATGATGGCTCACAACCATCTATAGTGAGATCTGGTGCCCTCTTCTGGCATGCAGGCATGCATGCAGGCAGAATACTGTATACATAATAAATAAACCTTAAGAAAAGAAACAAACAAACAAACAGATGACAACACCTAAATCATAACCTAAGAATTTATATTCAGTGACCCTCCTGGGCTAAGCTGTTAGCTCAGCGGTAGAGCACTTGCCTAGCATGTACCAAGTTGTGTGTTTGATCCCTAGTACAGACAAAAAAGAAAACACAAAACACTTTTTGTTTCATTCCATCTCCAGTTAGAGTTCATTACCAAGCCCTCCTATGAGCCCTCCACCTGATCTACCTGGCTCTGGATTCCACTGTGGTAAGGACCTGAGTTAGGCACAATGGGAGGACTGTTTGCTTTGTAGCTGCTCCGAGACAGTACACTGCTCTGTGCAGGTTACATACTGTTTCTCTGGTCCTCCCAACAATCCAAAGAGGGTGCCTCTCTTATTATACTGGTTTGTCTTCCATTCTGTGGCAGGCAAAGGGTCTGACACAGCTGCTGGAGAAAGGGGTTGGTTTACAGAGTCTTAGAAGTTCTCTGTGCAGATCCAGTGGGCCCTGTGGGTTAGCCTCTGGTGAGCACGGTAGAGGGCAGCATACGTAGTGGGAGTCCGTGCAGAAGCAAGAGGGCAGGCCAGCCCCACGTACTGCTTTTGTAACAGCCTCACAAGCACCACCAGAAGAGTCCCAGAGGAAATACTTCTCACCGCCAGTAGCTTAGGACCTCCACTAGGTCCCATTCCCCAGAAGTTCTGCCCCCACCAATTGTACCCTCCTGATGACCAAAGTTTTCACCACAGTGGACTCTGGGAGGGACACTCAGACTACACCCAAACCGTAGCACCATTGTCCAGTGAAAGATAGTAAAGCCAGCAATGGATTCCAGGTTTGAAAATATGGCAGCTCCAGTAAAGGGGTCTGACTTCACCAGTCATCATTCTTTACATAAGCTCTCTAGCTAGCATCCTCCCTCTCTGTCTCTTTCTCCCTCTCTGTCCTTGCCTCTCTTCTGAGGTATATCTCCGGCATTCTTTTTACTATGAGACAGGATCTCATTAAGTTTCCCAGACTGACTGTGAACTCATTCTGTAGCCCAGACTGACCTTCAACTTGACAATATCATGTTTCAACTCCCCAGGTAGCTGAGATTACAGGCCTGCACTACCAGGCTGGGCTATGCAAATTTCCTTTATAAGCATGTTGATTTCTACTATGGTTCTATGCCAAGCTAGGGAATGTGGAACACCAAGATACCCTGTTCTGTGTATAAAATGCAAAGTCACTTACTAAGAAACCAAAAACCAAAGATTTCTACTTTCTTCTCTTAATCTCATGAAGATACTCACATGACCTTGCCTTGTGAACTTGTGACTGAATAAAATATTTATAGGCAGTTGTGTCTCCATGAAGCTACCAGTCCTATTTTACTTACTCAGAAAGTAACATTTTGTGCCTAGGAAATACACACAAAATAGATTACTCTTTTGTTTTTGTTTTAAATTTTTAATCCTGGATCTCCAGAAGAATGCTATATACAGAAATATATATAGAAATCCAAGATTCTGGAATAAGCATTCCAATTCTAAGTTATGTAAAGGAATATCTTACCCATCTCAGTGTAAGCAACCATTTAGAAAATGAGGTACTGACCATTTTTCTTCATTCCGTTATTTAAAATCTAAATGTGTGAACGAGGCTGGAGGAAATGCATTTATGAAGTGAGTCAGGAAGATTGGTGGAGTACATTAGAAAGCAGAGCCAGCAATGCCTGCTTTGCCCAGGAGGAAGCTAAGAGTTAACTGTCTTGTCTTCCTGTCCCTGCACAGGAACCCCTGGACCCAGCTGGTACCTAAAGTAGAAAGGAAAAAAGTCATTCACTGTTGTTATTAAAATGAAAGTGTCTTCCTCAAGGGAGTCTGATCCTAAAATAGAGGACTCTGAGCTGCTTGCTCTCATTCTTGCCATCCCTAAAGCCTTGGTTTTTCAGGTTCATTCTGAGTGCGCTCTCCCTCCCTTCTTCCCTCCCTCCCTACCTACCTACCTCCCTCTTCTCCCTCCCTCTTTCTCTCCCCCTCCCCCTCCCTCTTTTCCTCCCTCTCCCCAGTTTAAGTCAGAGCTTTCTCAACCCGACTCCCTGTCAGATCAGTGAGGGACTTTATAAAGATCCTAAGTGGATCCCCGCCCACACATCTTTATTTTAGTAAGTCCCTGAGTGATTCTGATACTACAGAGTCACACTCTCCACTGAGGTCCACAGCCTTGTGGGACCTTAACTTTCTGCAGCTGAGACAAGACAGCTGCTGCTTAGCCTTTGTGTTGGTGAGCTGCTTTAAAAGAGTACCAATTTGGTCAAACTTGCAGGATTTCTTGGCACTCTGGTGCAGCACTATCCCCTCCACTGTCTGTCTGTCCGTCCATCCTTAATGCTAGATGTGCTGCACGGGCTGTGTCTGTTCTCCATGGTGCTTTGCAGCCAGCTGCTCTCTCAAATCTCTGAAGACTTCTCTCTAAACTGTAGTGTTTGGTCTGCTCAGAACATGTTGTCCCTCACCTCAACAACAGTGCTGTCCTCAGGTACAGTAAAAATTAACTTGTCCCATTGAGCAACTTTTTTGTGACAACCTTTGGCCTCTACAGGGTTTCTCAGCCTTGGCACTGCTGACATTTCAGTCAGATGAGTCTTTGTTTAAAGGAGAAGGTAAGGGAAGCTGTCCTGAACATCACAGGACATTTAGCATTGTCCTTAGCCTCTGTCCACTACTCCCCAAAAGTACCTGTACCACACAGTCTTGATAACTCAGAATGTCTCCAGATGAGAATCACTGACCTAGAAGAGGTTGACCCAGGAAGTTCTTCTGACCCCAAGTCTTCTCCGAGCTTCAGTGATTTTCTAGTACCTGTGGTAGTTTTCCCTGGTGTCTCTGTTTGGTGTCTTTCCCCCTGGAACACCCTCCTTCCTTTTATCTGTGTGTTCTTTGACCCTGAGCCTTTCCTGGGTTTCTCCATCTCATGGCTCAGCACTTTTGCCCCTCACTGTCTCCACCTGGTCTTTGAACAGACTAGACAGTTCCACCCCTGGCTAGATGCCACGTGCTAACCAGAGCCTTTATCCTACCCTTGTTGGCCCTCCCTGTTTACCACAGCAGTGTCTCTTTAAACACTTCCCTAAACCCGTTGCTCTCACTCTCAGCCAAGTGAACTTGACAGTAATCAACTTCATAGAGAGAACAGTTGTTGGATTTCCCTGAGCTTTCTATCACCAGGCCTCCAGCATGTCTGCCTCTATGCCCTCCTTGGCACCTCCTAGCATGGAGGAGGCAGCTCAGCCCTGGTGTGGTGCTGCTATTTCTGCCTAGGTCTTTGCCTGCCAGCTCTTTCCCTTTCTAGGGGACCTTGATCTATTGACTGTCTGTTCCCTTGGCTTTGTTCTGTCTGTCTTTGCTCCTCAGCATTTAATCATACTCAAGCCTTTGAGACTCCAGTTTGTTTTAAATCTGTCCCTTACCCATACGACCGTGCAGCTAGCTTTTGGTAGGATCTTTATTTGCTGTCTCTCCTCAGTCGGAAGACAGCCAAATGTCTATGTCTGTCCGTCCTTCATTTTTAACAAGCCTATTCTGAACCAAACCTTTTTCTGTAGTGTCAAACCTCTGGTGAATTGCCTTGTCACATGACCTTCTCTTTTTGTCCTCTGTTGCACTGATTTATTGTGGACAGATGGCAGTTGGCATTGCTTTGGGGGGACCTCCTGCTTGTGTCAGTTGATTACAGTTGATCACCTTTTGGATGTTAGCCATCATGGCTCCAAAACTGAGAAACAGCCGCCTTATTTAAAGGTTAGCCACAAAATTTTAGTGGATAAAAATACTGAGCAGGAGAGTGCCGCAGCATGAAGATGCCAGCCGGAGCTAAAACAGGTCAGGAAGCTGGCTGCTGGCTGACTGGGGAGTTGCTGCAGTCACCTCCACCTCAGAGGGAGATCAGCTTAAACAGCATCTGCCAAGCCTGGCTGGGGAAGGAGTTCTTGTCTCTGACCTTTAATAATCCTGGGTCCTTTCATGTCTGCCAGGTCCTTAACAGGGCACCCAAGGGCTGTGAGTTGTGAAAATGACTCACCTCCAGTGTAGATGCCGCCCTCCCCTCAGCCCCGCTGCTTTTGACCTCTCTCTTTCTGGCCCCCGGAGCAGAAGGGAGGAGGCACTGCATTTCAGTGTTGCAGGCTTTGTCTCTTCCGAGGTCTATGCATTTCCCATTGTGTATCTCACAGCATTTCTTACAGAGGTCAAGGACATGGTGGAAGCTCTGATCATTGCTCTGCTGTCCTCTGCGCATCCCAGTCCACCGCTTAGCCCTTCTCTGCTGCTGTGTGTATTTTTATTACAAGATTGAGGAAGAACTGCTTTCCAAGGTCTGGCCCCTGTGGTGCACTCTCTCTGGCTAATGAGAGGGCACTGTGATGGATGTGCTAGTGCCTAAGGCTTGTTTCAAAAGTGTTGCCATTTATTGGGGTGTTGTGTGGAACTTTGCCTGTTTAGCAAAGCTTTCCTCTCTCGACCCTCAGTGCTTCTCAGAATATTCCAGGTATGGTTTTCATGTGCTTCAGTCAGCACTGTGAGGTAATCCAGCCTGTCTTCTCCACTCTCCCACCCATGGTCCTTCAAGGCAGACAGCTGAGAAGCAGGAATAGTGGTGGGCCAAGGATCCAGATGCTTAGTAGCAAAGCTTAGCCCAGAAACAAGAGGAAGGACATGGTGGGTATGGTGAGCAGTAAGCTGAGGAAGTGATCACAGGAAAATGGAGAAAATAGGTTAAAAAAAAAAGGACAGCTGCAAGCCCGAGCATTTGTTCACAAAGGCGGCCGGGGAGGAGAGTGCAGGATTATTGGAGGCTGGTGGATGTTTGATCCGGAGAAGCTGTGGGAGTTAGAGATAGAAAGTCTGGAGTCAGATGCACAGACGCTGAACTGGCAGAGATCGGAAAAGATCGGCTCTGGGTTGTGGAAAGAGACTTGGAGTAGTTGTGTGGGGTGCGGTGATAGCTGAAAAGAACATGTGTTTTTAAAGAGAAGAATTCTTTGAGGTTCTACGTTAACTAAGGAAGAAGATTCTTACTGGTCTCCAGATAACCAGTTAGTCTTTATTGTCTTCTATAGCCACACATTGTCTAATGTAATAGGACAGGTTTTCTTCTAGGTCACCACATCTATAAGAAAATAAGTACTTAAGAATTCCACCATAAGAAAAATCCACTTACGGCTTATTTAAGGTCAAAGAAACAGGCGAGTTGTAAACCCTTAAACTCAGTGCGTGAAGACTTCACAGCATGACAAAAATGGTATGGTCATGTGGACCTGTTATCCCATTATTTGGGATGTGAGGGCAAGATTAGAGATTGAAGATGCTCCTCAAGTTTGAGGTTGATCTGAAATACATGAGACCATGTCACCAGAGGTGGGGGGTGGGGGTGGGGGGGATTAAGTAAGGGAGGTACACCATTTTGTTCTTTTCTGAGTAGCCAGTAATTTAAGTAATAATAATAGGAAAAGCAAAAACAGTGCCCAGGACAGGCCAGAGCCAAATCCTTATCCATTAAAGATAGCTGCTGCTTACTTACACTAGGGTTTCTACCGTCTGTGGTTAAGATTCAGCTACCACATCACCTTCATACCTCTCACTCCTGAACCAAAGCAGCCCTTTTGGAGATAACATGATCTCTTCTGCTCTGACAGCCAGCCAAATCCCATCGTCCATCCGATGGCCAAAACACCTCAACTGTCCCACTCTGTCCTGGCACCAGCTAAGCCCCCCCAGACATCTATCAACTGCTCCCAGATGTATGCAAATTAGATAGTTGTAGTTTAGAGTCTACAGTTTAGATGAGATTTAAAGGGACCTTTGCATGCCCCACAGAGGTTAAGAAGTATTGTTCTGGGCTGGAGAGATAGCCTAATGTATAAAGGCACTTACCACCAAGTCTGATGACCTGAGTTTAATCCCTGGAATTCACGTGGTTGTAGGAAAGAACTGACTCCTTCAAGTTTTCCTGTGACTACCACATTGTGAGCGTATGCATACATGTACCCACAAATAATAATGTTTTTATAAAGAAACAGCAACAACAGCAGCTCGTTCTGTTCTATGTTCCACTGCAGCCCACCTTGGCACAGTTGAGTGATTCTGAACAGTAGCTGCAGATGACCCTCAGTAAGGGTTGAGTCCTCAGAAGCCCCTCATCCTTCTCTGGAGCACTCTCTTATGTCCTTAGTAAGTAGTGAGAGGCAGACATAATACCTTGTATTCTATAAATATCAGCCTCTCTATGGATTGATAGCTTTCCAGCCTATAAAGCCCCTAAAGAGAGGTACTCAGGAATGAGAATACCCTATCTGAAAGTTTCAAACTAGATTGATAAATCAAGACTTCAAGATCTTGATTCTGGTCTCCAAAGAAATGGGTTATAAGGCCCTCAAGTGGAATAGTATATATTATTGGCTGAAATTGTCAACCCAGTAAAAAGTTTTCTAAATTTTTAAAAGTTTTAAAATTTTTAAAAGTTTTAAATTTGTAAAAGTTTTAAAATCAAAACTTCATTTTCAAATAGTAACCAAAATATTAAATTATAATTTTTGTTTGTTTGTTTTTCGAGACAGAGTTTCTCTGTGTGGTTTTGGTTCCTGTCCTGGATCTCACTCTGTAGACCAGGCTGGCCTCGAACTCACAGAGATCCACCTAGCTCTGCCTCCTGAGTGCTGGGATTAAAGGTGTGCACCACCGCCGCCCGGCTTTAAATATGAATTAACAATCAAGGTTTTAACCAATGACAACCAATGTTGGAGAGGATGTGGAGCAAAGGGAACACTCCTCCACTGTTGGTGGGAATGTAAACTTGTACAACCACTATGGAAATCAGTATGGCGGTTTCTCAGAAAATTAGGAATCGAACTACCTCAAGACCCAGCCATCCCACTCTTGGGCATATACCCAAAGAATGCTGATACATACCATAAAGATACATGCTCAGCTATGTTCATAGCAGCACTATTTGTAATAGCCAGAACCTGGAAACAACCTAGATGCCCATCAACGGAAGAATGGATGAAAAAAATGTGGTACATATACACAATGGAGTACTACTCAGCAGAGAAAAACAATGAAAGCATGAAATTTGCAGGCAAATGGATGGAACTAGAAAAAATCATCCTGAGTGAGGTAACCCAAACCCAGAAAGACAGTTATGGTATGTACTCACTCATTGGTGGATTCTAGATATAAAATGAACAATCAGACCACAACCCATAGAACCATAGAGGCTATATATATAGCATGGAGGTCCCTAGGACGACTGTGGCATATAATAAATTTCAGTTTTACTCAATTATTGAAAAAAAATAGCCAAATGAATGGAAACACATGAACTATGAACCAAAGACTGAGGGGCTCCCAGCTGGATCAGGCCCTCTGAATAGGTGAGACAGTTGATTGGCTTGATCAGTTTGGGAGGCATCTAGGCAGTGGGACCAAGTCCTGTGCTCATTCCATGAGTTGGCTGTTTGAAACCAGGAACTTATGCAGGGACACTTGGCTCAGTCTGGGAGGAAGGGACTGGACCTCCCTGGACTGAGTCTACCAAGTCGATCACAGTCCTCGGGGGAGGACTTGTCCTGGAGGAGGTGGGAATGGAGGGTGGGCTGGGGGTAAGGGGAGGGCGTGGGAGGGGGGAGAATAGGGGAACCCATGGCTGATATGTAGAACTGAATGGTATTGTAAAATAAAAAATATATATCACAAAAAAAAAAAAAATCAAGGTTTTAAAGGTATATGATGGCCCAATTTGGTATCTCTTAAATTGTCTTTTATCCCAAACTCAGATTGCAACATTTCTTCTAAAACTGCCCAGATATCTAGTGATGCCCCTTTGCGTCAGCCCAGCACTCCAGGCTCCCCATGGTGGGTTGCAGCTTCATCAAGTTCCTGTGCAAGGGTGCCAGAGTTGGGCATGACCTTTACCTAGCCTCCAAAGTCTTTCTCCAGACTTCCCATGAGAACAAGTTTCTATTCCAAGAATACAGACCCTCCCTGAGTGAAAGTCAGGAGGATGTGACTTTGTGTTCACATGAGTAGGAGAGGATGTCATTGTCCCCCATCCTCAGCCCTTTAACATTTCAGCCGAGAATCACCAACTGATGATCTCATTATCAGATACAGTTCACCTTCCCAAAACAGTTCTAACTTCCCTGTGACTTGTACCAATATTCAACCTAGGTTGAGTTCCATAAAACTAACACTTATCCAGAGAACTCTTCATTTAACTACGACTTAATATCTATGTGAAATTCCATTTTTCTACATGAGCTACTCTTCTAAAATATAGCTTGTTTATAAAGTCTGGTTATCTTTATTCTTAATACATTTTTCTAGATTTCTTGAAGTCTTTTTTGGAATTCAGTGGCATGAAAAGGCAAGTTGGGCACAGTAGTTTACACTTACAGTCCAGCTACTCTCTCATCACTTGTGAGCTTGTGGCCATCCTGGGTAACACAGCAAGCCCCTGTCACTTACGGCACATGTGAGACAAGTCCAAGCATCTGTATTCCTCTCATTCTCATTGCACAGTGCTGTTACCACATGAGATTAGGTTCAGAATTTCTGTAGGTTGTGCTTTTATATGTCCCACTATTTATCTCTTGGGTGTTGAAAATCCCTAAAGCAGAAAAAAATTTAAAATTCTAATTCTTTCCATTTTGACCTAGGAGTTCTTCAGTATATAATTTATGACCTAATTCTCTGTTGTTTTCTAGGCATGTTTTCCACAAATCATGTGTGGATCCCTGGCTTAGTGAACACTGTACCTGTCCTATGTGCAAACTTAATATTTTGAAAGCCCTAGGAATTGTGGTATGTTCCCTGTTTGTACTACTTTTGTGTAATATCCTGTCCATGTGCATTGTGATACAACTGGCGTAATAGAAGCCATGACCAGCTCTCTTTGGAATACTCCAGCTTTCTCTGCCGTGTAGACCTTGTCTGGGCAGCAGTGCCTTTCCTCAGATGACTTCAGTGTTCTAAACTACCTCGAGGAACATGAAAAGAGAGTGTAAATTACTAGACTAGTCTACTTTAAAAGGGGTGCTTCTGATTGAGGGGACACAAGAGAAAAAGGGTATAGAAAACTGAGGTCTAATAGTGATTTTTCTTATATTTGGCATAATATGAACGATGTCATATTCTGCCCTCTTCAACTTGCCTTCCGTGTCTTTGAGTGTCAGTAACTTGCAAGCAGTGGAAGCAGATGGTAACCACAAAGCCCTTAGAGAACCTGGAGCAACTTGACAGCTGGGTTCGCCAAGTGTGCTGCACTGAGGTCAGCTGTGACGGTGCTAGCCCAGTACAGTGAGAATGTTGAAGACTTCCTTGCATTCCTTGCTTAAGAAAGATGCATAGGGTTGGAGAGCTAGCTCAGCGTTAATGGTAAGGCTCACTGCTAAAATGTCAACAAAAGCATATATTCAGGGTATGCTTTTAATAGAAAGAAAAAAATGAAGTCACCATTGCTGACTGTCCTCTGGGGGCCAAGTTATCCTCCATGTAAGACTATTTTAATAAATGACAGAGACTACCTCACATGGCCGGCATGTGGAAATAGTAACTTGTCCTCTGTCAATGGTTAATGGAGCCTTCTGGAATAAATGTTAGCTGTCATGCTTCTTTGGATGTGACATTACTATAAACATCAGCTCTTACACTGCACTTTTAATTTTGTTTTTAGTAGAACTTTGAGAGGCTCTAAAAGAGAATTCTTTTGCCCTGGAAGCAGTAGGCTCTGGGTCTTGGCTGTCCCTTTTGTCAGCCATTTTTCTGAGCTCTGTCTTCATATTCTGTCTTCTGCAGACAGAATGAGCTGCATCTTAATCTGCTGTGAGTGTTCACACCCACCTCGACATGGGTAGACTTCTGGCTATAGCTGGAGGCTTAGGCTTTGAAGCAGATTATTTTCTTATCATTTACAAGCCTGAGCTTTGATCTGCTCTTGCTTGTGTGCTTTGTTTTTAAAGGTAGATGTTTTCTTTACTGGATTCCAAGTAAATGGAGCATTCAGAGAAGTTACAGTATAAGCAAGGTATTTTGTTACCTGCTGCCCTTAATAATAATAATATTTAATATTAAGATAATGAGGTAAATTTTCAGTCTGAAAGTACCAGCTTTATAAATGGTATTAGCCTCCCTCTGCCTGTGACTGAGGCCGCAAGTGGTTATCATTTCTTTGCCTCACTACAGTGGACAGTTTTGAGCTATGAATTTTGGTTTTCCTTTGTACCATTTTTAGAAGAAAATCTGCTTATTCTTTGAAGGAAGCTTCTTAAATGACAGTAGGAAAGATAGATGGGCAGGTAAATGAGAAGTAATTATGTGGAAAAAAGCATGGTGAAGTTCTTAGAGTTGGTGTTAAACATTCGGGATTTTATAAACTTGTTCTTGTAATGATTTTTTAACCTGGAAATATTTTTCAGCCAAATCTGCCATGTACTGATAATGTAGCATTTGATATGGAAAGGCTCACCAGAACCCAAGCAGTTAACCGAAGATCAGCCCTCGGTGACCTTGCCAGCGACAGTTCCCTTGGCCTTGAGCCACTGCGAACTTCGGGCATATCGCCTCTTCCTCAAGATGGGGAGCTCACTCCTAGGACGGGTGAAATCAACATTGCAGTAACAAGTAAGTGGGGACCCTGCGCCCAGGCACCGGCAGCTCTGCTGCCTGTGTGGGCAGGTGGTGACCGTCACGGAGAAAGCTGAGGTCACGGGGTCCAGCAGTGTCACAAAGGAAAAGAGAAACGACCCATTCAAACAGATGTTTAGAATTACAGACTTTCCTTACATAAGGAATGTGCATGCTGGTGACAGTGTGGTTAGTTGTTTAAAAGTTTGTCTTACTGGCTGTCCAGTAAGCCTTGTTTTGAAGTCATTGCGTTGCAAATAGACACTTTAAAGGGAGACACTGGAGTGCGTTGGGGGCTGGCAGGCGCGGTGCTGGTATGCTGTGTGCCGAGCACTGCTGCCCATGATCTCCCATGCTATAAGCAACTTGGTGAAAAACTAACGGAGAATTTGAACCTAAAAATAATCTGGGCCAGTTATGAAATGTCTTGATTGTTGAACTGTTAATAAGCAAAAATGTACTGTTGTGAGGGCAGTGGCCGTCTGTCTTCAGTGTGAATGGGTTGGTGGTGTGTGTATGGGTGTTGTAGGCAAGGCATTCATCCTGTAACAAGCAAATCCTCTTCTCCGTTTTCATTCTTTACATGCAGTCTCCATCTAACCACCTCCCACCCATCTCTCGTCGCCACTCTGGTGCTGCCTTTTCTAATAATGCTGCTGCTTACCCAGGACTTCAAGCCTAGCCTTGAGGAGGCTCCACCTACCTCTGAGAGTCAGTAACACGCATGGGGGAAGCAGTTTATGGAAGAACTTGCTCTTTACATGTTAAGGCTTTTGTGATCTGTTTTGTTGAAATGCATGGTTTTGAACCATCCAGAGGTTGCCATTTGTCTGAAGGCCAAGGGCTTTCATTCTGATAAGTACAACTATTCTTTGATATAGTGTGGCTCTTTTTTTTTTAACCATTTCCCAGTGCTTGTTTTAGCAGCATTTCATGGTTTCCTACTTTGGCATTTAGATTTTATGGTCTAGAGTTTCAAAACTTGGTCTAGCAGTACGAAAGGAGATAAAGGTGATTTAAGATTGCGGTTTTTTTTAGAAGCCCTTCATTGATTAGGCATTTATTGAGCACCTACTACATTAAGCACACACCTTGTCATTTTTATGTGGAAATGTCTTCAAAATCTTGATAATAAAATCTTTTGATGATAAAAATATACCAAATAAAACACCTTTATCAGAATTTACACAGAATGCCAGTAAAGAAAATTCATGTGATTATCTAGACCCAAAGTACCTCTTTTCCTCCAAATACCTGTATTACCTTAAGCAAGAACAGTCCCACTGTGTGTAGGACACTGTGCTGATCAGCAGTGGGACTGCAGAAGGGTAACTCGGCAGCAGCAGATTGCTGCGGAAGTACTCTTGGATCTGCCAGGCGGTGCTGTGATGGTGTGTCTCACTACAAAGACACAGACAGGTATATGTGTTCAGAATTCAGAAATACAGATGGAACTGAAGTCTCTAACTGTTAGTCTCTGAGCAAAGAGTTATGAGAAGGTGGGCTTGGCGGCAGCTCAGTGCTAGCACACAGTGGCACATGCCTATAATCCTAGCATTCCGAGCACTTAGGAAGTTGAACCAAAAGAATTAGAAGTTCAAGACCAGCCTCAGCTACAGCCAAAAAGAAAAGAAAAAAAATGAGTATTATGTTGCTCTTCTTGCTGTTGATAACAATTCATCTCTTGAATTTTAAAAATACTAGTATACATATTCCCAACTAAAAACATGCGTAGGTTAAAACAGAGGGTTTCACGTGGATTCTTAAGTATCCATTTTGACTTAAATAAAAAACTTCAGTCGGCCAGGCGGTGGTGGCGCACACCTTTAATCCCAGCACTCGGGAGGCAGAGGCAGGCGGATCTCTGTGAGTTCGAGGCCAGCCTGGTCTACAGAGTGAGATCCAGGACAGGCACCAAAACTACACAGAGAAACCCTGTCTCGAAACAACAACAACAACAACAACAAAAGCTTCCATCTGATGCCGAGGAAATCTGTAATCCAGGAGCAGCGGCTGCAGTGTCACATGGAAAGAGTTCACTAAGTGTTTTAATCATAAAGCAACCAGACAGCTGAGATTTAGTCCATAGAACAGAGTCGGCATCCTGGAACCCAGAGAGCAAGTTCTCTTAGCCTCTTCTAGAAACAAAACCTGCTCACGCACAATTTGTGCAGTTTTAGGGTTCATGAAACCCAGACTAAGAAATACCCAAAGTAGAGTTGTTAGGAGCACTTGATACTCTTCTAAGGACCCAAGTTTGGTTTCCTGCACCCACATGGGGTGCCTCACAACCACTTGTAACTCCAGCCCCAAGGGATCCCACATTGTCTGGCCTCCATGGGCACAGGTGCTCACATATACACACACATGTACACATAATTAAAAATAAAAAATTTTAAAGAAATATGTTACATATATAAAGTCACATGAAAGCCATTATTTTGTATACTAACTAAAAAATGTTAAAATGAAGAAACGTTCCTGTTAGGCACAGTTTTGCACGTGAACATTTGCCATGCCTTGTTACAGATGTAGAGGGATTTTATAGAATTACTTTGTTAAACCATCCTGATTAAGCTTACCCTTGGCAAAATTTTATAGTTACGACTTTGGAGCAAGTCGGATTGGTTTTCAGGCCCCAGTTTAGTCTCCCTCTGTCCCGTGTATGCATGACTTTGATGTTCACTTCTACACACCTGTCAGTCATGCCCCTCCTACCTTCCTACAGACTGAAGGACCAGTTTGACTTCCCAGCAGGAGTCGTGAACCTGTTTTCTTGGCACAACTGTAATGTGTCTTTTTAGTACGAATACTCTCAGGAAACTGATAGACGAGAGAACATGCAAACATGAGTGATGTGGAACAGCTTTCTGCTTAGCATACCCAAACGACTTTTGAGAACCCCACTCTGTGGTCCTAACCCTTATCTAAGATTGAGTATTAGAATCATGCAGAAATGGCAAAAAGGAAATCATAAAAATGATTATAAATATGGTTGTTCTACTGTCATGTAAATTCACAGTAATATCTGTCCATGTACAGTTCTACATAATTTTCCTGGGCCTTTTGGTGGTCACACTTCTCGTGTACTTCTGGATCTAAACTGAAAGAAATGGTTGAGCCATGCTTTCCTTTCTCCTTGCAGCTTTTCCCAGTACTTCCACTAACCTTCTCTAGTTAGTAGCTTTCTGGCAAACTTCCTCCTGCTTGACTTCCTTGAGCCAGCCTTGGCTTACACCTCCGTTGACGTCTGCTTCGTTGCATTTGAGGGAAGTGTTGACATCGATTTGACTTAAATCTTCTCCCCAGAGTGATTTCCTCCCTTTCCTTTGTCAACAGAAGAATGGTTTATTATTGCCAGTTTTGGCCTCCTCAGTGCTCTCACACTCTGCTACATGATCATCAGAGCCACAGCTAGCTTGAATGCTAATGAGTAAGTAACAAATTGTTTTTTGGATTGCATGTGCCAGATGATCCCAAGAAAACAAGTAATTTTCATGAAGGTGGTGAGACTTGGCTTCACACCTGTTTCATGCTGATCCCAATGGGATCATAGTTAGCAAAATAATTTATTTCATGAGCCATCTATTTTTAGTCACACAGACTGGGAATTCATTTTGTTCATTAAGACCAGCATACATGAGCAAAGCTCCTGAGGCTCTCTTGAGTACAAGCTGGATCCACAGCATCATGCAGATGCCAGGACACCAGAACAGTCTTAGTATGTGAAGAATGTCCATGACCTCACCATTGGCAGGAATAGCCCCACTCTGTGTGTGCTCCTAGGATTTTACCAGGAGCTTTAGTCAGCTTTTGGGAGAACACTAAGACCTTTGCCTGTGGTCAAGGACAGGAAAGAAGTAGGAAGGAAATCCACTGCTCTCAGAAGACTGTTGGGAGGTAGAGATGTCAGAATAGACTGTCTCTCCAGGGGCAGAAAGAGGCCATGCAGGTTACAGAAAGGCAGAGTTGGCCTCCATAAGGAAAAACAGCAGTCAGGCTTCTTAATGGTGAGATGGTCTTGCCACAGGGAATGCGCAGAGCTAGGAGTGCCAGCAGAAGCTGCATGTTGCTGTGAGGGCTACTGTAGGGTAGACATCCTGATCCTTTTAGTACAGTGATTTTCCAGAAGCAGGATTCCACAGTAATATGATAATGGAAGGGTTTGTTTTCCATTGTTTTCAATGTTATTGGCTATTCAGTCCTTTCTTTTACCTGAGTATTCATACTACTTAGAGATTAGCATAACCCTGGGCCAATGCCCAAATTTGAGCCTACATTGCTACTGATGCACATCATGTGCTCTCCACATTGGAGTATGGCCTAGCATTTTAAGTTGTCAACAGTAAACACTCTCCTGAAAATTTTCATTATTGTTCAGCTGTGGAAACACAAAACTTTTACTTCCCCTGTCATATTGCCTCTCACCTGATCTGTTGACAAATACTTGCAGGAAATATCTTCTGGCATCCATGACCTTGTACATACTGAGAGGCTACTGTGGTACATTGGTGTTCTTCACTCTATATGAATAGTCTTCACCTGTCCATTAGGTCAGTCAGCAGCTAGCTACGTCTGTGGACACTGTTAGATGCACTTTTCCATCAGAACACAGTATCAGTCGCTCAGATTCTAGAGGCAGTCACACCTAGATTTGACTCTCACTCAACTCCTCCGTTTTCCAATTGTGAGACTTAGGCATTTACATTTATCTGAAGATTATTTTAATCATCAAAATAAGCAGATAATGATTAGTCTACGTCGTAGGGCTATGGACTTAGTACGGTGCCTAGTATAAGTGCTCAATAAATGTTAGTCAAACTAATTCTGCCGAGATTCTGCTACAGTCTGTAAATAAGATGGCCATCTGGGGCCAGGAGGTGCCTCAGCAGGGGAGACACTTGCTGCCAAGCCTGATGGCCTAAGTTCAATCCAGCTTCACAAATTGTCCTCTGACCTACACACATACACACCATGGCCCATGTACATATGCACACAGACACACAAAAAAGGTAAATATAATTTAAAATTTAAGAGATGGCCATCTACCTTTATAAAGCAAATTAATTTAATTTTGTCCATGAAATTAGATACAGTGTATAGGAACTCCATGCGCCCATGATTTCAAAAACACTTGCATTCAAAGTGAAGTCATTGTTTTGTCTGTAGCCATTTGTCTTGCTTATTCCCAGTCAAGCTAGATAAGAAGCCCAGTTCTTTTTTTGTTTTGTTTTTGAGACAGGGTCTTACTATGTAGCTCTGGCTGCCCTGGAACTCATTCTGTAGACCAGGTTGGCCTCGAATTCACAGAGATCCACCTGCCTCTGCCTCCCGAGTGCTGGGATTAAAGGCATGCGCCACCACTGCCCAGCAGAGCCCAGTTCTTAAGATTTTACCAGTGAGGGGGCTGGTGAGATGATTCAATGAGTAAAAGCATTTGCTGCCAAGCCTGACGAGTTCAGTCATAGAACCTACCATGTGGAAGAAAAAAAATAATTCCTGCAAGTTGTCCTCTGACCTCCACACATGTCTTTGCAAATACCACATGCACACACACACCTGGACATAAAATAGGTAAATGTAAATATTTTTAAAAATTCAACTATGAGTAACAAGCATTATAAATCAATAGTGATGCTCTGGGCACTTTTATAGAATGACTAGACAGTTCAATGGTCCTCTTACTCAGAATCTTCCCAGATACTCAGTCTATACAATAGATACTTCAGAGAATGCTAAATAGGAACCCAAGTGCCTGGGTCATACTGCTTCAGTTCCATACATAAATGCATTACTCAGCACCTAAGTCATGGGTCTTCACAGCCATGTCTTAGTCAACCCTTCTCCCATTAGCCTTTGTAGATGGTTGATTTGCAATTGTTCATTCAACTATTACTTCTTTGCCTTCAAAACCATCCTAAAGGACAGTATTCATAATCCCATTTAGAGAGAAATTGAGTGAGTGTGTGCGTGCATGTGCACATGTGTGTATACACACCTGAGGGTCCATGAAAAAGATAGTCACCAAAGTATTAGTGGTGAGTATCTTAGGTGATATTTTTAGGATCTTTTCCTCTCCATTGTGAGCTTCTGTGTGACTTGGGGGTTTTGTTGTTTTTGCAAGTATGAATCACTTGACTTTTTCATTTAAGACCATTTTATTGTGGGAGATAAAGATCAGTCACTCTGTGCCAGTGTCTCTCTAAAAGGTTGGTGGAAATTCCTAAATTATTTTATTCCAGATATAAATTTTTTAGCAGGCCAGGTGTGTTGGTGCATGCCTTTAATCCCATCATTTTGGAGGTAGAGGCAGGTGGATCTCTGTGAGTTTGAAGCCAGCCTGGTCTACAAAGAGAGTTCCAGGTCAGCCAAAGCTATTACACAGAGAAACCCTGTCTTGAAAAACAAAACAAAAAAAGTTAGCAATTTTTAAATTCTTTGTTCATGGATTTTTTTTAATCTACGTACTCATTTTGCCCTAATCTACCAATAAATTTATAACCAAAATGAGGTCCTTTTTAATTTCAATCATCCTGGTTTAACCTGTCCATTTGTATGATGGTATTATCTATAAACAGATGGAAAGACCTGTTGACATTTTAGTGATCGTCTGGAAACTAATAGTAACCCCAGCACAAATGTACCTACAAGGACAGTTTTTTTTTTTTTTCCTGACAGCTTCAGCAGTGCAGTGTGTTCATTCAGAAAACCCTGTAGGCAAGAGCAAGCAGCATGGACAGATGTTAGGGCAGCCATGCTGAACCTAGGCAGGTCCGGGCTCCTTGTACTTTGCTGTAAGTACATTGATGACCACCAGGGAGCAGTGTCCCGACCTTATTTACAGGTACCATTTACCAAGGATTCGATGCTAATGGCTGCATCAGAAGTCTGTGTATTTTGGAGTCCTTCTGTTCGGTGAAAGAGTACTTTTTTAAGTACTCTTCTGTAACTAATTATTCCTTAAAAAGCTTTTAGCACTGCAGACAGTTGAGACTACAGATGTAAACAGGATGATGGCCAGAGGAGTGAAATGCACAGCAAAAGCACACAGGCCTTCGCTGCCTTCCTCACGCTGCATTCTCAGTGCCTGCATCAGCAAGACTGACTGCTGAACTTCACTCCCCAGGGAGTTTTGTTCAACCTATTCTAATAAGCCTTATGAAAGCCCAGCACCTGCCCGCTTATATTTGTGACATCTTTCCCTCTCTGTGAGAAAGATATTTTCATCCTTGTTTTTGAGGAACACATATGTAGATGATGTAGGAGAGATTTTTTAATTGAGTGGGAAGTGGGACTATATCTCTAGGAACCATCTCTTAGTTTATAGACTCTGATTCTAAAAAATCACATCTTAAGATTTATAGAGATAGGTAGCACAGGTACTCAAGATTTTATAATTGGTCTGGTCAGCAGGAAATGCATATAATTAATGTGATCAAGTATATAGAAAGATGCTTCTGTGCTGGGACCTAACATTGAGAAGCCCTGGCTTCTGGACTCTTCAGCAGGTAGATGGGACCCATGCCTCACTGATAGTTCTGGTGAGCTTTCCAGGTGTGATTGTAGACGTTTATCAACCAAATAAAAGCAGTTGATGATCCCAGTTTCCTCTATAATGAATATTTCTGTAGTCTATTTAGAACTCTTGCTTTCTGGAGTACACCACCGCAGCCAGCTAGTTAGACTTCTGTTTTAGAGCACTGACGGATGAGCAGAGTGTTGATAGAGAAGGGTCTGAAAATAGAACCATTAGGTGTCTTGGGGATGCTTTGCTTAGAAAGGAGGAAAGAGGAGGTGAGAGGTCTCTCAAGGTGTCCCAAGGACGGCTAGAGAAAGGAGGATCTGCTATGGACTGAGCATCCCCTTGTCCTCACAGTAGCCTCACACTGCACAGCCAGTGCAGAAGAGAGTGAGGCTTCCTATAGTTCTGGAGCCCTGATGCATTACAGAGGGGTGTAGGTTTAATGAAGAAAACAACTTCTCTCAGGCAGAGTTGTCCATATGGACAGTTGGTAAACTAATGAGCTCGCCAGCTGTGGCCTGGCTATTTACCCAGAAGCTACAGTTTAGGGCTGTGAGAGGCAGGTCTCCTTTTGAGTGCATGCTACTGGGTGGGATCAGAGCCCATGTGGCAAGGATTGGGATTGCTTTCTAGTTGCCTTTTGCAAGACTTTGAATTTCAAAGGCAGAGTTTCCAGACTTCACCATCTCCCAGAGTGAGGGGACCGAGCACTCCCTCATACATGACTGAAACAAGAGTGGCCCTTCCTGCCTGCCACATCCTGTCTTGTACTTTGTTTCTCTATTAATGCGAGTCATGAAATTCCAAACTGACTTCAGGAATAGTTTGAGAAGCACTGGGCAAGAATTTTAGATGTTTACTTTTTCAGTCAAATACTCTTGGTCAAACTAGCATCCATCTTTGTTTTTTAGGTTACCAAGAATACTTAACATTACTTTCTGAGGTGTATGCTGGGAATAGATCTTCTTCCTTTTTGTCATATTTACTCTCTTTTAGCCAATTTACAGTATTTAGACACAGAGGAGTACTGAGACTCAGAGGAATTGAGTGGTCCCTAACAGATGCTTAGGAAGGACAGTGGGATGCAGACCAGTACCTCTGTTCCCAACTTCTCTCTGTACTACTTGGCCCTGACTGCTCCACAGAACACTGAGGGGTTCAATTGTGACCAGAGAAGTTTAGTTTCTAAGAAGATGATGTGGAAGAAGAGTCCCAAGCAGCAGTTACCTTTGGTCTTTGCAGTGGCCATTTTTCTTTTTCTCAGAAGCACCTAATGTTATGGTGTTCCTAAAAAGCCCTTCCATCTCATAATATCCAGTTTTTCTGAAGAGGTACTACAAGGAAGATGTGGCACCTTCAGTAGGGACTAGGAGAAATGAGCAGAGGTACTTAGGAAAAGTGACCGTTGTTCACACCAGAGCTTTTTCCAGAAAAAGTTGGCTAGCTCCCTTAATCATTTTTAATGCCGTGCCTCAGTGCTCACAGGCACTGGCCTCATGGGACCAGGGGATGAGTTCTGAGGCCTGACTTCCCTTCCCTGCAGGGGTTGGAAATGAGGAAAGAAACAGAAAGGAGAGAGGGAGGGACACCCAAGAGAGCTGCTGCTTGTGCACCAAGGACCTCACAGGAGAGAGGGCCACAAGTGAGGGGAAGCAGAGCAGGTTTCGGGAGTGTGTGGTTCGGTGCATCCACCAGAGGCCGTAGCACTGGGAGCAGGCAGACCACAGAATTCAGACCTTATTCTTATAAACAGTGGTGAGTGTCTGAGGGTTTTCATGGTGGCTGAGATGGTTCTCTGAGGGTAGAGATGGAGGCAGAAAGTTAAGTACAAGTCAGAATTGAAGGAAGAAGTCCTCACATGGTAGGGAGAAAAGGAAGAGGCCCTGGAGGGTTGTATGAGAGCCAAAGGTCAGGTGGTTTGCAGCATGGATCCTCACTCAGCACAGAGGAAACGATCAGAACTGATGGCGTGATTTAGGCCAGTGCACACCCCAGGCCTGGTGGTAGGGAGGCCTTGCTTAGGGAATAAGCCAAGTACAAAGGGCCAGGAAGTAGAGTGGTCTCACAGGGCCAAGGGCTGCAAAGAAGACAACAGGATCCTGTGGGCACCAGGAAACTTTTCAGAAGACTGCGAGCACTCTTTAGCACCTGTTATGGAGACATTAAGATAATACTGGGTGCACATAAAACCTGAGAGGTTCCTGAACAGAAAGCTGCATGTCCCTGAAGTCTGTGCTCTTCAGCTCTTTCACATAGCCATGGTAGTCTAGAGTGGTAAAGAGCAGCATGTGCAAATCCAGCTGGGACAGCAGCCACCCCTATATGTTAAACAAGGCACTGTTAGCCTGTCTTTTTCCTGTATTCAGTCGGGAAGATTAACGCAGTTCTGAGAAGATGAGCTGCTCAACTACTGCTCGGAAACTGCTAGTCTCGGGCAAATGCTAGGGCTGGGGCAAGTCCCAGGCCACCCTGCAGGATCATGTCTCTTGTTTTAGAATGTTGACAACCACCCTTTAACTAATCAATAATCTCTGTTTCCCTTTTATTCCATAGGGTAGAATGGTTTTGAAGAAGGAAAAACACTGCTTTCTGACTGATTGCCTTGAAGGAAAAAAAGAACCTATTTTTGTGCATCATTTACCAATCATGCCACACAAGCGTTTATTTTTAGTACATTTTATTTTTTCATAAAATTGCTAATGCCAAAGCTTTGTATTAAAATAAATAAATAATAAAATAAAAGCACTGTGTTGTAAGTGTCCTTCACAAGCGTGTTTCAGAGGCTAATTTTGATACTGCATATAGAATGTGCTCACAACTTCATAAGAGGGCAGGACAGCGTGGCTGCTGGTATCTAACCTGGGCAGAGCAGAGACACCCTGTGTGGTGCTGCCCTCTCTACTTTATTTTTTCCCAGGAGGCCTTTCCACTCTGGTAACTTCTCCTTCCTTTGTTGGTGATCCGTGCACCTTCACTAGGACTTTAGCTCCACACAGAACTTTCCCCACACCTGGGAATGTGCTTTGCATGTAGTAAGTGCTCAATAAATTAATTTGTGGGATGAAGGAATGAGTTGTAAGGACTTCCAAACCAAGCTATTCCTTTCGCTTAGTGTGTACATTACTCATTTTTGAAAGCGTGAAGTCGGCTTAGCCAAGAGCCATTTCAACATGTGGTAATGAAATATTTCTGCCTTCTTGAAGAAAATGATGAGCTAGTTCGTCATATTGTGTGTTTAAAGGATGGTCGGTATTTGTAGATCAAGCAGTAGATTTGTGGCCTTCTGCTGTAGCATCCCTGAAATACCATGTTTCTGTCGGTATTCACAGGCCATGCAACCATTGCAGGTGTGCTAATTCTAGAACATTTCATCACCCACAAAGAAACCTCACACCCGCTAACAGAATTTCCCACTCCTGCCAGCCCTGGGGGCTATAAATCTGCTGCGTGTTTCTCTGTGTGCCTGTTCTGAGCACTTCGTATGAGTATAGTCTTATAATATGTAGTCTTTTTTCATCTTGTTCTCAGTGTGTTCAGGGGTCATCAGTGTTGTATCATGTAGCAGTACTTCATTCCTATACGAATGGAATTTATTTTATATGCTGTTTTTCGCAAACTTGCTGAACTTGTCTTTAGGATTTTCCATGTACAGGATTCTGTCTTTTGAACATAGGGGTCTTTTATGTGTCTTTCATAGTCTATTTTATTTTCTTACTTGTTCATCCTTAAGTAGAACCTCATATGCCAGGCGGTTGGATATAAAGGATGTGAACTGATTTTCATGTTTTGTTAACAATCTTGGTAAGGGGGAAGAGAGATACCAGTTTGTCAACATTGAGTTTGAGGTTAGCTACAAGATTTTCTTAGCGTATTCCCCCATCAAGTTGAGAACATATATATTCCTAGGTCATGGGGTATTTTTATCACAGGACAATTTTTTAGGGTATCAATTGTTTTCTATGTCTATTGCAATGATCTTGTGGCATTTTGTCCTATGTCCTATTTTTAACATAGTATAGGATACTGACTTTTTTTTTTTTTGAGACAGGATTTGGCTGTTCAGTCCAGGATGACCTCAAACCTACAGTCTTCCCAGATGCTGTCAGCAGTCACTATCAATCCCAACTGCTACACTGGTTTTCTCTATGCTGGGCCAACCTTGCAGCCTAGGATAATCTCACTGATTGTAAGCGTCGTTTACATTGCTGGGTCCAGTTTGCTAGGATTTTGCTGATGGTTTCTTCAGTCTTATAAGAGATACTGGTCTAAAGTTTCTTCGTTTATCTTTGGTATCATTGCAGTGCTGGTCTCACAAGTGTGTTCTGTATTTTGGAAGCATGTAAGGGCTGATGGTAGTTCTCATCCTCTAGCTGTGGTCTTCATTGGCCTGGAACTCGGAATGTAGACCAGGCTGAACTCACCAAGATCCGCCTGCCTCTGCCTCCAAAGTGCCAGGATTAAAAGCATGTGCCAGGACACTGGCTTGTTTTCCTTCCTGTAAAGTGAAAGATTAGGTTATTGGTATTCGGTCTTGGAGGAGTCTTTGTATTTGGGTTTTTGTTTGGAAACAGTCTCCCTATGTGCCAGGCTGGCCTGGAACTCATGGGTTCAGTGACCCATGAGTCTGATGTCAGACCCATGAATCTGAGTAGATGGGATTACCAGTGCATGCCTGGTTTCTTGTTAAAATACAAATACTCATAGCCAAAAATCTCCCCCAAGTCCTATTTTGCCTAACCATATTTATTTCTACTTAATAATCTCTACTTTCCCCTGTGATTTCTTTGACACCCTGGTTATTTAGTGGTTATATTGTTTAAACCATACATATTTGTAGATTGTCCAAATCTGTTTTAAATTTCTAATTTCATCTTAGATTCTTCCAGATCCATTAGTTGGTTGGGGAAGGTTTTTGTGATCTTACCCTGTTTAGTGTTCCAAAGCTTCCTTAATAGCACACCACATCTTTCAGAGAGGGTGCTCCGTGAGCACCCGAGAGGACTGCATTCTGCTGTAACTGGGCACAGCTCTCTAGGTGTCTGTTAGGCGTTCAGTTCTCCTCTGTCCGTGCTTCTCTTCTGTCTGCCCTGCCAGCTCTCACAGGTTGATGCTGATCTTCAACAGCTGTTGTTCAGTTCTTGGCTTCTCCCTTCCATCCTGGTAGGTTTTGCTCCATGTACTTTGGGGTTCTTTGGTCCTGCATATGGGATTGGAGAAGTGTTTAAACCACACAGTTTGCTCATTACATTCCTACACACTGAGCTTCACTAGTTAAAGGGCCTTCTTGATGGCACAGCCGTCAGCGACCTGATTCTCCAACACAAGGGTGTGTTGAGCTGACGTCTTCCTCAGTAGAGTTGGTCTCCTCCTGGCAGTGTTTTTGTGTGCGCGCGCGTGTGTGTGTGTGTGTGTGTGTGTGTGTGTGTGTGTGTGTGTGTGTGTGTGTGTGAGAGAGAGAGAGAGAGAGAGAGAGAGAGAGAGAGAGAGAGAGAGAGAGAGAGAGAGTTAGTGATATAGTCCCTGCCACCATTCCCGTGGAAGTCAAAGTGGTCCTGCCTTTCCCATTTCTTCTCATTTGTGGTTAGCTGTTGCCTTTCAAAGCAGTCATCAGATGAAGGACCTCAAAGGGCAGCCTTGCTGTCTCCGCTAGTTTAATGGACCGCCTCTTCACACATTCTGAGTCTTCAGCATCACATACTGCTTCTTTAAAAATGAGTACTGTGCAAGCCAGGTGCGTAATTTTGGCAAGAACTAAAAGATGAAAAGGAGTAAGTTTAAAAGTTGAGACCGGAAAGATGGTCATCAGTAACTGAGATAAGAACCTGGAATTCTTTAGCTTTGATACTTAACTGGCGTCGGGTTTTCATGTTCTTACCATGACCTCAGTAACCAAGGAAGTAGTGTGTGTGTGTGTGTGTGTGTGTGTGTGTGTGTGTGTTTTGTTGTTGTTGCACATTAAAATGTGGATTTTGTTCCTTTGAGCCCAATACAGAATTAACATCAAAATGAAGTTTTTTTACTAGACATGATATGAATAGAATTAATATATAAAGTTGAATAATTTCTTGTTTACTATTTTAAAACTTAGAAAGTAACCATATTTAGGATGGAATGGTTATTTTGGCTCTAAACCTTGGGGAAGTTTTTGCAATAGGTAAAACATAAGTTATTTTTGCTTTAGTTTTTCTAACAAAAAGTACACTTTTTAAGACTACTTTGTGTCACCAGTGGTGGTAGCACACACCTTTATTCCTAGCACTTGAGAGGCAGAGGCAGGCAGATCTCCAGGTTCATTGCCAGCCTGATCTACAAAGCAAGTTCCAGGACAACTAGGGTTACCACAGAGAAGTCCTGTCTTGGAAAAACAAAAAAACAAAAACTTTGTGTCGAGGAAACCCTGGCTTCAGTTGGTAAGCATGTCTAAAGGGGCACTTGCAGAGCTCCTAGTCCTGTGTCGGACCAAGGGCAGCTGTAGCCACTGAGCCTGGAGAAATCAACTCTTTGGCTAGCAGAGTTCTAGCTTTAGTTTTTTTTAAATACAGAGAAAAGACCCCAAAGTGTTCTTAACATTTTACCTTTCCAATTGTTTGGTTATACTGTACTAAATTCTTCATGAAGAATTAAAAAATAGGATTTAATAGCAACAAACAACCAAAAAGAAAAAACAAGAAACAAAAACCTTTGATCATCTACTCACTTATCTGTTTACTTGTGGGTATAAATGCATGGCAGCTGCTTTGGTCTGGGACTCTCTCCCATTGGAAACAGGGACAAGCAGCAGAAGCCTGTGGCATTGGGCTCCTGTCCAGTCAGGTGTAGCTTTGGGCAAAGTAAACTGGATCTGTGCTGTCTCTCCTGGGTGCTTTACCTGTGCCCCAAGCTAAAGCTGATGTCAAACCAGTGTTTTCTTTATGTTGATTTCATCTTCACATTAGAATGTGCATCGGACAAGCATGAGTCCTGGCCCAACCCCTGCCTGACTTGATGAGCTTCCTCCAACCTCAGTCTCCTCATCAATAAGTAAAAGTTACTGTAGCAGCATACAGGCTTAGAAGACTGGGCAAATTGTGTTTGTGAAGGTGCCTGGCATGTGGTGTGGCTCGGCAATGTCTGCGTTTCAAAATCTTCCTTTATAAAAAGTTGATCCTGCAAAGTCCTTCCTGTTGTGGGATATTTGTACAGTGTGTAAAGGTGTATTGCTGGGATTGGTGTAATAAAAAGCTGTGTGGCCAGCCGGGTGGTAGCGCACACCTTTAATCGCAGCACTTGGGAGGCAGAGCCAGGCGAATCTTGGTGAGTTCGAGTCCAGCCTGGTCTACAGAGTGAGATCCAGGACAGGCACTAAAACTACACAGAGAAACTCTGTCTCAGAAAAAAAAAAAAAGAAAAGAAAAGAAAAGAAAAAAACACCTGAATGGCCAATAGCTAGGCGGGAGGTATAGGTAGAATTTCTCAAGAGAGAAAGACAGAGGAGGAGAAATCTATACGCACGGGAGGTGCCAGGAGACACATGGAGAGGAAACAGGAGATACAAGATGAAAGAGATAATGCCACTTGACAGAACGTAGATTTAAATATATATGTATATGGGTTAATCTAAGTTATAAGAGCTAGTAGGACAAACCTAAGCCATAGGCTGAGCTTTCATAATTAATTAGGAGCTTCTTTGTCATTGTTTGGGAGCTGGCTGGTGGGACAGAGAAAGACTCCTTCCTCATGTTGAAAAGAGAAAAGACTTTTCAGGCATATTCAGCCCAGGAAAGGCCCTGGGCCACTAAGGTTGCAGCTCATTTTGTTTGATGCCTGGGACCATCCAGATCCACTGCTTTTCCTTCCAGACCATCCAGATCCACTGCTTTTCCTTCCAGACCATCCAGATCCACTGCTTTTCCTTCCAGACCATCCAGATCCACTGCTTTTCCTTCCAGACCATCCAGATCCACTGCTTTTCCTTCCAGACCATCCAGATCCACTGCTTTTCCTTCCAGTTCACAAAGTGGATGCGGTAGACTGAGCTGTGCTCATTACCGTGAAAGAACTAGAGGTCCCTCTGTTGGGGAGAATGTATAGCCAATGTTATACATTCAGAAAGGCTTGCTCTCCACTCTCACTGGGTTATATAAGGAAAGCTTTCTGTGGAAATCCTACTCCTGCTGCTTTCCACCTAGGTAGTAACCATTAAGCCTAAGGCACATTGATAAAATAGCATTTCCACCTATGATCATGTGCCTTTACCCGACCAGAAGCAGGGCTTGTAGGTAGGATGGACACTGTACTGAGAAAATTGAAGAAAATAAAACCTGATAGCAGGTAGAAGGCCCCTTCCTGGAGCCTGATCCCAGAACACTGATAGCCTTTCTAAAGTAAATATCAGAGCAGATTTGAGCATTATTTATTTGGGGTTTTTTTTATTTATTTTATTATTTATTTATTATGTATATAGTGTTCTGGCTGCATGTCTGCCCACATGTCAGAAGAGGGCACCAGATCTCATTACAGATGGTTGTGAGCCACAATGTGGTTGCTGAGAATTGAACTCAGGACCTCTGGAAGAGCAGCCAGTGCTCTTAACTGCTGAGCCATCTTTCTAGCCCTTATTTGGTTTTTTAAAGAAGAGCCAAGACAATAGATTTGTAAGCACTGTTAAATTTCAGAGTGTGTTTCCATAGTGAAAGGTTTGGGGCTGCTTTTGTTGTTTTGAGTTGGGGCCTCGGGTAGTCCAGGTTGGTCTCAACTTGGATATGTAGCCAAGGGTGAGCCTGACCTCCTGAACTTCCTGCCCTCTTTCTCTCCGTGGTGGGGCTCAAACCCAGGGCTCCATGCATGCTAGATTATCACTCTTACCAACTGACTACACTCCCTAGCCTTTCCAAACTAATTCTTTTTTTTTTTTTTTTTTTAAGATTTATTTATTTATTATGTACACAGCATGTATGGCTGCAGGCCAGAAGAGGGCACCAGATCTCATTACAGGTGGTTGTGAGCCACCATGTGGTTGCTGGGAATTGAACTCAGGACCTCTGAAAGAGCAGCCAGTGCTCTTAACCTCTGAGCCATCTCTCTAGCCCCCATCCAAACTAATTCTTAAACTTTGCCAAAACTTTGAGTTATTTAGTGGGTTTGTTAGATATCACTGAGCAGAAGACTGCCTGCCTTCACTTTGTGATGTTTTTTAATTTCATCAAAAGAAGTGGAAACAACCTTGGATCTGCTTCATCTGAAGACCCTGGAAACCGTTGATGAATTTTTATATTTTGATTGTGTCAGAAGCTGTTGTCCCTAGGTCACTAGACATTCTAAGGTCTAAACAGTTATGACTTAGGCTGAGTTGGGCAAAGCGTGGCAGGCAATCCCAGCATTTGGGAAGCTGAGGTAGGGGGATCCTGGCTATATAGATGATGTAAAAGAAAAAAATATTTACACGTAAGAAAAAATATTACAAATGGAAATTCAGGAGAAAATAGACAACAGAAAAGGTAACATTATAGTGAGGGCTAAATGCTAATAATGTATTAAAACTTATATGATGCAGCTATTCATGTTAGAAACCTGATCATGAGTCCACAAGGGCTAGAAGCCAATGTTCTAGGCATTTCTCTCAAGAACAGCAGACTGAATGGAGAACAAATGCATAGTCAAATCAAGCACAAAGGCATTTCTTTTCTTTCTTTTCTTTTTTTTTTTTTTTTTTTTTCTGGAGCTGAGGACAGAACCCAGGGCCTTGCACTTGCTAGGCAAGCGCTCTACCACTGAGCTAAATCCCCAACCCAAAGGTATTTCTTTAAAATGATAATGAAATGAATGTCCCGATTAAGGAGACACCAATACCCAATACCAGGAATAAAAGAGCACATCACTTCAGAGTACACACATCAAAAACTGCAAAGAAACAGAGGAGAATAGATGATAAAGAGTTCTGGGAAGGGAAAATGGAGAACTGCTTGATGAGCATAGAGCTTCAGGTTTACAGGTTGAAAAAGTCCCAGAGACTCCCTTCACAATAGTGTTTTACATGTAAATGTGCTCAAGATGCACTGACACGTTTTTTAATGATCAAGATAGTAGGGTTTCTCTGTGTAGCCCTGGCTGTCCTCCAACTTGCTTCGTAAACTAGGCTGGCCTTGAACTCACAGAGGTCCACCTGCCTCTGCCTCCCAAATGCTGGGGTTAAAGGTGTGTGCCACCACCACCAGGCCTGTTAGTATTTTTGCCACAATTTTTTTTAAGTTGTGATGGGAGCTGTAACAGCAGTTCACAGCATTTCATGTTCATCCAGAGAGCCCAAGTTCAGTTCCCAGCTCACAACTACCACTTAACTCCAGCTCCAGGGGATCTGACACCCTCTCTGGCCTCTTTGGGCACCTGCACTCATGTGGCATATACTCATACAGACACAAACCCATTAAAAAATAAACATTTTTAAAATAATAAAAGTGTATTAGAATTTTGCCAATAAATTCTGAAAATTTAATGTTGGCAAGTTTCAATATAAATATCAAAATTGATATGATGAGAATGAAGAATTTAAACTCACCAACATCTAAGTAATTGGATCCATAAGTTAAAATCATTCCTCAAAGAAAATCCTAAGGTTTCGAGGGTGGAGAATTCTTTGTGACATTTAAGGAAGACTAGAAAAAGGGAAACTTTCCAAGAGTTTTTGTGATCAGCACAGCATCAGTACCAACTAACTGTGGTTCAAAGGGGAGGAGACAGACTAATTTGCAAATGTAGATGCAAGTGCTTCCTTAAAAATGTGTGTGTGTGCATATGTGTGTATACACATGTGTGTGACTGTGTGCGTGCGTGCGTGCGTGCGTGTGTGGTGTGTGTGTGTGTTTTGCCTACACTTACATCGGTATACCACTTGCATGCCTGCTGCCCCAGAAGGCAGAAGAAGGTATTGGATCCCCTAGAACTGGAGTTCCGGGTGGTTATGACCTGCCATGTGGGTGCTGGGAGTCAAATCCAGGTCCTCTGGAAGAGAGCCATCCCAGCTCCCAAGATTCAGGTGTTTTAAACAAATTAAGGGAAAGAATCTTAACAGCATGCAAGTGGGAAAACCTAGAGAGAGAGAGAGAGAGAGAGAGAGAGAGAGAGAGAGAGAGAGAGAGAGAGAGTGTGTGTGTGTGTGTGTGTGTGTGTGTGTCCGTGTGTCCGTCCGTCCCTGTCTCTGTCTCTGTCTCTGTGTCTGTGTGTGTCTGTGTGTGTGTTTCTTTGGAGACAGGATTTTGCTGTTATCCAAACTGGCTTTGACTTTGTAGCAGCCCTGTCCAGCCTCCCAAGTGCTGGGATTATAACTGGCCATCTTTAGTTTTGTTTCTTTGAAAATGAGTATGTTTGAACTCATTGACAGAGGAAAAGTGGAAGGTCATGTTTTTATCTTAATAGTTACAGGAGGAAAAATTGCTAAAATTCCAAGCCATTTCATAGAGAGAGTGACCCACACAACTGCAATTTCCATTCCAAATGAATTTATTGAGTATACAGCAGGCAGGAGGGAAAGAAGCAAACAGTGAACATCAGAAGGACAGTAGATGTTAGGTCAGATACTTCCACCATCCAGCAGACCCAACTGGAAAAGTCTGGGCAGCAAGCAGTCCACTGGAGTGCCTGACCAGGCAACGCATCCTCTCCTTCCTGACACTCTCAGTCAGCTCTCCCTGGTGCTCCTTCATCATGAGATGTACAGTAACTGAGACTTACGCTTTGTGAAGAAGCCTGGGAATTCTTGACCACCTTCCCCCCACCCTAGCCATGTTCAATACAGTGTTTTTGCTAAGACTGACCACTTATCCTGTTCCTAAGGACATGACATCCTCACCCTTGGGCTGTCTTGGGCTCTCCTTTCCCTTTCTTAGAAGGCAGCCCCCCCTCCCACTACTCCACCCCTGGCTGTCGTGGACAAGGGGGCAGGTATGTGTGGCAACCCTACCTCCAGAGCCAGCTTCTCCCTCTGCTTAAAGAGCACATGGCATGTCTTTCACACATGCCAGATCTTGAATGTGAAAGAAATGAGCTATTAGTGACGAAGAGCAGAGTGTTATCAGAGCCCTGTCTGAACCTAGTAATGTGTTTAAAAACAACCAGACGCATCGTGCTGAAACCATGCTCCTTCAGACTCTGACTAAGGGTACCTGCTGTGGCTCTCTCACCACCCGTTAGCAGCGTTAGCTGTTATGATAAGGCAAGAAAAAGAAATGAAAGGTGTAAGTAAAGAGTAAGAAGAGCCTGGCAGCGGTGGCACACACCTTTAATCCCAGCACTTGGGAAGCAGAGGCAGGAGGATCTCTGTGAGTTTGAGGCCAGCCTGGTCTACAGAGTGAGATCCAGGACAGGAACCAAAACTACACAGAGAAACCCTGTCTCAAAAAACGAGAGAGAGAGAGAGAGAGAGAGAGAGAGAGAGAGAGAGAGAGAGAGAGAGAGAGAGAGAGAGAGAACTACCACCGTCCACAGAAAACTTAAGGAGAAAAGTCCATGAAACCTACAGACAGCTCTTAAAATGAATAAGCAGATTTGGCAGTCAGTCACACTTCAGTACCAAGCCAGGCCATCTGACCCAGCAGTTCTGCACCCAGTCAGCAAGCTCCTGTCTTTTTACAATAATATACCAACAATAAGCAATTAAAAATACAACTTTCAAAAAGCTGTGTTTATAAGAGTATCAAATATGAAGGAATATATCTAAGAGAAAATGCAGGGCTTCTATGCAGAAAGCCATTGTGCATTACTGAGACATTCAAGGTGACGTAACAGAAGGAATGTAACAAGTTGAAGGATGAAAAGACTCAGTACTGTCTCATATTAATCTGCAGATCCACGGAAGGTTCTAAAGATTCCAGGAGACAAGTGTAGAGAGGCATAATTTGAAAAACTTGCTAAATTTAGAGTTTATATGGAAATGAAAAGGGCCAGAATATCAAGATCTCCTGAGGGGCAGATAAGCAGGAGGACTTACAGAAAGACTGCATAAACCAAGGGCTGCATAAACCTAGTCTGGCTGGAGGGCAGACTAGGAGAATCACAGTAACTCCTGAGCTCTGTGCAGCTGGGACATAGTGTGGCATGGGATCAGGAGGGCCTGTGCAGGATCTGCCATGTCAGCTGATGTCTGTACAGGGGCAAGAGAATTCCAATTCCTACCATACTTGAAATTTTTTTTTTTTTTTTTTTTTTTTTTTGGTTTTTCGAGACAGGGTTTCTCTGTGTAGCTTTGCGCCTTTCCTGGAACTCACTTGGTAGCCCAGGCTGGCCTCGAACTCACAGAGATCCGCCTGGCTCTGCCTCCCGAGTGCTGGGATTAAAGGTGTGCGCCACCACCGCCCGGCAAAGAAATTTTTTAATGGAATGAACCATGGACCTAAATGTGAAAGGCTGAACAATGAAGCTTCCAGAAGGTATAATTGAGTGTCTTTTAAAACTTTGCATTTTGGCAGAGTTAATCATAACTTTTAAGAACCACAAACTGAGCTGGGTGTGGTGGTGCATGGCTTTAGTCCCAGCACTCGGAAGGCAGAGGCAGGCGGATCTAAGTTTGAGGCCAGCCTGGTCTACAAGGTAAATTGCAGGACAGCCAGGGCTAAGTAGAGAGACCCTGCCTTGAAAACCCAAATAAGATATGATATATTAATTAAATATATTAATTAAAAAATTATCAGAATACACTGTTTGGGGAGAAGATTCCTAAAAGTTGTACCCTTCACTAAGGACTCACTCAGAATAAAGAAGGCTGCCAGGCCTGGTCGGGTAAGCCTGTAATCTCAGCACTCAGAGTTCAAGGCCAGTCTGGACTACACAGCAAACGCTGTCTTTTAAGACGAGAAGAGAGGGGGTTTGGAGAAGAAAAGAGAGAGAGACTGACAATTTGCCTTTTTTAAAAAGGAAGAAGTAGGGAGTTGGGGATTTAGCTCAGGGGTAGAGCGCTTGCCTAGCAAGCACAAGGCCCTGGTTCGGGCCTCAGCTCTAGGAAAAAAAAAAAAAAAAAGGAAGAAGGAGGCGTCTGGACATGGCTTTCCCCAAGGAGAAAGGGAGGCATTAGTGATGGGGGTCGCACTAGAGGGAATTGCAGGGTGCTGGTAGCATTCTGTTTTTTGATGTCGGGTGTCTTGTCTTTGTGGAAATTCATAAAATTCGCACATTTCTCAATAACATCACGTAGCCCATAACAACAGCAACAAAATCAAGAAAGGGGTCAAGAATAAATACTCTATATCCTTGGCAAAAGCAGCCTCACCCGTCTCTGAATTGTACTGTGTGTGAGTGTGTGCATGTGCATGTGTGTCTTTTCAAGGAATCCAGTTGACAGATGCAGGTTAGTGAACTAAATGTGGACATTCTTAGTTCCTGCTCTCTTTAGGTGCTGATTGAACCCAGGGCCTTGTGCATAATAAGCACGAGCCCTGTTTGACCAGCTAGAGAAAGGGAGAGGTCAATGGTGTCAGCTGACCCTAACAGAAAATGTTAGCTCATGCCAGATCCTGATGGCTTTATTTCCTCCTGCTGAGCAGAAAGCATTTATATTTACCACTTAAAAACATGGTAGCCAGGCGGTGGTGGCGCACGCCTTTAGTCCCAGCACTCGGAAGGCAGAGGCAGGTGAATCTCTGTGAGTTCGAGGTCAGCCTGGTCTACAGAGTGAATTCCAGGAAAGGTGCAAAGCTACACAGAGAAACCCTGTCAAAAATAAAATAAAAACCACGATAGACTGTTTACTGTTAGACGGTGCAGGTTGAACTGGAAACCAAGATGGAGAGCTCAGAAAACAAACAACCAATTTTTTATTGGGACCTGACTCTCGGGAGCCACTTTGTACAGACAATAAGTAAGCACCTTTGACTTGCCCTGGATTTTAAGATGCAGATTGTTTCTTCTTTTTATTGTGTGTGAGTGGGTATTTTGCCTGCTTCTGTCTTTGCACCATGTGCATGTGGTGCCCCAAGAGGCCAGAAGAGGGCATCAGCTCTCCTGAAGCTGAAGGGACAGGAAGTTGTAACCACCATGCCCCTAACTGCTGAGGCATCTCAGCAGTCCAGTGGCTGTGTGCATAAAATGACAGTGCAACCCTTAATTCCTACCAATTCAGACATAAGCAAACGCTGTACTTGTGGATGACGTCACAGGGGAAGACTCTCAACAACCTCGGAACTGGTGCAGGTACCTTAAACTGACACAAAAGCACAGGCTATGAAAGGGAAAGAAGTCAATAAATTGAATTTTACCAAAATTTGGAGCTTGCTCTTCAAAAATCATTGTTATTAAAATGAAAAGCCTCTCTTGACGAAGTATTTTCAAAACATTTTTGACAAAGAGCTTGGATCTCAAATTTTTTTATAACTCAAAAAACAAAAGCAAGTGGGTCATGCCTTTAAAGAACTCCAGCACTTGCCAGGCGGACGGTGGCTGAGCATTCCCTTCATCCCAGCAGAGGCAGAGGCAGGTGGATCTCAGTGAGTCTGAGGCCAGCCTGGTCTATGTAGCAAGTTCCAGGACAGCCAAGGCTGCCCTATGAGACCATATCCAAAAGAAGGGGTCTGAGGAGTGGCTCCATGGTGGAGCTCTGGTCTAATGTGCACAGTGCTTCAGGCTCCAGCCCCAGAACCTACCCCCCAAAAAGAAATAGAGTTGCTGATACACGCATGAAAAGATGCCCAGCATCGTTAATCACCAGCAAAGGACAAATTAAAGCTGTAAGGAGAGGGCCTAGAAAGATGACTCAGCAGTTAAGAGCACTTGCTGCTCTCAGAGAGGACCCAGGTTCTGTTCCCAGCACCCACATGGTGGCTCACAACCACCTGTAACTCCAACACCAGGGAATCTAATGACTTCGTCTGATCTCTGTGGATACCAGGCACATACATGATACACACATACATACAGGCAAAACGCTCATACACATAAAATGGAAACAGATTCTTAAAAAATAAGAGGATAGCTGAGTGGGGTGGTACACACCTGTAACTGCAGCATTTGGGAGATGTAAGCAGGAAAATCAGGAGTTCAAGGTTACACAGAAAGTTCCAAGCCAACCTGGGCTACATGAGACTCAAAAAAAGGGATGGAAGTATGAAAGAAGAGAGAGAAACACTTTAAGAAGACACCACTTACAATCTAGAAGGACTAAGATTTAAAAGATTGACGCATTGCCGGACAGAGGTGGCACACGCCTTTGATCCCAGCATTTGGGAGGCAGAGGCAGGGGATCTCTGTGAGTTCAAGGTTAGCCTGGTCTACAGAGTGAGTTCCAAGACAGCTAGGACTGTTACACAGAGAAACCCTGTCTCAAAAAAATAAAAAAAAAAAAAAAAAATTGCCGCATCATTGACCAGAGGAACTGGGATTTTCACCCACTGCGCAAAGGTCTATAAAACAGCACAGCTGCTTTCCATGAACCACCTGGGAGCCCTTACAGAGTTAAGTCTAAGCTAGCCAGACGGCCACTCCTGGGAATTTAACCCAAGAGATAGTGAAATCACGGCTTCATGCAGAGCTTGTATGTGCATGTTCATAGCAGCTTTCAATGTTCAACATTCTAGAAAGATGCAAGATAAACTGTTTCCATGGTGACAGGAATAAGATGGGAAGAGAGGAAGGGATTACTAAAAGATTTTAGGAAATTTTCTCTTAACTGCTGAGCCATCTCTCCAGCCCCTGAACTTACAATCATCTTGCCTCTGTTTCCCAAGTGCTGGGATTCCAGGCCTGGGGCTCCAGCTGGTCTTATGTGGGACCCTCTCCCCACCCCGTACCAGGAGTTGAACCTAGAGGTGTTTTTTTGTTTTTGTTTTTGTTTTTTTTTATTTTTATTTATTTATTTATTTATTTATTTATTTATTTTTTGGTTTTTTTGAAACAGGGTTTCTCTGTGCAGTTTTGCGCCTTTCCTGGAACTCACTTGGTAGACCAGGCTGGCCTCGAACTCACAGAGATCCGCCTGCCTCTGCCTCCCGAGTGCTGGGACTAAAGGTGTGCGCCGCCGCCGCCGCCGCCGCCGCCGCCGCCGCCGCCGCCGCCGCCGCCACCACCACCACCCGGCTGAACCTAGAGTTTTATGTGAAGGCTCTGTTACTAGGATTTATGCCGGTCCTTCTTTTCATGGAGACAGGCCCGGTTAAGTTCTCCAGGGAGGCCTTGAACTTGCAGTGCCCTGGCCTCTGCCTCTTCAGCAGTGGAGAACACAGAACATTTAGGCAGGTGTTGGACATGTTCACATTTATGGTTGATAGGCATACCCTAAAATCTTTGCCTTGTAGAATTATCTGCTTGTGTGTGAGAGAGTACACACAAATGTGTGCTGGTGTGCGTGTTTGTGCAGATGCAGAGGCCAGGCGAGAGCCTCCCATCCCTCAGACCTGGAGCTGCAGGTGTTTATGGAAAGCCTGGCTTGCTACATGGGTGCTGGGATCGGAACTCTGGTCCTCATGACTGTGCAACGCACTCCTGACCACTGAGCCATCTCTCTAGCTCCCTGTAAAACCTCGTGAAGTTGTAAACTTTAATCATGTTCATTTTCCTTTATTTCCCTGTTACCTCCGTAAAGTCACAGCAACAAAACAGGGCCATGCAGAAAAGAAAACAGGAGTGTGGCTTGGTGACAAGCGGTCAAATAGTATAAGCACTGAGGGTTTTAAATTATCAAAAAATAACTAGCTGGGGTGGGGTGGTGGTAGAGCACGTCTTTAATCCCAGCACTTGGGAGGCAGAGGCAGGCGGATCGAGGAAAGCCAGAGCAATACCCAGAGAAACCTGTTTCGAAAAATCAAAATAATAATAGTAATAATTAATAATAATAATAACAACAATTACTCGGTACAATGTTTATGGGGAGAGGAAGGGGCTAGAAATAGAAAAAAAGTCCTAATGTTCCACAGTGGAAATTGAATATAAAGTCTAAGAGTAAAAAAATATGAGGCTCAAAATTGGTACCTTTGGGCTGGCAAGATCAAGCCTGATGAACTGGATTTCAGTCCCTGGAACCCACATGGGTCTACTCCTGAAAGTTGTTCTCAGGCTGGGCGGTGGTGGCACACGCCTTTGATCCCAGCACTTGGGAGGCAGAGCCAGGCAGATCTCTACGAGTTCGAGCGCAGCCTGGTCTACAGAGTGAGTTCCAGGACAGGCACCAAAACACAGAGAAACCCTGTCTCAAAAAAATAAAAAAATAAAAAAAAAATTTAGGTTCAACTCCTGGTACGGGGTGGGGAGAGGGTCCCACATAAGACCAGCTGGAGCCCCAGGCCTACAATCCCAGCACTTGGGAAATAGAGGCAAGATGATTGTAAGTTCAGGGGCTGGAGAGATGGCTCAGCAGTTAAGAGAATTTGCTGCTCTTACCGAGGATCTCAGCTCGGTTCCCAGCATCCATGTGGTACCTCATAACTGTAACTCCTCCAGTTTTGGGGGATCGTGCAAGCACACACTCATGTGTATAAAATAAAGTTAATGTTCAAGGCCAACATGGCTATGCTATATAAAAATATACTGTATACTCCCCCCCCAAAAAAAACACATTATATTTAATTATTAATTTACCAAACCATGTGAAGGTGTAGCTTTAATATTAATTAAAGCTTTTTCATTTGTGTGGGTGGTTGCACGTTTGTGTGGGTAGATGTGTAAGAGTGTGTATGAGGAGGCCAAAGGTCAGCTGTGGGTGTTGTTTCTTAGTCATCTACCTTGTTTGAGACAGGGTCTCTCCTTTGACCTGGAGCCCAATTCTTAGACGAGACTGTGGCCAGGGAGCTCCTGGGTCTGCTTGTCTCTGCCTTCCCAGAGTTGGGATTATTCTCAGCTTTTCTATGTGGATTATGGATGTGGAACTCAGGTCCTTATGCTCTAGAGCACCTTTTGCCTGTTGAGCCCTGAATTAAAACTTTAATTTTAAAAATTGTTTTCTTACATTTGACTTTGTGTGTGTGTGTGTGTGTGTGTGTGTGTGTGTGTGTGTGTGTGTGTGTGTGTGTGTGTGCTCGCGCGCGCGCGCATGCCTGCCGTATAAAGTTCTGTGAGGACAACTTGCAGGAGTCAGTTTTCTGCTTCCACCATGTGGGGCCCGGGGATCAAACTCACGTCATCAGGCTTGGTAGCAAGCCTTTACTATCTCTCTAGTCCCAAACTATTAAGTGTGTTATCAGGATCCTCGACACTCGCCACCCAGAATTCCCAGGTTTTCCCAGCTGCTGGAGTGCTTCTGTGCCCTCATCCCTGAAGGCCGGTCTAGGACAGAGGTTCAGAGCAGGACAGGATGTCTTTCTATGATTGTGTCACTCAGAAGTCTTCAGGATGGTCAATAAAATCCCTTCAAGAGCATCCAGTAGCTTTTGCTCTGAAGTCAGGAGGATCACAGATTCAATGACATCTCTAGCCATAGTGAGTTCAAGGCCAGTCATGTCTACGTGAAACCCTGGTTCAAAAAACAACAGACAAGTCAGTCATGCTTACAAGGTGGAAAGACAGCTCTGGTGCAGGGCTCCTTCAGCATGTTAGAGGCCCCGGGTTCCAGCCCCAGCACTGAGGAACATAACGCCTACATTATTTCCATCTAGTGCTAAGAGGCCACACTGAAGGAGACACTTGTGGAACTACAGTGTTTCAAAGCTGATGAACACCCTCCAGCGTCCTACGGCCCCCGGGCTAAAGGCCACACTAAGTATGTCTTTCTTGTTCCTTCTTCAGGTGGGCACTTCTTTCACCGGAACTCCCTGTCACCTCGTAGTCTGGTGTACGAAAGTGAATTCTCCACCATCGAACCATCCTTGGACATGTATGATGAGAACAAAACCTGATTTTTTTTTTAAATGGGCTGCTGGGGGTCCCTCCTTTTGAGATTTGATTTATGGTCACCTTTCTTTTGTATTTTTCTGTCATCGTCCGTTTTGGAAGAATGGCAGTAGCTCTGGGTGCAAGTTGGGGTTCAGAGTTAAATTGCAGAGTTCCCCCAAGGTGAGGTTTGAGGACAGCATTATTGCCCAGATGAGCCTCATGGTACTGACTACCCACCCAGAGCCAACCACTGAGCATGGGCACCCCATGACCCTTGCCGTTTCCAGAGAAGAGGTGGGGCCGGGGGAGCTAATGAGGCGTTTGTTGCAAATGTGTCCGTGTCCCCAAATAGTCGCACGCTGTTCTGTGTCAGGGTGGCATTGGGGTTTTGTAAAATACATTTGTGGTCCTCACACGCACACGAAAGCCTGCAGATAAAATGTCCCACCGAGGCAGAAGATGAGTCATGGCTCTCGGACCCGCTTCACTTTGTCCTCTGTCTCTCACTGTTCTTCCTGGCAAAAGGCCTCTTCCTTTAGGGAGTCCTCCAACAGAAGATTCATCTTCCTTTCGCCCTCTAGACTGGACAGCCTGTTTTCCTCCAGAGCTTGGAGGACACAGGCCACGGGACCCGAGTCAGCCCTCACAGCATCAGACAGTCATCACTTTCCAGCATCTGTGAAGAGCACGACATAGATGACAAGTATTTACACAGACACTAGACATGGGAGGCATCTGTCCCCACTGCCTGTGGTGAATATGGGGAGGTGGCACCAGGAGCCTAGCATGATGACCGCACGGGACACGGTTAACGGTCATCAACACCAGAATAGTTTTCAATGTTTTATTGGGAAGTACAAACCAACATCCTGTGAAATACCAAATGGGGGACCCCTCTTCCATCCTGATTGTCTAGTCCAGGGCTATCCTGCCAGCATCAGCACCAACATGAAGAAACACTGGAGTGCTGGCAGCCAGACTTTAAGAAGAGGATGCTGTGGCCAGCATGGTGGACACTGGGGACATATGTGCTCATCCCACACATCCAGAATGACATCAAGGCAACTAACACAAGAGAAACTTACGGCCTACAGTGTGGGACCAGGATGAGCAAGTCACCTCCTTTCTACAGAAGCTCATGCCACCGTCAGCCTGCTGCTCACCAGGGCTGTGAAGATGGTCAGATCCTGGTTAGGAGATTGCAGCCCCAGCATCCAGACATGTGTGTGACGCACGGGCAGGTGGGGAGGCTCCCACCTGTCACTGTTATTGGCTCTGTGGGTCGTAGGTTTGAGGCATGTGTGTGCCATCTTCACACATGTGGCTGCTTCTCTCTCACAGCATCTTGTAACATATGTCACTAAGATCCCTCAGGTGCCCTCAGAGAACCTTAGTGCTGACCTTAGCCTGTAAGAACCTGGTCGCAGGGTGAGCCCGCATACTTCGCTTGAGTAATTTGAGGCTGGAACAGGGCCGACCTCCAGGGTCCTAACTGCTTTCACTCTTCACTGCTTACCAAGGGCTTTTGTCTTTCCTTTTTATAGTCTTTGTACTATAAAAATATTTTTGATAAAGTTTCAGTAGATTACCGTTCTGAAAGACAGGTTCTCAGTGAGAGCGTTCTCAGCAGGAGAGTAGACTGCCACGGTCCAGAGGCTCGGGCAGAGTGCTCGGTGCGGCAGACGGCAGATGCTGTCATTGTCGTGTTGTCATAGCCTGGCCTTGTTTTCTCCATCACCAAAACTCAGATCCCAGTGAACCATTTTCTTCAGGTCTCAACAGTCTTATAAAGGCAAATATATCAAATTCCACTCTAGACAATTTCTTTACTGGAAAAAAAAAAGGAAAGGAGAAGAATTGCTTGGGGGAAAAATGTTTAAATTGAGTCCTCTAAAATTCGACCGAGACAGTGTTTGAATCCCTGGGAAGTCAGGGCATGTGTTCGCTGTAGGACATTCACGGAGGCAGTCCTCAGGAGGGCATTTACTCAGAATAGTGCTCCAGACACCAGGTGACCCCTTTTCCTGAAAACTCCAGAATGTCCTGTGTTCATCAGGAGGGGACTGGCTTCTTTGTTGAGGGCATGTGCTTTGGGAGGACAGAAGACATAACGGCTTCCTGCCAGCAGCTATGATGAAGGGACTCCCGTGAAGCCACCCAGGTCTCCAGGCGGAGCTGGGTGCAGAACCATTACCACACGCCACAGAAGACACACCCAGCAGGATCTACAGCCACAGGCAGCCTTAGCTGTGGACTGCAGCCATATGAACAAAAAGGCTTAAGCTTTCGAGATGCCTAGCTCCCTGTGGAGGAGGCACTCTGGGCCAGTCACTTCCAGGAGAAAGGAGAGCTGACTGGCTGGATGTCCAGGTGTGAAGTCTCCGGAGGGTCTCTGGAAGTAATGAGTGTGTCCATCCAGGGTCTTACCTTTATTCCCCTCCTAGGAAAACAGGCTCTACCACCAACAGTTTAAAACTCTTTCCAAGGCCCCTACGCCTTGCTTTTGAGTCAGGCTCCATCTCCTGGTCCTTCTTGTCATTCCCTCACGGGAACATTACAAGGCACGTCCCTGAACACCAGTCTGTCCGGAAGCTGAGTCTCTGCTTCCCAACTGCCCTGATGTGTGACAGCCCCAGATGCCAAAAGATGTGGTCAGAAAGGCATTAAGCAAAAGATTACTGAATCTTACTAATTGGTGCGTCCTATGGACTTTATAAGTCTTCCTAGTTTGCTCACCCCTCACCGGCAGGCACACTTTCACTGATCTATGTGCTAAATGACACCAAACTAAGGAAAAATCTGCATGGTCTTTTTCTGTTAACCTTCACTGTTTGGGACCTCGTTTGCTACAAGAACACAAGACTATGATTTTACATCGGGGGTCCTCCCGACAAGGGGTCACTGCTCATAAATGTCAAGAAAGGAAGCTGCCAAAGTTAGGACTAGGATCATGGAGTTAGTTTTGTCAATGGTTTTTTTTTTTTTTTTTTGAGACACGGTTTCTCTTTGTAGCCCTGGCTGTCCTGAACTCACTCTGTAGATCAAGATGGCCTTGAACTTGAACTCAGAGATCCTCCAGCCTCTTTCTCCTGAGTGCAGTGTTTAAAGCTTTTTGCCACTAGGCCCGGGCTGTTGACAGACTTTTTATAAAGTTCTTATTGTGTACCTGACTCATGCACTTGGAGTTGGTAGTCAAGATGGATTGGTGGTAGTCATGAAGACTTGGAGGGTGAGCGTGCATCTCAGTGGTCTGACACCTCAGCGCTTGAGCATTTCTGGCTGTCCTGCAAACTGGCATGTGGGCAACAGTCCGCAGAGTGAGAGCCATGGAATGAGGTGGGTCTTCAGGAGACAGTTCCCAGGGCACAGGTGGAGGGCAGCCGTGTCTGCAGAGTGGGGGGAGGGCCCTGAGGAGGACCAGGAGTCAGGCAAGGGCCTTGGGTTGCAGCAGCTCCCCTTGTGGGGCAGGGGAAGCTCCAGAACTTCAGTTGGAAAAAGAACACTGTGAGCAATAGGCTGTGTGAGAGGCGGGCCCTGCAGGGGGCTGACAGGCAAGCACTCGGCTTAGAACCACGGGACCCCAGACTGAGCTGTGTGAGAGGCAGGCCCTGCAGGGGGCTGACAGGCAAGCACTCGGCTTAGAACCACAGGACCCCAGACTGAGCTGACTGAACAAGGGGCCTGAGAGATAGAAGTGGGAATCAGATTTATTCATTTATTTATTGTTTATTTCCTTCCTTCCTTTTTTTCTCCCCTGAGACAGAGTTTCTTTGTGTAGCCGTGGCTGTCTTAGAACTCGCTCTGTAGACCAGGCTGGCCTCTAACTCATGTAGATCCACCTGCCTCTGCCTTCTGAGTGCTGGGACTAAAGGTGTGCACTGCCGCCACCCATCCTGGGAGCCAGATTTCTAATCTCAGTGATTGGGTGAATGTTGGTAGGGTCCAAAAGAGCCCATAAAACCCAGCCCTGGCGTGGTCTCTACATGATCACAGGCCCTGGGAGGCGCTGTATCTTCCCCTCCGCCACCCTGTGCAGAGGTTTGTGTACTAGGCACATGTGCTCACCCTGGTAGAGGTGAACCCTTAATACCGATGATGATGTCAGCCGGAGAGAAGCTGGGCTAGGGAGTGCTGATTGGTAGGGATGGCAAACAGAAGAAGCTACCGGAGACGCTAATGTAGAAAAATGAGTGTGAGGAATTGCCCCATTCAGGAAAGGGGGGCCTGCCAGCCCTCCTTCTCCAGTGAACAGAATGGGAAGTGTGTGCGCTTAAACTCTAATGTGGCCCCTTGGAGAGGAGGCAGGAGGGAGTCATTATCCCAGGGCAACTGTCCTGACACCACAGCTTGACACAAGTGCCTTCTGCCCAGATCAGAGGAGGGCAGTGCTTACAGAAGTGCATGGGGCCAGTGGCGCACACCTTTGATCCCAGCACTCCGGAGGCAGAGCCAGGCAGATCTCTGTGAGTTCAAGGACAGCCTGGTCTACAGAGTGAGATCCAGGACAGGCTCCAAAGCTACACAGAGAAACCCTGTCTCGAAAAACCAAAAAAAAAAAAAAAAAAAAAAAAGCATAGCATTCTGCCTTGTTCGGGCCCTGTGGGTGCATCACTCCAAAACTTTGACACAGCCCCCGGTTAACCTGTCTGGAAAAGGAGGAGTGTATGAGATGCTTGGATGTGGTTGAGGCCACTGCCAGACTGGAAAAATGCCTTACAGGAGTGGCGGGCACTAAGATGCCTGTGTCTGCCTGAGTGTATCTGCAAACAGCAGGCGAAGCAAAGCTAATGGACAGCTGCTCTGGCAGACTCCTTGCCTCTGACTGGCTGGCTGGCCCCTTGGTCCTCTGCAGATCACAGTATTCACAAGTCAACACCAGCCTCGTGGAGCCTGGGTGGCAGGGGCTGAAGTCAGTGGTCAGGAGGCCACCTTGTAGCCAAGGAACTCCTCCAGGGCTCTGGCAGGATTGATAGGTCCCACTCTTCTTTATCAGTGATCCCAGAACGCTGACCTCTGAGGAAGACAGGCCAGGTGGGCTGTAGCAGGCCTGGAATAAAAGCAGTCACCCGTGTCTTCCAGGGCTGTGGCTCCACCAGCCTACGGTGGCGACTGTAGAGGCAGAGGGGGCTGTCGGCCTCAGCTGCTAGAAGGGTGACATTTCTGCATTACAGACATGGTTCTTAGAGCTCTGAAAAGGCCCTGTGGAGGCTGCCCGTCCCTGATTACCCTCCTGTAGTCCTCCATAGGTCACACTTTTTTTTTTCCCTGCTTTCTTCTCTCTGACTTGGGAAAAAAGAAGAAACGTATGGCAAAAGGCAGAGTAGCCTTTGAACTTGGTGCAACCCAAGTATTGAACTTTGAGGAGGATTCATTGCCGCCAGAGTAACTAGGGCCTCTGCCCCAGGATCACTCAGTTTCCTTCTATTGACTTTTTAAGACAGGCCCGAGGTGGCCCGGACCCTCTTCACAGCCTAAAAGAGTGATCTTTCTCCGAAGCATCGGTGAGGGCCGGAGCTGAAGATGGAGCCCTCACTCAGCAGTTAGCGCTTTTACAAACTGCCCTCATCCCCCTCCTGAGGAAAGGTGGATCTGCCAAGCTGCCCGCCTCCCCTAGAGTGGACCCTCCGTCCCCTCACCTCCCAGCATCCCTGGAACATTTGATGCTGATGTGACTCATGTCTCTCCAGTCCCCTCAACTCCACTTGCTGGTCAGGTGTATGCCTGGGAAGGGGACATGTCGGCCACCAGCAAGCCTGCTGTGGCCGCTCATCAGATCCCCTCTTCCTGTCAGCCACCCTCACCTGTTTCTACACACCTCTTTCCAGCCACTGGCAACAGTTAACATTGTACTAAGCTACATTTTTACAAATGTAACCCAACAGAACACAAATTCTAACCTGCTTTTGGAATTACCCTTCATCTACAAATAAGTCTAAATGTATTTACATTATGATATTAAAGGACTTTTCTAGTGACTGGAAGCCATTGAACCAAAATATTTGTTCTAAAAAATGTAGGAGGGTTGGGTAAAATGTGACATCCCAAGCCATATTTTTCCCTTCAGGTAAGCAAGCTACATCTGCCAACTGCCACCCATGCTTTATGCCTCAGTTACTAGATATGGCCGGCTCCCATGCCTAGACCTTTGGGGGGGGAGGGGTAGCCACGATGACACATGCCATCTTCCTGGCCGCCCTGGCTGGCTTGCTGACCCAGTTAGAATACAGCTCTCTTGGCTAATGCTTGGAGTAGAATCTGGTATCTTCATCCAGCATGGTTCTGAGATGGACTCTTGAGTGGCCATACCTCTTCCAAGGAAACTGGACCAGTGTTGTTTACAGAAACAGAAAAGAGTCCACACTGGGAGGTGATGTGGGCGTGGGGTGGAGAAAAGCACTGTCTCGTAGTCATATGCTGCACCTGTAAAAAGAGAGGCCTCAGTTTCAGTCCGAGGCCCATGTGTCACAGTTTTCTCGACTCAGTAGCTTTTACACTCATAGAAAACACTGACATCACCCCTTTCGTATCTGGGTTATTCAAAGAGCCCCCACTCATTCTGGGTTCCTGCTGACTATGCACAACATCTCAGAGGATGGCATACAAAACTATTTTTCTAACCTTAGCACAGGTAACTTGGGGTGAGGAAGCTCGGAACACCCAGAGCAGATGACAAGGTGGGACACCTTGAGGGGTAAGAGGGAAACTATGCACTTGAATTTCTTTCACCAGTGGACAGCTTGTGCCAGAAAGAGCACACATCGAGGATTCGAGAAGCAAAATTGCTCGTTAGCTTAATTCAGGACTCACTGTAGGGGGTTACCCTGTCAAGAACACAGACGCCTGCAAATACAATGTGAGCTGATTTCTTGACAATCAGATCTGTCAGCCCCTGGAAATGGGCGGCACAATTCCTAGGTCCACATGGTTGATGTAAGTATAATTAAGTAGTGAAATTGTCTGGCATGTACCTCAATGCCAATAGTGTACACCTGTATGTGTGGAATTTGCTAATATCGTTTCAATAAAAACCTATTGGAAAAAGCTGCTTGTGTCATGTGGAATAATCTCAGGGGTTGCAAGTGACAGAAAACACAGACTGGCTAAAGAACGTGGTAGGAAAAGCAATCCAAACCACGATGACCTCACACACTCTAGAAATGGCTAGACAGTATTAAACCATGCAAACAAACTCTGACACACTGTAAGAACACCAAATACTACAGCTGCTTTGAAAAAGGGTTCAATGGTTGCTCAGAAGCCTGCCTCTCCAGGGCTGGAGAGACAACTCAGTGGTTAAGAGCGCTGGCTTTTCTCCCAAAGAATCAGGTTCAATTCCCAGCACCCTCATGGTGGCTTACAACATCTGTAAGTCCAGTTTTAGGGGATCCAACTACCTCTTCTGGCCTCCACAGGTACTAGGCACACGCGTAGTGTACAGACATACATGCAGGCAAAACACCCATACACATAGAACAAAAAAGTAAAATCTAAACTTTTTGAATATAAAAAAAAAGTCAAGGTTGGGTGTAGTGGTACACACCTTTAATCCCAGCTCAAGAAGCGGAGACAGGTGCATCTATTTGAGTTCAAGACCAGCCTAGTCTACATAAGAAGTTCCAGGATAGACAGAGCTGCACAGAGAGATGATATCTTTAAAAAAAAAAAAAAAAGAAAGGAAAGAGAGAAAAAGAAAAAAGAAAAGGACGGAAGAGAAAGTATGGCTCTTAATAATATTATCTTATTGGTTCTTATCATACGCAAAAGAATTAAAAATACTTTCATCCAAAACTTGTACACAGGGCCTGAGAGATGGCTCAGCAGTAAGAGCACTTGCTGCTCATAGGAACTGGAGATTACAGCCCTCATGTAACGAGACAGGCACACTAAGCACACTTGATCCCCAGTTTGGGGGCTCAGAGACAAGAGGATCAATGGAACTTCTGATTTCTAGCCTCGCTGAGAATACAGAGGCCTCAAATCAAGGAAAGGCCCCTGCCTCGAAGAAATAGGTAGTGAGTATAGAGAAGAAGACCCAGTTCCCCCTTCTGGCTTCCACGCACACAGGGACAAGCACACCTGCACATAAATACGGCATATACTCAGACACACACAAAGCAGAACTCTTTTAAAAGATATGCACGGTGCCTATGATGATAATGGTATTAAGATCTGAAAGACTGAAAGATAAACAACATGTGGCATATCCTGACCGTGCAATATTCAGCCATAAAAATGTCACTGATGTACTAGGACATGGGTGGGTCTCAGACGTGTGGTAGTGAGCAAGCCAAATGTAATGGGACAGATTATTCCACTTACACGAAAAATCCAGAATAGGAAGACCACGAAGGCAAAAGCAGACTGGTGGTTACCAGGGGCTGAGGAAGAGAAAGATGATGGGAAGTAACTGTGATTTCTATTCAGAACGATGAAGAAATTCTGAAGTTAGACAATGTTCCTGACTGCTAAACACTGTGATTCTATCAAAACCTGAATTTATCAATGAGGTAAATTTTATAGAGTATAAAATCACAGAGAATCAAAAAAAGACAGATGTAGGTTTTTCCCCTATATTTTGTAGCATATATTAAATGCTCAATAAGTATTATTTTCCTTATAAAGAATAGTCCTGGGCCATGTGTGGTGGTGCACCCCTCTAATCCCAGCACTCGGGAAGCAGAGGCAGGTGGATCTCTGTGAGGCCAGCCTGGTCTACAGAGTGAGATCCAGGACAGCCAGGGCTACACAGAGAAACCCTGTGGATTTTTTTGGAAAAATCCAAAACAAAAAAGGGGGATAGCCACCTTACAGATTGGTCTCTGGGTCAGCAGCAGTACCCAGGGGCATGTTAGATCTGCAGAGACATAAGCAATGCCAACAGTCGGCCTCAGATGCCCAGGATCCACCCATGTCATCTCATGTCAGTGGCTTATATTGCATGAAAGGATATGCCGCATTGTTTACCCGTCAGTTGATGGACATTTCAGTACTTGGGCTCTCGAGTATACTAAAGCATACCACCTCTGAAATAAGGATAGACAACCCTTTTCTACACTGCACCATGATAGCAAATATTTCCGCGTTATTTTTAAATTGCACTTATTATTTGTTTGTTTATGTGGAGGTCAGAGGATAACTTGCAGGAGCTGTTTCTCTCCCACCATGTGGGTTCTGGGGTCAAACCCAGGCTTCTCACTGGTCCTCAAGTGCTTCCAAGTTCTTTTTTATTATTAATTTTTTGTATAGATTTACTTTTATTTCGGTGTGTGTGCATGCACACAAGTACACATGCTCAAAAGTGTGTGTGTGTGTGTGTGTGTGTGTGAGTGTGTGTGTGTGTGTGTGTGTGTGTGTGTGTGTGTGTGTGTGTGCTGTTGCTGTCAGCAGCCAGAAGAGGGTATCAGATCCCCTGGAGCTGGACTCCCATCCTTTGCTGAGCCATCTCTCCAACCTCCTACTTGCAAATTCTGTTTTTTATTTTTTTATCCTTTATTCTTTTGAGACAGGATCTCTCTATGCAGCCCTGGAAGTCCTGAAACTTGCTATAAAGACCAGGCTCGTCTCAAATTCACAGAGATACACCTGCCTCTGCCTCCCAAGTCCTGGGTTTGTGTGCCACCATGCCTGGCTGACTTCCAGATTCTTGAGTGTAGAATTCACCAGAGAGCACAGTGGCATCAGTTTATGCTTCCAAAACGCCCCTTCCCTATTATTAGAACACACTGATATGATAGACTACAAATCTAGTATGTGCAAGACGATGAGTTTTCACATGTGCCTGTCACACTCACTCCCCCATGTAGTGATAGGATGGACAGACAGACTGACGACTGCTGTGTACCCTTTCGGGATAAACCTGAGTACATTGTGCTTCAGAGTCTTAAGGAAAACCGGTCTCCGTATCCTGAAAACTGACTGAGTCATGGGCTGCATTTCAGAAGACTGTAGTTCATTCACTCTGGCTGTCACCCATCTGCCACACCCAAGACCCTTGAATGCCAGCGACAGAATCCAACTTAAGGGGCTAAGGACTCGGTTCAGAGTACTTGCCTAGCATGTATGAAGTTCTCCAGTTACATCCCCAGCACCACGTAAGCCAGGCCGGGTGGTGCATGTCTGTAATCCCAGCAATGGGGATGATCGAGGCAGGGGCATCAAAGCTTCTGACCAGGCCAGGTGGTGCATGTCTGTAATCCTAGCAATGGAGATGATCGAGGTAGGGGCATCAAAGCTTCTGAGATCATCCACAGCTACACATGGAGTTTGGGGTTGGCCTGAAATGCAGAAATATTAAAGACCTTATTTCGAAGAAAACCCTTGAAACTAGCTCAAACCTCCCAGAATGAGTACCCTTCCTTCTTTTCATCCTCCTGCTACATCCAGGTGACATGGGACCGTCATACAGCTGTCTCCCTAGCCTTGACCAAAATAACTATGGGTGACACTTGTTGTCCAGGCGGAGGCCAGAGTCCCTTTGAGTCAGAAACTGTCTTGTTCCTAATTGCTTCCCCGGGCTCTAGCTGCCATAGCCTGTAGTCGCGAATTTTGCTCCATAGTTCGGTGGCCGGAGCCCTGGGCTGGAATCTGAAGGTGGATTTGCACTGTGAGTGATCGCCGCCTTCAGGCCAGGAGAGGGAAGAGCAGGGCTCTGCGCTCCTAGACCATAGCACGGCCCGCTTATGCACAAATGAACCCAACCGTGATTCCAGCCTCAAGGCCACCCCAATCCATCTGTCAGATGGGGTGGGGGCACTTATTTCCAAGGACACCAGCTGCCTCCAGAGCTTCCTGACAACCGGGCTCTTGAGGATTCCAACCTTAGACTTAAGCGTCAGAATTCCGAGGCTGATCAGGAGCTGCTAACCCTTCCCCAGACACGCTTTGCAACATTAACGGCTGCACAGTCGGCCGAGCGCATGTGATCCCCCACAAACTGGACAGCGGTGGCGGGGCTGGGCGGGACTGAGAGGCCAGGGGAGGCCACGGAGGGCGGCGCTGTGAGCAAGCGCGGCCGCCAGGGGGAGCCATCCTCCGGGCCGGCATCTCGACCCCGCCCCGGCCGTTCTGCTCGGCTCGGCTCGGCTCGGCCCGGGCGCAGCGACGGCGGCGCGCGCTTCCGCCTCGCGGGCTCTAGCCCGGTGCGAGCGGCCGCGCGATGTGGCTCGGGCCGGAGGAGGTGCTGGTGGCCAACGCGCTGTGGGTGACGGAGCGGGCCAACCCCTTCTTTGTGCTGCAGCGGCGCCGGGGCCACGGCAAGGGCGGCGGCCTCACGGGTGAGCGGGGCGCGGGCGGCCGGGCCTGCGCGCACCGGGCCTGGCGGGGCAGCAGGACGCGGCCAGCGGGCACGCGCAGCGGCGCGAGGGGTCGGAGGGCGGGCGGGGAGGACCGTCCCGGGACGGGCGGCACCGGGAGGGCAGCAGTGGCCTCCAGGAGACGTGTGCACACTCCTGCAGAGGAACTTAGCAGTCAGAAGCGTGCAGAGTCCCCCAGCTCGCCCTCTGCCTCAGTTTCTCCAAGTTCCTCTGAGCGACCAAGTGGCAATAAACACACATTTTCTTTTGCCCCCTTCCTTACTCCCAGTTCACTGAAAAATTGTCTCTTTATAAAGATCAAAAGTGCCCTGACCTCTGTTCCCCTCCCTCGGGCTTCTCTTCACTTGGTGCCATCAGAGCGCCTGACCCAAGGCTTGTTTTTGCACAATTAATCAGTCTATATGAAGTGCCCCTTGGGTGTCTGGGCACCACCACTCACATGGAAGCAGCTGGAGTGGGCGGCTCTGACGTTGTGTGACATACGGGATTGTGGGAATCTACTGAGCAGGATTTGTTCAAAGCCTCTTGCCCTCCAGGGCCTGTCAAGTATTACAGGAACAGGTCTGGCCCTGCAGGAGACTCCAGTGGACCCTTCTGGGTGCCAGCTCCTTCAGTTTATAAAGCGAGTTTTCTGTGAAATGCCCCAGTTTTCAGTGTGGCCGCTGAGCAGTCCTGCCAGATGCAGTTGGAAGCTTCTCGTAGGTGCCCTCAGCTGCCAGGTACTCAGGAACCACACACTTCTTAATGTGGAAGGGACTGTACCTTTTCCAAGAAAACTCAGTGTTCTCTTCCACAGTCAGGCTCCTTCCCAGAGGAGCTGGCGATTACTGGAGGTGGTGCCGGACCTGCCTCCAGGACCCAGTGTTTAGGACATTTTGGTAGCAGCTGTCCCGGACAGCCCCATGACCAACCTTGGAAGCTGCCACAAGGCCACTGAGGAACACAGGTCCCTTTTGTTACATCATTCATCTGTCTGTGTCCCCCAAAGCTGAGCTCCCAAAGTACTGCCCCAGCCATTCTGTGACATACTCCTCCAAATCCCATTGAGCCGGATTTGTGCAACCGTCTCCTCCGGAGCACTGTCTCCCTAAGAGGGATCCAGCAGCAAGGCAGGTTTATTCAAGCCTCTCTTCAAACCCTGCCAGCCTGGGCTGGAGAGAAGGCTCAGGGCTTAAGGGCTGCAGGACCCAGGTTCAAATCCCACCACCCACATCCTGGCTCATAGCTGTCAGTAATTCCAGTTCTAGAGGGTATCCAGCACCCTCTTCAGGCCTCCATAGCCACCAGTGCCCAGACAGACATACAGACACAACACTGACACACAGAAAAAGAGTGAGATAACCCAGCCATGGTGGTGCATGGGAGGCAGAGGTAGGCAGATCTCTGAGTTTGAGGCCAACCTGGTCTACAAAGTGAGTTCCAGGACATCCAGGGCTACATAGAGAAACCCTGTCCCCCCCAAAAAAGGTGGGGGGGAATAATTTTAAAAAATAATAACTTGCCAGCCTGGACTTCTCATGAAAGAGTGGATGTGAGGAGGTCAGCAGGATACAAAGGTTTCAGGTCCTGCAGTACGGCTATGCTAGTCATTTATCCAGAGACTAAAAGAATGTTCCCAAGACCAAAAGAAAAACCTCGACATGAACGCTGGAAAGTTTACTCCTAACGCTGGGAAGGCTTGCACGTGCCTTTTTCTTTTGTTTTTGAGATAGTCTCACTGTTTAACTTTGGCAGGCCTAGAACTTGCTGCATAGACCAGGCTGATCTTAAATCCCCGGAGATCAGCTGTCTCTGCTTCCTGAGTGTTGAGATTAAAATCCTTCGCCATTTAACTGCAATGTATATACTTTTTGTGTCTGGATGTGAGTGTATGCACACGTGTGTGCAGGAGCCCACACTTGTGTGTGCTGGGGCCAGAAGCTGATGTGGGTGTCTTCTTCTCTAGCTCTCCTGCACCTTGTGTTTTGAGACGGTTTGCTGGCCAGCGGACGCCAGTGGTCTGTCTCCACTCTGCTCCCAGTGTGAAAGTTACAGACACAAGCTGCCACGCCCACCTTTATGTGGGCGCTGGGGATCCAAGCTCAGATCCTCCTGCTCACATAGTAGGCGTGTTTACCAACTGAACCATCTCCCCAGACCCCTAACTGCAATTAGAGTGACTTTTTTTGTTAACATTTCGGTAAAACAGGTGAGAGATCACGTGTTTGGATGTGTCTGTTTTGTGACCATCCATCACATTTATTAAAGATGAGGGGGGTCTGATGAAAAATGGTAGGTAGCAAAAGTATTAAAGATGATTAATAAAGCCAGTAGAAGTTGTTTTCTGTGCCAAGAAGACAGCAGCTGCATATCTTCAGATCTCACCAGAGGCAGCCGTTCTTTGAAAAGGAAGGAACAACAGGCAGGGTTTTTTGATTACTTCATTATTTAAGTAATCAAGAAGAGTGGATCAGGCGGACCGTGGTGGAAGATAGGGGTTTCCTGCCGATTTGCCAGGAAACGATGACCAAGAGCACCGCCACCGAGTGTGTCATCAGGCCAAAGGGTACGTGGTAAGGAGAACTTGAAATGCCCGAAAATGCTTCAGTTCCAGAAAGAAAGAAAAAAAATGTCTTTCAAAATCTGATGATTCTAAAAAATGTTTCCTTGTCCTGTGACCCACAGTCATGACTTTGAAGGCTGCCCAAGCATCCAGAATTGCAAAGACGACAAGTGTAGGGGGAAATGTCTACATTGTCCCCTGGGGTTGATATGGAAGGTGTTACAATGTCCTTGCTCTGTGAGGAACCAGAGTTCTCGGCCCACACTGGAGGGAAGGCCCGTTCTTTTTTGGGTAGTTTTTTTTTTTTTTTTTTTTTTTTTTTGGTTTTTCAAGACAGGGTTTCTCCGTGTAGTTTTGGTGCCTGTCCTGGATCTCGCTCTGTAGACCAGGCTTGACCTCAAACTCACAGAGATCCACCTGGCTCTGCCTCCCGAGTGCTGGGATTAAAGGCATGCGCCACCCCGCCCAGCCTGGAAGGGCCATTCTTAAGAGAGAGATCTGGCAGTTACTTAAAAGATAGTGTTGGGACAGCAAGATGGCTCAGAGGGTAACCGTGCTTGCTGAGCAGGCCTGGAGACTTGAGTTCAGTCCCTGATCCCGTGGTGGAGGGAGAAAAACACCTCATCGTGTGTGCATGGCACAAGTGTCCCAGTGCGGTAGTGATTATATACTATAATATTATAGTATATAATTATATAATAATTATATAAGGTAATGTAATTATAAAAGGTAAATTGTGTAAGCCAGGTAGAGTGACCCACTGGTGATCCTAGAACTCGTGAAGCAGAGGTGGGAGGGTCATGGGTTCAAGACTAGCCTCAATGATACAGACCTTGTCTCAAAAAGCAAACAAAACAAGATACTGCTGCTTTCCTGGATTTGGTGATATCTGTGGTACTTTTCTTTGTTATTTTAGTTTGTAACATTTTTTTTCTCATTTTAAAGAAAATATTTAGCTGGAGTTATAATAAGGTCCATGCTAGGATGCCTGCCTAGCATGTGTAAACCCTGGATTTAATACAGACAGACAGACAGAGATACACACACACACACACACACACACACACACACTTAAAGAAATGTCGGGGCTGGAGAGATGGCTCAATAGTTAAGAACACTGACTACTCTTCCAGAGGAAGCTCACAACTGTCTGTAATTCCAGTTTCAGGGGACCCAACATCCATGGCAAAACATCAAAGCACATAAAAAAAGTTATTAGAAATTAAGTGTTTGGCCGGGCGGTAGTGGCTCACGCCTTTGATCCCAGCACTCAGGAGGCAGAGGCAGGCGGATCTTTGTGAGTTCAAGGCCAGCCTGGTCTACAGAGCGAGATCCAGGAAAGGTGCAAAGCTACATAGAGAAACCCTGTCTCGAAAAACCAAAAAAAAAAAAAGAAAGAAAGAAAGAAATTAAGTGCTTGTCTTAACACCTAATTTGGGGGCTGAGGATACAACTCAGTTGGTAGAGGGCTTCCTAGCATGCACAAAAGCTCGGGTTCCAGCCCCAGCATCACATAAAGCAGGCCTAGTGGCACATTTGTATAATGCCAACATTAGGGAAGGTTAGGGCAGGAGGGTCAGTTCAGTCATCCTTGGCAGCCAGTTTGAGGCCAGCCTGGGATTCTTGAGACCATGGCTATTAATTAATTAATTAATAAATAAAACCTATATTTTGTACTTTTCTGCAAAAGAGCCTCCCAGAATGGTTTGAGCTTTGAGTCCTATTAAACATCTACTGCAGCCCAGGATGGCTGACACAAACCTTTAACCCCAGCACTTGGGAAACAGAGGCAGACAGATCCTGATGAGTTCAAGGCCAGACTGATCTACTGATTACTAAGTTCCAGGCCAGCTAAGGCTGGGTCAGAAGTCCTCTACTGCAAGTATTTCTGAGCCGAGTGAGTAGCAGATGCTTCCAGCAGACACAGGAGGGGAAGTCTGGGCAGGAAGCCCGTGAGGAGAAACGAGTCCGGCTGTGCAGCCCTGCCAAGGCTAGGTCTTCCTGACGTGGTGCCGTGTGAGCTGTCGTAGGCCAGGCCTGGCCTCCCGGGCTCTCACCTTCCACCTCTCTCTGCTCTGCCCACAGGTCTTCTCGTGGGCACCCTGGATGTGGTCCTGGACTCCAGCGCCCGTGTGGCCCCTTACCGCATCCTGCACCAGACCCAGGACTCACAGGTCTATTGGACGGTGGCATGTGGTAAGTGCCCTGAGTCATGGGTTCACACTGGGAGGGAGGGGACAGGAAGCCTGCATTCTTGTGGGATGATGTCTGCCATTCAGAGGAGCTCCTGGGGGCTTAGGCTTGGACTCACTAGGGCCCATGTTTTCTCTTCCACCTTGTCTCAAGGGAGATAAGTTGGGCCTCATAGTTTGAAGATTCAGCGTTTTCAGATTCCATTTCTTACTCGTATTCACATGTGGCCTCCTCGTTGACACAACTACCATTTTAATACTCTTACATGTGTGGTGAGAAATTTGGCTCATTGATGGCCTGGGTCCTCACCTGACTGGGGTCAGGGCAGCTCTTGGCCTTCACATTTTGGCCCTCTACTGGAAACAAGATCCTTTCACTCTGTGGGGTGACGTGTTTTCCCAGCTTTTTGCTTTGTGTTGATTTCGCTGATGAGGGTGAGCCCCATGGAGAGTGCCTCCTCTGTGGGGTGCCCCTCTCAGAAAGAACCTTGGAGAAGTTTGCAGAAGATTGAGGTGCCCCTCACAGAAAGAGAGCCTTAGAGAAGCTTGCAGAGGATTGGGGTGCCCCTCACAGAAAGAGAGCCTTAGAGAAGCCTGTAGAGGATTCGGGTGCCCCTCACAGAGAGCCTTAAAGAAGCCTGAAGATTGGGGTGCCCCTCACAGAAAGAGAGCCTTAGAGAAGCTTGCAGAGGATTGGGGTGCCCCTCACAGAAAGAGAACCTTGGAGACGCTTGCTCAGGAGCGGAACCCGGTGCTATCCATCCGGTTCAGTGCAAAGCATCTTCAAATAGAAAAACACCTGAAGCCGGGCGGTGGTGGCGCACGTCTTTAATCCCAGCACTCGGGAGGCAGAGCCAGGTGGATCTCTGTGAGTTCGAGGCCAGCCTGGAAAGGTGCAAAGCTACACAGAGAAACCCTGTCTCGAAAAAAAAAAAAAAAAAAAAAAAAAGAAAAACACCTGAGAGAAAGTCGTGTATTGGTGGGGTGGTGAAACATTGAGATCTTCATCTTGCCTTTAGCCTGGGCTGATGGTTGCGTAGTCTCTAATTCAACGTTTGGGGGACCTTGTAGCATATATCCACTGTGAGTGATGGGAGTCTGCTGTAGCTGCTGCGTTCAGGTCAGATGAGGTGAGCCCAGCTACGCCTGTTCAGGACGGTCAGTGTGGGCCAGTCATTCTGAAGTGGCTTCCGTGTTCAGACATCACTTCCTGAGTGGCAAGCACTCACCTGAACCTCCTCACAGGTACTTCAGTCCTCTCTGTTTTGAAGATGAGAAAACCATGGTCCAGAGCAGTCAAGTAACCTGTCTAGCGTTACACAGACTGGCAGTTCAGGCCCAGACACCTGCTCCTGTATCAGCAGATACATACCTCTCTGGTTACAAGCCATGCTATCACCCATCTTGTAGGATCCCAGTATTCCTTGGTGGCCTGGGAAAAGATAACAGGTCTATAAAGATTGTGGACCTCAGCCAGCTGTGATGGTACCTGCCTATAATCTTAGGCTCCGGTATGAGGATCATGAATTTGAGACCAGCATGAGTGATTTAGAAAGCCTCTATCTTAAAATAAATAAATAGGAGCTAAGGGTGTAGCTTGGTGGAGTGCTGATCTAGCATCATGAATCCCTCCCTGCATTTGGTCCCTAGCACCACATAAGGTGGTGCACACCTATAATCTCAGCACTTGAGAGGTTCAGGAAGGAGGATCAGGAATTCTGTCATCTTTGGTCCTGTAGCAAGTTCAAGGCTAGCAACATGAAACCTTGTTTCAAAAAATAAAAGCCAGGCAGTGGTGGCATGCGCCTTTAATCCCAGTGCTCAGAATGCAGAGGTAGGTGGATCTCTGAGTTTGAGGCCAGCCTGGTCTACAGAGCGAGTTCCAGGACATCCAGAACTATACAGAGAAACCCTGTCTCTAAATAAGTAAGTAAATGAAGCATAAAGAACTAGAAGTGTGGGTCAGTGGCCCAGCATTTGCCTAGCGTGTGTGAGACCCTGGGTTGAAGCCTCGGCACAGGAAGGGAAAGTGTGTAGCCCTTGAAATTGGATCCCAGCTTCAGGGGGGAGGCTAGAGGATCAAGGGATTAAAAGCACCAGCAACCTGGAAATAGTGCCCTGCCCCAGGTATGACTGTATTCCCTGCTCCCTGGCACCCTGAACAGCAGTGACCTGTGTCTGCGTGAGCAAGTGGACAGTGTGAAGTGGAGAGGTCAGTGTGCCCAAGGCCAAGTGGAGGAACCCAGCAAGACTCCGGATCTCCTGGCTTTCAGACCCGCAGTGGGTACCAGGAGGCCACAAGGATTACCTTCAGGAGATAGTGGTTCCCTGGAGGCTGTGTTCCACCCAAGTGGCGTCTGGGAAACTTAAGTGCCTTGGTCACAGGGAGACGAGTTACTTTTTCAGAAAAGTAATTTAGTGTGTGTTCATACACGTGTGTGAACACATGCTGTGTACACCATACCAGCTGGCCCAGGAGCTTCCGGGTAATTGTCCTATCTCTGCCTCCCGTCTCTCTGAAGGAGTGCTGGCATTACAGCTGCATGCCATCCAATCCAGCTCTTGGCATGGGTTCAGGGGATCAAACTCGGGCCATTCAGCTTTCATACCTCGAGCTCTTACCCACTGAGCCGTCTTCCCACCCAGCAGGTTACTTAACACGGGCCTTGACGAGTGTCATCTCTGCCTCAGTGTGTCCTTTCTCAGGGAGCATACGGAAAAAGGCTATGGCACCAAGGGCAGCATCAGGGTCGGGAAGAGGCGAGTGGGGAGGGATGACAGCCCTTCAGTACGGTGATGCTGAGAAAAGTCCTGGCCACACTGCAGAACCCTAGTCCTTGGTTCACACGTACCCCTTTCTCTTTCCTCTCCCACCAGATGCCATCTCTGCCCTGGTCTCACCTGGGCCCCTCACCCACTGTCTGAGGTCTGTCTCAGAAGCAGCCCCCCAGATGTCCTGCTGGAACCTGCCCATTGAATACCAGTCTCTCCCCTTGGCATTCCGGATGGCCAGAATCTGCCCACCTCCATTCCCAGACTCCTCCCCAGCTGGGCCCTGGTATTCAGACAAGCCACACACCCGCAGAGCCTGTGGTTTCCCAGCGGCCCTCTGCTGGCTTCTGGGCAGTGTCCCTTCTGTGTTGAGTACTCACCCGGACGCCACCTCCCCAGATTCCTCAGACCCACACACCCGCTCTTCCTACTCCTCGGGGCTTGACCTGGCCGTCCCAATGCTCTTAACCGAAGTGTGCCCCCGACAGATGTCAGATGGGAACTCCCGAGGAGGAGAGTGGGCGAGGCCAGTCAGCCTGGGCTTTCTGGGTGAGATTCTCTGTGCCTCAACTTGACACAGTGAGGCATCTCTAAGGGGTCCTAGGAGAAGTGAAGTGAGAGCCGGGGAGAGTTCCGAAAGCAGGGGTGACACTCAATAATCTAATTAGCCACTGCATTCTTTTTGTCCCCAGCACCTGACAGAGGTGGTGTGGTTTGTGTCCTTAACACCAAATGAGTGAACTTCCTTTAACTAAATGTGTATGTAAACATTTATAGTTAAAATACAAACAGATGCGGACAGAGTGGCAGTTTCATCTACCTAAGGTTGCTGGGAATGTTTGTAAAAAAAGAAACAATGAACCTTGCGGGGGGGGGGGGGGGGGGGGGGGGGGATAGCTCAGGGGTTAGAGCACCTGCTGCTCTTGCAGAGGACCCTGGTTTGATTCCCAGCACCCACGTGCTGGCTCACAGCCGTCCAAAACTCCAGGTCCAGGAGATTCAACCCCCTCTTCTAACCTCTGAGGGCATACAAGCGGTACACATGCATGCAGGCAAAACATTTATGCACATAAAATAAATCTGGGCAGTGGTGGCAACATGCCTTTAATCCCAGCACTTAGGAGGCAGTCAGGCAGTCTACAGAGTGAGTTCCAGGACAGCCAGGGCTGTTACACAGAGAAACCCTGTCTCGAAAAACCAAAAAAAAGAAAAAAGAAAAAAGACAGAAATGATACCGAGAGTTGCATTATATGTCAATTTAACTTCTGAATTTGAATGTGGGTTCTTGGCCAAAAACAGAAAAAGGCAGAAAGAAATCCATTTCTACCAACCAGACCCTGGTCTCCTTGCACCAGGAGGAGGAGGCCACAAGAGAAAGACAAAGGAAAACCAGGAAAGGAAACTGGGGGCTGACGGGACTTGCAGGGAGACAGTTCTCCCGGGTGACTCACTAAGTTATCTAGTACTTCAGCTCACGTGGGCGTCCTCCCAGAGGCCATCAAGCGAGAGGCTCCATGCTGTGGAATTGCTTGTCTGGTCAGTGAGCTACTTGAATAAGAAGCAAACAAACAAACCATCCCTAACAAAGGCCATCCAGGCCGCCCACAGAGGGCTGAGCCAGGCTGTGGGTGGGAGGGGGCGGGGCCACCAGGCCTGCCCAGGGACGGGTCAGGGTCACCTGCTCAGCTGCTACCAGAGTGTTGCCAGTTAGAAAAGGGTGTCTTCTTCGGGGCTGGGGGTGTGGCTCAGTAGGAAGCATTTTCCCAGAACACCTCTGGCTCATAGGCCGTAGTGTGTGGGCATGGTTGCTTTTCCTGCCAAGGTCCAGGGACTGCTCCGCCCTGGCACAGCTGAGAATATAGGATGCTCCCTCCTCCCATCCTCGCAGCCATCCATTCTGAAAGGTTTTTCCAGGTTAGGTGTTTGCTTCACCTCCTGGGGCTGCTCTTCTAAACCCTTGGTCGGAGCAGACCGCCAGCCTTTGGGAGCAGCACGAAGCTACCTTCTCCAAGGCTGCCTACTTCCAGTGGACCTGCGGTGCTCAGGCAGACATGGGGGGTGGGGCAGGCCAGCAGGAGATGATGACTAGGTGGGCAGTAACCATGTGTCAACTGGACAAAGAAGCTTGCCCAGTTCACAAGCTTGCGGCCGTGTAGATTGTCTCTAGAAGGACAGGGATGCAGAGCCGGATGTCCCCCTGGGTGCTGGGGAGGAAGAGCTCTGTAGTTCCGGCTTTCTGTGTGTATGGCCTCTGTTGTAATAGGAAGTTTAAGCAGGGATGGTTCATCTGTATTGAAGACCGTGGTCCCTCCAATAGAGAGCTCGGGGCCCACCTCTCCGCTTTGAGTCTCGAGACCTCGTGATTTCATCTGCCCTAGGTTCTTCCCGCAAAGAGATCACCAAACACTGGGAATGGCTGGAAAACAACTTGCTCCAGACGCTCTCCATCTTCGACAGCGAGGAAGACATCACCACCTTCGTCAAGGGCAAGATACACGTAAGGCTCCCCTTGTTGCGGGGTGGGAGTGGCCGAGCGCAGTTGATGCTCTGTACCTGTGGGCTGTGCTTCTACGGGCTCTGCTGTGAGTCAAAAAGACTTGGGGAAAAGAATTACATCCGAGCTGGACATAAAAAGACTTCTGTTGTCAGTCTTCCCTAAGCAAAACAGCAGAGTGGAGCGTTCCTGCTGCTCCGCATGCTGTAAGATGAGCTGAAGCATGCAGGAGGTGGGCACAGGCTGTATGCAAACCCTGCCCTTGTATAGAAGAAATTTGAACATGCAAGGATTCAGGTGCCTCTGGGGGTCCTAGAACCAGTGCCCTGCAGATTCCAAGAACAGAGCTGTCTCATCGTTAGACAACCTGGTGCAGGCTTTGTTCCATTTCACAAGACAGAAACTGAGGTGTCCTCTCATTCTCTGATGGTTGAAAGGGCCGTGGAAGTGATTGTCCATTGTTCCAATAGGATCTTGAGTGTCCCCCAAGGCTGTGGGTTAACTTTTGTTTCTCAGCCTCGGTCTTATTGGAAGATGTAGGAGGTGGGAACTCACGGAAGGCAATTAGGCGGATGGAGATGTGCCCTTGAATGGGGGTATTGGAACCCTGGTCCCTTCTACGTTCTTTGCTTCTTGGTCATCGCAAAGTGGACAGGCCTCTTCGGCTGTCTGCTCTCCGTCATGGTGTACAGTGCCATCACAGGCTCAAAGCAACAAGGTGATGCAGCCATGGACTGAAAATTCTGGATCTATCAGGCCAAATAAAAATGAGCCTGCCTTCCTTTTACACTGATTGTCTTGGGTGTTTGTCAGACTAACAGAAAGCTGACCCCCACACCTGTGGAGCCCGTGTCTTAGCTGGCCTCTGGGGTCTGAAGGTTAACCTGGAGTTTGTACTCCTTCTGAGATGATGTAGAACAAATATGCAGATATGGAGTTGTGTTCGCCAGGGCCTTGGCCAACAGGGGGCATTGGAAATCTTTTTTTTCTTGGTCTTTTGTTTGAAACAAGGTCTCTACCCATTCCTGGTTGGTGTGAAAGTCCCTATGTAGACCAGGCTGACCTTGAACTCAGAGCTCTAGCTCTGCTGCCCAAGTACTAGGATTAAAGGCGTGTACTACCATACCCTGCTTTCCTGGTGTTATTTTGTTTGTTTTTTGGTTTGTTTGTTTGTTTGAGACACAAACTTAGATAGTTCATGTTTGCCCTGAACTTGCAATGAAGTTAAGGCTGGCCTTGAACTTTTGATCCCAAATGCTAGAATCATGGCGTACACCCCCATACCCAGATGAAATAATAAAATATCTTAGAGTTAAAAGGTGCATACCAGCCAGGTGTGGTGGTGCACGCCTTTAATCCCAGCACTCAGGAGGCAGAGGCAGGCGAATCTCTGTGAGTTTGAGGCCAGCCTGGCTGGTCTACAGAGTGAGTTCCAGGACAGCCAGGGCTACACAGAGAAACCCTGTCTCAAACCGCTTCCCCCCCTCAAAAAAGGCACTTACCAATTTATGCAGCAGCTCTGTGGCATGCCCGTGTTGTAGTCAAAGATGCAGTGACCAGCATGTGTATCTATGCTCCCTGCAGCCTCAATTAGCCCAAACACTGAAAGCCATAGCGCCCAGCCTCGTTAGAGGGGTGTGCTCTTCCTTCCTCTGCAATCTGAGAATCTTGCTAGCGTTTTCCAGAACTTTCTAAGTGCTTATTCTGCTAAGTGCATTATCTTCAGGGGAGTTGTTAAGTCGTGTGCGGTTTGCTTAATGGAATATTTTATAGCCAAATAATGATTATGAAGCCAAGCATAATAACACACACCTGTGATCCCAACACTTGGGAGACAAGTAGAAGCTTGTGAGTTCCAGACCAGCCTGGGCTACATTGACATTCCCCATTCCCAGGAGGACCCTTGCTGCACAGAGCCTGACAGTGCAGAGGTGCTTTCAGCAAGTGTGTTTACTATTGCTGTGAGGAGACACCATGACCACGGCAACCCTTGCAAAGATAACATTTGATTGAGGGGGCAGCCTACAGTTCAGAGGGTCAGTCCATCATGGCGGGGAGCATGGCAGCATGCAGGCAGATGTGGTCCTGGAGAAATACCCAAATGTCCTACATCTTGAAGGCAACAGGTAACGGGGACTGTTGGGGTCCAGCCCCTTGATAGTCCTCTCCCAGGGTCTGGGAAGAATCTACAACCAGCTGATAATCTACTCTTTGATGATATGAAATGAATCTAGTACGCCAAACTCTTTAGTCCATACACTTTATTCTTCTGAGTCAGTTCTCTCTCCACACAGCTTCTGTTTTGCTCTCTTAGCTCCTTTCTTCCTCATCTTGCTCTTCCCCATCTGGCTCTTCCTCATCTCCCATCTCGTCCCTCTAGTTCTCTCTTCTAGCCTTCAATCTAGTTCTTCCCCATCTAGTTCCTTCCTCCAGTTCTTCCCCATCTAGTTCTTCCATTCTCTTTTCACTTCTCTGTCTAGTCCTCCCAAGTCTCCAAGTTTACAGTTATATACCCATGCAATAGCAATGCTCTGGCTAAGGCAAGGTCACCAGGCTTGAATTCCCTCAGGGTCAAAAGGAGGGGCAATGAGATCCACACAAGAGAGCAGTACTTGCCAGCCACCATCTGCAACCCAAAAGGGAAGTGACTAATGGGGAATAGAATCAACTGAGGACTAAATTCGGTTAATATCTGAGCAAGGGGGATTTCATGTGCTCAACTATATTCTAAGAAGTGGTTAGGTTGCTGGGTGTGGTGGTGCACGTCTTCAGTTCCAGCACTTGGGAGGCAGAGCCAGGCAGATCTCTGAGTTGAGGCCCGCCTGGTCTACAGAGCAAGTTACACAAGCTACACAGAGAAACCCTGTTTGGGGAGGGGGGGGGGGTGTTAGTTAAAGTGTTAGGAGTAGGAGTCGATCAGTGACAAGTGAAAAGAAAACTGCCTTATTTTCCTTTGGCCCCTTATCTGTCCAAGCTGTCTTGGCTACTGCCGTTTTCTGGAAAGGGGAGGAATGCATTCGGTGGCTGGGCACCTGTAAGAAGAAAACTGTTAGTTCTGAGTTAATAGTTAAAGGTAGATCTACAACTAGAGATAAGACTTTGGGAAGGGAGAAAGTTGAGCTTAATTAGCACTTCCCCCAGGCTGTCTCAAAGTCTGGCTGCTTAGTCTGTCCTTAGAGAATCTGTGAGGTATCTCAGGTAAGATACTGTCGTCCATCCGGGGATGGTCCTGACCGGATGCTGCTAATGATGATAATTACAGAAAGGCCTGAAATTAGGGATCCTGGCTGTGTTACTGTACAGAAGGTTATCTAAATATTCCATAACAGAGGTGAAATTGTGCCCAGTGAATGATGGAAAGGCTACAATAGCACACGAGAAATTCGTTACAGGAACCAGCTAATAATCAAAAGCCAATATCACCGTGACTCCTTAAGCCTCTGCTTGATCCTCTGGAAGGCCCTTGGCTTCTTCTAGGTACATCTTTGTCATAATCAGCTGAATTCCTACTTCATATATTTTTGCGGCCTGCAGCAAACAGGAAGCCCACCGACTCATGGGTATCCTGACTATATGAAATGCCAAAGCCCACCCCCACAGTGACACACTTCCTCCGGAAGGTGTGGCCCAGATTAAAGATATGCCCTAGATTAAAGGTGTGCCCTCCAGCCTCAAAGTCTGGATTAAAGGCGTGTGCCCTCCAGCCTCCTCTAGCAAGACCACACCTCCTCCAACAAGGCCACACCTCCTAATAGTGCCACACCCTGTGAGTTTATGGGGACCAAATATGTTCAGACCACCACAGCAGGCCTTGTGAATTCATCATATCAGCACACCATAGACCTGGACAGATTGGGCCAAGTTTCCCAACTCTTGTTTGCACACACTGGTGTTCAGACCTGCGTTGTCTTGCAGCTCCAGGGAAGCAGGCAGAGCCGAGCTGCTACTCTCCTTTTGGGGAGGAGGAGGAGGAGGAGGAATGGTAGCAGCCTTATCAAGTCTCTCCTGAATGCTAGCCCTGACGGCCGCATCAGCAGAACACTAACGTTTGGAATGACTCAGAGGTCAAAGAAGAGAGGATGTCAGTTCACTTTTTGTTAACTACCAAGGACCGTGGATGATCACGGGATAGCCCGTGGAAATTAGGAAACATAAAACTGAACAGGGGGGTGGGAAGCAGCTTAGCAGGTAAAACTCTCATCTTGCACGCACAGGGACTGGAGTTCAAGTCCCCAGTACCCATGTAAATGCCGAGTGACCGCAGCTCCTGCTTGTCATCCCAGCGGCAGAAGGTGGAAGCAGCAATTCCCTCAAGCAAGCTGGCTGGTGAGACTAGCCAGTCAGAGGTCCTGGGCCCAAGCAACAGACCCTGCCTTGAAGTATAGGGTGGGAAGACACCTCGCAGCAGCCTCCTGCCCCCCCCCCCACCTGCACACAGGTACACACAAGCATGCCCACACCTGTGAACACACAACAGCAAAAGCACCAGAATGATGGTTGAAACGCTGTACATTGGAATTGGTGCGAGGCGGCAGTGCACAGAAGAGACTTTTAAATGTTAGGAAGGACTCGGTGACGTTAATGAGCCAGGTGTTCCGGTGAGTGAGTTAGAAACAGAACTCCGGAGAAACCAGGAAACTAAGAGGAAGTAGCAATTCTAAGACCAAAGCTAATTCCTTAAAAAACAAGAGACTAGAAGAGTAGGGTGGTGGGCCCAGAAACAGACAGCACCCAAGGCAAAGAGAGCCTCCAGCAAACCACGTGGGAGATGAAATGTCAGGAGTGTAAAGCAGAGCCCATTGGAAAGAGGGAAGGGCAGAAACAGCCTTGGGAGTTTGTTAGGAGGCGAGTCCTCTAATGTGGCTTACTTATATTGAGAAGGGACAGGGAAGGAAGATGGACTGGCTGGTTTTATGTCAGCTTGACACAAGCTAGAGGCATCAGAGGAGCGGGCCTCAGTTGAGGAAATGCCGCCAATGAGATCCAGCTGTGGTGCATTTTCTTAATTAGTGATCAGTGGGGAGGGCCCAGCCCAGGTGGGTGGAGCCACCCCTGGGCTGGTGGTCCTGGGTTCTATAAGAAAGTAGGCTGAACCAGCCAGTAAGCAGCTCCCCTCCATGACCTCTGCATCAGCTCCTGCCTCCAGGTTCCTGCCCTGCTTGAGTTCCTGTCCTGACTTCCTTTGGTCATAGACAGAGATGAGGAAGTGTAAGTCGAATATAAACCCTTTGCTCCACAACTTGCTTTGGGGTCATGGTGTTTTGTTGCAGCAATAGAAATCCTAACCACACACACACACACACACACAAATAAGTCTTTAAAAAAAGAAATGGCATAATGAAAGCCACTCCTTTATATGCTTATTTTAAAAACTGAGGGCCAGGAATGTAGCTCAGTGGCGCTGGGTTTGATCTCAGCACCACCTAAGCCAAGTGTGGTGGCAAATGCCTGTAATCTCAGCCTTTGGGTAGGAAGACAGAAGGTTGAGTTTGGCTACAGAGAGAGTTTGAAGTCAGCCTAGCCTATATGAGACTCCCAACACCCCCCCTTAAAAAATTATTGCAGAGGAGGTTTGGAGACAGGCTGTCCCAGAACTCACTCTGTAGACTGTTCTGGCCTTGAACTCACAGAGACTGCCTGCTTCTGCCTCCCAAGTGCTGGGATTTTAGGCGTGCGCCGCCACCACTGTACCTAAATTGTTTAATTGAAGAGGGAAGTCCGGATTCCGGGCTCCTGGCCTCTCTGCTCCTTGCTGGGACTGCTCCAACCTGCACAGTGGCCCAAGCTCTGTTGTCCCCTCCAGGGCATCATTGCAGAAGAGAACAAGAACCTGCAGCCCCAGGGGGATGAGGACCCCGGGAAGTTTAAGGAGGCGGAGCTAAAGATGCGGAAGCAGTTCGGCATGCCAGAGGGCGAGAAGCTGGTCAACTACTACTCCTGCAGCTTCTGGAAGGGCCGAGTGCCACGGCAGGGCTGGCTCTACTTGACGGTCAACCACCTGTGCTTCTACTCATTCCTGCTGGGGAAGGAAGGTGAGGCGCGGGAGGGCACACCACCTCGGTCCCGTTCCCCACCTCCTCCTACCCAGCCCCCCTCCGCCTTCACCTCCCTCAACTCACTGCCTCTCCAAAGTGCCCACATCCCTGGTGCATCTCCTTCCTGTCCACACCCAGAGACTTTGTCTCCCCCAGACCCGGGTGCCACCTCAGCTACCTGTGATGAGAGCACCAGGCGACGCCAGCGCTTGAGTCCACAGCCCACTGTGGCTTTCCCAGTAACTGGGGCCTCCGGCTTTTCGTTTCCGGCATCGTGCTCGGTGGCACATCTCCCTTAAGTGCTCTTGTGGAGCCTCGGGTGCATGCCACCGTCACCTTCTAAGGGCCCCTCCCTGCAGAATACCCTGACCTCAAGGGGCAAGCCGCAATCCCAGCGGGCATGTCAGCTCCCGCTGTTGCTGTCACCCCAGAAGGAACTCCCAAGCCTCCTGCTAACCCGGTTGGCAGGTGTCAGCGCTCGTTCCTGAGCCCACCGCCCTCCATGCCCTCCATGCCCATGTCCTGCCCGTCCTGTTTTCCTGTCAAGACTGCCGCGGCCAGTCACCTTCTCTGTGGAGGCTGGAATCCCGCTCTGTGCTGGTCTTACCGTGTTGTGACTTGGCTCCTACCCCAGTGGGGCCCCTTGGGGCCAGAGTCTTAGTTCTCAGCATAT